>NC_138340.1:77374409-78603409 GCF_046562875.1 Panthera onca
AGAGAGACAGAGCATGAACGGGGGAGGGTCACAGAGAGAGGGAGACACAGAATCCGAAACAGGCTCCAGGCTCTGAGCTATCAGCACAGAGCCCGATGCGGGGCTCAAACCCAAGGACCGCGAGATCATGACCTGAGCCGAAGTCGGACGCTTAACCGACCGAGCCACCCAGGCGCCCCCAGTTTTACTATTTTTAAAATGTCATTGACTTTTGTATCAGGGTAATCAGATTTGCTAATATTTTGAGAATTTTTGTGTCTGTGCTCTTAAGGGAGAAGTACTTACTGTTCTTTTTTTTTCTTTCTTTTTTTTTTTTTTCTTGTCTTCTTTTAGAAAGTATTCTTGTGTAGAATTGGATTATTTCTTTTTTCAATGACAGTGAAACACTTGGGCTTATAGATGTCTAATTTAAAATGTGCTGAATACAAATTCAGTTTTTTTTAAAGTTTATTCATTTATTTCTAGAGAGAAAATGCAAGCACGGGGAAGGGACAGAGAGCAGGAGAGAGAGAGAATCCCAATCAAGTTTGCATTGTTAGTGCAGAGCCCAGTGTGGGGGCTCGATCCCACAAAACATGAGATCATGACCTGGGCCAAAATCAAGAGTCAGACACTTAACCGACTGAGCCACCCAGGTGCGCCCAAATTCAGTTTTTTAAGCAGAGATCTGTTCACATCATCTTCTAAGAGTTCTGATAGTTTGTTCTAAGTTGTAGTGTTACTCATAGTATTCCAGTACCCTTTCAATGCTGTGAGGTCTGTAGTGGGTTCTTTTTCACTCCCATTACTGGTAATTTGTTCTCCTTTTTTCTTTGTTGGTCTTACTAGGGCTTTGTTAATTTTATTGACACTTGAAAAGAATTAACTTCTGGCTTGATTGAATTCTGTTATTTTTGTTTTCAATTTCATTGATTTTCTTTTGTTCATTCTGTTCTCCTTTTTTGTTTATTTTGCTTTTTTTCTTGGTTTCTTGTGGCAATAGCTTGCATTACTGATTTGAGACCTTTCTTTTTTTCTAATTACACATTAAAAAAAAACATTTAGAATTTATTTTTGTGAATGGTGTAAGAAAGTGGTCTAGTTTCATTCTTCTGCATGTTGCTGTCTAGTTCTCCCAGCACCATTTGTTAAAGAGACTGTCTTTTTTCCATTGGTTATTCTTTCCTGCTTTGTCAAAGATCAGTTTACCATACTTTTGTGGGTCCAGTTCTGGAGTCTCTATTCTATTCCATTGCTCTATGTGTCTGTTTTTGTGCCAATACCATGCTGTCTTAATGATTACAGCTTTGTAGTAGAGGCTAAAGTCTGGGATTGTGATGCCTCCCGCTTTGGTCTTCTTCTTCAATATTACTTTGGCTATTCGGGGTCTTTTGTGTTTCCATATAAATTTTAGGATTGCTTGTTCTGGCTTCGAGAAGAATGCTGGTGCAATTTTGATTGGGATTGCATTGAATGTGTCGATTGCTTTGGGTAGTATTGATATTTTAACACTGTTCTTCCAATCCATGAACACGGAATGTTTTTCCATTTCTTTGTATCTTCTTCAATTTCCTTCATAAGCTTTCTATAGTTTTCAGCATACAGATCTTTTACATCTTTGGTTAGATTTATTCCTAGGTATTTTATGCTTTTTGGTGCAATTGTGAATGGGATCAGTTTCTTTATTTGTCTTTCTGTTGCTTCATTATTAGTGTATAAGAATGCAACTGATTTCTGTACATTGATTTTGTATCCTGCAACTTTGCTGAATTCATGTATCACTTCTAGCAGACTTTTGGTGGAGTCTATCGGGTTTTCCATGGCTAATATCATGTCATCTGCAAAAAGTGAAAGCTTGACTTCATCTTTGCCAATTTTGATGCCTTTGATTTCCTTTTGTTGTCTGATTGCTGATGCTAGAACTTCCAACACTATGTTAAACAACAGCGGTGAGAGTGGACATCCCTGTTGTGTTCCTGATCTCAAGGAGAAAGCTCTCAGTTTTTCCCCATTGAGGATGATATTAGCTGTGGGCTTTTCATAAATGGCTTTTATGATGTTTAAGTATGTTCCTTCATCCCGACTTTCTCAAGGGTTTTTATTAAGAAAGGATGCTGAATTTTGTCAAATGCTTTTTCTGCACCGATCGACAGGATCATATGGTTCTTATCTTTTCTTTTATTAATGCGATGTATCACATATATTTGTGAATGTTGAACCAGCCCTGGAGCCCAGGAATGAATCCCACTTGATCATGGTGAATAATTCTTTTTATATGCTGTTGAATTTGATTTGCTAGTATCTTGTTGAGAATTTCTGCATCCATATTCATCAGGGATAGCGGCCTGTAGTTCTCTTTTTTTGCTGGGTCTATGTCTGGTTTGGGAATCAAAGTAATGCTGGCTTCATAGAATGAGTCTGGAAGTTTTCCTTCCCTTTCTAATTTTTGGAACAGCTTGAGAAGCATAGGTATTATGCTTTAAGTGTCTGGTAGAATTCCCCAGGGAAGCCATCTGGTCCTGGACTCTTATTTGTTGGGAGATTTTTGATAACTGATTCAATTTCTTCGCTGGTTATGGTTCTGTTCAAGTTTTCTGTTTCTTCCTGTTAGAGTTTTGGAAGTGTGTGGGTGCTTAGGAATTTGTCCATTTCTTCCAGGTTGTCCAGTTTGTTGGCATATAATTTTTTATAGTATTCCCTGTTAATTGCTTGTATTTCTGAGGGATTGGTTGCATCGAAACCCTAGAAGAAAAAGCAGGAAAAAACCCCTTTGACCTCAGTCGCGGCAATTTCTTACTTGACACATCCCCAAAGGCAAGGGAATTAGAAGCAAAAATGGACTATTGGGACCTCATGAAGAAAATAAGCTTCTGCACAGCAAAGGAAACAATCAACAAAACTAAAAGGCAACTGAAGGAATGGGAAAAGATATTTGCAAATGACATATCAGACAAAGGGCCAGTATCCAAAATGTATAAAGAACTCATCAAACTCCACACCTGAAAAACAAATGAAGTGAAAACAGTGAAGAAATGGGCAGAAAACATGAATAGACACTTCTCTAAAGAAGACATCTGGATGGCCAACAGGCACATGAAAAGATGCTCAATGTCACTCCTCATCAGGGAAATACAAATCAAAACCACACTGATACCACCTCACGCTGGTCAGAGTGGCTGAAATAAACAAATCATCATACAGCATACAGCATATTGAACTTAAGAGTATTTGTTTTTTAAGGCCCTTCTCTCTCCCTCCATGAGACTATAGGTGCTGGTGAGGATGTGGAGAAACGGGAACCCTCTTGCACTGTTGATGGGAATGCAAACTGGTGCAGCCACTCTGGAAAACAGTGTGGAGGTTCCAAAAAATTAAAAATAGATCTACCCTATGACCCAGCAATAGCACTGCTAGGAATTTACCCAAGGGATACAGGAGTGCTGATGCATAGGGGCACTTGTACCCCAATGTTTATAGCAGCACTCTCAACAATAGCCAAATTATGGAAAGAGCCTAAATGTCCATCAACTGATGAATGGATAAAGGAATTATGGTTTATATACACAGTGGAATACTACTTGGCAATGAGAAAGAATGAAATATGGCCTTTTGTAGCAACTTGGATGGAACTGGAGAGTGTGATGCTAAGTGAAATAAGCCATACAGAGAAAGACAGATACCATATGGTTTCACTCTTATGTGGATCCTGAGAAACGTAACAGAAACCCATGGGGGAGGGGAAGGAAAAAAAAAAAAAAGAGGTTAGAGTGGGAGAGAGCCAAAGCATAAGAGACTCTTAAAAACTGAGAACAAACTGAGGGTTGATGGGGGGTGGGAGGGAGGGGAGGGTGGGTGATGGGTATTGAGGAGGGCACCTTTTGGGATGAGCACTGGGTGTTGTATGGAAACCAATTTGACAATAAATTTCATATTTAAAAAAAATAAAAAATAAAAAAAAAATTTAAAAACCCACACATTTAGTGTTATTAACTGCTGCCTTAGTTGAATCCCAAAGATTTTGCTGTTGTATTTTCATTATCATTCATTTCAATATATTGTGAAAAAAACCTCCTTTGAGATCCTTTGAGCTAGTTATCATTTAGAAATGTGTTCTTTAGGGGCACTTGGCTGGCTTAGTCGGTAGACTATGTGACTCTTGTTCTTGGGGTTGTGAATTCAAGCCCCATGTAGGGTGTGGAGATAACTTAAAAAAAAAAAACAAAAAAAGAAAAAAACAACCTTTAGAAATGTGTTAATTTACAAATGTTTGGAACATTTACAGTTGTTTTTCTGTTATTCTTAGTGTGATACCATTATGATCAAAGAGCATACTTTGTGTGCTTTCAGTTTGTTTTATGACCCAGGACATGCTCTTAGTTAACATTCCACGTGTAGTTGAATAGAATATGTGTTCTCTTTTTGTTGTGAAGAGTGCTCTGTAGATGTCAATTAGATCCCCTTGGTCTTTGGAGGTGGTGGTTTTGTTGTTGTTGGTTTGTTTTTAATATCCTTGCTTATTTTATCTAGTGCTTCTTCATTTGTTAAGGGAGGGATAGTGACACTTCTGCTTAGGTACCTAATGGAAGGTAGTCACTAACTAAAACACCTGACCTATCTTCCTGGAGGGCAACAAAGGAGGTTTTGTATAAATCCATGTTTTAGAAATTTGGGGGGAGGAGGGGGGGGAAACAACAACTGTGCCCAGAGGAAAGATAGAAAATACACTGTTGGGTTTTTTTTTTTGGCACTAGGCAAGTTTTTGTGCTAGCTGAAACAGATGAGTAACCCTTAGGAAAGAAAAACTAATCCTTTTTTTAAAATGAGGTTTTTCCCAATCTTACAATGAGAGCTGGGGGTGGGGGAGGGAAAAGGAAAAGTTTGATGCTAAATTTTCATAAAGCTTTGAGGAGCAAGAAAGATCAACATACCCTGAGAACTGCTTTGGACTGGAAATACAAAGATTCAGCCCAAAGAGCTCACTTAAACCTGATGATAGTCTGTGCATAATATTACCAATAAGATCAATTAAGGCTTGGTTAGAAAAGTACAAATTTTAACATTATTTTTATTATTTGTAATACTGAACTTAAGAGTATTTGTTTTTTAAGGCCCTTCTCTCTCCCTCCATGGAAAAAAAAAAGGTTAGCAGTTAATACCCCATTTATAAAAATAGTAACTTAGTTGCATGTAGTTCTTGATTTTTTACAAAATATTGTTCATGCATATTATCTCATTTGATCCATACAAGCCTGCAAGATTTGTAACACAGGATTTTTCATCTTTACTCTAGGAGTCTTAGAGAGGTTAAGTGATTTTTCTCAGGTCATAGAATTGAATAAAGTTCAGGTGTTCTCATTCCTAGTTGATTGTTTCCTATCATACTCTTCCTTTGAAAGGATGTGCCTGCTGGGGCGCCTGGGTGACTCAGTCAGTTGAGTGTCCGACTTTGGCTCAGGTCTTAATTTCATGGTTCTTGATTTTGAGCCCTGCGTCAGGCTCTGTGCTGATGGCTCGGGGCCTGGAGTCTGCTTTGGATTCTGTGTCTCCCTCTCTCTCTGCTCCTCCCCTGCTCACACTCTGTCTCTCAAAAATAAAGATTAAAAAGAAAAATTGAAAGGATGTGCCTGCTATCTCTAATACTAGTAGAATATTGACTTTAATTAAAAGATTTTTATTTGACTTTATAAGTGTTCCCATGATCATGGATTATTTCATTTTACATAAAGATAAATTTAAAATATAACAGGGTCTAATTTTCAAACAATGGCTTAATTATTAATATTCTCATATAAACTTGTCTTTTAATATCCTTTGATTATTTACCAATTGAGAACTATAAATTCTTTATATTTTTCTTTTTTTTTTTTTAACATTTATTTATTTTTGAGACAGAGGGAGACAGAGCATGAACGGGGGAGGGGCAGAGAGAGAGAGGGAGACACAGAATCGGAAGCAGGCTCCAGGGTCGGAGCCATCAGCCCAGAGCCCGACGCGGGGCTCAAACTCACGGACCGTGAGATCGTGACCTGAGCTGAATTCGGACGCTAAACCGACTGAGCCACCCAGGCGCCCCTAAATTCTTTATATTTTTAATGGTAACTTTTATGTGTTTGCTTTCAAATTTTTTTCTCCATTCTCTTTTTCTTTTGATTTTATTGTTTTTTATTAGGAAAATTGGAAATTGTATATATTAATAGTTGTGAAATTTCTTTAATGATTCATTTGGCTAATTTTTCCCATCGTTGAAATAAGTATTATATTTCGTTTAAAAATTTTTTTCTATGATGAGTTTATAATATTGAGAAGATTTTATTAGTTTTTCCTATTATGTTACGGTTGTCATACACTAAAATTTTTTACATTTTACCCATGTTATTTCTGTATTCTTTTTTTTTAAGTTTTTATTTGTTTGTTTGTTTATTTATTTATTTATTTTGAGAGAGAGAGGGAGAGAACGAGTGGGGGAGGGGCAGAGTGAGAGGGAGCAAGAGAATTCCAAGCAGATTCTGCTCTGTCAGTGCAGAGCCTAATTTGGGACATGAACTCATGAACTGTGAGATCATGACCTGAGCTGAAATCAAGAGCTGGATGCTTAACAGACTGAGCCACCCAGGAGCCCCTTTATTCCTTATGTCATCATTTCTACTTTTGTACAAATACACATTACTTTGTTCTAATTTTGCTTTATAATTTTATTATGTTTTCATTTATATTATACATTACCAAAATTACTCTGCAATTATACAAAAACATTTTTCTTTAAAATATTTTTCCTAAAGGCATGTTTTGCCCTCAGATTCAACATAGCTGCTTAAATATGATTAAAATCTGTTGTATAGAAAAATAAAACACTTTTTATGTGTAGAGTAAGAACATGAAAATCAAAATTTGTATGTAGTTGTCTTTGCTGGAGTTTCGTTGGAATTTTTGATTTCTACTTTCTCTCTAGCTTTTTGTGTTTTGTAATGTTTCTTTAATGAAAAAAAAAATTTTTTAAATGAACAGAGAGGAGGCACCTGGCTGGCTCAGTCTATAGAGCATGTGACTCTTTTTTTTTTTTTAATGTTTTATTTATTTTTGAGTGAGAGAGAGAGATAAAGAGTGTGTGCACACGCGCTCGAGTGAGAGAGGGGCAGAAAGAAAGTGAGACAGAGTCCCAAGCAGGCTCCAGGCTCCGAGCTGTCAGCACAGAGCCTGACACAGGGCTGGAACCCACAAACCGTGAGATCATGGCCTGAGCCAAAGCCTGACACTTAACCGACTGAGCCAACCCAGGCGCCCTTTAGAGCATGTAACGCTTGATCTCAGGGTTGTTAGTTCAAGCCCCATGTTCTACATAGAACTTACTTAGAAAAAAACAACCACCAAAAAAGAAAAAAGGAAAAAAAAAAAAAAAACCCAGTCAACCAAACAAAATGAACAGAGATAGGGGTGAGAGAGTCTGTGTGTCTGGACTATCTCAGATTGGTTGCAAATAGCAAATAAAGATCCTGTGATAATATTATTGTCATTATTGATTTGAGTACCTTCAGTAATTAGAAGTCCAGATCTAATTGTTGATTGGGTAAATTAATTCTATCAGTACTGTAACCCTGCTGCATCCATGTTGTTTGGTGGTGTTTTATGGCTGTTGTTTGCATGGTTTTAATTTAAATTTGTTTGTTTAGCTCAGTATTCTCTAGTAATGGTGTTCT
Source organism: Panthera onca (assembly GCF_046562875.1). Lineage (NCBI taxonomy): Eukaryota > Metazoa > Chordata > Mammalia > Carnivora > Felidae > Panthera > Panthera onca. Next base: position 77,382,083 of record NC_138340.1, read on the forward strand.
TTATGTAACATAAAATATGGTAGCAAAGAAGATTGATGTTCCATAATGAATTAAAGTGAGCCTTTGTGATAAACCCTTACCTTGATTTAAAAATAAAATATGACTTAATTTGATTTAAAGATACAGTTTTTATACAACGGATTTTAAAATGACAGCTTTCCTCTTCAGATTATTACTCACCAGTTTGCCAGATAATCCTTTATATATCACTGCTTTGCTTTTTGTAAAAGACACACTTTAGTCTGAAGTTTATAAATAATCAGGGCTATGTAGAAGAATCAAAAGTAGAACTTTTTAGATTGTATAATTGTATGATTGTATTCTGAAAATAGCCTTAAGAAGTAATATATAAATAACTAAAAATGAAATAATTAAACCGGGAAGATACTCATAGCAAATATGATGGATAAACAGTGAATACTAATATATAATTAATACAGGGCAATATAAGAAAAAGATAAGGGAGTAAAATTATTTAGAGATTCTCAAAAAGAAATACAGCTAGTAAAAAAATAGTTATTTAGCTTCATCATTTAAAAATCCTATCAAACCATCCATAAGAACATACTTCTTCTAGCAGCATATAAAATGTTGAAAACAGAGATAATATCCAGTGCTATCTATGGTTAAGTGACTCTTGTAGGTTACTGGAAAAAAAAAAAATGTACAAAGTGGTAGAGTCATTTTGTAAACTAGTTTGATAATTTGTATCAATAATCTTAAAAGTATAACTTTGAGTCAATTCTTTCTTTATTTCCCAAGGGAATAATTCTAGATATTACAGATTTTATATGTATTTATGATAAATAATTACTCCATCCTAGGTAAATGGTTAAATAATTTTTGGTTCATTTATTTGGTGAAATATTGGTCAGGTATCAAAAATTGCTATTTATAAGGACTATAATAGGATGGGGTGAATGCTTATAACATTAAGTTAATAAAGAACACATGGTAAACAAGTGTTAATTACAAATAAAAATAAGAACTCATGGGCATATTAAAAAAGAAACAACTCATGGGCATATTAAAAAGGAGGATAAGGGGCGCCTGGTTGGCTCAGTCGGTTAAGCGTCCGACTTCAGCTCAGGTCACGATCTCACGGTCCGTGAGTTCGAGCCCCACGTCGGGCTCTGTGCTGACCGCTCAGAGCCTGGAGCCTTCAGATTCTGTGTCTCCCTCTCTCTCTGCCCCTCCCCTGTTCATGCTCTGTCTCTCTTTGTCTCAAAAATAAATAAACGTTAAAAAAAAAAAAATTTAAAAAGGAGGATAAGATTTTAAAGGAATATAGTAGACTTTAATTTTCAATTTTAAGCCCAACCAGGATTTTAAGTATTTTAGGAACATCTGAAGGTTGCTTGAAATTTCTCGGAGGCACATATCTGAATTGTGCTCTTTGCAAAGTTGGTGTGTAGGAGGGAGTCACTTGCATTGGTAAGTGACTATAGCCAGCTGCCCAGTTCCTGTATGTCAGTTTTTGCTTTTTTTTGCTGTTTCTCAGATAAACATCCAGGGGGAGGATGTATGCTATTTTGGTGCTACTTGAGAATTTGAAGATTCTTGAATTTCTCATACATGATCATGTATATTCCAATGATCCACTTGGCTCTTGTGGCCTCTATGTTGTGAGGTTATATAATTACCCACCTTTTGAAATGTTTTTCCAGTTTCCAAAAAATCTTTCATGAGCATATTTTTAAAAGGAAAATACAAGACTTTATCCAGTTACCAGTTACTAATCCAAGCATTAAACTCTTCACATACAGTATCTTTTGTTTTTCTTACAGTGTCGCATCTTCTTTTAATCCCATCCAGACTTTGTCCTTTTTATCTCTAGAACTTCAGTTTTTTTATTACCTGATCCATGTCTTTACTAACATGTTCATTCTTTTCTCCTTTTGAACATATGAAATACAGTTATAACTGTTGTGATGTCCTTGTTTATAATACCGTAATCTGTGCCAGTGCTTCATACTTATTTAATATTTGATGGAAAAATATAAAAGGCAAAACCACATTTTTAATCTGTGTAGGCTACCAATGCTTCCCACCAAGTTTAAGAATTAGAATATTATAAGCATGTTGTATTCCCTGTCTCTCCTAACTTTTCTAAATGTTGTTAATGTTTGTATGTGTTCCTAAATCATATATTGCATAATCTTGCATGTCTTCATATAAATCACCTCTTGCTGTGTGTATTTTTCTAAAACTTCTTCTTCCTTAATAATATGTACTGATGTACACATCAATATTGATGTGTATACTCATCATTATTTATTTTTACTCCTCTACAGTAGTATTTTGAGTGAATGCTATGTTATACTTATCTCTTCTCCCGTTGATGGTCATTTTGGTTGTTGTCATCTTTGTTTTCTTTTTAACAATGCTGTTAGGAACGTTGTACAGGTCTTCCATGTGTACACACATAAGAATTTCTCTGGGTTATGTGCCTACAAACTATATATTTTGGTCATACAGTATTTGTATGGAATCTTATTAGATTATCCCATAAGCAGAATCATTGATTTAAAGGATAAGAATTCTGTTATTCTCTTAGGCTAGCCACCTTATTTTAATTCTTTAAATTATTTTTCTTTATTTCCCATTTACTCTTTAATTTAGTTTTATTTGTTATGAAAATTATACGTGCATAACGTACTCAAATAGTTGTACAAGATTTGTTATTAAAATGCAGCAATCCGCTGCCCCATTTACTTTTCCCCAGAGACAGCCATTCTAACATTTTTGCTGATTCCTTTGGTATTTACATCCATATCTCTAACTAATCTGCCCATATTTCTACTGGTTAATTTGTTAAAAGCTTCTTTGGCTTCCTACAAAGAAGCATGAAGATTTAGCCTCTTTCATTTCTCCTGATTTTGAGCACCATCCCAGCTTTACACATGAACTCTTCCCCCATCTCTTTTTTTCCAAATCAATAATTTAGTGCTAACATTGTTATGAATAGTAAATGCAGAACCAAATCATGTACCAAACTGTAATTACCCTTCTTTTTGTTTCTTTTAAACAAAGGAGGATGATGGTAGAGGAAGAGGCAGTAAGGATTTTGGAATCAATAAGGAGGATTTGTGTTGCAAAATAGAAAGAGAAATTGTTAGCTAACAGGAAGCCATAGATTCCGTGAGTGGGAGAGGAACACGAGAACATTTATTCTGCCAGCCATGGGTAGTACCGATTAGAACACTGAAAGCCTGTTAAAATGACAAGCATATAACTTAGTAACAAATAATTTTTATGCCACTGAGATATTGGGTTAATCTTAAAGCCAAAGAAATAAAAAGAAATGGGCAGTCCCAGGAAATAATATACGAATCAGTCACTGAAATCAAGTGACTGCCTGGGGTCAAAGCATATGAAGGTTGTTCTAAAGTTTTAGTATTTTAGACCAGGACAATGATAGTAGAGGAAACTAGAATTTATTTTTTAGTACCTTAAATATCAAAGAGTTGTGTACATTTGACAAAAAATTGTTTATGTTTATATTACCCATCCTCTTGCTATGTGTCAGGTGTTTTGGTTGAATTCCTTTTTCTCTAATATTAGGCTAAATTTATCTCAGTTTAATTAAACAAAGGATGAGCATTATCATTTCTTTTCTGTCAAAATTAGTCTAATTGTTTCCTCACATGTGAAGGGATGATAAATATGTTAAATCCAAATGATCACTTTAGTTTCCTCATACATATTTTCATGCATGAATTCCAATAGGTATCAGTATTAAGTGGCTAGAAAGAGAATTCTGGCTGTGTAGTCCACATTTATTAAGGTTCACTTGTTAAACTGTGTTTAATGCTGGCATATTTCAAAATTTGGCATTTTAGCACCTTTTATATATTTTTAAAATTTTCCTCTTTTTATTAAACCAGAATATGAGTTTTTTTTTTTTTTTTAATGCTGTCATTGTTATAATCTGGCTTAATTTAATTCCATGAACAGTTAATTCTGATGTGATTTTTACATCTTTATCCTTTCAACGAGCAAATTCGAAGACTGTAGGAGGAATACTATATATCCTTTGAATGTAAGGTTTTCATTCTGAGGCTTCTGGGATTGTCCTGGATTGATCTAGTGAAAAGATTCAAGTCACACCTAGATTTGAATTGTTCTTTGCTGCCTAGTAGCCAGCTGAATTTCTTAATAATTTAATAATTTTAGCAAGGTTGTTTAGAATATCACAAAAAATGTATGCATACATGAAAATAATAAAAAGACATTTTGTGTCCAATTTAATGCCCCCTACATATTATGTGTTGAAAAATTATAGTTATTTTTATTGGAATCATCTTCATCTTTTTTGTCCTTGGCTCCAGTCCCTAGATGTGCTTTACAAAGAGCAGATGTAAAAAGATTTGAAACACTGATCGTGATTGTGTGCAACAGTTAATCAGGAGGGGAGAATTTAGTGTAATTTCTCTATTCTCCTGGGTAGGTGGATAGGGGGTGTTGCTACATTTTTTAACCTGTTGTCTCCACCCCCCCCCCCCCATCACCCCAACCCCCGCCATTTGTACACTTACCTCTTTTGTGGAGTAATCGGTCAGGAAAATAATAGGGCTTTTGCTCCCTCCCAGCCAATAGAATCCTTTGTATTACAAATGTAGCATGTATTTTGGTTACTTTTTAGAACAGCTCTAAATGTAGTGTGGATAAGCAGGGGATGGGGCAGTGGGAGAGGGAGGTGGTTAGATAATGTGTTGTTTACCTTAAAAAGGTGTTGGAATTAATAATTTATATTCTTTATCCCCTACTAGATGGTAGACTTTGCAAAGATATACAGTGTATTTACTTTTTCTTTTTGTTCCCACAACACCTGGCATAATACATTTTATCTTTATCTTTCAGTGGTTATAACTTTGTGCTTTTTCTTCCTGTCATAGAGTTTGATACTTTGGGTCAGAATTTAGGTCTGATTCATTTCTGTGGTGTTTGTGACTAATAAATGTTGATACCCAAATAAATGGTTTGAATGAATGATTTGAATTGTCTCCAGAGTGACAGATCAGCATTCACAAGAATAAAGCACCGTTTGGTTTTGTCTCTAGAGACATGTAACTGGAAGGAACCTTAGGGTTTATGTAGTCTAGCTTTTCATTTTTCAAATAAAGTAACTGGTACCAAAGATTGCAAGACTTAGATTCAAAACCATATATGGCAGAAATAGAATTAGAATCCAGCTATATCTCTTACTCATAGTGTCCTTTCCTTTCTTTCCTTCTTTCTTTCTTTCTTTCTTTCTTTCTTTCTTTCTTTCTCTTTCTTTCTTTCTTTCTTTCTTTTTTTTCAGTATATGAAATTTATTGTCAAATTGGTTTCCATACAACACCCAGTGCTCATCCCAAAAGGTGCCCTCCTCAATGCCCATCACCCACCCTCCCCACCCTCCCACCCCCCATCAACCCTTGGTTTGTTCTCCGTTTTTAAGAGTCTCTTATGCTTTGGCTCTCTCCCACTCTAACCTCTTTTTTTTTTTTTTTTTTTTTTTTTTTTCTTTTTTCCTTCCCCTCCCCCATGGGTTTCTGTTAAGTTTCTCAGGATCCACATAAGAGTGAAAACATAGGGTATCTGTCTTTCTCTGTATGGCTTATTTCACTTAGCATCACACTCTCCAGTTCCATCCATGTTGCTACAAAGGGCCATATTTCATTCTTTCTCATTCCTATGTAGTACTCCATTGTGTATATAAACCACAATTTCTTTTTTTTTTTAATTTATTTATTTTTTATTTATTTTTTAATATATGAAATTTACTGTCAAATTGGTTTCCATACAACACTCAGTGCTCATCCCAAAAGGTTCCCTCCTCAATACCCATCACCCACCCTGCCCTCCCTCCCACCCCCCATCAACCCTCAAGTTTGTTCTCAGTTTTTAACAGTCTCTTATGCTTTGGCTCTCTCCCACTCTAATCTCTTTTTTTTTTTTTTCCTTCTCCTCCCCCATGGGTTTCTGTTACGTTTCTCAGGATCCACATAAGAGTGAAACCATATGGTATCTGTCTTTCTCTGTATGGTTTACTTCACTTAGCATCACACTCTCCAGTTCCATCCACGTTGCTACAAAAGGCCATATTTCATTTTTTCTCATTGCCACGTAGTATTCCGTTGTGTATATAAACCACAATTTCTTTATCCATTCATCAGTTGATGGACATTTAGGCTCTTTCCATAATTTGGCTATTGTCGAGAGTGCTGCTATAAACATTGGGGTACAAGTGCCCCTCTGCATCAGTGCTCCTGTATCCCTTGGGTAAATTCCTAGCAGTGCTATTGCTGGGTCATAGGGTAGGTCTATTTTTAATTTTCTGAGGAACCTCCACACTGCTTTCCAGAGCGGCTGCACCAGTTTGCATTCCCACCAACAGTGCAAGAGGGTTTCTGTTTCTCCACATCCTCTCCAGCATCTATAGTCTCCTGATTTCTTCATTTTGGCCACTCTGACTGGCATGAGGTGATATCTGAGTGTGGTTTTGATTTGTATTTCCCTGATAAGGAGCGACGTTGAGCATCTTTTCATGTGCCTGTTGGCCATCCGGATGTTTTCTTTAGAGAAGTGTCTATTCATGTTTTCTGCCCATTTCTTCACTGGGTTATTTGTTTTTCGGGTGTGGAGTTTGGTGAGCTCTTTATAGATTTTGGATACTAGCCCTTTGTCTGATATGTCATTTGCGAATATCTTTTCCCATTCCGTTGGTTGCCTTTTAGTTTTGTTGGTTGTTTCCTTTGCTGTGCAGAAGCTTTTTATCTTCATGAGGTCCCAGTAGTTCATTTTTGCTTTTAATTCCCTTGCCTTTGGGGATGTGTCGAGTAAGAGATTGCTACGGCTGAGGTCAGAGAGGTCTTTTCTTGCTTTCTCCTCTAGGGTTTTGATGGTTTCCTGTCTCACATTCAGGTTCTTTATCCATTTTGAGTTTATTTTTGTGAATGGTGTGAGAAAGTGGTCTAGTTTCACTCTTCTGCATGTTGCTGTCCAGTTCTCCTAGCACCATTTGTTAAAGAGACTGTCTTTTTTCCATTGGATGTTCTTTCCTGCTTTGTCAAAGATGAGTTGGCCATACGTTTGTGGGTCTAGTTCTGGGGTTTCTATTCTATTCCATTGGTCTATGTGTCTGTTTTTGTGCCATCCTTTTTTTTTTTAAACTTAATTATGATATTTTTCTTCCCTAGATAACAGAAAAAAAGCACACTGATAACCAGCTTGAAAAGAAAATAATACTTATATTCTATTGTTTGTATGTCTGTAGATTTTTAATTGACTTTTTCATGTTTTTAATGTTTGTTTATTTTTGAGAGAGAGAGAGAGAGAATATGAGACAGCGAGCATGAGTGGGGAGGGGCAGAGAGAGAGAGAGGGAGAGAGAGAATCCCAAGTAGGCTCTGTGCTTAAAACACAGACGTGAGGGGTGCCTGGGTGGCTCAGTCGGTTAAGCGTCCGACTTCGGCTCAGGTCATGATCTCACGGTCCGTGAGTTCGAGCCCCGCGTCGGGCTCTGTGCTGATGGCTCAGAGCCTGGAGCCTGTTTCAGATTCTGTGTCTCCCTCTCTCTGACCCTCCCCCGTTCATGCTCTGTCTCTCTCTGTCTCAAAAATAAATAAACATTAAAAAAAAAAAAAAAAAAAAAAAAAAAAAAAACCACAGACGTGAGGCTTGATCCTATCAACTGTAAGATCATGACCTGAGCCAAACTCATGACCTTGAGTTAGACATTAAATAGACTGAGCCGCTTAGGTGCCCCTCTATGTCTGTAGTTTGATTGTGTATTGTCTAGTAAGAATTTTTAGGGTAAACATAGCATTTCCTCGTTGATCATTATCATGACTGGGGTCAAATAGAGTTTCCTCAAAATTCTCTGAAAATTTTTAAAAATAAAAAATCAGAGTAGAAACATTTTATAATTATAATCCACCCTACATTTACACCTTAGATTGATATATAAAGTACTTTGGCATTTATTAGCTTATTTTGATTCTGATGATAGTCTTAAAAGTTATGTAGGGCATGACTTGTATATTGTTGGCATTTTACAGATGAAAAAATTGAGGCTCAATGAAGCTATGTTGTGTGACTGTGATCACCTAGTGAGTAAATTAGGAGTCAGATTCCTAAGCCCATAAATGTTTAAAGGTTTTTAAGACCCTATACACTGTGGTAAGCCAAAGTTTCTTTAGATATACACATTAAAAAAAAATGCTCATGGTTGAGGTCTGATTAGCAATAACCACTATTCAGCTGTCCTTTTATTTCATTTCCTTTTGTCATCTTGTGTAGAACTAACTGTATATACCGTGTTCAATCAGTAGATATTTGAGTGCTGCTAAGTGGTTAGTTAGCATTGTACTGGATGCTTTAATGTAATTTGTCCTAGGTAGTACATATGACTCTAAGTGAAAAATGATAGTTTGTAGGTGCTAGGAATATATTTTAATAAGACTTTAAAATTCAGTTCCAATTAAGAGTATTTAGTGAAAAACACATTTGGTATTCTGTTGAGTAACTAGAAAACAAAGTAATACTCTATCTAAAGCAATTCAATTTTTTAGAAATAATTTATTTTGTTAAAATAGAAAATAGAGTTTTATGGGGTGCCTGGGTGGCTCAGTCAGTTAAGTGTCCGACTCTTGATGTCAGCTCAGGTCATGATCTCACTGTTCTTGAGACTGAGCGCCACATCTGCCTCCACACTGATAGCGCACAGCCTGCTTGAGATTCTCTCCCCCCCTCTCTCTTCCCCTCCCCCATGCACGCACATGTGCACACTCTCAAAAATAAACTTAAAAAAATTGAAAATAGAGTTTTAGAACTGTGTCTAAGCTCCTTAATGAAATCTTGACCTTAAATTTTAGCACTTTAGTTACCTTAGATATGTCCAAGATTGAGTCAAAAAATAAAGGGCGCCTGGGTGGCTCAGTCGGTTAAGCGTCTGACTTCGGCACAGGTCATGATCTCATAGTTTACGAGTTTGAACCCCAAGTTGGGCACTGTGCTGACAGCTTGGAGCCTGGAGCCTGCTTCAGATTCTTTGGCGCCCCTCCCCCACTCGTGCTCACGCTGTCTCTCAAAAATAAATAAACGTTAAAAAAATTTAAAAAATATATAAATAATTTTCTCAAATTCTAAGTATGCAGAGACAACTATTATTAACATCTTGGTAGAGATCTTTTCATGCTTCTTGCTCTGTATATGTAATTCTATAAGTAGAATATAATTTTATAAATATAATATGTCTGATTCTATAAAGAGTTAATTGTGTAAATTTTTTTATTCAGTGATAGGAAAATACTTCAATGTAAGTTGCTATTAGGTCTGCGTAATCATATAAACCTGCAGCATTGTAAGTGCTGGTTTGCTAAATTATTTTTATGATTTATTAATTTTTCAAATGGTGGATATTTGTTTCAAATATTTTGTTACTATAGAAAAACATTTAAAGCTGTCTTACAGCTTGAGAAATTTCTAAGATTATCAGGATGTTTCTTTATAATTAAATTTGACACTAACTTTTATGTAATGTGTTGACATTATTTAGAATTTACTATAATCATAATTTCTACTCTTGCTTTACCAACTCATTCTTAACTTAGAACATTTTGCTTCAGAGTAAAGTTTTTTTATTTAAAAAATAGAAAATGTTTGGGTAACTGTATTTTTTTTTTAAATATAGATTTTGAAAGTGAATAGTGTTCAGCAAATCTATAATATTTTGAAGAAGTGAGACATGATATTTCAATACCTTGATATTCAATATTGAAATACTTAGATGTGTGTGTATGTTTTTAATAGATTACCTTTCTCAAGGAATTGATCTTTCTGGAATAGAAGTAATAGAAAATGATCTACTTTTTATTGCAAGAGCTCGACTTGAAGTGGAAAATCAAGCTAAGCGCCTACTGGAACAGGGTGTGGAGACCCAGGTAATGAAAGTAATACCACTTTTTTAATGTGAAAAATATGTCCTAGAATTGATGAAGATTTGATTTTGAGGTTAAAAAACTAATCTGTGTCCTCATCCCTGAGGAACTGTGTCTACAGCTTGCATTGGAGAATAGGGTCTAAAGTAAGTACAGGGAAAATGTATTTATTAATACCTATTTATTTCATTCTAAAAATAGACTAAGATTTCTGGTATGTAATATATATGAGATATAGTTTCTGTAATGTATATATGTAGATAGAGAGTTAATACCTGTTGAATATGCTTATTTTGTCTGAGGAACTGTTACGTAATTAAGCCTTTCAGCAACCCAGTAAGGTAGGTATTACTATTTCCATTTTACAAATGAGGAAACTGAGAGCTTAAATAATTTGTCCAAGATCACACAGCTAACACATGGTATTGTTTGGAACATAGACCACTCTAACCCCAGAACCTTGCACCATTAATAGTCAATGTGCTATAGTTAAGAAAAAAAAAAAAGTAATTTGACTTGAGATTTCTCCGAAGGTGTCATTTTCCTGATGCTTAATGTTCTGAAACCCAAAGGTATTGATGTAGTTGAATCAGCAAATTAGATGTAAATCTCATTCGTTCTACATTTGTATTGCATTGCACCCAGACGTTTTCTCCATTTGTATTGGATCCAAATACAATTATTAGTGTCTATTTTTTATTCACATCTTTTAAACCAGGAATTTGTTTTGTGCATTTATATTGTACAAAAATAATCTTATAAAGATTCTTTAAGTAGTCTCTAAGTCAGAAAGGTACTTATTTGACTTCTGATTCTTCATTTATAATTCAAAAAGCGTAACTGAATGTCTGTTACCGTTTTAAATAAATTTTTTATTATCTGCATAATGAAAAGTGAACAAATGATCTGTACATACAGAATGAAATGCCACATACACATAAGGAGTGAAGTAGCACAGTGTGAACACATCTATGCAATACAGACCCAGGGCAAGAAGTAGGAAATTCCCTGTGCTCCTGGTCACTGCTCTCCTTTCCCAGAAGCCACCATGATTGCAGCTTCTAATACTGGAGCTTGGTTTTACCTCCTGTCAGTTGTTCTAACTTCAGATCTATGAAGATAACACAGTTCTACTATTAAAAAATAAGGTACTTGTGTACATCAAATTAGAGAAGATACCTTTTCAAAGAAATATTCAGGGAATTCCAAGTCAACTTTGATTTAAGGTGACTATTTGTATAGAAAATTGATGTCACCTGGCTCATTTAGTTGTGAGAAAGGTAGCAATTAACTTTTCAGAAAGTGCAGTATCACAAGCCTTTTGTATTCATCTAATGTCCATATTGTCACTACCTCAGAGATTTCAAGTTTTATATATAACTACTGTTTAAAATTTTTCCTGTGAAGTTCTATTGCTATATATGTATGTGTGTGTATATGCTTATATCTTTAATTTATGCAACCCTTAATATTTTATTATATTTCAGAGTTGTGGGAATGAAAGCAAAAATGGTTGAAAAGAAGCATTACTAAAGTTTGTTGAACAAAAATATTTTGCAGTAGGGGTGGGTGATTTTAACATGTTACAAAGGAATGGCTACTTAAAAAACAAACAAAATTAAACAAAGGAATGGCTACTTTTAAAGGTTTATTTTTTTAACATAAGCTCATATATTTTAAAAGCAGGAAAGTCTTTTCTGGGATAATTGTTCCTAATTAAACTTGATTTTAGATATGTTATTGTTTTGTGTACATTGTGCAGTTGTTGAATTTGACTTTCCATCAGTTTTTAAATCATATTAAAATTAAAGTAGAAGTGATAAAATTTTAGGAAATTAATATCCTTAAATGTTAGCAGTGTTATGTATTTGGATTGTACACAGTTAGTCAAAAGATGATTAAAGTAGATAGATAACTTGTTATTTAGCTAATGGCCTATGTCTAATCAATAAGATTAAGTTAGAAAGATAAGGAAGAAAAAAATACATAAAAATACTGTGTGTCTACACAAGTAGATGTGGAACGATCTGCGTGGATCTGAGGAGGACAGGGACCAGGGAGCTATAATTTTGTATGTCTCAGTGTGGTTTGGAGGGGGGCAGATTCTGCTCAATGGATGGGAATATCGTCTCCCTGTTAGGCTGTATGGATTATGTTAGCAGAGTTTGTCGTTTGCTGGTATCATCCAACTTGTTTGTCTTGTTTAGATTCCATAAGTATAAAGTAACTAACCTGAATATAATTGGGCTTCGTACATAATTTTCATAAAGGGAGAAAATGTACTGATCTGCCAGTAGTAACATTCTGGTTCACTTTGCAATTTATACAATATTTCTCATGTGTAAATTGACACTGGTGTTCATAACCTCATTTATTTTTGAATTCAGTCATGTGTGTGTGTCTCTCTCTCGGACCTGAGTCCTCTGGGTTATTTTTACAGTGTTAGCTTTCTGGCTTGGCAGAGCTCAGAAGATTAAACCCTCATCAATAATGATGCTACTGAGATAATGTTTCTTGGGAAGCAGGGTGTCTCAGTGGAAGGAGTTTGTTTGGAGCCCCCCCTCCTTTCCTTTTAGAAAGCAACAAGACAGAGGTATCATCCAGCTGTGTCAGCAGGCAGTTCAGGAATTCAGAAAGAAACTAACCTTTATTGAATGCATATTCTTTGCCAGGATTTGTGTTAGTCACTTTACATTTGTTATTTCAGTCACGGTAACAAATGTGTGAGGAAGATGCAATTATCCACTTTTGATAGTTAAGGAAACAAAGCCCTGGAAAGGTTAGGAAATTAGCTCAAGATTACACAGCTAGCAAGTGATAGAGACATAGTCTGGAATGCCTGCTTTCCACCTTGCTTTATTAAGAGCAAGCAGTTTATTCTAATTTTGTTAAATAATCGTATTTTAAATTATTTGACAATTTGTGAAGCAGTTTACATTGAAAAAGGAATTTTTATAGCCTAAAAATTTCTTTGGGAAGTCTCTATGTGATGACTAATTAAACCAGTTCTTCTGTATTCTTCAGAATTTTTATGTTTCTCTGGCCAACTTTATTTTCCTATTATCTGACATTAGTGTTTCAGGCCATCAGTCTTCCCCACCTCACCCCATTCTACAGTTTACCTTGAGCAGATGCCCTTAATTTCTACTTTGTACAGGCACCTTTTGCACCACCTGTGGTGTGGGTACTGTTTCTTAGGAACCTTATCTCCTCGTATTTCCAGCTCTCCTTTCTGTTTTTATCCTCTCCCTTGTGCTCTTTTCCTTGTCATCAGCATTTCAACACGAATGCTTGCTGCCAGTGTCCCGTGTTCTCTGCTCTTGAGGGTCACACACTTGCTTTTAGTCCTTCACGTGCTTGCCTGCCTGCCTGCCTTCTTTAGGGCTTTCATGTTCCTTTTATGCCTGGAATACTCCTTCCACTTCCCATTAAAACAGATGCTGCAGCTTATATCTATTTTATTCTCAAATCTTATTCTCCCATTTGTCAGACATCATTGAAATAGTTAAACATACCATTAATATTTATTGTAAATAGACTAAAAGAATGGCAGCATTTTAATTTGAAGTACTATTGCATTCATGAAATATTGCTCACTTACTGGTTTATAAGCTTATAACATAAACAGAGATTTTCAACAAATAAGGAACTTGAAAAATTACATGTCACCGATTGCATTTAATAATCAACTTCTGACATTGGGTTTCTCAAAAATGTTGGTGACATTTTTTTGAGTATGTAGTTGATGGCTACCATTTTCAGTCTCAGTTAATTGTAAAACTTAACTTTATTAAAAGAAAGAAAGTGCATTTTCTTTTCCAAAACCAAAATGTTCATAAAGATAGATAATTTTGCTTTGATCATTACTGTTTTTTCTAGTTAATTGCTTAAATGTGCTGTTTTCATTTGTAGATTTTAAATAGCTTTGTAGTATCATAAAGACTCTACTACAGTAGTTAAAAGTTTCTGTTTTTGAAGCTTAAACTAAATGGCTACTTAGATAATACTGAGAAACTGTTGTGTCTTCCTACATGAAAAATACGGAAGTAGACTGCCCTCACAAAAGCCGTATTATTTCTATATGGAAAAGATGCATAGTGGTATCACTACCATTTTCTTCACTAAAGGTTTGGAAGGATTGATGACTTGGTGTGCATCCTCTGGTGAAGCATACCATATCAGCACAATACAAAAAAATATTCTTTACTTCACGTGGCCGTCTTTGTCACAAGCGTGGGGCTACACATGGCCTCCATCTACAGCTCTTCGTTGACTCCTATTTCTCTCTCTTTGCTACTGATCCTTAGAATCTTTCACTGACAGAAGCCAGACAAAGAAAGAGAACCTTATGATATTTTCAGGATTGCAACAGATTCATTACCTCAAGCTGTAACTAGCTTTCAAAAATAGGTGACAGAGATTTTGATCTGGACGAGTTCCTGCATCACCATAGATACCAGGCCTCCACAGTGAAACGATGACATTTTAATTAGAAAGACGGCTTTAACTTGTGAATTAGAAGCTTTCTCAGTAAACAAGTGCAGGACTTTCTGAGGGTCTAGGATGGGGGAAGATGTACTTGCTTGTCTTTAAAAGTCATCAGGGAGAGGGTCTCTGTGATCTGTTCTTTCACAGCTCAGTACTTGGATATAATCTCCCTATGGTAATTGTTGTCAGTGCTAGGAAGAAAATGTCTGTGAACCTGCCTTTTCCCTGGGGCAGAAAACCTCCTTGATCCTTGATCAAGCCCAGGATTCTGGTGCTTACCAGTTGACAGCTAAAAGTAGATCACAACAGCATGATCTTGACAGACTTTCTAAGATGACAGTGTAGAATTAAAGTTGAGTAGATAAATGTCTACATAGCACACAGTAAGTGCTTATATTGTGAACTTTGTGCTTTTGTAAAAAGAATTTTGTAAAATTCTCCATGCTTCTAGCATAGAGAGGGTACCAATTCAAGTGCATTGTGTTCAAGATCTATAGAAGTTAAACATTTCCTAAGCTTCAAAAACACTGGCAAAGTTGAACAATGAAAACGTGACTCTTTTTGTAGCTAATTATGGTAGTTTAGTATGCAACACTTCTTTTGTGATCTTTTTCTTTTTTATGAGCCTGGCAAACACCAATAGTAGACTCAGTGTCAGTTAATTTGTCAAGCTGATATCTGCTTTCAGAGGTCTACTTTTCTTTCCTTGGCTGCTGGAAGTTTTCCTGGCTGGTCCCATGAATTGTAGGACAGATCTCACCTTTTGCATGTTTCGTCCCAATGTAGTTTTTGTTATTTTTCCATTTGCTAAGTATAGAGTGTCAATAATTTTTCAACTCTTGTTGAAGCATTATTTTATTTATTTTTAAAATTGAATTGACATACCATATCCTATTAATTTCATCTGTACATCATAGTGATTCAGTATTTTTAAATGTTATAAAATGGTCACCGTAAGTGTAGTTACTGTGACCATACAAAGTTATTACAGTGTTACTGACTATATTTCCTATGCTGTACATTACATCCCCATGACTTCATTATTTTATAACTGGGAGTTTATACTTCTTGATCTCCTTCACCTACTTCACCTGCCCCTCAATCCCTCTCTCATCTGGTAACCAACAGTTTGTTTCCTGCATCTGTAAAACTGTTTCTGTTTTGTTTTGTTTTTTTTTAGGTTCCACATATAAGTGAAACCATGTGGTATTTGTTTTTCTGTTTCTGACATTTCACATAAGGTCCATCCATGTTGTAAAAAATGGCAAGAATTTTTTTTTTTTTTAGCTTTTTATTTTATTTATTTTGTTAAAGTAAGCTCTATGCCCAATGTGGAGGTGGAACTCCTGACCCAAAGTGCTGTTCTGACTAAGCCAGTCAGGCACCCCAGATTTCATTCTTTTTTATGGCTATTCCATCATATATATATACCACATCTTTTTAATGTGTTCCTCTCAGTGGACACTTAGATTCCTGTCGTATCTTGGCTGTTGCAAATAACGCTACAGTGAACATAAGGGTGCGTATTTCTCTTCAAAGTATTTTTACAGTGGAGAACGGAGTCTGAAGTTTGAGGTCAGCACGTGGTGGTCCTCCTGCAAGTAAGCAGGGCAGAGACCTGGGAGTGGACCTTGAGGCTTGAGGATCCCTTGGGTTGCACAGGAGAAGCATTTCCCCTGCTTGGAGTGCATTTGGTAGAGGTGGTACAGCTCTCTGTGGGCAAAAGACCTGGTGAGCACCATCAAGCTACCACATTCACCAGTATGGGAACAAAGACACCTGCTAAGTACAGCAAACCCTGGTGTTGGTTGTGTGTTGCAATTCACCATAAACTCTGAACCGCTGCTGCTTTGCCGGCAGCATGAGTATTTCCTGGGACAAGCAGGCCCTGGCCACAGAGCTGCGACACTGTGGGTCTATATAGATGCCCAGAAGATCACTGTGGGTCTGCACTGCAGGGTTCTGAAGTATGGGGTTTTGAAACATAGCCGGACCTGAGATAAAATCCCAGAGAGAGGTGCCGCCTGGTAGACAGACAGCTCGGACACAGACAGAGAAGGCAGGGAGCTGTCAGAAACAGGAGACACCGGAGGGGTGACTTATTGCATGTCTGTGAGGGCGTGAACTTCCTGCTCTGGAGACGAGAGCAGGGTGAAGCCATTTTCACCATTAGCCCACCAACACTGATCAGCCCCCACTAGGCTAAACAGCACCACCAAGTGGAGAATGGCGCTGTTACACCAGCCCCCACCCCTCGCCATGCCCTCCAGGCACATCTCCACTAGGGCAAGTCTGCCTTAGAATCTGAGCAGCAGGCCCCTCCCCCAGAAGACCAGCTGGAATCACTTCCAGGAGTTTAGTCCACTGGCCACAGACTGCTGCAAACTTTCAGCTCTAGGGGAAACTGGATCTAACTTCATTTAGGTTGTTTTGTTGTTGTTGTTGTTCATTTGTTCATTTTTGGTGTTGGCTTCTGTTTTTGTTGTTGTTCTTTTGTTCTTGGATACAGAAAAAGCAACTTATTTTATTTTTAAAAATTTTTTTTCTCTCTTCTTTTTCTCTTTTTGCTTTTTTCTATCAAGCTTCTCTTGACAAGCAGACCAAAACACACCTAGGATCCACCTTCCTTTAATTGAATAAAAAAATATTTTTTTTAAGTTTATTTATTTTGAGAGAGAGCGCAGTAGGGGAGGAGCAGAGAGAGATGGGGACAGAGAATCCAAAGCAGTCTTTGGTGCTGACAGCAGAGAGCCTGATGCAGGGCTTCAACTGATGAACCATGAAATCATGACATGAGCTGAAGTCAGATGCTTACCCCACTGAGCCACCCAGGTGCCTCAGTTTTTTTTTTAATTTTAATTTTTATTTCATTCTATTATTATTGTTACTGCTTTTTCTTTTTCACTTAAAATGACAAGATGGAGAAATTCACCTCAAAGGAGAGAAAAGGAAGAAATGATGGCCAAGGATTTAATCAATGCAGATATAAGTGAGATGTCTGAACTAGAATTGAGAACAGTGATTATAAGAATACTAGCTGGGCTTGAAAAAAGCTTAGAAGACACCAGAGAATCCCTTTCTGTAGAGATAAAAGGACAAAAATCTAGTCAGGCTGAAATTAAAAATGCTTTAATTGAAATTCAAACCCAAATGGAGGCCATAAACACAAGGATGGATGAGGCAGAGGAAGAAATTAGCAATATAGAAGATACAATTATGGAGAATAATGAAGCTGAAAAGGAGGGAAACAAAATTCAGGGATCAGGAAGGAGGACTTAGGAAAGTCAGAGATTTATTAAAACATAATAACATTTGTATCATAGGAGTCCCAGAAGATGAAGATAGAGAAAAAGGGGCAGAAGGTTTATGTGAGCAAATTATAGCTGTAAACTTCCTTAATATGGGGAATACACATCAAAATCTGGAAAGCACAGAGAACTCCCATTAAATTCAACAAAAGCTAGCCATCACCAAGACATATCATAGTCAAACTCACAAAATACACAGGCAAGGAAAAAGTCCTGAAAGCAAGGGGAAAAAAAAGTTCTTTTCTACAAGGGAAGACAAATCAAGTTTGCACCTGATTTGTCCACAGAAACTTGGCAGACCAGAAAGGAGTACCGAGATATATTCATCATGCTGAATAGGAAAAATATGCAGCCAAGATTACTGTATCCAGCAAGACTGTCATTCGAAATAGAAGGAGAGAGAAAGAGCTTCCCAGGCAAACAAAAACTAAAGAAGTTTGTGGCCACTAAACCAGCCCTACAAGAAATTTTAAGGGGTATTCTTTGAGAGGAGGGAAAAAAAACCCATAAGCAACAAAGACTAGAAAGGACAAGAGACCATAACCAGAAACACCAACTCTACAGGTAACAGTGGCACTAAATTCGTATCTTTCAGTAATCACTCTGAATGTGAATGGACTAAATGCTCCAATCAAAAGACATGGGGTATCAGAATGGATGAAAAAAACAAGATCTACCTATATGCTGCCTAAAAGAGACTCATTTTTGACCTAAAGACACCTACAGATTAAAGTTGAAGGGATGGAGAACCATTTATCATGCTCAGGGACATCAAAGGAAAGCTGGAGTAGCCAGCCATACTTATATCAGACAAACTAGATTTGAAAACAGAATCTGTAATAAGAGATGAAGAAGGGCATTATATCATAATTGAGGGTTCTCTCCATCAAGAAGATCTAAAAATTGTAAATGTTTATGCTCCAACTTGGAAGTGCCCAAATATATATATCAATTAATAACAAACATAAGGAAACTCATTGATAATAATACAATAATAGTAGGGGATTTAACACCTCACTTAAAACAATGGACAGATCACTTAAGCTGAAAATCAACAAGGAAACAACAGCTTTGAATGACACACTAGACCAGATGGACTTAACAGTTATTTTCAGAACATTTCATCCTAAAGCAGAATACACATTCTTCTCAGGTGCACATGGAACATTCTCCAGAATAGATCATATTACTAGGTCACAAATCATCCCTCAGGTGGTACAAAAAGATCAAGATCATGTCATACATATTTTCACATCACAACGATTGAAGTCAACTGCAAGAAAAAAAAATTGGAAAGCCCTCAAATACATGGAGGTAAAAGAATATTCTACTAAAGAATTAATGGGTTAGCCAGGAAATTAAAGAAGAAATAAAAAAATATACGGAAGCAAATGAAAATGAAAACATGACAGTCCAAACCTTTTGGGATGCAGCAAGGTTAGTCCTAAGAGGGAAGTATATTGCAATTTAGGCTGATATAAAGAACTAAGAAAGGTTCCCAATACACAGCCTAACCTTACCTAAAGGAGCTAGGAAAGGAATAGCAAATACACCCTAAAGCCAGCAGAAGAAGGGAAATAATAAAGATAAGAGCAAAAATGATATAGAAACAAACAAACAAACAAACAAAACCCAGTAGAACAGATCAACAAAACTAAGAGCTGATTCTTTGAAAGAATTAGCAAAATGGATAAATCCTTAGCCAGACTTACCAAAAAGAAAAGAGGAAGGACCTAAATAGACAAAAATCATGAATGATAAAGGAGACATTATAACCAGTACCACAAAAAGAGACAATTATGAGAGAATACCATGAAGAATTATATGCCAACAAACTGGGCAATCTGGAAGAAATGGACAAATTCCTAGATACTTCCGTACTACCAAAACTCAAATGGGAAGAAATAGAATATTTGAACAGACCAATAACCAGCAAAGAAATTGAATCAGTAATTAAAAATCTCCCAACAAGCAAGAGTCCTGGGCTAGATGGCTTCCCAAGGGAATTTCCTCAGACATTTAAAGAAGAGTTAATACCTATTCTTCTCAAGCTGTTCCAAAAAATAGGAGTAGAAGGAAGACTTCCAAACTCATTCTATGAAGCCAGCATTACCTTAATTCCAAAACCAGAGAGCCTAGTAAACAAAATTACAAGCCAGTATCCCTGATGAACATGGATGCAGAAATTCTCAAGATATTAGCAAATCAAATTCAACAGTACATTAAAAGAATTATTCACCATGATCAAGTGGGGTTTATTCCTGGGCTGCAGAACTGGTTGAATATTCACAAATCAATCAAGATGAATACACTACATTAATAAAAGATAAGAACCATATGATACTTTCCATAGATGCAGAAAAAACATTCGACAAAATAAAGCATCCATTCTTGATAAAAACTCTCAATAAAGTAGGCATGGATTGAACATACCTCAACATCATAAAGACCATATACAAAAGAGCCACAGCTAATATCTTCAATGAGGAAAATCTGTGAGCCTTTCCCTATGGTCAGGAACAAGACAAGGACGTCCTCTCTCACCGTTACTATTTAGCATAGTACTAGAAGTCTTTAGACTCAGACATTAGGCAACAAAAAGAAATAAAAGGCATCCATATTGTCAAGGAAGAAGTCAAACTTTCACTGTTTGCAGATGACATGATACTTTAGGTAGAAAACCTGAAAGACTCCACCAAAAAAATTGATAGAACTAATACATGAGTTCAGCAAAGTCACAGCATATAAAATCAACATGCAGAAATTTCTATACACTAATAAAGCAGCAGAAAAAGAAATGAAGGAATCAGTCCCATTTGCAATTGCATTAAAAACAGTAAGATACCTAGGAATAAAGCTAATTGAAGATCTATAAACTGAAACTATAGAAAACTATGAACTATAGAACACTTATGAAAGAAATTGAAGAGGACACAAAGAAATGGAAAAGTATTCCATGCTTATGGATTGGATGAACAAACATTATTAAAATGTCCATACTGTCCAAAGTAATCTACACATTTAGTGTAATCCCTATCAAAATACCACCACCTTTTTCACAGAGCTAGCACAAACAATCCTAAAATTTGTATGGAAACACAAAAGACCCCAAATAGCCAAAGCAATCCTGCAAAAGAAAAAACTGAAGTCCTGACTATTCTGCATTTCAAGCTATATTACAAAGCTGTAGTCATCACGACAATATGGTTCTGGCACAAAAACAGACACATAGATGGGTGGACATAACAGAAAACCCAGAAATAGACCCACAACTGTATGCTCTGCTCATCTTTGACAAAGCAGAAAAGGACATCCCATAGAAAAAGGGCAGTCTCTTCAACAAATGGTGCTGGGAAAATTGGATGGTGACATGCAGAAGAATGAACCTGGACTACTTGTTACACCATACACAAAAATAAACTCAAAATGGATGAAAGACTTAAATGTAAATAGGAAGCCATCAAAATCCTAGAGGAGAAAACAGGCAACAACCTCTTTGACCTTGGCGGCAGCAACTTCTTACCTGACATGTCTCCAGAAGCCAGGGAAACAAAATAAAAAATAAACTCTTGGGACCTCATCAAGGTAAAAAGCTTCTGCACAGCAAAGGAAACAATCAGCAAAACTAAAAGGCAACCGACGGAATGGGCAAAGATATTTGCAAATGACAGATAAAGGGTTAGTATCAAAATCTATAAATAACTTATCAAACTCAACAGCCAAAAAACAAATAGCCCAGTTAAAAAATGGGAAGAAAACATGAATAGACCGTTTTCCAAAGAAGACATCCAGTTGGCTAACAGAAACATGGAAAGATGCTCAACATCAGTCATCATCAGGGAAATACAAATCAAAACCACACTGAGATACCACCTGACACCTGTCAGAATGGCTAAAATTAACAACAACACAAGAAACAACAGGTGTTGGTAAGGATGCCAAGAAAGGGGAACCCTCATGTACTTTTGGTGGGAATGCAAACTGGTGCAGCTACTATGGAGAACTGTATGGAGATTCCTCAAGAAACTAAAAATAGAACTATGCTGTGATCCAGCAATTGCACTCTTAGGTATTTACCCAAAGGATATTAAAATACAGAATAAAAGGTGTACATGCACCCCAATGTTTATAGCAGCATTATCAACAGTAGCCACACTGTGGAGAGAACCCAAATGTCCATTGACTGATGAATGGATAAAGAAGATGTGGTGTGTGTGTGCACGTGTGCGCACAATGGAATATTATTCAGCCATCAAAAAGAATGCAATCTTGTCATTTGCAATGATGTGGATGGAACTAGAGTATATTATGCTAAGTGAAATAAGTCAATTGGAGAAAGACAAGTACCATTTTGTTTCACACATGTGGAATTGAAGCAAAACAGATGAACATATGGGAAGAAGAGGGGAAAAAGAAGAGAGGAAAACAAACCACAAGAGACTCTTAGTGACAGAGGGAGGTGGGTGGCAGCTGGGCTAGATGGTGATGGGAATTAAGGAGTGCACTTGTTGTGATGAGCTCTGGGTGTTGTATGTAAGTAGTGAAACACTGGATTCTATATTAAAAAACTGAATATAAGAAAAAGAACCAATCACAGCAACCAAAAAATGAAATCAAAAGCTTAAAAAAAGACAAATTAGTGTTTTTATTTTCTTCGGATAAATACCCAGAAGTAGAACTGCTAGATCATATAGTAGTTCTATTTTTAACTTGTTGAGGAACTTCCTTACTGTACTCCCAAACCATTTTTCTTGACACAAAATAAACAACTTCAGGGAGGTAGGTGATATGAGTGAAGGGAATCAAAGGTTTAAACTTCAATTTATAAAATAAATGAGTCTTAAAAAAAAAAAAAAAAAAAAAAAAAAGAGGTTAGAGAGGGAGAGAGCCAAGCATAAGAGACTCTTAAAACTGAGAACAAACTGAGGGTCGATGGAGGGTGGGAGGGAGGAGAGGGTGGGTGATGGGTGTTGAGGAGGGCACCTTTTGGGATGAGCACTGGGTGTTGTATGGAAACCAATTTGAAATTAAATTCATATTTAAAAAAATAAAATAAATGAACCTTGCATATGTAATGTACAGCATGGTAACTACAGTTAATATCACTGTATTGTGTGTTTGAAAGTTGCTGAGAGAGTAAGTAGATCTTAATAGTGCTTATCACAAGAAAAGATTCTCTCAGCTGTGGTGATGGCGTTAAGACTTACTGTTGTGATCATTCTGCAGTGTACACAAATATCAATCATTATGTTGTACATGTGAAATTAATATAATAAGTCAATGATACCTTGGGGCGCCTCAGTAGATCAGTTGGTTAAGCATCCGGCTTCAGCTCAGGTCATGATCTCGTGGTTTGTGAGTTCAAGCATCATGTCAGGTTCTGTGCTGACAGCTCAGAGCCTGGAGCGGCTTTTGATTCTCTGACTCCCTCTCTCTCTCTGCCCCTCCCCTGCTTATACTCCGTCTCCCTCTGTGTCAGAAAATAGATAAATGTTAAAAAAAAAAAAAAAAAAAAAAAAAAAAGTCAATGATACCTCAATTAGAAAAGAAACAATTTGAAGGAATGATTATAATATGAGCTCTTCAGGTTACACAGAGCTAAAGGTTTCAGGTATTTCCTTTACCGGTGGCCTCGATAAATAATTTGCCATATATCCCCTCCAAATATTTCTTTGTTTGCTCCTATCACTGTTAGCTTTCCTTAAATTTAGTGGAAACCTGGCATGGGTATATTTACACTTAAGTAAATAAGCTAATGACATGTATAAATAATAATTTCAAAAGTTACTCTTACAGTTTCTCTTTAAGGATATACTGTTAATAATAGCAATGTTATTAATTTGTACTGATGTGGTGTTTTAGAACTTAAAAAGATATTTTAAACTGATCAACTAAATGTTTTCCCAAAGCTTAGTCTTATTTAGCTTGTGCTTACTGTTTTATCCTTAAATTTGAATGGAAATTAATTTGAGCTCTTAATTAAACACTCTAAATCAGGGATTGGTAGTATGGTAGTATGTTTTTTGTTTGGCTCAGGTGCTAAGAATTATTTTTATATGGTTGGAAAAAAACAAAGAAGAACATACAGTTGAGACCTTCTATGGCCTGGAAAGCCTGAAATATTTACTGTTGAGCCCTTTAAAGAAAAAGTATGCTGATTGCTGCTTTAGTTTTATTTTCTTTACGGTGGATGCATTAATATCTCCCTTCCACCCACCACCCTTTTCTCTTTTGCAGTATTTCAATCGTTATATGGTACTGCTCTATGTTCTTGTTTTATGCTGAATGTAAAGTAGCATTGTTCTTTTTGTTTCTATATTATACAGTGATGGTATTTTCTTGTCCTTTCATATATTCTCTTGTCATGAACAACCTACAGTAACATTGGTTGCTTTGTTTTGAAATTTAATTCTATTGCTGTCTTGTAGTGTAGATTCACTCTAATTCAGTCTAATTAACTGTCTGCTTCCAGCCTTAGGGTCTTTGGCATTATAGCTTTCCATAGTTTTCCAGTTCACTGAATGGCATTTCATTTTCATTCTCCCCTGTGATTTAGCATCTGACTAAATTTTCATTGTCCTTCATACAGAATCTGTCACTGTTCTTTGGTTAAAATTTGTGTAATTGTTTTATGTTTCTCAAAAACACAGAACTTTTTATTTGGGCAATTCTTCTTTGTATGACTTTATCTAATTTAAACAATTTAATACTGGCTTTTTATTATAGTAGTAAACACTGAAATTTTTATTTTGTAATTCAGAAGAAAAGACCCAGGCAACCACTTTGGGTCACTATAAGATTAGTTTGCATCTTCTAAACTTCTAGTTTGAAGTCATACCTGTGTTTTCTCATGTCTGGTTCTGTTGTTCACCATAATTATTTTGAGATTGATCCATGTTATATGCATTGATGGTTTGGTCCTTTTTTTTTTTGCTGATTAGTAGTCCAGTTTATTGAAGGACATTTATTTGTTCACTTATTGATGAGCATTTGGGTTATTTCCATTTTCAGGTTAGGGTTAATAAAGCTGCCGTGGGTCAAGTACAAGTCTTTGTGTCAGTGTAGGTTTTCATTTCTCTTGGGTGAATACCAAATGCAAAGAATTTTGGGGTTTTGGAAAGAATAATGTTTACTTTTTAAAGAGACTAGCGAGTTTCCAAAGTGGTTCATCGTTTTACCTTCCCATATTAGCTTAGAATTCTTCCAGGTCCTCACCAAAATTCGATGTTGGCAGTCTTTTTAATTTTATCCATTTCAGTAGGTGGGGGTAGTAGATTCTCATTGTAGTTTTGTTTTGCCTTTTCCTAATTGCTGATGTGACCTGCTTTTCAAATACCTAATACATAGGGTCGTGGCTTGGTATTTAAAGTTTACTTTCTTCTTCACCTCACTGTTGTGTGAGAATTCTTAATGTATTCTGGATACAAGTCTTTTGCTGTATATGTGTATTGTAAATATTTTCTCCCATTCTAAGGCTTTCCTTTTTTCTTTTAGCATTGTTACTGACGTGTAAGTTAACATACTATAACATTCATGCATTTAAGCATACAGTTTGATGGGTTTCAGTAAATTGTATACAGTTGTGCAACCATCTCATAACTCAGTTTTTTAGCAAACTGTTACCACCACAAACCGTTCCCTCATGCCTGTTTGCAGTCAGTGCCTTCTTCCCCCTCCCCAAATCCAGGCAATCCCTGATCTTCTTTCTGTGTCTACAGATTTCACTTTTTCTAAGATTTCATACAAATGAAACAATACAGCATGTAGTCTCATGCAGTACCTTCTTTCATCTAGCATAGTGTTATTTTTAGGTTCCTCTTTGTTCTTGCATGCATGAGTGGCCCTTTAAATGCTGAGTAGTATTCCATTCTGTGGATATGGTGGTCTCTGTTAACCTATCTGTAGGTTGGATTGGTTAAGTGTTTTAGCTATTAAGATTCATGCTGCCTTTGTCCCCCATTGATACCTTTTGAACAGCACAATTTTTAAAATTTTGATGAAGATTTATCCATATTTTTGTTTGCGTATTATATAAGAAATTTCTATCTACCCTAGAGTTAGAAAGCTTTCTTCCTGTGTTTTTTTTTAGGAGTTTATGATTTTATCTTTGTTTTACATATAGTATAAGATTCATTTTTTTCCATAGAGATATTCAGTTGTTTGAGCACCTTTTGTTGAAAGAGATCTATTTTCTCCCTTGATTGAATTACTTCATGGTAAATTTGTAGATATTTTGGCACCTTGAGAATATTTAGTTCCCTGTCAATCTTTGTCCTAATGGTTTTAACATCTCTTGATGATTTTTGTCTACATGATTTTATATTTTTAATTGGAGATTGTGAAAGAGTGATTTTCTATTTTGTTATTCCTCTGTATCTATTAGCTGTGATTCATTTGTAAAGAAGAACTTGCACTCATCAACTAAGGATATTTGGTTACCCTTAACTGCAGTTTCTTTTTATAATGATGGATAAATATTTAAATTTTATGCTTTCGTTATCAATTTACAAAGTAATGAGTTGCTATAATAGCCACCTCCAATGGTAGCAAATATGGCATGAGTTTGTTCTCCTTCATTTTTTTTAAAGTACTCTTACGGACTCATGTATTTTTATAAATTGTGGTGCTGAGTGAGACCGCTAGAGCTGTGACACCAAGCCAGACTAACAGTGGCTTAAAAATAGGGATTTGTCTGGATGTGGGTGGTACTAACATTGTTTCAGCTGTTCAGTAAGGATTCAGCTCACCCATTCTGTCATCCTTGTGTCCTCTTGCTTGTCACATCATGGTCTCCCACCCCTCAGCATTATGCCCATGTTTAACGTGTGGATATGGGGCACTGTCAGCTGCCAGCCAAAAAGCAGTACAAATCCTTGTCAGAATTGCCCCTGTAGACCTGTCTTCGTGACTCATTGGCCAGATCTGGGTCGCATGGTCACTCCAGCTGTCAAGAGGACTATGAAAGCAAGTATCTGGCAGATAAACAGAACTGTCAACATTGGCTTTGGCTGCTCATGAGCCATTGCCTGGGGCAGTGCACGTTGCCAACCCGGGAGAAAATTAGGTTTTTACATTAGAAACATCGGAGACATTACGTTAAAGAAAGAGGGAATGAATTAGGGGGAATAGCTAGTAATGCCTACCATAAAATCCTTGATAAAGCACAGAATGACTAGAATTATTACGTTGTATTACTCTAAAAAATAAGCCATATTTATACATTTAACTTAAAAATGTAATTAAAAGAATAACATTTGGGCTTGCCATATTAATGTCTCATGATTCCTTTCATTGTCTTATAAATTTCATTTTATTATTGAACATGTTTTAGTGTCCTTGACATATTACCTACTGTTATTTAATACAATGAGAATGTTATTCTGGGGCACCCTGCTGGCTCATTCAGTGGAGGACGCACCTCTTGATTTCAGGGTCATGAGTTTGAGGCCCACGTTGTGGGTAGAGATTATTTAAAAAAATAAAAAAGAGAATGTTATTCTAAATGCTGACATCATTTAAATAATTTTTAAAATTTTAATGCCAAAGTATGAATTCATGTATTCTTTAGACTTGTTCTGTAACGAAATTTGGAAGTTAAATAACCTTTTTACTCTATATCAGTTATCCTTTGGCATTTCTCCATTGTCTCTGTGTTATCACTTCATTTTGTTAAGAACCTTGCTCTTCCAACCTATGTTCACTTTCATTCTTCTTTTTTTTTCTCTCCTTTTTCCTTATCTTTCCACAGCTCTTTTATTTTCTGCTTTTCTTCAGAAGAGGGTAGAATAAAGTTGATTTCTGGTTGGTAAGATCATATTGTGGTATTAAATGTCCTTCTTAGTTTTTTAATTTCATTTAGGTTATGCACTGTTGACTGTTGATTGTTAACAGGTTCTGAAATAATCATATTAGCTTATCCAAGAAGTACATAACCAGCATTAATGGGCTGCATGTTACTGAATCAGAAAAGCCACTGGTAGGCTCTAAATCACAACCAAGGTAGCTAATATAATTCTTGCCCTTAAATTACGTATTTAATGTGATTCTCTCTTCCTTTAGTACATGTAATCTCCCATGGAGCTCCATTAAGCTTTCAGCATTTTAGGCATGTTGTAGCTCCAGAAAAAGTGTCAGTGTATATATCCCATTAGGGCATATGGACACAGATTATAAATTGCCTTCAGTATTTTGGCAATATATACTTGTTATGTATAGGGTGTTTGTGAGTTTATCAATACTTTTCTTGAAAAACAAGGTATTTGGATTTTTTAAATCCTAAGTTACCATGTATGATTAAGGTACTGAGCTTGTCTTAAATTTACCTGAAAGTCGGCCCTATTTTAATAAATATATCTTCTACTGAGGGAGTGGTTTAAAGAATTACCTGCTTTGTGGTAAAGATTCTTAAATCTGTATCCTTTCTATGCTGTAAAATAAAACTCCAGAAAGCTTTTTATTTTCATTTCTATTTCTTTTTTTATTCAGCAGTAAGGACTAGCTGCATAGTGAAAAACTCGTTCTTTGAAGTTCTGCTTGAACCAACTTTGCATCTTACTCACTGTAATTTCCGTGTCTTTGAGGAAGCCAAGTTCATATCTCCCTTTCCCTCCCCACGTCTTTGAATGTGTTTCTGGGGTTCCTTAGTTTTTGTTTTGTGTATGAAATGGCTTCCTAGTTAAACTTTAAGGAAACTGTATAATCCTACACCTCTTCACTAAGTAAAAGTATAATTTCTGGATCTCATGCTTGTCTTTCTAGTTAAAATCAGTTGGAAACAACTAAGACTTTATCATAGAACTTGAGGCCTTATGAACAGAGTCACTTTGTGGAATGGTGTACGGAATTTGTATTCTCTATTTGTCCTTTTCTTTTCTCAGCTCATTGCTTACATCAAATCTAAAGAAAAATTTACCTGCTGAAGAGTTACTTTATTGGGGGAAAGAGTGAAATGTGATTGACTTTGTGATGCAAGGATTATTTGATCCTTTCAGACTTTAAATATATAAGGCCATCATCCACAGTGGAATTCTGGTCTTTGTGCATGTATGTCATTTTTACATTTTGTTTCCAGTTAAATTCTGTCACTCTTTTCTGATTCCAGTTATACTAAGCTTTTAAAGTCATGCTAAACTTTTGACTTAATGCTGTATTTGTGCTCACAAAGATCATCTCATATTAGCTTATAGCTTAGTGAGTGCTGAAATACTTCTTGCTCCCTCATGGAACATTCTTTACAGCAGTCCTGCTATATCTCCCTTCCATTAGCTCAGTGCCAGCTGTTGCTTTGGTTACAGTGTTCCTGTTTGGGCAAGTTTTTCAGGGATCTTAAACAACTATGCTTCTTTTCTGACTGTTCTTGTGAGATTTTATTTTCCTCCCATATAATGCTACTGAGGTGTTGGAAAAGAAAGAAAAAGTCACATCGTGTTTATTTGTTTCTAAAGTAGGAGAAATAATTTTAGTTTAATAAAGGAAATGGTTGTGCCATCTTAAGTGCTTTTGAAGAGGTAGAAATTCATCTTGATCTATTTGTGAAATTATCCTTTCTTCTCTATTACATGGTCTTTCATCTGATTTTACATCACAGTCTATGAAGTTGGGGAAATTTTTTTTGGGTTAAGTGATTTCTTGAAGGTCACAGTGACAGTTTGTAGAAAAATTATTCTTAGAATTGACTGTCTCATTTAGAGAAAAGATACTGTCTAGAAGACGTTGCTACCTTTTCAGCAGAAGCTTATCTCTTACTAGCATGGTATTTTTCAAATGTGCTTAAATTAAGTCTGTATGTTTTGAGAGCTCTTAAAATTTACCAGAGAGTATTTCTCACCTGCAAAATTGCTATATCTGGAGACCTTCTGAAGTCAGGTGGCGACAGGATGACCCATGGCAGAGTTTAGAATAGGCATGAAAGAGCCCGAGACCTAAAA
The DNA here is from genome assembly GCF_046562875.1 of Panthera onca. NCBI lineage: Eukaryota > Metazoa > Chordata > Mammalia > Carnivora > Felidae > Panthera > Panthera onca. Next base: position 77,411,732 of record NC_138340.1, read on the forward strand.
CTGGCCCACTGTGGGCTTGCCCTCTTGGTGCCTCCGTTTCCTTACCTATAAAATGAAGATACTAATATTTGTTCTACCTGTGTTTTTTTTTATTTTAATTTTAATTTTTTAATTTAACTTTACTTTTTATTTTTTAAAATTACATCCAAATTAGTTAGTATAGAGTGAAGCAATGATTTCAGGAGTAGATTCCTTAATGCCCCTTACCCATTTAGCCCATCCCCCCCTCCCACAACCCCTCCAGCAACTCTCAGTTTGTTCTCCATATTTGTGAGTCTCTTTTGTTTTGTCCCCCTCCCTGTTTTTATATTATTTTTGTTTCCCTTCCCTTGTGTTCATCTATTTTGTCTCTTAAAGTCCTCATATGAGTGAAGTCATATGATTTTTGTCTTTCTCTAATTTCACTTAGCATAATACCCTCCAGTTCCATCCACGTAGTTGCAAATGGCAAGATTTCATTCTTTTTGATTGCCAAGTAATACTCCATTGTGTGTGTGTGTGTGTGTGTGTGTGTGTGTGTGTGTGTGTGTATACACATACCACATTTTCTTCATTCATCCATCGATGGACCTTTGGGCTCTTTCCATACTTTGGCTATTGATAGTACTTCTATAAACATGGGGGTGCATGTGTCCCTTCGAAACAGCACACCTGTATCCCTTGGATAAATGCCTAGTAGTGCAATTGTTGGGTCGTAGGGTAGTTCTATTTTTAGTTTTTTGAGAAACCTCCATACTGTTTTCCAGAGTAGCTGCACCAGCTTGCATTGCCACCAACAATGCAAAAGATTTTTTAATTTTTTTTTAACACTTATTTATTATTGAGAGACAGACACAGAGCATGAGCGGGAGAGGTACAGAGAGAAACAGAGACACAGAATCCGAAGCGGGCTCCAGGCTCTGAGCTGTCAGCACAGAGCCCGATGCGGGGCTCAAAGCCACAAACTGTGAGATCACGACTTGAGCCGAAGTTGGACACTTAACCAACTGAGCCACCCAGGCACCCCTGTTCTACCTATGTTTTGATGACAAAATAAAATTAGTGAATGTGAAGGCTCTTGTAAATGTGGAAAATAGTATGGAGATTCCTCAAAAAATTAAAAATACAGGGGCGCCTGGGTGTCTTAGTTGAGTGTCTGACTTTTGTTTTTGGTTTAGGCCATGATCCCCGGGTCTTGGGATCAAGCCCTGGGTTGGGCACCATGCACAGTGTGGAGCCTGCTTAAGATTCTCTCTCTCTTTCTTTCTCTCTGTCTCTCTCTCTTTGTCTCTCTCTCTGTCTCTCTTTCTCTGTCTTCCTCTTCCTCCTTCCCCCACTCACCACACACACACACACACACACACACACACACACACACACACACTCTATATATAAAATTAAAAAAAAATTAAAATAGTATAACCATATGACCCAGTAATTCTATTACTGGGTATTTACTTAACATAATTTGAAAAGATAAATGCACCCCTGTGTCTATTGCAACATTATTTACAATAGATAATATATGGAAGCAACCCAAGTGACTGCACCAGTTTGCAGTTGCAGTCCCACCAACAGTGCACAAGGGTTCCCTTTATCCCCACATCCTTACCAACACTTTTTGTTGCTTGTATTTTTGCTTTTAGCCATTCTGACAGGTGTGAGTGATATCTCATTGTAGTTTTGATTTGTGTTTCCCTGAAGATGAGTGGTGTTGAGTATCCTTTCATGTATCTGTTGCCATCTGTATGTCAATTTTGGAGAAATGTGTTCATGTCTTCTGCCCATTGTTTAATTGGATTATTTGTTTTTGTATGTGTATATTGAGTATAAGATCTTTATATATTTTGGATACTAGCCCTTATTGGATGTATCATTTGCAAATATATTCTCCCATTTAGTAGGGTGTCTTTTGGTTTTGTTGATTGTTTCCTTCCCTGTGCAGAAGGTTTTTTTTTTTTTTTAACTTTTTTAACGTTTTATTTATTTATTTTTGAGAGAGAGGGGGAGGGAGAGAGGGAAAGGGAGACAGCACGAGCAGGGGAGGGGCAGAGAGAGAGGGAGACACAGAATCTGAAGACAGGCTCCAGGCTTTGAGCTGATGCGGGACTCGAACTCTCAAACCCTGAGATCATGACCTGAACTGAAGTCAGACGCTTAACTGACTGAGCCACCCAGGTGCCCCCAGAATCTTTTTATTTTGATATAGTACCAGTAGTTTATTTTTGCTTTTGTTTCTGTTGCCTTAGGAGAGGATCTGGAAAAATGTTGTTATAACGAATGTCAAAGAAATTACTGTGTGCGCTCTCTTAGAGGATTTTTATGGTTTCAGGTCTCACATTTAAAAATCCTTTTTGAGCTTATTTTTGTGTATGGTGTAAGAAAGTGATCCAATTTCATTTTCTTTCATGTTGCTGTATAGTATTCCCAGCACTGTTTCTTGAAAAGACTGTTTTTTTTTTTCCATTGCATATTTTTGGCTCCTTCATCATAGGTGAATTGACTGAATAATTGTGGGTTTATTTCAGGGTTCTCTGTTCTGTCGATCTTTGTGTCTATTTTTGTGCCAGTACCATACTGTTTTGGTTACTACAGCTTTGTAGTATAGCTTGAAATCTGAGATTGTGATCTTCTTTTTCAAGATTGTTTTGGCTATTCGGGGTTTTTTGTGGTTCTGTACAAATTTTAGTATTGTTTATTCCAGTTCTGTGAAAAATGCTGTTTGGCATTTTGATAGGGATTTTACTGAATGTGTAGATTGCTTTGGATAGTATGGACAGTTGAACAGTCTTCTCTCACTCCATGAGCATGGAATATCTTTTGTGCATTTGCATGGTTTCTGTTGCCCTTAACTGTTTGTATTGATTTCCTAAGGCTGCTGTAACAAATTACCACGTACTACGTAGCTTAAAGCAACAGAAATTTATTTTCTCATAATTCTGATGGTTAGGAATCCAAATCAAGGTGTTGGCAGAGCCATGCTGCCTCTGAAGGCTCTGGGGAAGAATCCCTCCCTGCCTCTTCTTAACTTCTCCTGGCTCTAGTCCATCCCTGAATTTCCGTGGCTTGTAATGGCATCACTCTGATCTCTGCCTCTGTTGTCACAAGGCCTCTTTCACTGTGTGTGTGTCTCTGTGTGACATCAGTCATTGGATTCAGAGCCCACTGCCATCTAGTATGACTTCATCTCAGTGTAACTAATTACATCAGCAAAGATCCTGTCTCCAGATAAGGTCACAGCCTGACGTTTCAGGGGGATATGAATTCGTTGGGGGCAAAGGGGCACTAATTTTAGACATGACACTGTCTAAAATTTAATCTATTTGTAAAACATAAACATTTGGCGGCTCAAGCTGCCACAACAAAAGCCATAGGCCGGGTAGGTAGCTTAAATAACAGAAATTTATTTTCTCACAATTCTGGATGATGAAAAGTCCAAGATCAGGGTTGAGCAGGTTTCAGTTTCCGGTGAGGAGTCTCTTCCTGGCTTGCAGACAGCTGCCTTCTTGCTGAATCCTCTCACATGGCACAGAGACAGAGCGTACAAGCTCTCTGGTATCTTTTATAAGAGCACTAATGCCATCAGGCCAGGGTCCTACCCCCAGGACCTCATCTAACTCTAATTAGCACCCAATAGCCCCATCTCTGAATACCACCACCTTGGGTGTTAGGGCTTCATCTGAATTTGGGCGAGGGGACACAGGCGTTCCAGTCCATGGCAACATGCAAAACTGAAATATGTATTTTATATTAGCCAATATCTTAGAAGCTAATTATTTTTAAAAGCCAATTGTGACTGTTTATATTCAGACATAAAACTTCCTTTTATTGTCTTGGGAAAAAATTAAACAAGATTCGTGTTTATTTAATAATATGAACATTCGTATATTATTTTATTCAATTTAATATCTTTGCCCCCAAATAAACTGTTTTAGGTATGTAAGGTATCTGATTTACATTTTTTCTTCTAATTTGTTATTTTCATTTCCTATTATTTACCATAGACTTTTAAATTAAAATACAACTAACAGCAAAGTGCATAAATTATAAGAGTGTAGCTCACTGATTTTTTCACAAAGTGAACAAACATATAACTAAACATTGGGATTAAAATTAAAAAAAGCTAAAACCATTACCAGCATTCCACAAACTTCCCATATGCCCCTTATTTGGCTGATAAATTCCCCCAGGTAATTCTTTTATATCTCCCTAAAATTTGAAAGCTGTTTCTGTAGGCACCTGGATTTGTAGCAGGTGTTTATGTAGATCTCTTACCTATCAGATGTCATATTAGTGGACTTAGTTTCCATCATATGCTCTTATTCACAGGCTTTTGTATGTGCTGTTCCTTTGCTTGGAGGAGTTTTCTTTTTGCTTTCCCCCTCCTCCTGGAAATCTTTTCACACGTCCTTACCTCCATGCCGCTGGACACCTTCCCATGACAGCTTCATTTCAGGTCTTAGCTGAGACTCCTTCCTTTCAGGATCATTTCTGACTCCTCCATTCCTCTTCCCTCCCCAGTTGAGTTAATCACCCCTCTTATGTGTTTTCATTAAACTTTCCATTTCTCCTCTCACTTATCATAGTGCATTCTAATTGCTGCTTTACTTGTCTCTGTCTCCCATCGGACCGTAAATAACGAAAAGTGCAGTACTTGCTTCATTTTTATTTTATCCCCTGCATCTTGCACATGGTCGGTGTATAGTGGATGATCCACATTGAATGATAACAAAATTACTATGTTTTAGTAGTGCAAAGTGTTCTAAGAGTTCATCTAGTCCAGCCCCCTCATTTGACAGATGAGGGAACTACAAGCCTGAAATTTATTGTTAGTAAGGGCTTGGAAAAAGCCTGTGGTCAAAACACATAGTATTTGTCTGTGACGAGAGCGGATGGTAGAGAAAGGACATTAATGTTCAATATCTTTAGGAAATATTCTTCACTTGAATCATAGCTACGCAAAATGATTGCATTTTCAATTTTCCTAATGTTCCAATTTCATTCCTGGCTGGAGTATTGTATCATTCCATGTCTGTTCTCTCACTCTCACTGATTCTATTCTTGATTTACTTCCTTTGTGATTTATAGTTTCCAACACTACTGTTTTCATTTTGTATTCAGGTTAGTTTGCCACTCAGGCAAGGTTGCTGTGATGATCCATTTCAAAAATGTTCTCATTTCCCACCAAAGATGTTTGGCACTTTAGACTCAGCATGACTAACAGCTAAGTGCTTTTTTAGCAACAGCCTCTGATCCTCCCCTGCCCACCTCTCTCCTGCTCGTCCGCTCACCCAAATGGTCTCCTTCTTCTCATTGTCCTTTTTTTCTTTTCCCATCTTCTCAGTCTTCCAAACTTGAGTCTTTGAAGAGACTAGGCTCTTCCCTAACTCTTGTCCATTGTAGTCAGTCAGCATCCAGTTTGTTTCCAGTGTTTCAGAATCTCTTGTATCTGTCTTGTTCTTTATATTCTCACTGCACCTCTCTAGTTCAAGCTCTTTTTTCAACTATCATCAAAGCTGATTATTTCATTTCCTCAAACAGTTGTGATTATCTAGAAGACATCAATAACTTTTTTACTACAATCAAAGTAAGATAAATTTTTTACAGAATGCCACTCAGTGTTGCTAGTGACCAGATCCTTTTTTGTCAGCTCAACATTATCTTTTACTGTCTTTTTTTATGCACATCACATTCACGGTAGTAGAATCTGTGTACTGCTCCTTGAACATAGTCTCTAGTTTTCCTCTGTCATTTCTTTGTGTATTATGTTGTTCTTAAAAATAAAATAAAAAAAAAACAACTATCTTCAAATGAATATATGGTTCTCATCCTTTGAAGTCTGGCAGTCATCTATTCCAGTGGTTCTCAGATGTTGGTTCCTAGATGGCTGCCAGGCTAACTATATCAGAACAATCTAAAGAGCTTTGAAAAATACAATAACCAGGTGTCATTCTGATCCAATTGAGCCACAGTTTTTGGAGTTAAGGTCTTGTTGGCTACATTTTTATAAAAAAGATCTTCAGATAATTTTGGGAATTTCTATTCATCTATCCTCATCATTTTTAAATTTATGAAGTTGAGATACACAGGAGAGAAAAGAGTTCCTCAGGATTACTCATATTTATTGGGTAACTACTCATTTAAATGATGAGTAAATATGGAGCAGTAAGAATTTCTTGGGAACTGAAACAAAGACTATTGTTAGCATTCTTTTAACTTTTGGAATATTAATAAATGATCTGAGAACCAGCATTTTGTACTACTCATACACTGAGTCCTAGGTATTTTAAATGTGTTATTTCAATAGTCTTTTCATTTGTCATACAAAGATTAGCAAGCCAAATGATAAAAAAAAATTTTTTTAATGTTTTTAATTTATTTTTTTGAGAGACAGAGCTCTAGTAGGGGAGGGCAGAGAGACAGGGAGACACAGAATCTGAAGCAAGCTCCAGGCTCTGAGCTGTCAGCACAGAGCCCGACACGGGGCTCAAACCCACGAACCGTGAGATCGTGACCTGAGCCGAAGTTGGACACTCAACTGACTGAGCTGCCCAAGTGCTCCCAAATGATAAAAATTTTATTTATTCAACTGATAATTCTTTTTTTTTTCAATGTTTATTTTTATTATTTTTTTTTTTTATTTTTGGGACAGAGAGAGACAGAGCATGAACGGGGGAGGGACAGAGAGAGAGGGAGACACAGAATCGGAAACAGGCTCCAGGCTCCGAGCCATCAGCCCAGAGCCTGACGCGGGGCTCGAACTCACGGACCGTGAGATCGTGACCTGGCTGAAGTCGGACGCTTAACCGACTGCGCCACCCAGGTGCCCCAACTGATAATTCTTAAACACCTAACACCTGTGATAGATGTAACGCGTATTGCAGTGAATAAAACAAACTTGGTGTGTTCCCTTAGAGATCTTAAAATCTGATGAGGAAGGAAATATTAATTATATAAGTAAAATAAGGTCTGATGAGTGATAATTTGCCCAGTATCACGCAGTTACATATATAGCAACGTTGGGTTTTTATCCCAAGACTATCTGCATATAACAGCCCACATTCTTTCCACATTAACTATGATTCCAATAGATCAAGGTAAAGGCAACTAATTCTTGTTGAGCCCTTTATTCTATCTTTAGTGCTAGATGGGTTACAAGGATAATTTCATTTACCTGTAAGGTTGGCGCAGGTGGTGCAGATGAGTAAGCTCAGTCTCAGAAAAGTAATTTGCTAAGGTTTTGTCCACTAACTGCACATGTGTGGCTTCTGATCTAGGTCTGACTCCAAAGACCTGTGAAACAGGAATAACAGAATCTCAGAATAGAATCAACAAATCCGATAGTTGGTTATTTGACAAGATTAATACTTTAAATTGGTAAATACTGAAAAAGACTGATGAGAGGGTAGGGGGGGAAAATTTAAAGACCCACATTACCAGTATTAAGAATAAAAAAGTTGACCTAATTATACACTTAACAGAAACTAATATGTTTGTAAGAGGACACTAAATATAACTTTATAATAGTAGATTTGAAAATTTAGATAAAATGGAGAAATTTCTGGAGAAACAACTTATTGAAAATAACACTAGGAAAATTAGAATCTGAATAGTTCTATTGACAAGATTGAATTTATCATTATACACCTTCCCTCAAAGAAAACCCCACAAATAGGTTCACTAGTTAATTCATCCAAACATTTAATAAATCAACCAGTGTTGCACAAACTCTAAGAATTGAGAAAAAAGGAAAGAAGGCATACTTACTTGATTATTTCATGAGGCCAGTATAAATTTGATATCAAAACAAGGATATTATGAGGAAGGATATTAACTGTCTGTCTTGACAATCTGCAAAAATACTTAAGAAAGTATTAGCAAATGTAATTCAGAGACAGGTAAAAAGGATAATTTATTATTACCACGAGGACTTTAGTCTAGAAGTGCAGTGTAATGTTATCAATAAAGGGAAAAATTGATCATCTCAATATATGCAGAACAAGAATTTAATAAAACTCAGCATCAATCTATGACTTAAAAAGTCCTAGCAGACCTAGTAGAATTTTTTTTAGTAAATGATATCTGCAAAAATCACAGTATTGAAATATTTAAGGCTTTCTACTTGAGATTAGGAATGATACAAAGATATTACTTGTACCACTTGTATGTAGTAACATACTGAAGATCCTAACCAGGGTAATGAGAGAGAACAATAAAATGTAGAAGGATTGGAAAATGAAGAAATAAAAAATACTCAGAGATAACATGATTATGTATATAGAAAATTGAAAACAATCTCCAGAAAAACTATTAGAATTAATAACTGAACTTTGGTAAATTTCAATGTATAAAAACCTGTTGTATTTTCAGTATACCAGCAACAGAGAAACAAAAAGATTTTTAAATTACCACTTAAGTATCCAAAAAATATTAAACGTGTAGGAATGATTCAAATGAAAGATATATAATAGCTCTTCAAGAAACTGTAACATTATTAAGAGAAATTAAAGAAAACCTGAGTAAATGAAGAGAAATACCCTTATTCACGGATTGGAGAGTTCATACTTATAAAGATTTCCATTCTTTCTGATTTTACGTATAGATTTATTGTAGTCTCAAAATTTCAGGAGTTTTTCTCTTTGATGGAAACGATGTGCCATTATAAGATTTATGCGGAAGCATCCTGAAGCAAGAATAGCCCGTACACCAAACTGAAGAACAGGGACGGAGGACCACCAGACTTATTCTAGAGCTACGATAATTTCCATAGGTGAACTGACATACAGATAGACAAATGGCACAGAATTGAAGGTCCAGAAACAAACACACATAGATGGAAAGTTGATTTACTGCAAAGGTAGGCTTTGAGAGCAAGGAGGCAAAGATTGTCTTATCCTTGTTTGTTCTTTCAAATAAATTGTGCTGGTTCAGGGGCGCCTGGGTGGCTCAGTCAGTTGGGCGTCCGACTTCTGCTCAGGTCATGATCTTGGGGATCATGAGTTTGAGCCCTGCATCAGGCTCTGTACTGACAGCTCAGAGCCTGGAGCCTGCTTTGTATTCTGTGTCTCCCTCTCTCTCTGCTCCTCTCTTTCTCTCTCAAAAATAAACATTTAAAAACAAATTGTGCTGGGTCAGTTGGGTATTCATACAGAAAAACATTAATCTTGGCTCTTATACAGGAAGTAATTCCAGGTGGATTATATACCTAAATATTAAAGGTAAAGCAGTAGGGTTTCTGGAGGATAAATCATGAATGAAAGACATCTTCATAAATGTGGGATGGAAAATTTTTAGGATACTAAAAGTGCTAACTATAGGTTGATAAAATGGACTGTATTTAAATGAGGAACTTCTTTTCCTTATAAGACTTCTTAAGAGTGGGAGAACATCTTTGCAATACATATAATCATGAAAGTGATTACATCCAAATATGTAAACAACTTTTACAAATATGTAAAAGATGAAAATAACCAGTGAGAAAAATGGGCAAAAGAGATGAATATGTACTTCACAAAAGCAGCTGTCCAAATGGATAATTTACATGCAAGAAAGGATAACTTCTTAGTCATCACAGAAATGTAAATTAAAACCACCATGAACATTCCAGAGAATAGCTTTAAAAGATGATAATTCTAAATTTTGGTAAGATGGTGAAGCACCCACAACTCATTTATTGCTGCTGGAGTGTAAATTGGTACAATGACTTTGGGAAATAGGCAGAATCTGCAAATTCCAAGCATACAAATACCTAGTGATTCAGCATTTCTACTCTTACCCAGCAGAAATGCATATGCATGTATGTTCACTAAAAGCTGTGCACCAGAATGTTGATGGCAGCATTGTTTAAAATACCTAAAAAATGGAATAACTCAAATGTAATCCAGTTGGATATTAGTTGGGTAGAGAAAGGTAAATTTCTAATCAACAGCAGTGAAAACAAGGTAACTACTGCTACATGCAACAACATGGATGCATTTTACAAGTAAAATTTTGACTAAAAGGCAGACACAAAATAATAGCTTATTTATGGTTCCATTTATGTAAAATTCAGAAATAGGCAAAACTAATCAATCGTGTTAGAAGTTATGATAATGATGATATTTGGAGATGTGCATTTGGAACAGTACAAAAGATTCGGAAGTGCTGATACTCGGTTTTATGGTCCAGGTGGTAGTTACAAAGATGTGTTCACTTTGTGATAATTCTTAGAGCTGTGTTTATATAATTTGCACACTCCTTTGTATATATGTTAAAGAATTTTACTTAATTATTATTTTGTAGTGCCCCAACTAACAAACAATATGTTTACATTAAGCTATGAATGTGAATAACTGGCATTAATTGAAAAAGTGGTCACATTAATTGGAAGGCTTAAAATTACAACTAGAATGATTATAAGTAGTATAAATTATAATTATTACAAATAATACCACATCAGATGCTTCTTTAATAAGCTATATATGTTTCTGTTTTGAAAAGTTTTGGGGGTTAATAATTTTTGGAGTGGGAAACGATGAAGACTGGTCCATGTTATTAGCCAGATCGTTCAAGTGAAATATAACTTTAAATGTGTTTCAGTTGCTATACAGTGTATCTTAAAATGTACATTCAGCTGATAACACTGAAACCCTACCATATATTGAGAAGCTATGCTCTTCAGACTCTTTGAGGATAATACAGGCAATAAATACGATTTTACAATATATATTCTACCTTTATAAAGTGAAAATTTCCTTAGAGGTCCCTCAGGTAATGCTTGTTTTTGTATTACACAGACACTCATGTAATGCTAGAGGAAATTTCTTTGCAGCTGCATAATTTTGATCTTTTTTTAAAACATTTGTTTATGTGATGAGAGAGAGAGAGAGAGCGCTAGCACAAGCAGGAGAGGGGCAGAGAGGGAGAAAAAGAATTCCAAGCAGGCTCCACGCTGTCAATGCAGAGCCAATGCAGAGCTTGAACTCACAAAGCATGAGAGCATGACCTGAGCCGAAATCAAGAGCTGGATGCTTAACTGACTGAGCCACCCAGGTGCCCCTTGATCTTGATCTCTACTAAAAAATAAAAAAAAATATATTACCACTCTGGGGAGAATGGAATAAATGGAACTAACAATAACCAAAACATAGCTATACCTCATGTTTTCAGTTAATAATTTTATGTTAATAGCTTATTTTCTCCCATTTTCTTTGGTAGTTCACTGATAGAGAATTGACTGTGTATAAAAGAATTAAATTCTATTATAACTATATGAACAGATTAAATTAAGCTTTTTCCACTAAAATATTTGAAATGATGCCCATTTGCTTCTTTTTCTTGTGGCAGGGAAAAGTCTACAATGGGTATTGCTATTCACCAACCTTGTTTCTTGCTATTTTCTTTAAGCTGATTCTACTTTGCCTGTTTGTGCGTGTGTTATTACAGCATGTTCTATTATTAACACCGGTGTATTTCAGGAGTAACCTTTTGTCTTATTTCTAAACTTAACAGTTTAGAAATTAAGTTAATAAAATAATTTAACTCTTAATATAAGTGCCTCTAATAACAGGCACTGAATCATAAATGGAAGTGGACTTTCAGCTATTTGGATCTGGAGATATATGTTGATGTGAACCATATTCTGGCTTGATGATTCATGTACTTAGTGACAAAGCCAACAACCTGTTAATAATACTATGGACTCAATCTGCTCACAGTATTTTTACTGCCTACTCCTCTCTGCTATAGTCACCCTGCTCTAGCCACTGTCAGGGCCTTCTTGCTGTTTGATTGATTAGCTGCCAAGCATATTTTAGCTCAGCACTTTCGTTGATACCTGTTCAGATCTGTTTTACCCCATATCCTCCTCAGACTCCCTCCCTCGTCATATTCAGGTCTCGGTTTGAAAATCACCTCAGAGATGCATGTAACAGAGTATCAGGTAGTGAAAATTGACTCCTCTGACTTATAACTGGCTTCTCTGACTTCTTCTGTCTGTAATTTCCCCATCATTCTCTATTCTTATTCCCTGATTGATTTTTTTTTGTAGCAGTTATCACTACTTGATACTCTGTTACAGATATATTATTAATATATTTCTTGGTAAAGGGGCTCCTGGGTGGCTCATTCGGTTAAGCTTCCAACTTCGGCTCAGGTCATGATCTTGTGGTTCGGTCTGTGCTGAGAGCTCAGAGCCTGGATCCTGCTTTGGATATATATTCTCTCTCTCTGTCTCTCTCTTTCTCTCTCTCAAAAATAAACATTTAAAAAATTTTTTTAAATATATATTTCTTTGCATATATAACCCCTACCCCCCTTTTGTGCATGCATGTTCTCTCTCTCTCTCTTTCAAAAATAAACATTTTTTAAAAATTAAAAAAATATATATTTCTTGGTAAATAGAAGTTCCATGACGGTAGGGACTTAATTGGTTTTGTTTACAACTATATTTCTAGCACCTGGAACCAAGACCTACATAGTAAGCACTGTATAAATATTTCTGATTAGAATGAATTGAATGAATGAAATATAATGAATAGTGTAAGTCTGCATGGATCTGCCCTCAGTTAACTCGGCAGATATTCTTCAAACGGATGTAGGGTTGTTGTTATTTCCAGCATGGCTCTCTTGATAGGGATTGGTGGTAAATTTTAAATAAGCTCTAATAATATAACAGATTTCTGATCTTGTTATTATCCTTTAAAGGATGAGAAAAAGGGAAAAGGGGAAAATAATATACATAGTATTTAATTTTGTCTTTTATGGAAGAAATCATGACTAAAAATAATATTTGTTCTAAATGGACTCCCTTTGTTCCTGCCTATGATAATTTAAAAATATAATAGTAACTACTCAAGTACCTCTTAAAGTTGTAGATTTATATTGATTTTGTTTGTTTTCCTTTTATACCTATTCCCACCCCCCACACCCACCTTTTTAAAGAATCCAACTCAAGTTGGAACAGCTCTTCAGGTTTTCCATAATCTTGGAACTTTGAAGGAAACTATTACCAGCGTTGTGGATGGATATTGTGCTGCTTTAGAAGAACATATCAACAGTGCATTAGACATCAAAGTTCTGACTCAGCCTTCACAGTCAGCTGTGAGAGGTATGGCTATGGTTTATATTTAGCTGCTTTATTTATTTATAACCAAGAAGTCCTTTGAATAGTATGTGAAACACTTAAGTTTCAAAGCAGTCTAATGACTCATATTTTAGTAGACAGAAAATGAGAGAAGAAATTATGTTTCAGAATTTATTTATAACTTTTTTTGTCTAATCAGTGAGTTGAATTGGCCAATTGGTATATTCAGAACTTCTAGAAAAAAAAATCTATAAACTGTGGCTTCACTTAGTTCAGAGGAAACAGATGCAAGAAAAAAAAAAGGAACATTTTTCTTTCTGAAATCCTTATCCTCACATGTACTTCTTGAGACAGAAAATATTTTTTAAGGAAATGCAATTTCTTCCTTAGCTTTTTGGGCTTTTCCTTTTAATAATTCTGGTGTTCAGGAGCCAAAAAGGTTAACTGTGGAGGTAGAAACTGATAAAACCTTTGGGAACATTACAATGACAGCAAAATGTAAAGAAAACTACTAAACAAAGGTATGAGAGAGGAGTAGCCCTACAATAGCAGTTTGTGACCTTTTTCCTGCCAAGATGTACCTGCTGATGGCATTCAGATCTAACACACCCCTCAAAGGTGGGATAGGAAAGAGTACACATTGTGTGTGGCTTTCACTTACCCAACCAACACATGTCTGCATTTCTTTCCTTCTTTCTTCTCTCCTGTTAATAAGGAGGAGCCGTCCTTGCTCCTGGCAGAAACTGAGTACTCTGCTTTTGCGTTAGATCCCATCTGCCAAGGGCATTGCTTTAGCAGATCCCCTCTGCCTGCCATGTGGTCACTTTTCCTTCTTTAAGTCTCTTTCCTGTCATGTACAGTCATCTAGTGTACCTTCTCTTAAAGACAGACACCTCTATCTTGACTGCATTTCTTTTTTCTTCCCTCATTTTATTTCTTCAGACTACAGAAAATCCCCCAAAGTTGTTGTCAGACTTACTGTCTCCAGCTTCTCTCTTTCCATTTTTCTATCGGAGAAGCTATTCTACCATCACAGAGTTGTCCTAAAGAATAAATGGAATAATGCATATAGAACTAATAACAGAGTTCCTCATACAAGGCTAATACTAAAATATTTACAGTCAGTAATTATGGTTTTTATATTTGCTGTATAAACATAGCCTTAAATAACGCACAATATATGTCACTCATAAATAAGTTGCACTAGATAAAAAGAGATAAAAGAATCTTGGATCTTAAAGGGATTTTTAAAGGTTAGCCCTAGCCTCTGAATAGGCCTGTATTAAAACTATCCCAGAAGGGGAGCTTTGAAAAGAAATTGCCGAAGGAGATTTCACTCTCAGCTTTTCCCAGCAATTATTCTCAGAAAGTTTGATCTCATGTTTAAATTTCCAGGAGCAGTTTAATCTCATTCCCTCTTGTGTTGTCAAGAAAAAGAAAAAAAAAATTAAAGCAATTATTCACATGCTGTCATTCCTAATGTACACCCTTTTTGTTGAAAGAATAAAGAGTTTTAAAGCCTTATTATAATCTGTTGAGAAGTAGATACAGTGGTTTAACGTAGAAACCTTAAGCATCAATTCTTCATTAATTTTTTTAAAGAATAATCACTATTATTTTTAGTTTTTTAAATGTGACATTGACAATATTCATGTTAATTTGCTGATCTTGTTGGTCATATTAAGATTATGGAGTAGAATGTCCTTATTTTTTGGAAGTACACATTAAAGCATTCAAAGGTGATAGGGCATCATGTCAATAACTTATTAACAAACAATTCAGGGAAATTTTTTTTTAGTATGCTTTCAAATTTTCTATATGTTTAAGATTTTTCCTCTCAAATATATAAAGTTCAATAATCTTAAGGAAAAATGTTACCTATTATGTGTTGGAAAGGTTTACAATTCAATAAGAAAAAGAGAACTTAAAAAATAAGAATATGATTAGGCAGTTCATAGAACACATCTAATAAACGGGAAAATATGTTAAGCGTCTTTCTAGAGGGTGACCGAACTAATTATTAGGGAAGTACAGATAAAACAAGGATACTGTTTCTCAACCCTGAGACTGGCAAAACCCAAGAATTAAGTGTTGGGCGAGTGCAGAAACTCTCATTAACACTGATTGTAGGAGAATGAAATGGTT
The DNA here is from genome assembly GCF_046562875.1 of Panthera onca. NCBI lineage: Eukaryota > Metazoa > Chordata > Mammalia > Carnivora > Felidae > Panthera > Panthera onca. The sequence continues at coordinate 77,426,919 of NC_138340.1, forward strand.
CAGCCACTTGACTCAGTTTTATCAAATTGTTCTCTGAGGTTAAAACCGTATGTACCTTGTGATCTTATAATTTCTCTTATAAGAATTATACCCTAGAGAACCTGTCACGTAGATATAAGAATTTTTTATTGTGCTATTACTTGTAGTAGTGAAAAAGTGAAAACAGTCTTTCCTTCAGTGGAAATAAAGGGCTATCATTGGGTCTCTGTTTTTTAGTGAGCCTGTGCCTTTGTACCTTGAACTGTACAAGCGTACTAATTTTTTTTTCTCCTCCCTTGGGTGGGAGAGAATGACCACAGAGGGACTGGAGTTGGATATTTCCCTTCCCTGGTCAGTTAGGTTCTGATAACACTCCAGAAGTTTAGGTTGTGGTTAACCAGCTTCCCCTTAGGGCAGGCCTTGTTAAGAATAGAGTCCTCTGGTATATTTCAAGATGCTTTCCTTTTTCCTCCTCCTGCTGGAGGCACTGGGTGATTTTTCTCCCATATTTACTGTGGGAAACTATTTGGGTTTCTGGATGCAAATCTCACAATATTGTGGGCCCCCCTGACTGACTACCCCTGGAGCTTTTAATTTTCACAATTGACCACTTTGAGTCTGTAGCAATTCCTCAGTTACACTTCACGTTTTCCTTCCCTAGCACTGGCTCCCACTGTTTTCTGCTAGCAAGGCTCTGTTCTGATACATGGAGACTTCCCGTATTCGCCTGTCTCTCTGATCTTGGGGGCAAGTGGTTTGCCATGTGTCCTCCCCTCTCTTACAGGTCCAAGAAGAATTTTTCAGTCTTTTAGGCTTTTCATTTGTTGTTAGGACAGAGTGGCAACGTACAAGCTCCTTACAGTTGAACCAAGAAATGGAAGTTGTTAACTCAGATTTTTACCCCCTGTAACTTACTTGTTTTTAGTTTGATGTTGTTAAAAGTAAGACAGCTGGCCCAAAATGGAGTCACTTATGCTAAACCCCATGCCACCAAACTGAGACGTAACTTAATTAACAGTTTCAGCCTTTCAGCCCTTCCTGGAAATTGAATCCTAAGTCAGTCAGTCAGTCAGTCAGTCAGGAATCACCTAATCAGTACTAGTGAGGTAATCTGTCCTACTGTCCTCTAAAGGAAAGTGACCTTGCCATAACCAGTTTGCCTCTTTTATCTAGTATAACTTCTTTGTTCCTGTTCCCTTCTGCCTATAAAAGTCTCTCATTTTGAATAGCTCCTCAGAGTTCCTTTCTATCTGCTAGATTGCCTGCTGCCAGATTGATGAATTGTTGAATAAAGCCAGTAAGATCTTTAAATTTTACTCAGTTGAATTTTATTTTTTAACAATGTCCATATGGGTCTTTATTTATCTTTGAAGTTTAGTAATTTCTTTAGGATGTATCTTGGCATTGAATGCTCTGTATCTTTTTTTTTTTTTTTTTTGAGTTAGAATATGTTTTCTTTTATAGGTACATTTGAATATTTTTCTTTTCCGTTTGTTCTTTTCAGGAACTTTATATACATGTCACATCTTCTTTGTTTTCCATTTCTAATATATTGTCCATAATTATTATATTTTATATCTTTGTACTTTATTCCATTTTGTATCATGTCCTTTTGTTCATTTTCCCATTTCTGATTGTGTTTTCGCCCTTGATCATTATATTGTTATTTCTAATGTGGTCTTAATGTCTGTTATATATTTACAATGAGAATGTTCCCTATAATTGCTTTGAGACAGTAGAAGATCAAGTAACCCTTCCTGTTGTTTCCTTTGGGAATTTCTTTGGCAACATGTGTTCCTTTCCTTTCCCCGTCTTCCCTCCCTCTCAATTTGTGTTAGGTCCTATATTGTCTGTTTCTCATTCTTACTCATCTTTGAAAGATACCAGCTGTTTGTTGAAGAATAGTATAGGGGTGGTTGTAGGGAGAAACTAGGACAGTCTACAACTTGGATGAAGTTTGTTGTCTAGAGTAAGTATTCACCAATTTGTTACTTCTTCTATCTTTGGGATACATTTTTCTCAAATTTTGGATCATTCTAGAGAGCTTAGTGTGAATCGTGGTAAAGCCATTTAAGCAATTTTTGTGTGGAAACCTCATATTCTCTGCTTTTCTTTCCTCTTTCACCTCATGTTACCTTTGATAACCTCCCCCAACTAGAGGTCTAACTATTATAAAGTGTAAATATCATTTTATTATGGTTTCTTCTTCCATTTTTCTTTGTTGCCATTCTGCAACATTAAACATTTTATTAGCTTCTTCCCTGGCTCATTCATGTCTCTCCATTTCAGCTCTAAGCAAAGAATCATTGAATAGTCCGTCTAAATTTTTATAATTGATTTTAAGGGTAGTTTGGTTTTTGCTAATGGTCCAAGATGAGAGCTATCTGGTTCCTTTTTCATTTTGATTTATCCACATCATGTGGCATACATAATCTCAAGTTTGAAGTTTTAGTTGATTCCTTGTTTGGAGTGGGTTTTTGTTGGTGGTGGTGGTGTTGTTGTTTAAGTGTATTTTTTTTTTTTTTGTTCTTATTTTCATTGGCTTTCCAGGAAAAAGAGTAGGAAAATGATTTTACTCTGCCATCAATAACTAGAAATCACTCTTAAGTATTTTTAAGTAACTCTTGGTTTTTTCTATCACTTTAATAAAACCTAGTTTATGACACTGTTTTTGTTCTTGATTCTCCTAAAGCTAACTGATAATGGCATCAATTTTTCTGTTTTAATTATTCTCTCTCCTCTTTATATAGCTTTTCTATGTTCAGTTGATTATTTTTATCACATTAATGTCTTCAATAGGATGTATTTAGCTTATGAGGATAAAAATTTTAAATAAGTCATTCTCTACCTTATTTACCTTTAAGTAAGTAAGGAACATGAGGCCTCTGGAACTAGTTGAACCAATATCTGGCTATATTTACTTTAAGAAAGTAGTGGGTTGATGTGTCCCATAATTCATTATAACAAAACTGAACTATGCATATTCCAGGAATTCGATCAGTATTTTCCAGTGTTCACAAAGGTACTCTATACCCTTTCTTCATTGTGAGGAGTGTGTTCTTTATATGACTTGTGAGATAATTGCACATTGTTAACTTATTTCCTCTCTATTCTCTGTACACTTCTCCTTAGTAGTGAGGACAACACTGCAAATAATTTTAAAAATTAGTTAGACTTAGATTTCAAACACAAATTACTCATATTTTTAAAGTCAGTATCTCTGTCATAGGTATTTTTCTCTTTTATTGCTTCCTAATATTCTCACACTAAAAAGTAATAGCATCTCTTTGCTAAGGGTACATGTAACTCTTTTCTAAACTTAGAATTATTGGGGCACCTGGGTGGCTCAGTCAGTTAAGCAACCAACTTGGGCTCAGAGGGTTGTGATCTCACAGTTAGTGAGTTCGAGCCCCGCATCGGGCTCTGTGCTGACAGCTCAGAGCCTGGAGCCTGCTTCGGATTCTCTGTCTCCCTCTCTCTCTGCCCCTCCCCTACTTGCCCTCTGTCTCTCAAAAATAAACCAACCTTAAAAAATTAAAAAAAAAATAAACCTAGAATTGTTGAAAAACTGTAAGGAAGCAGCTTATAAACATAGCCTCTGGTTTTCTTGATTTCTTGCCCCCCCCCCCTTTTTTTTGAGAGAGAGAGAGAGAGATAGAAAGAGAGGAGAGTGAGCATGTGTTGGGGAGGGGCAGAGAGAGCAGGAGAGAGAGAATCCTAAGCAGACTCCACACCCAGCACCAACCCTGACATTAGGGCTCACTCACACAACTGTGATGATTGTGACTCAACAGTGAAATTATGACCCAACCTTGAGATCATGACTGGAGTTTAAATCAGGAGTCCATGCTTAACTGACTGAACCACCCAGGCGTCCATCTTGCCCTCTTTAAAACAGGATAAACTATTCATTCATGGGCTCTTCTGCATGGCTTTCAAGCTTAATTTGGATTGGAATTGATACTTTTCAATTTGAGACTAAGATTCCTTTTTTTTTTATGTTGAAACATTTTAAATCTGCACAAATAGCTGTGTATATGTATTACATACAAGAACATTCTTAGACATCACTTTCAAGAAATTTAACATTGATACATTAATATTATTTAATGTTTAATCCATATTCAACATTTTTCACTTGTTCCCCAAAATATTCTTTATAATAGTTTTTCCCCCAGCTTGAACCAATCGGGGATTATGCTTTTCTGTTAGTTATCTTGTGTCTTTACTCTCCTTTAATCAAAACAACCCCATTGCCTTTTTTGTCTTTTATGGCATTAACATGGTTGGAGATCCCCATAATTTGAATTTATCTGGATTTATCTGATTGTATCTTTATGGATATATTCAGAGTAAACAAGCTAGTAAGGTAATGTTGTGTATTTACCATTAACATCGTATCTGTAACCACCAAAATTATGTCTGTCTCATTACTGCTGATGCTAAATGAAATCATCTCATTACTGTGGTGTATGCCAGATAGCTCCTTATAAGATTGCTTTCTTTTCTTTGTGATTAGTAATTTGTGGTACATACTTTGAGACCATGTGAATATCCTGTTTTTCATTAACATTTCCTGCAGTGTTTTAGTATCCAATGATTATCTTTCCCTCAATTAATTACTTTACTAGTAGTTGCCAAATGATGATTTTTTTTTTCTATTACTCCACTGCATTTATTAAGTGACATTCTTCTGTAAAGAGAAATTTCCATCCTTTTTGTTTTTTTTTTTAATTTTTATTTAAATTCCATTTAGTTAACATAGAATGTAATATTAGTTTCATAATGGACTGCCATACGGTACCTGGTGCTCATCACAGTAAGTGCGTCCTTTTTAAACATTTCAGTTTTCACTATGAATTCACAAATTGTTTTCAATCAGTATTTTATGATCCATTTTCATCCCTATTATTTTGGATGGTCAAAAGTTCCCTAATTCATTTTGGGGAAACCCCTTCCAGTCAAGGTCCTATGTCCTTTGACAAATCTCCATTTGTCTTTGAACACTTCTTTGCTCTCTGGCACAGTTGTACCACGCATATCTTCTGTTTTCACTGCTCCAAATGTGGAATCACCCTTTTCTTCAGTGAGCCCTGGTTTCTTTTACTGGGGAAGGGGAATGGTGCATGCAAGTCATAATTTGGGCACTTGGTATACTCATTTCTATTTAGGAATCACTGTCTCCTTGCCCTTTCAGTGGACAGAGTCAAGAAATACCTCTAATCCTCATTACATATTTGTATCTTTATTCTGTTTATGGGGAGAACCTTCATTTACACTTTGCAAAATGAACTCAAAGTAATTTCAGGATGGCTACACCAGTATCACATCCAGCAACAAATCCACTAAGTACTATAAATTCTTTTTGCCTCTAAAATCTATCTCACTAAAGTTAGGGTTCCATAATTAAACATTACTTGAATTAATTGTTTTCCCCTCTGTGGTTGTATTATGAGTTTGATGTATAGTTGGTTTCATTTGTTTCTGTATTTATTTGCATTTTGTTTTAGAGTTTGCTTTTTTCATTGTATTTAAACTTAAATTTATTTTGAAATAGGTAAAACATTTATATGCCTCATAAAGACTCCTACTTCTATCCCTGTTTCTTTCACCTTGTCTCCTACCACTCCCACCACCACTTGTAGAAAACTATTTTCATTAATTTCTGTTTTGTGTTTTATCTCGTGTGTGTGTGTGTGTGTATGTGTGTGGTGTGCCCGAGTGTGTGATCTTATTTTCCTTCCTTTCTTAAACATTAAAGGTTAGGATGCTTTTTTATATTCCTCATAAGAAATTATTTCTTAAAGTAGGAACTTCTTACTTTTTTTTAAGCTTGGATATGCTTTTTGTATTAACATATTTTCTTTTATTTGAAAAGTTTTATTTTTCATACTTCTTTGTCACTCATAAACAGGGGGACCGGGACGCTCAACTATGCCAACCCCAGGAAACACTGCAGCTTTTCGTGCTTCTCTCTGGACTAATATGGAGAAACTTGTGGATCATATTTGTACTGTTTGTGGACAGGTAAGAATTTTAGAGAGTGGAAAGAACATTAATTATGGATTAATGCCTTGTTGTGCCAAGTTGTGTGACGTTGGTCAGCTATCTTAAAATCCCTGAGCATTCAAAATACCTACATTAGCTGATTATAATATTGATAGAATAACTCTAGCAAAAGGCCTCTTTCCTTCCCTTGCTATTTCTAGTACCTAAGCTTTACATTTGTTTCATTTGAAAATACCCAATTGTATACAATCTCCCCCTCTCTGCCTTTTTTAGGTACAACATCTACAAAAAATATTAGCCAAGAAGAGAGATCCTGTTTCTCATATTTGGTTCATTGAAGAAGTAGTTAAGGTATGTTTAGATGAAAATATTTTTTATCTCTTTATTGAAGAATGCAGGGAGAAATGAGCCAGCATTCTTTGTGTTCCTACCTTACAGACTGGCTACATGTCAAATAGCCATAGGAATTGATTTCTCAACAACAACAAACTTTCTTTTTAGTATATGTATAAGCACATTTGTTTATTGAGTAAATACTACCAGTAATGCATTTTATAGGCTAATTTCTGAAATGCATAAACTAATTTCTAATTTTCCATCATATAAATGATTTATTGTAAATGTTTTTAAAAGTTCCACTAGAGAATAAGATGAAAATTTTGGGTAAATAAGAGGTTTAATTGGTGGTTATTATAATGTCTTATAGTCTTTACTGAAAATGGAATGGTAAGATCCATTCGGTTGTTAATTTTTCCTATAAAGCACATTGCTGTATTCATTTTTCATATTCTGAAATTCTCCCTTCTGTTATCCACCAATACACTGGCCTCATGAGCTATAAGAATTCCTTCCATGCATAGAAATCTCTGACTCTACATTTTATTTATTCATCTTGATATGTTTTTGATAAGGAATAATACAGAGGGATTATTCTATTTATCATTTAATCTTGACAGATAAGTGTTCCAAAGAAAAAAATTCTCTAAATTTCCAGTGTTATGGTATAGTGTCCTTTGTAAGTTCAAAATTTAGGCATTTATATATTATGTTATGGATCTCTAAGACCACCCCCAAGTTTGGTTATTTGTTAGAGAATTCACAGCATTCAGCATATAGTTGTGCTTCTGGCTATGATTTATTACAGCGAAAGGATAGGAACCAAAATCAACTTCAAGAAAGGAAAATCAGCAATAGGAAAAAGGCATATAGGATGAAGTCCAGAGGTAACCAACTGAAAGCTTCCAAGGGTCTTCTTTTACAGGAGAGAGATAGGATACCTTTAATTCATCTAGCAACAGCATGCATAAAATGTCCTCTGGGGAAGTTCATCTTGCACGTAGGAGTTCAGGGTTCTCATCAAGAGTCAGTTAGCCTAGCATGTACCAAAATTCCAGACTCCTGAAAGAAAAGCAGCTGTTTGGTGTAGACCACATTATTGGTACAAACAGTTTAGGTATAGTGAGCATTCTTAACTGACAACCATGAGGACCCTCTTAAAATCCAAGTCCCAAGTACCAGCCAAGGACCAGCCTTGCAATTAGGCATTTTTAACTATAGCAATCTCAGACCTGCTGTATAAACTCATTTTTGCGTATATATATACTTATGTTGGTATATGCCTACTTGCATTATTCTGCTTCATATTTGGCTTTTAATTGTATGAAAGAAATAATAAGATGCTTTTGTCAATTTGCATAGTAATTAATTTTTTACAATTTTTAAAATTCCACTTAGTGAACATACAGTGTGTCAGCAATTCCATACATCATGTGGTGCTCATCAACAAGTACACTCCTTAATCCCCTTCACCTATTTAACCCATCCCCTCCTCCCACCCGCCTCATTTGTAGTAACCATCAATTTGCTCTCTAGAGTTAAGAGTCTGTTTCTTGGTTTCTCTCTCTCTCTCTCTCTCTCTCTCTCTCTCTCTCTCTCTTTCTCTCTTTCTCTCTTTCTCTCTTTCTCTTTCCCCTTTGCTTCTTTGTTTTGTTTTTTAAACACGTGAATGAAACCATGTGGTATTTGTCTTTCACTGTGTTATTTTGCTTACCATTATACTCCCTAGGTCCATTCATGTCATTGCAAATGGCAAGATTTCATTCTTTTTTATGGCTGAATAATATTTCATTATATGTGTATGTATATACACATATATGTATACACACACATATATATGTATATATGTTATATGTATATCCATACACTCCACATTTTGTTTACCCATTCATCAGTCAGTGGACATTTGGGCTGCTTCCATAATTTGGCTATTGTAAATAATGTTGCTGTAAACAGATGGTTGTATGTATCCCTTTGAATTAGTGTTTTTTGTTTTCTTGGGTAAATACCCAGTAGTATGATAGCCGGATTGTAGGATAATTCAATTTTTAACTTTTTGAGGAACCTCCATACATTTTCCCGAGTGGCTGCATCAGTTTGTATTCCCTTTAACAGGGCACGAGGTTCCTTTTTGTCCATATCCTCACCAACACCTGATATTTCTCATTGTTGGTTTTAGCCCTTCTGGCAAGTGTGAGGTGATAGTGCATTGTAGTTTTGATTTGCATTTCCCTGATGGTAAAGGATGATGAGCATCTTTTGATGTGTCTGTTCGCCATTTGTATGACTTCTTTAGAGAAATGTCTGTTCATATCTTCTGTCCATTTTTAAATTGGATTATTTGATTTTTGGGTATTGAGTTTTATAAGTTCTTTGTAAATTTTGGATACCAACCAGATGTGTCATTTGCAAATATCTTTTCCCTTTCTTAGGTTGCCTTTTAGTTTTAATATTTCCTTCCCTGTGTAGAAGCTTTTTATTTTGATGTAGTCCCCAATAGTTTATTTTTGCTTTTGTTTCCCTGGCCTCAGGGAACCTATCTAGAAAAAGTTGCTACAGCCAATGTCAGAGAAGTTATTGTTTCTGTCTCTTGTAGGATTTTTGTGGTTTCAGGTCTCACATTTAGGTCTTTAATCCATTTTGAATTTATTTTTGCGTATGGGTAAGGAAGTTGTCTGCTTTCATTCTTTTACATGTAGCTGTCTAGTTTTCCCAGCAAGATTTGTTGAAGAAACTATTTTTTCTCTCTGCATTTTCTTTCCTACTTTGTTGAAGATTGACCATATAATTGTGTGTTTATTTCTGGGTTTTGTATTGTTTTCTATTGATCTGTGTATCTGTTTTTGTGCCACTACCATACTGTTTTGATTGCTGCAGCTTTGTTATATAACCTGAAGTCCAAAATTGTGATGCTTCCAGCTTTGTCTGTCTTTTTCAAGATTGCTTTGACTATTTGGGGTCTTCTGTGGTTCTATACAAATTTTAGGATTGTTCTAGTTCTGTGAAAAATGCTGTTGGTATTTTGATAGGGATTGCATTAAATGTATAGATTGTTATGGTAGTATAGGTATTTTAACAATATCTGTTCTTCCATGAGCATGGAATATCTTTCCATTTCTTTGTGTCCTCTTCAGTTCCTTTCATCAGTGTTTTATAGTTATCAGAGTATAGGTCTTTCACTTCTTTGGTTAGATTTATTCCTAGGTTTCTTATGCTTTTGGGCGCAATTGTAAGTGGGATTGTTTTCTTAATTTATCTTTCTGCTGATTCATTATTGGTATATAGAAATGCAATAAATTTATGTACATTGATTTTGTATCCTTCAAATTTACAGAGTTTATTTACCAGTTCTAGCAGTTTTGTGGGGTAGTATTTACGTTACCTATATATATAGTATCATGTTGTCTGAAAGTAGTGAAAGTTTGACTTCTTCCTTACCAATTTGGATGCTTATATCTTTTCGTTGTCTGATTACTATGGGTAGGACTTCCAGTACCGTGTTGAATAAAAGTGACAAGAGTGGACATCCTTGTCATATTCCTGACCTTCAGGGAAAGGCTCTCAGTTTTTTACCATTGAGGATGATGTTAGCAGTGGGTTTTTCAGATGGCCTTTATTATGTTGAGGTGTGTTCCTTCTAAACCTACTTTGTTAAGGGTTTTTATCATGAATGGATGTTGTACTTTGTCAAGTGCTTTTTCTGCATCTATTTAAATGATAATATCATTCTTATACTTTCTTTTATTGATGTGATGTGTCACATTGATTTATGAATATTGAACCATCCTGGCAACCCAGGAATAAATCACACTTGATTGTGGTGAATGATTTTTTTAATGTATTGTTGGATTACAGGTTATTGTTGGATTGCAGGTTATTGGTCTGTTCAAGTTTTCTATTTCTTCCAGTTTCAGTTTTGGTAGTTTATATGTTTCTAGGAATTTATCCATTTCTTCTAGGTTGCCCACCTTGGTGGCATATAGTTTTTCATAATATTTTCTTCTAATTGTTTGTATTTCTATGGTGTTGGTTGTTATTTCTCCTCCTTCATTTGTGATTTTTTTTTAAGTTTATTTATTAATTTTGAGAAAGAGTGTGAATGGGAGAGGGTCAGAGAGTGCGGGAGAGAGAGAATTCCAAGCAGGCTCCACGCTGTCAGCACATAGCCCAATGCATGGCTCGATTCCACATACTGTGAGATCATGACCTGAGCCGAAATCTAGAGAAGTTGGATGCTTACCACACTGAGCCACCCAGGCTCCCATCTCATTTACGATTTTTAAAATTTGAATTATTTATCTTTTTTTCTTGATAAGCTTGACTAGAGGTTTATCAATTTTACTGATAACTTTTCAAAGAACCAGCTCCTGCTTTCATTGATCTGTTTTTTTTGTTGTTTTTTTTTAGTTTCTATATCATTTATTTCTGCTCTAATCTTTATTATTTCCTTCCTTTCACTGGTGTTAGATTTTCTTTGCTGTTCTTTTCCTAGCTCCTTTAGGTGTAAGGTCAGACTGTTTATTTGAGATTTTTCTTGCTTCTTAGTTAGGCCTGCATTGCTTTATACTTACCTCTTAGAACTGCTTTTGCTACATCTCAGAGGTTTTGTATCATTGTATTTTCATTTTCATTTGTTTCCATGTACATTTTTATTCTTTTATTTTCAGGCTGACCCATTTATTCTGTAGTAATCTGTTATTTAACCTCAATGTATTTGTGTACTTTCCAGATTTTTTCTTGTGGTTGATTTCTAGTTTCCTATTTTTGTGGTCAGAAAAGTTGCCTCGTATGACTTGACTGTGAATTTGTTGAGGCTAGTTTTGTGGGCTGATAGGTGATCAATTCTGGAGAAGGTTCCATGGGCTCTTGAAAAGAATCTGTATTCTGCTTGAGGATGGAATGCTCTGAATATGTCTGTTAAATCCATCTGGTCCAGTTTGTCATTTAAAGCCATTGTTTATTTGTTGATCTTGTTTAAGTAATCTGTTGATGTAAGGGGAGTGTTAAAGTCCCCTACTGTTATGGGGCACCTGGGTGGCTCAGTCAGTTGAGAGTCTGACTTTAGCTCAGGTCATGACCTCACAGTTTGTGAGTTCAAGCACCGTGATGGGCTCTGTGCCGACAGCTCAGCAGCACCTGGAGCCTGCTTCGGATTCTGTGTCTCCCCCTCTCTCTGCCCCTTCCCTGCTCGCATTCTGTCTCTTTCTCTCTCCCTTAAAAATAAACATTAACAAAAAATTTTAAGTCCCCTACTATTATTATATTATTATAAATTATGTTATTAACTGTTTTATGTATTTGGATGCATAAATATGTACAGTGTTTTATCTTCTTGTGGGATTGACTGCTTTATGATTATCTACTGTCTTTGTCTCTTGTTACAGTCTTCATTTTAAAGTCTATGTTGTCTGACATAGGTATTGCTACTCCATCTTTTTTTTGGCACCCGTTTGCATGCTTGATGTTTATCCATCCTCTCCCTTTAAATCTGCAGGCGTCTTTCTGTCTAAAGGAGTTTCGTGTAGGTAGCATATAGATGGGTCTTGTTTTTTTATCCATTCTGTCACTCCCTGTCTTGATGAGAGCATTCAGTCCATTTACATTCAAAGTAATTATTGATACATATGTATGTATTACCATTTTTACCTGTTTTGTGGTTGTTTGTGGAGACTTTCCTCTGATCCTTTCTTGTCTTTCATAATTTGATTGTTTTCTTTAGTGATTTTTGGATTTCTTTCTCTTTAGTCTTTGCATATTTATTTGTGGTTTTTTGATTTGTGGTTACCATTGGGTTTGTATGTAACATATTCTGTATATAGCAGTCTATATTAAGTTGATGGTTATTTAAGTTTGAACCCTTCTTTTACTTCTCCCCACATTTTAGGTATATGTTGTCGTATTTCACATTCTTGTATTTTGTGAGCTCCTTGACTGATACTTGACAAATTTATTTTTACTTTTGTGTTTATTTATTTTTATTTTTGTGTTTTCTATCTTCATACTGTCACTTTGGTCTCTCCTTTTTACTGATAGAACCTCCTTTATTATTTTTTGCATGTTTTTTTTTTTTTATTTGAGAGAGAGAGAGAGAGCACTGAAGTAGAGTAGGGGCAGAGAGGGAGAGAGAGAATTCCAAGCAGGCTCCACTCTGTCAGGGCAGAGCCCAGCACAGAGCTTGATCCCATGAACCATGAGATCATGACCTGAGCCAAAATCAATAGTCAGATACCTAACCAACTCAGCCACTCAGGTGCCCCTAGAGTCCCTTTTAATATTTCTGCTTTGCTTTGCTGGTTTAGCAGTCATGGACTCTGTGAGTTTTTGTTTGTCTGACAAAATCTTTATCTCTCTTTGTATTCTGAATGATAGCCTTGCTGGATAGAATATTCTTGGCTGCAGGTTTTATCCATTCAGTACATTGACTATATCACACCATTCCCTTCTGGCTTGGAAAGTTTGTGCTGAAAAGCCCCTGGTAGCTTTAGGGAGTTTCCCTTTTATGTAACTGTTCTTTTCCTTTAAAAATTTTTTCTTTACTATATTTTGCCATTTTAACTGTAATATGTCTTGGTGTGGATCTTTTTGTTGATTTTGTTGGAGGTTCTCTATGCCTACTGGTTCTGGATATTTGTTTGCTTCCCTAGATTAGGGTAGTTTTCAGCTATTGTCTCCAAATAAACTTAATGCCTCGTTTTCTTTGTTGTTGTCTTCTAGGACTCCTTATAATGTGAATGTTACTATCTTGGAGTCACTGAGTTCCCTAAGTCTACTCTTATTTTCCATTATTCTTTTTTCTGTGTTCAGCTTGATTACTTTCCATTACTCTGTCTTCTAGGTCATTGATTTGTTCCTCTGCTTCTTCTAGCATGCTGTTCATTCCATCATGTGTGTTTCTCACTGCATTTATTGAGCCCTTTATCTTTGCTATGGTATTCCGTATCTCTGTGTTCAGGGTCTCACTTATGTCTTCCACTCTTATCTCAAGTCTAGTAAGTATCCTTATGATACTTACTTTAAATTCTCTATCAGGCATGTTACTTATATCTGTTTTTCCTAGATCTCTGGCCATTGTCTTGTCCTGGATTTTTCATTTGGGTTCAATTTCCCTGTCTTCTCCTTTTGTCTTAAGTCTCTGTGCCTATTTCTCTGTGTTAGGAAAGTCACTTATGTCTCCTGTCCTTGAAGGTAATGGCCTCATGAAGAAGAAGTCCAACAGTGCCCTGCTGTGTAGCGTTCTTGTTTCCTAGGGCTTGGTACTTCTGGGAGTGTGTCCAATGTGTACTCTTTGTGATCAGCTATTGTGTCCTAGCTGCCTTTTCTTTCATGCCAGTCATCTGCAGAGGCTGTCTTTGTGTGTTATGGGCTGTGTTTGGCCCCTGGCCTGAATGTGGCGCATTTTAACTGTGTTCTGGTCTGCTTTTGAAATGAGACCTGTTGGCACTGCTGCTGGAAGCAAGGCCCTGCAAAATTCCCAGGTTGGGAGACATGGTGTTTAAGGGGTTTGGACTGGTCTTCTGGGGGAGAGGGCCTGCTGGGACTGAGGCAAGTGTGACTGGGAGGAGCAGGTCCACTGGCGCATGATGGGGGCAGGGCTTGGTGCAAGCAAGTTAGGTAGGGAGTGTGGGTATTGTGCTGCTTCCCCTAGGTGGCTCTGTGCTTATGCTGAGGTTGCTGGAGGGAAATGGTCCCAGCTGTTGCCTTTGTTCCTGATGGGTTCTCTCCCTGAATGCTACCTTTCTAGGACATGCTTTGAGATGAATGCTGCCTTTCTAGGACATGCTTTGAGATGAACAGATAATCTCCCTACTCGTACCCCTGGTGCTCTTCAGATCGCTGTTTCCATGCTGTATGTTCACAGGTTGTTTGCCTGCCTTCTTTCCAAGAGCAGCCCCAGTGCCTCTGTGCTGTCCCCAAGCCATACCTGCTGATCTTTAGTACTCCAGGTTAAGTCCTGCTGGTCGCAAAACTCATGAAATTCAGCCCCTCTCGCTTTCCAAACCAATTGTTATTGGGGATTCATTTTCCCTCTATGCTCCTCCTGTGTGCTAGTGTCTCTCACCCTTCTCTATAGTGGTGGCTCCCTTTCCACCTTAGTGGCCACGATTGGTTTTTCTCCCAAACTGTGTCTCCACACTTCCTACTTTCTTCAAGTGGCCTCTTCTCTTCTTTAGTTGTAGAGTTTGTTTCGCCAGTCTACAGGTCAATTTCTCAGATATTTAGGATGATTTGATAGTTATCTATTTGTATTCATGGGACTAGGAGAGCCTAGGGTCGTCCTACTCTGTCACCAGCTTCCCCTCTCTTGTATAGCTATTAAGTCTTTACATTTACTGGCGGAATGGATAACTAATATCAGGCCTTAATGTTTACAGGCAAGCAAATGCACATGCAGTGTTACCATTCATCTTATTCAATCATTATATTAACTCATGAAATTTTTCACTGAATTAAAAATAAAAACCAGTAAAGATTGATCTTTGTTTCTTAGGCTATTTAAAAATGTAGTCCTATACAACACACATATTTATATATAAATTTTGATGTAAATTTCCAGTTTAGTTGATCTTTGTTCTTTTACGGCAATGTTTATGAAAAAAATTTAAGTCCTTCTTGGAATTCAGTGTACTCATGTATATTCAAAACAGATCGGTCTTTTGTGCAAAGCCCAAAATAACTTGATCTTAAATACTTGGGATTTCCAGAGCCAGAGAAAAGTAACAAAACAGAACAAAACCCCTCAAAAATATCCATCACATATTGCAGATAAAGCACATAACTATCACTATATTTACCATAGTTTGTTTAATCTTTTTCTTTATTACAAAGCTATGAACAAATATTTTTGCTAATTACATAATACCACGTAAGGACATAATTATTCTAATGAAAATAATTATTGTTGGCAACAGAATCTTTGTAGAAAGTGTAGGATTTCTAGGATAATTGGAGTCCCCAAATAATGAGCCTTCAAATCTTCAGAGAAGTTTAAACTTTTGAGTAGGTGATGATATATATCTGGTGTTTTGGGTCATTGAAGAATGATACCTGGACCCAAATCTCTAAACCTTTGTGTAATCTCTTTTTGAGGACAAGGTTATGAGCAGACAGTTCTTTTTAACACTACTAGTTTTTGCAATTCCAAGATTTTTAAGAAGAATGTGTCTTGGTATTGAAAGTTCTTTCTAATTTAATGGTTTTAGCCTTTCTAACCTGTGAATATATGTATTAAAAATAAAATTTGTAAATAATTCAAGATGAAACAGTATTAGAATTATGCCATATGCTTTCTACAGTATCTGTTTGGAAATTAATGCTTTTTTCCTCAGGAAGATTATTTCTAGCAAAGTTAAGTTGGAATCTACCTAGAACACTTTTTAAAAATTTTTGTGTTCAAATATTTATAAGTAATAGTCTATATTTTGAAATTTATTGAAGGTTAAATTGATAGTTTCTCTTTGGTTTATAATATGGAATAGTTCATACTATACTCAGCCCATTTATATCACCTTTACATCTTTTTGATGTATTTTTATATCATGAGTTTAAAATAAAACTGGACCAATTATATTAGGTATAACAATCTTAGGAATATAATTTAAATGTAGAGGCTTTTTGAAAGCTATTCCTTGATAAGATAACTAATTCTGCTGCTGCTTAATTTATTAAGACAAACTTACTTTCAGTCTTTTGTATAATTTGAAAGGCATATTCATACCTATCAATTTTGGTATCTTTTAACAGCAGTGAAGAGTTCTAGTGTCACTATATAATCATCAACACTGTATATAACATTCTGATAAAGTGAGTGTAGCAAATTATTGACAAATTATTCAGAATCCACACAGTGGAAAACAGGTTGTAGATTCTCATCTGCAGAATGAAGCCAGTTTATTTGTATGTGAGAAAGTAGATAGGATACTTTCATTTTCTAAGCCAGGAATTTTTATCATCGAACAAAGTCTTGTAATCATGTGTGTAGGATGTATTAGGCTAAATTTGGAAGGTGTTCAGAGCTTTGAGCAGCTATAGTACTAATGAGAATTTTAACTGTGAAAAAGAATGCGTTTTATTCTTTTAGAAATATCAAATGATTTGGTGATAAGATTAAAGATTCAAAAATTTTAGGACATTCAAACATGAAATATTTTAATGTTTTGAGAAAAATGCTTACTTAACTCATCTGTCTGTGACATCTTAATTTGATTAAAAAAGTAAGTAGCAATAAGCCAGAGTCTAAGTCAGATATCATCAGTAAATACTCTCATCCATAAAGGGTAGAAGGTTTTTGCTTTTACTATTTTGGGGACCAAATCTTCTGAAGAGTCCTCTCACTACAATAGAAATAAATTCTAGGTAAATTGGAGAGGTATAACATGCAATGCACTTTTGGGCCTGCAAAAGATAAGAGAATCTCTGAGGTGCAAAGATGCATATACATATACTTATGCATATACAGAACCAGATAAAATAGTTGAAACTTAATGGGGATTTGTGAGCTATAAGTCATTGGAAAAGCCAGAGTTGGCCTCAAGTCAGATGCCCATGTCAGTGACGGGATCAGTCCAGTAGGCTCTGGGGCTCTAAAATGAACCTATCAAGAGGTTCCGGAAGATGGCGGCGTAGGAGGACGCGGGGCTCACAGCGCGTCCTGCCGATCACTTAGATTCCACCTACACCTGCCTAAAGAACCCAGAAAACTGCCAGAGGATTAGCAGAAGGGAGTCTCCGGAGTCAAGCGCAGACTAGAGGCCCACGGAAGAGGGTAGGAAGGGCGGCGAGGCGGTGCGCGCTCCACGGACTGGCGGGAGGGAGCCGGGGCGGAGGGGCGGTTCGCCGGCCAAGCAGAGCCCCCGAGTCTGGCTGGCAAAAGCGGAGGGGCCGGACAGACTGTGTTCCGACAGCAAGCGCGACTTAGCGTCTGGGAGGTCATAAGTTAACAGCTCTGCTCGGAAAGCGGGAAGGCTGGAGGACAAAGGGAGGGAGAGCTGCTGAGCCCCCGGACGGCAGAGCTCAGCTTGGCGGGGAACAAAGGCGCCAGCGCCATCTCCCCCGCCCATCCCCCAGCCAAAATCCCAAAGGGAACCAGTTCCTGCCAGGGAACTTGCTCGCTCCGCGCAAACACCCAACTCTGTGCTTCTGCGGAGCCAAACCTCCGGCAGCGGATCTGACTCCCTCCCGCTGCCACAGGGCTCCTCCTGAAGTGGATCACCTAAGGAGAAGCGAGCTAAGCCTGCCCCTCCAGCCCCCGTGCACCTTGCCTACCCACCCCAGCTAATACGCCAGATCCCCAGCAACACAAGCCTGGCAGTGTGCAAGTAGCCCAGATGGGACACGCCACCCCACAGTGAATCCCGCCCCTAGGAGAGGGGAAGAGAAGGCACACACCAGTCTGACTGTGGCCCCAGCGGTGGGCTTGGGGCAGACATCAGGTTAGACTGCGGCCCCACCCACCAACTCCAGTTATACACCACAGCACAGGGGAAGTGCCCTGCAGGTCCTCACCACTCCAGGGACTATCCAAAATGACCAAATGGAAGAATTCCCCTCAGAAGAATCTCCAGGAAATAACAACAGCTAATGAACTGATCAAAAAGGATTTAAATAATATAACAGAAAGTGAATTTAGAATAATAGTCATAAAATTAATCGCTGGGCTTGAAAACAGTATACAGGACAGCAGAGAATCTCTTGCCACAAAGATCGAGGGACTAAGGAACAGTCACGAGGAGCTGAAAAACGCTTTAAACGAAATGCAAAACAAAATGGAAACCACGATGGCTCGGCTTGAAGAGGCAGAGGAGAGAATAGGTGAACTAGAAGATAAAGTTATGGAGAAAGAGGAAGCTGAAAGAAAGAGAGATAAAAAAATCCAGGAGTATGAGGGGAAAATTAGAGAACTAAGTGATACACTAAAAAAAAATAATATACACATAATTGGTATCCCAGAGGAGGAAGAGAGAGGGAAAGGTGCTGAAGGGGTACTTGAACAAATTATAGCTGAGAACTTCCCTGAACTGGGGAAGGAAAAAGGCATTGAAATCCAAGAGGCACAGAGAACTCCCTTCAGACGTAACTTGAATCGATCTTCTGCACGACATATCATAGTGAAACTGGCAAAATACAAGGCTAAAGAGAAAATTCTGAAAGCAGCAAGGGATAAACGTGCCCTCACATATAAAGGGAGACCTATAAGACTCGTGACTGATCTCTCCTTTGAAACTTGGCAGGCCAGAAAGGCTTGGCACGATATCTACAGTGTGCTAAACAGAAAAAATATGCAGCCGAGAATCCTTTATCCAGCAAGTCTGTCATTTAGAATAGAAGGAGAGATAAAAGTCTTCCCAAACAAACAAAAACTGAAGGAATTTGTCACCACGAAACCAGCCCTACAAGAGATCCTAAGGGGGATCCTGTGAGACAAAGTACCAGAGACATCACTACAAGCATAAAACATACAGACATCACAATGACTCTAAACCCATATCTTTCTATAATAACACTGAATGTAAATGGATTAAATGCGCCAACTAAAAGACATAGGGTATCAGAATGGATAAAAAAACAAGACCCATCTATTTGCTGTCTACAAGAGACTCATTTTAGATCTGAGGACACCTTTAGATTGAGAGTGAGGGGATGGAGAACTATTTATCATGCTCCTGGAAGCCAAAAGAAAGCTGGAGTAGCCATACTTATATCAGACAAACTAGACTTTAAGTTAAAGGCTGTAACAAGAGATGAAGAAGGGCATTATATAATAATCACAGGGTCTATCCACCAGGAAGAGCTAACTATTATAAATGTCTATGCGCCAAATACCCGAGCCCCCAGATATATAAAACAATTACTCATAAACATAAGCAACCTTATTGATAAGAATGTGGTCATTGCAGGGGACTTTAACACCCCACTTACAGAAATGGATAGATCATCTAGACACACAGTCAATAAAGAAACAAGGGCCCTGAATGATACATTGGATCAGATGGACTTGACAGATATATTTAGAACTCTGCATCCCAAAGCAACAGAATATACTTTCTTCTCGAGTGCACATGGAACATTCTCCAAGATAGATCATATACTGGGTCACAAAACAGCCCTTCGTAAGTTTACAAGAATTGAAATTATACCATGCATACTTTCAGACCACAATGCTATGAAGCTTGAAATCAACCACAGGAAAAAGTCTGGAAAACCTCCAAAAGCATGGAGGTTAAAGAACACCCTACTAACGAATGAGTGGGTCAACCAGGCAATTAGAGAAGAAATTAAAACATATATGGAAACAAACGAAAATGAAAATGCAACAATCCAAACGCTTTGGGATGCAGCGAAGGCAGTCCTGAGAGGAAAATACATTGCAATCCAGGCCTATCTCAAGAAACAAGAAAAATCCCAAATACAAAATCTAACAGCACACCTAAAGGAAATAGAAGCAGAACAGCAAAGGCAGCCTAAACCCAGCAGAAGAAGAGAAATAATAAAGATCAGAGCAGAAATAAACAATATAGAATCTAAAAAAACTGTAGAGCGGATCAACGAAACCAAGAGTTGGTTTTTTGAAAAAATAAACAAAATTGACAAACCTCTAGCCAGGCTTCTCAAAAAGAAAAGGGAGATGACCCAAATGGATAAAATCATGAATGAAAATGGAATGATTACAACCAATCCCTCAGAGATACAAACAATTATCAGGGAATACTATGAAAAATTATATGCCAGCAAATTGGACAACCTGGAAGAAATGGACAAATTTCTAAACACCCACACTCTTCCAAAACTCAATCAGGAGGAAATAGAAAGCTTGAACAGACCCATAACCAGCGAAGAAATTGAATCGGTTATCAAAAATCTCCCAACAAATAAGAGTCCAGGACCAGATGGCTTCCCAGGGGAGTTCTACCAAACCTTTAAAGCAGAGATAATACCTATCCTTCTCAAGCTATTCCAAGAAATAGAAAGGGAAGGAAAACTTCCAGACTCATTCTATGAAGCCAGTATTACTTTGATTCCTAAACCAGAGACCCAGTAAAAAAAGAGAACTACAGGCCAATATCCCTGATGAATATGGATGCAAAAATTCTTAATAAGATACTAGCAAATCGAATTCAACAGCATATAAAAAGAATTATTCACCATGATCAAGTGGGATTCATTCCTGGGATGCAGGGCTGGTTCAACATTCGCAAATCGATCAACGTGATACATCACATTAACAAAAAAAAAGAGAAGAACCATATGATCCTGTCAATCGATGCAGAAAAGGCCTTTGACAAAATCCAGCACCCTTTCTTAATAAAAACCCTTGAGAAAGTCGGGATAGAAGGAACATACTTAAAGATCATAAAGGCCATTTATGAAAAGCCCACAGCTAACATCATCCTCAACGGGGAACAACTGAGAGCTTTTTCCCTGAGATCAGGAACACGACAGGGATGCCCACTGTCACCGCTGTTGTTTAATATAGTGCTAGAAGTTCTAGCATCAGCAATCAGACAACAAAAGGAAATCAAAGGCATCAAAATTGGCAAAGATGAAGTCAAGCTTTCGCTTTTTGCAGATGACATGATATTATACATGGAAAATCCGATAGACTCCACCAAAAGTCTGCTAGAAGTGATACATGAATTCAGCAAAGTTGCAGGATACAAAATCAATGTGCAGAAATCAGTTGCATTCTTATACACTAACAATGAAGCAACAGAAAGACAAATGAAGAAACTGATCCCATTCACAATTGCACCAAGAAGCATAAAATACCTAGGAATAAATCTAACCAAAGATGTAAAAGATCTGTATGCTGAAAACTATAGAAAGCTTATGCAGGTAATTGAAGAAGATATAAAGAAATGGAAAGACATTCTCTGCTCATGGATTGGAAGAATAAATATTGTCAAAATGTCAATACTACCCAAAGCTATCTACACATTCAATGCAATCCCAATCAAAATTGCACCAGCATTCTTCTCGAAACTAGAACAAGCAATCCTAAAATTCATATGGAACCACAAAAGGCCCCGAATAGCCAAAGTAATTTTGAAGAAGAAGACCAAAGCAGGAGGCATCACAATCCCAGACTTTAGCCTCTACTACAAAGCTGTCATCATCAAGACAGCATGGTATTGGCATAAAAACAGACACATAGACCAATGGAATAGAATAGAAACCCCAGAACTAGACCCACAAACGTATGGCCAACTCATCTTTGACAAAGCAGGAAAGAACATCCAATGGAAAAAAGACAGTCTCTTTAACAAATGGTGCTGGGAGAACTGGACAGCAACATGCAGAAGGTTGAAACTAGACCACTTTCTCACACGATTCACAAAAATAAACTCAAAATGGATAAAGGACCTGAATGTGAGACAGGAAACCATCAAAACCTTAGAGGAGAAAGCAGGAAAAGACCTCTCTGACCTCAGCCGTAGCAATCTCTTACTCGGCACATCCCCAAAGGCAAGGGAATTAAAAGCAAAAGTGAATTACTGGGACCTTATGAAGATAAAAAGCTTCTGCACAGCAAAGGAAACAACCAACAAAACTAAAAGGCAACCAACGGAATGGGAAAAGATATTTGCAAATGACACATCGGACAAAGGGCTAGTATCCAAAATCTATAAAGAGCTCATCAAACTCCACACCCGAAAAACAAATAACCCAGTGAAGAAATGGGCAGAAAACATGAAAAGACACTTCTCTAAAGAAGACATCCGGATGGCCAACAGGCACATGAAAAGATGTTCAACGTCACTCCTTATCAGGGAAATACAAATCAAAACCACACTCAGATACCACCTCACGCCAGTCAGAGTGGCCAAAATGAAGAAATCAGGAGACTATAGATGCTGGAGAGGATGTGGAGAAACAGGAACCCTCTTGCACTGTTGGTGGGAATGCAAATTGGTGCAGCCGCTCTGGAAAGCAGTGTGGAGGTTCCTCAGAAAATTAAAAATAGACCTACCCTATGACCCAGCAATAGCACTGCTAGGAATTTATCCAAGGGATACAGGAGTACTGATGCATAGGGGCACCTGTACCCCAATGTTTATAGCGGCACTCTCAACAATAGCCAAATTATGGAAAGAGCCTAAATGTCCATCAACTGATGAATGGATAAAGAAATTGTGGTTTATATACACAATGGAATACTACGTGGCAATGAGAAAAAATGAAATATGGCCTTTTGTAGCAACATGGATGGAACTGGAGAGTGTGATGCTAAGTGAAATAAGCCATACAGAGAAAGACAGATACCATATGGTTTCACTCTTATGTGGATCCTGAGAAACATAACAGAAACCCATGGGGGAGGGGAAGGAAAAAAAAAAAAAAAAAAAAAGGTTAGAGTGGGAGAGAGCCAAAGCATAAGAGACTGTTAAAAACTGAGAACAAACTGAGGGTTGATGGGGGGTGGGAGGGAGGGCAGGGTGGGTGATGGGTATTGAGGAGGGCACCTTTTGGGATGAGCACTGGGTGTTGTATGGAAACCAATTTGACAGTAAATTTCATATATTAAAAAAATAAAAAAAATAAAATAAAATGAACCTATCAGAGTTGCATTAATCTAAGACCTGTGTGGGTGACTAACATGGTTCTCTGTTGGTAACAGTATCTCACTCCCACAAGAAACAAATGCACATCCTCTGTAGAGAAGAGCATTTTTCGTTTTAGCCATCAGAATTAAGCACATAGTAACGTGAGCCAAGTAAGAGCTCATAGTAAAAAAGGCACCAACCGTATAAATAAACAAGAATCTATGATTGAAAGACAGTCAGTCAGTAGGAAAAAATGAAGTCAATGAAAAACAGATCTTAGACTCCTATCAGACTTCTGAAGGACACTATGCACTTCATAAGTTAGAATTATCTGAAAAAGAATCTAAAATACCTGTTTATGATATATTTAAAGAATACAGAATGGAATAAAAAATGAGAAACAAAAGACTCTTAAAAAATGACCAGTTCTTTAAAAAGGACCAAACAGAACATTTAGGAATTTAAAATAAAATCATTGAAATAAAAATGCAGATAGATTAAACAGATATTACATAGTCAAAGAATAAATTGGAGGCTGACAGAATTGATGAATTTATCCAGAATGCAGCATAAATTAAAAATATGGGAAATGTGAGAGGTTAAAAATTATGGAGGATTAAATGAGGTTTTAATATAAGGTTGTAATTGGAAAAGGAAAGCTGGCAAACTAAAAAAGAAAAACCATATGATTATCTCAGTACATGAAGGAAAAGCATTTGACAGAATCCAACATCTGTTCCTGATAAGAACTCTTAGCAAACTAGGAATAGAAAAGAGCTTTCTCAACCTGAAAAAAGGCATTTAGGAACAAGGAACAGGTAAAATCGTACTTAATCATGAGGACTGAATGCTTCTCTCCTAAAATCAGGGAGAAGGCAAGGTTTTCTTTCTGTTCTCACTGCTTCTATTTAATGTTGTCCTAGCTAGTGGAATAGAAGAAGAAATAAAAGATTTCCAGTTTGGAAAGGAAAAAGTAAAATGGTCTCTGTTTACAGATGACATGATCATCTATGTAGAAAATTTGATGGGATCTTTAAATAAATAATAAAAAGCTACCGGAACTAGTAAGTCACTTAGTACAAGATTACAGAATATAGATCAATACAAAAAAGTCAATTGTATTTCTATATATTGGCAATGTACAATTGAGAACTGAAAATAATTCCATATGTAGTTGCATCAAAGAATATGAAATACTTAGGAATAAATCTGTTAAAAGATGAATATCATCTGTATACTGAAAACTGTAAAAATTGCTGAAATTAAAACCTAATTAAACGAAGAGAGATACCTTATTTATGGGTTGGTAGATTCACTGTTGTTAAGACGTCCATTCTTGCCAAATAGATCTATAATCCCAACAGATGTTTTGGAGAAATTGACAGGCTGAATCTAAAATTCAAATAGAAGTACAAAGGCCATGGGATATCCAACACAGCTTTGAAAACGAAAAGCCGAATTGAAAGGCTTAGCATTATCTGATTTCAGGACTTAGAAAACTACCTTATTCAAGAAAGTGTGGTGTTGTTGTAAAGTCAGAGACCCTAGATTACTGATGCAGAATAGAAAGTCCAAAAATAAACTCACGTGTATATGCAGAACTGATTTTCAAAACAAGTTTCAAAGACAATTCAGTGGTGACACAGTAGTCTTTTTAACAAATAACACTGGAACATTTGGGTGCCGAAATGTAAGACTTAAAATTCTAAAACTGATTGGAGGAAGAAAATAAAACTTTGTGACCTTGGGATTGGCAAAGATTTCTTCAATGCAACACCACAAGCTTGATCCATAAAAGAAAAAAAACCCCGCAACCCTGATATTTTATTTCATTTTTATTTTTGTTTATTTTTTATTTTTTCCAACCCTGATATTTGAGACTTAATCAAGATGAAGAATTCCTGCTCTGCAGATCACTTAATTAAGAGAATACAAGACAAGGTATAGACTGGGAGAAAATATTTGCAAATCATATATCGAATAAAGGATTTATGTCTAAAAAGAACTCTCAGAACTCACAAAGCAACTTGTCAGTTTTTAGACTGGGACAAAAGGTTCAAACAGACATTTGGTAGATAGATGTCAAATAAGCACATACCTAAAATTTTAAAGGCTGGCAGTGCCAAGTGTTGGTGCTGGTGAGGTTATAGAGTGACTGGAATTCTTATATGCTGCTGATGGGAAACGTAAACTTGTACAACCACTTTGGAAGACAGTTTGGCAGATTCTTGAAAAGTTAAACATACACTTGGTATGTGACTCCTCAGTGTACCCCCATGTATTAATCCTAGAGACATGAAAGAGTATATCCACGAAAGACTTGCATACCAATGTTTGCTAGCAGCTTTTTATTTAATAGCTGATAACCTTGAATAACCCAAGTATCCATAACATGTTAATGGATAAACCATGGTAAAGCCACATAACAGAATATAATCAGCAACAAAAAGAAATGAACTACTGATACATGTGAAAACATGAATTAATCTCAAATTTATGTTGAATGGACGACCCCAAAGAGAAAAGGATATATTCTACAATTCTGTGTAAAGGCAGTCTTTGCTTTACATGGGATTATATTTACTAAAATGTATGCAGGTTCGAACCTATGTCCTTGCTTTGTATGTGCATGAGTTTTTGTTAACACTGTACCATGCAAAACAAGGACTTCTTGGAATATAAAATTCTGGAAAATACAACTGTTCTATTGTGATGGAAACCCATCAGTGGTTATATAAGGAAGAGGTACGGTGGAGGAGGTTGGGGAGCCACAAAAGGGAGAAATTATAAGGGAGCAAAAGTTATTAATAGACTGTTAACTAAGAAGATATGCAAGTGGATAATAATGATGTACATAAAACCTCAAGATAAGTCATAAGGAAAATGCAAATCCAAACTACAGTGAGATTCCACTGCACAACCAGTGGAATCAAAATGACTACCATTAACAAGTGTTGGTGAAGATGTGGAGAAACTGTAACACTCATGTATTGCTGGTGGAAATGTCAAATAGTGTTGTGCCTTTGGAAAGCATTTTGTCCGTTCCTCAGTATACACTCACCATATGATTCAACAGTTCCATTCCTAGATACTTACCAAGAGAAATGAAAACCTGTGTCCACAAAGAGGGTCTATACACAGATGTTTCTGGCAGCCTTATTCACAATAACCAAATACTGGAAAAAAATCTAAATGTCCATCACCTGGTCAATGGATGAACAAAATGTAGTATATTTATACAATGCAGAACTATCCCACAATAAGAGGAAACAAAATACTTATATATCAAACTACATGGATAAACCTTCAAAACATAAGTGAAAGTGGTCAAACTCAAAATGTGGGATTTTGTTTATATGAAATTTCTGTAAAAGCAAAACTATAGATAGAAGGCAGATAAATGATAGTCACTGGGTGCTAGAGCAGGGTTTGGTGTGTGTATGATAAAGAGGGAGCTTCTGTGATGACAGGATTATTCTAAAACTGAATTGTGTTGATGGTTCACAACTGTAAATTCACTGAAAGTCATGTATCTGATTAAGGGCTGGTATTCAGAATATATACATTGTATAGGATACAATATGTATTTTGTATTGCACCAACTCAAAACAAGGTAACAAAATAACATCAGCGTTATTTGAAGAAATTGCTGGTTCTGGGCCTAGAGCTAAGAAAATTGAAGGTGAACATGGAATATCTTGTGCTAGAAAGTAAAGAAATGCTCCAAAACTGATCATCAAAACAAGTAAGGTCAGTAGTGGATTTTAACCTATTGAGTAAAATAAAAATTCAGAGGTCCATATATCAGGCTAGACAGACAGATGATGGACTGACAAATGAAAAGGGAAAGCTCTTCCTTATGATGGACTGCCAGTTAAGGAAGATAGAACAATGAAATTTAAAAGGTAACTGGTATTTTTTTACTTATTTTGAGAGAGAGAGAGAGTGAGAGAGAGAGCAAGTGGGGAAGGGGAAAGAGAGAGAGAGAGAGAGAGAGAGAGAGAGAGAGAGAGAATCCCAAGCAGGTTCCATACCACCAGTGCAGTGGGGCTCAACCTCACAAACCAATTATGACCTGAGCCAAAGTCAGATGCTTAGCCAACTGAGCCACCCAGGTGTCCCCAAAAGATAACTGTTTTGCAGCTATTATAGTCAAATTTGATCCAGACAATAATCATCAGTGGATGCTAAATCTAGGAGAAGGGGACTTTGATAAGGAGCAATATATTTACATGATATTAAACTGTCTCCCAGTAATTACTAATTCCAAAAGGAAAGGTAGTAACTATACAGTAGAAGAATCAAACAGCACTTTAACTGCATAATCAAAATTAAAACCCCCATTACCTTGCAGATATACATGATATGCTGAGAACAGATTATTCATGTTGTATTCAAGACAAAAATGCCTAACCTGAGTCTAATTATGTGGAAACAAGATAAATCCAAATTTGGGACATTCTGTAAGATAACTAGTCTTCACTGCTTAAAAATACCAGTGATATAAAACACAAAGATTGAAGAGTAGTTCCATAGTATGAAAGACTTTATGTAAAGACATATGACAGCTAACTGTAAAATATATGATGCTGGTCTAATTCCTGTTCCAGAAAAAAAACAGTGCTATAAAAAAACATTGGACAGTTCATGAAATTGGAATATGAAAGGTATATTAGATATATATGTAACAAGGTTAAAAATCCCAAGTTTGATAACTGTATTATGGTTATCTAGAAGAATGTTTTTATATCAGGAAGTCACTTAATTATTTAGTTGTACAGAGCTCTGATGTGTACAACTTACTCTCAGATGTTTGAGAGAGAGAAGGAGGAAAGGAGAGGGAGAGAGTGATGGTGATAAAGCAAATGTGGCTCAATGTTGGTAATCAAGTGGTGAATTGGAGTGAACTGTAGAAATGGGGGTGGGGGTTATTCCTGCAACTTTTCCTCTAAGTGTAAAATTTTTCTATACGTTCATAATTAAAGTTTAAGGGAAAAAAGATACCATGAAAAATTATATGCCAACTAATTTTATTTATTTTTTTATTTATTTATTTTTTTTAATATATGAAATTTACTGTCAAATTGGTTTCCATACAACACCCAGTGCTCATCCCAAAAGGTGCCCTCCTCAATACCCATCACCCACCCTGCCCTCCCTCCCACCCCCCATCAACCCTCAGTTTGTTCTCAGTTTTTAACAGTCTCTTATGCTTTTATGCCAACTAATTTTAAAAGGCAGGTGAAACGGACACATTTCTAGAAAAATAGAACTTTTCCAAAATTTTTAAAGTAAGATTAGACACTATGCATAGTCCTTTAACCTTCAAAGAAATTGAATTGCTAGTTCAAAGTCTTTCCACCAAGAAACCAGTAGTCTCATGGTTTTTCAAGCAACTTCTACCAAAAGTTCAAGGAACAGGTCGTTTTGCTGCTGTTGTTGTTTTCTTAGAGAAGAAGAAAACTCCCTCACTCATTATGAGACTAAAATGACCTTTATACCAAAACCAGTTCAGGATTACAGGAAAGGAAAATTACAGTCCAATCATGCTGAGGCATGTAATATTAAAGAATCTTAAAATATTAGCACACCAAGCACAGCAGTAAGTAAAAAAGATACAACTATCTCAGAAGTACAGAAAGAATTAATGATGATAAAAAGTGCCAGCCAACTAAGAGAAAGGAAGTTTCTTAAATTGATAAAGGATATCTAATAAAACTGTTAACAGTCATTGTTCTCATTGATAAAATGTGAAAAGCATTACCTTTACAGTCATGGAAAAGGCCAGATGCCCACTATCCTTGCTTCTCCTCAACATTGTCCTGGAGGGGCCGACCTAACATAATAAGAGAAAAGAAAGAAAAAGAAAAGAGAAAGGAAGGAAGAAGAGAGAGAGATGGAGGGAGGGGGAGAAAGAAAGAAAGAAAATAAGAGTTCAAATATGCCAGAGGAATTCATTCTTATTGCTTTTCTGCACATTTAAACAAATATTAGACCTATCCGAATCATCAGAAAGCTGCATGACTATCTCTGGAGAATTGAGCTAGTCTATGACTGCCTATAGTTTAAGATTGATACGTTCATTGTGGTTCCAACTTTTAGGCTGTTCTTTCCCTCTCTCTCTTCTTTTGTCTTTCTCTCTGTACTATTTGCTTATAAACTTTTTCGTACTGTGTATCAAATGCTTGCCTTCGAGAGTCCTGGACATGAACACAACTCTGTATTTTGTACTGATTAGGGTCATCTGTAATACCTCTTGTCAACCACATTTAACAATGTTGGGGTGGGGGGGGGAAGTTCTCTCCAAACTTTTTTCCTAATTTGAGTGAATAAACTCTTTATATTTCTATCCTCTCTTTGATGTAATTATTACTTGTTTGTATAATAATAAATGTTAAAATACCCAATATGTGTAAGTTCTGTGCGACACACTAATCATTTTTGGCCAAAGTGGTAATGCTAGACCCTTTTTCTATGTTAAACAATTAGAACATTGCTGAGTATTTAAATTGTTTTCACCTTTCATGCAGATGGGTTAGAATCCTGTTCATGCAGTTGATAGTAGCTGTAGTGAATAGATATATGTGAGCAGAAGTCAAGTAAAAATGCGAATGCTTTGAAAGTGCTTAAACACCCTTAAAGTCACTCTAGCTCTTTTCTTTTAAATTTTGCTCTCCATTTCCTGTGGAATGCTTAAATAAAATTTCTAATTCACGTTTGACCTATGAAAGGAGATACTATCTGATACTGAAATGAGCATATTTACAAAATGTGACTGAACGCTTTGCTGGGCACTGGGATAAAAAGTTCAGTAAAGTAACATAGTCCTTGCCTTTAGATGACTTCTTTCCTCACTGGTTTTGCTTTCTAGTCATAGTTGTTCTGTTCAAGGGACTTATTTGTTATGATATTCTGTGGAAATACTAACAGAAAATATCCTTTAATAGTTTATAGTGGTACAGTATTAAAGTATCTGAAGAAGGAAAGCTTATTGTAGGAAGACCTAAAGAAGAATTCTTTTTTTTTTTTTTTTTTTTAATTTATGGTCAAATTGGCTAACATACAGTGTGTAAAGTGTGCTCTTGGTTTTGGGGTAGATTCTCGTGGTTCATCGTTACATACAACACCCAGTGCTCATCCCAACAAGTACCCATCTCAATGCCCATCACCTATTTTCCCCTCTCCCCCACCCCCCATCCACCCTCAGTTTGTATTTAAGAGTCTCTTACGGTTCGCCTTCCTCCCTCTTTGTTTGTAACTATATTTTCCCCTTCCCTTCCTCCCTGGTCTTCTGTTAAGTTTCTCAAGATCCACATATGAGTGAAAACATATGATATCTGTCCTTCTCTGACCGACTTACTTCATTCAGCATAATACCTTCCAGTTCCATTCACATTGCTGCAAATGGCATGATTTCATTCTTTCTCATTGCCAAGTAGTATTCCATTGTATATATAAACCACGTCTTCTTTATCTATTCATCAATTGATGAACATTTAAGCTCTTTCTATAATTTGGCTATTGTTGAAAGCACTGCTATAAACATTGGGGTGCATGTGCCCCTATGCATCAGCACTCCTGTATCCCCTAGATAAATTCCTAGTAGTGTTATTACTGGGTTGTAGGGTAGTTCTATTTTTAAATGTTTGAGGAACCTCCATACTGTTTTCCAGAGCAGCTGCACCAGTTTGCATTCCCATCAGCAGTGCAAGAGGGTTTCCGTTTCTCCACATCCTCACCAGCGTCTGTAGTTTCCTGAGTTGTTCATTGTAGCCACTCTGACTGGCGTGAGGTGATATCTCAGTGTGGTTTTGATTTGTATTTCCCTGATGATGAGTGCCCTTGAGCATCTTTTCATGTGTCTGTTAGCCACGTGGACGTCTTCTTTGGAAAAGTATCTATTCATGTCTTCTGCCCATTGCTTCACTGGATTATTTGTTTTTGGGGTGTTGAGTTTGGTTAAGTTCTTTATCGATTTTGGATACTAGCCCTTTATCCAATATGTCATTTGCAAATATCTTTGCCCATTCCGTCAGTTGCCCTTTAGTTTTGTTGATTGTTTCCTTTGCAGTGCAGAAGCTTTTTATCTTGATGAGGTCCCAATAGTTCATTTTTGCTTTTAATTCCCTTGCCTTTGGAGATGTGTCAAGGAAGAAATTGCTGTGGCTGAGGTCAAAGAGGTTGTTGCCGGTTTTCTCCTCTAGGGTTTTGATAGTTTCCTGTCTCACATTTAGGTCTTTCATTCATTTTGAGTTTATTTTTGTGTATGGTATAAGAAAGTGGTCTAGTTTCAAACTTCTGCATGTTGCTGTCCCAGCACCATTTGCTTATAGAGACTGTCTTTTTTCCATTGGATGCTTTTTCCTGCTTTGTCAGAGATTAGTTGGCCATACGTTTGTGGGTCCAATTCTGGGTTCTGTATTCTATTCCATTGGTTCATGTGTCTGTTTTTGTGCCAATATTATACTGTCTTGATGACTACAGCTTTGTAATGGAAGCTAAAGTCTGGGATTGTGATGCTTCCCACTTTGGTTTTCTTTTTCAATATTACTTGAGCTATTCAGGGTCTTTTGTAATTCCGTAGAAATTTTAGGATTGTTTGTTCTAACTTTGAGAAGAATGCTGGTGCAATTTTGATTGGGATTGCACTGAATGTGTAGATTGCTTTGGGTAGTATTGACATTTTGACAGTATTGATTCTTCCCATCCAAGGAAAGACATCCATAATAGGTTTGTTTTTGGTGAGCAAAATTGATATTGAGATTCCTATAGAAGAACTGAACTTTCTGTCAGAGTAATAGGCTTCACTAACCAGCAACCGATTCGTTTTTTCCTTTTACTTCCTCACAACTCTGTATAGCAATATTAGTTTGCATTAGGGATTTTTAGGTATTAAAACTACTTAAGTGCAAATGAAAGACGTTAACAGTTCTCTCAAGTAACTATGCAGGACTACTTTAGTTATGCATAATGTATACTCCTGTATTCTTTTACAAAAAGAAATGCTAAATGCCTGAATGTATCAGGCACCTTGTTCAAATAGCAGTCTGATGCTGAAATGAAATGTAGTTATTTTCTTTTTAGCAATCCAATTAGTTAAGATGTGACATACAATAATTTTTAATTTTTTAAGGAAAGTCCATAGTATTTGTCATAGTGACTGGTCCATCTTACATTCCCATCAATAGTGCATGAGGGCTCCAGTTCCTCCACACGCTCATCAACAGTTATTATCTTCTTTGGTTTTTTATTTATTTTTATTTATTATTTAATTAATTTATTTTTGAGACAGAGAGAATGAGAGTGGGGGAGAGGCAGAGAGAGAGGGAGACACAGAATACAAAGCAGGCTTCAGGCTCTGAGCTGTCAGCACACAACTCCATGCAGGGCTTGAACTCACAAACTCAAGGTCATGAGCTGAAGTTGGACACTTAACCAACTGAGCCACCCAAGTGCCACTATTTTCTTTGTTTTGATCATGGCCATCCTAACAGGTATGAGGTAATAACTCATTATGTTTGATTTGCACTTCCCATTTCCTAATGATTAGTGATATTGATCTTTTCATATGCTTGTTGACTGTATTATCTTCTTTGTTGAAATGTCTAGTCAAGTTCTTTACACATTTTGTTTTAATAGAGTTATTTGTTTTTTGTTGTTGTAGGAGTGTTTTGGTTTTTTTAAGTAAACTGTGCCTAATGTGGAGCTTCACATCTCAACCCCAAGATCTAGGGTTGCTTGCTTTACCAACTGGACCAGTTGGTTTTTAATCTCTTATTAGATAATATGGCCAGAAAGTATTTTCTCCATTCTGTATGTTGCCTTTTCTTTCTGTTGATTATTTGCTTTCTCACACAGAAGTTTGGAAGTTTAATGTAGTTCCATCTGCGTAGTTTTGCTGCTGATGACTGTAATTTTGATGTTATGTCTACCAAATCCAATAATATGAAGCTTTCCCCCTATGTTTTCTTTTACAAGTTTTATAACTTTAGGTCTTATATTTAGGGCTTTACTTCGTTTTGAATTTTTATATATGGTGTAAGGAAATGGTCCAGTTTCTTTCTTTTGCATATGGATATCCAGTTTTTTCAACATCATTGGTTTAAGAAACCATCCTTTCCCCATTGATCTCCCTTGTCAGAGATCGTACAACTGTGTAGATGAAGATTTATTTCTGGGCTGTCTATTCTGTTCCACTTATTTGTATGTTTGTCTTTGTGCTAGTATCATATTGGTTTTGATTGCTCTAGCTTTGTAATATGTTTTGAAGTCAAGAAGTCTGAGACCTCCAGTTCTGTTTTTCTTTCTAAAGATTGTTTGGGCTATTTGGGATCCCTTGAGATTCCTTATGAATTTTAATTTTTTTTTTTCCATTTCTGCAAAAAATTTCTTTGGGATTTTGATAGTGATTGCATTGAAGCTGTAGGTTGCTTGGGTAGTATGGACGTTTTAACAGTATTAAGTCTTCTAATCCAGGAACACCAGATAACTTTCTGCTTATTTGTGTCATCTTTAATTTCTTTCAGCACTGTTTCCCCTCCATGGTTAAGTTTGTCCTAAGTATTTTACTCTTTTTTTGGTGCTATTTTAAGTGGGATTACCATCATGATCTCCTCTTCAGGTTGTTTATTGTTAGTGTGTAGAAATGTACCTGGTATTTGTGTGTTGGTTCTGTATTCTGCAACTTTGATGATTTCTTTTGGCAGGTTTTGTTACTACCTTCTGAAAAAAATTACTATATATATATATATATATATATATATATATATATATATATATGTATGTATTTAATTTATATCTAAGTTAACATATAGGGTAATAATGATTTCAGGAATAGAATTTAGTGATTTATGACTTACATATAACACCCAGTGCTCATCCCAGCAAGTGGCCTCCTTAATGCTCCTTGCCCATTTAGCCCTTCCCCCCACCCAGAACCCCTCCAGCAACCCCCAGTTTGTTCTCTGTATTTAAGAGTTTCTTATGGTTTGTCTCCCTCCCTCTTTTTATATTATTTTTGCTTCCCTTGCTTTATGTTCATCTGTTTTGTATCTTAAATTCCACGTATGAGTGAGGTCATATGGCACTTGTCTTTCTCTGACTGACTTATTTCGCTTAGTGTAATAGACTCTAGTTCTATCCATGTTGTTGCAAATGGCAAAATTTCATTTTTTTTTGATTGCCAAGTAATATTCCAGTGTGTGTGTGTGTGTGTGTGTGTGTTTGTGTGTGTACACACACACCACATCTTTATTCATTCATCAGTCAATGGACATTTGGGCTCTTTCCATACTTGGGCTATTGTTAAAGTGCTGGTATAAACATTATGATGCCTGTGACCCTTCAATATTTATCTTTTGGATAAATACCTACTAGTACAGTTGCTGGGTCATAGGGTAGTTCTATTTTTAATTTTTTGAGGAATCTCCATACTGTTTTCTGTAGGGCCTGCACCAGTTTGCATTCCCACCAGCAGTGCAAAAGAGTTCCTCTTTCTCCATATCCTCGCCAATATCTGTTGTTGCCCGAGCTATTAATTTTAGCCATTCTGACAGGTGTGAGGTGGTCTCTCATTGCAGTTTTGATTTGTATTTCCCTGATGATGGGTGATGTTGAGCATCTTTCCATGGTGTCTGTTAGCCACGTGGATGTCTTCTTTGGAAAAGTGTCTTTTCATGTCTTTTGCCCATTTCTTCAATGGATTATTTGTTTTTTGGGTGTTTAATTTGATAAGTTCTTTATAGATTTTGGATACTAACCCTTTATCCCATATGTCACTTGCAAGTATCTTCTCTCATTCTGTCGGTTGCCTTTTAGTTTTGTTGGTGATTCCTTTGCAGTGCAGAAGCTTTTTATCTTGATGAGGTCCCAGTAGTTGATTTTTACTTTTGTTTCCCTTGCCTCTTTGACCTGGCCCAGGTTAAAGAGGTTGTTGCCTGTTTTCTCCTCTAAGATTTTGATGGCTTCCTTTCTCACATTTAGGTCTTTCATCCATTTTTAGTGTATTTTTGTGTATGGTCTAAGAAAGTGGTCCAGTTTCATTTTTCTGCATGTCACTGTCCAGTTTTCCCAGCACCATTTGCTGAAGAGACTTTTTTCTGTTAGATATTCTTTCCTGCTTTGTCAAAGATTAGTTGACCATATGTTTGTGGGTCCATTTCTGGGTTCTCTGTTCTGTCCCATTTATCTATGTGACTGTTCTTGTGCCAGTACCATACTGTCTTGATGATTACGGCTTTGTAATACAGCTTGACGTCCAGAATTGTGATGCCTCCAGCTTTGGTTTTCTTTTTCAGGATTGCTTTGACTGTTCAGGGTCTTTTCTGGTTTCATTCACATTTTAGGAATGTTTATTCTAGCTCTGTGAAGAATGCTGGTGTTTTTTGCTAAGGATTGCATTAAATATGTAGATTGCTTTGGGCAGTATTGACGTTTTAACAATATTCTTCCAATCCATGAGCATGGAATGTTTTTCCTTTTTTTCTGTGTCTTCTTCAATGTCTTTCATAAGCTTTCTATAGTTTTCAATGTGTAGATTTTTCACTTCTTTGGTTAGGTTTATTCCTAGGTATTTTATAGTTTTGGGTGCAGCTGTAAATGGGATCAGTTCTTTGATTTCTCTTTCTGCTGCTTCATTACTGGTGTAAAGAAATGTAACCAATTTCTGTACATTGATTTTATATCCTGCAACTTTGCTGAATTCATGTATCAGTTCTAGTAGTTTTTTGGTGGCATTTTTTTTTGGGTTTTCCACATAGAGTATCATGTCATCTGTGAAGAGTGAGAGTTTGACTTCCATGCCAGTTTGCATGTGTTTTATTTCTTTGTGTTGTCTGGTTGCTGAGGCTAGGACTTCCAACACTGTGTTAAATAATAGTGGTGAGAGTGGACATCCTTGTTTTGTTCTTGACCTTAGGGGGAAAGCTCTCAGATTTTCCCCATTGAGGATGATCTTGGCAGTGGGTCTTTCATATATGGCTTTTATGATCTTGAGGTATGATCCTTCTATCCCTACTTTCTTGAGGGTTTTCATCAAGAAAGGATGCTGTATTTTGTCAGATGCTTTCTTTGCATCTACTGAGAGGATCATGTGGTTCTTATCCTTTCTTTTATTATTGTGATGTATCATAATGATTGATTTATGGATATTGAACCATTAATAGTTGGGTTTTTTTTTTTAATGGACTCTTCAGGGTGTTATACATACAGGGTCATGTACATTCCACTTTTCTCTTGCCTCTCAAGGGAGAAGCTGCAAGATGGAATTTTCCTCCCAGTTCTGAGCTGTGTTAGCTTCAGAGAAGAACTGGCATGATTGAAACAAAATGACTTTTTGTGCCATTTCAAGGCTTCTGTTCTTGGCTTTGATCTCATGTGTGGTACTGTGACTTCTTAACTGGTTTCTGGTACTGTACTTCTTAACTAGTAGAGGACTTTTGGACCATATATTGCTATTAAGTCAGTGTTTTTGTGGGTGAGGAAGAGATGAGTCTTCCTATTCTACCATCTGATGTCACTGAATCTCTTGGTTTTTAAAAATAACACTGGCATGAGTTTTTCTATTCTTGCTTTTCTGCTTTTGGAAGAAGGAAATAGGCAAATATTTGCCTTAATCTTTAGTAGATACAAAGATGGGAAAGAAATAGAAAATAAAAGCTAGATACTTGAAAAGTAATTTCATATAGTACATTACTTAATTTACTATTTCTGTTGACTAGAGAGGATTTAACCATGGCATGTTAATCTGATATTTTAAGGCAAGCATTATATTATTTCACTTTAATTTATATTTCTCTCTTTTATTTAACAACAGACACTAAAGATCTTTAAGGATCTGAATTTCAGTATTAATCCGTGTTTAAGTATATTGTTAAGAGGCATGCTTTTGTGTATATGTACATGTCTGTGAGAAAAAAATGAATAATGAATGTGAATGTTTGGATATTCATAGTCATATTGGTACTAATTTAAGTGACTATAAAAGAATTTAGGCATTTGTTTACATTTTGGGGGAGGGAAGGATACATAAATAACACCACAACTGAAGTCCATAGTAAAATATATATTTTCTTACAGTATAATTTGTCTAAGACATAATAAACTTTATAATAAAACTTTTAAAGAGACCTGATTTTAAAAGATCTAATGAAATTGTTTTTTGGTAGAGTCTGGAAAGTTTTCAGTTATTTATTTTAGATTATATTTCTGTGAAAACAAATTTTTGCATTGAGAGGAGCCCTTTAACTATAGGAACATATATATCTTTTATGGAATCTCATTATTTCCTCAAAGTGAAGAAGAAATGAAATGGAAGTTTTTAGTAGCTCTTTAAATAGTTGTGTCAGCACAGCATACATTTATTAGCAAACAATTACTTTTTGTTAAGATTATAGTAAAATATTTCAGAATATTAGGAAAATGGAGTATGTCTAAGTTCTTTGTTAAATTGTTACTGAATACCTGCCATATTCCATATTCCAGGTACTGTGTTAGGGATCGGATAGGATTCTGTTTATTAGAATGAACAGAACAGAATCAGGTACTAGTTAGCGAAATACACATTAAGCAAACAATTGTATAAATGATCATTTATGGTTTTGTGATAGCTTACAAAAAGACTTTCAGGGTCTATGAAAATACGTAATGTGGTCTCCTTAAATGAATTTTAAAAAGCTTAGGTGTTACTGGTAAGTTGGCTCAGTGAAAGGGAGAAGTATGCAAAAAGAATGAAACATAGTTTTCAGGAATCGATAGAAGTCCAGTATAGCTGGAGGGGGAAGAGCATTTCATAATGTGGTTAGAGTGCCTAGAAGAGATTTATGTGCTATTTTACAGATTTTAAACTTTTATTTTAAGCCCAAGTGACATGATTCATACTTGTAGGTTTTTAAATTTTTTTACAGATTTTTAGAAATTTATTTATTTTGAAAGAGAGAGTGTGAGCAGGGAATGGTGGGGGGGAGGGAGGGAAGGAGGGGGAGGGAATCCCAAGCAGGTTATGCAGGGTCAGTGCAGAGCCTGACATGGGCCTCAAACTCATGAACCATGAGGTCATAACTTGAGCCAAAATCGGATGCTTACCCAACTGGGTCACCCAGGTGCCCCTCATATATGGTTTTTAATTTTGATCTTAATTGCACTGTGGGGTATAGATTAGAGGGAGCCAACTCTAGTGAAAGGTGGCCTGTTGCCCGAATTCAGAAGGATATAATGAGGGTTGTATTAGTTTCCTAGGACCGCTGTAATAAAGT
Organism: Panthera onca; assembly: GCF_046562875.1. Taxonomy (NCBI): domain Eukaryota; kingdom Metazoa; phylum Chordata; class Mammalia; order Carnivora; family Felidae; genus Panthera; species Panthera onca. Next base: position 77,465,032 of record NC_138340.1, read on the forward strand.
TCCACAAACTGAATGGCTTAACAACAACAACAAAAATTGGTTTTCTCACACCTGGGGGCTAGAAGTCTGATATCGTGATGTTTGGCAGAGTTGGTTCCATCTGAGAGCCTTTGGGGAAGGACCTCTTTTTGTTCCAGGCCTCTCATTTTGGCATATAAATGGCCGTCCTCTTCCTGTGTCTTCAGATCGTCTTCCTTCTGTGTCTTCCTGTGTTCAGATATCCTCTTCTTACAAAGATACCAGTTGTATTGGATGAGGGTCCATCCTAATGACCCCATTTAACTTAATTCTTTAAATGCATTATCTCCCAGTATGGTCACATTCTGAGGTATGGGATGCTTAGGACTCCAGCATAAGAATTTTATGGAGAAATAATTCAGCCTGTAACAATGATTAATGTTGATGGTGGTGAAGATGGAGAGAAATGGGCTGACTTGAGAATTATTTAGGTGATAAAACCGGTACATCTTAGTAATAGATTAGAAATGGTAAGATGACACCAAACATTCTGGTTTGACAAGGGTTCTGAGAGATAGGAGTGATTTCATTTAGGAGCATAAACTGAGAAGCATATTTAAGAGGAAAGATGATGAGCTCTGTATTCAGGTGTTCATGTGATATCCAAATGAAGATGTCAGGTAGGCAATTTATATGTGGAACTGAAGCTCAGAAGAGAGACCTGGGCTAGAGACATAAATTTGAGAGACATCAGCTCATACATGGCAGTCAAAGCCATGGTAATGGATGAAAATGGCTACAGAGAGAAAAGACCTGTACCTAGACCAGAGTCCAAAGAAAATTCACCTTATAAAATTCATATAGAACCCTATTTTCCTAAGTGGTATAAGCAGTGCAACATGGAAAAAGATAGTTATAATTTCTACCCATGCGTTTAAAAGATCTTATCCTTTAAACGGTTTCATATATTTTATATCATGTATATCTTAATACTGTAGTACTGGTGTAATTTTAAATAAGGAAACATATTTTCCAGTGCATATCAAAAAATATTTTCCATTCAGTGAATTTGGGAAACACAGTAACAGAGGAGGCAATAAGGAGTATCTTAGATGAAACCAAAGAGAATATGGCAGCAGAAACCAAGGGACCAGTTTTAAGGAAAGGACGATTCATAGTAGATATATTTGAAATTTTAAATGCCAGTAAACTATGCATTCTCAATGAGGGCAATATTGATCCCAAGAGGAAGAAATAGTTCTGTTTTATTTTGTTTTGTTTTGTTTTGTTTTGTTTTGTTTTGTTTTGTTTTGTTATATGGGGAATGGGGAGGCACAAAAAAACCTTAGATACTATAATGGCTTGTGGCCTCTAGAGTTCAACCCTGCCCTACAAAATCTTATTCCTTAGTATTTAATTTCTCTTATTAGTGAGTAACTAAATTAAATTTAATTTAATAAGTACATTATACTTATATAAGCATAATATATGCATTATATATTTGTATGCAGTTATTTAGCCTTCTCCTTGGAGGATGATAAAGAAAAAAAGTTGAGAAACACTGCAATAAACTGTATAGAAAGGGCTTTTAAAACCCTTTTTCACTGTAGTTTAGTGATACTCTCTAGGGCAGAGTGTGGGATTTGAGTTTGAAGAGGAACTTGCAATTTTTTGCTGTATGTATTTCAGTATTGAATATTTTACACCAAGAATTTATTCTTCTGTTGAGAATGAGTCAGATTATCTAATTACCCCTCCAAAACATTAAAAAGAATGAAGAAGTCACCATATTTAATCCTTTCACCCAGAGATCATCTCTGTTAACGTTTTGTATGTAGTCTTTCTGTTTAACTGTATATTTTATGTCAGGTCCTATCTGTTCGTCTTCAAAAGGTGTCTGAAATCTGACTACTTTTCACTGTCTCCCACTACTACTTTAGTCTAATCCCCTATTTGTAAAAACAAAAAGATTGTACCAAAAATATTGTTCTTTTTCTCTGAACAATGTGCATATAAAAGCCAACATTTTGACTTCAACTGAAATTGTTTTGTTTGTGTAGGCTTTCTCATTTTGCTGTGTGGTGTTCATCTTGAAGTCCCTGTTGAATTTGTGTCTGTCTTTCCTAATCGACGCAGTAAATATTTCTCCCTGAAGGCTATTTTCCAGTAGAAGAATTTTTTTTTCTTTGCCCTGTATTTGCTTCACCAAATCCAGAAGATACTTTGAATCCAGAAGATGATTAAGAACTAATTTAAACTTCATATATATTTGGTTTCTTTGATCAAGTCTGTAGGTTTTCTTATTCACAACATGATCACTCTACAGAGATCTCTGGCTCAGAATTTTTGCTAAATCTTTTACTTTCTCTTCTTTTTTGATCTTAATGCCCTCTGCTTCCTTCTGACCTTCTCTCAGTAAGCACACCAACTTGTGAACTCTGCATGTGCACTGATCATCACTCTGTTTTTGTCTCAAAGATTGAGTTGGATTGTATCTTCTTTTTTCCTCAGACTTATCTCTCAACTTTTGTTTTATATTCTACATCTTACCCTCTTCTAGAACATTCTCTTGACTTCTCCCATGGCAGCCTTTCTTGGCTACTTCCTCAAGGCCCTATCATTTAAAACCAAAATTAAAATGAAATCCTTCGTTCTGTATCTCCATCTAAGTATTTTTTTTTCCTTTCATGCCTCGGTTTAGTAAGCTACTTTGTGTGTCTACTTTCTTATTTCCGTTTCGCTCAAACCCACTGAAATCAAGGGGCACCTGGGTGGCTCAGTTGGTTAAGCTTCCGACTTCAGCTCAGGTCATGATCTTCCGGTTCGTGAGTTCGAGCCCCTCATTGGGCTCTGTGCTACCAGCTCAGAGCCTGGAACCTATTTCTGATTCTGTGTCTCCCTCTTTCTCTGCCCCTCCCCCTGCTCTGTCTCTCTCCCAAAAATAAATAAGGTAAAAATTTTTTTTAATAAAAATAAAACAAACAAACACTGAAATCAAGCTTCTGCATTCAAACAGTTCTTCCTAAATTCATTCTGGTGACCCAACTACTCAATCCTTCTTCTCAGTTCACTCCTCCAAGGTAATAACTGCTTCTTCTGCTTAATGCTTTCCTCCTTCACAGATACTGTATCTCTTCAGAATCCTTCACTGACTCTTCTTCCTGCACCTACCCCTCCTTTTGAAATGTTTTATTTGTAAAATTTCAAGCATACACCAAAGTAGAGAGCCAAAGTACAGGACAGTGACTGGCAAATCATCCAGCTTCAGCAATTACTAACTTGTGACCAGTCTTTTTTTTTTTTTTTTTTTTGGTAACTGTATGCACCTACTCTTTTCTCTCCATTCTGGATTATTTGTTCTGCCAGCCTTCAAATAATATTGTTCTTCTGGGTCCTGTCCTCAACATTTTTTCCTTCTATGCTACCTGCAATCAGTAGAAAAGCTCACACATGCTAACAGTTTCTACAACCTCCAAATGCTGATAACACCTAAGTCTATTTCCTCAGCTTAGATCTTGTTCTTAAGCAAGAGATTTTTTACTAGCTTACATAGTCTTCACTTGGATGCTCCACAGGTTCTAGAAGCAGAAATCTAAATGAGCTAATCTTTCTTTGCTCACCTGCTGCCCCTTCTAAAATTCCATTTTGTTTGATCAATCTCCCATCTTCCTAGTCCTCTAGAAATATATCTAGTTCTAGTCCTTCATAAATATATTTGATTGCTCATCAAGCCCCATCACTTTTCCTGCTGCCATGGTAAACTCCCTTTCACCTGTATTTTTTCAGCAAATTCATAACTGATCTTCCCTGCAGGCTTGCCACCATCCCACATACTGTTCATTATTATCAGAGTGATTTACCTAAAACACAAGTTTAATCATGGTATGCTCTCATTAAAATGCTTAAATATTTCACTGGTATCTATATGATAAATTAAGACACTTCTTGATCTGATTCTTATCTTACTTTCTATCCTTACCACTCCCATTTATCCTGAATGCTCCAAATGCATTCAGAGAATAGAGAATGCTTTTCCTGGGGTGCCTGGCTGGCTCAGTTGGAAGAGCATGGGACTCTTGATCTCGCGGTTGTGAGTTTGAGCCCCATCCTGGGTATAGAGATTACTTAACAATTTTTAAATCTTCAGAAAAAATTCTTTTCACATCTTTATGCTATGTGCATCCTTCTTTCTGGAATGCTCTCTTCTCATCTCTTCTTGCCATCTGTATGGTGAATTCCAATCTTCCTTGGAGTCTAGTCCAAGATATCCTGACTCTTCATTAAAGTAAATTCTATAAATTGTTATTTTGCCTGTTGCTTACATAGCTTATAAGCTCAGAAAGATGAAGGACCTGCCCAAGGTTACAGAGCCAGTAAATGGCATACCTTGGTATAAATCAAGAGCCCATACCCTTTTACTACAACTAATGCGAGAACATTTGTTTGAAGGTTTAGACCTTATAACTGTGTGCAATAAGATTCTATCAAATACATTTTAGCAAGAAAATCCATGGTAGTTTCCATGTTATAAAGATAAAGTGAATAATATCTGCTTTGAAATCAGTTTTGTTCAAGTATTGTCATTCTGAGTTTCTCTCTGTATATTTATTTAATGAGGTCAAAATTAATGACAAAAGCAGTCAAAGACCAAGCTGTAATTATAAATAACAGATTCATCCAAGCATAAATATTTTAGAATTCCTGTATATTATATATGTGTGTGTGTGTGTGTATATATATAATTATAATATATAATATATATTTTTGGTATTTTTATATATTTTTAATATATTTTTGGTATATATATATTATATATAATATATATATTATATATATATTATATATATTATATATTATATATATTATATATTATATATATAACAATATATATAATATTATAATATATTATAATATTATATGTATTATTAATATATATTATATATATATATTTAATTTTTTTTTAAGTAGGTTCCATGCCCATCATGGGGCTTGAACTCATGAACCTGAGATTAAGAGTCGCATGCATCATTGACTGAGATGGCCAGGCACCCTTTTATTATTTATGTGTTTAAAATACATCTGAATTTTGTTTTATTTTCAGCTTATTGGTCTCAGCCAAAGATCTGTCATTCTTTTTGAAATTTGAGAATTGTAATATTATTTCTATTTATAACTAAGAAATAGGCCAAGAGTTGTTTTAAGTTGCAAACATTTCCCAAAATTGATCTGATAACATGATTGCATTAAAATTAATGAAAGTGCTATGGTCTGAATGTTTGTGTACCCCTAAAAGTCATATTTGAAATCCTACCCCTCTGGTGATTCTCTTAGCAGGGGGTGCCTTTAGGGGGTGATTAGGTCATGAGGGTAGATAGAGCCTTCATAGTAAAAGAAACCCCAGAGAGTTAGCTCCTCTCTTCTACCATGTCAGGTTACAGTGAAAAAATAGCCATTTGTAAGGAACAAGGTCTTCACTTTGACACCAAATCTGCCAGGACTTTGGTCTTGGACTTCCCGCCTCTAGAACTGTGAGAAAAACATTTGTGGTGTTTGTAAGTCACCCCATTTATGGTATTTTTGTTACAGCAGCCCAAATGGACGAAAAAAGTAAGATGGTATTGGATGTAGGTTGTAAATAGATTAATATCAAATACCTTTCAGTGGCAGTCTAGTTGAATTATTGCAATCTAGTAGAATTAATTTTGTTTCAACATACTTAGGAGCAATTATATAACATGCTAATTCGATTTGAAAGTGTAAATAAAATGATTTAAAAAAAATTTTTAATGTTTATTTTTGAAAGAGAGAGAGGCAGACTACAAGTGGGGGAGGGGCAGAGAGAGAGGGAGAGACAGAATTGGAAGCAGGTTCCAGTCTCTGAGCTGTCAGCACAGAGCCCAGAACAGGGCTTGAACCCACGAACCGTGAGATCATGACCTGAGCCCAAGTCAGACGTTTAACTGACTGAGCCACCCAGACTCCCCAATAAAATGATTTTTTATGTATCTTTATATTTTCCTATTTTTTGCAGGTAGTTATATTTTTAATATATTGTGGCTTTGACAATAAAATTGTTGATAATTCTTTGATAAATAAAATTAACATCTCTTTATATTTTGGCAGAATTGTATAATATATGTGTATATATGTACATCATATACATATACAGAAGTATATATACACATATATACAAATCTCTTTGTTGTAATATCCTATCCTCAAACCTACATTTTCATTATTATCTCCTACAATTTTCCCATTCTTCTGAATCCACCTCATCTTCTTTCATCTTTTTTAAGCACTTTTCTTGTCCTTTATTGTTCCAACAATTGCTAATGCTTTTTAGTATACATCTTTGGTAACTGACTGTAGTTTTAGTATGACAAGTCCTAAGAATTGACTGATTAATTGATTGATTTTTTTTTCCCCAAGTGTCGTATAAGTGTTGTCCAGGGAAACAGAATCAATAAGAGATACACACACACACACACACACACACACACACACACACACTCACACTGACACACTCAAACACACACAGAAAGAGAAAGATTCATTATAAAGACATGACTAACACCATTTTGGAGGCTGGTAAGTCCTAACATCTCAGTCAGTAAGCTGAAGACCCAGGAGAACTGATGGTGTAGGTCCACTCTGAATCCAAAGGCTTAAGACTGAGGAGAGCCAATAGTATAGTTCTGGCCCAAAGGTCTGCAGGCTCAAGACCCAGGAAGAGCCACTCTTTCAGTTTGAGTCATAAAGCAGGAAAAAAGAAAAAAGAAAAAAAAAAAAAAACCTGATATTCCACCTTGAAGAAAGACAGAAGGAATTCTGTCTTAGCCTTTTCTCATCTCCTCAGGCCTTCAACTGTTTGGATGAGGCCCACCCACATTAGAGAGGGCATTCACTGAGTCTACGCATTCAACTGTTAAACTCATCCAGAAACACCCTGAAAGACAACCAGAATTATGTTGACCAAGTACCTAGGGTACCCAGTAGCCAGTCAAGGTGACTCATAAAATTAACCACCACAACAATAGTAGATACTATTATGTGGCAGTCACTGGAGATACTAAAGAGACATTATTAGTTATTTTGATTATGTGTTACAAATAGAGTTAGCAATATTTACAGGTATTCATATAATGCCTACTATGCCAGGGACTATTTTAAGCACTTCATCATAATTAACCCATTTAATCTTCATGATAAATGTATGAAATGGGTTTCCATTTTGTAGATGAGGACACTGACGTATAGAGAAATTAAGTAACTTATCCACAGTCACAGTCAGTGTTAGAGTCACGATTTTAACCTCATTATTCTGGCTCCAGAGTTCCTCTTCTTAATCACTACTCTGTTCCTTTACTTACATAGTGAAATCTCTTCTGATGGGGAATATGGGATGCTATAGAAGTTTTTAACAGACTGTGTCAAACCTAGGGGAACCAAGAGATGAGATACCTAAACTGAATTCTGAAGAAGGTGCAGGTTTTAAAAGGTGATAACTAAGAGAGACTGAAAAAGAGCCTTCAAGAACCTTTTTCTTCAAGAAAGAATTTGAGTATGGTTGAATCTTTGACCTCAGTGGTGTGAAACAAGAAATAGGCTGAGAAAACCCAAGGCATAATGGCTTTGTAAGTCAAGTTAAGGGAGAATAATACTTTTAATGTATCAAACAGACCTTAGATCAAATCTCGGTTCTGCTACTTTCTGTTTCATTGTAAGCAGGTCACCATATCTTATTGAGCTTTTGTTTTCTCTCTGGAAAGGGACTAAGATAGCCTTCTTATGAGACTTTCAATAAATATTTCAATATCCCTCTTTCAGTAAATATTTATTGTGTGTCTTTTATGTCTGGGTGACATTCTCAGTGCCGAAATTGCAGTGGTAAAACAGACAAAAAGGCTGTGTCAAGGAGTTAGAATTTTCTTGTTTATTTTACAATTCTCTAAAGCCTTGAAAATGTTCTGCTCTTTCTACAAATCGGTTTCAATAATTCTAAGATTATTTCCCTCAAAGGAATTTATGGCTAATTGTAGCAATGACAACATATCTGAAAGAAATGCAAGAGAAGTCTAGGGGAGATAAAAGCAAGCAAAAATAATCCACAGAACAAATACAGAAAACAAAGGAAATACAAAGAAAGCATAAAATGAAATGATAAAAGCAAGAACAACCTATTAGGTAAACATACTTGGTTTATATTTTCTTACTAAAAAACAAAAATTATATTTAACAATAAAATACATGTTATTTATAAGAGCCACATCAAAAGCTAACAGCATAGAATAAAAACAAATTGAGAAACATTTCTCAAGTGAAAGCAATAGTGACAGTATTAACTTCAGGTAAAAACAAAACAAACAGTGGAATACAGAATAAAAGGGTCACACAAATTTTCCATTACTAGTCTCTTCAACAAACCATGCTGAGAAAAACTGGATATCCATGTGCAAAAGAAAAAAAATGGGACCTTGACCTTTGACCATATACAAAAATTAATTCAAAATGAATTAAAGTCCTAAATGTAAAACCTAAATAAAACCCCTGAAAGAAAACATAGGGGGGAAGCTTCGTAAAATTGGATTTGGCAATGATTTTGTGCATAAGACACCCAAATCACAGGCAGCAAAAGCAAAAATAGACCAGTGGGACTATATCACACTTCAAAACTTGTGTGACAAAGGAAACAATCAACAGAGTGAAAATGCAACATCCAGAATAGGAGAAAATACTTGTAAGCCATATATCAGATAAGGGATTGATGTCCAGAACATATAAAGAATTCGCACAACTGCACAACAACAAAACTCTGTTTAAAAAATGTGTGAAGGACTTGAATAGACATTCTCCAAAGATTGCATACAAATAGCCAACAAGCATATAAAAAGATGTTCTGCATCACTGATCATCAGGAAATGCAAATCAAAATAATGAGATATCATATTGTACTCATTAGAAAACAGTATTAATGAGGATGTGGAGAAATTGGAACCCCTGTGCACCATTGATGGAAATGTAAAATGGTACAGCTGCTGAGAAAAATAGTACGGAAAGTTCCTCAGAAATTTAAAAATAGAATTACCATATGATCTAGCAATCTGACTTCTGAAAATGTATATCCAGAAAAACTGAAAACAGGATCTTGAAGAGGTATCTGCTCACCTGTGTTCATTGCAGCCTTATTCATAATAGCCAAGTGATAGAAGCAATCTTAGTGTCCATCCACGGATGAATAAAGAGAATCTCTGTCACACACACACACTCACACACTCACACGAATATTATTCAGCCTTAAAAAAGAAGGAAACCCTGTCACATGCTACAACATGGATAAAACTTGAGGACATTATGTAAATAAAACAATCATAAAAGACCCATGATTCCACTTAATATGAGGTATACTAAAGTAGTTACATGCTTAGAAAATTAAAGTCGATTGTTGGTTGCTAGGGGCTGGGGGTAGAGAGGAAAGGGGAATTCAACCGGTATAGCATTTCAGTTTGGCAAGATGAAAAAGTTCTAGATGCAGTTATTACTGCTCTACACTTAAAAACAGTTAAGAGTAAATCTGTTTTTTACCACAATTTTATGTATTGTTTTCTATGAATTTTTAAAAAATAAGGACTGGGTATTAATTAAGTATTTTAACAAAGGTTATTAATTGCCTTGAATTCACTTAGCTAAATTATTCTGTAGATTTCCTTATTAGAGACATTGAGCTATTAATAGATTTCCTAATATTAAATGATGTATTGCAGACCTCAATCCACTTATTTAGATAATTCAAATAATTGTTTTAATAATCTATTGAAATCAATTTGCTTTCATATCTGAGAATTTCATATTTGTATTTAAAAAAAATTTTTTTTAATGTTTATTTGAGAGAGAGGCAGAGTATGAGTAAGGGAGGAGCAGAGAGAGAGGGAGACACAGAATCCAAAGGAGGCTTCTGGCTCTGAGCTGTCAGCACAGAGCCCAAAACGGGGCTCGAACTCATAAACTGTGAGATCATGACCTGAGCCGAAGTCGGATGCTTAACTGACTGACCCACCCAGGCACCCCTTGTATTTGTATTCTTAAGTAAGATTGACCTAAATTTTCTTTCCTAGGGGTACGTGTATGTGTGTAGAAGTAGATCTATAATCATCAGGTTTTCTTTAGAGGAAAAGCTTTCAGTTTGTCACCATTTTGCTATTCTGTCTGGGCTTTTCATATATGGCCTTTATTATGTTGAGGTAATTTTCTGTTCCTAGGTTTTTTAGTGATTTTTATCATGAAAGGCTATTGAATTTTGTCACATGTTTTAGTGTGCATCAGTTGAGATGATCACATGCCTATGTCCTTCATTCTGTTTATGTCTTGTGTTATAAAAGTTTTTTTTATATAAAAACATTTACTTTAAAGTGCATAATATACGATACACATACTATATAATATGCATATTACATAAAATCTTAGGAATCTGAATATATTTTCTGATCATTATGTAAGAAATGAACAATTAGTTGGTTTGCTTTTTTTATGATACACAGTACACAGTTGAATTCAAAGCAAATTCACATTAAAAAAGAAACCAATGTTGAACACCAAAATGTATGTAGGTACAAAAGTGAGAAATCGGTACTTTTCATTTGGTAACTTTTTTTAAGTTTATATCTTTGCAAACTGGAATTGTATTTGTTGCAAGTACAAAACTAAAATAGAACTAAAGAGTTTTCTCATTTTGTAGGACATATTTGAATATTAGGTATATTTTATTTTTGTTATTAGGGCTAACCATATGAATTGCATTTTTGTACTTCAGAATTAGAATATTGGCAACTTGATATCATACACCACACCTATAGAAATACCTTAAAAGTACTTGGCGAAATTTCTAGAAGTGTGATCTGTTTTAAGAGTATTAAAGTACTTTGTCTCATTTTAACAAATTATACTTGAACTAATGTTTCTCTTTTTAGTAATTACTTTCTAAAACATTTATTCGAAGTTGAGTGAAGTATTGTGTGGAGTAGTAGTAATTCCCGTGACTTAAAAAAACTTCTTTAACTATCTATCTATACTTTACGCAGTACTCTCTTGTAATTGGTGAATCCTTTTCTGGGGTGGGGGGCCATTCCTGGTCTAAGCTTGCTTTCTTCATCATTTTGTTATGGTCACACAGTTATCTTCTATATCTATAAGGAAGATGGTAATATAATTGTAATAATAAATAACTAAATTCATTGTGGGCTTATTATATGTCAGGGACTGTCCAAACACTTTACTTTTATAAACTTTTTTAACCCTTATTATAATAATACTGCAATGAAATTTAGGTACTGTTGTCATCACCGTTTGGCAGCAGATAGAAGGAGGCTCAGAATGATGAAACTTGCCCAGGCTCATATAGCCAGTAAGTAGCAGAGAAGGATGATGGCTCACAACTTGAACATGAGACATGATTTGAGTCAGATATATGTTCCTGTTTAGTTACCTACTAATGCCATTGTTTGATAGTTAGATGGTTTAGAAAATTCCACTTAAATACATTTGGAATAAAAAATACATTTGGAATAAATGTTTAATGTCATATCTTCTTATCCATTACAATATTTTTTAAGTTTATTTATTTTGAGAGACAGAGAGAGCAGAGGAGGGGCAGAGAGAGAGGGAGAGAGAGAATCCCAGGCAGGCTCCATTTTGTCAGCACAGAGCCCCCTGTGGGGCTCGAACTCACGGACCGTGAGATCATGACCTGAGTGAAACCAAGAGTCAGATGCTTAACTGACTGAACCACCCAGGCCCTGCTCCATTACAATTTTTAATAATTAATGAATACATCCCTTTTTTTGGGTCACAGGATGGACAATCTGAAATTTTGTACACTTTTTGGAATTCAGTTACTCAAGCACTTTCTTCTCAGTTTCGTGTGGCAACAGATTGTAAGTATGCTATTTATTGTACAATTTCATTTCAGCATTTTCCACTTCAAAATTTAATGTCTAGATGTTTTGCTTTATTGGTTTATAAAACACATGTTTGTAAAACTCATTAACTAATTGTCATTTCTTATGCTAGCCATATATTCAGATTTATAAGCGATAAGTTAATTTCTTAATATTTTTTATAATTAGTATGTGGATTAAAATTCTCCAGAAGAATGAGTGAATTCTCCATAATTCAAAGAGGAACTCTGAAGTTTTCCCGTGTAAAGGGTATAAAGCAATTAATGTTGAAGAATTTATTTGATGCTTATAGAATTATTTTCTAACTAAAAGATACCAAAATGCTAAGACTTCATAGTTATTTTATTATTAAAAATGAGGATTTGATGAGTGAACAGATGAAATACCTTCATCATGAATTTAAAGTTGGTTATTCAAACATGATCCCCAAAATTTGTTATTTATTTATTTATTTATTTATTTATTTATTTATATTTTTTGATCATGAAATAATGGCACTGCCTAATCACTGAATGTAAAAAGGGTTTTGGAGTTTCTGTGTAAATTTTTATTTACAAATGTTATGAAAGTACCTAGTAGATGTTAACATTGTTTAGTCACCGGCAAGCCAGAGTTGAATAAACCACACTACTTTGCTTCTCTACTTCTGTTTCTGAGGAACTATGCGGCAAGGCAGTCACCACAGGGGTCTTCATTCGTGTGTGCCCAAATAGAACTTACGCAAAGCGTGTATTTAGGACTGATTGACTCCCTTTACTTTTACAAATTACACTATTCAGAGAATGCTGTGTGTCTCCCTGTGTTAGGTATCTATTTCGGTCAACTTTTTTGAGATATAACTTATATACAGTAAAAGTCACCAATTATAAGAAAATTCTATGCATTTTGACAGTCGTTTCTATCCTTTTACCCACCACGACAATTAAGATACGAAACACTCCATCACCCCACAAGTTTCCCTCATGTACTTTTGTAATCACCTAACTCCCACCTCTTGGCTCCTGGCAACTGATGATCAGCTGTCTGTCAGTAAAAGCTTTTCCTAGACTTTTGTAAAACTAGTATCATATAGGCTATGTTCTTTCATATCAGCATAATTATTGTAAGATTCATCCATGTTGTTGTACATATCAATAGTCCCTTTTATTGCTAATTAATATTACAGTATATATATTATAGAACTATTTGTTTATCCATTCCCCAATTGGGAGACAACTAGATTGTTGCAGTTTGGGGTTATTATGAATAAAGCTACTGCTATTGTTCACGTAGAAGGTTTTTGTAGACCTATGTCTTCATTCTTGGGTAAATATATGAGTGTAATTGTCTGATCATTTTATAAGTATATGTTTAACTTTGTAAATGACTGCTAAGCTATTTTCCAGTATGGATGTACCATTTTACATTCCCATCAACAATGTTTGGCAATTCCAGTTGCTCTATATCCTTATCAATCCATGATATTATCAGTCATTTTTTATATTGGTCATCCTTGTGAATGCATAGTGGATTTTCATTGTGGTTTTAACTTCCACTAGCTTAAAGACTTAATGATGACCATATTTTCACATGCTCATTAGGTATCTGTATAGCTTCTTTGCTCACGTGTTTGTCAAAATTATTGGCTTTTAAAAAAATTGTTGGATTTTTATTTTTTAGTTATTGCTTATTCTCTTATTAAGTGTTAAGAGAGCTTTATATATTCTAGATTCAAAGTCCTTTCTCAGATGTATGTTTTGCAAATATATTTCCTTTGTGATTTGCCTTTTCATTTTCTTAACAGTGTCTTCCACATGATAAAAGTTAATTTTGATAAAGTCCAACTTATCCATTTTTCTTTTATAATTTCTGGGGTTTTTGTTTTGTTTTATTTCTTGACTTAAGAAATCTTTGTCTAACCCAAGACCAGAAATACTTGCCCCTGTATTTTTGTCTGGAAGGTTTACTAAGTTCTTTTGAAGTTAATTTTTTGCATATGGTATGAGATAAGGGTAAAGGGTATTTCTTTGAATATAGATCGGGAAGATCATATTCTGCCTACTGACTGACCTGGCACTCTTGCAGAAAAATCACGTGGTTATATATGTGTAAGACTATTTCTGGAGTCTGTTTTTTCCTTTTTTTTTTTTTTTTTTTTTTTGGTATATCTGTGTTTGTAATCACTAATGTGTAATTTTTTCTATTTTATCTAATTTATCAAAGTAATTTTTGTTACTCTAGGCCCTTTGCATTTTTATATATATTTCAGAATCAAGCTGTTGTTCCTATAAAAATGTTTCCTGAGATTTTGAGTAGGATTACATAATGAATCTACAGATCATTTTGTGATGAATTCATGTCTTTTGATCCATGAGTGTGATCTATCTTCCCACTGATCTAGGTCTTTTATATTTTCTCTTTATCAATGCTATATAGTTTTTAGTGTGCTTGTCTAGCACATCTTTTCTTAAACGTATTACTATTTCATACATTTTGATGCTATTGTAAATTGTGTTTTTAAAAGCTTACTTTCAACTGTTCATTATTAGCATATAGAAATACAATTTGATAAAAATAAGTGTAAGTATTTGGGTGTGTTTAATATTGATCCTTAGTTTTCTTAATGTCTTTTTCTAGTGTGGGTATCAGGGTAATGCTAACCTCAGAGAATAAATTAAGAAGTATTTCATCCTCTTGAGTTTTCTCAAGCAGTTTATGTAAAATTGGCATTATTTCTTCTTTAATGTTTGGTAGAATTTACCAAGGAAGTCATCTGGGTCTGGAATTTTCTTTGTAGGAAGGTTTTAAGTACAAATTCAACTTCTTTCTTAGATAAGGGATTATTCCATTTATTTCTTCTTGGGTAAGCTTTGGTAGTTTATGTCTTTTCAGAGAACTTTTCCAGTTCATTGAAATTTTCTAATTTATTGGCATAAAGTTGCATATAATGCTTCTTTATTACCCTTTGAATGTATGTGCAATCTGATGTGATGTTCAATACCTCATCCCTGATACCATTAGTTTCTTCTTTTTTTCCTAATAATTACATCTAGAGGTTTATTGATTTTATTTATCTTCTCAGAAACCAACATTCGGTTTCATTGATTTTTCTGTTTTCCATTTTCACTTTCACTGATTTCTGCTCTTGTTTTTACTATTTATATTGGCTTTGCTTTGGATTTGATTTTCTCATTTTCTTGTTTATTAAGGTTAAGTTTAGATTATTGATTCAAACCTTCCTTTTCTAATTTGAGTGTTTATGCTGCATATTTCTCCATAAGCAGTATTTTAGCTGCCTGCCACCTTATTATCTTTCCAAACACAGAACAGTTAAGAATAGTGAAGAAGCATCTATATATCTATACCTTTGATTCAGTAATTGTTAACAGTTTACCCACTAAATGAGCATTTTGAGGCTGACATGTTTGTTTGAATTTTAAAATTTATGAATTATTTTAGGAGGTGGTTTTTTCAAATAATCAGATGTATTATTATGTAAATGTAGCCTTTCAATAGTTTCTCATACCATGTATGAAAGTAGTGGGTTTTTATGAAAACAATTATCACCATGAAGTTTTCTTTAATATTTAACTTTTCACATTATAAGCTGCTTATGTTTAATGGAATACATTTACTAATATAGCAGTAAGAAAATGCAAAGGTATAAATACACCTACAAAATAGGTAAGCATAATTACAAAATTCATGAAAACCTCAGTTTTTAGGTAAAATCAAAGAAAAAAATGTAAAAAGCTGTTGCAAGGTATGTTTTTTGGCATTTATTAAAAGTGTACTTAGTCACCTAAAAATGTTTTGAAGTCTTAGAGTTGTTATAGTCAGTATTTTATTTCTGTAGTGCATAAATTCAGTTTCTATTTTGAATATTTCTTCTCTCAGTGACTGGAATTTATCAAAGAAAATAGCCTTTAGCATACTTGGACAGATTTCAAACCTTCAACCAATTGCACCTTCCAATATTGTTTATTATTGGTTGATTTAGCGTATTTTTGGTAGAAATGGTGTAAGATAAACTTTATTCCGATAAATCACATTAGATATTAAGAGTAGAGGTTGAGCTACAAAGGAAATGTTCTTATCTGTTAATTCATTCATCTCTGTTGCCTCTGGATCTGATTGAATTTTCTTGTGGATAGTTTTTTCCTACTTTTCTGCATATTACGTAGTATTTGATTGGGTTCCAGATATGAATTTTACATTGTTTGGTACTGGATACTTTGTCTTCCTTAAATATTCTTGTTCTTAGATACCGTCAAGTTACTTAGAAACAATTTGGTTTTTTTGAATCTTGCTTTTAAGATTTATTAGAAAAACCTGAGCAGTGTTTAATCTAGACCTAATTATTTTCCACTACTGAGGTAATACTTTTCTTAGTACTCTACCTACTCTGAATTACAAGGTTTTCCAGACTGGCTGTCAAGAACAGGCATTCTTCCCAGTCTTGTGTGAGTAACAGGTATATTCTTTCTAATCCTGCATGGTTTCTTCCCCCCAGACTCTGGAACTTTTCTCACACACATATGCTGAGTAGTGTTTTGCTGAGTACTCTGCATGGGCCATTTGCAGATCTCTGTAGTTAATCTTTTTGTGCACCTGTCTTCTCTCTGGTATTCTGTCCCATGAATTCTAGTTGCTTTAGTTTTCCTGGTCTTGGGGAAGGCAGGGGTAGAGGAGTCTCTTTCCCTTTCTGGTGCCATAGTCTAGAAGCCCCTGGTAGGAAATAAGCTGTTGTTGCCAAAGTGATAGGTTCTTTCCCTACTCAGTACCTTTTGCCAAATAGCCAAATAACAAAACAGTATTTGATGGCAAGCACATAATTTATTCAGTGGCCAGAGAATGGAGAAGGGGGGCTCATGCTCTAAAGGCACCTTTTCCCCAGTTTGGTCTCAAGGTCAGGGTTTTATGGAGTTAGGGTAATTAAGGGGCTGGTAAAGTTGACAGAGGGGTTTTTCCTGGGAAGGGAGAGGAGCCTTTGGAATCAAGAGTACCACCTCTTTTCTTCCCCTAACTGGACACAGTCGGATCTGTGATGGGCTGTTAGGTGTGTTTTTGTTATTACATACAGTTCTATGATGATGATCCCGAGGTCATCTGGAGGGTTAGCTAGCACATCAGACCAGTTGAAAACTGGCCTTGACAAGGGAATTAAAAGCAAAAATGAACTATTGGGACCTCATGAACATAAAAAGCTTCTGCACTGCAAAGGAAACAATCAACAAAACTAAAAGGCAACCACTGGAATGGGAAAAGATATTTGCAAATGACCTATCGGACAAAGGGCTAGTATCCAAAATCTATAAAGAGCTCACCAAACTCCACACCCGAAAAACAAATAATCCAGTGAAGAAATGGGCAGAACACATGAATAGACACTTCTCTAAAGAAGACATCCAGATGGCCAACAGGCACATGAAAAGATGCTCAACATCGCTCCTCATCAGGGAAATACAAATCAAAACCACACTCAGATATCACCTCATGCCAGTCAGAGTGGCCAAAATGAACACATCAGGAGACTATAGATGCTGGCGAGGATGTGGAGAAACGGGAACCCTCTTGCACTGTTGGTGGGAATGCAAACTGGTGCAGCCACTCTGGAAAACAGTGCAGAAGTTCCTCAAAAAATTAAAAATAGACCTACCCTATGACCCAGCAGTAGCACTGCTAGGAATTTACCCAAGGGATACAGGAGTGGTGATGCATAGGGGCACTTGTACCCCAATGTTTATAGCAGCACTCTCAACAATAGCCAAATTGTGGAAAAAGCCTAAATATCCATCAACCGATGAATGGATAAAGAAATTGTGGTTTATATACACAATGGAGTACTACATGGCAATGAGAAAGAATGACATATGGCCCTTTGTAGCAACGTGGATGGAACTGGAGAGTGTGATGCTAAGTGAAATAAGCCATACAGAGAAAGACAGATATCATATGTTTTCACTCTTATGTGGATCCCGAGAAACTTAACAGAAACCCATGGGGGAGGGGAAGAAAAAAAAAAAGGTTAGAGTGGGAGAGAGCCAAAGCATAAGAGACTCTTAAAAACTGAGAACAGAGGGTTGATGGGGGGTGGGAGGGAGGGGGGGGTGGGTTATGGGTATTGAAGAGGGCATCTTTTGGGATGAGCACTGGGTGTTGTATGGAAACTAATTTGACAAAAAATTTCATATAATAAAAAAATCAATAAAAAAAAAGAAAACTGGCCTTGAGGGCTTGTTTGGAGTTTGTGGCTTCTGGCATTTGGCCTTAGCTTCTGGTGGCAAGCAGCACCTCTGAGCAGGGCTAGAAAACTGAGTTACTGTGACTTGTTAGCGAGTCCCCAGTGATGGGGATGACTGGGATGGTCATAGAGTTCACCTCTTTTATTTCCTGTCTCTCAAGGATCGCTGTATTTTATTGCATGATGTCTTTTTAAATTTTTTTTTTTTTTACGTTTATTTATTTTTGAGACAGAGAGAGACAGAGCATGAACGGGGGAGGGGCAGAGAGAGAGGGAGACACAGAATCGGAAACAGGCTCCAGGCTCCGAGCCATCAGCCCAGAGCCCGACGCGGGGCTCGAACTCACGGACCGTGAGATCGTGACCTGAGCTGAAGTCGGATGCTCAACCGACTGAGCCACCCAGGCGCCCCTTGCATGATGTCTTTTAACGCATGGTGTTTTAAAAACCACTATTTCATATATTTTGTCTGTTGTTTTCTTGGTGGTTTCAGACAGGAAGTTAATTCTGGTCACGGTTACTCTACCTTGACCAGAAATAGAAGTACCTCATCTAGTTCTGAGAGCAGTGATTAAAAGTAGATTTCAAAATATTATATGTTATGTGTGTGTTTAATGGTTCTGTCATTTACTTCTCTTTGGTCATCTGCTTTCTCATTGCCCTTAACTAAGCATTACAAGCCCCTGGTGTTCTTTTTTTTTCTTTTTTTTTTTTTTCCCTCTTTTATTTTTTAAAATAAGCCCCTGGTGTTCTTTAAGTACTCTCCTTTTTCCCATGCTGCTCCCTCTCAGTGACTGGCCTTGTCTCCTGGGTCATCAAAACATCTCATGTCATTAGGAAACTCTTAATATCCTGGACCTTCTCTCCAAAGAAAAACCTTATTTTCTCCCTGGGGGTCTCTGAGTGTGAGGAAACTGTCCTGTTTACTGATGGCCACCTGCCTGCTCCGTTTACCCTTTCCTCTCAGCAACACCATTCATAGGTCTCTTGGTTCTGTCTTCCATTTCTCCTATTCTTTTGACTTCTACCCCTCAGATGGGAAACCTATCTAAGTTGCTCTAATTTAGTATAAACGAAAACAAAAGTAGAGAGTTCCTGGGGCGCCTGGGTGGCTCGGTCGGTTAAGTGTCCGACTTCGGCTCAGGTCATGATCTCGCGGTCCGTGGGTTCGAGCCCCACGTCGGGGTCTGGGCTGACAGCTCAGAGCCTGGAGCCTGCTTTGGATTCTGTGTCTCCCTCTCTCTCTGCCCCTCCCCCGTTCATGCTCTGTCTCTCTCTGTCTCAAAAATAAATAAATGTTAAAAAAAAAAAAAAAAAAAGTAGAGAGTTCCTCTTTACTTACTATTTCATTTCTCCTCTTTTATTCAGACTTCTCAGAAGAGTAGTTTGCATTGTTTTCTCTTCATTTTCATACTGTTGACTTCTCAACTAGGTGTACTATGGCTGTCCTCCACCATCCTATTGAAATTGTTCTCATTAAAGTAAGCAGTGATCTACCCTCTTAATTACCAAATCCAGGAGACGTGTTTTCAGTTCTCACATTATGGGACCTATCTAGCTCGTGCAGTCGAAGGAGCTACTGAAAGGAAGTATAGTATTTTTAGGCAGAAAAGTCCATTAATACTTCACATTCAGAATAGTTTGTTACTTCTGATTATTCCTTTAATAACTTCCTTTGGGAGAACTCAAAAGTTGTTTGTAAAGCACCTTCCATTTATATAGCACATACAGTCCCTAAAGTGCACTGTAGTACTTCTTAACATTACAGACAGGCAGTATTAAGGAATGCAACCATCTGCAGAGTTGAAGCTTATACACAATGTAACAGATTGTCTAAGTAAGTAATATTTTGGCAGAAAATATCTAAAGGGAAATTTTCCTAGTTAGCAACATGTTCTTTCTGATTTATAAATGTTGTTCATGCTTAGTAAGAAGAAGTTATAGGTATAATAAAATATAATCCAAGACAGTGAATTTACTTTATTAAAAAGGAAAGGGGCTTGAACTTGTCACCTTGAAAATTCAAAATAGCTTCTGTAGGAAATCTGCTTTAATTATCTATGGGTGAAAGTTATTTCCAAAATAACTTCTAAACTTTATGTCTGTTACTTTTCCGTTGTAGTTTCTAGGTAATAGTTGTTCACCAACCTGTTGGGTTATGATATATATGTTTTTTTTAAGTCTCAGTAGAAACAAGCAAAATAAACATTACCATTTTAAACTCTTTGAAATTAAAACATAATTCTTCTTTGTTATCTGATGATTTTCCCAGAATGTCTCATTTCCCTTTGCTTTATTTTTCTTCATAGTTCTTATCCCTTGCTAATATACACATATTATTTATTTATCATGTCTGGATCTCCTTCCCCCCATTAGAATGTAATCTCCATAAGATGCAAAATACTGTTTTGATCATGGCAGTATTTTCAATGGCCAAAAAAGTACCTGGCACACAGTAGGACATCAGTAAATCCTTGTTGACTGGAAGGAAGACAGGAAAAGAGGAAGGAATCAAGGAAGAATAAATGCCAGTGTCCTCTTTAAAAAGCTTAAGAATGTAACAAAAACTATTTTTTGAAATATGTTTGAAATATTCTGGCAAGTGACTCTTTTTAAAAACATTTAAACCCTTTGTGCAGTATTATTCCCTCAAAACTCTTAAGCAACTCAGGGAGATGATTCATACAATTAAGGGAACTACATGGTATATATCTGTAGTGCTTTGGAAAACAAAGTGTGAGTAAGAGTAACACTGAGGAGATATCTATATTTTAAGATTTAGAAGCTTGAATACTTGAAATGTATGCTAAAATTCATTTTCTTCACCTTTTTAAAAATACAGTGATAAATCAGGAATCTAGATGTCCTGAGAAATAGGGAGATAAGCGACCTGTATGAATTATGAGTACTTTTCTTTATTGTAGATTTTTTAAATGTTAGAATGATGTGAATATTAAATGAGATCTTTATTGTGATAGATTTCTTAAAAGTTAATGTATAACTTTATACACACACACACACACACACACACACTGAGGAGATACATCTCACACCCTCATGTAAAGTACCTTGTAGAATAAAAAAATTTTGTTTTAATGTTTATTTATTTTTGAGAGAGAGAGTATGAGTGGGAGAGGGGCAGAAAGAAAGAGAGAGAGAGAGATACACAGAATCAGAAGCAGGATCCAGTCTCTGAGCTGTCAGTACAGAGCCCAACACAGGGCTTGAACCCATGAACTGTGAGATGATGACCTGAGCCGAAGTTGGACATATATCCAACTGCGCCACCCGGGTGCCCCAGTACCTTGTAGGATTTTGAGCCCTACAACTGAAGCATGCTTTCAGTGTAGAGTTCTAATGAGCTAATACAAGGGACCATCCTAAACACCCTGTGTTTAGTACATAAAGACGAAAACTTGGAGTTTGCCCAAAAAGAGGAATAGTTCGTTGTTGAGAGTTTGAGAGGAGGAAGTTCTGAAAGTTTATATAACCTGGAGGGAGGTGAATCTTAGCCATCAAATAAGTTTTTGGAGACTTCCTTTGCAAGGACAAGTTTGATCATGTAATTCTCTAATAAAAATCTTTTATTGGTATATATATATCAAATCATTATATTGTACACCTTGAACTAACACAATGTTGTAAGTCAGTTACATCTCAAACTGAAAAAAAATAAATTTAAGAAGATTACAAAATTTTCATTGGTTCCCGTTATTTTTTTAAAAAAATCGTTTATCATATAACACTCATAAAGAAAAAGTGTGAGTATCATAATTGTACACCTAAATGAATTTTTCATATCTTAATATAGCTATGTAACCAAGAACAGCATCCAGATCAAGAAACAGGGTATTACCTAAACCAGAAGGTCCCCTCAACGTCTCCTAGTTTCTGCCTGCCCTTCTCCTAACAGTATTCATTTCTAATGACATAGATTTTTAAAAAATTATTATTTTATACAGATAAAATTAGCTGGTTTGTATTCTAGTGTTTGCTGTCTGATGTCTCTTGCTCAGCATGTTGCTAAGGTCCTCTATCTTGTTGCATGCACCCGTAGGTTGTTCTCAATGTCTTCAAATGTTCCATTCTGTGAATATATTATAAAATATTTATCTACCATATTATTTGTGGGCATTTGGGTGGTTTCCCATTTTTGAGCTATTTTAAGTAATGCTACTATTACAATACTGTCCTTTTTTTTATTGGGAATAAACCTGGGAACGGAAAATAGTTAGGTGGAGTAGACAGAATAACAGGCCTCATAGAGATTTGCATGCTTTATCTTACATGGCAAAAGAGATTTTGCAGATGTGATTTAAGAATCTTGAGTTGGAAAGACTGTCCTGGATCATCCAGGTGGGCCCA
Organism: Panthera onca; assembly: GCF_046562875.1. Lineage (NCBI taxonomy): Eukaryota > Metazoa > Chordata > Mammalia > Carnivora > Felidae > Panthera > Panthera onca. The sequence goes on from NC_138340.1 coordinate 77,487,532, forward strand.
CGATATTCACAGAGGCTCAAAAGGGTAAGGGTGGGGGGGTGGGGGGTGGCGCAGGAGAGTCAGAGGAGGAGGTGTGATCATTGGAACAGAAGTCAAAGTGACACAACTGGGGACCTCAGGCCAAGCAGTACAGGCAGGTGGGAAAGTCCGGGAAAAACAACTTTAGAACAGTCAGAAGGAACATAGTCAGAAGGAACAGTCAGCAGGTGCTAGAGAACTTGATTTTGGCTTAGACCAAATTTGTACTTCTGACCTCCAGGTCTGCAGGATAATACATTTATGTTGTTTTAAGCCCCCAAATTTGTGTTAATATGTTACAACAGCTATGGAAACGAATACGGGACATAATAGAATTTACACATGGTCAGCTTTAAGAGTTACTGCCAAAGAGTTTTCAAATGTTGTACCAAATTAACCTCTCACTGGCAACACTTCCGTGCTTCTGCTTTTCCCCATATCCTTGACGTTTGAATTGTCTGGTTTTTTTTTTCCCTTTAACCATTCTGGTGGACATTTAGTCAAATCATGTTGCAGTTTTAATTTTATTTCTTTAGTGATAAATGATACTCATTTTTTCCATGTATTTATATGCCATGTAGATATGCTCTTTTGCAAAGCTTCTATTCATTTCTATAGAATTCTTTCGTACTGATTCACAAGATTTTATTTACATATTCTGAATTATTTTTATTAGTTTCTTTTCTCCCCCTTTGGCAGTCTAGTTGCATATATGTAGGCTAATCATTTCAATTCATTCTAGGATTGGGTTGGATTGGGGTAATTGCAGTTTTAATAATACTCAGTCTGTCCCTAATTCTTCCTTTTTCTTGAGCTTGCTTCTCCCAGGCTTTTAATTGAGAGGTTAGAGGCTCTTTGTCTCCTCAGCCCTGAAATATTGAGTCTGATCTAGCACTGCCATTTGGATGTTTCCAGACAAATCTCTAACCTTTCACCTCATGAAACTTCAGAATCTGGTGAATGTCTTCCTGGGAAGGAAGAACTACCTATGTGGCGTGTTCTCTCCCCTCAGCTGGTCTTGGTTTCCTACGGTATGTTTCCACAAATATGAAGGATATTTTACCTCTACTCTCTGAAGTTTTAGACCTAGTTCCTCAGCTCCCCTTGCAACTCCATAACTCAGTAAATTTTCTGTGGGACACTAGGGTTGAGGGTCCTTAAGTTTCAAAATTTTTACTCCAGTCCCATGAACCACTAAAAACTCTGCTAGTTTGTTCTCCAGCAGAGCTTCTCTGCTTGGGCCAGGCTTGAGTTTATTAAAATATATATGGCTTCTTTAATGGAACCTTGGTGTGCCTCCACTCTTCTTTCCCCTTTACTCCCAGGGTACATTCCCAACATGACTTTTCTGGTCCCTTCTTATCTCTTCACTCATTTTTTTTTGCTTTCTAATATTTTATCTCTGTACTGGAGCTTTAATTTGTGAAGGAATCACCCTCTTTCTTCTCAGTATTTACAAACACCTGAAACACATGTGTATATCCTTCCCTTCACCTGGATAACTCACATTCATCGTTCCAATCTCAGTTTAGAGATGAAGTGTTCCCTGATGTCTCCCTCCCCATACACTTGTTCAGATATGAGTATGACACCCTCTGTCTGCTCCTGTAAAGCACTTTTTAGGTCCCCTTTAGTACTTATCCCGCTGTATTATAATGGCTCACCTCCTTGTTTGTCAGTATCTTCCACCAGGCTCTAGAAAAAGCTTATCTGTGTACCTCTGTTCCATATTACATTCCTGTCACAGAGCACAGTGCTCATTACATAATTGCCATTCTGTTGAAATGGATGCCCAAAGTGTTAAATTAATATTTAAATGCATTGAGAGATAGGAGGAAATGTGAAGACAAAAACTAAAAATAAAAGTACCTTTTATTAAAAAAAACAGTAAGTGCTTAAAAGTTAAATGAGATCCAAATATCAAGTACTTTTAGAAAACAAACAACAATATGTATGTATGAGAAACAGGGACCTGAGAGGATGACATAAAAATGTTGGGATGATTATCATAGAATATCAAATTAACTTTTACTTTTTTCCTTATACCTTATATATTTGGTCCTTTGCAACAAGTGTATCATCAGTTATAAAATAGGAAGCAGTTTTCATTGAGGTAAGAGGAGGAAAAAAACATGAGACTAAGATACTTAATTAAATCCTCCATAAGGATTTGTTGGTTGGATAAATGTGACCCACTAGTTACCGAAATGAATCAAGTGCTCAGAATTGAAGGGTAGAGTGAGATAAAAGGAGCTCAGAGAAAAAAAATCCCCAGTTTACCTCACATATCTGGGTAAATTCCAAGTGGATCAAAGAATTAAATATAAAATGTGAAATCACTCAAGGGATGGAAGAAAACATAAGTGAGTAAGCTAGGAATAGGGAAAGCTTCTAACTGATTGAACATTCAGAAGCAATTATGAAATGATTGAAAGTTTGATTATATTAAAGTTTTTACATGACGGAAAAAACCTTACACAAAATAAAAAGATGACAAACTTGAGAAACATTTTATAACTTACAAAAAAATATAATATAAAATAATATATGTATGATATATAGTAATATAAAAAGCTGCTAAAATGAGAAGTCAGAGGCCAATAACCCTCAAGAAAAAAAACGTAGATACCTCTTATTTGGAAAAGATGCTCAGTGTCCCCCATGAATTGAGAAATGCAAAGTGAAAGTACATAGAGATGCCATTTCTCATCTGTCAAGTTAGCAAAAAGTCAAAAAAGTTTAAAACCACATTCTGTTGACAAGACTGTGGGGCAACAGTCACTCCTCACACAGTGTGACTTCAAATACAAACCTTATGGAGGAGAGTTCGTGAGTGTCTAACAACAGATAAACCTTTGCTTTTTTACCCTGCAGTTCTACTTCTAAGGACCTATTCCATAGATGCACTAGCAAAACTATGAAAAGATGTTCACAAGACTGTTCATTGAATCATTATTTGGAATAGAACAAAACTGGAATAGCCCAAATGTTCCTCACAAGGGGATTAAACAAAGTGTGGTGCATCCATAGATTGGAATGCCATGTAGCTTTTGAAAAAGGAAGAGGAAGAGGCAAAAAAAAAAAAAAAAAAGACTGAAGAATATCTCCAAGATATATTAAGTTAAAAAAAAGTGAAAAGATACGTGTGCAGTGTGCTATTGTTTACCTAAGAAAGGGAGTGGTGTAAATATACCGTTTTGCTTATTTTTTAAGAAATGGAAGGATAAGTCATAAAATCCAGAAAAATGATTACCAGTAGTAGGGGAGGGGATGTGTGAAGAATGCATTGGAGAGACCAAGGATAAAAGCTAGACTTCTTTGAATATACTTGGTTGTGTAGATTTAACTTTGAAGTCATATGAATATTTTATGTAGTTCTAAAATGGAATGAAAGTGAAAGGAGAAATTACTAAAAATCAAAAGTAAAATGGAAAATCTTAATGCAAATGTTTGTCCAGGACATGGAGAGGCACTCTTTCATTTGACTTTTTACTTTACTCTTTTGACAGCTTTGTAGTAATTTGTTTTTTAGCCTTATTGGGATATATTTAAAGGACAGCAAGAACGTCCCCCCAAAACCCATGAACTCTTTTCAGTAATCATGTTACTGATAGTTTATTAATGATTAATTATTAATCATGGTTACTGATGGTATTATTACCATTATTCTCAGACTATTGTGTGTGCTCAGTGGAATGGATACTTGGTTGCTGTGAAGAAAGCTGAAAACTGGAAACGTTTATAGGGAAATGGAGGATAAGAAGTTGAAAGGAGTTTTTTTTTTTTTCTTTTTGGTGACCTTTATTTTTTTCTGTGAGATAATGGGGGCAGTCATCTTCATATTGTAAGTGGATTCAAGATTAGCTAGTTAGGTTGGAGGAGAATATGTATGCTTTATATTCCTGCTAAAAGGGATGGTTGGGGGATAGAACGCACACCCCGTTGATAGATTCTATAACTTTGTGTTGCTGTTATTATGTAAAAAAAACAAAACCAAAAGCAAACAACTAAGAAACCTCCTAGGGACCATAGCCAGATATAGCCAGACAATTATTCTACCCTAATTATATGGATATATAGTTTGCACAAGGGGATAACCTCAGGTGGTTGTTTTTGTTTTTTTAAGTCTCATTCTCCAAAACTTAAATGTTTTAGGCTTTGGTCAGATTTTCCATCCAAAGCTTGCATTTTAATCTCAAAGAGAGTTTCTCTGAGTTTTATAAAAGTCTGAATAGGAGAGAATATTTACAAATGATATATCTAGTAAGGGGTTACTATCCAATATTTAAAAAGAACTCATACAACTCAGCACCAAAAAACAAACAAACAAAAAAAACCCAAACCAAAAACAAATAATCTGATTAAACATGGGCAGAGGACCTGGATAGACATTTTTCCATAGAAGACATACCAACAGGTACATGAAAAGATGCTCAGCATCACTAATCATCAGGGAAATGCACTGATGCATTTCCACAGTGAGCTGTCACCTCACATCTGTCAGAATGGCTAGAATCAAAAAGGCAAGAAATAACAAGTGATTAGGATGTGGAGAAAAAGGAACCTTTGTAACACTGTTGGGAATGTAAATTGGTGCAGCCACTGTGGAAAATCTTAGGTTCCTCAAAAAAACTAAAAATAGAACTGTCATATGATCTGGCAATTCTACTTCTGGGTATTTATCTAGGATTTTTAAAGATATCTTTTGGTTACTAATTTCTAATCTAGAACATACTTTGTATAACTGGAAACTTTTTACATTTATTCAGACTCTTTTATGGCATCAGATATTGTTGACTTGGTAAATGACTGATGTGCACGGCATAATGTGTGCTTTGCTCTTTTGGGTGAGGTATTCTATAAGTGTCAACTAAGTAAACTTTGGATGTTTGAGTTTTCTGTATGCTTATTGATTTTCTGGGTACTTGGTTTTTTCAATTCTTCAGAGAGAAGAAATTGAAATTTTCAATTATAATTGTTGATTGGTCTGTTTTCTTATAGATTAAATTTCAAAATATATGCTTCATATATCAAATGCAGTAAACAGTTTAGGAGGAAAATTATTCTTTAAATAATTTTTACTAGCATTAATTAAAATTACTTCTTAAGTAAATTTTACTAGCCTTATTTTGAAAAGCCTCATTAGAATATATCTTTGGTTTGTCCTATGGTATAGGCTGTTTGTAGCATTACTATATACAAAAGAAAATTTATTTGCTACATTTTATTGTTTATCTTATCCATGTTCTTGTTTTGCTTGGCAGCGTCTATGTTTTTGAAACAGGCATTTGAAGGAGAATACCCTAAATTGTTACGTCTTTATAATGACTTATGGAAGCGTCTCCAACAATACAGCCAAAATATTCAAGGAAAGTTTAATGCAGGTGGAACTGCAGACGTCTGCGTTGACCTACAACACATTGGAGATGATGCACAAGACATATTCATAGCAAAGAAGCCAAATTATGAGTACGTTTATTTGATCAAACCTATTTGTTGTCATGATAAGGATTTTATCTACTGTTTTTATTATAAACTAGAAATTGAGGATGTGCTAATCTTCTAAATATTTGTAATGATCATTATTTATATGTATACCTTAGAAGACTTTGCAACTCTTCAGTGAGAAGTCAGGCTTCATCCTTAATTGAGCAGCCTGGTTCCTAACTGGAATCTGATGTAAAGTATAGCACCCAGTAGGGTAGGTAGAAGCTAGGAGACGAGCAGATGTGGTCACTGTCTTTTAAATGATAATATACCTCTAATTGCATCAGATAGTATCATTATTGATGCACCAGTGGCATCAACATGATCTAAAAGGAACTGGTATGTTCAGGAGGGAAATAAATCGTATGCTGAGATAGCTTCTCAGTCTGGTAAGAAAAAACTGAGTATAGTCACATTTACACTTGAAATCTCTTAGCTCCACTCATAAAGTACAGTATATTTAGGCACCATATTTAGGCATCATATTTAGGCACCACTTTGGAAAACAGTATACCATCTCAGTAAGTTTAAACCAGCCAGATTTTCTCCTAAATTGAATTATATTATTTTCAGATTTCTATTTGAACAGCAAACTGGCTTGTACATTTTCTTCAAACACTAGAATCATTTATTTTGACAAGGCTGCTCAGGTAACAGCAAATTCTTATCACCCACCTTGTAAAAAAAAAAGTTGGGTAGATTTAAATGTTTCTCTTTCAATTTTTATTTTTCTAAATACTTAAATTGTGTCCACTGTAGTAAGAAGTTCTGACTGAGGAAATATAGGATGTAGAAGTTTTCATTAGCAAGACAAATGGCAGGACTCTAGGCTGGAAAGATAGAATGAGACTATACTCTTTTCTTCAGTAATTCATCTATGCTAAACATGGAAACTAGATAAGAACTAAAGGAAGAGGAGACAAGAAAACTGACCTCATATCTGTTGATCTACAAAGATATAAAATAAGTTTTTTTAAGTATAAAAAATAGAATATATAGTATTATGCTATTTTTGTCTTAGTTTTATTTTTAAGTCTTTATTCGTGTACCAAAAAAGACCTGAAAGTATATACAACAAATGGTGATAGTGGTTTATCTCCTGGAGGTAGAATTTTTGTTTTGTATTTTGTGCTTTTCTTTAAAATTAAAAAGGGATGGAAGTAAGGCTGTAAATTCAAAGGAGAGAAAAAAATCAGAGAGGAAAAACATTCTGTGTTTTGACTAATGGGGTCGCACTGTCACCCTTTGTAGGTCAAATTCAATAAAGTAGTTGGTGCAGGGGAGGAGGTATCCATATACTAAAAAGCCAAAAAAATCATGAGGGTAGTAAGGAAACAGATACATTGGGTTATAAATATTCTTTTGAGAAGTAAGGTAGAGAAGAAAACATGAATTTGACCATGTTAACTGAGCTAAAGGAAAGTTCTTGTCTTTTGTTTTTAATGATAGAGGGAGTGTTGACAGTGTTTCTAAATAGAAGTAGCCAGTGGAGAGGGAAAGAGATAGGAGATGCAAGAATGGAGAGAGGTAATGAATGGGACAGGGGCCTAAAAAATTAGAGTAAGGACACAAATAGCCAGGTTAGCATTTTTATCATTCACTATTCATGCTCAATTTTGGGTAGTGGTAATTTGCTGTGAAGAAAATAGAATAAGATGATGCGATAGAGTGCCATATATATAGGGTGATCAGGGACGAGCTCTATGAGTAGGTGACATTTGACATGAGATCTGCATAATGTGAAGGAATCAGCCATGGAAGATTTGGAGTAAGATATTTGCAGGCAGAGAGAACAGCAAATTTAGAGTCCTTGAGAATCAAGGTGGAGAGATTGAGGAGTAGAAAGCTAGAACACAGTGAGCAAGAAGGAGAGGGGTACAACATGGGGTTAGAGAGGAAGGGAAGTGTAAGACCATGTAGGACCACAGGCTATGGTATGGATTCAAATACAGTGGAAATCATTGCTTTTAAAAGAGGAATAATGTGAATTGATAAACCTTTTAAAATTACCACTCTGGCTTCTATGTGGACAGCTTGGAGGGGAGGTGTTACCACAGAGAAGGAAAAGTAGAAAATGGGAGCTATTTTGTTTGACTGGACAAGGAATGATAATGGCTTGGATTAGGATGAGAGGAAGAGATGGAGAGAATTGCTCAGATTGATTCAAGATATTCGAGGGCAGGCCAATAGAACTTGCTGGTAGATTGGATCTGAGAAGAAAAGAAGAATCAAGGATACTTGGATAAGTAAGTCTGAAGTGATAAAGTTGTTAGGAGTTGTTAAAAAGGTAGCTGAATGTGAATCATATTTGGGAGTCATCATTTTGTAGATTTTTAAGATCAAGGGATTAGAGGAGATTCTATAGGAAAAGATGTATATAAAGAGAAAAAAGAACCCTGGCCCAAGATAGGCACTCCAGAGTTGAGCAGAAGAGTGGCAACCTACAAAGGGGACACTAAGAGAAAAATGGTGAGATGACAGGAACCCCAAGGAATGAGTTCATTTAAGTTGGAGGAGGACTTGTTCACTGTGTCACACGCTATTGAGAAGTTGACCTCTTGATATGGCAAAGTAAGGCTGTTTGAGGTCTAGGTATGGAATGGTGGGTACAAAAGTATTGTTAGAATGGATGAAAGACAAAATGGGAGAAGATTGACTTCTGGGGCGACAGCACCATCTACTCCACTGACCTACCCCCGGTGAAACTGGTGAAAACTGCAAACAGTTTTTTTTGTTTTTTTTGTTTTTTTTTTAATTCTCTGGAAAGGGTACTAAAGAAAAATCAACTACTCAAGAAAATCTATGGGAGTACCTGGGTGGCTTAGTTGGTTAAGTGTCCCACTCTTGATTTTGGCTCAGGTTGCGATCTCACATTTGCAGGTTTGAGCCCCACGTTGGGCTCTGTTCTCAGTGCAGAGCCTGCTTATGATTCTCTCTTTCTCCCTCTCTGCCTCCCCCTCCCCCCCAAAATTCTGTGAACATTCAGTGAGAATTTTGTAAGAGCGTGTGATGTTTGAAACAAGAATGTTTCCTCCCTTCATCCTCCCTCCTCCCTGCTCAGCAAGGCATAGACTCCTCTCCAGACTGCAGCAGCCAAGAGCAAAGGGCTCCCTCTCCCCACAGCTTCAACAGGAGAGCTTTATTCCTGGGAGGAGCAGAACCTCAGTGTTTCTCATTCTTCCCTCAGCTCTCTGTAGCTGAGGCTAAGTCTCAAGCAGATGAGATCAGTAGGTGGGTGCTTCCTTATAGTGAACTACCCTCACTGAAGGAGTGCAGTCTCTATCTTGTTGGACTCCCTGAAAATACTGGGGCCCCAATAAATCTTCCCCTGGCTTTTAAAATAGTGGTTCCATGTCAGGAAAGGCAAACTGAGAGGCCCTCAGGCTGCTGCCCACTTACCCCTAACCCCTGCCAAGTTCCTCCAGTGAGGTGTCACTTAGAAGCTCACCATTTTCTCCATCTCTAGCTCCAGAACTCTGGCACAAAAATTCTCCTGGGGGAAGAAACAAGCAGCTAAAAAGCTAGCTCCTAATCTCCTTCCAAAGTAACTGACATTATTTGCAACTTGAGGACATTTTCAAAAACAGTGGAGGTTGTGGTGAGGGGCAGGGGGAGGATATTCATGGCTCTAATGAAGATGCAGATTATACTATAGGCCAGCTAGCTCATAAGAGAGATCTGTGGAATAAGAAAACTGGAAAGAGCTCTTGGAGGTCAGATTATCAAACATGACCTCAGAAATTATTCTATCAAAGGAGCTACGATTAGATGGGATTCGTTTGGAAAGGAGTTTATGGTTCACAGCATTGTTAAAAACAGTAGAGCAATCTGTGGCCACTGAGTGTGGTCAGGGAAAGAGAGGAAACAGAACTCTGTTAAGACCACTGTTACCCCTGGGTGACTATGCGCATCCTCAAAGCTCTGCCCCTCTGTGGTGCAACATCAAAGGTTTTGCACTGTAAGGGAGAAAGAAACTTCACAAAAATAATCCAGCCAGTCACTAAACATGCAAATAACAATAACAAGCCTCAGAGGTGTAGCGATCTAGTACCCAGAGTTGCAATAATATATTATCAGAAATGTGCAGTTTGTAACAAAAATTATGAGGCATACAAAGGAACATAACAGCGTGACCCAGAGACTGGCTGTGAGAGTGACCAAACATTAGATTTAATATAATAAGACTTCACATTAGCCATAGAAAATTGTTGACAGAACTAAAGGAAAATATGATTAAGTAAAGGACTATATGATGGCAATGTTGCCATAGAGAATAGAGAATATCCATAAAAAGATGAAAATTATAAAAAAAATCAAAAAGAAGGGCTGGAATTGAATAGCTTAGTAATTGAAATTTAAAAAATCACTAGAGGGATTCAACAATAGATTTGAATTGACATTAAAAAGAACTAGCCAGGGGGTGACTGGGTGGCTCAGTTGGGTAAGCATCTGACTCTTGACTTCAGCTCAGGTCATGATCTCACACTCATGAGATCAAGCCCCATGTGGGGTTCTGCACTGCTTGGGATTCTCTCTCTCTCCCTTTCTCTCTCGGCCTCTCCACCTCTGAAAGAAAGAAAGGAAGGAAAGGAAGGGGAAGGAAGGAAGGAAGGAAGGAAGGAAGGAAGAAAGAAAGAAAGAAAGAAAGAAAGAAAGAAAAGAAAGAAAGGAAGGAAGGAAGGAGGGAGGGAGGGAGGAGGGAGGAAAAAGGAACGAAGTACTAATACCTGCTACAACATGGATGAAACTCGAAGACATTCTGCTGAGTGAAAGAAGCCAGTCACAAAAATCATACACTGTATGATCCCATTCATATGAAAGTCTAGAATAGCAAATTATGGAGATAAAAACTAGTATTAGTAGTTGGTTAGGATTGGGGTTGGAGTAAGGGGTTAAAGGGGCTATAATTGAAGAGTATAGTTTCTTTTTGAGGTGATGAAAATGTTCTAAAACTGAGTATGGTGATGGTTGTGCCTATCTGTGGCTATCCGAAAAATTGTACACTTTAAAATTGGTTTGAATTGTACACTTTAAAAATGGTTGAATGTGGGGACACCCATGTGGCTCAGTCAGTTGGGCATCCGACTTTGGCTGAGGTCATGACCTCACGGTTTGTGAGTTCAAACCCTGTGTCGGGCTCTGTGCCAACACCTCAGAGCCTGGAGCCTGCTTCAGATTCTGTGTCTCCGTCTCTCTTTGCCCTTCCCCTGCTCGTGCTCTCTTTCTCGCTCAAGAATAAATAAACATTTAAAAAAAATTTTTAAAAACGGTTGAATATGACTTCCAAATGTGAATTATCTTTCAGTTTTTAAAAAAGCAGTTTTTTAAAGAATGGGAAAGGAGGAAGTAGATGCAGTTCTTCAAAGAAGTTTAGATAGAAAAAGGAGTAAAGCTACTTTATTCTTTGACATAATAGGAAAATCACAGAGGATAGATACAGTTACAAAGAAAGAAAAAAGCTAGGGAAGTCCAAGGTGATGAAGGCTATTGCCAGTGGTTTGGTCTTAGAATAAAGTAGCAGCAAATGGTCACCTATAGAGAGCAGGGGCTGCTAGTGCGGAATTTCAAGTTAATACCTTGCGCTTTAGGTCTCTTGAAAGTAAGGGGTTAGCATAAATGTATAATAGATACAATTTTCTTTTTCTCTGCAAAATGTGGGTAGCGTAGCAGCAGGTACAGAAATCATCTAAATAAGATATTCTTAGAGCTTTGAAAGGAAGATGAATTAGAAAAATCAAGATGCTAATGAGAGTACCTTGAAATGGTTGGCTGCGGATAGAGGGTAGACTGGTGAATATCATGATGGAGTAGGAGAGTCAGAAAAGGTTCCATAGCATTGATTGCAGTAAGGTCTAAGAGCAAGTTCTTTTGAGTAAAATCTCGCTCCTTTATTGACATAAAAAGCCTGGCATGATATTTTCCATCTATTTTCTGTTTGACTTCATCTTGTACCATTCTCCTATCACTGAGGTGCTTGCTTCTCTAAGTTTTTAGCCAACAAAGCCAGGTGTGGCCCCTCCTCAGGGCCTTTGTACTTCCTGTTTTCTTTGCATGGAAATCAACATCGCTTTGCTCGCTCTTTTCCTTCAGATGTGCTCAGCAAACCTTCTTTTGCCTTATCCTGTACAATATAGGATGAAAAAAAATGAGAAAGTCATCTAAACACATTGTTTCTGGCTTACTTTATTTTTCTCTTAAAACTTATAACTCATATTCCATATTTAAATCATTTAAAAATTTGTATTTTTCTGAGTATCTTATTAGCAACGTTAAGCTTCTCATTTAGTGAGCGGTAAGAGGACAGGGAATTTTAATTGACTTTACTACTATATTTCCCACATCTAGGAAGTATCTGGCAAATCGGAGAGACTTAATAGTATAGAGGGAAGGAGATGGGGAAAGTTGAGGGTGTGAAAAGTTGTCTTCAAGGTTGGAGAGCAAGAAGTAGAGCAGTTCAAAAGGATGACTCAAATATGGAAGCTTCATAGTAAAGCTAAAATAAAAGTAGACTTCTAATACAAGATAGGTTTCAGGAAAGTTATCAGTTTCGACGTTGTAGTCACCAAGAATCTTCACTGCAATTCGGAGACCAGGAAGAGTGTTAGTACTTACAATTCAGAACTGAAATGTCTGCAGAAGAGGAAAGAGGCTTCTTAAGGTCAGTAAATGACAGGAGCAAAAACAGAACACATTTAAGTAGATGGTGTGGACTTCAATAAAGGATTGCCTCTGGCAGATTAAGACACTAGTTCCTCCCTGTTCCATTGTGTTCTATCTTCACCTATTACAGAAAACACTATAGTTAGCACTCTACCTGCACATTTCTTCACTGCCTTGTAAAGTGCTTTTAATCTACATCTTCCCAGCACTTAACAAGGGCCTGGGACATGGTATTCTCAGCAAATATGTGCTGAGGGAAATACTTGTTGAATGAGAAATGTTAAGAGATAACTATGGAATTATGATGTACGAGCCAAGAGCATTGTGACCTCTAGGGCTTGTTAGTTGGCCAGAAAGGGTGGGAAGGGAGAAATCCAGTTTTCCTAAATTACATGAAGGAGCAGGTCAGATGTTTTCAAGGTTAACACTTAGAATGAAGGGAGATTTGTTTAAAAAAATAAATAAATATGGGGCGCCTGGGTGGCTCAGTCGGTTAAGCGGCCGACTTCAGCTCAGGTCATGATCTCGCAGTCCGTGAGTTCGAGCCCCGCGTTGGGCTCTGTGCTGACAGCTCAGAGCCTGGAGCCTGTTTCAGATTCTGTGTCTCCCTCTCTCTGACCCTCCCCTGTTCATGCTCTGTCTCTCCCTGTCTCAAAAATAAATAAAACGTTCAAAAAAATTTAAAAAAAATAAATAAATAAAGACAATGGAAGGACTGGTAGAAGGGTTATAAACAAGGGCCATGTAAGGAGATGCAGAGTTAATTATAGGAATAAGAAAGCAAATGGAAATAATGGTTATAGACATTTGATAATAATTGTCAAAGGAAAAATATAAGACCCAATAGTTGGACTGCTAAATGAAAATGCAAATAATTTAAGACATGGGAAGATGAAAGAGGAAAGAAGGACGTTCTGGTTTGTGAGAAATATTATAAAACAATTAGCTTAGAACCCCAATTGGGAGTATTTATGTGACTGTAGGACTTTGACAAACACTTTTTATTTTGTCCTCGTTCTGTTAGTTTGGCATGGGAAGGCTGATAAAAGCCTAGACCCTGTGAACTTCCCTCTCAGTGAGCTCCCTGGGAAATGGCAGCTGTGGCACAAAGGGTCAAGTGAGTGGAGCAGGTTTCTACACACCTGGCTCTCTCGTGAGGCTTTCAGACTCTCTAGAATCTGGATTTCCTCCACAAAGGCATAGCCCCATTAGAATTAAAAAGATTTTACATTGTTATTCTCTTAGTTTCAAATGACGGTACAAATACAGTAGATACCAATATAAATTGTATTACATTTATATGTAGGACTTATGTATAGGTTAAGATGTTTAGTTCTTAACACATGTTTAGTCATGAAATGTATTTGTAAATATTTAAATTTTTAAAATTTTTCCTTTTTGTTCATAGAGAGTTACATTTTATATAGAGGATAGATTTTTAAGAAAGGCATTCACACTCCAATACAGTAGCATTTAGTTTTATATAATCTGAATTCATTTTTAATACATTTTGTTCCCACAGCCCCGAAAAGGCTTTGAAAGACTCACTGCAACCCTATGAAGCTGCTTATTTATCAAAATCTTTATCTCGACTCTTTGATCCTATCAACTTGGTTTTTCCCCCTGGTGGTCGCAATCCTCCTTCTGCAGATGAACTTGAAGGTATAATTAAAACTATAGCAAGGTACGGATTTTTATGTAATGACATGCTATAAAATGCCTGCCACATTTGTTAGTGATGTTTTAATTTACTTCAAATTATTCAAGTAATTAGTCCTGCAATTAAATCAAGGGGTTTGCAGTGAATCAGTGCACATACAGAAAGTACTTAAGATTCCAATTAATAAAACCCTTTAAATACAGTCTAAAAATAGCTTATAATTATTCTGTATCTTGTCAAGGATGAAAAGTAAACCTAATTTTTATGCCATAGTAAATATCCAGTGTTACACAGTAAAATAGCATAAAAATAATTTTACAAATTGATAAAGTATAGAGCTTAATGTTTTTTATCTTAAGTCCATAAAGTACTTCATGCACAGGATATTACAATCTTGATTAGCCTACCTGTGTGTGTGGCTATTTTGAGCTTCCTAAGTAAACATGACAGCTTTTAAAATGCTCAAAAGGTGAGGTATCCTGGTAGAGGTGCTACCTGAATGCTTGCAGACGATATAATTGTACTGGTGCCTTAGACATTTACAGTTACCCAGATTCATCTGCAGTTAAGACTGTCTCAGCTCCTATCATAGCTAACAAGTTGTCCTAACAGGAGGTCTGTACATTTGTAGATGAACATTTTGAGAAATAAAATAGTAGTTCAGGCAATATAGGATCAAAGTATAGAACTGTCTAGATGGTGTTAGACTACACATTTGAAGGTGGCGATTCTGAGGCATGTGAGAGTAAGACTAAGAAGCCACCGGTATAATGTCCACAAGCATATATCCAGCTGCAAGTGTACCTTACCTACGCAGTGTCTAAATTGCTCTGCATCTTGATCTTAAATCTTTTCACAATTATCATGACTTTTCCAAAGTCCTAATTCTAGATTGTTTTTACCCTCCGGTCTCTGTTAGGTCTCTGTTAATCTTTTTGGTTTGGTAGTGACAACAGTAGTCTTGGATTCAACCTGATCTTTTGACCTATTTATGAAAATATTAAAGGGGCATCTCTCCCATTCCTCTGGACAGTTTGACAATGCTGTAATCAAATACAACATGGAGCTCGAAGAAGCATGGTTATGCCCAGTATTCAGTAGAACTTAAAAGTCACCATTAATAATGTCTCACTATTTATAAAGTACATTTTTATGGCACACAATATACACTAGTGTTGTTTCAAAGTCTTTCACTTTCTTGATAAAGAGAATCTGTTAAGTGCCAAGATTTGTTTGCTACTTCAGACACAATAATTATCTTTTCCTGCTTTCTACCTATATATGGGGTTTTGTGCAGTTTTGAACTCCTAGTATTTTTCCATGGTCTTGGTAAATACTTTTTTTTTTTTTTTTTTTTTTTTTTTTTGGCATTCAGCTCAAACATCTCAATCCATTGTTAAAGTTGAAAATAAATATGACAAGGAAACACTTCAAGAATCCAAATTTTAAATTTTCAAATTAGGGGGTGCCTGGGTGACTAAGTCAATTGAGTGTATGACTCTTGATTTTGGCTCAAAATCCCAGGGTTGTGGGGTTGAGCCCTGCATTGGGCTCCACACTGAGCATGGAGCCTGTTTAGGATTCTCTTTCTCTCTCCCTCCTCCCCCTTTCCCTAGGGCTCGCTCTCTCTCTCTCTCTCTCTCTCTCTCTCAAATAAAAGATAAATAAATAAAATAAAATTTCACATTCTATCTTTGTTATGCTTTTAATGTATTTAAAAAGCTACTCTACAAAATAGCATGAATTGGCATAATTTCTACAGAAACTGAACATCTTTATGTATCATGTGTAATTTATATTTTTAGCCTCTGTCCTTCCAAGGTCATCATTTCCATTCAAAAGCTGTCATTTCCTTGCAGATGTCTGTGATATGCAGTGTCTCTAATTGCACTTATCAGTATTAACAAGAGTGCTACTTTAAAAATCTGTACACAATTTACTCTCTTAATCACAGCCTGAACCCACACATGATGTGCTTTTATTAATGAGAAACTGGTCATTAACCAAACCATCTCAAAGCACTTTTTCTTAATGCTGAATTTAGAAAGAAAAATGAAACAATGCAACCAATTCTTGGAAGCAGTCAGTGAAGTCTATAAAAAGAATCACCACATTGCTTATTGGGTTTAAGTTTATATGTTGTCCTTTACTTTGTTGATGAACTATGTTGCTAATAATTAAAGTCTGTTTTTGTTTTCTCCAGTGAACTAAATGTAGCTGCTGTAGACGCAGACCTCACAATAGCTGTGTCTAAAAACGTGGCAAAGACCATCCAGTTATACGGTGTAAAATCGGAGCAGCTTGTAAGTGATATATATCCCTTCTGGAAACTTTAATGATTTTGCTTAAAATTGCTAATTATACTTGCCTAAGTATAAATATTGAATTGACTGAATATTAATTTACTGGTGTTTTTACTTTAGTGAAATTTTGAAACTTTCTGATGAATTTGAACCAAAGAAAAGTTGGATCTGGTAAAAAGTGATCCTCCTACCATTGTTATACTTTTACAGTGCAAGAAAGTTTTATAAGGTTTTAAAAACAAAACGAAACAAAACAAATGCCTGTACTGGGGTGCCTGGGTGGCTCAGTCAGTTAAGCATCAGAGTCTTGGTTTCAGCCCAGGTCATGATCTCACAGTCCGTGGGATCAAGCCCCGCGTTGGGCTCTGTGCTGACAGCATGGAGCCTGCTTGGGATTCTCTCTCTCTCTGCCCTTCCCCCACTCACACTGTCTCTCGGTCTTTCTCTGAAACATTTTTTAAAAATGCCTGTACTACCTTATAGTCTAATTATATATATATATATATATTTAATATAATTATCTCAGATTGATCAAAATTCCCCTCTGGTGTGACTGCTCACCTAGATACCATTCTTGCAGTTACCTATTGTGAAACTGACTTGAACTGTTAAAAAAAATGATCAGAGGAAGTGAACTGCTTAAAACTGTAATAAAAAATGTTGATTTACTTTTGAAAAGTTTTAACCATAGAGCGTGGAAGTTTAACCCTAAAATAATTTTGTTTGAAAGATTATTTTATTTGTATTTAAAATAATAGCTAAATTACTGAATCATGATCCTAATTCTATGCATTAATGTTTTAAAGTTAAGTACACATATTTAACTAGTATATATGTATGCTAACTGAAATCCAAATATTAAGGCTTTAATATATTTTCATCTGTATTGATTGATTAATTTTAAGGAATGTGCCAGAATCTCTATGGTCTTTACAGAGGTGACCAACCATGTTTTCAGTTTAGCCTCTGATTGCTCCCAAATCAAACATCATAAAATGAAGTAATCTGATTTTACCTATATGCTTGTAGTTCTAGTTGGTTCTGGAATGATATTTCGGGTACATTGGTAGCAAATTGAACTGAAAGAATTTGCATAAAATGATGGTTGGTGGTAACGATCATAAGGCTTCTTTCAGTTCCAACGGATGGCCAGATTTTGTTTGCATATTAATGTGCTATTTTCCATTCAGTTGTTCTTATAGCCTTGATAAGCAATTTAGGAGCATCTTTTTAAAACTTTATTGAAAACTGGTCCTACAGAGACCATGGAAGCTCTTTATAGGTAATTAGTTGACTAATTTTTCTCTCAAACTTTTTAAATAGAAGCTTTATTATGATATTCATTGCTTTAAAAAACATTTGTTGCTATAAATGAAATTCAGTATTACATCCAATAGAGTTTGTTATAGTTACTGAAAATGTCAGGAAAAAAAATCATTCGATGGTCCCACCTGAGGACAGCATGATAAGGAAGAGCCAGCATATGTATAGAAAATACTTTTCATTTCTGCTGCAGCAGGGGGCAGTGGTATTGTAACATGTGACTTCAGTTAAGGTGATAACGGTAAAGGCTTTGACAAAATTAAAATACATCAACAGACATTTGACTGTGATACTGTTGGTCAGATAGTCTGTGACCCTGATTACTCAGGCCTGCCAAACCTACAATGCTGAAGGCTAACCAGAAAATCATTTTCAACTTTGATTTTAGTGCAGAAAGAAAACCTAAACATTAATAAGAGTACAAAAAGCATCATATGCTTTATTTTTAAAATATTAATTAAGGACTTAGGTAACATTTTAGTATATATCTCTTATTTTTGGCTAGTAGTACTATTTCTGTTACTTCTTTATCTTAAGTTTGATGTTTTTTATTCTTTGATCTTGCCATATTCCTATTCTTTTAGAATTATTTCTCTGAAAACATTTAGAGGAAAATAGCCAGTATTAAGTCTTCAGTGGGAGAAAGACTTGAAACAGAATTTGAATTAGAATATCTACTTTATCTGTAAATGGAAATGTTGGCTTGAAATATGGCATGATATTTCTGTAAATGGAGGATTCTTTTTATAGATGAAAAATTTAAGTCCACAAGGTTGAAAAGTGACAGAAATCAGATCCTTAATGGAATGTTCAAGTAGTGAGATGAAGGAAAGCTAGAATTTTTGAGACAAACACGCTTTCAAAAAGGGGGACTTGAAAATATACAACTTAAAATGTAGAATGAGCTGCTTTCCTGAATCCTAAATTTATTTCCCTAAAGGTCAGTTGTGTAAGTTTGTTGGCTATCAGAATGTTTTAGTATACTTAACTACAGCTTGAATTCCTATCAGGAGGAAAGCTCATAAAAGGATTTCTCAAGTTGATCCTTAATGTGGACCATCTTTGTGGTCATCTCAGTCATTCTGTGTAGTTAGATAAATTCTTCCACATGCTTAACAGCTATGTTATTTGTTTTCAACCTCTTTATTTTAATATTCTAGGACACAGTAGAGTATAACATAATAAATTGTATGTATATACTACATATATAGTACATATATGTGCATATAATAATCTGGAATTGTTTTATCATTACACATGTGTTATTTTTTCTAAGGTTTTCTGTTATTAATCACAATGTTATGTGTCATATAAACCTAAACCTCTGTAGGGACTAATTCTTAGATTCGTTTTTATGACTCTTACATGGTACCAGAGAATTCATTTCTTGAGGTTAGAGAAAGGCCATAAAAATAATGACAGTTACTAAACATTTATAGTGGCTTGGATTATGCCAAGCCATTTATATGTATTATCTTATTTACTTCACAGTAATCCTATGTAATGGAAGTAGCGATACCTGCCACTACAAAATGTGGAAATTAAGGCTGAGAAAAGTTAATAGCATGCCTGATACAGACTGGTAAAAGTAGAATGCCGGCCAACAAGTGTTGAAACTAGCATTTAAACTCAGATTTGACTCTAGACCAAGCTTTCAAACTGCATTGTATCTCAACACAAATACATCTTTCTTTTTTATTTAAGAAATGTGAAATTGTTTTTGTGATTTACTTATTTACTTATTCACTTAATTACTTTACAATATGACATAGAGATCTAAATCTAATATATGCATGATGTATATTATTTATATACTATAGTTTATTTAACTTGTGTTCTTAGTGGATAGTGTTTTGATCCCTAACAAAATGATACAAACTGGGTGACTTATAACCAAGATAAATAATGTCAATTAAAGAGGCCCCTGAGTGGCTCAGTCTGTTAAGCGTCTGACTTTGGCTCAGGTCATGATCTCACAGCTCATGAGTTCAAGCCCTGCATCGGGCTCTATGCTGACAGCTCAGAGCCTGGAGCCTGCTTCAGAATCTGTGTCTCTCTCTCCTTCTCTGTGCCCCTCCCCTGCTAGCGTGCACGCACGTGCTGTCAAAAATAAACTTAAAAAAAAATTTTTTTTAAATAATGTCAATTATAAACAACATTCATTTGTTTCTTACAATTCTGAGGCCTGGAAAGTCCAAGATCAAGGCACTAGCCGATTTGGTGTCTGGTGAGACACCTTTGCTAGCTCACTGATGGCTGTCTTTTCATTGTAACCTCACAGGGAAGAGGGCATGGGGCTTTTTAAAGCCTTTTTTATAAGGGCACTAATCCCTCTTGTGACATAATCACCTCCCAAAGGCCCCCCTTCCTTGCGTGTTAGATTTCAACATATAAGTCAGGAATGGGGTGAGTGGGAAGGATACAAACATTCAGAGCATAGCAGATATTTAGATGGTTTAGTAATTTAGTTTAGAAAAAACAGGGATTTAACCTTGAATTCTCACATGTGAGTTATAACCAAGAAGGGTTTACTTCCTCTAGTATGTATTTAATTTAGTATGTAATGTGAATATCAGCTTCATGGGTACCCTTTTGTAAAAAGGAGATCACTGGTTTTTCAGACTGTCTTTAAAAGTTCTTATTCATTTGTCTTGACTGACAGTAGTTGTAAAGTTGTAAGTAATTTACTAAGCAGAAAAAAAAATTACTGAGTAGAATTTATGTTCAAAATACATACCTATAGATGTATATATCACATTTTAGGATTGAACTGAACAAATTGATTATTTAATGGTTATGTATTGGTAATTTATATGGTTCTGAAATGTGACCTTTAGAAGAAAATGTCATTAGACCTCGCAAGTTTGAGTCAATGTTTTCCTTGTCCTCTATATATTAAAATTAAATTAAAATATTACTATAAAGAAGTTATTGTGCCTTTATAAACCTTTATAGGCTTGTAAACTTGTGATGTCAAAATTAGAGGCAGATATACTAAAAAGTAGTCCTTTTAAAAGGTAAGCTGTAAGGACATTTTCCAACAGTAACCATTATCTGATGGTTTCAGGGAATGACATCTAGAATCTTGGGGTAAATGTCAAGTGTTGTAAACTGTGAGAAAGTAGATTGGCATTTAATTAGGTTGCAGACCATTTAAATGGAAACAGTAATAGGAATGACATTTAAGGGGAGGTTTCAACTTTAATGCAGGTCAGTAGCTGTGTATGAGGTCAGTAGTTTTAGATGGCAGTAGGGTTTTGGGGTTTTTTTTGTTTTTTTTGTTTTTTTTTTTTTAAACGCTTTGTAAATACACCCTTTATTCTTTGTGTGATTTCATAAGCAATTTGGAGACTTGACATTCCTATAGTGGAAGAAAACCTACATGTGTGATATTTAAATGATGATACAGAAACATGAGTTCAACTTTTTTAGCTTTAAAAGGATTATTTAATGCAGATTTAAATGTCATCTACCTGGATACTGCTCCATATAATATCATATGATAATATTCTATATTCTTAACATTAAAATAATAAAAAGTTTTAAAAATATGTAATCACTTGGGAGAATTTTTATATTATGTACAAATAGACAAAACGTATCAGTAGATTCTTTTGCCCCAAATGCACTTTAGCTATAATACAAACACACTGAGCCCTTTAGGTTACCTACCCTCTCGATTCATAGACAGCCTTCTACTCTTTCTTACCTCCATTCTTGCATTTAACTATTTTAGGATCACTCCTTCTTTCCGTTGAGATCACTTTCTGACTTGCTTCCCAGACTTGTGAGAGCTTGATTTTCTGCAGGCTGTGCCAGGTCCGTAGTAAATGGTCATGCTGGTTTAGAATTCAGGGGGACACCTGCGTGACTCAGTCAGTTAAGCGTCTGACTTCGGCTCAGGTCATGATCTCACAGTTCGTGGGTTTGAGCCATGTGTCAGGTGGTGTGCTGACAGCTTGCTCAGAGCCTGGAGCCTGCTTCATCCTGTGTCTCCTTCTCTCTCTGCCCCTCCCCCGCTTGTGCTCTGTCTCTCAAAAATAAATAAATGTTAAAAAAATAAAAAAAAAATTTCAGTAGGCACAACCAAGCAATTGCACTACTAGGTATTTATCCAAGGGATACAGGTGTGCTGTTTTGAAGGGGCACATGCACCCCAATGTTTATAGCAGCACTATTGTCAATAGCCAAAGTAGGGAACGAGCCCAAATATGCACCAATGGCTGAATGGATAAAGATGTGGGGGGTGTGTGTGTGTGTGTATACACACACACACACAATGGAGTATTACTCAGCAATCAAAAAGAATGAAATCTTGCCATTTGCAATTACATGGATGAAACCAGAGGGTATTATGCTAAGTGAAATTAGTCAGAGAAAGACAAATATCATATGACTTCACTCATCTGAGGACTTTGAGACACAAAACGGATGAACCTAAGGGAAGGGAAGCAAAAATAATATAAAAACAGGGAGGGGGACAAAACATAAGAGAATCTTAAATATAGAGAAGAAACACAGGGTTGCTGGAGGGAGGGGTTGTTGTAGGGGGATGGGCTAAATGGGTAAGGGGCATTTAGGAATCTACTCCTGAAATCGTTGCACCGTATGCTAACTAACTTGGATGTAAATTTAAAAAATTAATTAATTAATTAAAAAAAGATTCAGTAGGCCATAGTGAAGACTTAGGAAAAGGTCAGAAATGGTTATTATCGTTAGGAAGTATTTTCAGAAGAAAGTGAGAAGTGCAAATTTGTTGGTTAAAGTCTGCAAAGTCTTTATTATCTGTTGTAATGAGAACATTGCATAATAGACAACCACAACACCTGAATGGCATTCAGTAAGCATTTATTGCTCATACTTGAGGGGCAGCTAGGTGACTTTACCTTGGTTGGGTTTGCTCACAGCCGGCTGGCAGCTGATCGAGGCCGCCTTCAACTATAGTTAAATACTCTGTTCTGCATGTCTCTGTGCCTGCAGCAGGCTCTCCTGGGCTTGATCCCATGAGGAAGGCAGAAGTACAAGAGAGAAATTATTCCCCAAGGTCTGGCTTACCAAAACCACCCAACCACAGTGCAATATGAAATTGCAAAGGATGTGGATAGAAAGAGGGATGAAGGATTGGGACTAATCATGCCATCTGTCACAAAGCCAAATTAGGAACATGGCAATAGCAACAACAAAAAAAAGCTCATGAAATTTTCTTTTTGAATCTTGTCAGTGTGCTTTAAATTTTTAAAAATATCTAGGGGTACCTGGGTGGCTCAGTCGGTTAAAGGGTCCGACTCTTGATCTCAGCTCAGGTCATGATCTTGGTTCAGGTCACGGTCTCATGAATCATGAGATCGAGCCCTGCATTGGGCTCTGCACGGCTTTGGATTCTCTCTACCTCTTTCTCTGCCCCTCCCCACTCATGCTGTCTCTCTCTCTCAAAATAAATATAAACTTAAAAAAAAAGCAGAAAATAGGGGCACCTGGGAGGCTCAATCAGTTAAGTGTCCGACTTCGGCTCAGGTCATGATCTCACGGTCCATGAGTTCGAGCCCCACGTTGGGCTCTGTGCTGACAGCTCACAGCCTGGAGCCTGCTTAGGATTCTGTGTCTCCCTCTCTCTCTGCCCCTCCACTGCTCATGTTCTGTCTCTCTCACTGTCTCTCAAAAATAAATAAACATTAAAAAAATGTTTAAAGCAGAATATACAAGTATTTATTTACATATGTATTTTGAGCTATAAAAAATGGAGTTGAAAATCTGCATATAACTTTTGACTCCCTAAAAACTTAAAAAACTTAACTACTAATAACCTACTGACTAATAACCTACCCTAATTGACCAGATCCTTAGTCATACAACATAAGTCAATGTTTATGTTATGTTAAACATAAACATATAAATAAATAACATAGTCAATTAACACATTTTGAATGTTATATATACATATACTATATTCTTTAAGAATAAAGTAAACTAGAGAAAATGAAATGTTGTTAAGAAAATCATAAGGAAGAGAAGATACACTTACAGTACTGTATTTATCAGAAAAAAAATATATGTCTAAGTGGACCCGCACAGTTCAAACCTATACCATTCTAGGGTAAACTATATCAGTTTTAGGTGCACAGCCACTTGCCTCTCCTGTGGTTAGAACTTTTAAGATTTATTCTCTTAGCAACTTTCAAATGTACAATACAGTATTGTTAACTATAGTCCCCCTACTTTATATTTCTAGGACTTATTTATCTTATAATAGGAATTTTGTATTCTTTGGACTATTTTCACCCATTTTGTCCCCACCCCTGCCTCTAGTAATCACCAATCTGTTCTTTGTATCTATGATAACACAGTATTGATTCTCTGTCTTGTTTATTTTACTTAGCATAATGCTCATAAGGTCTATCCATGTTGTTACAAATGGCAGGATTTCCTTCCTTTTTAATGGCTGAATAGTATTGCATTGCATATATATGTGATCTCTCTCTCTCTCTCTCTCTCTCTCTCTCTCTCTCACATGTTCTTTATCCATTCATGAATGGATACTTAGGTTGTTTCTATGTCTTGGCGAGTGTAAATCATGCTACGATGAACATAGGAGTGCAAATATCTTTTCAAGATAATGATTTTATTTTCTTGGAGTAAATACTCCAAGAAGTAGAATTGCAGGATCCATATGATAGTTCTATTTTTAATTTTTTGAGAAACTTCCAGAAAGTTTTCCATAATTTATATTGCCACAACAGTGCCCAAAGGTTGCCTTTTCTTCCACATCCTCACCAGCACTTGTTATTCTTTGTCTTTTTGATACCAGCCACTCTAACAGGTATGAGGTATGATATCTCATCGTGGTTTTGATGTGTATTTCTATGATGATTAGTGATGTTGAGCACCTTTTAATATCCTGTTGACCATCTAAGTGCTGTCCTCAGAAAAATGTCTCTTCAGATCTAATCTCTAATCAGATTTTTTCTTTTTTGCTGTTGGGTTGTATGAATTCTTTATATATTTAGGATAATAACCTCTTATGATACATGATTGGCAAATATTTTCTCCTATGTGTATATTAAATTTTTATGGCATCCAATATCAGTTTCTTAGCCAGAAAATAGAAATTTATCACTATCATAATTAACTTAATGATTTTAACTAATGTTACTATTACTTTAAAAACTCATGAGCCTTTCTCTGTGTACTTCATTTGATGATATATATTTTGACCCCTTATCAAATTTTCTAGTCTTTATTGCCCTAAACATTTTTTCATTACTACAGTATATAATATCCAAATAAATATTTTTCCTCTTGTGTTTTTTCTTTCTTTTGTTACAAAATATATTTATTTTTTCCTTAATTTCAAAATGTGGTGTGTCTTCAGTCTCTGAACAATAGAATTTTCCATACTACAGGAAATAAAATAGTAGAGACTTGAAAAGAAATTAGGCAATTGAATCTTGCTTCATAATTTTTCACTGCCATGTTAGCACTTCGATACCATGAAGATTTTTAAAACATATTATTCACTTTTTCAAGGTGTTCTTGCTGACAGGATTAGTCTGAATTACCCGGTCCATTTTTACTCAAATTAGAAGTTTTAGCACTGTAGAGCTTTTACATCTTTTCAAGCATATTAATGATCAAAAAGAGCTTTTATTCTTATCCCTGTTCCAGGGTATTTGAGTGTATTTTAATTCCCTAATGTATACTTCAAAATTATTCTTTTTGAAAATGTTTCTGGGAGAGAAAGTTGTCAGCATTTAGTCAAGGTAAGGCTTTGATTCATTCACTCAGCGCACCCTCTTTCCTACCCAGCACACTCAGACATACAGACACACATAGAGTAAAGATAGCCTTACTCACAAATAAGATACAAAGAGGGGCGCCTGGGTGGCTCAGTCGGTTAAGCGGCCGACTTCGGCTCAGGTCATGATCTCGCGGTCCGTGAGTTCGAGCCCCGCGTCGGGCTCTGTGCTGACAGCTCAGAGCCTGGAGCCTGTTTCAGATTCTGTGTCTCCCTCTCTCTGACCCTCCCCCGTTCATGCTCTGTCTCTGTCTCAAAAATAAATAAACGTTAAAAAATTAAAAAAAAAAAAACAAAAAAAACCAAATAAGATACAAAGAAAACCTACATTAACCTCTTAAGGCTGCTATAGGTACCAGCTAGGGGGATACGAGGCAAGATTGCCTGGTAAATGGAACTAAGGTCAAAACACAGTCAGGAATGGGATCTGCAGTATTCCAATGCGATGGGATTTCTGAGCCACCAGCCCAGGTCTGATTGTGAAATGGAGAGCTGTGGTGACTATGGCAGAGAGGGAGGCATGGTTGAAAGGACAACTCTAAACCCCCAAACACTAGGGACAATCAGAGAGAGGAAGGGGAAAAGACACATAAACACTCCCTTTAAAAATTAGGATGCAAACTGAAGTTTGCTGCATTTGAATGCAAAAGAACTCATTTACATCTTAGAAAAATTGATGTTTTTTAAAATTATCCTTTAATTTATCAAGCACATAGCACACTTGTGGGCAACTTTTTACTCAACTCGTTAGTAGGAAGTTGTGCCACTTTAGAATATTTTCTAAGACATACCTAAAAAGGTGTATTTGGAAAGCGTTCTGTGTTAGAAATCAAGAAAATCTTTTTTGTCCTTCTTGGACACTTATCTTTATATCACTTTTCAGTATCTTAGGATAGGAATTGTTAATCTAGGAGGTCTGTGAAGAAATTACAGGACATCTGTGAATCTCAGGAAATTATCAAATATTATTATGACGTGTGAATTTTTTCGGGGAAAATTTCACATATTTCAAAAAAGTCTATAATCCCTCCTTCTGAAATAACTGAAAAGTATCTAGAAAATCTCCCAAGTATTTGTTTGTCACAAACTATATAATGTCTTAATAGGGGGAAAGAAAGAGGGATGGATATAGGCTACTTAGGGTAGAATGAATGATTTCTAGAAAAGATGATGAGGACCTTACAAGAATAGGCAGCAGAAATGATCGTTTATGACAAAGTTTGTGTAGGTGTGATGGCTGCTTCCTGTTTGTGATAAGAGTCAATCTTCCCTGGTTGATAAAACTTTTAGGCAGAGGACTTTATGATGGTTGAGTTCCTTTTGGAGGATGTGCTTTTGGGCAGATGACAGCGAGTTCAGAGAAAGCCAGTCTGCTTGTATTTGCTATTTTTCAGTGACTTCAACCTGAAATAATATACAAGAGCAGCATATTTTGGAGTGGCATGTCCCAAACTCTTTCACACTCAAGTTATACAAAAATCAACTATTTATGTTTGCCAGCTACAAACAGAAAATAGAATTCTTTAAAAACACTATTTATAATGGCATCAGAAAATAACATGTTTCTATGAATAGTTTGAGAAAACATGGGCAAGACTACACTGAAAACTGTAAGTCATATTGAGAGAAATTAAAGAAATAAATGACGGCACATACTCTATTCATAGATTGGACGACTCAGTGTTGTAAACATGTCAGTTCTTCCAAAACTGATCTGTAGGTTCAGTGTAACAATATGCTTTTTACCAATGCAGACATATTTGTTCTGATAGCAAGATCTATTAGAAACCTGCAGTAATGGTGATGATGATGTATTAGCACAAGGTTAGAGAAACAGCCCCACAAGTATACTGTCACTTCTTGTGCGACAGAGATGGCAGTGGACAGCAGTGGGGAAAGGGTGGTCTTTTTGGTAAGTGATGATGAGTTATTTTGATAGTCTTGTGGAAAAAGAAGAAAGTTGGCCCTCACCAAAGACAAAAATCAATTTTAGGTAGAATTTAGATCTAAATATGAAAGGGAAACCTAATAGAAATACCTACACATGTACACCATGAGATGTGTTTAGCAGCATTTTTTGTAAGAGCCTCAAAATGGAAACAACCCAAATGCCCATCAAGAGAACACTACATAAATTCTGAGATATTCATCAGTGGAATGCTGTACGATACTGAAAAAGAAGGAGACTACAGCTTACATACAGTCCTACATGGATGAATCTCACAAACGTAATGTTGAACAAAATATAAATATATATATATTTATTATATATGAAATAATATGTCCCAAATGATTATATAAAGAAATCACTTTATAGGAGGAAGGAGATGATTGAGTTTTTGGAGTGCTGATAATGTTTAAACTTTTTGTCTGTGTTTACGAGAGTTTTTGATTTGTAATCATTCATTTATCTGTACACTGGTTTTATTTATTTACCTACTTATTTATTTAATATGAAATTTATTGTCAAATTGGTTTCCATACAACACTCAGTGCTCATCCCAACAGGTGCCCTCCTCAATACCTATCACCCACCCTCCCCTCCCTTGCACTCCCCATCAACCCTCAGGTTGTTCTCACTTTCAAGAGCCTCTTATGGTTTGGCTCCCTCCCTGTCTAACTTTTTTTTTTTTCCTTCTCCTCCCTCATGGTCTTCTGTTAAGTTTCTCAGGATCCACATAAGAGTGAAAACATATGGTATCTGTCTTTCTCTGTGTGACTTATTTCACTTAGCATAACACTCTCCAGTTCCATCCAAGTTGCTACAAAAGGCCATATTTCATTCTTTCTCATTGCCACATAGCATTCTATTGTGTATATAAACCACAATTTCTTTATCCATTCATCAGTTGATGGACATTTAGCCTCTCCGTAATTTGGCTATTGTTGACAGTGCTGCTATAAACATTGGGGTACAAGTGCCCCTCTGCATCAGCACTCCTGTATCCCTTGGGTAAATTCCTAGCAGTGCTATTGCTGGGTCATAGAGTAGATCTATTTCTAATTTTTTGAGGAACCTCCACACTGTTTTCCAGAGCGGCTGCACCAGTTTGCATTCCCACCAACAGTGCAAGAGGGTTCCCGTTTCTCCACATCCTCGCCAGCATCTATAGTCTCCTGACTTGTTCATTTTAGCCACTCTGACTGGCATGAGGTAGTATCTCAGTGTGGTTTTGATTTGCATTTCCCTGATGAGGAGTGACGCTGAGCATCTTTTCATATGCCTGTTGGCCATCTCGATGTCTTCTTCAGAGAAGTGTCTATTCATGTTTACTGCCCATTTCTTCACTGGATTATTTGTTTTTTGGGTGTGGAGTTTGGTGAGTTCTTTATACATTTTGGATACTAGCCCTTTGTCCGATATGTCATTCGCAAATATCTTTTCCCATTCCGTTGGTTGCCTTTTAGTTTTGTTGATTGTTTCCTTTGCAGTGCAGAAGCTTTTTATCTTCATGAGATCGCAGGATACAAAATCAATGTACAGAAGTCAGTTGCATTCTTATACACTAACAATGATGCAACAGAAGGACAAAGAAACTGATTCCATTCACAACTGCACCAAGAATCATAAAATACCTAGGAATAAATCTAACCAAAGATGTAAAAGATCTGTATGCTCAAAACTATAGAAAGCTTATGAAGGAAATTGAAGAAGATACAAAGAAATGGAAAAACATTCTGTGCTCATGGATTGGAAGAATAAATAGTGTTAAAATATCAATACTACGCAAAGCAATCGACACATGCAGTGCAATCGCAATCAAAATTGCACCAGCATTCTTCTCGAAGCTAGAACAAGCAATCCTAAAATTTGTATGGAACCGCAAAAGACCCCAAACAGCCAAAGTAATATTGAAGAAGAAGACCAAAGTGGGAGGCATCACAATCCCAGACTTTAGCCTCTACTACAAAGCTGTAATCACCAAGACAGCATGGTATTGGCACAAAAAGACACATAGACCAATGGAATAGAATAGAGACTCCAGAATTGGACCCACAAAAGTATGGCCAACTAATCTTTGACAAAGCAGGAAAGAATATCCAATGGAAAAAAGACAGTCTATTTAACAAATGGTGCTGGAAGAACTGGATAGCAACATGCAGAAGAATGAAACTAGACCACTTTCTTACACCATTCACAAAAATAAACTCAAAATGGATAAAGGACCTGAATGTGAGACAGGAAACCACCAAAATCCTAGAGGAGAAAGCAGGAAAAAACCTCTCTGACCTTAGCCGCAGCAATGTTTTCCTTGACACATTTCCAAAGGCAAAGGAATTAAAAGCAAAAATGTATACTGATTGTTTTTAAACATTTCTATCTTGATTTTATATTTCAATTAAAAATACTTATAAAGTACTGTAAAGGTAGGTGTATAGGTGGCACATGGGTATATCCTAGCTTTATAGGAGATTAATCGTTCAGTCTAGGACTTGAAAGAATATGGAGGCTTTTATAAGTTATAGTGAACCTCTAAATATTTAATAAATGAATCTTAGGAAAAAAGTGAAAAAGGACTGAGATCAGGAAAAGTAGAAGTGCTTGTTTTTCTTCCCTAGTTCACCAACCACCCACCTCTCCCCAGTTTAAACATTTAAGAACTTGCTAAAATAAACTAACCAAAACTAAATATAATATGCTGTACATTGGAAGTTTGGAGAAAATAAAGGGTGTGTGTGTGTGTGTGTGTGTGTGTGTGTGTAAGTGTGTAAAAGACATCTTGGGTGTAGATGTCGTATTTTTACTTTTGTAAAAGAAAACATATGTGACTACTCTCTTTGCTGAAAACCCTGTTTAGTTGGGAAATTGAATTTCTAACTGTAATCATTCTGATAGCCTTCAAAGATTGACAGTAATGACAAGGAATATTGAGCTCTGGGGAATTCAAACCCCTTTCCTTTTTCTCTCAAGAATCTATGGAGAACGCTTCAAGAAAATACTGATAGTTTGAGAGGTTAGTTCCAAATTAGTGAGGAAAGTAATGAGGGAAATAATTGGTAGTGCTTTGAAGACTTCTATGTGCTAATTTGGAAAACTCCCTAAGACATGATATCAGGCTGGAAAAAGAAGGTGAAAATAGAACATTTAGTAGTCCCACCTGTAAGTAAAACATAATAAAAATAAATGTCGTTTTAAGCTTTTTCTTTTTTCTTTCTCTCTTTCTCTCTTTTCTTTCTTTGCTGGAAGGTCACCGCAAGAAACTGTTAGTGTATAACTCTGAAGAGTGGGACTAAAGATGTGGAGAGAGAACATTTGGTCTTCAGTTTATATTTCTAAGTTAGTTCTGTTTCAGTTTTTACCATATGCAGGTTTTTAACTTGTAGAAATCATTTAATTAGCACCCAGAGGGACTGATCACACTGAGTGGGTTTGAGGAGGCAGGTACAAGTGGCTTAAAAGCCAACAGAAGTCCTGTAGCTGTTGAAGGAGTTTGTGTTCTGGACTCTGTTCTACATAAAGTGGCACCTTCAACCCAGAGCCTCTAGTTCTAAAGGACCCTGCTTCTTCAGCCTGGCTTCTGTGCCTGTATTCCAGAATACTGAGAGACCTAGAGACTTACTCTCCTGGAATTCCTGTGACCCAATCTAATAATCCTTGAAACTCTGTGACCTTAACTCTAGATGACGCCAGCCCTTGAAGAATATAGTAGGAAGTTTGGCCTTCACTGTGAGTGAGACAGAAGCCAGCCATTTCATGGTTGTACACAAAAGGAGGAAATCTAACTCAAAAGGAAGGATTGAAATGCAAGAAGTCATAGCAGGAGCAATTGGTAAACGTGTAGGTAAACTCAAGCCTTAATTGAATAAAACAAGAAGTAATAGTGACTAATTTGGGACATATATAACTAGATAGAATGAAAATATTAGTCCACATTAAAGTTTGAAATGAGAAGGGGTAATGAATTTTAAAGCATTCTAAAATGCTTTTATTATTCAGGAAGATTATAAAACTGGAGATATTTTGAGTTACATTGAATATGAATTTTAACAATTTAATTATGACCACTGAGAGTAGAAATAGAATATATAACTTCTAAGTGAACTGATGGAAAAATTGATAAAAGAGAAAAGTGTTAGTTCAATAAAAGGCTCAGAAATGAACAGAATAAAAGGAGGCAAAAAATCCTATGAGAAGTACATAGTAAGATGAATTTCAATCATTGATCACAATAAATGTAACTAAACTGGCCACTGACATTTCTCAATTTGGGTGGAATCGATAACTAAATTTAGCTTTTGTGTGACCCATGTAAAAACATACGCAATGTGGGTCCAAGGAGTGAATGGTCAAGAAAGAATTCTTGAGACGTTTGTGGTGGAAAAAGGTGCTTTTATTATAGCACCGGGACAGGACCTAGGAGTGCTGTATGAAGAAGGGGATGTACAGTATTAGATCATAAATGTTGTTTTTGAATCTTTACTGATAAAACTACTTTAGCAAGATTTCTCTGGTGCTTATCATTCAGCTCAATATTAACTCTCAGTAGGATGTATAGGCAGTCATGAGATCCTTTAAGAATGTAGCAACCAGGGGTGCCTGGGTGGCTCAGTTGGTCAGGTGTCCAACTTCGGCTCAGGTCATGATCTCATGGTTCATGAGTTTGAGCCCCGTGTTGGGCTCTGTGCCAACAGCTTGGAGCCTGGAGCCTGCTTCAGATTCTGTCTCCATCTCTCTGCTCCTCCCCTGCTCGCGCGCGCGTGTGTGTATGTGTACATATATACATATATATGTGTATATATGTATGTATATATGTATATATATATGTACATACAGCACATATATATGTACATATAGCATATGTACATATATATATACACACACACACACAGCAAAAAAGAATGTAGCAACCAGGGGCGCCTGGGTGGCTCAGTTGGTTGAGCATGTGACTTCAACTCAGGTCATGATCTCCTGGTCTGTGAGTTCCAGCCCCGTGTCGGGCTGTGTGCTGACAGCTCAGAGCCTAGAGCTGCTTCGGATTCTCTGTCTCCTCCTCTCTCTGCCATTTCCCTGCTTGTGCTCTTTCTCTCTCTCTCTTTCTTTCTCAAAAATAATTAAATGTTAAAAAAATAAAATGAAAAGAATGTAGCAACCAGTACATGTTTGATCCTTATCAGTACTACGCAGGCCATAGGTCAGCCTTCTGGGCTAAAGGTAAACATTTTCCTATTTCTATCCCTCATCGATAAGAACATGTAAAGGATGAAAGTAAAGGAATGGAGAAAAAATATTTCAGGCCAATACTAATTAGATAAGAACTGATGAAAATAACTGTAACCACATCAGACAAAATATATTCTGAAGCAAAACACCATTATTAGGGATTGGGGGGGGCGTGTCATAAAATGAGAAAAAGAACAATTTACCCGGAAGGTATAAGAATTATGATACACCTTACAACTCAGCTTCGGACTAATAAATAACATTATCTTTGTGCATATAATTTTATTATTTTCTTAAGATACATTTCTGATAGTGGGATAAGTAAGGATATAGCAGCTTTAAGGCTGTTGGAATATATTGCTCATTAGCATCTCTTGACCTAGAAAACATTTGGATGAATACACTTAGAATCATTGGACCATATGTCCAAAACAACTACTGTTACATAGATCAGGGATTACAAATCAGTTTCTCCCCAGGTCTAAAGAGATTGGTAGTTGCTGCCTGGAGCACTGTGTTGTTAGACCATAACAGGGCCCCTTGATTACTGATGTCTTCTATATGTGTGGGAGGGGAGGAGACAGTCTGAGAGCCAGATATTTGCTCTTTATAGTTTTCATTAAAATAATAACAGTGATAATACTTTGCCTTTTTGTATGTACTCTTTGCTGTGTACCCCCAAATTGGATAGAAAGCATGTATTAGATCAGAAGATCTTAAGTTAATATAGACTTCTTATTAAAAATTAATTTGGTAATTATAATGCAGTCATGGTCACCACTTTCAGAAAAATAAGTACAGTTAAAACCTTGGATTGCAAGTAACTTGTTCTGCAAGTGTTCTGCAAGACAGGCAAACATTTCTAATAAGTTTTAACTTGAAAAATGAGTGATGTCTTGCAGTATGAATAGTATATGATGCTGAATGTCACATGATCACACCTGAGCCAATGGTTCTTGCTTGAAATGCACTTTGATATATGAGTGCTTTGGATTACAAGCATGTTTCCAGAATGAATTATGTTTGCAAACCAAGGTTTTACTGTATAGACATCATTCTCTAAATATAGGTTTATCAGAACCTGTCAAAGCTTTTTTTTCTAAGTTTATTTATTTATTTTGAGAGCAAGAGCATGCACATGCAAGTGCAAGCAGGGCAGGGGCAGAGAAAGGGACAGAGAGAATCCAAAGCAGGCTCCATGCTGTTAGCACAGAGCCTGATGCAAGGCTCAGTCCCATGAATCAGGAGATCATGACCTGAGCCAAAACCAAGAGTCAGATGTTCAGCCGACTGAGCCACCCAGGTGCCCCAGAACCTTTCAAAGGTTTTGTTAAAAATATCTGCCATAAGTATATAAGTATATATGTAAGTATAAAAATGTTTTGACTTATTTTCATTTGGGGAAGCATTTTAGATTAGTACACACATTTTACACTGTTCTCTAAACTTACAGAATTCTAATACATACCTTTTTCTCATTTGTTTTATGTATGCTTGCCAAGAAATATTTAGAAGAATTATGAACAAATATACATAAAAAGGAGTTATCCTGTAGTCTTGACATTACTTTAGCAGTAATGGAAATTATAAATAAAGTACAAGTGGTATTTCCATAACATCTGGAAAGTAACTTTACCTTTCATAATTCATAACAAATCATTTATCTTATTATTCTTTTTAGACATTCTTCTGAGTCACCAACTTGATAATTCCCCAAGAGTAATTTTCAGTAGATTCAATGAATAGAAATTTAAAGCTGTTATCCAGTTCACCTCATGAAGCATCAGTTTTACTTCTTTTACTTCTACTCCTCAGCTGTGATGTTAGGGAAATCTTGGTCATTTTTTCTGTAAGCTAACAAATACATAAAAACATTCTTCATGTTAACTGTATAGTTTATCATTGTGTCTTGTGCACTGAATTCACACAATGTTCCTAGTGAGCAGATGTATGAATTATAATTTCTGAAAATTTTTTTCTTCAGGTAATTAAAAATGAATAATATATCCTCTCATTTGTGCATAGGAACTATTTGGTTATTAAGGATTTGTTTAGCCTTTGGATTCCATGTGTGCGTGCATGTGTGTGTGAGAGAGAGATTTTTAAAACTCAAATGCAACTCTTGATTTCTGACATCTTTCCAGACTGTATTAGATAGTGTAACATGATTCACCAGTATGTATGCTTCTCATAGTTAAGAATGTGGTTCTCTTATGGTTCCCACCTTTCTGGTCCCCTAGTTCCTTATGCTTTACAGCCAAAAGCTGTGTTTCTGCACCTCCATACAAGTTGTATTCATCTCAAATAAGGTAGACTTTGAAAAGGCAACAAGAAACCATTACTCTGGCCCTTCAGTCATTCAACAGATACCTAATGAACACCTTCTGCATTAAGAGGCCTTGCTGAACATGTACTTGAATTAGTGAAAAGTCAGTTTTAAGGAGTTGAAGTGAAGGAAGTAGCTTAAAACACCGAAAGTCAAAATGGCTCAAGATGGGTAGAAAATTTAGAAATAGAGAATGCCTTCTCTATGTAAAATGCATGTTTTCCACAAACCAAAAGGAGCCAATATTTACTCTGTAACTCCAGGCAGCTTCATTGGCTTTTCGTTTGGATTCCTCAGTCCTAACATGTGCCTTTCATCCTTAGCCAGTGCAGACATAGGGTAGAGCTTGGAGGCTTGATGGCAGGAAAAAGGACCAAGCAAAGACATGTGAGAAGAAAATTAGAACAAGACATAAAATTGGAGATAAAAATGGAGCATACTTTGCTATCAGCTGTAGTATCTGTTCTGTGTTACGTATGGAGAAGCTAAAGGCACAAGTTAGTTACTCAGCTAGCAAGTGTTTCGAGGCAAGTCTGTTTAGATTTGAGTCAAGGATTATATTGTTCCAGACATTCTGGGAGCAATAAGAGAATGGATAAAACAAACTGATCAGTTCACGCAGTGGAATACTACACAGCAATAAAAAGGAACAAACACAAGTGAAAACCAGAAACTATGCTGAGTGAAAGAAACTTTGCACACACATACATGCACAAAAAACTTTAAAGATACAGAATAGGCAAAACTAATCAGTGCAGTAAAGTCAGAGGTAATAAGTATACTAATGTCTACAAGTTATTTTGAGATACATCAAAAATACAAAACTATTAAACATCTAACTCTTGATTTTGGCTCAGGTCATGATCTCATGGTTTGTGGGATCAGGCCCTACGCTGACAGTGCAGAGCCTGCTTGGAAGTGTCTCGGTCCCTCCCCCACTCCCACTGTGTGTGTGTCTCTCTAAATAAATAAACTTAAAAAAATACAAAATGGATCTATGTACGGATAGCATAAGCAAGTATTATAAAATGTTAATTATAGAATCTAGGCAGTATATGGGTATTCAGTGTACAAGTCTTTCAAGTGTTCATAATAAAATGTCAGGAAAATTTAATTGTGTATGACTTTTAGTGGTTTTGAAAACAGTATGTATAAGCAAAAGTACATTCTTTATCCCAAGAAGAACAGCACAGTGGCAGCAGGGGCTCATAAAAGACTGAATAATCTGTGAAACATTGTCTTTGGAGCTCATTAAAAATACCTTCCCGTATGGTCTCTGAATGCGGTCCTCCTTAAAGCCAAGGCTAATTGAATCACAATAGTGGATGCCTCTCTAGGGTGGGGTGGGAGTTGACTGGGAAGTGGAATGAAGGAAACTTCTAGAGTGATAATATCACACAAGTAAAACCATTTACCACATCTCATTGAATTGTGCACTTAAGGTCCGCATTTCATTATACATAAGTTTTTCCTCAAAAGGAAAAAAAAAAAGCTGTAAGTGAATACTGAATTCTAGCTAATTATCCACATGCTTGAGTGTTGATGTCTGAAAATTATTTGAAATGAATGAAAAATATCAAATGTGTTGAAGGATAGATATGTGATATAAAGCAAATTAAAGAATGTTAATAGGTTATCTGTATATGAGTGTTCACTGTATAGTTATTTTAACCTTAAATGGAAGAGAAGGAGCTAAGAACCCAGCGTATTGGAAGGATCATCTGTATAAATATTGGATTAATCAAGAGTTACTACAGGAATAAGTACCCCTACTACCCAGATCTTGGTCTCTAACACCACCTTCACTTAAAATGAACAGCATCTCCTTGGAGACATAGCACATTCCACATAAAAGTATTGGATTGACATAAATTTATGAAGTTGATAACTCGGATTTTGTAGTGAAGTGTCCATCTTATGAAGTACTCACTGAAATATTTAGGGGCAAAGGGCTATAATATAATGTATGTATGATTCAGGAAAAGAATTATATGTTGTATGTAAGAGAAAATACAAACAATAAATCAAATGGGATGAAATGTTAATAAGTAAATCTGGGTAAAGTGTCTAAGAGTACTCCTTATATTTGTAACATTTTGTAAATTTGAAATTATTTCCCCAAAACAATTATGACAGGAGTGGTGTTCGAGAGGGACGAAGTGATCTACCGAGCTCAGGTGTTGGGCTCACTGTATTTTGTGCTGTGAGACCAAGATAAGCAGTGGATTATCTTAAATTTCCAATCTTCTAGTGTTCTATTTTCACTTTGATATTTGAATTTTGTTCCTTGTTTTTGGCACAGTGATATTTCATCTTTAGTTCTTTTATATCATTAGAGTTTCGCTCTTCCAAATATAATGTTTTCTTTGCAGAACTTTGTAGGTCTCTAACTTAGCTGTCTTGTCTTAGTCTTCATTTTTACAAGGCTCAGGGCATCTAGCAGATAACTCTTAAAGTTGGGGATTTTTCTTTCTATACTTTTTAAAAAAGTTTTATTACAATATAATTCACCCATTTAAAGTGTACAATTCAGTGGTTTTTTGTATATTCACAATCAAATTTAGAACATTTTCTTACCCCAACAAGAAACCTCCTACCCATCAGCAGTCATTTCATGTTTACCCTTCTTTCCTCATCCCCTTATTACTAATCTACTTTTTATCTCTGGGTATTTCATGTAAATGTAATCATTCCATATGTGGCCTTTTGTGACTGGCTTCTTTTAGTTCAAATGTTTGCAAGGTTCATCCATGTTTTAGCAGGTATCAGAGCTTCATTCTTTTTTTTTTTTTTTTTTTTTTTTTTTTGCTTAGTAATGTTCCTTGTATGAATATACTACGTCTTATTTATCCATTTATTAGTTGACATTTGCGTTTTCAATTTTGGTCTATTACACTATGGAACAATGTTGCTATGAACATTTGTATACATGTTTTTATATGAACATGCATTTTTGTTTTGGACGCCCAACTGACTGAGCCACCAAGGCACCCCAAGATTGGATTTTTAAAAATTGTATAGCTAGGGGCTCTTGGATAGCTCAGTCGGAAGAGCATGTAACTCTTGATCTCTGGGATGTGAGTTCGAGCCGCATGTTGGGTTTAGAGATTGCTTAAAGATAAAATCTTTAAAAAAAATTGTATAGCTGGAACTCATAACTTTTAAATGCCCTTTGCAGATGGATATATATTTAGCATCTGACACCCTGAGTCTGCCATAACCACTGATGCCACTAACCACTGCCACTTTATTGTCCAGTTTTAGAGTTCAACTTGATTGCAAGTTGGTGACCAGGTCCATGAGGAATGGCAAAAGAAATTGGAGCTCTTTAACTTGATGTCAAAAAGCCCCATGTTGACTTAGTAGCCATTGTCATGGGTTGTAACATTAACAAAGGAATATTCCCTTCATTTTAATTGCAAATTTTCATATTTTTAAATATTTTATTATCATAAGTAGGAATTGATAAAATGGGCATTGAGTTTAATTTTTTTAAATGTTTGTGTGTGTGTGTTCGTCATAGGAAAGTAGAAAGCAAAATAGTATTTCTTTCTCCCAGATTTTATTTGGCTCACTCTAACAGAAGATACTCTTAGTTTCAGCTCTCCTAAAAGGCCAGTTTTTCGTATGTTGAGATCTGCATACACATTTACAGAGTTTACTTAGATCATTTTTTATTTGTCCTACTCAGATTTAATTCACCTTTAAGAAACCATCATTACAGAGGACTGGATGAAAATCTGATCAATATGAAAATAGTTTATATGTAGATTATTTTCTTAGATCAAGCTGTAAGAATTCTAGATTAACTCTGTAAAGCATTACATGTCCTAAAACTCATATGTTCAGAAGTAAATTAAAGGGGAGAGGAGTGAAGGGGTGCCTGAGTGGCTCAGTCTGTTGAGTATCTGACTTTGGCTCAGTTGATGACCTCATGGTTTGTGGGTTTGAGCCCCGTGTAGGGCTCTGTGCTGATAGCTCCAAGCATGGAGCCTCCTTTAGATTCTGTGTCTCCCTCTCTCTCTGCCCCTCCCCTGCTCATGCTCTCTCTCTCTCTCTCAAAAATAAATATAAACATTAAAAAATTATTTTTAAAAGGTGAGGAGTAAAAAGTTCTTAATACCACTTGTACTGACTGTCCATATACAGTATAATCTTAACTATCTTTCTTTTTTTTGAAAGAATTTAATCTATAAAAATGAAAGTAAAACCCTCTCTTCACCACCCATTTCAGAGCATATTATGATGGCTGCCAGATGTACATAGGATGTAGGTTTATTTTTCTTCGTTCCTCCTTCCCTCCCTTCATTTACTTTTTTTTTTTCCTTTTGATGGCTTATTTCTGAGTTTTTGAGTAGAAAGACTATTGGCAGCTGCCAGAATTTATGTCCTAGGAGTGCTATGCTGATGTATGAAAATAACAGCACACACTGGGCTTTTAGGTCACATATGCCTCCGGGGTCCATCAGCTCTGAAGTGATGAAGGGTGTTCTTCTTGGGCACAATGATTGGGTTTCCTCTCTGTAGAGGTTCCTGGTTGTGCCTAAAGTCTCCAATGTTCGATCTGAAGTTACCAGTTAACATTTTTTTGTTTTTTGTTTTGGTCAGGGGACATGAGCTTCTTCCCAGTTATAAATGAACTGCCATTTTGGTAATTTCTATTTGTGTTGAATTCTTACAGCTATCCACACAAGGAGATGCAAGTCAGGTGATTGGGCCTCTTACAGAAGGGCAGAGAAGAAATGTGGCAGTAGTGAATTCACTGTATAAGTTACACCAATCAGTAACAAAGGTAACCTTTATTTTATTTTAATTAAGTTCTTTTAATTTCAACTTCTTTCTGTTTGCCTCAAATAGACAACGAATTATTATTTAATTTTTTGCAAAAGAATGCAATGAAAACGTGGTGAGTGTGAAATAAGCTGTGGAATGAACTCTTTTTAAACAGTTATTGACTCTGGCCTTTATCATTTGTGTGACTTTTTGTTTATATACTTGGTTTAAAGCATAAGAACTCTAGATCATCAGGCTTGGTTGGTATAATCAAGTTTATTGAGCAAATGATTTAAGGGTAAATCATACTATTTCATACCTATTAAAAAGCATAATTTGATATCATGTGGGTGGTAGTAAATTATAGCAAAGCTAATGACAGAATGAGAACTCTTAATCCCTCCAACATGTTGGAAAGGTTCTATCTTTGCCCCAAAATAGGGGGAAGGAGCTGCCTAAACAGTGCATTTTTATGGTATAATAACTGATGGCTACTTGAAAATAGAAGATGGATTTTTTTTTTTTTTGCTGTTGTGTTGCTGATGTAATTTTTATGATGAACTTTAATTTGTTGGTGACCATATATTATTTCTAAGATGAACTGTATTTATAATTACCAGGAAAGCTACACTTTGAATCCAATCTTTGACTTTTGAGTAGCTTGTGTTTATT
Organism: Panthera onca; assembly: GCF_046562875.1. NCBI lineage: Eukaryota > Metazoa > Chordata > Mammalia > Carnivora > Felidae > Panthera > Panthera onca. The sequence continues at coordinate 77,527,708 of NC_138340.1, forward strand.
CTCTATAAACCATTTCCAAAATATTTAGCAAGTAGAGAGAGAAATAATTAGAGGACCTGAAGAAGGCTAAAGATTAGATGACATTCTTGAAAACATGACCTTTAATTTGAGCTTTAATATGCTAAATTGTATTTTAGAATAATTATCAGTGACTGTTCAGTTACTTAGAATTTTAACAAGTCCTTTTATCAATTAGGAGTTTACAAAAAAGTGTATGTCACACATTAAGCAGAATATATTTTAAAGGTTTATTAATAAACCTCAGAAGAGGAAGTAAAAAACAAAAGTAAATAAAAAATATAAATGATGTATTTTCCATTCCCTTTATTATTACTCCAATTAGACTGCAATCAATGAAAGAATGTTATTTATTTAGGCTGATGTAAATGCCTTTCTTGATACTTTCAGAATGTTCATAATATTTGTATTGATTTCTAAAAAGAAATTGTTTGACATTTGTATTTTATTTTTTTTTTTTTAATGCTTATTTATTTTTGAGAGGAAGAAAGACAGAGTGTGAGCAGGGGCAGGGGAGGGGCAGAGAGAGAGGGAGACACACAGAACTCGATGGGCTCCAGGCTCCGTGCTATCAGCACAGAGCCAGACACGGGGCTTGAACTCACGAACTGTGAGATCATGACCTAAGCTGAAGTAGGACGCTTAACCAACTGAGCCACCCAGGCGCCCCTGACATTTGTATTTGAAAGACTTGTTGAAAATTATAGTTAGCCTGGAGAAAAGTGATTTTTTTAAAGAAGTATGTAAATACGGCTTTAGACTGACCTTTTCAAGTTACAGTATTATAACTAAAGCCTGTCTAAAGTGAATAAAGGAAAGCCAACTCTTAACATTCTTAATCTTTTGATTATTTGAAGTATACAGTACGTTTGCTTTATACAGGAAAGTATTGTTCAGCCTGCCTTAACTAGTAAATACTAAGAAGTTTTTAAAACATGTAGGAGATATAATGTGAAGTTATGATACTGTTTTATGTGTCTGTAGAAACAGCTTTATTATGTTAATGATCAAAATTAATATTTATAAAAATAAATGACGTAAGCACAACTATAACTGGATCAAAACCTTGTTCTAGGTGGTTTCCAGTCAGAGCTCATTCCCACCAGCAGCCGAACAAACTATAATCTCAGCCCTAAAGGTAAAAGAATTTAATCTTTGACTCTACAGATCACAGTGGGTTTTAGGATTTGTTTGGATGAGTGGGAGAGTGTCACATTTTAAAAATAATTCAGAATCCTCTACCAAAAGTAGCTGCTGATAATTATCCTAAAGAGAAGGCATACATGTGTGTTTATATTTTCTAGATCTTAAAAATAGCCCCTGTTGGTGTCTACAGATTGTGTTCTACTTATGATAATTTTATCATAAGCAAGAGAAGCAAGAGTCTTCAGGTACTCACTATATCTCAAGGCACTACAGCCTAGTATTATCCCAGTAAAGCATTGAGTCCCTACTAGGGTGATTTTGTCCTCTAGGGAACATTTAACCATGTTTAGAGACATTTTTGATTGTCATGACTGGGAGTGGAGTGCTCTTGGCATCTAGTGCCAGGGATGCTGCTCAGCATCTTGCAGTGCATAAGAGAGCCCTGACAACAAGGAATTACTGGGCCCAAAATGTCAATAGTGCCAAGGTTGAGAGACTCTAATGTGTATGTGAAAGGTGTGAAATCAGGGTAAATTCCCATTTTTAACATACTAACATAAATATACCCAGGAAGTTTAATAAAAAATAATGGTCATACAAGATTCAGAGCCATATGTAGCTGACACTAGGTAACTCTTTAAACAAGGAAATCATTCATTTTTATGATAGTAATAGATACCCTGGATTTAGTACTTGCTCCTTGCCAGTCACATGCAATATATTGAAATATGATCGCAACTGTTCAAGTTATATATTATTGTCCCTATTTTATACAACTTGGAATAGCTTGCTCAAAGTCCTAATGCTGGTAAATCCAGACCTCACTGACCCAGAGAGTTGTGTTTGCTTGCCATCATCATTCATTTGTTTACTAAATATGTTTTTGGTATTTACTAAGTAACACTGTGCAGCAAAGACTCAGGAGCCAAACTACTAGTATATGAATCCTATCTCAGCTATTTAACTAGCTGTATGACCTCAGACAAGTCGATAAGTTTACTCTTGCCTTAGTTTCTGCATCTGTAAGGTGTACAATATAACTGCACAAAGGTAATAGATGTCAACTGTCAGGTTAGATTTAGGTTGCTTAGATAGAGATAAAAGAGAGAGAGAGACAGAGACAGGCACTACCAGTGAATTCCAAGGACAAATACTTTTATTTAGGGAGTAAGAAGCTACAAAGAAACAACACTGTTGAACAACAGTTCAACAGCAAACTTCAGTTTGCTGAGGAAGAGATTTAGAGGATGTTGTCACAAATCCTAAGGGAGAAGGTAATTTCTGAGGTCAAAATGCTGTCCACAGGTGACATGGATGGGGATTTTACAGGCCCCAAAACTTGAGGACACTAAATTCATATATGAGGGTAGGAGAAGACAGTCTTTTCCCCCAGCACAGTGAAAGCACACTTGGATGTTTCTCTGTATTCTTTCTGTTCCCCCAGTGTGCCCATCTCATTATGATGAAGTATTATTAGAGCCACCATCCTAAAATAATTGTTTTTATTAAGAGTTGTCCAAAAAGGGGCACCTGGATGGGTCAGTCAGTTAAGCTTCTGATTTCGGCTCAGGTCATGATCTCACAATTTGTGAGTTTGAGTCCCACATCGGGTTCTGTGCTAACAGTGCAGAGTCTACTTGGGATTCTCTCTCTCTCTCTCTCTCTCTCCCACTCTCTGTCTCTGCCTCTCCCCTACTCTCTCTCACACACACACTCAAAATAAATAAAACTTAAAAAAATGTAAAAAAAAAAAAAAAAAGAGTTGTCCAAGAAAAGAATTGTCCAAGTTACTGATGGTCATAAAAATACCATAAAATCAAACCAATAGGAAAACCCAAAAGGTCTTAACATTCTTGCTTCCAGGCAGGGAATTCACAGTCTCCTTTTCTGTGGTTCCACATTTTTTCTTTGTCTTCTAGAAGTAGCTATCAAACATATTTTGATTGCTACCCACGATAGGAAATCGATTTTAATTTGTGACCCCATACACAATATATAAGCATTTATAAATATGTACAACCTATATAATTGCATGTATGTAAGATATACATCTGTATTTCTGTAATTGAAACAAAAGTTTCACAGAACAATATTTTCCTTATTTTGGGTGATACATGCTTTTGTTTTCTATGCTCCTCTATTACTTTTTTTTTTAATGTTTATTTATTTATTTTGAGAGAGAGAAAGCACGAGTAGGGGAAGGGAATGGAGAGAGAGAGAGAGAGAGGGAGGGAGAGACAGTCCCAAGTAGGCTCCACGCTCAGTGTGGAGCCTGATGCAGGGCTTGATCTCACAACCCGAGCTGATATCAAGAGTTAGACACTTAACCAGCTGAGCCACCCAGGCACCCCTCATCTATTACTTTTTAAAATATTCTGATAGTGATTTTTTGACCCCTAATGATCACAACTCATGGTTAGAGAAAGTCCACTCTGTAGGTTAAGACAGAGTGCCTACACTTTGCCTGATCATAAAAGTCTCCCGACAGAGTCAAACTAGAAATTCTTCAGATTGTAATTCAGTGTCGGATGTACTCTGAATCTGCATTTTTAACATATAACAAAGGTAGTTCCTGTTGTTAGTCCCTGTAGGCTCAGAGTTGAGGCCAGTGCAGGCAAGATTGCCCTGACCTCTGGCTACAGCCCTTGCTCTGAGGCTTGCTCACCAGAGCCAATAGCTCACGTAGCTGGGCAGTTTGGTGATGACTCACCAGTGTGGTCCTTGAGAATTGGGTAAGAAGACTGGCAGGTGGTTCAAGTGGCCCTGCCAATTAAAGACTTAATTGCATATGTTAACAGAACTCAATGAAACCATTTTGACGTTGCTTTTTAAATTAAATCATAAAAACTGTTATGACATATTAAGTAAAAAACAAAACCCTCTCAAGGAAAAAAAAAGAGAACCTTGAATTTCCTAAAATTGTAGGAGATTTAGTACAAATTTACTTTGAGTTAGGGGTAGAATGGTAGGAGGTATAAATAATTGTATCCCAAGAACCAAAAACCTATATGCTTTTATTATTTTATAGAGAAAATACTAAATATATGTTTCACTTGCTAAAATTACACAGAAGGGTACATAACAGTTTTTTCTTCTCTACTTTGTTGAGATTTTATCTGAAATTAAATGTTATTTTAGGCTTGAGGTTTAACATCTGATAATTATCTACTTTGTCATGGATGGCATAATTAAAATTAATGAGAGTCATTTTATTATACTCACCTCAGCTGTTAAGTAGTTAAATACCTTGGCTCAATAATTCTGATCCATTTATTACTGGGATTGTTTCATATAGTGATTGTATTGCTAAGTTTAAACATGGTAGTTTTTCCTTTCTCCCTTACTGTGTGGGTTTATGTTCTGTATGAGAGAATAATCCAGATTGCTGAGGCTTCTATATTTTTGTAATCTTAGCTATTTTAGGTAAATCTTTGAAAAATGTATGACACACTTCCCTGCTTTGTAAAGAATTTGTGAGATATAATCTATTCTCCTTTCTCCATTTCCTCTGATAGTCGTTAATCCTCTACTGTTCCTGTTTTGTATTTCCCATAAGTGGGAAGCCTCATGTAGCCAGAATGAACATTTTCTTTGTAAACCATCATATCGTATACAGGTGGATGCCTGTTTTCCATGCCTTGTTTCACTGGATAGGAACTCTGGTACAGGGTTGACTACAACTGGTGAGAGTGGACCTTGGTGAGCATTTTCCTGACTTGGGGGAAAGCACTCCATCTGTATTCTAGTGTTTTAAGTATGGTGTTAGATGGCCTTTAGCAGGTTAAGCAAGTTCCTTTCTATTCCTAGTTTACTGAAACTTTTAAAAAATATAAATGGCATTTCATCAAATAGTTTTTTCTCTATCTATTGAAATAATCATATTGTTTTACACCTTTATTCTGTTAATACAATACAGAAGTTGATTTTCAAATGTCAAACCCACCTTAGTTATGATGTATTACCCTTTTTATATATTCCTGAATTTGATATGCTTAATTTTTGTTAACAATGTTTGCATCTATAATCATAAGAGATATTGGTATATAGTTTTCTTGTAATTCTTTGTCTGATTTTGGTATCAAAACTGGCCTCATTAATTAGGTTTGGAACTATTTCCTCCTGTTCTGTCATCTGAAAGAATTTGTGTTATTTTCTTCTCACATGCTTAATAGAATTCACCAGTGAAGCCATCTGGGCCTGTAGTTTTCTTTGTAGGAAGTTTAGAACTACAAATTTGACTTGTTTAGTAGGGAAAAGGCTATTTGAGTTACTCGTTTCTTCTTGAATGAGCTTTGATACTTTGTGACTTTCAAGGTATTTGTCTATTCATCTAAGTTACCTGATTTGTCAGAATAATGCTGTACATGATATTCTCTTACTGTCCTTTTAATGTCTTTGGGGCCTCTAGTGATAGCCTTTTTAAAAATTTTTTTGATTAATATTTGTGTTCTCTTTTCTTCTTCATCAGTTTAGCTATGGGTTTGTCAGTTTTATTGATCTTTTCAGGGAGCCAACTGTTGACTTTCTTGATTTTCTCTCTTTCTTTTTCATTGATTTCTGCTTTTGCCTTTTTGATTTACTTCCACTTGGGATTTTCTTGGCCTTTTTTTAAAAAATATGCCTTATACCATTGATTTTTAGACCTTTTCCCTTCCCAAATAAATTTAACAAGTTGTAAATTTCCCTCTAAGTAACTTTGGTTTTGACATGTTGTGCTTTTATCCTCATTAAGTTTGAAATATTTTCAGATTTCCTTTGCAGTTTCTTCTTTGATTCATGAGTTATTTAAAAGTGTTTTTTTTTTTAAATTCCAATTATTTGTGGTTTTCCTAGATATCTTATTTTTTCATACAATTCTGTTATCATCAGAAACCATACTCTGTATGATTCCAGTTCTTTAAAGTTTTGAGTCTTGTTTTACGGCCTAGCATGTGTTGTGGTCTGTCTTGGTAAATGAACCATGTGGTTTGACAAAAAAGTCTACTCTGCAGTTGTTGACTATATTGTTCTATAAATATCACTTAAGTCAAGGTAGTGGGAATATATTTAGTGATGTGTTCAGATATTCTGTATCTCTACTGATATTTTATATAATGGTTCTATCAACTGCTGAAAGACAGAAGTTAGTTTTCTACTATGATTGTGGACCTTTTAATTCTGTCAATTCTTGACACCTCAATTTTGAAGCTATTTACTACTTCTGCTGAAGCTGTGTCTCATACATATTTACAATTGTTATGCCTTCCTGATGAACTGATGTTTTCGTCATTGTGAAATAGCCCTCTTTAGCTTTGCTAATACTTACTGTCATGCAGTTTGTTTCATGTGATATTAGGCTACTCCAACCTTTTTATGCTTAATGTTTACATGGTATATCTTCTGTCCACTTATTTTCAATTCCTGTGTGTCTTTATTTTTAAAGTACATCTCCTATAAACAGTATATAGTTGTCTTTTTGTCTGTTCTGGTAATCTCTGTCTTTTAATGGGAGTGTTTAGTCCATTAACATTATATAATCATTAACAAGTTTTTATTTTGATATATATAGTTTTGGTTTTTATCCCATTTGTTTGGCTTTTTTTACTTTTTTCTTTTCCTCCTTTTGTTTTTTCTTTTGGATTCTTTGAAAAATTTTTTGAATTCCATTTTAATTAATTTATTAGATTTTTATATATACCTCTTCATGTGATTTTTTTTTTTAGTGGTTCTTCTGGGGATTACCCTATAAATCCTTAAGTTTTCATAGTCTTCATGGAGGTAATTTTGCACCATGTTATGTAAAATATAGAAACCTCTTATTTATGGAAGTACATTTACATCTACATGCATGTAGTGCAATTTGTTTTTAGTTTACAATATCCATTTTTGTGGGGCGCCTGGATGACTCTATTGGTTAAGCATCCAACTCTTGATTTTGGCTCAGGTCATGATCTCAGGTCATGGGATTGAACCCCACATCGGGCTCCATGCTGAGCATGGAGCCTGCTTGAGACTGTCTGTCTCCCTCTCTCTCTGCCCCTCTGCTGCTTGCACTTTCTCTCTCTCTCAAAATAAATAAATAAACATTTTTTAAAAATAAATAATAAAATATCCATTTGGTTCTTTTTTTACACATTCAGTCACTCTGCTGAGGTTTCCTAATATTTATTGTGAGCATTTCTTTCTTTACCTCACCGAGGTTCCTGCCTAATAATTGTAGAATCTGGATCATCTCAGGGATGGCAGCTGTGAATTATCTTTTACCTTGAAAATTGATAACATTTTCTAGCTTTTTGTATATGTAGTGATTTTTTAATATATCCTGGATATTGTGAATGTTAATGTTGTGTAGACTCAGTATTTTTTTTTACATTGCTCCTGAGTGTTGATGTTACTTTAGCGATTAATCAGCTTGACTGGGCTCTAACTGTACACTGTCGGGTACCTGCAGCTGGCCATGCCTTAGACCTCAATCCAGTGAAGCCTTGTTGGCAGCCATTTTTTGTTTGCTTTGCCCAGGCACGATTGATGAGTCAGCTGAAGACTAGTGCTGAGTTTAAATATAGAATTAGCCATTCTTCTCTGGCTCTCTCCCATCTGAGGTTCCTCTCTCACTTTCTAATAGCCCTGGTTGAACCAGGGCCCCTTTCCATTGCTCTTTTGGCCTAAAAGACTGCAGGATTTGTTTTCTTTTTTTTTTTTTTACTTTCAGAGTTTTAGCCCCCCAGCCTTGCCACTATCATGACGATAGACACTCTTTGAGCCAAGTCACAGAAAATGGAAAACTCACTCTCCTCTGATTGCTTGCTCTAGATTTCCACACCCTTCTAAAAATGCCTGCTTTTTTCCCATCTCTACGACTCTACAGTAGGTTTTTTGTTGGTTTGTTTTCCATAATTGGTTGTAGGAGGATCTGTAGTTAGATACTTCACTCTCTCATACCAGAGTCTTCTTTCTTGAACTCTTGTTCAGTCATTTCTACCATACTCTAAAATCTCTTCCTACTTCTCTGCCCTAAGTGGGCAAAGCATAACCAAAAGCTCAGTGGAGTCACCTGTGTGTAGGAAATCCCAGCTCTTCTACTTGCTCACTTCAGGACAGTCTCCTTAACTTCACTTTAGTTTCCCCATCTATAAATTACTTTAGATTCATCACCTATGAGTTAGAGATTTTAATATTCTTAAAGGAAGGAATAATTGAATTTAAAGTAGAACTATAATATGTGAGGCATATACCATAGTTCTCAGCACATAATCTATACTAAATAAATAATCTTACCCCTTTTAGTCCTTCAAGGACTCCTCTTCTTCTGAAAGACCTCAAAATGGCATTTAGCCTTACTCTGCAAACCATCCTCTGGTATCTCATTGACTCTTTTGGCTTCATCTTCCCTCTTAGAAGCCAAAGACTACCAAATCTAGTCAAATGTGTCAAGAACTACAAATGTAAATATTTTAGTTCTTCCTGGATAGCCCATGTGAATTTCCTATAAGTCCTTCAAACTCATGTCCAAATCTGAACTCATCATTTCTTCTCTCCATCCCCAAATCAACCTGCTGCTTCTGCACTCACACATTCAGTTAATAATATCACCAAATCATTAATCACAGTATCTCCAGCCTGTCTCCTCGTATCTATTCCTGTTGCCTCTGATTTTGTTTGGACACTCACCATTTTGCATCGAGACTACTACTGCCTTTAGTCTATTTACCCAGTCTGCCATCCAATGTGATTTTTCCCACATTCAGATCTTTAAACCACATTTTCTCATTGCTTAAAACCCATCATTGGTTTCCCATTCCCTTCAGGGCAAATTCCCAACTCCTTAGCAGCCTACAGAGTATATCTGCTGAGTCTATTTCCACACGGGCAGGCACCTCACACCCTGTCTGTATTGAATGCTGTGCAGTTGAGTGCATCATCTTTCCCAGGCAACCATACCTTTAACGTGTACTCTCTCAGCCCACCTCTGAAATTTGGTGTAGGCAGTACCTTCTGTCTTTCAGATCATGTCAGCTTAAGTGAGGTTTCTCCCATGATCCCATAGCACCCTATAGAGCATTACTATGGCTAGAAATTATCTGCTGTCACTAGATTGTCAACTCCTTGAGGGCAAGCTCTGTGCTCTTGCTCAGGCATTTGCTCTGTCTCTCCTTGCCTCCCTGTCTCTCTTAATCCCCATGTACTGTTTACTTTTACCAGAGATTAAGGGCTAGAGATGATATTTAGGAATTTAATAGATACGGGTCCTGTTTAACCTTTTCTGATTTATTTCTATTGTTTGTATGAGCCAAAGCCATCCGTCTTCATTGTGTGTAGTCACCAGTGAGGCATACATAATATACTTACATTTTAGATTTTAAGTGTGTACTGAGGCCCAGTTAATATTTTCACACTAAAAACCCATAACTAAGGCCAAGGGTCTTCCATAATGTAACCAGTGATTATACCTCAGTGTAGAACAGTTTTCAATGTGAGCATTATTGACATTTTACACCAGGTAGTTCTTTGTTGTGGGAGATTGTCCTGTGCAGTGGAGGCTGTTGAGCAGTGTCTCTGTCTTCCACCCACTAGATGCCAGTGGCAAACACCTTGCCCGGCCCAGTTGTGACAACAGAAATAAGAAGTAACACACCCAGGCCAGAGGCTCAAGTACAGGATGTTTGTGAGAAGTAAGGATAAAGATTGGGAAGGGAGATGATACCCAGTACCAAAAGCACTCCTGCCAAACAGGAACCTACTCCCAGAAAGGCCTAACTGTCCTGCCCTACAAGAAATACCACATATTTATTATGCTCACTCTGCTGGAGAGCATGCCATGTTGTTCCGGTTGTGTCTGCACTGACAAGAGTCCCTCTGGGTCTTGCCTCACTCTTTTCAGAAACTTGGCACAGTGTGTTTATTTGATCTTTATAAGGGCCACTCTTCAGGGCTCATGTGACCATGAAACTTCTTGAACATTTGAGAGGAGTTGGGGAGTTGAAATGTTCAGTGCCATGTTCCACATATTTTCAGCTTTAAAGATCATTCGCAACAGCAGTTGGGAGAGGAACAGACTTCTGTTGAGTTATTGCAGTTAAACTGTATATAGCCGGAATTCGATGTAAAACCTTTGAGTCAAAGTGCTTCTCCCATCTCAGATTTCTGTGTGTTGGTCTTTAATTTTGCCTATCCTTCCTTTTTCTTTTTAGACGATCCATGTTCTTATGGGAAGTGCTGTGCACCCCTTACTGACTTCCGTGGGAGATGCTATAGAGGCCATAATCATCACCATGCATCAGGAAGATTTTTCTGGGTAAGCACTTCCAACCACAATTTCAGTAACCTTTGCTACATTTGTCTTTCATTGACCCACCTCCACCCTTCTTCCCGAAGTCTCTTTCCACACAGGGTTTCTTCCTCTCATGACGGGCGTGGCCTCCAGCCTCACACTGTTTTATCCATTGTGAGTGCCATTAGCTGATTAAAATTTTTCAATTCTTGTTTGCATCATTGCTCTCCTGCCTTTGAAACATAGAATCATTAACATCTATGGGACTCAGCATGATTCAGGACTTCTGGCAGTTGGTACATCTTCTCTTTCCAAGTTCATCTTTATCCTTACTTCTCGCAAGCATCCTGTACTTGAACTGTGGCATAGGCATGTTATTTCTTGTATAAAATGTCCCTCCTCTGCCACTACGCTGGTCTGAGTCCTGCTCTGGCTTTGAAGGCACGCTGCATCTCAGCTCCCTGCAAGAATGATTTTCCTTTCTCAGAGTTTTGTGGCAATTCAATCTGGTCGTGTCACACCTGGCCATCAACGCTTGGGTAGTATTCCACAGCTATTTCACAAGAGTACTTCTTATCTATGTCATAGTTGTCTTGAGAATAAGGATCATAGTCCTAACCCAGTGTTTACTGAAATCGTTTTAAGGAGAGTAAAATGGCCAGGACATTATTTATGGAGAGTTTGGAATAGTTATTTGCACATGCTTAGAGTGATTTTTTAACGTTTATTCATTTTTCGAGAGACAGCGAGAGTGTGAGTGGGGGAGGGGCGGAGAGAGAAGGAGGCACAGAATCCGAAGCAGCTCCAGGCTCTGAACTGACACCACAGAGCCGGACACGGAGCTCGAACTCACAAACTGTGAGATCATGACCTGAGCCGAAGTGGGACGTTTAGCCAACTGAGCCACCCAGATGCCCCGTGATTTTTTTTTTTAAACTTAACCGCTCTAGACCTAAATATTCAAATATTAATATGTAGATATGTGTTTTATATTCCTAGTTCATAGTTACTATTTTTGAATTTTCCTATTTCTATTTATATTCATGTTGTTTAAATATCTACTTTATTAAATGTTCAGCCACTAGTCTAGCTGTTTATAGAAAATTGTATGAGTTCTACACTGTCCTTTAATTTTTCAAATCACTTCTTTCATTTGCAGAGTATTTTTTTAAAATTTTTTAAATGTTTATTAATTTTTGAGAGAGACAAAGAGTGAGCGGGGGAGGGGCAGAGAGAGAAAGAGAGGGAGGGAGGGAGACACAGAATTGAAAGCAGGCTCCAGGCTCTAAGCTGTCAGCACACAGCCTGATGCGGGGCTCGAACTCAGGAACCATGGGATCATGACCTGAGCTGAAGTCAGACGCTGAAGTGACCAAGCCACCCAGGTGCCCCTACACAGTATCTTTTGAAGGGTGAAAAGGTCAATCTCTGTTTTTAATAATGACATGAAGCACAGAAGGGTGAAGTGGATTATAGGCAAAAGACTATAATATTTGGAGATAGCACAAAACTGTTGATTTAGCAGCATTTGGAAAGAAACGAATTTTGTTCAAAGGTGATCTGAAATGTTCCAGTTAGACTGATTATCAATGCCTCTGAAAAGGAAACAAAAATGAAGGCTCATTCTGTAAGAGCAATCAGATAATACTTCAGCAGCTGTGTTGGTGAGCCACAGCTAGTGCCTGTAGATAACGGATTAGACATTAAAAGCTGGCTGTCCCAATAGCTACATCCTTACTAGTTTGCTTAAATGCTAGGGAGCCAGATTACCACTGATAGGTTGCCATGAGTACGAAGCATTATTTTAATGTGTATGACACTGTCCTTAATTTGTTTTCTCAAATGGCTTTTGATGGTTCCATTTCAGCCCTCTCTCTATATATGGCAGACATTTGAGAGTCCACTGATAGTCGTTTTCCACATGTGTCCTTGTAGGAGTGTGGAACACTGTTTCATGGTGCGTTTAAAATTGTTGCGCCATGACAGTAATTTTCTCACTTTCTAGAACTTTGTTATTAGTAATTGTCATGTCATTCCATATATGAAATGTTTGGCTTATATGAAACATAAGGTAAGGTTAGATTAAGTTGTTCAAGAAGGAGAATTCACTTTTATTGTAGGGCCAGCCCCCAGGAGTCACAGTTGGAAAAATAATAGTGACCATCTGCCCTTTGAAGCCCTCTATACCTATTTTAGGTACAAGGAATAAAGCAGGTTAACCTTGTCAGCCAGCCTTGTGTGGAATGTGGTGGGTTACAGAATCCCTCTGCTATTTAAAAAGTAATGCTCAACCTGGTTTCCTGGTATTTGAAATGTATTTAATAGGACCAGTGTCTTTCTTTCCAAATTAGATAAAGCTTTAAACATAAATGTCTGATTGACATAGTACATTGACTGAAATTCTTTTATTTAGTGTAAAATGGCTCCTGTCCAGTTATAGCTTTGCATGGGGAAGGAAGACAGTAAAAGTAGGAAGATTCTAGATCCTGAAGCGATGGATGTGCACCTCTGACGGGGGCAGAGCACACACACGCACCAAAAGTCTTGGTGACATGAGGATGAACGTCTGCCACTTCTCAGGCGTGCATTCGGTCTACCCTCGACTCGTGCGTGCAGCTCTCACTGTGAAGGCCCTTCAACTTCTGCACAACGTACTCTTGCACTCTATCAGTTGAAAATCTCTTACCAAAAGCTTTGGGGTAATTGGGAAAACTGAGCTTTAGCGATGGCCAAGCCAGTTTTGCATCCTAGTAAATTTCAGTCAGGCTTCTAATCCCCACTGAGAACTGATAATACCTATTTCAAAATTTTGTCCAAGATGGATCATTTTACTTACATTGACACGTGCTTAAGGAACTTGTTCTAGTATTTTATTTTCTAATCCTCATGGAAATAATTTCAATTAACCAGATTAAAATTCTTGAAATACTCCTCTGGAGGAGTACTAAGATAACAGCAGTGCTTTGGATAAAGCACAAGAAACTATGAAAGAGATTGGTGTCCTTGTTTTTTTCCAGCCTTGACTTTTGAACTGAATGCAGATAGGCCCTGCAGTGTCTGAATCTGGCAAACCCATACCCCACGTGAAGATTGCCCTCACTTACTGAGGCCGTCTCTGCACTCGTACCCGAGCAGCCCTCCACCGTGTGACACTGCACGCGGCAGCATTCCACCGTGCCCCCCAGTGGCCTCGCCTCAGGACGTTCTGTCTTATAACCAAACAAAATCTCTTCCTGCCAGAACTTAAGACTGGTTTCTCTATTTCTGTCTACTTCTAGAAATAGAAGACCTTTGGTTAGTATCCTCTGATAATAACCATTCATTGCTGTCTTTGAAGATAATGAAGTTCACCTTATTCTCTTGCTCTGGGCACTTGAGTCATATCTGTTGTTGTTCTCTAGACCGTTGCCACTCTTTCTACGTCATTCTCAGAATATGGGAACACTCATTTTTTGAAGAAGATTCAGCACTTTGTAGCCAATGATCTCATTGGTTAGCTAATTAATATCAGGTGATTTCTAATTTGGGTATAATTTCTTTCCTATAAATATTTCACATTCTTTTAATATATTCCTTAAAGAGCAATTATAAACATTTATAAATTATAAATAGTATTTCATGGAGCATCAGCTGGCATCATCTGTTGATCCAAATTAAAGCCTTTGCAAACCTCATCATCTGGGAGGAAAAAATTGCATACCATGTGTATTGTTACATAACCAGCTTCACAGTCAGAAATCTACTATTCGGCTGATCAGACTAAATAGCACAGGAGCAGAAATATCTTTGCCAAGAGTTTGTTTGGGGCAGGCAGTGTTTTCTGCCCTTACAAAGTGTAAAATGCTATTTCAGGCTTCATTATTGATTTATTCACTAACCAGGCAAAACTATGAGTGGATGGAGATTTGTAAAGCTGCGAAGGACCTTGAGAGGTCAGAGAGTGCATAAGGCACTGTGTGAATCATCCGAGACAGATGGTTGTCCGTTTCATTCTTAATAATCTCTAGGTAAATGGATTCTAAGATTTCTTCAGTAATCTTCCTAGCATCTTAAAACGGCTTTTATAATTTAAACATTGTTTTATGCTCTTTAACTCTTAGGAAAAATAAACAATACCTTTTTTACCATTGAGGGAAAAAATTCCATAGGACTGAAATAGCAGGTGACGGGTTGGCGGGGCAGGGGTGGGGAGCGGCAGGCAAAAGTTAAATACTGACTGTTAGTGCATTGCCTGTTTTCTCCCTTCTGCAGGTCATTATCCAGCTCAGGAAAGCCTGATGTTCCTTGTTCTCTGTACATGAAGGAGCTTCAAGGTTTCATTGCTAGAGTTATGAGTGACTACTTTAACCACTTTGAATGCTTGGATTTTGTCTTTGACAACACGGAAGCTATTGCCCAAAGAGCAATTGAACTTTTTATTCGCAATGCCAGTCTCATAAGACTTCTTGGCGAAGGTGGGAAGGTACGACTTGCGGCTGATTTTGCTCAGGTAAATTGATGCATAGCTACAAAGGGGGAAATGTTTCAGCCTCTATATTACCTATTTATTGAAAGACTGAGTATGTGTTCTTTTACTGCTTTAAAGAGTTGAAGCTTTAATAAAGAAAAATAAATTCATTTAAACTGAATTGGTAAAAAAAAAAAAAAGAGAGAGAGAGAGAGAGAGAAGAGTTTAGACATACTTTCATGCCAGATATTTTTTCTTCATTTAATAAAAGAGTCATCACTCGTATTTGACATTTCAAAGTTAAGGTGAAGTGGTTCATTCCACATTACAGAAACATGTCCCATTTTTCTGTAATGTAGGGCTTTCTTATTATTATCCCACGAGATCAATGTTGATAAGAGTAATTAATTAATTTTGCTGGAAAATAATATAGGCAATGAACTGTAAAGGTGCTGGCTGTTGGCACGTAAAGAGAAAAAGCTCCCAGCATGTCTGTAATCCTCTAGTGGCCAGCTCAGTATTCCAAGACAATGTTCTAATTCACTTAGATGCACACTGGACCATCTAGATAAAGGGTCTGATTATTTGGTCTCTTTCTGTTGAACAGAGTACCTTTCTTGTGTATGGCCAGGTTTGAAATCATTCCAGGCTCTCAAACCATGATCACCTCTTATAGAAAGGGTTTTTTCCTTTTTCCTTTAGACAGATTTTTTGGAAGCCTTTCAACAATATCAGAGGCAGAGAAGAAACCCCTCAAACATATAGTTAAAAGATTCAGAAACAGATCATTCATATTTACATAGTATGTCAAAGGTGAACTCATTTTTTTTCTTTTGTTTTTTTTTAATTTTTTTTAATGTTTTATTTATTCTTGAGGGAGAGAGAGACAGAGCATGAGCGGGGATGGGGCACAGAGAGAGGGAGACACAGAATCCGAAGCAGGCTCCAGGCTCTGAACTGTCAGCACAGAGCCTGATGCGGGGCTCAAACCCACGAACCGTGAGATCATGACCTGAGCCGAAGTCGGACGCCCCACCGACTGAGCCACCCAGGCGCCCCAAAGGCAAACTCATTTTTCAAGCCTCTCCAAGCTGTTAACTTTACTAGTCTAAATAGTTATTCAGATGGATTGTTCATAGTTTGCCAGATCCCCCCTGCTTATAAAGATAGTCAAATTTTAATGTCCTTATTTATCCCTGTGTGTATCTGGGGACAAGTCTGGGTTCACTATTCCCTTGCTGAGAAGATGTGGTGCACTACTTGTAGGGGGGGGTGGTGATTGTCAGACACTCCCTTGTACCTGATAGAGGCACAAAAGGGACAAGGTACATTATCTCACATTTCAAGAGCCAGACTCTTTGCATACGAATTGGGCCAGGATTAGTCATTTTCATCTCCACATGATTTGGAGACCACCAGACCATAGTAAAGAACCTTCTTTGGGGAATAGGCCTTTAGTGGCGTAGGCATAGAAACAGAAGTTAAATGTTACCATTCGTGTTGCTCCTTTGACCTTTTTCCACTTTCATCAGCTTCGTTCTCATGCCCTTGCACACTTTGTTTTGTTGTTACAGGTTAACACTCCGTCTTAAGGATCGTACATAAGCAGTGTGTTACTTGTCCCTTACTGGCTCCAGGCCGCTGGCTGGACTGAGGGCACAGTCTTGTTAGAAACACCCTGAGCTCTACTCAAACGGGTGTCTGTTCTCTTTCCCCCTTTCCTCCAGAATTTTGTTTTTTCTGTTCCTGTCCTCTTGGCTCCCTGGGGCTCCCTCCCCCACCGGTTTATTTGCATTCTGCTCCAGCTGGTCCTTGAGTCACTTTCCTGGAGGCAGCACTGCAATCAGAGTGGCCAGGAGCAGAGAGAGACAGCAGAGACGGCCAGGATGAGGGCGCTGCCTGCTGCGCCGCAGGCTTTTCGTTGCTGATTTTTATGTGATGTTCCCTTATGAGTCTTGAAAGATGGAGAGCATTGTCCTGTGACCCTTGCTGCCACACCCAGCACCTGCTCCAAATGCAAGGCAGCGGGGGGCGGGTTGACTCCAGAAACCGCATCATTCACAATTTTATTTGGCATTTCTTCTTCCTTAAGACATGTCGCCCAGTAAACCAAACGTTTTCTCAGCTCCCTTCCCTTAAGATCAGTGAAACTCATTAGTCCTCATTACTAACTAAGGCTCCAGAACAGCCTCTCTTTTCCATTTCTTAAATATAGAAGCAGCAGCATCTACTCAGCGTGAGGTCTGTTTCCCTGACTCCTTTGTTCCCTCCCGGACTGTGCATGTGTCCCCACTTCAGAGCATCCTGCCACCCAGCTTGCATACAGTCCTCACCCTGTGGGCTATGGGCACAGGAGAGACGGGAGGAAGCCCTATCAGAGTTAATCACGTTGTGCCTAGTAGCTTTGGCTAGTGATATCCAGCTACACCCCCGTTTACAAAAATTACAGCGAGTTGGGGGGTTTAATTTGACCTGGTTTCTTGCCACACCTGCAGTTGTACAGTGCTGCGCCTCAGCTTTCTGGATCGTATTTGATCGGACGTGTCTTCCTCAGAGAGTCAAAACACTTAGAAGGCATTACCCTGACATTTGTATTCATGACTGGCATCAGCTGGGGACTGGAAAGCCTTTTGACTGCCTCGTTATTGAAAGTTCTATCAGTTTGTATTCAAAATGAAACAAAGCCATCAAGGCCACTGGAATCAAGAATGCACAAATCCTCTCTGGGTTTTAAAAGTGTTCTTGTGATAAAAGTGCCCACTCTTCTGGCATAAAAAAAAAAAAAAAAAAAAAAAAAAAAAAAAGAAGCTCAGGAAGAGACCCATAGGAGTAGGTTAGGGACTGCTGCCTAGCTGTCATTCAGTCTGCTTGCAAAGACAGATGATGGTATGTCTTAAAGATTTCTTTAGGAATCCTAACCTGTCCCCTCTGGCACTGTTGCACAGGTGAGAGGGGGAGTAGTTGCCCAGTGCCATCTGGAGGGTTCGTGGTGAGGGAAGTACCCGACATGCAGCCTCCTTAAGAATCAGGTCATGGGCATGAGGTGGTTTCCTACAGGTAATTAATTCCCTGCTGTGACCACATGCTCTCTGTGTCTACAATAATCACACAGCAGTTCTAAAACACTAAGCTTGTTCAAGGCCATTGGTGTCTGCTGACTCAGAATCTCTCCAGGGATTTGTCTACACTGCCCTTTGAAACACACTTCCCTCTGCCCCTCAATATCTTTTCTACCCTGAGGGAGGGGATGGCTAGTGGAATTGGCATTAAATTATTTACTCAGTGGTCCTCCTAGCAGTTTCTATTTATAGGTCTTCTGGTGCCTTTTAAATATACATATGCATATACATACACATATACATATACACATATATATATACATATATACATATATATGTGTGTGTGTGTGTATATATATATACGTATATATATATATATATATATATATATATAGTTTTTTGGCCTGAAAATATAAATTTAGAAAAGAAAACAAAATTATCAAGATTTCCATTCCAGTTGCCTTTTCCCCTGAGCAGTGTCAGGCAGGAGAGCGGTAGGAATATCCACAGATGCCCTGTGGTTAACCAAATGTCTGCAGTGGGTATGGAACGGCTCTGTAATTAGTTCACCGTGCCTGCAGCTGACCGCTCGCCTCCTTCGAACCAGGGAGGGGGGAGAGAAAGGCGTTTGAACATGCCATTTGTGCATCCACAGCTAATTGCAGAGTCACCTCCTCTAAAAGGAACACTCCTGCCCTTTAGAAACATGGCCTTTATTGTTTAATGGAATTCTGGCAGAAGAAAATGGTTTTCAGTAGCCTAGAGGTCCTTTGTTTATTTTAAACATTTAACATTTTGAAATTGTCCCATGGCATAGAAATCTCCTGTATCATCATAGATTACACAGCAACTCAAGGTCTTATTCTCTTATATTGTAATTTTTCCCTAGCTACTTAAATTTGCTTTAACATTCCATCCTGCTCAAGTGCTAAGGCAAAGGTTTTTTGGTTTAATCTTTGAAGATGGTGGAGCCCAGTAGGGTAATTGAAAAAAATGACAAAAATGTTTCATGAAAAATACTTCATGTAATCTCAGTGTGTAAAAACCATCACGTGCACGCACACACACACAAACACACACACGTATATGATTGGAATTACCAAATCAGAGATACATGATAATAGCACTTTTACTTTGTGCTCAGTGTAAAATAAATGCCACATCCTGAAGGAAACCAGTAATTCCATCAAGTGAAGAAACTAAACAGGTCCCAAGGACCCACTGTCTTGTTTGAGAACACTGGCTTCAACCTGCTCTGTTTTGCTTTGTTGGCAAGAATCCTGACTTTCTTAAACCATGAGCTTCTCCCTTTTCATTTACTTAATTTTCTGTATTTTAGAGAGTTTTCTAACCATGTTAAGGTTTCCCTCTAGGACATAGGGGGGCATATTCTGTGTCTTCTATATGTTAGGAGAGAAATTTCACCTGCTCCACCCAGAAATTCCACTAGTTCCCCTCAGAACCATCTCCAGGAAGCTGCCCTCCACTTCCCCCATGACAGTCAGTTCATACATTTGGTATCACACTTGTTATTTTGCTTAGTAATAATCATGTGTATGTATATATGTATATGCAGTATATGTATGTGTATGTATATGCACATACAGCTTTTTATGATTTTGATGAGTAATAATTATATTGTTTAAAGATGGGGCGCTTAGGTGGCTCAATTGGTTAAGCATCCGACTCTTGACTTCAGCTGAGGTCATGATCTCACAGTTTGTGAGATCGAGCCCCGTGTTGGGCTCTACGCTCACTGTGCAGAGCCTGCTTGGGGTTCTCTCTCTTCTTCTCTCTCTGCCCCTCCTCCACTCATTCACTTTGTCTCTCTTAAAATAAAAGTTTACACCAGTCCTTTATGATAGATAGATAATCTTCACTAAATTTGAAAGAGGTCCCTGAAGGCAAGATAGTCTAATTTATCTTCTCATTCCAATGTCTAACTTGGTGCCTGGCAATTAATAGGGAATCAAAAATATTTCTCAGATGAGTGATTGTTTAGGTCTCCATGGTCTTGCAGTAGGGAAGATTTGAGCAATATTTTAGAACGATGACCAGCAGGACAGAAGCTCTACTTTCCATTCCTGTGTTTTTCTTCAAGGAAGATGCTCCATAATTTTTTTCAGACATTTTCTAAACTATTCTTTACCAGGGTTCTGTTGGTAGCTAGAGAGGAAAAACGGTTTACTATCTGAGATCCGCATATGCGAAAACTTTGCACTTGCTAGATAAAGAACAAATAGCCTACATCTCCCTTTAATGACAAGTAAAATGTCTTGTCAAAGGAGGAAAATAAAGTGAAACCAGTAGTTCTTGAGTCAGGAAGCAAATTAACTTGCTAATAATGTGAAAGGGGGAAAGTTAAAAAAAATGCCAGTAATAATTGCTGCCATTGAACAAGTACCTACTGCATGATCACTCATATTGCTTTGTGGAATTCTCTATTTTATCTGTATACTTCTGTGCATTAGTGCTATCTCCATTTGACAGATGGGAACCTGGAAAAAGTGAAGTCCGGGGCCACACGGTAGTCATTGTAGATTTGGAATTTGTCATAGTTGTGCTTCCTCCAGAGTTAGGGCTTTTAATCACGTGGGCCAGCTTGGTGAGAAGTGTCATTATTTATACTTAATACAGAAACGCTCGTGATGCCTACTTAAAGTAAGGCATGCAGTCCTAAAAACCTTCCCTTCTCCAATTTTTCAGTGGAGAAAAGATCTAAACCTCCTCCTTTTACATAACCAAAAAAATGTTCTTCTATTTTCTTGAAGGAATTGTGTCATGTTACATTTCTTTAGTAAATGCAAAAGTTATCTAAGTTCTTGCCTTTTATTAAATTTTATTGAATTTCAAATTTTTCCTCACAGTCCAGGTAAAATTAAGTTTACTGCAAACTACAACTTTCTGTGATCCAGGTGTGTGTGTCCCCAGTTCAAAATAGGATTCTGACATATTCTGACAAAACTATGGAGTATCTTTTAATGTTTCAGATGGAGTTGGCTGTGAGTCCATTCTGCAGAAGAGTATCTGATTTAGGAAAGTCCTATCGGATGCTGAGGTCATTCAGGTGAGACCTAGTTCTTTTATTGCTGTTGATGTATCCAGATTCTATTAACAGATAAATCCTTTCCCGCTGTTCATGTTGAAAAATACGGAATTGCCAATATTCAACCATTTTATGACCTACAGCAATGGCAATTTCATATGGTTTATCTTAAAAGTTATTATTCAGGATGTGAGGGCGATCTGGCTGCGACATCTGTCACCCCATTGATCGCCAGGGTTGATTCGGCTGATCTGGCTGGCTAGGCGGGTGTCCCCTTCCTCCCTCACCGCTCCATGTGCGTCCCTCCCAAAGCTGCGCGCTCGGTCGAAGAGGACGACCTTCCCCAATAGAGGAGGACCGTTCTTTGGTCAAGGGTATACGAGTAGCTGCGCTCCCCTGCTGGAACCTCCAAACAAGCTCTCAAGGTCCATTTGTAGGAGAACATAGGGTAGTCAAGCTTCCAAGACTCCAGACACATCCAAATGAGGCGCTGCACGTGGCAGTCTGCCTTTCTTTAAAAAAAAAAAAAAAAAAGTTATTATTCAAACCAGAAACCCATAGAGAATTATGTGCAGTGATTGTGTGTGTGTGTGCATGCATGTGTGTGACTTTTTAGTTAAAATTCATAAGACCGAGCTGATAAATTTTATTATGTTCTTTCTAGGGAGGATTTTTTTTTTTTACTCCTCATTCTTACAGAAATAGATTGAGTAGTAATACCAGGCAGTTAATAATTATATAGGCATCTTTTTCTGAAGTTTTCATTTGTTCATATATCATTTTCAATCTAACCTACCTCTGAAAAGGTCAGAGGTTAGACTCCATAGCAAAACTATTAAATAGAATATTAAAAGAGTTTAGTGGTAAGATGTAGGGAGTAACTAGAAAGATGGGCTAATGCAGTTGAGCACAAATTTATGATTGAACTTCCTAGAGACCAGTTCAAAAAGAAAAACAGTTACTTCGAATCTACTACCTAAGAATATACTAATTTATGGGAAAATCCTTTGCAGTGCTGGATGCTGAGTTAGGCCTCCCACCACTTCAGACTGTAAGGAACACCGAATAGCTTAACAGCTATGGCTGTTTATTCAATAAGCTGAATAACATCGTAGCACACATAGAAAATGTATACGTTCAAAAAGACGACCAACCCTGTGGGCCGAGGGGACCAAACATAAATACCCATTTTGTGACCACAGCATTCTAGAGGGGAAACCTGATAAAACTGTCTGGAATATCCAAGACCATAATGGTCTTTGAATGTTTCTTTATAAAGGTAAGTGAAGAGATTCCAGGCATGCAGTTTGCTAAAAACTGACTCAGAACTAGAAACCAGGGTAATCAATAAGAAGTATGTCCTTTAAATGATTTCTTCACTGTCTTATGCCATCCACGCTTTTGATAGTAGAAAATTCAGGCGTGATGTCACTTGAAATGTAAGAATCCAAGGTTGTTGATTGAGAGCCCTGTGCTTTTTCTTGCCTATTTGTAATTGGCCAAGATTTCTTTTTAATGCCAAAACAAGAACCTGAGTTATTTTCCTCAAATGTGCCTTTTACAGTGTTGGGTTTTAAAAAAACTTAAAGTGGGATCACAGGTGTTTTCAGATACCTTCTTTGGATCTGCTCAGACCTTTTAAAAAGTATTTAAATATTTTGTTGAAATCTTAGGGTTTGACATTACCAAACATGGACAGGTCGAAAGATTAAAGGGTCCTGAGGTCACTGATCCACCAGTCATCTGCCTGTATCATAAAAATAATCTGTGAAGACTCCTGTGAAGTCACTGAGTTATATGGTAACCCAGCAATTCCAGGGGTAATAAGACACTGCCCCAAGTTACAGAATCAACTAGTATGCGGGAGGTCATTAACCACCTAGCTATTGACAAAAGTGTGGGAAAGCTGTCATTTGGGATTTGCCATATTAAGATGAGGCTATTATTTTTGGTAGTCCCGGCCACATGTTTATTGCATGTGTATGAATTAAAATAGTGTTTATCTTTCTATGGGCTGAGGCAAGATAGCTTTTACCCATGTGCTTTTAAATTGTATCACAGTGTGGGATACAAGTTCTGAGGGTTTCGCATGAAACCAGTTCTGTTGTCAGTCATGTAAGATGGGAATTTTCTGGCAACTCTCCCAATTCTCTCATGAGAAAACGAACCTCTAAAGGAGCATTTAAAGTTAGAGTGGTGACACCGTCTAGTACCAATTTATGGATTAAAAAATTGATACTGATCAACGTATAATTTAAAAAAATGTTTTTTATAGCTAGCTTCTCTGATGGGGCAATGGTCAGTCGGGATGGGCATCAAACTTTGACCATGACTCATAGTAAGAGGTATTTTATATTGCAATCTGGCATACACTTGCACGCAAACACACTCAGACCCATACACACACATGCACACCCACATAGGTGTGGTGAAACAATAATTACTCTTCTCATTCTCTGACATTTCTAGTTTGGTTATTTTATCCCACTACATTGGTTTCATGAACTGCTAATAGTTTGCATCAGCAGTCTCTCACCTTCCTCACAGGGCCTCAACTCTTGAATTTCAGCTGCTAGTGGCAGGGGCAGAATTGTTCCTTTCTACACTTGTGAAGATCTGTGTCCTTCTCTCCTGGAGTTCTCCTGCCCCTGAGCTTCCTCTTGCAGAGGACTCCTTAGCACCAAGGTCTTGGCACATAATGTTAAGAGAACAATTAGTGTATGTATATATACACACACACATATATATCCATTGCCTATGGAGCATGCTCTGTAACTTGAATTTAGTGAAAACTTCTAACACAGATTTTTATATACCAATTTATTCCTGCAGTTACATTGAATCTACGAAATCTGTTGACTTGAATTTAGCACTTTCTCAGTTGTTTGATAGGACTTGGATGACCATTTGAGAAAGATTTTAGGATGAACTGGATCAGGAAATAAAAATGAAAGCATGGTATATTCTGGGGTTCAAATCTAGCTCTAGTCTGCAAAGAATGTTTTAGGGCCCATCCTTTGGGAAGAGAGACACCAGTACCTGCCATTTACCTCTGTCTGTAAACATTGTTGGGAAAGCCCTGGTTTCTTTACTGTTGTCATAGGACGAGAATGACTTAAGTAAAGCTTACCTGTGTGGAGGGTCCTACACAGTCTTTCCCTAGAGAGGAGAGATTCAGTACCGAGTAATCTTTGTTCCAGTATCCCTAATGTCAGCCCTCTGTTTGCCTCTCTGAAAACATGTGTTAGATGTCTGTCTTTTCTCCACAATTAGTCCTGAGCAATTGGAATGGAAGGGCCCGCTCTTGTTAATTCTGTCATCTGTGCTGGGAGTTGTGATGAGGGGCCATGTACATGACTGACCTTGACTCTCATTCATGGGTCTCCTCCCATGAGTCACCAGTTCAGTCGGAACCAGTTCAGTGGCAGTCAGTGGAGGTTGGCCAAATAATCTGCCACACTAATAGGATCAAATATATGCCGCCATTAACAATTCACAGTGTTGGTTAGTAGCTAATAATATGAGAAAAAACTTTGTAATGCATCACAAAATGAAAAAAAAAACAGGCTAGTAAACAGTATATATGATATAATCCCTGCTATTTTTAAAATAATAAGTATGTATGGAGAGGAAAAGTCAAGAAGGATAAACAACATTTTTTTGATGGATTGTCACTGGTGAGTTTCCCTTTAGAGGTTTTCTATATTTTTCATGGTTTTTGCCTTGGTGGTTCTATATTTGTAGTTAGAAAAGCCAGTAAATATATTTTAAAGTCCCTCTTGTAGTGTTATTCCCACATAAAAATAACAAAGAAGCTAAAAAATGATATAAAATACTGTAAAACATCATGTAAGGAGGAGAGCGGGGTGAGAAAAATAGGCGGCCTTGCAACGAAAAGCCAGGTTGGCCTACATCTGAATCAGAGGTGGTGGCTACAGGAGAGGGCGGCAGGCCCCGTGCAATGGCCTTTTTGCGAGGGAGAGTGACAGTGCCAGCCAGACCCCCAGTGCAGCACCCCTCACCCAACACACACACACACACACCCGCACACACACGCGCGCGCCCTTATGGATTTTCCCCCGTGTTGGATGCCATCTGCTGCAGGGTGCTTGCTTCTTGACAGTAACAGTAGTGGACTGTTGAATTACGCCAGCAAACTTCTTGCATACATTTACATTTTACTGTCTCCTTTAGAGTTTCCCAGGCAGCGGGAATTTTTTCTTCCCCAGGACAGAATGACGCCTCAGGAAGCTGCTGACATTAGGGATTTGCCCTTGGGTGATTTGTGTTTCCACTCAAGACACATCCTTGTCCATCCCTCTGCAGCAGGGCATTGTCCCCTAAGTGGGGTTTACAAGGGTGGTTACCCTAGCTCCACTTGGCCAGGGGTCTGAAAGCACTTTCAGTGCAGATCTTAGTGAGGCAAGGGACAGAACCGGGACCTCGTGCTTTTACCAGCTCAGAGACACAGACCCAGGCCCCAACACCTTTGCTTTGGAGGGCACAGTGTCGCCCCTGGATTATGTCCACGGCGTGCTCCGCCAGAAGCCATCAGGAGACAGGCTGCCATGAGGGACCTGTTGGCCTGAGGGGCTGGAGAAGAAGGAAACCATCAGTAACCTTGGAGTATAGAATTCCCGTCAGCTGGTTTCACCTGTAGGCGTGGTGAGAGTTTGCTATGTCTACAGTTTGTCCTGCTGCTTGGAATTCTCCCCTCCACGCCCACATGTTTGTAGAATGAAAGCTTCCATTTTTAGCACCAGGACCCCCAAATGTGTTCTTTTCTTTTCACTTGTGAATCTGGGGTTCTTAATCCATCCCATGAAGTAACTACTTCCCCAGGGTTTCTGGATTCTTTACTCTGAGTTTCAGATTTCAACATTGTAGCCAGAAGGCAGCCACATCCTGGGCTGGATTTGGTTTGCTGTTTGCCAATACTTTGGCAGTGCTGGGAGCACGCTGGTAAATGTGGAGGGATGGGTATTTCGCTGATTATCGTTTTTATTGCGGTCCGTATTTGACCACTGACTGTGTGTTCAGGCTGTGTGCTAAGTGTTTCACTGATACTCCACCATTTGACCTTCACAATGACACAAGTCAGGAGTGACTCCCAGGACGCCTTGATGCTGGGGCTGCTTGTCTGAAAGTCCTGTGGGAATTCCAGATCTGCCTTCCAGACCCCGGGCTGCCTGATCCCCAACTGTGCTTGTAACCACTACACCCCAGAGCTTATTCCAGAAGTTCCCATTTGTTTTCACTCTGATTCTAGAATAGCATCCGAATGCATATACAAATCATCCAGGAAAATGTCAGTTTCAGGTGAATCTAAACTCCTTGCTTTAGTGGTGACCTCTTGTTATGAATGCTGCATCTCACTGTCGTCTGCTGTGTACAGGCTTCTAGGACATGCCCGAAGAACGTTGAGCCAAATGTGCACTTTTATTTCTGGAGGGTGTCTTCCTGAAACCCTGCCTCCTTTCCCGCCTGGGCTGCTGGGGTTCATGACATCTAGATCCTAAGAAAGGAAGCTAAGAGTTCTCTAACCTCTTTACTTTGAGTCTTGACCCACCTGCAACCCTCAGCCTCCTGCTTTGTTCTCTCCTGGGACCCCCATGGCCCCTTCTGCCACAGCACCCTGACCCCTCCTGCAGGCCTCCACCGTCCTCTTCCCCTCTCCAGAAGGCCAGACCCTCGTGTGCCCTGTGCAGGGGGAAGAGTGTTCCCTCCCCTCCACTCTCATTTCTCTGCTGTTTCCAGATGTCATTGCGTGTTCTCGGTGGTCTTGCCACCTTCCCAGGCCCCTGAGCAAAAGGAAGTTTGCAGTGAGGGGTGGCAGGTGGCATGGGCTGCTGCCGATGTTGCATGTGGATGCGGGAACAGCAGTGTCCCTTCACTTCATCACTGGCCTCCACGGATGACCAGCAGCCCCCCAGCTGGAAGTCCTTTCGGGGTGGAGACCCCCTACTGGAAAGACTGCTTCTTCTAATGGGACCTAATACTTCTGATTAATGAGGACTGCCTGCTGTCTGTAAAGTTTAACCTTGAAAGTGCTGCTCTGTTTAGCGTGTTCTCTAAGAATGATGCTGTGGCATTTGGGGTAACTGCGTTTTATAACACCTTAATTAATTTCCTTTTGTTCCTCATGTCACCTCAGATGGTGATTTATTTTTTAACTTGCCAGTGTTTCAGATTCCACCTGGAGTCAGGGAGAAGGGAAGTTCTCATGCTGTGTTCGTTCAGACTCTTAAAACAAGCACCATGAGTAAAATGTCTGCCTTTGATGTGTACAGGTAATTATGTCAGTGATGCATAGTGTGGAATCAGATCCACTGTGGCAGTCCTTGTAGTGGCTAGAGTGGGAGATTGGGTCTTGGCAGAAAAATAACTGCTGAGACTCACAGCCACAGAGGGACAGGTGATGAACAGACGGGCTCGTGCGAGCCGGTTCTCACCATGCCTGGTTACAAAGGTACATCAGCCGGCAACCACCGAGTGGGTCACCTGCGAGCCTCCCTCCGTGCTGTCCTCATGCCCTTCCACCCCGGTATCGTCCTCAGTGTGCATCAAGAACAGATTGAAGGGGGGGCACCTGGGTGGCTCAGTCAGTTGCACGTCCGACTTCAGCTCAGGTCATGATCTCACAGTTCCTGGGTTCAAGCCCTGCGTCGGCCTCTGTGCTGACAGCTCAGAGCCTGGAGCCTACTTCAGATTCTGTGTCTCCCTCTCTCTCTCTGCCCCTCCCCCACCCAACTCTGTCTCTCTCTCAAAAATAAATAAACATTAAAAAAAATAAAAAATAGATTGAAGAAATTAAAAAACAGTATTCAAACCATGAAAGCAATTTAATTGCTGTAGCTACGTTTCATATTTGACTTTAAACCCCCTGGGGTAAAAGAGAATCCCATTCAGCTATGTAATTGTCATTTTCAGGAGGAAGGAAATACATGAATTTTAAGAGAATTCTCTGTGGTCATTGATACAGAATTGTAAATCACCTATACCTGGGACATCATATATGGAGCACTGAGAGACGCGGGGACCAAAATTCTCGGTCGTCGTCCTGTAATAGAGGCAGAAAGGATTCTGTATGGCTGCTCTTCCCTATGTCAAGGCCTGTCACACAGGACTGGTCCCCCAGGGTCTCCTTCTGTCACGAACCTGGGTTCAAGGTGAATCCTGCCAAAATCAGATGGCACGGGCAGAGTGAGCTTTCCCGGGGCAAGGGGAGAGCCTCATAGGACCAGAGAGGCAGGGAGTGAGGGGAAGGCGTGCGTTCTCCTGTCTCCCTGCGTCCCTCACAGCAGCTGTCAGGCATGCCAGACCTGCAGGATGAGCCTATGACCCAGTGCAAGGACCCCTCCCCACAGCTCACACAGGAGCGGCCTTGCCACTGGCACAGCAAAGCAGACCGCGTGGCTACCAGCTGGTTTTGGAGTTGCAGAGAGCTTTCTGGGAATGTCGGCCACTCCTGGGGACTTTGGCTGGGAGCTGTCTTTGCTGCTGGAACGGTAGGGCTCCAGCCTGCAGGAAGCGGGACTGGGCACAGCCTCATCCCCGTGCCGGCCCAGAGTCAGTGTCCCCTCATTGCCCTGCAGCAACATAAGGTCAAGCCGGGTGAAAATATTGCTGTGAGAGACTGTGTGATACGGCTGAAGTACACAGGTGACTGGAGGTCCGCTTTGACCCAGAGAGAACGTGGGGGCCCTTAAGAAATAATGGTGTGTCCTTCAAATGGTGTCCTGTAAACATTGGTTTTCTCAGGGTTTTCTGTAGAAGTTGTTGACAATTGAAATTGTGCTTTTACCAGGGCTCTCTGTTCCCCGCTAAGTCTGCCTGCTCTAAAAACATGTTGAGTAGTTGCTGTAGTTGATATCCTAAAAGAGTCTGCATGGAAAAACTAAGAGCCAGGATATCTGTATTTGAATTCTTAGTCTTCCCTTTTCTAGCTTTTACATGGTCTCTCCACCCCTCAGTTTTCCCTACCTGTAGAATGGGGGTAGAGCAGTACCTCCCTCATAGGGCTGTTTGCCTGAATGTTTGAAGTGCTGGAATATTGAAGCCTGGCATACTGTGAACGCCGCGTGTGGCAGGTGTTGCCGTGGTAGTGTTCAAACCTGGGAGCTCCCTCCCAGATGGAGACATTCACACAAGGACTTACCGGGATGCCTACAGACAAAACCAAACTTCCCTCGGTGACCGTTTCATACCTTCTCAGGAGCTTGGCTCTGCGTGCAGTTCTGCAGTGTGGGGCCCCGTGAGAGCATTTGGGCCTGGAGGATGTTTACGGCAGGTGTGCTGTGGGCTCAGTGTGGCCCCCAGAGGGCCTGGGCTGGAACTTTATGGATTGTTGGTGATGGTCAACACAAGCAGAATGAAACGTTTCCACAATGACTATGGAAAAGAAATTAAGGAGAATGTTACTTGATAAAATGCTTGAAATTAGAAAACTCCCTACCCGAGATAGATTTCATTTTCAGAATAGTTAATACAAAGACGTTCCGATAATAATCTGGATCCATTGAGAACCGGGTGCCTGTTGAGAGCACTCGTGACTCTGACATCAAACCTGGACATGGATGTGAGGAAGAAGCCGGTCTTCTGGGTCCTGCGGGCCTCCCGTGTGGATTGGGGGTAATTAGGATGGGGTGAGGCAAGAGCCCAGGACACAGAGCTGTTTCACACACTTTGGAATCATTTCTGCTCTGCCGGGAGGTGCCACTGCCCTCTTCCCTCTTGAGATTCAGCCCCTACAGAGGGGCCTGTCCACCTCCTGTCCGTCAGAGCCCACGGCCAATGAGAGGTCAATAAAAGTTTCTGATTACTCTTGCCAGCCTTTTGATTGGTGGTGATTGGTGGTGGGGTAGATTTGCCCGTGCATTCGTGTGGTGTTTTGGAAGGGAGCTGGCATAAATCTTGACGGAATGTTCAGAAGATAATAATTTAGTACATGTGGGGTATCATTGCCCTTTGAGAGCTGTGTAGACCATGTTTGCATTTACCCATGCTAGGTTATAGCCCAAAGAGGGATTTTTATTTAAAGTGAAAGCTGGAAGTTTTGATCAAGATAAGTATCTGTTGATTATAACTGTTTGAAGGCTTTACTGCTGCTTTGATTTCAGACTATTAATCAGATGAGCTCTAAAAGGGGAATTTGCTGAGCCACCTTGAAGTCAAGTTATACCCATAGGCCAGGGGAGGCCAGCCTGCCAGAGTGTAGGTTAGGGGTGTGTGTGTGTGTGTGTGTGTGTGTGTGTGTGTGTGTGTGTCTCTCTCTCTCTCTCTCTCTCTCTTTAGGCTGAATTGGGGGTGGTGGTTAAGAATGGCTAAGAATTAGCCAGTTTAGGACGAATGCTATTATTCATTCTCCCGCTCTTAGCTATTATAACTACTATGCTATTCTTCTAACGTGCTATTAAGATTCTTCTACCAAATCACCTCTTTCAGTATTGAACAAGGTGAAATAACTTTTGCTTTTTCTTCTCTTAGACCGCTGATCTTCCAGAAGAATGAACACGTGGCCACTAGCCCTGCATTGGGGGATGTTATTCCATTCAGCATCATTATTCAGTTTTTGTTCACCAGAGCACCCCCTGAGCTGAAATCCCCTTTTCAGGTAATAAAGTAAAGCCAGAACTCTCTTGTGAGTTCTCCCTCCTAAGTCTATAAATACAGAGCCCCAGTCACTGAATGGGTTCCTGGCCTTCTCTTGCATTCCTCAGTCATGGATCTCTGCCTTAGCAGTGACAGATTGCCCACTGCTCAGCGCCCGCTCTCAGCAGTGGAGAAATTACCCTGGGGAAGCCAGAGTTCACCCTTTAAATATAATGACACAAGTAATTGATTCATAAAGCTTTTTTGATGGAGGCACCATTTCCTCTGCTGACCCACCTTCAACTGACAAATCGAAAAGGTTCCTTGGAGGTCAGGAAGGTGCACCAAAGGCTTGCCGCCTTCCTGCGGGCAGGTGTTCGGGTAATTTCACATTGGGAATCCTTGAGCAGCACTTGCTGTCCTTGACGGACACTGTGTGAACACCCTGTCTCTGCCTGTGTTCCCACCCTGCAGAGGGCAGAATGGTCCCATGCGCGCTTCTCCCAGTGGCTGGATGACCATCCATCTGAAAAGGACAGGCTCCTCCTTATCAGGTAAGGCCATGCGCCCCTGGGACACCTGCCTGTTCCAGCTCGGGGGGGGGGGGGGGGGGGGCGGGCAGGGTTGCAGAGGGGAAGGAGGCCAGGCAGTGCTTGGGGCACTCAGTGGCACCGCCTTGCGGCAGGCCGCCTGCGAGCATAGGCACTTGTGTGTGGGACACCCTGCGGTTGCATCTGTTGGGCACAACGTGCTTTGCTGTCTGTGTCTTTCACTTCCACATCTTCACATCGCCTGTTGTGCTGTCCCCTGACTTGTATAGCCCTAAGAGCTGTGCGCCCTGGTTTTGAAAACCCATGTCCCCAGTGAAAAGCCCTAGAGCCCCATTTTCTGCTTCATTGTCATGTGTTGTGGTCACTGAATCGGTGGAGCAGAGATATGAGTAAACTTTTAAAAGTAACCGAACGCGATCCAGTTATTAGCAGAAAACAAGGACAAACCCAGCGGCCGTCCGGTCAGCCTTGGCCCAGACGCCCGGGTGCGGGGCGGCCGCAGGAACCGCACACATCAGGCGGCTCTCCCTCAGCGTTCTCCCCTGAAAGTACTCTCTCCCAAGTCACAGGCCTTCCAGTCACCAAGTCCAAACGGTGCTGTGCTTGCCTTCTCGCTCTGTAGATTTGAGTTGAGTCAACGCCACTTCCTTCTGGAAATGCCACACTGACTGAACAGTTCACTATGTGCCAGGCCCTGAGGACACAAAGCAGACCAAGAGAAGCCCTTCCCTCCAGAGTTTCTGTGACACCTCTGTCATCTGCTTCCGTTCTAATCTGTCTGGTCGTTTTTGGTTTTTTTTCTCCCTCGGTTTCATTTGCAGAATTGACTTCTGTCCGCTCTTCAAATGGCATCATCTCCCCCAACTTGTGCCTGGCTCTTTTTCTTTCACATTCCGTGAGTGCTTTGGTCCCCAGGTGAGCTCACCTAGACCCCGAGTCTAGTGATCTCCTCTGTCCTCATGGCTCCCAGGCCTGTGACTCACCTTGATTGTCTGGGACCTCAGGCCAGCAGCCTGGCCATCATATCACTCACAGTCCCACACAGTTCTCAAGCCCAAAGTGTTAAAAATAAATCCTCTTTCGTCTCAAATCTGCTCATTTCTCCCAGACTCTCCGTCTCGGTTGGGGTGTCACCATTACCTTCTGGCCACTCTAGAAAACCTTTGCAACATCATTCAGCTCCTCTGTCACCCTCATTCTCCAAATCTCAGTCAGTCGTACTTTTTAAATAGCTCTGGAAACATTCTCCTCTCTCCTGGGGTGTCCTAACACTGTCAGTCTGGGGACCACCACACCGAGCAAGCTTGAGCCTCAGTGCAGAGTAAGGAACCGGGTTCCCCAGAGCCAGAGTGGGGCTAATGCGGTAAGGTGGTTCTCAACCACACTCGAGTGGCAGATCCCTTTACAGAGCACTGGAAAAGCCTGGTGACCAGGCCACACCCTCAGCTACCTCCAAATCTGCAGGGCTGGGACCTGGGAAAGGCAGTTCCACAGCACAGCTGACACTGGGACCCACCGTCCTGGTGAGAGACCCTGCCAGGCAGGCAGCTGTGGGGGGCCGATGAGAAACATGAGCCCCTTGGATTCTGGGAGGGGCATTTGGGGCTCAGAGCCAGGGGCGGGGAGCTCCTGGCCCTCCAGAGCCTATGTGAATAGGAAGCAGATTATCCTGGGCGCCCGCTCTTCTTCCTTGCTCGTCTGTGACTCTCCTCACCCGTGAGGATGCCACATGAGTCTCCCGTGGGTTCCTGTGGCCCGTCAGAGCTGCCCTCAGTCGGGACTCTAGAGTGGAAGAGACTTGGCCTGGGCCTAACTCAGATTTGCTGCATCTTTGTGGATTTTAACCCCCGAGTCTCAAAGACTCGCTCAGCCGTGGCACACAGGGTAACAGAGGATCCAGGATTCAGTTAATTGAACAGGGCCCATTTTTGTCTTCTTAGCAAGTTGGAATGAGTTCATCCATGACAGTTGTCCTGCTGTGGGTACATCACAAATCTGTTTTGTTTTGCTTCCCTTTAAAATGTCTCCTGAGTGATTTCATCGGTAGTGCTGTTGCTAAGCCTATATTTAGCAACTGAAAATCATGCTCAGAAATACTGTCATGCTTTTTAAATAAGGCCCATCCATCACTCTGCACATGTCTGATATCAGAACCTTCAAGCCCCAGGCAGAAAACTGAGCCCTCCTTGGGGGATTCCAAAACACCATGCTCCTGCTACAGTCCAGGCTGCTGGCAAGGAGGGAAGCTTTGTCCTAGAGAATGTTCTTTCTTATCTGTTACTGCAAAACTAATTAGTGCCTGCATACTGAAGCACCACTGGGTGAACTCCTTTCCCCTTTGGATAAACCCAGGGTGACTATTGCTCTTTAAGTGTCAGTAGATTCGTTCTGACTTTTGGGGCAGACCTTGCCGCGTGCCCCTGCACTCCCCCTGGCACACTGTGTTAAGTTGTCATAAATAGGCCAAGTCGAGGAGAGTTACTGCTGCTCAGTAAGTGGCAAATAATGAACTCTCTTCCACCTTCCTTTCTGCTTCCTTTTGACACCAGAGCTTTCTCTAGAGCATGAGTGGATATTGGTCACATTCATTTTAAAATCAGACTAATCACTGACTCCTGGGGCCAAGCGGTGTAAGCGGGAGAAAACTGTTCGTCCTCTGCCCCCACCAAGCAGGTGCTGCGGACATGTGCGCCCCCAGGGACATAGGTGACAGCTGCAGGGGAGCGCCTGTGGCTCTATGGGTGTTGAGTGAGGACTGGCTCCTCAGTGCTGCAGAACTCTGGATTCCTGCAGCCCAGCAGCACCTCTTCCGCTCGTAGCCCTGCCCTCCTCTGCTCTTCCTCTGTCTGTCTGCGTTGAACACCTGTTTTACAGTGTCGGAAACATTTACGAGCCCTATTTGCCTATCGGACCTTTTATCTGTGCATTTATGACACAGTTGTCGGTGCCAGATGCGTCCCGAACCCTTTGCCCTCCTGCCTCTCAGGGCCTGCAGGCTGAGAACTGTTCTGACTCCTGTGCGCTTCTGCAGAACGGCGGGGTCCCTGTTGATGAGAGTTACGTTCGGTCTCTTCTCCCGGTATCCCTGCGGCTCTAGGCACCTTCAGTTCTGGGGACTGGGTGCCCGAGACGGGACCAACAGGGAGGATGGAGCCCAGGGGAGGCAGGGACTTCCCTGCCTGGGAAGGCACATAGTAGATCTGGGAGCCATGTATGTATTTCAGTATGAAGTACACTGATAATTCATGCCTGACAGAGACGAATTTTGTGTTCCATAAAGACCTCTACTTGAGCAGTGTTGCCGTGTTACCACAAACCATTCCTCTACTAATTGTGCAATTCCTGAACGACTTTTTTCTTTCAATAAGGGTAACTTTAACCATCTGCTTATTTTGATTACAAACGCGAGTTGAGACTAACTCTTACATAATGCCTGGCCTGACTTCCAAGAAAGCTGAGGTTGTGCTCAAGCGAATGAAGTTATTTAATAATTGCTTGAAAATCTTGTGCTGATTTTACGTGGGAGGGTAGCTTGAATCTGTTTTTCTCCCTGTAGTTCTGATGGTGTTTTTCATGAATACCAAAAAACCAAACTCATTTCTGAACTTTCTCCTACATATTGTGTAGTTTACATAATGTCTTATCCTTTTGATGCAAATGGGACTGCTAAGTGGATTTTTGGTTCATTTATTAGATAAAATGGATCTAATTCATTCACTACAGACTGATTGCAGTCTCTGCACATTTCAGTGCATTAATTTGTTAGACTGATATTTATACACCATTGTCTCAAAGACAGTTGGAGCCCTTGGGGGATTTCTCTTCTATGTATGAATCTGCAGGGGCTACGTTTTGGGAGTGGGGTGATTGCCCAGGATGCCATAGCAACTTGAAAAGTATTACTAAAAGCAGTAAGTTTTTTCATAAGGAAATAGTTTCATTAAGGTTCAGCTCTGACATGAACTAAGGCATCTCACAAAACATTATTTTCTAAGAGCATTAAATTCCATTTTTCATGTCTGTGCTGCTTTTGAGGATCTTACAATCACGTTTCTCCTTTATTCACTTTCTTCTGCACACTTGTCATTACTTTTCATTACGGATTATCTTCCTGTATTTCTAATTCATTTTTTTAAAATTCATTGATCATGCATTTGTCAAGCACTAGGTCCTGGGGCTGCACAAAGAAACAAAACAGCCCCAACCCTCCAAACTAAGTTACGTTCTTTAGAGGGAAACTCACCATGGAACAGATACTTGCAGCATAATAGATAGTCAAGTACAAAGTGATGACGCCCTGACGGAAGTGTGAACCTGCTGGGTTACGTGGAGACCCTCAGGCTGTCTGGAAGCCTGGCGGGGAGAACAGTGAGCACTGTTAGAAAGGTTCCTCCGTGTTCCTGGAAGAGCGCCAGGTGCTTCCCAGCACTGTCTTCCCATTCCCATAGCTGCATGGTGTAGGTGTCCTTCCCAGTTGGCAGACTAGCAGACGGGCTCGAAAGGTGGCCCGGATCACATGGTGAGGCAGTGGGGCCGAGCCTGATAAACCAGCTGTGCTTCCTAAGGAAGGGCCTGCCGCTCCCTCCGCATAGCTGATCTACGGTGGCCACACCCCGAACAGAGCCTGCGATTCGGCCTCCCACGAAGCCACAACCGTTGATGCAGAAGTCCTGGACCTTTCCACAAATTCTCGTGACTCCCAAGTGGTTTCTTCTGTGCTGCCAGGAGTTAGGCTGTATCAAAAAGAAGGCCTGAGTACTGGCCCCTAGGAAAGGGCTCTGCAGGGACAGCACAGAAGGACATTCCAAGCATTCAGAAGATGATGGAGAAAGGTGTCTCAGGAAGGAGAGAGTCAGCGTGGTCGGAGAGAAACCAGCCCTTTTGCAGCCTTGCCTTGTTAGGCAGAGACCGCTTTTTTCAGTGATACTCGCACAGACGTCCCGGCTCTCTCCGGGTCGACATCACGGTTGGGGTGAGAGTCATGAATGGGGTGAAACTGCTCTGTACGTGTGTAGGTAACACAAACAATGGAAACTGATGATTTGAAGGTCTTTTTAGGCCACAGCAAACTATCTAGAACGCAGTAGTAGCACAGGCAGGGTCGGGGGAGGTGGATGATGAAGCTGGTGCTCGGTGGGTTGTGAATTCATCGCGTGACAGGCACCGTGCATCAGAGCCACCAGCAGGGGCTGAGACCCCGCCTCTGAGGCGACAGCAGTAATTGTTGCCCACCTGGCAGGATTCAAAACAGAAGCAAAGGGGAGAGGAGGGACTTGGGTGTGGAAATCTGTAAGGTGGATTAAAGGAGGACTTTAGATAGAGACCTTTGGAGATGATGGGGCCCTTTGTTGAAATAGGGGAAGGTGAGCAGAACACTACCCTAAGGGAGTTTTATCACCCAAGTCTCTTTTCTTTTTTGGTAGACTTCGTTTTTGATAGCAGGTTTAGGCTCCCAGCAATAGTAGAGGGGGTTCAGAGAGTTCCCATCCACCCTCAGCCTCCCCCGTTAACATCGTCCCCCATGGGTGGTCCGTTGTTCTAGTCGATGAACCCACCTTAACACATCATCGTCACCCAGAGCCCCTAGTTTTCATTAGGGTTCTCTCTCGGCGTTGTACATTCTGGGGGACTGCCTGTGTGATAGGCAAGTTTGAAGGGTACCTGAAAGAAAGCAGATCATGCTGCCCAAAACACAGATGGAAACAAGTCAGGAGGGAGGTCACGGTGGAAATAAGAGACTGGGCACTCAGTTATGCATTGCAGCGAGGGCTGTGACGTGGCTGGCAGGGTGGAGGGCGCTATAGAACCAGCGCTAATCAACACATCTGAGCAAGAGGCAGTCTGCTCAGTGTTTGGGAGCAAAAAAACCAGTTAAGAATCACAGAGTAGGTGGGACTTGAGACTGAGTATGTGGGATGAGTAATGGTATTATTAACTTATATCTTCATAGAAACACTCTAATCTCCATGTGAAACTTCAAGAAAACAGTACGATTATGACAAAATTATTATACTTGTAAATAGACTAATAAAAAATTTTAAACCATTTTCTTTAGCTCCAATTAAACATCTAACACTTAAACCATCTGGCTCAGAGATTGGAAAACTTTCTCCATAAAGGTCCAGAGAGTAGATATTTTAGGCTTTGCAGGCCATATGGCCTCTGCCTTGACAAGTCCTGTCAGCCATTGTGGTGTGAAAGCCACCAGAGAGTAGATGAGCAAGCAGAGCACTGCACTTGGCCTCTGGACTCCCAGATCGAATTCAGGAGAACATCATAAATTTTAACTGGCCGGGACCACATACTCCTCATCACCCAATTTGCCAAAAAATCCGAGCCCAAGAGCTATACAACCCGTGGGTTCATACTCTCCTCAAATACAGGAATATAACATGCCTTCCAGGGTTCCCTGTGTGGGGAAGAGCCCCGGACCCCAGCGCTCCCCAGTGGGCCTTTCCACGGTGTGGGGCTCCCCCTTGTGAGCTCTGTGAACAAGCGCAAGCTGCAGGAGGCTCTTCCCAAGTCTAACAGAGAAGGGAAACTGAGAACATCGGCGACCAGAGAGCCCGTGACCACTGAGCACAATGCGGACCCAGAAATTTTCCTATTTCCACATTCGCCATAGTAAGAGTAAATTTTTGAAGGCTGTTGGCCACCTAGCCTGTGGAGCTGGGCATAGCAATTCCAGAAAAGGGCTTGTTTTAAATATCGGTACCCTCTAAGTGGTTTTATCTTTTATGTCATTTTTTGACATTGTTTTCATTTTTGTTTTCAGGGGAGCTTTGGAAGCCTACGTTCAGTCAGTAAGAAGTAGAGAAGGCAAAGAATTTGCACCAGTTTATCCCATAATGGTTCAGCTGCTTCAAAAAGCTATGTCTGCTCTTCATGAATAACTTGAAGTATTTCTTACTCTTTGTCGTACGCTGACCCGATTCAAGGTTGGCAGCTAACCTAAATAACATGTTCTAGAGAACAGCTCCCATCCACTGTTTTAAGAATGTAATTGACCTCTCCATATTTCCTATTGATCTTCTGCCTTACCTGGTTAGCCCTTCTACCTTAAGTAGCATAAAATGTCAAGATAGGTTTGTCATCACCAACCTTCGAACTCCATGGGCTTGATTTTTCCAGAAAGACATCCAACTCTTTTTTCCACCCCCCTCCTTCCAGGCTTTTTCTATGAGACCAGCTGAAATTTCTTTCCCATTACGTAAGATTCCCCCCGCACGTGTACACACATCCTAAGTCCTCACTGCTTTTTAAGGGCTCTGATCAAGTTACATAAGTACCCTGCCACTCCCCACTTACCTTCGTCCTCACTAGATCAATGTGTGGCCCTAGAATCACGGTGGAAGCTTTAGAAAATCCTGATGCCCGATTTGTACCCCAGATGGAACACATCTGAGGGTAGGAGCCAGGCATGAGTATTTTTCGAAAACATGCCCAGTGGCTTCCAACATGCAACGAAGTCTGGGAACCACAGGCATACCCCAAAGCGAAGACGTAGGGTTAACTTGTTTAGGTATGTCCTAGTGTATCTTTAATAAAGACAGAGCCATGCTGTCTTTATACTCCGTGTGTTATTTTATTAAAAGACTGTGGGGCCTGTTTCACTTTGTAAGATGTTGAGTTAAAAATAATCTTTAGTCTACAAAGATTCTTACAAATAGGTCATGTAGGTCCTTGTTTTTCTATTATCCTTGCTCTATTACTAACATTTTGTTTTTAATGCTTAAAAACCCCATCAGCAACTTCTGAATATATTTTCCATGCCCTGAACCTGTTATTGTGACCACTCAAATTCAGTCAAGTTCAATCAGCAGAAGTCAGAGATAAACAATTTTTTTTCCATTTTATTTGAAATAATATACAAGAATATAGTGTGCAAAATTTAGGGGCAACATCATGAAGAGGTGTAATGAACTGAAATCGATTTTACAGCTGTGATTCCTAACCAGAAACACCACTTGGTAAGTAACGTGAAAAGCCATGATTGTAGCTCAGAGCAAAAGCAGCGTCTCGCCCAGGGACTTGCTCTCACCTCAGACAGCTGGAGGAAAAGTAAAGTGCACGTGTTGCACTGCAGTAAGTGCAAAGTCTGCCCCCACCATAAAGATACGATGACAAAGAAGATATTTAAGATACGTGGCTGAGGAGATACAGAACACAAAGTTAAAAAATACAACGATGTCAACTGTTAATAGCACCATTACAGTGACTATATCCCAATGCTATTAACTAACTTGACCTTGGCCCGGGCTTGGCCTCCGCTGGAAATGACGGATGGGTGCCGCCACCTGGTGCAAGACTCCGCACGCCCGGGGTAGCGGCAGCAGGCGGCTCTCACGTTGGGACACCGACGCTATCCACCCACCACACGTGCCGGCAGCCGCTTGGCACTGGCCGGACTAGAGCTCCCGTGTTTGGCACGGCCCAGCGTGTGGTGGCTGCTCAGGGAGAGGCCTGTTCCCAGCTCTGTTTCATCCCGTTATGTATACAATACAGATTAATAAGCAGTAAGGAGCCAATGTATAAACAGCAGTTACATATTTTTAAATTCCCCTTTTGTACAATTTAAAATAAAACATGTATACACTCTCCTCTCTTTCTACTGTACTTTAGCACCACAGGATATCAATTTTCAAGCCTATATTACCTGATAGACATATACGAAGTTTGGAAGAAAAATAAGGCAATTTGGTTTACAATGTTGATAGTTTTAGCTTACTTAATGCTCTAATGGAGAAAGCAAATCCTCACTCATTATTAAATCATTTCAAGACTCATTGCTATCGGTATCTTATGGTCACACGAATTCAGGACGAATGGTGACACCTTGATCTTCTTAAGCCCTTCCATGGACAGTCAGTGTTTATGTAACTACAGACTTCAGAACGAGCGTCGTGGCTTAATGCTGTTGTGAGCCCTGTGGAGAGAAAATTAGAACTCGGTGAATGTGTATAAATCGATATCTAGTAATTCTACAAATGAGAACTAAGAGAACAGAATGTTTATAAGCTTCCTGTTTAAAAAATATCACTTTTTCAAAGGGGATGATTTTTTAAGTTTGCTAATACCCGATGACTAAGCATCTAGAAAATGTATGACAACGGCAAGAAGAGACGGATTAGGAGGAGCAGAAAAGAAAGGGGATCCAGGCTAAGTCCTACCACACAGAAGTCTAAGGTAATGAAGAACTTCACAAACCCAGTTCAGCCACCCTCTTGTGCTGGAGTCTGACTACCATCTACTTGTTTACAAGAGGTTCTTGAAAAACGTGTGAGTGTGAACTACATGTTACTATTAAAAGACCTAGGCAGAATGAACTGAAGACCTCCTCGACCAGCCCTCCTGCTGCAAAGGACTATCTTCCCTTTGTTTTTGTTATTTTTTAAACTTTATTTGGGAGCGAGAGTACGAGCAGGGGAGAGGCAGAGTATGCACTGACAGCATGGAGCCCAACGTGGGGCTCGATCTCACACATCGTGAGATCATGACCTGCGCCGAAATCAAGAGTCGGGCACTTAACCAACTGATCTAAAAATACAACTTAAAAGATGCTAGTCTAGTCAAGGAAATGTTCTAAGAATCAAGTCCATCCGAGGTTGATTATGGTATGAACTCATTTACAAGAGTCTTCCTAGGCTTTTCTATTTCTCCTCCTTCCTGGGGTTTTTAATCTAGAAATTCTGTGCAAACGTCAGAAGGCCCCATGAAGGTTAATGTGCCCCACGCTCCTTAGCCCCTGCCCAATCAAGAAAGGCTGTGGAGACATGCCACCCCAAGATTAGAGAGATTTCTAATAGTGTGATACTGAGTTAGTAACACCCATCTTTCAACCCAACTAGAAATACTACCATTCCAAAATTATTTTTCCACCTTAATATTTCTGCCTAAACACACTTCTTAAGCATGTCTGAGAGTTCTACTTTCCATACTAAAAGAGTAGATGGCACTTAGTGATTAAAAAAAGCAGCCTGCCTTACATGGTGGTATAAACACATTATTAGGTTGTGAAGTGTAAAAAGGCTGAAAAACAGCCTCAACACCACCTTTTAAAGGTCATAACAACTGCTGCAACATGCCAGTATAGTTATGGGGAGAAGTCAAGATCTTTTTGAGCAACTAGTTGTTGAAACATACTGAATTGGTTCTTTTCCTTTTCCAACAGTCAGGATTTAAACGTTTTTGTTCTTCAGCCAAAGCCTTTGCTTCTAATGTATACATCCTTCTCTCTTCATTCTTCATTTTCTTCCACCTATCACCAAGGATCACACTTATGGCTCTGTAAAATAAATATTGACACAATGCTGAAGGCAAGCATTTCTCGTAAGACGCATGTATGTCAAGTGCTGCTACTTCAGGAAGATATAGAAAGTTAAAAGAAGGCAAAAATCTTGTCCAACAGAGAGAAGGGAAAAGGCCAAGACTACGGTAGTCATTTCCAGTAAAATCTCAAGTCCTATGGGCCCATTCATCATAATCTTGGCAGTTATAAAGCCTCCTGGAATACTGCCAGTATTTTCCAATTGTCCAGAGGCATCTAAAATGGCTAAATATTCAGTGTCCTACAGAGCTTAAAGAGAAAAGTTAAATTATTTCAAAGAAATGGTTTAAATTACCATTGGAACTATCCTAGTATATTGGTTCCTTAAAGATGCTAAGGTATTAAGGCAGTGTTCAGTATCAGCAGCATGAAGTATTATAAGCTATTCTTGCTTTCTGTTTGTACCCATAACCCATCAAACAGTTATGACCAAAGTCCCATTTGTTCATGCAACCATAGTAAAAATGTGGTGGGCATTAACTCTGCACAGCTTACCATTTACCCTCCTAAGACAACACCACATAAATCCTAGGTGATACTCGTACTTGAGAAAATCGGATTAACTCAAAGGGAAAAAAGTCAAACTGGATAAAACACTTCATGACTAATCTGAAGCTGTTTCCTATTTATATTTGTTAATCTCCCAAACCTAGCAGAAAATAGTCTCATCCAGAACATGCAGACAGAAACCATTTTCCTTCTGTGAAGAGCTTTTAACCATTAATTTCATGACACAAAACAAAAGGCGGTACATGCTGTGTGAAGTATATACGAGGGATTTTAGTGACTGATGGGGAAGCTAGAGGCAGGCATCTGGACTTCAGAAGAATAGTAACCACAGCTCCACGACTTAACAAGAAATTAAATATGCACTAGATACGTACGTACATTTTCCAGTAAGTGGATGCAATTAAATACTATTATCTTCCTTTAGAATAAAAACCAGTTTTTACAGTCTTTGGGTTAAAGGTACCACATAATGGTCAACACATTTACTAGTTAAACTGGTAAAAAATATTTAGGTATCATCAATTCCCAAATCACAAGTGCATTTGGTTGGAGAAGTTTCTGTTTTTTTTAAATTGTAAATACTTAAAAATGAATAAGCTCATAGGAACAGTTTAGTGGTTGCCAGAGGCTAGGGGTGGGGGCTGGACGAAATGGGAGAAGGGGGTCAAAAGGTACAAACTTCCGGTTATAAACAAGGAAGGCCCCGGGGACGAGGTAAAGTGCACAGGTATACTGTATGGTACTTTCGAAAGTTGTGAAGAGTAGCTCTTAAAAGTTCTCTTTATGTGAAAAATCTGTAACGGTGTGGTGATAGATGTTAAGTAGATGTTGTGTGGAGAGGATTTTACGGAATCTACAAATATCACATTATGCTGACTTGAAACTGTCAATTCCCTCTCCCTCTATCTTGCGCTCATGAGACATTCAGACTCGAATTCAAAAACTCAATTGTTTTATGTGGATAATCACATGACTTTGCTCATGCCATCAAGGTTAATGGGAGACAGCAGTTTTGATGGTCAGGAAACTAAGGAGATTGGAAGAAGTCATTTCTATGCTTTGAGAGGAAGTGAGCGCTAAAGGACTCAGATGAGTGAGGAGTACAAACAAGCAGGGCAGAAAGGACCAGTGTGGATTTCATCCGTGGGCTATCACTGATGCCACCTGTATGTTTAGTCTCTGGCAGTTTGTAGTAACTACTATGAGTGTCAAAAAGACTACAAACCGCCAATGCCTGCATCTTCCACAGTATGACACAGGTGTAGAGGAGGGACACTTGGGATCTGACACGAGAAACTTTTTCTATAAAGATAGGACAGTCAGAACTGTGTCTTCCAACAGGCAAATGACAATGTTATTTTAGAAGGCAGACCCTTACCCACCCAGGTGACCGAATTATCCCTCTAGGTATCATAAAATAGTTACCCATGAAGCTAACTTTTGAAAGTCAACCTAAGAAAACAAGAATTCGATCAAAAAAGCTACTAAGCGAGAAGTTTACTTAACTCCCAGTTCCTGTGAACTGCACAGAAGAGTTCACTATTAGATTCACAAATAGAATTTTTACCTGTTATCTTTCCCTGGATACATCTGAGTATATTCAACTCTGTATTTTTTGGCAAAAAGCATGAAGGCATTCATTGGTCTTTTGCACTTGTTAGGAGAAGTGGCACTTGCAGTCCCTGAGCTGTGGTTTTTGTCGGCTTTAGCGTACAAAGAACTGGGAGAGAGCTGTGATGACCCCGATGAGCCACAGGTCTTACTAAGTCCAGATCTTGCAAAGTCCTGGCCTCCAGGCCCCCCACAAGACAAAGATGCACGACGCTG
Source organism: Panthera onca (assembly GCF_046562875.1). Classification (NCBI taxonomy): domain Eukaryota; kingdom Metazoa; phylum Chordata; class Mammalia; order Carnivora; family Felidae; genus Panthera; species Panthera onca. The sequence goes on from NC_138340.1 coordinate 77,571,480, forward strand.
ACGAGCCATACTGCTTAACACGTAGACTGCGGAAGAATCCATAGGTGTGAAGTCATAGCTAAAAAAAAAAAAAAAAAATTAACATGGTTTTAATTCGATTTGATTATCTGATTTACAAAAACTGAAAACACTTTTTTTTCCCCTGTACGATGTTTAACCACCTTCACCACTGACAGTTGCTTATAAGATGAAAGCTTATATATGCACTAATTATTTTTTTTAATCTGCACAGAGTATAAAAGTTAAAGATTTCAAGCCCCCCAAAAGAAAATCCACGCACTTTATTTATAGCAAGTACCTCCTCCAGATCCCCCACAACCCACTTAATTACTACTTTAGATTCACTTTTTGAAAAATTTGATAATCTGATTTCTTGGCCTACAGAAGCCTAAAGCTAGAAAACTAAATTGGATGGCAGGCGTAAACAAGGCCTAGGACTAGTTGCTATGCAAGACCGAGTGTTGGGGAAGGACAGTCCAGAGTGACTGACTACAACTAAAAGAACTTAAAATTTTTTGTTGTTTAGGTCAAAACAATCAAACATACATCAATCTCCCCTGAAGGCCATCCATCTATTATAACACAGCTTAGTAACAAGAGTAAAACCTCACATTGATCAGGCAAAGCCCTATTCAGTATATGTTCAGTTTACACAGGCACAGAAATAAGCTATCCATATTACCTTATCTTCCCCACAAGCTTCATTATCCTCTCTTTGTATAAAGAAACAAGCTAAGAAAGAAAAAGTATTATTCAGCCAAGGCCATGCAGCTACTAGATCCAGACCCAGATTTGTCCACCTCCAAAGCCCTAGGTTTCCTCACCAAAACCATGGTCCTCCACCTTGCCACTGGCTAACGTCAGGGTGAACACACAATAGATTAACTGAAAATATTACCTGAGAGGTAGAGCTGGTGTAGACAACAGCCTAAAGATTACACCGGTCAAAAGATTTCTTTTTGTTCCAACTGTGTTCATGCCTACTGCTTCTACTTTTTATCTTAACAGAAAGCCTTTTATTCTAAATCCAACCCCTACTTCTCTCCCTGAAACAAATTCTGATAATACATGAAAACAGGTTGATACTAACTACAGAAACAGTATCTACCTAAAGGTAAAGCAATAGGAGATTATGAATTATTCCAGAAACAGATGGAGAGAACTAAGTGCATGAAGCCCATGCCAGTCACCGCACACAATAAAAATGACTTCTACCAATTATCAACCACACAACATGTGGGTTTTTTTTAAAGGTATTACATGAAATAAATATGATGCCAAAATCATCTAATCAATATTCAGCAGTCAGGATTATGTCAAAGAAACAATTTTTGCTATCTCGATCCCCTCCCATATATAATTTAGAAAAACAAAACTAAACAAACATAAATGAATTGACACAAAATTATTAATCTCCACTGAAGTATTTATTTACAACTTGAAATACCAAGATTTAAATAGAAGCAAGCTAATTACTGAAATCTGAAAACTCTACCATCTAGTGGTACAAATGTAACTCTTCTATTTCCATTATGGATACAACTTAAAAGTAGTTGGAAATATTCAATCACAGAATTCAGATTTTGATATGACTATAGCATTAAAATATTACACAGAATGTCTAAAACAAAGCTTTACCTTTGCCACACTCAATTCTTTCTCCTTGGGATGCCCAAGTGACTTAGTTGAGCATCTGACTCTTGGTTTTAGCTAAGTTCAAGCCCTATGTCAGGTTCCATGCTGACAACACAGAGCCTGTTTGAGATCCTCTTTCTCCCTCTCTCTGCCCCACTCACACACTCTCTCTCTCTCTCAAAATAAATAATACACTTTAAAAAAAAATTTTTTTTAAAGTCTCTACCAGTAGTTCCTGAAACGTGCCTTGTTTCATGCCTCCACTTTTTCTCCCTGCCATTCCTTAAGCTCAAATACCCTTTCCCACATTCACTAATGTTTATTCTTTTTTCTATTTTTTTAAAGTATATTTATTTTTGAAGTGGGGGGGTGGTGGAGAGGAAGGGAGGGAGTGGGCTCAAACAGGGGAGGGGCAGAGAGAAAAGAGAGATTCCCAAGCAGGCTCTGAGATGTCAGTGCAGAGCCCCGTGCAGGGCTCGATCCCACAAACTGAGATCATGACCTGAGTCAAGATCAAGAGTTGGAGGCTTAACCGACCAAACCATCCAGGTGCCCCCCTAATTTCTATTCTTTTTTTTTTAATTTTTTTTTTAACGTTATTTATTTTTGAGACAGAGAGAGACAGAGCATGAACAGGGGAGGAGCAGAGAGAGAGGGAGACACAGAATCTGAAACAGGCTCCAGGCTCTGAGCTGTCAGCACAGAGCCCGACGCGGGGCTCGAACTCATGGACCGTGAGATCATGATCTGAGCCGAAGCCGGACGCTTAACCAACCAAGCCACCCAGGTGCCCCCTAATTTCTATTCTTAAAAGAAAAACTCCACAGTAGTGTTGTGTCTATTAACCATAGTCATAGACACTCACTTTAATCCTCCCTTCAACATTATCCTTGTACAGATCTTGTACAGACTTTTTTTTTTTTTTTTTTTTTTTTATACAGAGCCATGGAAAAGTTCATTGATTTATCCCAGCTTCCACAACAAATCCGCAAAGCTAGGATCTGAATCCACGCATCCTAGCTCCAGAGCACCTACCAGGCCACATCTCTCAATCAGCACACACCACACCGTACACATTTACTAATCCATTTCCTTCTCTAGACTGGAAGCAAAGAAGCAGGCCCATGTCTTAACAGATTCTAAATCCCCACGCCCAACACATACACTAGACTCTCAAATTCAAATATCTGATGACTAATGAAGAGGTGAAAAAAGTTCTGCAGAACATAATAATGTAAAATTTTAATTGGGTTCAGACCCCACCTCTTCCACCTACTAGTATGACTTGGACAGAGTAAATAAACATCTAGCCTCAGTATACTTATCTCTAAAATGAACTGAACACATGCCATGTAGTGTGGCTGAGCTGACAGAACAGTGTCTACAAAACTCAGGGCAGAGGCTGGCACATAGCAAGTATTCATTGGGGTATATATTATTACTGTAGAAATAGCCGAGATTGATAGAACACAAAATTTGGAGTCTCGAAAGGATACAGACTTGAATCTTGGTTCTGATACAAATGGCTGTTTCTGGTTCCTTAAGCACTGTCCCCTCCCCCACCGCCGGCAAAGTGAGGCTATAATCTCATAGGATTGTGAAGATTAAGTATGTTAACACATGTACAGCACCTGGTACACAGTGGACACTCAGGAGTTAAATTCTATCACTTGAACAGAAATGCTAAATTCACAAAGTCAGAAGTGACAGTCTGAAACCTGCCTGATGCCCAGAAGACTGGCCTCAATTGTGTCTGGAATGGGCTTCTTCAAATCATACTCTCACTTAAAAGCCTCCTTTCTACCAACGAACTATAAATTGTGTTTAAAAGCTCATCTATGGCTGACTTCTGGTCCTTACCAAGGTAAAATCTAATCAGATGTCCTTCCCTGTACAGCAGGATCCAGGAGCTGCCCCCAAATCCCCAGACTGTCCTGGGAACCGATTCTGGGGTTTCGTTTTGGACAAGTGTTTCTTCCTGCCTTCCTTCCCTTTCTGGCCCTCCTTATACCAGACAGCACTTCCCTTAACCTGCCAAGTCACAATCTAATCCACAATGAAAATTCAGTCAATTTCATGCTTCTCAACTCTGTCATGCTCTTTTCTCCTGGATGAAACTGCCCATTTTCCACTCCTTAATGGGGAGCAGAAAGTCACTCCACAGGAAAATGAGACCAATGTCCAAGGTCATCTTAGGGGTGACTGCTATTCAGTATGACCAACTGATGAGAACCTACCGTCTTGGAAAAAGAATTAGGTAGGTTAGTGTTGTTTTTGCTTAAAAAAGGTTTTTAACTATGCAAAACTTAGTATGTAAAAAATGTATTTAACTTTTATGTTAGTTATAAAGTGTACAAAGGAGTGAACCCACAACCTAATTAAGAAATAGACTATTTCTACTCTAAATAGTTCCACATTTGCCACCCCCAAAGATAACCACTCTCCTGAATGGTTTATCATCCCCTTACTTTTTTCAATATTATAAAAATAATACATTATTCATAAAGAGAACATATAAACACTATAGTGTTAATAGCATTATATTAATCTATAGTAGCATTAATTAGGTTAATATATCCATTGTATCAACATGTAATATGTAAACATTCTGTTATGTGGCACCTGTAACACAGCGGGCCGGACTGCTATCCTGAGGGTATCCTTAAAAGGCTGGCCCTGGACTAGCATCTGGAATTGCGATTTTAGGAAGGTTCTCTTTATTCCCACCCTGGTAAGAGTAGCTCACTGTGCCTCAATTGTGTGTACAAACAACATCGCTAGCCCTAAACACCTGCTTTCCTTTTGGAAGTCTGGAATTTGAGTACACGCAAGGCAGAGGCAACCTGTGCGACCAGCTCCCAGTAAAAACCCTAGTGCTAAGTGTGTAACAGCTTCCCCGGCAGATGCCAGTTCATCCCTATTGTTACAACTCACTGCTGAGAGAAATAAGGGTGCTGTGCGATTGCGCTGGGAGGAGTCCTGGAGGCCCGGCTTCCTCTACACTTCACCCCACGTGCCTTTCCTTTTCAGGATTTTGCTTCATATCCTTTCACTAGAAGAAATCCTAGGCAGGAGTGTGACTACATACTGAATCCTATGAGTCCTCCTGGTATGTCACTGAACCCAGGGGTTGTCTTGGGGATCCCCAGCATAACTGTGTAATGTATGTTATATACATTAAGTAAAAATTATATAAATGTAATTAGATTTGTAATTTTATTAGATCTATTTCCAAAGAATACACACACAAAAAATGGAATTCTGATTCCACACACAAAAAATGGAATTCTACCATGTATTTCTGAGGCTAATTTTACTTAACATTATTTCTAAAATTGATCCATGTTTCAAAACATATGGCTGTGGCTCATTCATTTTCCACTTAATGTTGTATTGGTTTCCACGTTGTACAATCCTGAGCAACACAGCCACGATGACCTAACTTATACATCCCCTTCTGCGTGTCTGTAAGGATTTACTTCTCTAGGGCACACACACACAGGAATGGAATTGTTGATACTCAGTGTTCTAAGATAAAGCCATATTAGGGGCACCTGGGTGGCTTGGTCGGTCAGGTGTCTGACCCTTGATGTCTTGGTATCAGCTCAGGTCATGATCTCACAGTTCATGGGATTGAGCTCTTGGTCGGTCTCTGAACTGACAGCACAGAGCCTGCTTGGGATTCTCTCTGTTCCTCCCTCTCTCTCTCTCAATAAGGAAAAAAAAAAAAAAAAAAAAGATCAAATTATCTTCCAAAGTTTTTCTATCTTTAGAATATTCTCACCAAAACATACGAGGTATCACTGACCTACATCCTAAGAGTACTTAAGAGTATCAGACCTCAAAACCACCTCATTTCTCTTGAATTTGTAAAAAGAACAGAGTGTGTGAGGGATGTAACCAAATAACATTTAGATTGCAATCTGCAGACGTTTACTGAGCATAAAGCCTGTGCCAGGGCCTGTGCTAGGTGCTTTTTTAAAATAACAGCCTCACGTATCCTTTCAAAATAAAAATATATTAACCTTACGTTTTATTACATTAAATTAATGAAATAAATAAAACCTATAGGCCAGCAGGTATTCTGGATTCTCTTAATGCCTATGAACTTAATAATTATCTTAAAGAGGGACTCTGGGGTGGCTCAGTGGGTTGGGCATCTGACTTCGGCTCAGGTCATGACCTCACAGCTGGTGAGTTCGAGACCCGAGTCAGGCTCTGTGCTGACAGCTCAGGAGCTTGGAGCCTGCTTCGGATTCTGTGTCTCTGTCTCTCTCTGCCCCTGCCCCACTTGCTCTCTCTCTCTTAAAAATAAACATTAGCAATTATCTTAAAGAAAAAATGAGTTTTAAAATTCCAGATACCTATAAACAGACTTTCTCTGGATACCTTCTGGGAGTAGGGGAATAACTGCCCCGGTTGAGCCAGGCCTGCGGGGTTTCCAGGAATGCGGGCCTCTCAGTGCTGAGACCAGAACAAACTGAGACAGCTCATCAACCCCCTCGAGCATCAGGACACAGGGGTACTTGTTCTGTTCTACCACATACTAGCAAGAGGATGTCCAAAAAACTCACTTCCCTCTTTAAGATTTTCCAAATGTCAAGTGTTTTTGCTATTTTTACTATTTGTTAATTCATGCTACTAATGCCCTTGGTCGAAATGAATTATTAAAGATACAGTTATGGAAAGAAAAGGACAGTTAAGTACAAAAAAACACTACTAAGAGACTTAAGGACTGGTTAAAACAGCTAGCCAGATACAGCAGTTTTCTATATATATAGAATAACTATCAAAGTTGATCCGTTTAGTTCCTGGTCACGTAACATGTGGTATTTTTTCTAATCTAATACCAAATGTTTATGAACTCATGGTTTTCCTGCGTGATGACTATGTGTAAAGCTCCCCTGGAACTATTACTTTGTTAGTTCAATTACCGAATATGTTTTCATTTAATCATATTGCTCTAAGTAGTCCTTTTATAATCTTCAAACCTTTGAGGTTTAGCCTCCTAAATTTCTGACTTTGCAACCATTAGAGAGGTTAAAGGTAAACGTTAACAACAGGAAAAGAATCCAATAATACCTTTTAAATGTATCAAAAACACCTGAATCATCAAAATTAATGGCATCGGGGTGTCCGGGAGGTAGACATACATCACCAATATGGATCTCACAACATGGAATGCCATGCTGTACCACAGTCAGGCTTGGATAAAACGATGACCAACCTAAAATCAAATCAAACAGCAGTTACATAAAGGATAGGGATTGACAGAAGGGACCCTAATTATTTATTCTACAATAGGCCCTTCACTTCTGAACCTTGAAAATAGGTTACTACTTAAGTCTCAGCAGATTTTTAACATGTCCTGTATCTTTGCCACAAAATAAGTCCCAAGTATTTCCTTTAAGCAGTGCGAAGCTCTCCAAAACTTGTTGGATTCGGCGTTTTATTAATATACAGATTCTATCAATCAACACCTCCATCAATTTACAAGACAGTAATAATCGGTGTCAATGACCAAGACCACAAAACAGCCTCTGAATTATTTTTAACATGGTGTTAGTGTAATAAATCTCTGAAGAGTGATTTCAGTGCAATTACCAGAATATCACATTCCCCCAAATGATACCAAGATAACAGAGAGCTGCTTATATAGTAAGCTACCTGAATGTACGAGTTCATACCCAGAGGAAGTGCAGCCCCACCTAACGACTGCTAAGACCCTAAAGCACCATTAGGAGTTATTATAAACCCCTTCTGTGGTAGTTCTGTGTAGTTTGAAAGAAGTTTGCCCTTCAAGTTTTTTTCTTAATCATCAAAGAATTATACCACAAGACATCTTTCCAGATTTAAGAAGTTTTCTTTAAAAAGTTACTATAAATTCAAATTGACACCCTACCTTTATTTTTAACATAGAAAGGGTGGTCCAGCTTACACTCTACAGTAAGTAAGCCATCTTCTACTGTACCAGGATCAAAAGTCAACTTCAGTACAGACTCGCCAAATGATACACTTTCTTCATGTGATAACAACTTTAGACCATCAGAACCATAGCCCTGAAAATACATGCACAGAGTGAACAAACAATATTTAATTCAACACATAATGAAGTTCCTATTATGTGTAAGAGTCTGTAGAAAAAGTAAAATAAACAAGACAGGATCCCTGTCTTTAGGGTTCCTTGCTTTCCACCCAGTAGTGAAGAAAGGCACGTATATAAATCACTGCAATGCCAAACAGACTGGCACAAGCACTTTCACTGAAATGTAACAATGCTAATGCACTTGATACAGGGAGGTGTTAACTCAGAGAGAGGAGGCAGGGTTCAGTTCCCACTGGAACGGGGATTTAAAAGAATGAAACCCAGAAGGTAGAAGAACATGCCTCATGCCAGGAACAGGCGAAACCAGCCTTCTCTGGAGAGTGCTGAGTATTTGCTAAAAATACCAGGGGGTTCAGAGGTGCGGCAAAGAAGACTGAAAAGGAGGGCCAGTTAGTAAGCAAAGGAGTCTAAAGGACAGGTGAAGTGCTTAAACTTTCCTTTGAGAGGGCACTGGAAGTCAATGCAAGTATTTTCACTAACCACTGTCAACTTTAAGATGATTAAAGTCTGCAGAATAAAAGGTGCCTCTAGTATTCAATTTATTTGAAGATATGATGAGAGAAACCCATCACAGTCTTAAACGGACAAGTGCCATGGTGGTAGAAAAGGGCTAAATTTTAATCCAACTGATATTTTATTGAGCAGTTGGCACACACCAGGGGCTAGGTTCTGAAAACACATTAACAACCATGATCCCTACCCTTAAAGTCACAGAAAAAACAAGGAGACCGACATGCTACCAGCTAGCTATTGTGTCCGATCCTTATGACACTAGTGCATGAAAGAGGTAGAGAGAGAGAAGGAGGACTGCACAACACCTCTAAGGAAAGAGAAGTGACCACTGAGTATGAAGGTGGGGAGGGGAACACTCAACTTCTTGGTTTTCAATCTGTCAGTCAAGAAGGCTAACAATACCTTTAAAAGAAGGGAGAAGAAGTAGGCCAGGAAGGGGAAGAAAAGGTGAGTCCAGGCTTGGTTATACTAATAAGCTGAGTAGGAAGAACTGACTGTGACTCATGCAGGTGTCCAACATGCAGGTGGAGGCCACAGCCATGTTATCTGTAACTACATTACGGGATCTTCTCATTCCTAGAGCTACAAGGTGTCAAAACTGATCCAATCTATTTTCAGATTAGGGAGCCCACACACAGTGGGGTCAACAATCTTCCCAACATTAGTCACACAGACAGTTGCTAGAAGAACCAGAAAGACAATCCAGGTTTCCTGACTCCAAGACCAGAGACTCAACAGTTAGTAACAACAGCAGGATCAAAACAGGAATTTTAAACAAGCACACTTCACATGCCCAATTCCTCTGCCTACAGTGGAGATGGAGAAATTAAAAGATTGCAAAGATTAAGATTTTAAAGGCACTAACGGACATTTATCCTAACTAGTGCTTCTGCTTATCAACTTAAAAATGCCAATGTTTTATGGGATCATTTAAAAAGTAACTTCATATAATCAACTCTCAATTATCCATTTGGGAATTAACCACTTTGTACATTACATAAGATAAAAGCCTTGGTTCATTTGTTCATTGTATTTTTTTTTAATGTTTATTTTTGAGAGAGAGAGAGAGAGAGAGAGAGAGAGACAGAGTACAGTGTGACAGGGGAGAGGGGCAGAGAGACAGGGAGTCACAGAATCTAAAGCAGGCTCCAGGCTCTGAGCAAGCTATCAGCACAGAGCCTGACACAGGACTCAAACCCACAAACTGTGAGATCATGACCTGAGCTGAAATTGGACACTTAATCGACTGACCCACCCAGGAACCCCCATTCATTTCATTTCTCCCAACGTAAAATGTATAAAAAGAGCTAAGGAATACATCATTTTCCCATCTCAGAAAGCATAATTACAAAGGTGAACCTAAAGACACTGCTGCCCTCCATCCAGCTAAGCAATAACACAGTCACAAAACTTCCACCTAAAACGTAAGGTGTCACTTAAAGACGAAAGTAAATGGAGGATACTCCTAAAGATTAATAATAAGCCTATGTTTTCTCATGAAAGACTTGGGAAAAGTTTTACAAATTTTAAATCAACCTTGTGAGTGCCCACTTGGAGATCTTCTTCATTAACGCAGCCTTCAGTTCTAGCAAAATCTTCAACATCCTGCCATTCCTTTTTGCTTCCCTTATGAAAGCACAGTCGTGTGCCTAAAGTTTGAGTAGAAAAGCAAATATTAGCTATCTGACTAGCATGCTACATAAGTAAGCTGCAAAAATTCAAGTTGTTTTTTTACCTTTCAAAAAACAGTGCCAAGCAGTTGAAGGCCAGGAATTGCACCATCCCAAATCATCATCATCTGAGAGGGAGGACATGCAGAAAATGCCAGATTCTGACTCACTATTTGCCTATGGAGAAAAATATCAGAAACTTTTTTATTTTGTAACATATTTTGTTAATATCTGTCTTTATCCCAAGGCTTCAGGCTCTCTCCTCATTAGTGGATAACTTAAAACACCTGTAAACTTAGCAAAAAATATGCCTCTGAAAACTGAAGTTTCTGGAAGTTTTAGTTAAATGCATGTTCCCAGTGGTAACAAACTTTGCTAACAGTGAACAGAGCTGTATGTAAAATATAATCCAGATCACCAGCAGAGCGATGAGACAATTTCCCATCTGCACGTGCTTCAAAAGGACTTCACAGAAAAGGAAAGTTAACATATTTCACTGCTGTGCAAACTTCGTAACAGTTTCATCTCATGAATAAACTCACCCTTTCATGTCTGACTGGGGTTTCCTCCTTCCAGTGATGATGAGGGAAGGCTGGCTCACTCTTAGAAGAGGACACCGGTGGAGGGCGCGCATAGGAATGTAAACTTTTGCTAGTAGCTATGATGTGTACAGGAGATGATCTAAAATAAGGAAGCAGTTTTAACCATAAAGCATAGGTCCTTAAAGCAGATCTTTCCTTTTGATGAAAAGAACTTCATATTCATAATACCAATGTTATCACATAGAAGACACCTACGGAAAACACTAAAGACATCAAGATTTCATTTGTAGTCTGCAGTTCCTTAGTTTCTTACCCAAGCCCTCTTCACACATTTCAAATACTGTTCTTTTTTTCATATTTATCCATGTATTTTAAATTCAAAGTTACTTTCACCTATTCACCCATTTTTGTATCAGCAAGTACATACAAACGTAACAAATAATGTGCAGGCTCCCTGTCCACTTCTCTCTTCTACTTTGCTGCAGTCAGTATGAACACGGCATCTCAGCCTAATGTGACCAACACTTCGAAGCCTCCGTCTACCAACCACCTGTCACTGTGCAGATACAATGAACTACCTGAAGCTACAATGCTTAAACTTATTCTAGCAGGAAGCAGCCTAAATGGAACTTCCTGTAACTGGACACTACTTCCTATTTCCTGATACAGGCTTGTCAAAAACCATCTACTCATAAGGCTAGTTATCTTCCCACAGGATCACCTTTGATAAGAGTCAACTATTCCCAGGAGGAGTAACACTAAAAGCAGCACTCCCAGTCAGGGCGCCCAGCATGTGCACTGCGCTCTGGGAAGCAGCAGAGAGGAAGACTGCAGGTCTAGGAGACCAACCAGCCCAATGGTCCCCAATCAGGACAGTTCTCAGAGATGCAAAATAGGAATCTGGTGCTTAACAGAAAAAAGTATATGCATGTCTGGACTAACCCTCTTTTAAAAAGGGGGAGAAATATCTTCCTTTCCGATTCTTCCCTTACTCCCTGAGAAACTGTGTTAGCCCCTCAATTTTTATTTTACCCTTATTAACACTTTTTCATTATATCTTTGCAGAAGTTACTCTGGAATAAGAGTCCGTAAAACTATACTTTGCCTTCATGTTACTATCACTTCTTAAAAACCCCTCAAATTTCTAAGTGTTTTAGCACATTCTCCAGTCAATTTTGGATTTCAAACGACAAATACTTAATGATTCATCTTTGCTCCAGTTCTTCCTTTTATTAAAACATTTATATCTTCATGGAGTATTAAAGAATGGCCAAACTGCTAAAAATTCCTTAAGTATATCCTGCCTTCATGACTAATAAAAGAAAATGGGTTTCTCAGTTCTTCTGTTGAACCATTTAAAGAGAAGTAACAATGCAATGTTCTGAAATGTATATGGCCTAAATGTTCTGTAAAAATTAACATGCCACAAGTGTCTAAAATACCAACAGCATCTCTCCATCCCTCTATCTATGCAGGGGTAATGTAAACTTTACCTGTCCTCAACCCCTTGGTACTGTACAGTGACAACTTCAGACATCCAAAGCTCAACAAGTAACACGGTTTAACACGCTACAAGAAGGAGCACGAACAGCCACTAACAGTGTTAGAAGGCAGGAGAGACAGCAGTGAGAGCCTCTCGGTCTTGTTCCCTAGGAGGCAGGGAAGCATAGAAAATGCTGCAGAGAGGAGTGCCTGGGTGGCTCAGTCAGTTAAAAGTCCGACTTCGGCTCAGGTCATGATCTCACAGTTCGTGGATTTGAGCCCCGCATCAGGCTCTGTGCTGACAGCTCGGAGCCTGGAGCCTGCTTCGGATTCTGTGTCTTCCTCTCTCTCTGCCCCTCCCCTGCTCTACCCTGTTTGTCTCTGTCTCTCTCTCTCTCTCAAAAATAAATAAACATTGAAAAGAAAGAAAGAAAGAAAGAAAGAAAGAAAGAAAGAAAGAGAAAGAAAGAAAATGCTACAGAGAATAAATTTATATCTTAAGGAAAATATTCCTTCTTTACTTATGTTTTTATTTATATCGATTACCTACCTTAAAGGTTTGCTCAACTTTCCATGAACTATATTAATTCTAAGTTTGCTACTAAAAAAAGAAGTGTTATCTCTAAACTAGAAAAAGACAGCCCAATGGGAAGATCAGGGTCTGTTTTTATAACTGCCAACAAATTTTTAGCTTTTTGACTATTTTTTTCTTTCTAGGAAATTTTCATGGAATTAAACTGAAAAATTTAGTTAACTACATTGAATTTGCCCTAATCAAGACCAATATCCTGCCAAACAGGGGGGAAAAGAAAACACAGCAAAATTTAATGGGTTACAAGAAAGCCAGAGCTTCACACATGAAAAGTTTATGTCTTAGCAAAGAATTACAGTAAGTTAGAAGCATTACCAAAATTCAGTTATTCCTACATCATCTTGTATAGACTATGGTCTGTCTACCCATGTGAGTACAAATCTGGGCACTTCTCTCCCCTGCAAACTATTGTGTTTATCTAGGTCATTTTACATAGATAACTTTGTAACTTTAGGGATAACTAGTGAAATATTATCCACTTAGGTCTCTCTAGGAATTTTAGTTCGAAGCTTCCATAATTTCATAGCACAGCAACTCATTTGTGGAAACTCTAGTCCTCTGGTCTGGGTATACGAAACAGTGGTTTTTACCAATGGGGGTCCACTTTTATTAAATTCAAGATTTTAATATTAGCAATTTTAGTTTCCACAAACCAGTAAATAACGTAAGCTCACATATACTGTGGAAGAAAATAAACCTAGATCAAATGGAACCAAATTCAAGGTTGATAAAATTTTTAAATAGAATGTTTATTATAGGGGCACCTGGGTGGGTCAACTCAGTTAAGTGTCCAACTTCGGCTCAGGTCATGATCTTACTGTTCCTGAGTTCGAGCCCCAAGTCAGGCTCTACGCTGACAGCTCAGAGCCTGGAGCCTGCTATGGATTCCCCCACTCCCTGTCTCTCTCTCTGCTCCTTCCCTGCTTGTGCTCTCTCTCTCTTAAAAATAAACAAATATAAAAAGATTGTTTTTAATGTTTATTATAATTATGGTCCTTTAGACAAGTATAATTTTCATTTCTCTAACCATAAATATATAATAAAAGTATTTCTTGGTGTAGTTTACTTTTTGAGGACTTTAAAACATTTACTAAAACTTTTTAACTCATATCACTTTTTTCTTAATGTTTATTTATTTTTGAGAGAGAGAGAACGAGAGACAGAAAGAAAGGGAAAGAGAGGATACAAAGCAAGCTGCACACTGTCAGTGCAGAGCCCAACAAGGGGCGTGAACTCATGAGCCTGATCATGACCTGAACAGAAGTCAGGTGCTGAACCAACTGAGCCACCCAGGTGCTTCTCATAGTACTTTTATCTACTTCTCAAAATATGAAACCATGATATTAGGTGAAATATCTCTGCAATCATTATAAAACAATGAGCTCAATTCCAAGGACTTTACTTAAATTCTAATTTAAGTAAACCATTCATCAGATGGTTAGTAACATTATTACTTTTAAAACTAGAAAAAAAATAAGTAACTCTTTGCAATGATACAAGTTTTCGATAAAAATATAGCCAGCACTCCCACCTGTTGTAGAATGAGCACTGCATAAGTGGACTTTGCGGACTGGTGGCGATATTTGCTAATTCTGTTAGCCAATCCACCTCATTTTCACCGTAAGTATTTTCTGATATGTCTGAGGTATTCTGGTTCCAAGATGGTCTTGGATACTCTTGATGTGAAACATCTGAACTTAGCTGGTATATGGCAGATTGGGTAGGATCACTTTGAACTGCCTGAAGTTCAGGAAGGTCATCTGCAAATAAACACACTCAAAGTTATAAAAAAGACATTACTAACACAGGGAACAATATTCTAATTACAGCTAAAAGAAGTCCTTAAATGTGGCTAATAAATTTTGTGAGAAGTATAAATTTGAAATGTTTTCTTGAATGAAACAAGTTTCATTAAAAAATGTCATTGAAAAATGACACCTTATACATTCAAGGGTCAACAGAGCCTGATGGAAAAATAGACTTAATGAATATAAATGTATTAATGACTTGTAATTACCACAACTGTTCACAGACCATAAAAACGAGGTATGTGTTTTGATTTTTTTTTTTACAACTTACCTGGAATTAATCCATATACCCCGAAGACATTTTTATGTTAACATGTTTAAGGAGGAAAAAGGCATTTTATGTGTACATATATATACTTATTCATATACTTCATTACCCAGTTATAGAAAATTACTGCAATATTGAGAACAATTTTCAGAGATGAGATTAACATCATATTATAAGGTTTAGGTACTACTTATTCAACTTTATGCTAAATTATTTGTTTTGACTGAGGAGTTCTAAACTCAGTAATATCTGTTGGTTATTTTTTCCTAAAAGTGTGTTCCCAAGGCCCATGTACACGCCCATGTACATGCCACAGCTGTGAACACCAAGACTGAATTCTAAAAAAATTGTATTAAAAAAAAAGAAAAAGGAGGGGAGAAAAAGCATCTTGCAGGCCTTAAAAAATTCTTTATGAAACACACACCTACAACAAACTACAGGTCCCAGGGTCCCTTCAATATATCAGTCAGGAAACTCTTCTAGTGTTGGGAGTCCTTCTAAACTGTTAGGAAGAACATATGTGCATACAATTCCTATTCAGGCAGACGACTCAGAACAGCCTACTAAAGCTGAGATGTCTTACTTAGAAGTACTGATTCAGGATATCCACTCAGAAAACCGACTCGAAGCCCTCCCCTTTCGCTGAGCAGCCGGAAAAGATCGCAGCAACCTAAGAAACCCCCCTGTAACTCTCTCGGTGATGTAGCGATGTCCCTTCCCTTGCAGCCGACAACGTTCTTGACCATCACTTCTTTATTTGTGGTGTGTCACGAGCTCATCTGTCTTTCCAGTTCAGGAAATTAACTACTTTCAAACTGAAGTAACGAGGAGTGGTACGAGTTTTTGACAACCCTGGGCCCTGACTTCTGACTTCCTCCCCACACTAAACTGTAACAGTGAAGCATCAACCGCTGAATAAACTGGTGTTCCTCGCTCACCAGCACCGGCAACCCCTTGGCGTTCAAGCAGTTTTTGTCCCAAGACCTTGAGGATCTCCCAATTCCCAAAGAGCATCTCCTCTGGCTCAGCACGTGACACAGTTACAGCTTCTCAAGGGTTTTGTGAACACAGAAGAAAACCGCGTATCGAACGCAGCCGAAGCCACGCAGAACGACGACAGGGCAGCAGGCTCAGGTCACGCACTAGCTGTTTACTGGTCAACACCAGCCTCACAGCACCACCATCCCAAATCCTACCTCACCAAACCCGTGCACTTCTGCAGGCCGCACCTCACGGGTGTAGCCTGGCAGCAGTGATAAGCGCGAGGGTCAGACTTCGAGTTCCAAGCGTCTGCTGTGATGTCCCCACCAGAGCAACAAACCAACCAGCTCACAGGGACATTTCAAAAGGAACATGAGCCACATGCAGGATTTCCCGGAGGTGTTTAACACCCACCTTTTACCCACCGCAGCAGATCTGCCCAACTTTTACCCACCAAAGCAGTTTCGTTTGGTAATTTGTAAATGAGGCTCTATGATAACCATAAACAGCCCAAAGTTACGTTGGTCTTAAATAATATCTTACGAGCAATAACAAGAGTACACTGAAAACTCCTAAGTACAAAAACTTCAGGGACTTGTAAGCAGTTGAAGGCAGGTGGAGAAGCTGGCTAACCATAAAAGTATGAATCTCAGATTCCTACAATGCTTTAAATTTTGTTTACCAAGCTCCATGTGCTCATCACAGGAGTTGTATCCAGGCGAGGATGGCAAGTTCTCAGTACACTGAAGCAACTCCAGTGAGTCATTCATTCCTGAAGGTCTCTTGTCCATCACCAGCAGGAGTTTCTGTACTGCATTAGGCATCTGATTTGTCTTCACTTCCCACACCATGTTATGGTGCTCCGACTTCAAATAAAAATAACATAGAAAAAAAAGTCACGTCGTGTGATCTGGAGATTGCGGAAGGATGAAATCCATCAGAGACGCCTCATGTTGCATCTTTCACTTAATCATACATTGCATTCTGTATCCCCCTCAAGTCCCTCACACCAGGCAGATTCCCGGAGTTCTTGGGCTACGACCATGTAGTCAGCACTAAATTACACCCAGATCCCAAAGGATCTGAATTTATAAAAGTCTTTTCTTTAAAAAAGAATACTAGCACCATTATACATACTTTTACTTGTTTAATCTGGTAACTCTGAGACCCAAAGAGAGACCAACAAAACCACTTTTTCAACTTGTATCTTCAAATTTAAAAGAAAATTAACACACTTTCCTCAATTAAATTAAAAAAGACTGAAGAAATATTCTATTTCTTTTTCATTTTCTGAAAATTCTATTTCAATTTTTCTATTTGCCAATTGTATGGTTTCCTCATCTCTGAAAATAAACAGATTTAATACACTTAAAATGGCATTCTCTGAAGGACCTTTAAGAAACAATTTCTTAAAATGCCCGTATGTTATACTTCTCAAAAAAATGAAAATGCTGTGTTTTGTTTTCTTTTGTTTGTTTATTTTGAGAGAGCCAGAGAGCCCGCAAGCGGGGGAGGGGCAGAAGAAGGGAGGGAGAGGAAGAATCCCAAGCAGCCTCCACACAGTCAGTGCACAGAACCCAATGTGGGGCTCGAACTCATGAAACTGTGAGATCATGGATGGCCTAAACCAGAATCAAGAGTCAGACGCTTAACCAACTGAGCCACCCAGGCACCCCAAAATACTATGTTTTCTTTATGAAAATGTGGTACCTAGTCATAATAAAGATACCTATCCTTCCGAATCACTTATTTCTAGAAAGATGAATAATAATCATGGTAAATTTAAGCAAATAGTAAATCTACATCTTAAGCCCACAAAGTGATCACAAGGAAGAAAACAACACAGGCTAATATACCTAAATAATTTCCACCGACTAAATTTTGCTATGAAAGTAAAATGTGGTTATACCTTTGACACTCTGCATTTGGACAGTGATCAAATTCGTTATTTAACAGGGGTGACAGCAGCAGGAAGATTTCCCGATATTTCAAAGATTTACTCCAAATCTCATTTAAAAAAAAAAAAGCTCTAATGTGCTAAGACGAAATACACACACACACAAAAATCTATAAGTTTTTCCTCACAATAAGACAATAAAATATACTGCAATTTAAAGTCACTAAAAGTCTGGTACCCCAGCCTAGGCTGATCAAAAATGCTGTGAAAACATGTTAACTGCTTAGTATTTATACCAGAGCTTTCTAAACCATAACACACTCACCAAGAAACACTAGTAACACTGGCAAATTTTCTTCTACAAAGGCTTTTTCATAATCTTTTTACTACAAAGTAAATTTTCCTAACTATAAAATACACTAATGGGGGGGGGGGGGTGCGGGGAAAGGGAGAAATGAAACAAGGCATTAAAAAAAAAAAGGAACAGTGACTTCTAATCCCACCAACCAGATTTAGATACTGCTAACATTTTTCATGCATATACCTATCATCATAGATTTTATTTTCCTTCATACTCTGTATTATTTATAATTGACACCTTTTCCTTTAGCATAAGTTTATAAGCATTTTCTTGTGTCACTAATTTTTCTTACACATCTATTTTAAATAGTTACATAATATACATCACAAAGATACACCAAAATTTCCTTATCCCTCCTACTGCTGAACATGCTGTTCCCAGTTTCTTCATTCTTAAGTAGCAGTTTACATTCTTTTTTTAAAAAAATATCTGCTTGTATCAGATTACTTTAGATTTCCAGAGACACATTAGTAGGTGAATGGCAATTAAACATCTTAAGGTTCCTGACACGTAGCCAAACTGCCTGTTGCTGTACTTTTTTTCTAACATTCTACTTCAGGTGCTTTCCGCCTGAACTCCTCAAAGATGACCCAGATCCTGGGCACTGCTCTAGAGCCTTACTCAACACTAAGATGTTCTACAGAGTAGTGAAAAGGGCACTGGGTTAGATGTAAAGAATCATGGGTTTCGATTCCAGCTTGAACCCTTACTAAATACATGACCCGAGTGACTGAGCTTCTCACTAGTTTGGTATCTTCATCTGGAAAACAGAACTAATGCTAGCTGCTCAACCTTCCTTCTAGAGCAATTGTGAGGATGAGCTAAAACAAAGTGAGTAGAAGAAATGTAAAATGACTTCTTCACAAAATGTTTTATCCCTAGACCGACACAGGCAACACTATACATACTCCGGGCACTTAGGTCTTAAACAGAACAGTTACTGGGATGCCTGGGTGGCTCAGTCAGTTAAACATCTGACTTCGGCTTAGGTCATGAACTCACGGTTTATGGGTTCAAGCCTCGCATCAGGCTCTATGCAGACAGCTCAGAGCCTGGAGCCTGCTTAGGATTCCCGGTCTCCCTCTTTCTCTGCCCCTCCCCCACTCACGCTGTCTCTCTCTCTCTCTCTCTCAAAAATAAACATTAAAAAGTTTAAAAAAAAAAGAAAAAAAAAAAAAAAGAATAGTTACTGAAAATGGTATAACGACATGAGACCAGACAGCTAGTTATTCAGCTTCAGCAAGTCTGGAGCCTGCTTCCAATTCTATGTCTCCCTCTCTCTCTGCCCCTCCCCTGCTCGCACTCTGTGTCTCTTCCTCTCAAATGAATAAACATAAAAAAAATTTTTTTAATTAAAAAAACATAAGATGCCCAAAACATTTGCAAGAAGTGAACACTTTTTCAGCTCAGTATAATCTATTATGTACTAATTAATCACAGTCTTATTATATAGTTAACAGCAAAACTGCTGAGGTACAACAAAAAATCTCCTACAAAATTAGCGGCTACACAAGAGATGCAGTTAGTAACACAATTTGATTTCTCAGGCATAACTGGCCAAATCATTATTCTGAACCTCCACTTCTCACTGAAAAAATCAAGCACACTTTAAGCTTGATCAGTGACTCTCAATCACGTGATTATGTGTCCTTCAAACAAAATGATGACCAGGATC
Source organism: Panthera onca (assembly GCF_046562875.1). Classification (NCBI taxonomy): domain Eukaryota; kingdom Metazoa; phylum Chordata; class Mammalia; order Carnivora; family Felidae; genus Panthera; species Panthera onca. The sequence goes on from NC_138340.1 coordinate 77,591,010, forward strand.
CACCTCCAGAGAATATGATTTATTTGGTCTGGGGTAACCCTGTGCGCTGCTTTTTGTTTTCTTTCCAAACAACATCAGGTGCACTGTGAAAACCAGTGGACTAAAAATGATTGCCAAATTCCTTTTTATTTAAATATACATATTTATTCATTTAATACACACTATGTACAAGGCACTATACGAGTTGCAATGTTGGACCTCAATGATGAATAATTTATCTTGAATCTCAATAATCTGTGCTTTAGTGGAAAGAAATAAGCAAATGACCACAGTTCTACAGAGCAGGGCTTGGCTATGAATGGGTAAAATGGAAAGAAGGAAAATCTTCCAATGAGAGAAACTCACATGAGCAAACTTGCAGAAGGTGCAAGTAATGGATGAAATCAAAACAACACAGAATCCAGGATCACCAGAAGGTAGGGCGGCCTTCTGTGTCTTGTGGTCATGGATACTAAGGCTGTAAAGGTAGACTGAGTCAGAATCTTCAATCCTAGTTTAGGAAAATTAGTTTCTTTGGTTTTTGTACATGAGAGTAATAAGGGCTCTGAAATTAGGCTACCTGAGTTTATGTATCAAATTTACTATTTATTGGCTATGTGTCCTGGGCAATCTATTTAAAATCTTTATGCCCTATTTGTAAAATGGAAATAATAAGAACACCTACATAGGTTACTGTAAAAACTCAGTGAGCTAACAAATGTAAAAAGCTTACAGAAGTTCCTAACACAGAGCAAACTCTCAATGCACAGTGGCTAGTAATTATTATAAGCGATTATCAGACACTGGAGAACCACTAAAGATTTTTGAACAGAGATCTGACATGATCAGAACTATAAACTGAGTCTGTGAAAAAAAATCATTCTGGGGGCGCCTGGGTGGCTCAGTCGGTTAAGTGTCTGACTCCTGGTTTCAGTTCAGGTCACAATCTCATGGTTCCATGGGTTCCAGCCCTACGTCGGGCTCTGCGCTGGCAGCACAGAGCCTGCTTGGGATTCTCTGTCTCCCTCTCTCTCTACCCCTCTCCCATTCGCTGTCTCTCTCTCTCTCTCTCACAAAAATAAAAAATGTTTTAAATAATAAAAAAAAATGATACTTAAACATGATACGAGTATGCAGAAACATCCATAACAAATACTGAAAGGAAAATGTATTAAAAACAGTGTATTCACATTTTTAATTTGTCTGTCAGCCACCTGCTCCCAGCTTCCTTTGCAAGAGTTCTCAGAAAACTGGTAGTATCCGTGCAGATTCCTTACTGAGTAATGCCCAAGACATGAGAGGAACTAGTCATTCTGAGTTCTCTGGACAGCGAATATTAAGTTTGGATGGCAGATCTGAAGTCTTCTCATAGAAACTTTTCCAACTTCCTAAGTGTACACGGCACAACTAAACCTATCTTATGATGACTCAAACTCCTTACGAACAGCTGCTGCACTATGCTTCACATGAGGATGTGATCTGCAGGCCAGCCCCAGCTGCAGTCTTCAACTTGAACATGTTCTCATTTTACCTTGATCAGGAAGTTCAGAGGTCACACTACACACGTGTATCTCCTCAGAGCCATCTCCAGTGTGTGCAGCAGAGCTGCTCTGGGCCCCAGGGAGCATCCGTCTTGTGCTCCCCTTCCCTTTGCACAGCTTTCTGGCTTTCTCCTCCTTCCAGGATGGATTTTCTCCTCCCCATCAGCAGGCCCTGCACTGTCCCCACTCACCATGTGCAGCACACTAACACCTTCTGCAACCTCTACCATTTCTCTAGCCGCTAGTCCTAGCTCTCTAACAACATCCCCTCACAATATTCCTTACAGGAAGCTGGGAAAGGATATTTCAATTTCAAAACAGAGCTACTCATCAATAACAAAAGGGACCAATTAATTACTGAATTTGCATTCCCTGCGTCTGCACCTTTCATGACTCAAGGCTATCAAAAGTTCAGTCAACTGACTTCGGTCAGGTCATGTCACGGTTCCTGAGTTCCAGTCCCACATCAGGCTGTCTGCTGTCAGCTCAGGGCCTGTTTCTGATCCTCTTTCTCTCTGCCCCTCCCCACTCCCCCCTCTCTAAAATAAACATTAAAAAAGAGAAAGTTTGGTCTTGAGATAATGGAAGTGGTGCTTCTGCAAGTCTACTGCATGGTAAATGGGAGTCTAGAGCTAAGTTAACAAACTGCAGGTTCCCTCTTGCTTGCCATGTACTGTGGGGCTGGCCGCTTAAAGGCGGCCTCCCAGCCCCTACACTGATCTCATTGGGCTACTGGGAGAATCAAACAATGTACATGAAAACAGGTGCCTGGATGGCTAAGTCAGTTAAGCGTCAGACTCCTGGTTTCAGCTCAGGTCATAACCTCATGGTTCATGGGATCGAGCCCCACGTCAGGCTCTGTGCCGACGGTAGGGCGCCTGCTTGGGATTCTCTCTCCTTCTCTCTCTGCTCCCTCTCCTGGTTGAACACACATGCACTCTCTCAAAAAATAAACAAATAAATAAACTTTAAGAATAAAATACATGAAAACAAAATTCAAATCCCTATACCAATGTAAATTTTTGTCTCAGACTTTTCTCCATCAAACTATTTGGGGGAAGCAAGGCCCCTGATACAGTAAAAGAATACCAGAAGACTCCATACTCAAAAATTCTCCCCCACATAAATTACACCAATTAGACATTCATTTTGATAAACAAGCTCCTCTTTCAAATATCTCCTGGTAGAGCTAACCCTATTGTTCATTCATGCTTTTGCATACTGCTCTGGTATTATAGGATTTGACATAGCTTGCCTTGTATTTTGACTTAACTCGGCAACTAGACCAGAGATTCTCAAAAGGGAAGAGTAAAATTCTCCAGCAGCTGTGCTTTGAAATGTCATGTCCAATATTACAAATTTTTATCGGGTGGGGATGGGAAGGGTCTCATTGCCTTTGTTTTGTAACCTTTGGTAAATAAATATCCACAAAATCTTAGAAACAGGACAGGTGGAAAGGACCAGAAATAGCTAAATCTCCGTGAATGGACAAGAAGGAAATTAGGTTTTACAAATGCCAATCTACTACGTACAGAGCATTTGACATACTTCCTCTGACTTCATAAAAACCTCAAAACAGCTCTGTGAACAAAGTTATTCTTATGGATGAGGAAAACAGCACTCTGACGACTGAATGTGACTACCTTCTTTTCGAAAAGAACTGAGAAAAGAGAGAAAAGGCACTGACCCAACAGAGATTAGACTCCTACTTTCAAATGCCTATTCTTCCCTGAATCTTTATCCTTTCCACCCGCAAGGATATCACAGAATGCGTTTCTGTATGTCCTTCCCTAATCGGAAAAGACTTCCATACCAAGCTCAAATTCTAAGGTGGGCGGGGATGAAGAGAAGGTAATTGCAATTAACTTATATCTCTAAAGTGAAGAACTGAGGTATTTAAAATGGATTACAGTAGTTTCCCCCTATTCGAGGTTTCACTCTTGTGATTTCAGTTACCCAAGGTCAACCGAGTCTGGAAACAATCTTCCTTCTGACCTACAGTCAGAAGGTCAATAGCAGCCAAACTAAGTCACAATGCCTAGGTCATGCACCTCACATCATCTCACCACACAGGCATTTTATCAGCTCACATCATCACAAGAAGAGTGAGTACAGGACAATAAGGTATTTTGAGAAAGACCACATTCACACAACTTTTATTACAGTGTATTGTTATATTTGTTCTCTTATTAGCTAGTATTAATACCTCACTAATTTATAAACCCTCATAAGAAAAAACAGCATGTATAGGGTTCAGTGCTTTCCCTCGTTTCAGGCATCCACAGGGGGTCTCGGAACATACCCTCCCACACACCCACAAGTACCGAGGGATAAGCTACTGTAGCTTAGTCTAGGACACCGAACAGACTACCCCAACATCCTTGTTAGCAAGCTAAAACAAAAGACAATAGCAAAAAAAAAAAAAAAAAAAAAAAGGGAGGGGGAATGAAAGTACTAGGAATACATTACAAGTGTAGATCATTATCAATAGTTAAGCAACAGAAAAGTATTTACAAATGTTAAAAGTATTCTAATTCTTAAAAGGCAATTTTAATTCAAAACCACTGTTGGGAGTCATCCGTTACTGCTCGTTAGTGGGAAATAAATCTACGGCACTTCGTCGGGAATTGATGGTAGGACTCCCAACACTTCCTAGCAGACCCAACTCCCTACCACCCTCCTCCGGTCTTAGCCTAAGTGGCAGCCTGAGCTAAAGACTGGAGTACTGCCTTGTCGTCAGTGCTGCTTTTAAAAACGATTCTTGGTGAAAACTCCTGAAGAACGAACTCTTAGGCAGTGTAGAACGCACAGCTTGAGTGAAATCCCCTAGACAGAGTGCAGGGCTTAAGGAAGCTACAAAAACCCGGCCCCCACTGTCGATTTCGCCCGGATTCTTTTTTGTTTTGTTTTAATCTGCCTGGGGCAGCAGCATAGGTTGGAAGGCGGAGACTGGAATCGCCTGCCAAGCCTGGGCTCTCGGTCACAGAGGCAGCGCCTCCCGGTTCACGCCAAGTCCATCCCCCACCTTCTTTCGCCATTCATGGCCTTCCCCTCCCCTCCCCCCATCATGTGACCGCAGCCTGGACTCCAGGCTTGTTTTTCCCCTCAGCTCAGCCGCACCGCGCAGGCGCCTCGGAGCCCATTCATTCGAAATGCGTAACAATGAGCCCCGGGGCCCAGCGGCTCCGCGAGCTTCCCAGCTCGGCCCGAGCCCCTCTCGGCCCCCCGTGGAGGCGGCGCCTCATTGGGGTCCCCCACCCCCGGCCGGCCACCCACTCGGGACCAACCTCCGACCCTCCGCCCACACTCGCGGAGTTGAAGTCAAACTTTCCTGGGCAGCCCCGGCGCCGCGTCGGCCCCTTCCCCCGCCCAGGCCCGCCCCATCTCCGCACCCGGCCGGGCCACCCACCGCGCAACCGGGCCCACAGCGCGGACCTCGCCGACTCCTCCCAGCCCCCGCCCCAGAGACCCCCCTCGGGCCGCGCCGCCGCGAAGCCCAGGTGAGCTCGCGGGAGGTGCCGGTCCGGTGGGTTCGCCGCGGGCAGTTACCGGACGGTTAATTGCTTCCACTGTGAGGGCAGCCCTTCGCACAAGAGGAGCGCGGACCAGAGCTCGCCCGGCCGCCCGGTCCCCTCGGGATCCTGCCCCTCCCTTCCCCACCCCCACCCCTTCCCGAACTGAAAGACAACAAACCAGCCGCGGAGTGAGGGCAGCCTCGGCGCGGGCCGCCCTGGACACGACAACACCGCCAGCCGCTTGTATATCCCCTCTCCGACTGCCGCCGGTCTCCCTGGCGCGCCTTACTACTCCCGTCGCCTCTCTCATTCCTCCACCGAAACTTTCCTACTTACCAAACCCGTCGCCATTACCAAGTCTTTCAAGCTTCGTCTTCCCCCTCCCTCAACCCCCCGGGGGCTGAGCCTTCGCCCCGCTCTTTCGCCCTCTTATTGGTCCACGGAACTGCCATTCGAACATTCCCCTTTCCCATTGGGTAATACCGTGGTCCGTCTCGGGAGGCGGGCTTGTATTGACTTTTGTGTTGTGTTTACTGGAGAAGACGGCGTGTCAATCACTAGAGTGAGCGCTTCGGATTGGATTGCTGCCGAGACTTCGGGGACCTAAGCCAAACTTTGCCCCCGAAATGGATTGTGGGATTCGTAGTCTCAGCCTTGCTCTGTTCTTCTGGGAAACTGCAGGCGAGAGAAACTAGTTGGACTACGTATCCCAGAAGGGCGTGCACAGCGCTGTCTTGATAGTAAACAAGAGTCATAGGGACACGTGTATCAGCTCGTTTGTTTTGGTGTCTGGGACAAAAGGGAGGGGGCGGAGGAAGCGAGTGTTTTAAAGCTTCGGCCTCTTCTCTTCCTCTGGGCCTCTCCTAGCACTCGGAGAGCCCCAGTCTCTCGCAGCACCCATTTCGGGCCATAAACAGGCAGAGTCGCTCACTGCTCAAAGTTTGGCAGGAGGCCAAGGTATTGTTTTAGTGCGAGGGGAAGGAGATGACTGCACAGGCGGAAGCAGTGCAGCCTCGCGAGGGACCAAGCCACCCACAAATCACAGCCCCAGGCATTATGGGGATAATAAAGGTGGTATCGGGCTCCAATGGGAAGAACTAGAATTTCTTTATCACGACCCTTTCCTGGCCACCCCCCGGAGAGCAACTTGAGAGGGTTTCTTTGCCAGCTCTGATCAGTTCACCCAAGATTTGTTGAATGCTGGCTGTATGCCAGGCACTGAAAGGCTTGGGGACTAACAGAGAAAAGTTCAGGGTCTGGAGAATTTATAAAGCTGTAAGGGGGTGGACGATTACTATTGACTTAGAAATTGAGGCAACCCAAAGCGGTATTTTCCATGTTGACCAGCTTGCTCGTTAAGGTAATAGAGGCGTAACGTGTGACCTAAACCTAATTTGTGAATCATCCAAGTTTCCCTGGTAAATTTTTGTTAACCAGTGTTTTCCTCCAGACGACTTCCCATTGATGAAAGAAAAATGTCTTTCCACTTCGTTGCCACTAGGAGTTCCTCCTTAAGTTACTAATACTCTGACTCACCAGAGGAGGATGGCTTCCCTGGCTTTATAGTCAACTTCACTTTAAACATGGCTGGCCATCACAGTCCACGGAGTCTATAATTGTTTTTACCATTAACATTCAAAAGGCATTATTAAGTTTTTTTTTCTTTGAACTTTTAGTGTTTAATCATTTAAGCTATGCTTCAGGTTTTATATCTTTAGATCACTGTATGCATGCTTAGAATTAAGAGGAAAACTTACATTAGTTAGAAATCTATAAAGTCAAACCACTGAAAAGAGCCCTTAACCGTAACTGATTATTCCTTTAAACACTACCCCCCCTACATTTCTTGAAGTTTTTTTTTTTTGTTTTTTTTTTTTTAATGTTTATTCTTGAGAGAAAGAAGAGGGGAGGGGGTGGGGCAGAGAGAGGGAGACACAGAGTCCAAAGCAGGCTCCAGACTCAGAGCTCTCAGCACAAAGCCCAATATGGGGCTCCAAGTCACAAACCACAAGATCATGACCTGATCTGAAGTCAGAAGTTTAACCAACTGAGCCACCCAGGCACCCTGCATTTCTCGAATTTTTAAATCTGCCTGAAAGCCACAATGAATCAAGAAATCCCAAATAATTCTCATGGTGAAAAAAGTTTTACAGTTCTTTTAGGGGTTCCCTGTTGGAAGCCTTGAAATGAAATTATTTTAAAATAGTTCTGTCTACCCTATGATCAAAGATTTATGTTCTTGTATTCACAAATAGTAACTTTTTTTCCTAAAAATAATTGAGGGCCAGCAAAACACCTAAATTTTTCACTGAGAAGAAAGGACAGGGTTTGAACTTATTATCTTTCAGAGATAATAGAGGGATCCAAAAAAGAACTAGACTGTGACCCTGCCTTTTTCTTTTTTCTTCCTTTTTTTCTCCTTGCAGTGGAGGGTTGCTGTACCTCTGCAGTATTTCATTTTTTGACAAAAAGAGAAATCGTGGAATTTACCTAATCGTTTAAAATTAAAATTTGAAGTATTTATGTCTTACTCCCACAAGGAAACTGAAAATCAGCTTTCCTTCCCCCAAAAACGAGCTTTGAGAAGCCTGAGCCACTCCTTACCCCTATTCGTTGCATAAACCATGAGGTCTGTTTTTAGCTGAACCTTACCTTATTTTAAAAGGTTTTCTATCCAATGGGGCACCTGGGTGGCTCAGTTGGTTAAGTGGCTCAGTTGGTTAAGACTGTTGATTTCAGCTCAGGTCATGATCTTGTGGTTTGTGAGACTGAGCCTAGCATTTTGCTCAGTGCTCAGAACTGAGCTTGCTTGGGATTCTCTCTGCCCCTCCCCTGCTCGTGCTTTCTGTCTCTCTCTCAAAATAAATTAAATAAATAAATGGTTTTCTATCTGAAAGTTCTTACCAAAAGCTTTACTGGAGATGTTTTTATCGGTGAACACAGTGATGGGAAGAATAATTTCAACTTCAGATCAAGATTTTTTACATTATTATAAATAAGTACCTTTTAATAGTCCTGTAAAGTTTTTTTTTTCATTCACTCATGCAGAAATACTTAGTTCCTGTTATTTGCTGACCACTTTGCCAATTGATGAGCCTACAAAGATTGAAATATTTTCACATACTTTCATTTTTGTCTAAGTCACTGGGGACTAAAATTCTGACATTTCAGTCACAACTGATTAAATATCAGTATTAGAATCTCTACAGCTCTGGGGCATCTGCAGGACTCAGTCAGTTAAATGTCCAACTCTGGATCTCTCAGCTCAGGTCTTGATCTCAGGGTCATGAGTTCAAGCCCAGTGTTGGGCTCTCCACTGAGCATGAAGCCTACTTAAAAAAAAATCTCTACACCTTTAAAGTGAATAATTAGTTCTGTCTTTTGACTTTCCTGGGAAGCTAAATGACCACAGTAGTACCTCATATATATTTAACAGGAACATCATCATTAATTCTTGGTGACTAATAAAACCAACCAACTCATAACCCAGAATAAAGATCAAAGTAAAAAAACTAGTAAGATCTTGAAAATATATGTAAATTCTACTCTTTCACTAAAACAGATACAATTAAAGAACACATAATAAACTATGCCAAGAAGTTGTCATTTAAAATCAAAATGTATTTCTAGCAGTTTGTAAAATACTTGTTTTCATAAAAAAAAACATGAAGTGCTGATTTGTTAAGAAGATTTATCTTTTTTTTTTCACTACCTTTAACCATAACTTTACTACCTAAAGTAGTATTATAAGGTAGTAGTACTACTTTACTACCTAATTTAAGAATTTAACAATGTATTTGCCTCAATTCCACTACATTTGGCACACCAATGACTACTTTGCTGGACTAAGAAAGATTAAGTTCAAGTACAGGGCATTGTTTACATATTGAGAATATCGCTGTTCAAATTGTTAAAAAGGAAATGAACATTTAGAAGGCTCAAAACACTTACATGAATCGACAGTTGAGCAAAATCACCTCCCACCAAGGCTATTTTATAATCAAGTGTTGACTATCTCATGCATTTTATTGAATACTGTCCTAAAAGTGAGAAACAGAATGGCTGTTACTGTATGGTTTGTGGACCCTCATAACCAGATGTGAGTGACTGGGAGCTGTGGCTGGCTGCCCTACCCAGGGTCATGAGAGAGGATCTCCCTGCACACTGCTAGCCTGCGAAAAGATCAGAATTCAAAGTACAGTTTCTACTGAGTGCACATTGCTTTTGCACCATCATATAGTCAAAAAATTGTGAGTCAAACCACATGGGACCATCTGTACTAAAACTAGGAAGTGGAACACATGTATGATCTAAAATAGTGCCCCAAATTTTCAGATAGTTTCTCTCTTGGTAGATTATTTAAACTCTTAGAAATAGCCTTCCATATCCACTGTACACTAAAACAAATTAATTTTAGGGGTGCCTGGGTAGCTCAGTCGGTTGAGCATCTAACTCTTGATTTCGGCTCATGTCATGATCCCAGGGTCATGGGATCAAGTTCCACGTTGGGCTCTATGCTGAGCATGGAGCCTGCTTAAGATTCTTTCCTCCTCCCCCAATATGTGAGCTTTCTTTCTCTCAAAAAAAAAAAAAAAAAGAAGAAGAATTTTATAATTCCAAGTACTCAGGTACACTCAAATTGTAAGGAAATGCCTGGGAGCCTATGAGTGCCATTTTAGAAAGGAGTAGTATGTCTGTTGTGCTTGTAATTCTTGATTCAACTATGAGTTTAAATTATACTCAGATGACCATAAAGCAAGACCTTTCTTCAGTGTAAGTGAATGTCTCAACACTATCGCCTTTAGGAGGAAGAACTAAGGAGAAAAGGAGAACTAAAGAATGATTGTTGGCTGGGACGGGGTGGGGGGGGGGGGGTGAGGTTGGTTGGGAGGAGACAACACAACATGGCTCAATCGGTAGAGCATGCGATTCTTGATCTCAGCGTTGTGGGTTTAAGCCCCAGGTTGGGTGTAGAGATTACCTAAAATCTTCTTAAAAAAATGATTGTTGGGTTTCTAGGCTGGATAGGACTTGTGGGTGAGTATTGATGGTATGTCAGTGCTATTGCTGAGGCGGGGAATGTTGGAAAGAATGGACTTGCGAACAGGGAGGAGAAAAGAATGGATGCAACTTTAGATAATGAGCTGCCGTACAGGCAAGAAATTTAGGTAAAACTGCTGAACCTGTGTGGGGTTTAGGAGATCCAAGTCAAGAAAAATAAACTTGAGTGTCTTCAGGACACAGGAGACTACCCTTTGTGGCCTCAGTTGCCCTCAGTTCTTGTTAAGTTGTCCAATTTGGTTTTAATGAGAATGTGAACATTTAGAGAAGGCAACAACAATTTCAACTTAATCCTACTTCCTATTTATAAAATTTAGAAGCAGAAATATGAAGGTTTTTGTCTTTCAAATGACTTCTCATGTGTTTGAGATCATTCTTGTTATCTGAACTAACACAAAACTCCCATGTATTTTCTCCTCATGTCTGTTACCCTAGGCCCTCATCTATGTGTTTTCTTTTTGTTGCCAGTCGTAAGAACCTCGTTTTAGAGGCAAGCCCGATAAGAAGCAATTAAAACCACAAGTCTTATCACACTGTGCCACACTTCATATTTTTGCTTCCATTGGTCACCCTCCAACATGTACATCACCTCCTCCTTCCCCTGCCACTATCTCATATGCATCTTGCTGTCTGAGCTCTCAATCAGTAGATGCCTGCTGAACCAGGGAACGAGAAGTTAGGAGGAAACAAGTAGCACAAATCTTTGTATAGCAGATTATGTGTTACACTGTATGCCCTGCGTGGTTTTGAACACTGACTGAACAAGCTTCCGTGTGCTGTGTCCTTGCTCTACACATGCATCGTTATTGTAAGAGGGCAGGTCTCATCTGCTTACAAGATAAGTGCAATTCCCACTCATTCCGTCTCCCTCCGTGCCAGTCACACGTAGGCATACAAAATTTGTCTTATCTACTTCTGTTCCTTCAAGTTACGCAGCCTATCACAACATGCTGTAGTAATAAACATGTGGAAGCTATTTAAGTTCAGCTAATTTAAGGACCAATTACAAGAAAAAGATTTGCCAAAGAGGTCTCTGTAGTGAGCATCTCTCCTAAAATAATTGCTTGGCTTTAAAACATGACATTTGTATACATTTCAAGAATAGAGGCATCTGGAAAGGAGAGGCCTAACAGAGGCTGTGGCGTTCTGGGGAGACATGTTTCTCCTCTCGCTCCTCAGCGGGATCTAGGTGGGTTTCCAATTAGGACAAAGACGGAAAACCAGCAATCAGAAGCAACTTTATCCAAGATTTTTGACCATAGTTACTGCTCATAAACTCAAGGGTTCTACTTGAACTTTTTTTTTTTTTTTTTTGGATGTTGAACAGAAAACACTTAAAAGAGTTTCACTTCTAGGTTATTGCTTTTGTCATCTGAGTCCATTTCCAGCTCACACTTTAAGCTTTTGCTGGCCTCTGGAAAAAAAAAAAAAACTCATTTTCCGTTTTTGCAGTTAAGAGTAAAATTTCATTTACTTACTATAACAACTCCGTTCTAATTGATACTAACACATTTCACGTATATACATTTTGCAGTATGTCTTGGGGGGTTTGGGGAGGGGGGTGTGATGGCAATGCTCAGGTTGTGGTTAAACCACAATGTAGAGAAGCCACCTACCTAGTAAGTGTCCTTTTTTGGATACTTTTTGATGGTGCAGACAGTTCCTTCCACAGCATACATCATGTTTTCCTAAATGTAAATGTTACATGCATCTTCAGGATTTCCTAGCAATTTTAGGCTTTATGTATTTACAGCATAAAAAAAGAACAGAAAAACCCAGATCTGTTGGTCAAATAAAGTTTTCCTCTCAAGCATCGTACTACACCTGTGCTGCAAATTTGATGCAAATTTCTCCATAGGTTCAATATAGGAAAGCCTAGGAGACCAAGAATTGCACAGGAAACCAAGAGATGTCAGCTGTCTGGGAGTTCCGCTATGGACTCACCAGGTAACTGATTTGGGCAAAGTCACTGATTCTCCTCACTTACACAGACTGAATTGATTTAAGCTCCCATAGTTATTGTTGGGCACACAAGACTTCTGCAAATACCTGGTATACTTTACTGTTTATGCTTCCATAACTCGTTATACTTTTAAGGTGTTTTTTTTTTTTTTTTAAAGTACCTGTTAAGACTAACAACCATAGAGTTTCAGTTGCCCAACCAGTTTTGCTGCCTTTAAAAACATCCTGGAAGAGGTAAGGTGGTCTCCTATTCCAATCTGTTTGGGTCAAAATTCTTTCTGATATTCAACATCAGGCTGTATGTACTTCATACTCTCTTAATTTCAGAAGCCAGCATTCTTGATTACTCTATTTCTCCCTTATGTGTTAAGAATTCCATTTCTCCATTAGGTACTAACATTTTATTTAGATTTTAGAATTCCTTCTTCAGTCATTTAACAAAGCCATGGCTTATCCAGATGTATTACTTACCCCTCTGGGATTACACATGGTTAACTTTAAGTGCCAAAGGTCATCTAGTCCTTGTTATAAGTATACCATTTCCTGGGGTGCCCGGGTGGCTCAGCCGGTTAAGTGTCCAACGTGGGTGGACTCAGGTCATGATCTCACAGCTGGTGAGTTCCAGCCCCGAGTATGGCTCTGTGCTGACAGCTCAGAGCCTGGAGCCTGCTTTGGACTGTGTGTCTCCCTCGTGCTGTCTCTCTCTCAAAAATAAATAAACATTAAAAAAAATTAAAAGAAAATATAACATTTCTTGAGAAAATTAGGAAAACTAGATCAGTATCTTCAAGATGCTTTAGAAAGGACTCAGCACTTAATCTTACATATTTCAATAAAGTCCAGAGTCCTTCACTTCGTGTCCTGTGGCTCCCCTGCACATTTCTACACACTTTAAATGGTCCACTCCTTTCTAACAGTAAGCCAAATACATTCACCCAACGTGTATCACAGGTAGCGTTTGCAAAAATATATGCACCAAGCCCTAGTTCATCATGACATGCAGAAAACACACACCATAAAACAAACAGGGAGAAGCACTTGTGTTAACAGAATGTTCTTCCAGAGTATTTCTTAGTTGCACATGCTGGATCCTTGAATGAAACTTCAACAGAGAATTTCCAAGTAGTAAAATACCTTGGCTGGTGACTGAATAATGACATCCACATCCACAAGTGAAACTTAAGGTATTTTAATTAGACACTTTGACATATAAATTCCCTATTAGCCAGGTTTATTTCGTTAACCAAAATGGCCCAATGGTCTGCAGCAGACCATAATTGTTTATATGTTTATATCACATATGACTGATAGTTAAAATTTGTGAAAAACCTATTGCTATAAAGAGCCATGTTTCCTGGTTGCATTACGCCCGGGGCGGTGGGGAGGGGGGGGGCAGTTTTCCCATTGGCCACATCTCAGTCAGGCTTTCACATAGTGCAGTATGCACGACGGAAGTACCAGTAAAGAAATTAGTGAAAAACAAACAAACAAAACAAAAAAAAAAAACTTCATTAAAAACATTTTATTATAAAAGTGTGCTTTATTATAAGGTAAATTTAAATATAACCAACAATACTGAAAATAATGTAACTGGCATTTACAGCCTTGGTCAGAATTCTCTATTAAACAGGCATTTGTTTGCTATTCCATGAACAGTTAACAATCAGCTTATGCAACAAGGTATCTTGAAAAAGTGGATAAAGAATACAGAATGATGAACCAGGAATTTGGGTGGGTTCTTTGCGGTTTTTTTTTTTTTTTCTTGTCTAACAGACATGACTTTTAAAATAAAATCTGAAGTAGAAAAGAAGTCATCTTCATGTAGTAAGCTCTCTTCCTACATGAAGGTTTGCAAAATCGTTAAACAGTGTTCTAAAATGGGGTTGAAGTTATACTTTACATATTGTTTACATATACATGACCCAATGAACCTATTTTAGCCATATTTTCATTATATCAGACCATAAACATTCTCTAATAACACCACACTATAACAGCCACAGAATATTTTTACCCAGGTATATGTTTTTTTAAAACCTGTTTCCCCAAAATGAAATTGCTCATTTAAAAGTGAACAACTGGTTAGAATTAAGCTCTCCAAACACTGTGGTCACGTGGGCCTAGAAATCACGTTAAGAATAATACTGCTTTGGTTGAGTGGAATTTAATTCATCTTATATAGCAGAATAATAAGCATATCAATTATCAAGGAAAATTTATACAACTGAGTTCATCCTGCACATTTGAGTCTACGTTAATGCAAATGGCAAGGTCTAATGGTACATCTGGACTGGGCAGAAATTCCTTTTATCTTTATGTATGGTTTATAAAAATTTATTTCTACCACCATAAAGGAAACCCAAGGGAACAGATGTCTGCAGAGGACTGTGTTATGTATGCCTAGTGAAGAACTGAGAAATATCCTGTGGGCGTGTAGATAAGGACTCCAAAATATTTTTGGTATAGGACAGTTCCCCCCCTCCCTTAACATATGTAGTATCTTCAGCTTCTATAAGACAAGTTTAAATAGCTTTAAAAAAAACTGTGACATTAAATGTCGAACTCAAATTTTTTAAGAGTACAGAGAACTATACAATGAAAAAAGGAAGTAGATGTATGTTTTATGAGGAAACTGTGTTAATGATCTCTCCTCTAAAAAAGACTCTTCCCTATTATCATAATGACTACATTGCCCGTCCTTAAAACCACTGGAACATGTAGGTTACTGACGTTAGGCCAAAGAAGTCAAAACGTACTTTATTGCAAAAATATAAAAGGTTTTAAAATTGCATATGATGTTTTATGCCATAGTCCAAGGCCAGCACATAACTTATCAAGCCAGAAAAACTTGAAAACAAAAATGATTAAAATTGTACTTACTATATATATAGCGAGTTGTAAAAAGAATGTGATGCCATGCTGTAGAGCATGGTTCACTGCCAAGTTCCCTTTTACATGGGCATAGTCACTAACACAGCAATCCGAGGGAGTCCACATGAACACATGTTGCCCATGGTAACACCCTTCAATTATCTTCTTGCACACAGATACTTTCAATATATTACAATCATTTGAATAAACCTCTCACTGAGATCATAATTTTGTGGAGTACAAAGTCATTTCATCAGTATGTCAATATTGTTTTGATCTATTCTTTAGAAAGTGATGTTAAAGCCTATAGAGTATTAAATCACTACTCCGCTTACTGATACGTTGTAAATGTAAAAAAAGGAAAAAACCTGAAATCACAGAAAATGCTTGGCATCTACACAAACACATTCTCAGTGGACTAACCACTACTGTGTAATTTTGTCACTATAGGTCTTGTTCCATACTTTCGCTTCATGCAGTGGGTTCAACAATATCCATGTTAGTTCCAAACAGGGCAACTAATTGTTCTTCGTAAGTGGCAATGTTCCTTTTCATAATTTCCATGCAAGGTCCCAAAAGCCTTTCAAATGCTTGCACATCCATGGCTAAGAGAAGGAGAGGAGAGAAGAAAAAGAAATGTAACATTCTTTGCAAATCTGAAAAATTGCAAAGTCATTTAGGATACCCATTCTGCAAGTGTCAGGAATGCAATGGTTATTTTTATTTTTTTTAATGTTTTATTTTGAGAGAGAGAGAGGGAGAGGGAGAGAGAGAGGGAGAGGGAGAGAGAGAGAGGGAAGGAGAGAGATGGAGCATGAGCAGGGGAAGGGCAGAGGGAGAGGGAGAGGGAGACACAGAATCCGAAGCAGGCTCCAGGCTCTGAGCTGTCAGCAGGGCTTGAACCCATGAACTGTAAGATATGACCCAAGTCAAAGTCAGACTCTTAACCGACTTAGCCACCCAGGTGACGCTGCAATGGTATTTTTAGATAAATATCAAATATAAGAAAAGGGCACAAGGATAAAAATGTTCCACTTCAGAAAATAAACAGCCAGTGTTCCCTTGACAATGGGATTGTGCAATGCTAGGTTGCTGGGAGGCTCCTGGTCTCGGGTAAGAAAAAAACAAGGGACTATAATGGCGAAGTCTGGTAATTCTAAAAACCTGTTGTTGTTGTTTTTTAAAGTTTATTTTTGAGAGAGTGAGTGAGAGCAAGGGGCAGAGAGAGAGGCAGACAGAGAATCCCAAAAGGCTCCATGCTGTCAGTGCAGAGCCCGATGTGGGGGTCACACTCACAAACTGTGAGATCTTGACCTGAGCCGAAATTAAGAGTCAGACACTTAACCGACTGAGCCACCCAGGCCCCCCTAAAAAATAGTTCACCACCTCAGTAACATGAACTCTCCTCAAAGGTGGCAAGGCCTTTTTTTCTTCTACTGTTCTTCCTTCTCGGGGCTTACTTACGACGCTATGCTGTAAAGACCTGGTGTTACCTTGTGTAACGTTTACTCTCTTATACTATCACCTAGCCAATTCAAAACAGCAGCCAGAATGCTCTTCTCCACTTCTAAGTATATGCTGTATGTCACTTTCCTGGTCTGTCTCATGCATTTTTAAAAACTCAATTTATAATATACTCGTAGAAACTATGATCACACTCTCTACTGTAGAAGTGCAAATTTTTATTAAAACTTTTTTTTTCTTTTGCCTTTCAAATTTGCAAAGGTACAAGGGACATTGTTCACAAGAGCGGAGGGAGTGGACACTCTTGCACTGCCAGTAGCACGTACATCAGCACAGGTCAAGAGGGCTGGGAGTATACAGTGAACTCTGTAAAAAGAAAGCCTACTCCCGAGAACCATTTCTAAGGAAAAATCCTATACATGGAAAAGTAGTCTGTGCGCACAGACACAAAACCTGCTCCCCCCCGAAAAAATATGGAGCCCAAACCCCCAAAATCGCCAGTGGAGACCAATTAACTCATAATGTGGATGTTTACCTAACAGAATGTTACAATTTGATAAAATGAGAAATAAAATAGGAGCGTAAGGTACAGTAAATGAAAAACAACGGTTTACAACACTTTAAAAATAGAAAACCCATGCAAATAAAAAAGATGAGGAATTATATGAGGATGTGGAAATCACTGGGGGTTGGTAGTGGTGGTAAGGGATTTTCCTACTTCTCTGTATTTCTCAAATTTTCTTTAATGTGAATAAATCTGTTATAGGAAAAAAATAATGGGATTTCACTCACTTCACTTCACCTTTACTCTTTCTCACTAATGTCTATACTCAGGAAAATTACCTGTCAGTTTCTCACTACCTTCTTTTTCATCCAGGTGTAACACTTGAGCCCTTTAAAAAGGGGTTCCTCTAGGAAGTTGATTCTGAAGGGACCCTCAGATCTTAAGAACACTAAAGCTGGGGTGCCTGGGTGGCTCAGTCGGTTAAGCATCTGACTTCGGCTGAGGTCATGAACTCATGGTTTGTTAAGTTCGAGCCCTGCGTTGGGCTCTGTGCTGACAGCTCAGAGCCTAGACCCTGCTTCAGATCCTGTGTCTCCCTCTCTCTCTGCCCCTCCCCCCACTCACACTCTGTCTCTGTCTCTGTCTCTCTCTCTCTCTCAAAATAAACATAAAAAAATGAACACTGAAGCCAAGTTTATTCTACTGAACCGTGAATAAGAACACAGAGTGGCTAATTACTGTTGAATCAATTTTTCTTAAAATGTCATCTACATGGACTCCTGAATTCCATTTTTCACCATTAAAGTAAGCGCTTTCTCATATATGGATCTCAGATACAGACAGACGTCTTCCATTTGAGGACAGCATCTCTGCTGCTAGGAAATAAGAAGTTGAACAATAAAGAAGATTTTGCTGCATTCTGACAAACCTGAAACCATGGTTTCCTGGGACTAGGACGAGGAAGTACTCCCAAAGAGCTTCCAGCTTTGCCCAGAGACCTTAATGTATGCTATAAAAATACTATTCTGGCTTTTTTTTTTTGAGGAACACAAACTTTATTTGAAAAACTAGACATAAAACTCCATACTCAGAATTCTTTACTAAAACAAGATGCCATTTCACACCTATATGAAAGAAGAAAACAGGAGAAAATAGGTACGTGAAAAATTTTAAAGAAAAAACTAAGGGCGGGGTGCCTGGGTGGCTCAGTCAGTTAAGCATCTGACTCGTGACTTCAGCTCAGGTCATGATGTCAGTTTATGAGATCGAGCCCACCAACAGGCTCTGAGTTGACAGTGTGAAACCTGCTTGGGATTCTCTCTCCCCTCCCTCTCCCCCACTTCCCCCACCCCGTGGGTGCATGCTCTCGCTGTCTCAAAATTAAACCATTTTTTTAAAAAGAATTATTTTAGGGGTGCCTGAGTGGCTCAGCACCAAACTTCAGCTCAGGTCATGATCTTACGGTTTGTGGGTTCGAGGCCCCTGGAGCCTGGTTCGGATTCTGTGTCTCCCTCTCTCTCTATCCCTCCCCCACACTCTCTCTCTCTCTCTCAAAAATAAACATCAAAAAAATTTTTTTTAATATTTTAATTAAAAAAAAAAAACAAGGGCCTCCCACAAATCGATTTCATAATGCAATGAGTCCTTACTTTGTTCTCTCTAGTGGGGACTGTGAAACGTGTGAACCCAGTAAGACCATCAGTACAGCAACATGAATACATAAAAGGCAGACGGAATAGCTTCCACCCGGAGGAGCACATACAGTGCTGTGACTCCTACCTAAACATTTGACGGTCCCGATGGCGTGCGCCGAAGCTGCTCGGGGTTTGTTAGTGACCAGAGCAAGTTCTCCAAAGTACTGTCCCCGGGAACACCGAGCAATTTCTACTGCGCCATTCTCTTCCACCTCGGATTTGCCCTGACAAGGGAAGTAAGAGCATGCGCTTTGACTCAGCTTATGAAAACCGAGCTAACCTTAGTCTAAAGCATCAGAAAGGAAACCTATGGTGTTCCTTGCTCCCCATGGGTGTTTGGGACTTGCCAACACTTACCTTCCTTTTCATAGTGATTTTCACTTCACCAGATTCTACAATGAAAAAAGAATCTGCCAGATCTCCCTGTAAGAAAGAAACAAGCACCGAGGGTAAAAATGCAAATTCGGGTGACAACAATCCCCTTGCCTCTCAAGCCCCGAAAAGTGAAGATGATTGTGCCGGACAAGTGAAGCTCCATAGGAACAGACTCTGTCTAAATTGAAAGGCTGTCCTCGACAACCACAAGTAATGAGCTCATTTGTAAAATTAATAAACTTCCTACCACAGCCTTTCTTGCTAAAACTAGCCAAAAAACAAAACAAAACAAAACAAAACAAAACCATGGCAAATGCTGAAGTAAAAATTTGGCCCCAACTCCAGCCTGGATGACCACGTCCACAGTCAGAAATGGCAGCACTGGGGGCGCCTGGGTGGCTCAGTCACTTAAGTGTGCATCCGACTTGGTTCTGGCTCAGATCATAATCTCACAGTT
Source organism: Panthera onca (assembly GCF_046562875.1). Classification (NCBI taxonomy): domain Eukaryota; kingdom Metazoa; phylum Chordata; class Mammalia; order Carnivora; family Felidae; genus Panthera; species Panthera onca. The sequence continues at coordinate 77,610,434 of NC_138340.1, forward strand.
TGTGGGATCGAGTCTCTTGTGAGGCTCTGTGCTGACCATGTGGATCCCATTTGGGATTCTCTCCCTCCCTCTATGCCCCTCCCCCACCCTCTCAAAATAAATAAACATAAAAAAAGAGAGAGAGAGAGAGAAAGAAATGGCAGCACCATTTCCTAGTAGTACCTCCCGCTCTGCCGGCCGCTCCTACCGCTCTGGGAGAAGCACTCAGATGCACACCCTGCATCACCCTCTGATAACAAGCAATTAGCACCAGTGGCCCAAAGGGGAGAAACTCTCAAAGAGGAGAAAGCAACCAGGCTCATCAGGAAGCAATCCACGTTGGCCCTGTCGTCTTTAGCCACATTCCACACCACCTGGGGGGGGGAGCCTAAAAAAGGCTTCTGAAAGTGTTGCCATTTCTAACTACACACCTGCTTTTTCCTGCTTTTGGGTTTTAAGTGAACTGGGTATTGATTTCTGATGATACCTTCCTATTTAAATAGTGTAATACAGAAAATAACAGATCCTGACTTTTCTGAGCCTCTCAAAGTGATTCTAGAGAAACTTTGGTTTTTCGAAATTCCTTAGTACATAAAATGTAAGAAATACAGTATCAGCTTACACATTTTTGTCTAGGTTTATGTAATATAGACATGAATGTTTTATAAACACTTAAAAGACAACTAATATCTACAAAGATCTTTAGTAAACCCTAAGTATAATATATAATCTCTCATCAGAGCTTCATGTTAAATTTTCAAGTATTTTAAATAAAAATAGGTCTAGAGACTACTGTGTTACTTTTTTTTAACATTTTATTTTTAACTAATCTCTACACTCAGTATGGGACTCGAACTCACAACCCCCAAGATCAAGAATCGCACACTCTACCGACTGAGCCAGCCAGGCATTTTTTTTTTTTAATTTTTTTAACGTTTATTCATTTTTTGAGAGACAGAGTGTGAGCGAGGGAGGGGCAGAGAGAGAGGGAGACACAGAATCCAAAGCAGGCTCCAGGCCCCAAGCCGTCAGCATAGAACCCAACGCAGGGCTCGAACCTACAAACCGTGAGATCATGACCTGAGCCGAAGTCAGACGCTCAACCTACAGAGCCACCCAGGTGCCCCTAGGCATTTTTTTAAAAAAAACGTGTTCTAGGGGCACCTGGGTGGTTCTGTTGGTTGAGCCTCCAACTCTTGATTTCGGCTCAGTTCATGATCTCAGGGGTGGGATCGAGCCCCACATTGGTCCTGCTTGGGATATTCTCTCTCTCTCTCTCTCTCTCTCTCTCTCTCTCTCCCTCTGAGCCACTCCCCAACTTGTGCGCACTCTCTCTAAAATAAAAAAGAAAAGAAAAGAAAAGAAAAGAAAAGAAAAGAAAAGAAAAGAAAAAAGAAAAGAAAAGAAAAAAGAAAACTGCGCTCAAAACGATGTAAAAGTGGTGAAACAGGGTCTATGGATCGTACCACTGTCAGTTCCTTAGGTGTGACATTGAACTGTAGTGATACAAGACGCACCGTCAGACAGTGGGGGAGAAGGGCATGAGACCTCTCTGACTTTTGCAACTTACCACAAATCTGTAATTATTACAAAATAAAAGGCTAAAAAAGTCATTTCAAAAGTGCTCTGTACTTTGTTATTTTTCACCTTTGTAGAACCTTCGCCTTGTTCTCTAATTTGACTCCACTTCTCTCCAATCCCTGACTAATCTGTGTATACATGCATATGTATGATAGGAGAGAGCGATTTACTTATTTTCCTTCTAAAAAATTATTCTTTCCTCAAGTCTCACAGACCTTGAATCTTGTTTCACATATATCAAGAGACAGTATTCTTTATTTTTTATTTTTTTAAAGTAGACTCCGTGCCCAACGTGGGGCCCAAATTCACGACCCTGAGATCAAGAGTCCCATGGTCTACTGACTGAACCAGCCAGGCACCCCAGAAGAGACAATATTTTAGATGAAGATTATAATATGGTATCAATATCAGGATACAAATATTACAGAATCTTTTAAAATCTGTTTAAATCATTCACTCAATACTTCAAAACTGTAACTAGGAAATACAAGTTAATACAAGATCTGTAGCTGTGTCTGTGAACTTCAACTGTTTTCATAAATCCTACTTCTCCGCAGCTCTATTGTAACCAAGGTTACAACTGGGATCTTAGAAAAGCTTTAGGGGTTAAACAGCACATTGGCCCCAATTTAGTGCCTGGAAACCTAAAAAGTACAGGGTGCAGTGTGTTCCCTTCTTGATTAATTTTATCAGGGAGCAGCCCCAGGAGGTCTCATCATGAACTCATCGTGCAAAACTCTGCAATAACTCCCAGTGCACCTACTGGGTCCTTACTATCTCGAGGAATACCCACCTGTTTTTTCTGATCATTAACAACATCTTATTGTTTAGATATATTTGAATTTCATGTCACGTACAAATAATAAAATTATCCAGAAATCCATGTGATGATTTAATACATGTTCATCGGGACTTAATTATATAAATAAAAATATTCAGATAGCTTAATGGCTATAAATTAAACCACTTTTAACAGGTCATTTGGTGGAACTAATAATCATTTAATCCATCACTGCATACTAATTATAGACACATATGAAAAATTGGTCAAGATCTGCCACATGTTAAGAACCTTTCGGAATATAACCCTAAGGTGAACTACCTAAAAAGGACTATACCTGAGCAATGATTTGTTCTCCATCGTTGTATACTTTGGTGCCTATGACATCTACCACTTTCAGGCGTTCAGAAACCTTAAAAAAAAAAAAAAAAGATAATATCACACAGATGATCTGGGTAATCCTATTTCAGAAGTTAAAAACTGGTAGCCTTTAAGCCAAATAAACCCAGCAGTGTGTGTGTGTGTGTGTGTGTGTGTGTGTGTTGGATTAATGAACTGCCAGCATTTTAAAATAGATTTCTCATAAAAATCTTAATTTTCAGCTTCTCTTGAAAAATCAGGAAGGAGACTCACAACACCCGGCCCACATTTGCACATGGCACCAGCTACAAGCTGTGGGAGACTAGCTGCTGATCTTTAGCTGGAGCACTTGTCGTCCAGCTTGACCCAAATCCCATCCTGGCTTCGTTTTCTCCTTTATGTTACTTGTCCAAATCTGAAGGCATCTGGATTTCCAGCCCCTGATCTCCTTTCATTTAAAAGAGATGCTGCTACATATTAACAGCTGCCTCATACACATTCTGTCATGCAGCCAGAACCTCTACCAGGCATGTATTGACAACCCAGCCGAAGGAGATTTCAGTACAAGAGTCAGTATGAATCCCAAGGCTTCTGGCCAAGGTGCAGTAAGATGGGGAAGGCATGGGGGAGGAGGTCGAGGATGCACTAGGTTTGCGATATCTATTAGACATCTTAGGGCATAGGTCAAATATGCAGTTGGATAAATATATCGGCCATTTGAGGGAGGGACCTTGCCTAGTGATGTCAATTTCAGGAGGCATCAACATATAGGCAGTATTTACAGCCAGGGGATATGACAAGCTCACTAAGTGCGTAAGTGTAGCCGGAAAACAGAAGAGACCCTGGAAGGCCAATGTGAAGAGGAAGGAGAAGAGGAGTAAACAGCAGAGTTGACTGGGAAGGAGAGGCCAGGGAGGACACACCGTTTTGACAAGCTGTCCCTGTAAAGGCACAACTAGTGCTACTGCCTACATTTATATATTATTTTCAGTCTGCTCTTATTTTTTTTAGTTTTTATTGAAATTCCAGTTAGTTAACATGTAGCGTAATATTTGTTTCAGGTGCACAATACAGTGACTCAACACTTCCAGACAACACTCGATGCTCATCACAAGTGTCCTCCTTAACCCCTGTCACCTATTTTTACCCATACCCCCACCCTCTGGTAACTATCGGCTTGTTCTCATGAGACTATATAGTTAAGGGTATGTTTCTTGGTTTCTCTCTCTACTTCCCCCCCGCCCCCACTGCTCATTTGTTTTGTTTCTTAAATTCCACATGAGAGAAATCATATGCTATTTGTCTTTCTGATTTATTTCACTTAGCATTATACTCTCTCTAGCTCCATCCACATCATTGCAAATGGCAAGATTTCATTCTTTTTTTGTGGCTGAATAATATTCCATTGTATATGTCCCACATCTTCTATATCCATTCATCAGTGGATGGACACATGGGCTGTTTCCATAATTTGGCTATTGTAGATAAAGCTGCTTTAAACACTGGGATGTATGTAACCTTTTGAATAAGTATTTTTGTTTTCTTTGGGTAAATACTAATTAGGTCTGCTTTTAGATAAAACCCACATATAAATATGTTATAGATACTCACAGAAGTCTATTACTTGTAAAACTAAGCAAAATAAAACAAATGCAGTCATAGGTAGTAAAAGAAATACCAAGTTATACAAACACCACAATTTAATTTTTTCAACTAAAAATGTGGATACATTTTTATTCAAAGAAACTTTTCTATGGAACAAAATATTCCAAACATTTTAAAGCAAAATAAAACAAAAGCATATACATATACTTACTTCCAAAGATTTAAGGAATGGCAGTGACTCAATAAAGCTTTCATACATTTTTCTCTTTTTGGCATTATTTTTTACAATTATTCTCCTGAAGGTTACCCTGTCCTAAAGGCAGAACAGCAGACACAAATACAGTTACAAGACAGATTTTATTAGGAAAAAAGTTTGAAGAGGTAGTTTCATTCTATTCCCTATAAGGAACAAACAATAACTGAAGACCTTGAAATAAAAGGTTACCATTATTATCCTTTGCAGATTTTTTATTTCTTCAACCATAAAATATACACCCATATAAAATATTACTTTCATTTTTTTTAAAGGAAACATGAGTTTCCTTTAATTCAGAACAGATCTGGTCAACGTGTAATTGGGACAAACCACAAGGTGGCACTATTGCACCATTTAAAAAAAGGCAATAGGACCATCTTGGTTTTCCTCCAAGCTTTATTGAGATCCAAAGGATCTATAATACTGTGTAAGTTTAAGGTATATAACTTGTTGATTTGATACACTTATATACCTTGTGAAATGATTACCACAGAGAGTTAGTTAATACCACCTCACATAATAATTACCCTTTTCTTTTTTGTAAGGACCACATTTAAGACTTCTCTTAGCAACAATACAATGTTGTTAACCATAATTATCATGTTCATTCAATCCCCAGAACTCATTCACCTTGTAAATGCAAATCTGTACCCTTTGACCAACATGCCCCCCACACCACCCCGTCTCCAGAAGCCACCACTGTGTGTCTCTGAGTTCAGGATAGCACAAGTTCTTTTACTGTGGATGACAGCCCAAGAGTGTCACAAAATCGTTTCAGTGGAACATACCAGCATTTTTTTAAATTGAGGTATAAGTGACCTACAAAACTGAATTTGTTTAGGGAGTACAATACAATGATTGGTATTCATATATATTGAGAAATGATCACAGTAAGTCTAGTTAACTTTCATCACCATACATAGTTACGAATTCTTTTTTTCCAGTAGAGAACTTTTAAGATCTACCCTCTTAGCAACTTTCAAATATACAATGCAGTATTATGAGCTACAGTGGCCATGGTGTACATGACATCCCAGGTTGTATGAATTTTATAAATGGAAGTCTGTTCCTTTTGACTCCCTTCATCCATGACCAGCATTTTTATAAAAAATAAATAGAAAATCTCAGCATGCACATCTTTTAGTAAAGTGTTATTTAGGGATTTATTTCAGTTATACACAAAGACACACATACACATGCGCTGGTTGTGAGATTTCCTAATGTGTTTCTTGATGTGGGCTGCAGAAAAAAAATACATGAAAAACACTATTAGAAATTTTTTTTTTAATGTTTGTTTATTTTTGAGAGAGAGAGAGAGAGACTGGAAGAGGGGCAGAGAGAGAGGGAGACACAGAATCTGAAGCAGGATCCAGGCTCTGAGCTGTCAGCACAGAGCCCGACACGGGCCTGAAACCAACAAACTGTGAGATCATGACCTGTGAGATCATGAGAGTCAGACACTTAACCAACTGAGCCAACCAGGCACCCCCAAAATTTTTTTAATCATAAGGCAACTATGAGACCTTAAAAAATCATGTATGCTAGGCTGTCATATCCACAGTGTGTCAGAGTTTTTCTTTTTTAAAAAAATGTGCACAGAGAAACTATGACTTTCTTGACTGTCAGAGCTGAATGCCAGTGTTTACCATTCTCAGGGCCCTAAAACGTTCCTCTGTTTACACTACTTAACCTCAAAGATACAGAACTCAATTAAGGAACTAGGGAAAATTTTAAAGATAATAAACAGCTCAAAAAATGGTTTTCCTACAAACTACTTTGAAAAATTTCTACAAAACATTATTCATAATAGTTCATAGTAAAGAGTCCCCATAATTAGTCATTCACTGATAATCAATTACACCATTTTAATATAAAATAAAATGGAGTTATGTTCATTAATTATTAAATTACTGCACTGACATAGTAAGGCTGAATTTAATTGAACTGGTAGGACGGGAAAAAATGAGAGTGTGGAGAGCATAAGTCTCTAGGAAAGCAAAGCAAACATCCTGTTCCCCCATTTAGTTTATTACAATTTTACAAGAGCTGTAATTTGGAGCTGCAATCCTAATAACTTTTTTTAAAAGAGAAAAATTTGCAAGGTAATTAGTAAATTTACTAAAATAATTTCCAAGCTTGGGTCTGCATGAGAATCAGCTCTAGCGTTAACAACAACAACAACAACAACAACAACAACAACAACAACAAAGGTTTCTCAGATCCCAGACTTGAATGACTCAAACAGTGTCTGCATGTAGGGCTCAATAATCTATAGTTCATAAAAGCTCCCCAAGTGATTCTGATACATAATCATTTGGGAACCAACTGCAACACTGTTTAATGGACAGAGTTAATTGCAAAACAGAGAAGACTAGAAATAGTTTAGTGATTTAGAGACGAACCACAAAGTAGTGTACATCTCGGGAAAAATTTTATTAGTGGCCCACCTCTTCACACCCCCTGTGACATATAATTAAAATCCAGAAATGCCCACTTCAAAAGTTTTCACCCTAGCCACATCAATCATGGCCTCCCGAATCATGGGCAGGGTCATGCACATCAGTTAATCCCCTAAGGCGAAGAGTCCTATTTACAAAGTCAGACGAGTCCACAAAGGACTTTTCTCTTGGGATGTGCTTATCTTTATACCTGCACATATATGGCAGAGCTCCAATCCGTTGCCCTTAAAGAAAAGTATCTTTTCTACTCGACTTTCTCTGAAAAGGAGCTAGTTTGATAAGTTGCTCTTCAAAAACCAGGTTTGAAATATTAAGTGATATGTTCACTATCCTAATCTTTAAAAAGTCACTGTGGTCATGCACATACCCAAAGGTGACCATCACAAACTGCCCACTTTAATAACATCTATAGATGAGTAAAAATCTCTGAAAATGCTTGATCCTTCTTGATGGCCTGAGTATCACACACTGGGAAATGCTGGACCTCCATACATAGTTTAAGGTGCACCAGGACACTTAACCGACGGAGCCTCCCAGGTGCCCCTGGAATAAATACATTTTTAACTGGTGCCTTCCTTAATGAAACAGCTCACAGCAGACTGTGGGTTCAGCCCACCATTCTGATGACAGGCAAACACTTCCTATGGACCTAGCCTGGTCTGGTCAGGAGTTTCTACTTAGCTGGCTTTGGGTGTTCAAATCTTTAATAGTCCCTGAAACACTTCAGATGACAATGAGTTTCCTCCCGTGTGAAACAATTCCCATTTTTCTTGTACATCTGAAAATGAGACCCATCACATCTTTACTATGTAAACAATAACTGCCTGATTCTCATAAGAGGAAATACAGTATGTACTGTTTCTTTGAGCAAGACATTTTTATCAACTGAATTTGCTTCACAGTTAAATGCTGAGACGTCACCGAGTAATGTGCTACTTCTGTAAAGCTATAGTCCTTGGGAACCAGATCCTAACAGACTTCCAATTTCTCAACCTCTCTTCCTTCCACAAAAGGATTCTTGAGCGAATATATCTGTGTTGAAACTACAGGGTGGGCTGTTTTCAACAATTTAAAAGGAAAATACAAGTATCACAAACATGCCCTTAAATCAGCGCTACTTAAATAGTGTGTTCTGGGCACAGCAGCACTGGGGTGCCCTGGGAGCTTATGAGTAACACAAAATCACAGGCCTCATTCCAGACCTAGTGAACCAGAATCTACATTTTAACTATGTTCCCAGGTAAGCACACTGGAGTCTGAGAAGCACCATCTTAAATAGTCTTCTAGAATCGGCTACTCTGCACCCTGATACCACGTATGAAAAAACCCTCCCTTCCCACCTCACCCAAGTGTCTTTAAACTGACTTTTAAGCCTTATACAAATATCACTATTAACAAATTCATTTTAAAAGCCCAGGACCCAACTCTACAGAGTCTGATTAAATTAGTCTATAGTGCGGCCTCAGCAAGGATTTGTTTTAACCACCCCCTGCCCCCGCCTCCTGCAAAGTAATTCTCATGTGTGTGAGAAGCACTGACATCAAGTACTCTCTCTCTACCCAGCTGCTTTTCAATGCCAAGTTGTTACCAATTTATAGCACACCAAGAGAATCTGTTTATGGAGGATTCTCAAATGCTCTCAGGCGCCAGAGTCACATGGTGGGTTTGCTCAAGCACGGATCACTGGGCCCCATCTCCAGAGCTTCTGAGTCAGTGCGCCCGAATTGGTAAGTGGGACCCCCCAGAATTTGCATTTCTAGCAAGTACCCAAGTGATACAGATGCTACTGGGTGGGGGGGGGGCACACTTTGGGAAGCACAGATAATATAACACCACGGAAAGCTATCTGAGAACACAACACTGAAGGCTCTGTGCATTTGCCTGGGTGGCTGGTTTTTAAGAGCATTTTGGATCTGAGTATCCTTCCCAGGGCCAGGAGGCTACGCTCCTGACTTGATCAGGGAAAGAACGTGAAGATTTAACTCAGCACAGTCTCAGCACAGACCCAACAGTTCAGCATCCACTATATAACAAATACCCTGATGGCTGATGAGGATGGCAAAGAAATCCAGCTATTAGAACTAAAATAATTCCATCTACCTGTCTTCCGTCATAACAACATTGACAAATAACATCGTGGTCACGTAAATATTTCACTCACCAAACCCCACAGAGCACCCGGAGAGGTAGCAGTGATCGTAGCTGCTCTGGGTGTATTGTACATTAAGGCCAGTTCACCGAAACTCCCACGATTGTCGTAGTTACCAACACACCTTCCGACACCATCGCATTTCACATAAATATCAAACGTTCCTCTGTTGGACATATGAAAAGTAAGAGGTAAAAATAATTCAAGCAAAATCTCATTACTATCAAACATAATTTCAGAGAAGAGCCCTGTGCAAGAAAAATCCCATTTCCAGCTTCCTTTCTCCTCTGTTGGTTGATAAGGAATAAAAGGGCATCAGTATGTGCCAGAGACAACATCTGTGCCAGAGACAACATCTGTGCCAGACAAGCAGGAAGACACCATCACCTAGATGAGGATAAGGACCATACATGGGTCTGTGGTAGAAAAAGAGACTAAACAATAAAAGTTTACAATAATAAAATAAATGATGAAAATAGAAGACTACAACCAAATAGTGTATGTGTAGGCATCCTTCTGAAGGAATGTATATGAAACAAAGCTGTCTGTATTTATCTCTGAGCATTAAGAATAGTGAAAGATTCTAGAATGTTCACTACCTAATTAAAGAGGTTCTGTCTCCCACATGAACATGTATTACTTCTGAAATGAGAGGAAAATACTTTTCTTTTTTAAAATATTGATTTATTTTGAGGGGGGCAGGCAGGGGGCGGTGGGCAGAGAGAAACTCCCAAGCAGGCTCTGCACTGTCAGCATGGAGCCCGACCCCGGGCTCGAACTCACAAACCGTGAGATCATGACCTGAGCTGAAATCAAGAATCAGACACTCAACCAACTGAGCCACCCATGCGGTCCAGAAGAAAATAACTTAAAAAAAAAACATACAGCTCTAACAATTTGGTCAGCACCATTGTACAACACTTACAAGGGTCCTTTATAATCTAAGGGGGGGCCAGCAAAGCATGGCCCACAGACTGGCTGCCTGCTTTCATGAATCAAGTTTTACTGGAACACAGACGCACGGGTTTGTTTACGGCTTACTGATCACTGATATATACTGCCACAACAGAGCTGAGTAGTTGTGACGGAGACCACATGGCCTACAAAGCCTAAAAAATTTACTGGAGCTCTTTACATCACTTGGCCCTTTATTGTAGACTGACACCCCAATCTAAAGCAAAAAGTGGTAGAAATTCAGACTATCTGATTCTGGTCTTTCTGTAGGTCTTTTTATTCTGTGCTTATCTTTTATTTGGGTTCTTATTCTAGGCAAGTAACACTCAGTCTGCATGGCACTGTGCTACATATTTGACAGATCCTCTCTCTATATAACTGCATTCTTCTTGTGGAAGACTGTCTTTCCACACACTGTATTTTATCAGAGAACATGGCTTCAAGGCTGGCCGAAACACCAGGAGGGCAGCTGGCAGAAGTTCTTTGCCTTTATCGTGTTGGTTAAACCCTTAACAAAAACAAAAAAGAGAGAGCTTTGAAGATTAGGAAAGGATTATGAATGATAAGGATACAACAAAAGCAAAAACAAAAAAACGTTAGAAACTAGTCAAAGATACTAATAAGAGACTAACTGGCTTGTACATTCATGGACAGAATGGCTTTTCAAGGATACCTTCTAAAATTTGTTTCATGACTGTTTTTCAAGTACAGATTACTTCTTCTCTTGGCACTATCTACACTTGCACTAAACACGTTCTCTACATTTCCTCCTTTGAACAGAATAAAATACACAACAAATGTGCTGATGAGAAGTAAAATAACTATCAGTCACCTGCGATCACGTCAGTCTATAATCTGTACTGCCTTTTCATATAGATTTCTTCCCTGATAACATGAGGGGTCAGGCAGTGTGAAGCTGTGGAAAGACCACAAACAGTGGCCAAGAGACCTGGATGCTGGGCTGGCTGACTTTAACTGACTACCGTCACTTCCCTGTGCCTGGGAGTTTTCACCTGACAAATGGGTGATGAGGAGCTAACCGAAAAGGGAAATGTAAGGGAGTTTTTAACCACATTTGGGTTTCTCATATACCCCTACAGTTAAATACACTTTAAAAGCTGAGGGAATTTCTGAGGTGTTTCACTGATGACGGCTGTTAATGACACGAAGATCAAGACTTTAATTTACGTATGGGATAAATGGTTCTGTTCTAAAATCGGAGAGCTCACCCTAGCCCTGGCTACCATCTTGCCAACAGCTCTACAGGTCACTGAGGCATTAGGGATGAGGGAATGGAGGAGTCAGCGAGCACCCTCGATGTGGAGAGCATGTTCGATCACTGATGTAGGAGGGCCGAGTCAAGAAACGAGGCCTGTGCAGACACATGGCTGCGATTTTCTGCAAGGTTCTGAGTTGAGCACAACTCTACTCAGAGCAGCAAATACAACCCAGTGAACTGGCAGGGAGAAGTCCTGTGTTGCACCTGGAATGGGAGGGGCAGGGGATGCCAATGGTCTCATAAACACTTTATCATCGCTTTCCAAAAGCGAAGACCTCAAGACTCAGTTCAGACTGCTCTGCCATTAACAGTTTAGGGCTCTTACCTAATTGTCACTTAAAGCACATGGTTCGCTGATCACGTAAAGCACCACTTAAGTTTTCTGAAATTACATTTTCGGTACGAACATATGCCTTCTCACTGAAATAAAATAATTTCTCTACAGTGCTTTAAAATCACTTCTCTATAATGCTTTTAATGCACAAGAATGCAGAACAATTTCTGGAAAGAGCATTAACTACTCTCTCCTACCATGGGCGTGTTTTACTTTAGAGTTCATTAAAAAAAAAAAAAAAGAACCTTTTAAAAAACATAACAGAGGTTGAGTTATAGGATTCGACACCCCCAAGGCCGTGCTCTGCTTCCGTCCTAACTATAACAGGCGTCCTCTCCAGCAGAAGTTAATAAATAAGGTAGCTCGCAGGAAACGACTGGGATTTATAGATTTCACAAACCAATATCATCAGTTCTTCTATAAACTATGCCTTCTTCCGTGCTCTAAGGTGATTTCACCACACGTATTCACAGCAGGTTTCTGGTGCCTGTTATGTAGTACTAAGAATAAAGAGGTAACAGCAATGATCAAATATTAATTTGCCAGTCATTAGGAGAACCGCTGAGATTTCACACGAGAGGTTCATTACATTGCATCAGTGAAGTTACACGAGACTTACCGATCGATCACGTAGAAGTTGTCACCATCATCGCCTTGATCAATTACATGTTCCCCTTCTTTGACCAATTTTTCAAACATGGCATCTAACACTTGAGACATCTGCTCCTATTTTTTTTTAAAGAAAAGATACAATCCTTATGTTTATCTGTAATATGTTCTCTTGACTAACCATAATCAGCTTTATATTTCTGTGAACAAGCTCAAAGAAATCGAAATGCCATCACTGCCACTAAGTGTTACAAAACACACACACACACACACACACACACACACACACACACACACATACAGTCCTCCTTACCACATACAAATAAGAAGATTATATATTTCCTCTTATATTCAGTGCCTGAATGAGAGTAATTATTGGCTACTTCAGAATATTTCAGTGCAAAGATCACTAATATACTGAAAAATGAACCACCAAACCACCATATACCTTAACTGTGAAATATAATCTGGGCAATTAAAATACCTAGGTTAGTAAAGAACTATTGCAAATGTGTTTCCAAGATCCTTGTTTTTAAAACTTCCCTATATTAGTCATCACTAGAATTTACATAGAGATTACCTAAATAACTTACTGAATTCAAATTCTAACTCCAATCCTTTTTGGTTTAGCACCAAAACCAAAATAGAACGGAACAGAAAAACAACAAAAGCAAAACCAAAAATGACTGTGGCAAATTTTTTATCACTCTTCTTTGTCACTAAGGTTCTCCTCAAGAAGCAACCTTTCGCCTCGCTAGGACAGATTTATTAAAATGGAAGCCAGAAACCTCAAACTATTCTTCAACAACTATTAAAACTATATAAAATTTTTATTCTGCTAAAGCATGGTTGACAAGGCTTAAGGATAAACTTCAGCTAGTGAGAATAAACTAGGTGAAGAAATCTTTCCTCAGAATACAGGAATAATTTGAAGACCCTAGAATACACAAAAGAGCTCAGTGTTTCTCAAACTATGTTCTCTGGTACCCAGGGATTTAGTGGAGGCACTTCAGTGATTGAGTCTGTAAGCAGTTGATTTAATTGCATCCTTAAAGTGTATTTTAGCCATTAAATATTAAAACTAATGGCAATCAAAATGTTCAGATGAATTACATATACAAAATGTTTTTATGAGGTAAAATTTCCCATAAAATTATCCATGGTTAAGTGAACAATTCAGTGGCCACAAAAAGTTGTGCAACCATCACTTCTTAGTTCCAAAACATTTTCATTGCTCCCCAAAACCCTGTGCCCACCAAGCAGTCACTTGCTATTCTCCCCTCCCACTAGCTCCTGGCAACACCTACTTGTTTTCTGTCTCCATGGATTCACCTAATCTGGATATTTCATATAATGCAATCATACAACATATGACCTTATCCATCGACTATTTCACTTAGTGTACGTAAGTAAGGTTTTCAAGGTCTGTCCTTGTTCTAGGTCTATCATACTTCATTCCTCCTTATGGATGGATGATACCCCACTGTAAATATACCATAATGTTTATCCACTCATCCATCAGTGAACACTTGGATTGCTGACACGTTGGGCATGAATACTGAACATTCATATTCAAGTATTTGTTTGAATATCTATGTTGATTCTTCTGGGTTATACCCAGGAGTGGAGCTGCTGAATTCTATGGTAATTCTATGTTTAACTTTTTGAGAAACTGCCAAGCTGTTTTCCACAGTGCCTAAACCAGTTTCTTTCCCACCAGCAATGTACTAGGGTTTCTGTTTCTCCACATCCTCACCAACACTTGTTATTTTCCCTTAAAAAAAAAAATTACCCACCCTAGTGAGGCTGCGCTGGTATTTCATTGAGGTTTTGACTGACATTTCCCCAATGACTGGCCATGTTGAGGATTTTTTCACGTGCTTATTGGTCACTTGTAAATCTTTTTTGGAGAAATGTCTATTCAGGTATTTTGCCCAGTTTTAAGTTAGGTTGTTGTTTGGTTGTTGGATTGTAAGAGTTTTTTTTATAGATTTTGGAGATCATGCCCTTATATATATGATTTGCAAATATTTTCTATTTAGCAGAATGTCTTTCATTTTTTTTTGATAATGTCCTTTGATGCACAAAATTTTTATTTTTTATGAAGTCCAATTTCTTTCTTTTCATATTCCTGTTTTTGGTGTCTCCCTAAATCCAAGGTCATGAACACTTACCCTTGTGTTTTCTTCGAAGAGTTTTTATAGTTTGGGAGCTTACATTTAAGGTCTTGGATCCACTTTGACTTAATCTTTGTGTACAGTGTAAAGGAGGTGTCCAACCTGGTTCTTCTGTGTGTGGATGTCCAGTTGTCTCAGCACCATTTGCTGAAGAGACTGTTCTTTTCCCCATTGAATGGTCTTGGCACTCTTGTCAAAATCAAATGGACATCAGATCAAATGTATCAATCAAAACTATAGGGTTTGTTTGTAGACTCTCCATTCTACTCCTTGGTTCTATGTGTCTGCCCACGCCGGTAGCACATTATTTTTATTATTGGAGCTCTGTAGTAAAATTTTTGAAACTGGCAAGTGTGAGTCCTGAACTTTGCTCTTCTTTTTCAATGTTATTTTGATGATATGGGTCCTCCTTTGTTATACAATTTTAATAAATCAGACAACAGCAAAATGTTAATGTGTTTTCTTGATATGGCTTTATAATATATAAATGTTACCAATTTAAACTTTTATAAATAGTGATACAAATAATTTTTTAAAAGAATATGGAACTTCCATAAATATAGATTATTGTTCAGTAAAAAGAAGAACTGGGCAGAACGCTGTGGGAAGTTTGCTGCCAACAAAATTTAAAAACGATACACTGATCTTTTAACCTCTTTGCTTAGGTTTATTCCTAGGTATCTTACGGTTTTTGGTGCAACTATAAATGGGATCAATTCCTTGATTTCTCTTTCTGCTGCTTCAGTATTGGCATAATGAAATGCAACATATTTCTGTACATTGATTTTATATCCTACAACTTTGATGAATTCATATATCAGTTCTAGTAATTTTTGGTGGAGTCTTTGGGGTTTTCTACCTAAAGGATCATGGTGTCTGAGAGTAGTCAAAGTTTGACCTCTTTCTTGCTGATTTAAATGCCTTTTATTTCTTTTTGTTGTCTGAATGCCAAGGCTAGGACTTCCATTGTTAAATAACAATGGTGAGAGTGAACATTCCTGTCTTGTTCTTGACCACAGAGGAAAAGCTCTCAGTTTTTCCCCATTGAGGATGATATTAGCTGTGGGTCTTTAATATTTGCATCAAAATCCTAGAGAACACAGGCAGAAACCTCTTTGACCTTGGCCATAGCAACTTCTTTCTAACACATTGCCAGAGGCAAGGAAAACAAAAGCAAAAATTATCTACTGGGACTTCATCAATATAAAAAGCTTCTGCACAGCAAAGGAAGCAATCAACAAAACTAAAAGGCAGCCTATGGAATGGGAGAAGATATTTGCAAATGGCATATCAGATAAAGAGTTAGTATCTAAAATCTATAAAGAACTTATTAAACTGAACACCCAAAAAACAAATAATACGGTTAAAAAATGGGCATAAGATATGAACTGACAGTTTTTCAAAGACATCCGGATGGCTAAC
Source organism: Panthera onca (assembly GCF_046562875.1). Lineage (NCBI taxonomy): Eukaryota > Metazoa > Chordata > Mammalia > Carnivora > Felidae > Panthera > Panthera onca. Next base: position 77,626,379 of record NC_138340.1, read on the forward strand.
AGACACAAAGAAAGATGTTCAACATCACTCATCATCAGGGAAATACAAAATCAAAACACAATGAGATACCACTTGACACCTGTCAGAAAGGCTAAAATTAACAAATGTTGCCAAGGATGTGGAGAAAGAGGAACCTTCTTACACTGTTGGTGAGAATGCAAACTGGTGCAGCCATTGTGGAAAACAGTATGGAGGTTCCTCAAAAAGTTAAAGATAGAACTACCCTAAAACCCGGTAATTGCACTACTAGGTATTACCCAAAGGATACAAAAATACAAATTTGAAGGAGCACATGCAACCCAATGTTTATAGCAGCAGCATTATCAACAATAGCTAAATTATGGTAGGAACCCAAGTGTCCATCAACTAATGAATGGATAAAGAAGATGTGGTATGTGTGTGTGTGTGTGTGTGTGTGTGTGTGTGTATACACACACACACACAATGGAATATTACTTCACCATTAAAAAGAATGAAATCATACCATTTGCAATGATGTGGATGGAGCTAGTATTATGCTAAGTGAAATAAGTCAGTCAGAGAAAGACAAATACCATATGATTTCACTCACATGTGGAATTTAAGAAACAAAACAGGGGCACCTAGGTGGCTCAGTCAGTTAAGCTTCCAACTCTTGGTTTTGGCTCAGTCATGATCTTATAGCTCATGAGTTCAAGTCCCACACTGGGCTCTGTGCTGACAGTGTAGAGCCTGCTTGGGATTTTCTGTCTCCCTCTCTCTCTGTCCCTCTTCTACTCTCTCTCTCTCAAAATAAATAAACTTATAATAATAATATTAATAACAGAAGGAAAAAAAGAGCGGGGAGCGGGGAAACAAACCATAAGAGACTCTTAAATATAGAGAACAAACTAAGGGTTGCTGGAGGGAAGTTGGCGGGGGTTGGGGAGGGATGAGCTAAATGGTTGATGGGCATTAAGGAAGGCACTTGTGATGAGCACTGAGTGTCATATGTAAGTAATGAATTACTAAATTCTATTCCTGAAACCAATTTTACCATATTAACTAACGAGAATTTAAATTAAAACTTGAAAAATACAAAAACAAAACAACGTACTGATCTATACATAGTATAACCCTAAAGAAATACCATGAGAACACTAAAAGAACATGGCTCCTGAGAAGCTGGGCTGCTGGAAGGCAGGGGTGGAAGGGGGATTTCCTTCCCTTGACTATTCTTTTATTCTTTTTTTAAATAAACGTTATTATTTTGAGAGAGAGGAAGAGAGGTACATATGTGCAAGTGTATGAGGGAGGGGCAGAGAGAGAGAACCCCAAGCAGGCTCCGTTCTGTCAGTGCAGAAACCAATGTACAGTTCGATCTCAGGAACCGCAAGATTTGAGAGACAGAGAGAGAGCAGGGGAAGGGTGGAGAGAGGGAGACACAGAATCCGAAGCAGGCTCCAGGCTCTGAGCTGTGAGCACAGAGCCTGGCACGGGGCTCGAACCCACGGACTGTGAGATCATGGCCTGAGCCCAAGTCAGAAGCTCAACAGACTAAGCCACCCAGGTGCACCTAAAATTTTTAATTAATAAAAAAGCCAAATTCTCCATTGAAACAGAGAACATACTACTGCATCTTCACGTGGGCTAAGAAAAGCTTCTGGAGGAATGATAGAGGTGGTCTGCAGGAAATGGTTTTCATCTCCCCACCCCCCAGTTCCTGTGTGAGTGCTGGCACCTACGTGGGAAAGAGCAGCCCCTGTGGAAGATGAAGCCAATGTGGCAGTAAAACAGTGCTGTCTTGATGTGGTGCTAATTGGCCTCACAGGGACCATTTTATCCAAATGAGTTCATCAACCAGGCAACATATGGTCACCTATCAAAGTTACGAAGTTTGAGTAAATGGTTTACTAATATTTTGTTTTGCTTACTATTTATATTCCAAGTCTTTTAGGCCCAATGGAGAGGGAATATCAGCCTTATTGATTAGCTCTTTCTCTAAATGTCAAATGGGAGAGAAAGATGAAATACATTATTTTTTTTTTGCTCATCTTGGAATGGGCTGCATGTTAGAACATTATAAAGCTTAGGAATTCACATACTGATAGAAAAGTAATTCCTGGTAAAATACAGAACAATCATTTCTTCTAGAACTTCTCAATGTGACAGGTGTCTGTTCTAATCAATCAAAATGCACTTTCCCCATCATTATGCACAGAGTGAAAAGAACTTAGGAAATATTTAATATGCAGAGGTTTTCCCAGTGACTGACAACCACAGTAGGAATTCCACAGCTTATTCTTTGGAACACAGACCCGTGACTGTGCTTGGTGAAAGGTCTCTGACTCACTTCAAAAATAACAATTTACTCTCCATTAATGAAAGAACCTATCAGAGAGCCTAGGAAAATTATTTCAGTTTGTCTCAAATTAGAAATATTGCAGAAGAAAAATGGCCTACTGAGTCGAGCATTGAAATATTCATGAAAAGGATATCTTCAAAGAGATTCATAATTACAAATGCTGTGCTCAACGTATGCATACACAGCACTCCCAGGAAAAAACGTTCAGAGGCCAAGGAGGTGCAAGATTTCCAAGCTACACAATAACTTCAGGGAATTGAGATGAGATGCTAGATACAAAGCCTAGATCATTCTTCTTATAAGTGAGTAATTACTGCCTCCCCTTTTCTCCTCCAAATTTTCCCATTTCAGAAAAAGGTACCAGCTCATGGTCATTCCAGCGGAGACACTGGGAAGAAGACATCCTAGACCCTGTGCATCAGGTCACAAATCATCCAGTCCCTAAAAAGTGCCAGCTTCTGCTAATCCTGAATATTTTATGAAACCACCCCTCTTCCCTAAATCCCTTTTCCCACTTTTCTACCCTCTACCCTGCCACCACAGTGACGTCACACACATTCGATTACTACTTTTGCTGCTTAAAGTATTTCAAGTGTGACTTCCCACTGCCTTCAACAGGCAGCCAACGCTGCAGGGTGGAGGTCAAGAAGAGTCCTTTATGACACATCGCGTGCGCGCGCGCACATACACACACACACACACACACACACACACACACACACACCCTATGCTCCCTCCACTGGGTGTCCTCTGCTCCAGGCTCCAGTGAGAACACTCCCTTTTCTTCCCCTGCCAAGTTCCTACTCTACTCATTTTCTGAGGCTCGGCTCAGGTGGCCTCTCCAGCTTCCTGAAACCTCAGGGGGCTGAGAGACCCTCACCCTCTCACAGTGTCCTGACTACATTACAGCATTTCCCATGTTTTACCAAATTGCTTGGTGTGGGTATTTGGATCCCCCATCAAATCGTAAGTTCCAAGAGGACAAGAACCATGCATTTCTGTGGCATCTAACACTTTATACAGGTTTTGGAGCACAGTATGTGGGCACGGCATCAAACTGAAGGGCACTGTTTTATAAGCAGGTTATAGGAGCCAAATATGTCATTCAATGTAAATGCATTTGGGTTACTGTAAAAAAAAACGTATATCATGAGAAACCAGAACACTGTTCAAGACCACAAGCTTAACCTAAAATCTTCAAACTGTCATGTTTGGGGAGGTTTTTTTAATTCCAGGTGGTGATTTGTTGAGAAACATACATTTTTACTCATCTATATTTTGCATCATTTCCAGAAAGATCTGAGATAGTAGGGAAATAAATCAAGACAGTTCAGGCTCAAATTAAAAAAAAAATCTTTTGGAAGCAACTATGTAAATACATTTGTTTCTTCCCTATAAAATATTCAATAATGGTAATTCATGAATTTGCTAATTTTGTGAAGCGGCTTTTTCTTGTTTTTTTTCCCTCCCCTATGAACTGGCCTTTGAAAAATATATACATATTGAAGACTTTCATCAAAGAAGCAAAAGAAGGCTACAAAAAAATTACTGTTTATAAAAATAATCACTTTAATTAAATAAAGATGCTCCTTGCCAGAATCTACTAGTAATAGCTTTTAAAAAATTATTTTATGCAATTTAATTATTCTATTTATTAAAAAATTTTTTTTAGATTTTTTTAAAACATTTATTTATTTTTGAGAGACAGAGCATGAGCAGGGGAGGGGCAGAGAGAGAGCGAGACACAGAATATGGAAGCAGGCTTCAGGCTCTGAGCTGTCAGCACCAAGCCCGACACGGGGCTCGAACTCACGAATTGCGAGATCATGACCTAGGCCAAAGTTGGATGCTCAACCGACCGAGCCACCCAGGTGCCCGTATTTAAAATTTTTTTAAATGTTTATTTATTATTGGGAGAGGAAAAGAGACAGAGCATGAGCGGGGGAGGAGCAGAGAGAGAGGGAGACACAGAATCTGAAGTGGGCTCTAGGCTCTGAGCTGTCAGAACAGAGCCCGACACAGGGCTCGAACCCACAAACCATGGGATCATGACCTGAGCTGAAGTCAGATGCTTAACCGACTGAGCCACCCAGGTACCCCAAATTTAATTATTTTAAATGCACTTTTTACAGGGCTTTAAAAGAGTTAAAGCTGAAATGGCAAGAAAAATCAATTTAGAGGACAGAACAGAATAGGAAGCATTCCCGGAAAACACGCCTAACAGCTATTTCACTCCCATCTGTTTATCACTTCGTGTACAGGCACCTGAATAGCAATGTCTAGTCATTGCTGATGCATTAAAATGTGGGTTCAATTCAATAGGAAAGTATGCAAACAAAATAACAGGCGGGAGTGCCAAAAACCTGAACTAGAGCATTTTTACAACTGGCCCTAGTCCCTGCTCCTGGAAGCATAGCTGTGGGCCAGGAGCATCAGCCTCACCTGGGAGCTGGTGAGAAATGCAGTCTCTCAGGCTCCATGACAGACCTACTGAACGAGACCCTGCATTTTTCACCAGATCCTCTGATGATTTACAGGCGCAGCAGAGCGTGAGAAGCACTGTTTTCGGTGAGCTCTGAAATCCCCCCATGTAAAGTTCTAGTTGAAAAATAATCTGTTTAGCTGAAGGGAAAAACTGAGGATTAATTTTACAGCTGTCTTCCACATGTACCTGAAGGGCAAGAGTTAAATACTAAATTAGTTTAATTCCAATGCCCACCCCCATACACACACAAAGTTGTATCTTTCCACTGGTGATTATTTGGACTCGCACTGGTGGACGATCAATAGAAATCACATAGTTTAGGAGTGACTGGGTGGCTCAGTCGGTTGAGCATCCGACTTCGGCTCAGGTCATGACCTATATCATGGTTTGTGGGTTCGAGCCCCACGTCAGGCGATGTGGTGACAGCTCAGAGCCTGAAGCCTCTTTCAGATTCTGTGTCTCCCTCTCTCTGCCTCTCCCCTGCTTGCACTCTCTCTCTCAAAATTAAACATTAAAAAAAATAAAGAAAGAAATTACATAGTTTAAGTATCTTTTATTTCACAGAATCATTATCATTCTAGATAAATGAAATATGTGATTATTTGGAAGCCCATCAAAATTTCACAAATTCCCGTTAGTCACTTATTCTATCTGTAATTTAATACTACAAGAAAATGTTTCCATTTCTAAACTGAATTCCTATATTTTTCTATCTTAATTTCATTTCTTAATTTTTCATTATTAAACAACCAACACCCCCATTCTTTAGACTCACAGTTTTGCAAACTCAGAATTCTAGAGGACCTGAGTCAAATTGGACAAGAACTTGTAATGTGTGGTCCTAAAACAACATCTCCAAAGTCACAAAGTATAATCTGTGTTCCTGGAGGATGTGAAGACACATATGTGGTACTAGAAAAAAAGAATTTTTTTAAATGTTTATTTATTTTTGAGAGAGAGAGAGAGAGAGAGAGAGAGAGACAGCAAGTGCAAGTGGAGGAGGGGCAGAGAAAGAGGGACACAGAGGATCTGAAGTGGGCTCCGTGCTGACAGCAGAGAGCCCGATGTGGGGCTCGAACCCACAAACCGTGAGATCATGACTTGAGCCGAAGGCAGACATGTAAGCGACCTAGCCACCCAGGTACCGCAAAACAAAGGATTTTTTAAAAATGTTGCAGGTGTCACATGACCTAGTATAGAAGATTTGGTATAATGCAGTCCCTTCCTCTTTATAAAAATGGCCTTCAGAAGACCTTATCTTTAAAAGAGTAGGTGTTAATTTAATGCTTTCTTCTCCAGGACATCAATCTGAAAACTATAAAATGCTGCGTTTGACCAACAAAGAAAAGTTGAGGTAAGCTACAAGAGTTGACTCATTTCCCACATTTGGATCATGGCAGCAGGATCATGGCAACCCAAAGGACCACAGAGCAGTGAAGAGGCATAATCTGTGATGAAGGAAAAGAACAATTAAGTCAGAATTCAGGGCGAAACACTGAAAGAGGGTATTCTAGAAAATCACCCAGAACCAAAGACCAGAGATTTTGAAATCCTTACCAAAAAAAAAAAAAAAAAAAGAAAGAAAGAAAGAAAGAAAGAAAAAGAAATCCTCCTCCTTTGAGGCCAAGTAAAATGTTACCTTTAAAATACGTATAACAGACAAGTCACACATTAAAATGTAATTACTATTACTAGCTGGTAAGAGAGGCAATCCACCACGGGCCCTGCACCCTCCTGCACGTTCCTACTGGCTGTACAAAGAATGCAAGGTCCTACCTTCTCTTCATCTGGGCCATTTCTCAGGGGAATGTTTGTAACAAGTAACCTCGAGGGATGAGATAATGTCTTCCCCAGACAAGGTGCAGGCAGGCCTGTGAACTCCTAGCTGTGACAACAGAGCACCTCCGAAGCCTGGGGTTGCTCTCCTAGAACACAACCCCACTGTACACGCAGGCATCCACGGTGGGGCCTTTACATCATCCTGGGTGATGTTAGCTTGTAAAGAGGGTAAAATCTAAGACCCTACCCAGTTCTTCACTCTGACACTGGGAAAAAAAAAACCCATTTCTGGTTAGTGAGATTTGTCTTACCGGATCCAGGTTCTTAAATAGCAGAATGTCTTTGCAAGCCTCTTGCAATCGATTCCTTTGATCATCAGTTTTGGGATGTATAATCTAAAAGGATACCAAATTAACAAACAATTAGTCTACTCATCTTACTCGTAAGGGGTGAAATTTCCTAGCAGGATGTTTGAGGGAAGAATGGTCGGTGTTGAGGTTCACTTTAGGTGGCCAGACCTCAGCTAGCAGATCACTAAGAAAGGGAAAGTAACAGAGCAGATATCTGGGAAGTGGTGCACATTCATCAATTCAGCACTGGAATGGTTTTCAAGAGTGTTTCCCCCAGATTAGCATATTCATTTGGTGAAAGTCTGTGATTGGCTCATCACTAAAGACTCCAAAGCTCCCAGCCAGTAGGAACACACAAAACGGCAGCAGGTCAAAACAGCTACGTTGAAGATCTGCAGGCTGCCTTCATTCTGTTTTAATATTCTCTCAATAGCCTTCAATACTGTTTCACAACTCTACCACTGAGTGCAATAGTCTTTCAGGATGTTGATCTTCCCTTTGAAACTTGATTGCCTCTAGAAGCTAATTAATTCTTACAAGTATATTGCATTAGATGTTAGATACATTTTTATGCACAATGTACCTAACTACCCGGACCAAAGAGTGATTTTCCCAAGGGACCAAGTCAATGCATGCCGCCATGCCTAGGGAGTGTGGATTTGAGGAAAAATGAATCCAACAGTCCTGGTGTGCTCAGTTTAGAATGAGCTCAAAGAAAACCAGTGAGGTATATTCTTCCTAAACTGTCATTCCAGAAGGGGGAAGACCAACAGAATGCCCTCTGGAAGTGTGGCCTGTCAACTCTCCAGAGTCCCTTTTGACTAGCAGAAGCCTCAACCAACTTGAACCAAAAGGCCCACTCTTTTGTGAACACTGGTAGTTTGTAACTATAAAATGAGTAGAGAGGCAAGAGACAGTCCTAAACACAGCAGGCATGGCATCATCCTGGACCCTGACACACCACCTTTTCCTATTCTAATGCTCCAAGAGTGGCTATGGCAGCTGATGAGCAGGTGTCCCAGCCCTTCTGCCACTGGCCCTGCCATCAGCACAGCCACAACCAGGCAGGGGTGAGTTCTGTGCCGATGAATATACCAAAACTCACAATGGGAAATCAGAATCAGTGCTTCAGGCCAATCTCAGGTGGCTAAAAATTGATGAAAATCATAGGCCCAAGAGGAATAAAGGATATTTACAGTTATTCAGGCCTTCCTCATTTTATTTTCACCTTATTGTGCTTCACAGGTGTGTTTACAAATTGAAGGTGTGTGGTGACCCTGTGTTGAGCAAGTCTGTTGGCACCATTTTTCCAACAGCATTTGCTCACTTTGTCTCTTTGGGTTACATTTTGGTAATTCTTGGAATACTTCAAACCTTTTCATTATTACTGTATTTGTTGTGGTGGTCTGAGATCAGTTATTAGGACCTGCTGAAAGCTCAGATGATGGTTAGCATTTTTTTGCAAGAAAGTATATAATTAAATAAGACAAGGATGTTGTTGTTTTAGACATAATGCTACTGTACATTTAACAGACTGCAACAGAGTGTAAACATAACTTCTTTCTGCGCTGGGAAACCAAAAAGTTCATTTGAGTGGCTTTGCTGTAATACATGCTTTATTTCGGTAGTCTGAAACTGAACTCACAGTATCTCCAAGGTATGCCTGTCTGTGTAGCATTTATATACTCCTCAAAAGAGTATTAGCCAGTGGGAGAGGAAGTCATTGCATTTTTTCCCATATGGGTAAGATATAAGCAAACTTCACCTCAAACTAGATTCTAAGATGACATATGGACACAGAAAAAGCAGACCCTGATGCCAACTAACTCACTGCTTACAACACAAGAAATTTTTTAAATCTGGGCATTAAAAAAATTCATGCCAACCAAAATTCCTATCTTCCTACTTCAAATAAGGAAGGCTAACACAATAAAACAGTCACCTCTCACTTCACAAAATCCAACTAGATCTTCAACACTGAAACAATCATAAAATGTCTGCCTGCTGAGAAGCTCTGTCCTCAGAGAGAAAAAGTCAGGGATACCATGGCACCCTTGCTGAAATAACTTTCTAGGCCCAAGATGGAGGGATTCCTGCCCAGGGAGCAACGTCAGCAAACCACAATTTAAATAGCTTTCGTGTTCCCGTAAATACTCTGCTGCACCAGAAACATAGCATGGCCAGTAGCCAACCCCCAAAGCCATGCCACCCCGGGCTCTATACTTGTTTCCTTGTTCCTTATTCCTTGTCCTACAAAAGCTTCCTGCCTTCCACCCCATCTTGAAGTTCCCTGGACCCTTGGGAACGGAGACCACCTCCTTCATGAAGTGCTGAGGTGTGACTGTATTACCAAAATTGTCTTCTTTAATCTTTCTTAGCACCACCTTGCACTTGATTTACTCTTGTAATGAATTTAAGTCTTTTGCCCCAACCATTCACTCTGTACGGAACCCCTCACACAACAGCAGTTTCCTTTTCTCTCTCTCCTACTACCTCCATTCTTATGAATTAACACTTCTAATTTTTTTAATGTTTATTTATATTGAGAGAGAGAGAGAGAGAGAGAGAGCAGGGGAGGGGCAGAGACAGAGGGAGACACAGAATTCGAAGCAGACTTCAGGCTCTGAGCTGTCAGCACAGAGCCCTATGTGGGGCTTGAACCCATGAACTACAAGATCGTGACCTAAGCCAAAGTCAGACGCCTACCAGATTGAGCCACCCAGATGCCCCAAGAACTAACACTTTTAAATCTTGGTTCTTAATCCTGCCACCACAGCTACTGTCTACTGCTTTCCTTTCTCCCTCTGTCCCCTCTCCCCACCATCACTCCTCTGTACCCAGAGTCTTTTTTTATCTTTTACAACAGACCCTGCATTAAAATCCTGCTCTATGCTCTGGAAAGCAGTCAGAAATATGGTGAACCTTTGAGACTCTGGGTGCCTCCACCCTATAACCAACTGCTCAAAAGATGCTCTCCTGCTTCTAAAGGCTCTGTTTTTCTTTTGGGTTTGGTGTGATCCTACATGTAAGATCTGCATATGGAAAACTAAGGCTTCAGCAATACACCCAACTGTGACTTCTTCTTACTAGCAGCCACTTTATTTTTTAATTAAAATTTATTTCTGATTTCCAGATAAAAATCTTATTTTTTAAACAAATAATTTATAAAACAAAAAACCAAATAATTATATAGCATTTATTATGTGCCAGGCACTGGTTTCAGGGCTTTAAAAATAATAACTCATTTTATCCTAGTAACTGACCCCATGAAGCAGGTAGCAATTCATGCTAGGTAAAATAAGCCGACAGAATAAGAAAACTACTGTATGATCTCCTATATTAAAATGAACTTGTCCCAAGTAATTTCTTCAATGTCAGAAAGTTCAGAGCTGCAGAGCTATGATTCATCCTAGGGAGGCTGGCTACAAAATTTATTCTCTAAACCAGGGTCAGCAAACTATGGCCTGAAGGCCAAATTCGTTTTGCATGGCCCCTAAGCTAAGAATGATTGGGGTAAGTAAAAATCAAAAGAATTCATACTTCCTGATACATCAAAATTAGATACAATTCAAATTCAAGTGTTCATAAATACAGTTTTTTGGTTTTTTCTTTAAATAAGCTCTACACCTAACATGGGGCTCAAACTCATGACCCCAAGGTCAAGAGTCACGTGCTCTACTGACTGAGCCAGGCAGGCACCCCCATAGATAAAGTTTTAACGGAACACAGACACATTCATCCATTTATGTAGTGTCTATGGCTGTTTTCAAGCTACAAGAGCAGAGCAAGTAGCTTTGACAGAAACTGTATGGCCTCCAAAGCCTAAAATATTTATTATCTGAAAACAGTATATTTTTCAGGAAAAAAAAAGGTTTACAGAAAAAGTTTGTCAACTTATCTAAATCTTGGGTGTCTTTCAACTAAATAATCAGAAAAACAATTCATAAAAAAATTATGTAGATGTTTTCTTTAAAGAAAACATCTACAAATCTATTTTGGTAAAGCAAGAGATATCTGTACAAGATATTTTTCTATTTGTCCAGTCCATTCTCCACACAGAGCTGAAGGTAACGTTTAAAAAATTTAAATCTGAACACCTAGATGGATTCCATCACATTTACTGGGTATTAAATCTCCCTCCCTCCTCCCCCAGCCTCACCTGAACCACTGTGGCCACACCTGCCTTGGCTGGGAACTATCACCTGCTCCCTGCTGAGACTCTGAGATCAACCCAAAAGGGGCTTCAGGGCTTTTGAGCAAGACTCTCCCCAGTCTCACATCAAAGAGGCTTCTGCAACCACTCCATTTAATTAGGGACCTTGTCAAGTGGGGTTGGTTTTGTTTTCATTACTAGACCCTGCTTCACTATCCTTTTAGTGCTCACACTTTGCAACTGTTCATTAATTTACTGGCTTGTTGTCTAATTCTGCTAGGAGACTCTAAGCCCCAAGATGGCAGGGATTTGTCCATGGTGCTCAGCAAGGAACATCCTAGCACCCCACCAGATATACAGAAGGCACCCCCCACCCTCCAAATTCTGTGGAGTAACACAACAAAGAAATGTTCCACTGTTCTTTAAAAATTTTTATTTAAGTAATCTCTGTACCCAATGTGGAGTTTGAACTTGTGACCCCAAAATCAAGAGTTGCATGCTCTGCCAGAAATGATCTACTCTTAAACTTACCAGCTCTTCTCTACCAGAAGGGCTACATGTTAGATGTATATAAAACTTGTATATTTTCTTTTTTTTTAAGTATTTAAAAAAATTTTTTTAATGTTTATTTATTTTGAGAGAGAGAGACAGAGAGAGAGACAGAGTGCAAGCAGGGGAGGGGAAGAGAAGAGAGAGAGAGGGAGACAGAATCTGAGGCAGGCTCCAGGCTCTGAGGTGTGAGCACAGAGCCCGACGCGGGGCTCAAACCCATGAACTCTGAGATCATGACCTGAGCCGAAGTCGGAAGCTTAACCAACTAAGCCACCCAGGCACCCCGATATTTTCATTTTTTTAAAGTAATCTCTATACCCAATGTGGGGCTCAAACTCACAACCAAGATCAAGCGCCACACGCTCTACCTACTCAGCCAGCCAGGCACCCCTGTGTTTTCATTCATTAAAGGTAAAATCTAATTTGTGATTTTGCAACATCAATCTTAAGTGTTTAAATTTTCTTTGAATTCATATCAGAATAAATACTCATTTATACTAATCTGAGATTTAAGGATCTGCTGCATAGTCTGTGAAATAATACAAAACGTTCAAATGAAATGGTACCTTATCAAAATATACTATATATTTTCTTTACATTTTCCAATACCTGCTTAGAGCCAATTAATTTTGAAATCTGTCATAATCATTTCCAAGTACTATGGTGCAGTTTGCCTTGTAGTATCTAAGACTGGAAAAACAGTGCAGTTTTTAGTAACACGTTTAAAGAACAGTCATTCTCTCCTAATGGAGAGAATCTGAAGCGCCTTATAATTATAACAAGTTAATTACCAATACACTGTTAAAAGTAATATCAAGGGTGTTACAGGGGATAACTCTAGCGATAAACCCCCACCCATCGAGATTCCTCCTTCTCTAGGAACTGCCTTCACTTAAAAGTGGTGGCCAGGGGGCGCCTGGGTGGCGCAGTCGGTTAAGCGTCCGACTTCAGCCAGGTCACGATCTCGCGGTCCGTGAGTTCGAGCCCCGCGTCAGGCTCTGGGCTGATGGCTCGGAGCCTGGAGCCTGTTTCCGATTCTGTGTCTCCCTCTCTCTCTGCCCCTCCCCCGTTCATGCTCTGTCTCCCTCTGTCCCAAAAATAAAATTAAAAAAAAAAAAAAAAAAAAAAAAAACGTTAAAAGTGGTGGCCAGTAGCTAAGTCTGCACCTCTTGTCCCTGGCCCCCTAGCTGGGTCCGTGAGAAACTCTCCCAGGGAAACTGGGTCTTTAAACTGAGAGACACAGCATAAAAGCAATTGGTAGCCAAGTCCCTTTCCAGAACAGTAGTCTTAAGTCCTGAATCACTGCTATGGAGAGACCCCAGAGGTGGCCTGGCTCCTGTCTACCAGCTACGGCTTCCGTTTTTTGGGTTTTTTAATTCTTTCTGGAATTCTATGAGATTTCCAAGAATATATCCAATAAATTTCCCCAATATATATATATATTTTTAATTTTTATCTCAATGTGATAGGGTTTTTTAATGTAGCCAAATGAATCTTAACTGGTACCACCCCTCCCAAATAAGACTGTTAGGAATTAAGTGGAGTGTGACCCAGCCAACCACTTTACCTATCACAGATCAAATGGTAGCTATGAACAAGCGTAAAGATGTGTGTCCTCTTCAAAGTCACCCATTATTGTTTCTGCTAGATACATAAATCAAGTACACGACGGGGAGGGCCTGGTTTTTCCACCTACATGAAGTGCTAACAATATGCCACACATTAGTAATGATACCTTAATCCTAAGAAAACATAATTTCAGGCCAGAATTTATAGACATTATCAAATTAATTTGAGTTCTGGTAGCAAACCGTGAGCTCCCACCATGCAGGTGCTGGGAATCCCCACAGGTACAAGAATGAGATGGGATTTTCTTCAAGACCTTCTGTGTAACAGAGGCTCCTTGATCTTTCTACCCCTGGATTTTACATATATTTCAGGGAGCTTAATGATGTAATGACTTAGGGATATACTATTTGCTTTTCCATATTAAAACTCAATCTTATTTAAGTATTGTCAGAGCTATAGAAATAAATTTTTATTTTTTGAGGCCAAACAACAAATGGAGCTTTTGCCAAGTAAGTATGAAACAAAGACAGGAAGGAAGGAAGGAAGGAAGGAAGGAAGGAAGGAAGGAAGGAAGGAAGGAAAGAAAGAAAGAAAATCATTACTTTCCATTTTCTAGGCAGAGCAATCTCTTATATTTAGCTTACTTTTTACTAAATAAATAAAAGGTGAAGGGAGTGAAGGGACATAGCTTAAAAACTGCTTCAAACAAAACTGGACAAATTCTTACAAATAACATTACAGCCTTCAAGAAATCAGTTTCTGAGCAATCTATTAAGACTCATAATAGATTTTTAAAAGTAAGAACTTTTAAACTGACACATTAGATGTAATTTTACTGTGATTTTGTTTGTTTCAGAATAAGCTTCTGTTGTTATAAACTAGTAGGAACAAAAAGGCTTTCCCCTGTATTTTTCTTTACTAGAAATACTATCAGAAAAAATAGCATTAACACTATGAGAAAGATAGCTAAAAAACATTTTCCATCACCAGGCCGTATTTTTGCAAAAAGAAATGAAACCACAACTGGTGTTTATGTTCATCTTTCCTTTTACCCAAACAAAAAGACTCTTTTTGGAAAAAAGTAATTCTATAGAACTTGAAGTAGAAGTAAAGCATCCAAGAGAAAACTAGGAAAAAGAAACAGTCAAAATACTTGCATTATGCCTTCTGTTGATCTATATGCCTGTTAACATCTTTTATTATTATATTCCTGATCTAATACAGGAGTATAATTTAAAATTAACTTATTAATTACATACCCTGGACTCTGCATCATCTTCTTCTTCATCAGGATTATAAGCTTCGGCACATACTATAAAAATAAAAATGGACATTTGATGTTTTTATCAAGAAACATACTACAATAAATATACCTTAAAAAAATAAATGAACAAAAAGAGAACCATGGTATAAAACAACATTAATTCATTTCAGCCAGGGCAAGCAGTCTACACCCCAAAACCAATTTCTTATTTCAATTTATAAAAAACTGATTAAAATATAAAACAGTACTTTATTTTTTTAAATTTTTTTAAAAATTTTTAATGTTTATTTATTTTATTTTTTTTTTTTTTGGAGAGAGACAGAGCATGAGCCGGGGAGGGGCAGAGAGAGAGGGAGACACAGACTCTGAAGCAGGCTCCAGGCTCAGCACTGTCAGCAGAGCCCGACGTGGAGCTCAAATCCACGAACTGATAAAACAGTACTTTAAGACAATGACAATTGCTTTCTACTTTCTGTTACTCAAAGAAACATAGCTTCACCTGTTCCACCTTCATTTCCAAGCACTAGAAATGCACAAGATTTAAAAATTCCTCAAAGAGACACCAAAAAAAGTCTAAGTCTGCTATGAGATGATCAACTTAATTGTACAGTTACAAGTATCTACCTTAAATTACTCATAACCCAGTCTTCCAAGGGCAAATATGATTAACGTGCTCATATTCCTCTCTAGTTTTTATTCTGAGTTGAGTTCATACTGTATATTCAGTTAATAGCTTGCTTTTTTCATTTAACACTGTAAGAATTGCATATGCCATTAGGAACATTTTGCAAAAATTGTTTTAAAGACTGCTAATTATCATAAACTAACATTAACCACTCCCATAATGCTAGACACTTAGCTGGCTTCTATTAAAAGAAGCTTGCGGGGCGCCTGGGTGGCTCAGTCGGTTGGGCGGCTGACTTTGGCTCAGGTCATGATCTCGCGGTCCGTGAGTTCGAGCCCCGCGTCGGGCTCTGTGCTGACCTCTCAGAACCTGGAGCCTGTTTCACATTCTGTGTCTCTCTCTCTCTCTGACCCTCCCCCGTTCATGCTCTGTCTCTCTCTGCCTCAAAATTAAATAAACGTTAAAAAAAATAAAAAAAAATAAAATAAAAGAAGCTTGCAATAAACATCTTCACGCATAAATATTTGTCTACATTTCAGATTATGCTATGGGAATTATTCCCAAATGTAATTTTTGGGGGCTAACAGGTATGACAATTTTTTAAGGCATACTTATTACCAAGCTTCCTTCCAGAGGGACTGTACCCATCTGCTGTCCCACAAAGAAGTGTAAGACTTCTCTAAACTATACAACAGAATTGGACGTTACTGCTTAAAATCCTGCCAATTTAGATGAAAAAATTATTTAAAATTTTAAAAATTATTTTGAATTTTAGGGGCACCTGTGTGGCTCAGTCAATTAAGTAACTGACTCTGGATTTTGGCTCAGGTCGTGATCTCAGTTTGTGAGATACAGCACCGTGTTGGGCTCTGCACCGACAGCATGGAGCCTGCTTGGGATCCTCTCTCTCCTTTCCCTCGGCCCCCTCCTCCTCTCTCAAAATAAATAAATAAAAATTTATAAGTAAATAAGCAAACAAATATTATTTTGCATTTTAAACTATGTTCAAATGTTTATAAGCTGACTATATTTCTACCTTTGTCTTTATATATGAGGAATTTCTGTATGCATTTGGTTTTCTTTTTGATTTACACCAGTTTGTTAACACCACTGACCTATTTCTCACAGTCATTTTATCCAGTGTGCTTTTTAACTACAATTACAAAGTTTTCACAGGCTAGGCATATTTATTTATTTTTAATGTAGTGAGATCAAGGAAGAAAATTCCTCTATACGATTTAAACTCAACATTAAACATCCCCAAAATACCACTGGTTTTGAGCTTAGAAACTCCTTCTTTATTTACAAATCTAAAGATTTACCTCTCTTGCACTTTTTTATTTTTATTTTTTTAATTTTTTTTAACGTTTATTTATGTTTGAGATAGAGAGCATGAACAGGGGAGGGTCAGAGAGAGAGAGGGAGACACAGAATCTGAAACAGGCTCCAGGCTCTGAGCTGTCAGCACAGAGCCCGACGCGGGGCTTGAACTCACGAACTGCGAGATCATGACCTGAGCCGAAGTCGGACGCTTAACCGACTGAGCCACCCAGGTGCCCCTCTTGCACTTTTTTAAAAGTAGATCTTTTTACATTTGCCCTTTAATTCATGTGGACCTTTATTCTGCTGTAGACGGGAGAAATTTAAAGAACAGAGGTTCAGTGAGCAGCTGACAAATGTCTTTCCAGAGGCCTCAGGAGTCTATCATCATTAGTACTACTACTGCCCTTATTATTAAAAAAAATTTTTTCCCAATGTTTATTTATTTTTGAGAGAGAGAGAGAGAGAGAGAGAGACAGTAGGGGAAGGACTGACAGAGAGGGAGACACAGAATCCGAAGCAGGCTCCAGGCTCCGAGCTGTCAGCACGGAGCCCGATGTAGGGCTCGAATCCACTAACTGTGAGATCATAACCTGAGCCTAAGTCTGATGCTTAACCGACTGAGCCACCCAGGCACCCCAACCGCCCTTATTATTATAAAACCTAACATGTGCTTTCTTTTCTCCAGGCATTACTCTATATACACCTTGGCCAGTGAGTGAATGATTTGTAACCAGGACCAATTCTGTCCCCAGAGGACATCTGGCAATGTCTGGAGATACTCTGATTGTCACAACTGGGGGGTGCTTAGGGGGAAGCTGCAGGCTACTGAGGGACGCCAAAGATACCAATAAACAAGCCACAACGCATGGGGCAGCTCCCCTTCCCCACAACCCACAATCACCTGGCTCAAGCTGTCAACATGCTGTGGGTGAGAAACCCTGACTTAGTGTACATTTTCTCATTCAATCTCACAACAACCCTAAGGTAGGTTTTCTATCACCAATTGAGAGATGAAAGGCTAGGGCACTAAGAGTTTATGTATCTTGGCCCAGATCACATATTTTAGTTCAACAGGACCAATACCTGATCACAGCATTCATGGTCTGGCTGACCCCAGAGCCCTTGTTCTTAACTAATATTCTGCTCTGCACTTGACTCTGGTGAACTCACCAGCCTAATGCATGGACTTCAACCTTCTATCTCAGAAACTGAACAGAAGCGGGGGCCTGTCTCTCAGGGGCAAGCTCCCATTAAAACACCTCACTGATGCATATCGCCAGAACACCAATTTAGTAACTCACCCTTGAATCAAGTATGGAGTCAGCATGACCAGCTCTCTCCCTGCAGGAAGACCATGGAAGAAGCCAAATCACAATTAAAAGGCTGCTCGATGAGAAAGAGCTAGAGGCAGAGAGTGTGTCTAATAAAATGAATGTTTAGTGGCATCAGTCTGGGACAGCTTGAGGCTTCCACAGACACCATACAGATGGTCCTGCTCTTGTGGCCTACACACTTTAATCTTGTTGGCTGCAACTCTTCCAAAAGCATGAGGACATCTACTTCTAAAGCTTGGCTCTGTAACCTTGTTTTCATAGATGACCAATCCCACAAGCAGGACTGCTACATAATAAACAGGACTCAGTGCAAAATGAAAACACAGACCTGTTTTCCAAAATTAAGAATTTCAGGAGGGCAACAACAGAACATTAGACCAAACTCGGGGCCCTTGTAAATATGGGGCCCATGTGGTCAGCACTGCTAATGGGATCACATATTCAATGAGCTGGTATAGTAGGTAAATCCTTTAGTGTTGATCTTAAATTTTAATGCATAGAGGGCAATCTTAATTCTCTAATCTCTAAATTCCAATCCCCTAACCTCTGACAAAAATTATGAGTAAGAATCTACTATATTTCTAAATCGCTTATTAATTGTCCCAATATTATTTGTTATTTAACACCCTTCTAATTTGTGATATCTACAGCATTGCTTATTTGTTTCTTGGCTGCCCATTTCCTTGAACTATTTACTGTGCCAATATTACAAGGATTTAGTTCTTGGCATTTATGTGCAACTGTTTCACTACATTACAGTTCATCTCCCTCCTCCTACAGCCAAATCAAAACACAGCACATGCAGTCTTGTACGCTGTCATGGTGTTTTCCATCCCCCAAATCTTTACTTATGCTGTTTCCTGGGACTGGAACTCCTTTCCAAGCCATCCTTTCTCTCCAGCCCCAACTAAAAAGTTAGACAAGAGGCACCCTCCTTAGAGCTAGTTTAGGAAAACCCATTGTGCACTCCCTTTGCCCTGACCCAATACCATGGGCAGAGATCACAGTTTTCACTTAACACTCTGTACTCTCCCAAAGGTGTTACTATCTGCTCCCCCTTGAGGCTGGGACTTACAGCCCATCAGGAGCTAAGTGTGCGCTCCTGTTCCCTCTCTAGTTCCCTAGCATGGACCTGGCATGCCACCTGGCTCAAGGCATACTTTTTTGAATGAATGACTGATTAATGAACAAACAAGCTTGCAAGGTCTTTGAGGGCAGAGATGATACCTTGTTTAAGTATCTCCTAATATTCTACCTGCATTATAGACTCTCCGACACAAGTAGAATAAATGAATGAATAAAAAGTTGTCCTTCATGGGGTGCCTGGGTGGCTCAGTTGGTTAAGCATCTGACTTCAGTTCAGGTCATGACCTCACAGTTTGTGAGTTCAAGCCCCCCGTTGGGCTCTGTGCTGACAGCTCAGAGCCTGGAACTTGCTTTGGATTCTGTGTCTCCCTCTCTGTCTGCCCCTCCCTTGCTCACACTCTGTCTTTCTCTGTCTCTCAACAATAAATGTTTAAAAAAAGTTGTCCTTCTTTGCTAAAATGTCTAACACCATTTGTCTAAGAAATGGAAACAGAAAGAAATGAGAACTTTTATCTGTTCACCAAGGGGCCTGGCACAGAGATTAGAAGCTCAGGAAATATATGTACAAGGAATGAATGGATGAAGGCTCTGTACCTGAAGGACCCTCAAACCAAAGCCTCCAGCTACTATGAGCTGTTTTGTATTCTCTGGAAAATGTATTTACCTTATCCCTCCTGGGAGATCTGAAATTGAGCCTGAAACTATATATTCTCTTCTTTGTGTGGCAATTACACAGTAGGAAGGGCCAGAGCCTTATTCTTTAAGTGAACCCTATATTGAGGCTTTCCTGCTATATTCACATTATCTATTTGGACATCTAGAATGGTCTAAGAATTTAAGTTGATTCCCACATTGTACTGTGATATGCATGTATTACATAGCCAGTCACCTGTCATAGTTCGCAGGACAGAATAGGAAGGTGGGAACTATATTGACTCTGTACCTTCTGGGGCTTGGCCCTCAATCTTCTCATGTAAGACACACACACACACACACACACACACACACACACACACACACACACGTCTGCACACAGTTAACCCGTGAACAATGAAGGGGTTAGGGAAGACAACCCCCATGCTGTTGAAAATCCACATATAACCTTTTTTTAAAGTAAACTTCATGCCCAGAACGGAGCCCAACATAGGACTTGAACTCACAACCCTGAGACCAAGATCGAGAGTTGGATGCTCAACCAACTGAGCCACCCAAGTGCCCCTAAAAAATCCACATATAACTTTGACTCTCTGAAAACTTTACAAGTAGCCTACAGTTGATTGGAAGCCTTACTGATAACATACACAGTTGATTAACCCACATTTGTATGTTATATGTGTTAGAAACTGTATTCTTATAACAAAGAAGGCTAGAAAGAAGAAAATGTTATTAAGAAAATCTTAAGGAACAGAAAATACATTTACAGTACTGTGATGCTATACCAGGCTTACTGAAAAAAATCCATGTATAAGTGGATCTGAACAGTTCACACCTGTGTTATTCAAGGATCAACTGCAGTGACAGCCAAGGTTAAGGGATTTTTTTTCCCATCATGACACCAAATACATGTTGTTTCTCCCAACAGCACTCCTCCGACTCTCTGATACCAACTGGATTGTCTACCAATCCAATTCAATTGATACTATCTACCTGAAGTTAGTGTCAGATGCCACAAGTCAAAGGGCTCAGTCTTGCAGGACCAACCCCACTTCAGATGCTGATCTCGATTCCCAGGCCACTAACCAGTTATAAATTGAGGGTTCTCATGACCACTCTAGTTTCATAATTCACTAGAATGAATCACAGAACTCAGGAAAGTGCCTTCCTTACTCTTACTGGTTTATTATAAAGGGAACAACTCAAGAACAGCCAATGGAAGAGATTCACAGGGCAAGGTATGGGGGAGGGGCAGAATCTCCAAATGCTCTCTGGGTATGCCACCCTCCCAGCACTCTGATGTGTTCACCAATCTGGAAGCTCTCAACCCTGTCATCTACAGTTTCTTCTTCTTTTTTTTTTTTCCTTTAATGTTTATTTTGAGAGAGAGAGAGAGAGAGAGAGAGAGAGAAAGAGAAAGAGAATCCCAAGCAGGCTCCCTACTGTAAGCACAGAGCCCAACGTGGGGCTTGATCCCACAAACTGTGAGATCATGACCTGAGCCAAAACCAAGAGTTGGATGCTTAACCAACGAAGCCACCCAGGCGCTCCTTGTCATCTAGGGTTTTACTACACAGGCACAATTAATTAAATCACTGGCCGCCGGTGATTAACTCCATCTCCAGTCTCCTTCCCCTTCCCAGAGGTTGGGGTTAGGGCAGAAAAGTTCCAAGCTTCTAACCAAAGTTTGTTCTTTCTGGCAACCAGCCCCCATTCTCAAGCTATCGAGAAGCCCCTCAGCCAAGAGTCACTGCGTAGCAAATAAATTCCTATCACTCAGAAGATTCTAAGGGTTTGAGGAGCTCTGTGCCAGGGACTCAGGACAAAGACCAAGTACCCTTCTTATTCTACTGCACAAGGGATTACAGCACCTCCCAGGGGTTTTCACCCAGTGTCCACTGTACTTTGTTGGAAACGTATACAAATTTGTTCAAACAGCTCTGCATCGGACTAGTTTATATAACCCGTGCTAGCTTGCTGCCTAACAAAGCATATAGGAGCCGGCCTGTACTCCGTGAGCCACTACACTGGGCCTCAGCACCTGGCACAGAGCCCTGTGCACAGTACACCCTCAATAGATATTTGTCAAAGAAGGAAAAAGCAAATGTGGCCTGTACAGAGAAACTGCATGGTTTAAAGGCATTTAACCTAGAAAAAAATCGATTCCTGTAAAATACATTACTTTTCCAGTGTTCTCAGTACAGTAAGATTTTAGCATATGTATTTAAATGATAATCAGCTTAAAATAAAGCTCTGATAAAAAGCACAGGTGCATTAGACAACAGAGTTCTGCTGCAATATGGTTGAACTTAGCTTATTGAAGTGGAAATGCCCTCCTACAAAGGGAAAAAAATTACCCTTACAAATACTAGTAAAAAGCAAGATTAGTTGGGGGAGAGCACAAAAAAACTACTCTTTTTGTGTGTGGGGGGGGTAAAGCACATATATATACACAATACACAAACAGATCTACAGTACATGAGTGGTATTAAAATTTCATTATGAAGGTGGGAGGGATGAGGGAAAGGAGCCTAAAAAGACTTTGGGGGAGAGACAAAAATAATAAAAAAGCACCTGGATAAGATGCACTATTTCCAGCCAAATAAAGGCACAGTGACAGTCAACGGACTCTCCCCCTCCCCCATCCACATTTCTGCCCTGGTAGGGGTGGTGTCCATCTGCTCTGACACATCAGTGAAGATCCTAACTTTGAATTCACAGAGCAAAGGCATTTGGACACATCTAACAATGGAGAAGCTCACATTTTGATCCCAAATCATGTTCAAGCAAAAGAACCCATCGGAATTTTTTTTTTTAATTTTTTAAGTTCATTTTTTACTTATTTTGAGAGAGCAAGAGAGTGAGCGAGTGAGCACATGGGAGGGGCAGAGAGAGGGAGAGAGAGAGAATTCCAAGCCAGCTCCACACTGTCAGCACAGAGCTGGATGCAGGGCTCAAACCCATGAACCATGAGCTCATGAGTCGGACGCTTAACCAACTTGAGCCACCCAGGCGCCCCTCCACTGGAATTCTTATTTATCATTAAAAAATATTTTGGGGGCGCCTGGGTGGCTCCGTTGGTTAAGCGCTGGACTTCAGCTCAGGTCATAATCTCCCAGCTTGTGAGTTCAAGCCCTGCATCGGGCTCTGCACTGACAGCTCAGAGCCTGGAGCCTGCTTCGAATTGTGTCTCCCTCTCTCTCTGCCCCTCCCCTGCTCATGCTCTGCCTCTGTCTTAAAAATAAATAAACATTTAAAAAAATTTAAAAAAATTTTAATTGTGGAATTTGAGAGATGATGCAGAGGAAAAGAATGCTGTAGAAGCACAGGGGAAAACGAGTGAGCAGCTGCTTGGAGGACAGAGGAGGCTTCACAGAGAAAGAAGCCCCCTGGCAGTCAACAGGCAGTGGGAAGAAGTGGGAGAAAAGAGGAAACTGTTTGGTTCGGTGTGGCATTTCTAGCACTTAAAACAGTAGCTGGCACACAGTCAATGGGAACAAAGATGAGTGAAGAAATGAATAGGCATTTTAGTGGTGAGAAAAGTATGATTTTCTTTTGATCTTAGACCTAGTGAAACTGCATCTGCCAGGGTAGGCTGGCTTATACTACAGTAACAAGCATTCCCAGAACGGAGTGACTGAAAACAAAAGTTTCCTTCTTACTCACAGGATATGTCCATGGATATGGCCATATCCATGTCCCGTGGGTACTTTGCTCCCTGTCGTCTTTGTTGAAGGCTGCAGGCCGACAGAGCCTCCACCATTTGGAATGTCACCGGTCCCCAAGGCAGTGGCAAACTGCTCACTGGCTCCTGGTTCAAGACCCAGCACCCCAAAACATGGCATCTTATTTGGACTGCGTTTAGCCAAAGAAGTCTGACAAAACGGCATGAGCAAGAAGATCACTCTGACCTCCCCCACATCGCCCTTTTCCCCTGAAATCTCCCAGGTGAAAAATACCTTTCCTGTACCAGGAGGAAGGGAGACACCCATCCTTATGAAAGACAAGGAAGTTAGGGCCAAGAAGGCTGTATAAACAACCCTTGTTGGGACACCAGGGTGGATCATTCAGTTAATAGACTGACTTTGGCTCAGATCATGATCTCTGGATTTTTCAGTTCAGCCCTGCGATGGGCTCTGTGCTGACAGCTCAGGGCCTGGAGCCTGCTTCAGATTCTGTGTCTCCCTCTCTCTCTGCTCCTCCCCTGCTTGCGTGCTCGCTCTCTCTCTCTCTCTCTCAAAAATAAGTAAATATTTAAAAAAATTTTTTTACATAAAAAAAACCCTTGCTACCTCTTGACCATTTACTACTCAGAGCCCAAACCCCTTTGTGTCTTGTCAATATTTTACAAACTTATTGTCTCCTCAAAGGTAGAAAAGCTTCCTGCTCTAGTCACTTGCCTGGGTCTTCGTTTTCTTGTGAAGGACCCCACATATGTGTAAACATTCAATGAAATGTATGTAAGTTCTCCTATTAATCCTATGTCAGTTTCTTAGGCCCAGCCAGAGCCCCAAAGAGGGTACAGGAGAATTTTTCCTCCCCTACACTCCTAAAGCTTCTGCCTGAAGTGATACATGTCACTTCTGCCAAGAAGGAATATATAATCACAGTTCACAGGGCAAGTGACATGGACATTCCTAAGTTCAGGAGAGAGGGACCTGCATCTCACCACATGCTCAGAGGAGAGAAAACAGAATATTATGAAAAGCCCTAATGAGCAGAGAAACCAGCTACTGGCCCTAAGCCCAAGGTTTCCTCTCTCATCCTATCGCTTAGAAGGGGAACGGTGAGAGTACTGAAATCAACTTCACAGTTTACTTAAAAACAAGGTTAAAAGTTCTTAGTTTAAAGATCTACAGACTAGGGGTACCTGGGTGGCTTAGTCAGCTAAGTGTCCGACTTCAGCTCAAGTCATGATCTCATGGTTCGTGAGTTTGAGCCCTGAGTCAGGGGCTGTGCTGACGGCTCAGAGCCTGGAGCCTGCTTTGGATTCTGTGTCTCCCCCTCTCTCTGCCCATCCCTGCTTGTGTTCTCTCTCTCTCAAAAATAAATAAATAAACATTACAAAAAAATCTACACACTAAGGCTCATAAACTCTGAACAGAATCATTACAATTGTGCCTTCCAAGTATTAATTGAACAGTCATTTAACATAATATTTCAGTGTTTCTTGCATCAAAATATTAAAAGTTATTATAATCTACCATTACTGCCTAAATTTCAGCTACAAAGACAGCAATATAAATATTGTTGCACCTATCTTGCAGAAATGTTGGCAGGCTTCATTAAATAGTACATAAGTGACTATTTAATTCCCAGATCAGCTATGTTCATGTCGGCAAAATCTTACTATAGAACTTTTAGCCAAGATGTATAACTGTATAACCCTGTCTTGCTGAAGTGAGAGAAACAGTTTTTTTTTTTAATATGAAATTTATTGTCAAATTGGTTTCCATACAACACCCAGTGCTCATCCCAACAGGTGCCCTCCTCAATGCCCATCACCCATCCTCCCCTCCCTCCTACTCCCCATCAACCCTCAGTTTATTCTCAGTTTTTAAGAGTCTCTTATGGTTTGGCTCCCTCCCTAACTTTTTTTTTCCTTCCCCTCCCCCACGGTCTTCTGTTAAGTTTCTCAGGATCCACGTAAGAGTGAAAACATATGGTATCTGGAGAGAAACAGTTTCTACCTAATCTAGTTGTTTTACCTCTCCCCAAGGTTATGGATATGGCTTTAAGAATCAATCCTTCCCAGACCACCTTCAGGTTCTCTGTAAAATTCTGTCATAAACCTTCATTCAAATAGGTTCCTAAATCATCTCCCACTATACCAATCCTAAAAGAATGTCTATAAATTTTTTCCTGTTATTTCCACTATACAACAGTCTACTGTCACATAAATAAGCATTTTAGCTACCACACATTTCATTCAATTGCCCTGATTCATTGTTTTTGCTGCCCTTTCAACAAGGGAGATATTTACAGTAGGACTTCATAACTTACAAATTCATTTCTATGTTTTTGTTTCTAAAAACTATTCTCCCCCATTTGTATACCACCTACTGTAAATGACTGTAAATCAGGAACAAGTCACACCTTGCAAATAAACCATCATGCTCAGTGTCACTGAGATACAGAAATGACCAGCAATAGAGAGCTTCATACAAATGAGAATTTGCTCATCATTTGCTATTTTCCTATTATTAAAGCTATGGAAACCAAAACCTCCTTTAATCTGTTCCCAAAAAAATGTACGAATTTTTTTTCAAAACTGCCTCCTAAGCAAAAACAAAGTCCTGTCAGAACTCATGTACATATGCTAAGTGAATTTTTATTCTAGAGATGGGCTCCAAAGTATCTTAAAACTTTAGTTATCAAGTATGTGGATTCAATCATCGGATCTACCCCCAACCCACTTCCTTTTCACCACATGCTCTTCACATATGCGTTCAGTCCCTGAAACCATCACCTCTTTTGATAATTAACTTGTTTATAAGAAGTAGGACACAAGAGGACAAGGCATTCAATAGGTTTATAAAAAGAATCACATCAAGATGGTAGGTTTCTAAACATTGTACACAGTACCACTATTCATACACTAAGCTCAGAGAATAGAGGAGTACCACGTGAGCTCCCACTCCCTCTCACGTGAAACAGTGGTCCCCCATACTTACTAATGCTCCTTTCATCAGTTAAGGATATAAGAAAACTTAATGTGCAAGATCCAAGAAATGGCAAGGGTATGTAATCAAAGGGCCCAATACGTGGGTATTTTCCAAATAATACATTCCAAGTAAATTTTCTTTAACAGAAAGAATAAAAACTTATAAATGACCAAGAATAAGGTGAAGAGATACCACAAAAAGGGCCTGAAGAATAATTTTGAGAATATTTGGATAACCATCAACATTTTAAAGCCCACGTATGTATTTACTACTTTTAAGTTGGTTTTTTAGTTTTTTTGTTTGTTTGTTTTTTGAGAGAGAGCATACATGCACAAGCAGGGGAGAGCAGAGAGAGAGAGGGAGAGAGAGAATCCCAAGCAGGTTCCACACGGTCAGCACAGAGCCAGATGCAGGGCTCGAACCCACAAACCATGAGATCGTGACCTAAGCTGAAATCAAGAGTCAGAGGCTTAACCAACTGAGCCAGCCAGGTGCCCCTGAGTGTGTTTACTGTTAATCACCATAATTCTTCAATGATATGCTCCAGAACTACTGAGTAGCAGACAACAAGTAGGTCCATTTGTTGTAGAGGATAGTACTATAATAGAAATTATATTTGTGTTTTGCTGAAACAGTCTAAGGAGGATTTGAGCATTATATTTGATAAATATTATGGGTTTTCAGAAATTAACAGCCAAGGAGAAATCAAAAAAGAATTTTCATACTTTGATTAAAAGTCAACAAACAGGTTCCCAAGAGCACAAAAGCTCAGTTCTTGGAATTTTGTTTTGGTCTGAGACCTTGGATCACAGTAAAGTAACATGAATATAAATGCTAGCTGATAATGAATGATATACTCTTATTTACCAAAACACAATTCTGTCCTTCAGATGTAGTAGAGCTGGGGCAACTTAAAGCTTCTGAATAATTTAATTTGTTTACTGTTTTTGAGACTAATGCTGCTTAACATGTACCTATGAAAAAATTATAGGAATAGAAACACTACAGGGATTCTTCTCATAATTAATAAATTTTCAGGACCAGAATCATTTGATCAGATGGCTCTAGGATGTGAATTTGGGATTAAATATAGCCACAATTATGGGAAAAGAGTTTGGTCAATTTCCAGCTTCCAGGTTTAGTAATAAAACTACCAAATGTAAGCATTAGGGGAACACCCTTCAATTCAAGCCTATGTGATTATTAGAAGTATAATAAGAATTTCAATGTTATTTTAGAAAAATATGACCAAATTGTAACAAAACAGTACATATCAATATCCAAAGACTTAAAAAATATTATGATACATATTCACAAGTAAATGCAATTCAGTCTAGCTTATTCATTATTTAAAGCCAAAAGAAATAAATCCTTATAATAGCTTAATAGGACTTTCCTCCTGAAGAAAAGAAAATTTCCATTTCTATTTTATTAAGGGAAGCTTTAGAAAACTGTCAAGATCTGTGAGATGATAAATGACAATGAATTTAAATTAATTTTTAATTAAAAAGAAAAAGTATACAAAGACAAAATGAGAAATACAAAAATAAGATAAAATAGCAATTACACATTTAAAATCTAAAATTAGCAAAGTTACTTTTTTTTTTTTTTTAATAAAATCCAGTTTTAGAGACGATGCCTATTTTAGAATGAGCTCTTCTTTTATATACTGCTGGTGAAACTCTAAACTGGGGGTAGGGCTGGATGGAAGAGTCAGTTTGAAAATATTAGGTCTTGAAAATGCTCATATCGACTTCAACAAGTGCTCTTCAAGTAATCTGAAGAGATGACAGATCAAAATAGAAGAAATCTGAACTTCAACAATAAACAATAAATTAATGATATCTATATATATACTACTGATATACTACGAGTCCATTTAAAAATTAAATTTTATAGGAGTATATAATGATACAAGAAATGGTCACTAAATCTTAGTAGTTTTATTTATTTATTTATTTTTAAAGTAAGCTTCAAGGGGCACCTGAGTGGCTCAGTCAGTTAAGCGTCCGGCTTAGGTCAGTAGGTTAAGCATCCGGCATAGGTTGAGCGTTGGGCTCAGGTCATGATCTCACGGTTTGTGAGTTTGAGCCCCACGTCGGGCTCTGTGCTGATAGCTCGGAGCCTGGAGCCTGCTTCAGATTTTGCATCTCCCTCTCTCTCTCTCTACCCCTCCTCCACTTGTGCTTTCTATCAAAAAATGAATAAATGTAAAAAAAAATTTTTTTAAGTAAGCTTCAAGACCGGTACACAGTTTGGGGCACTGGGTGGTTCAGTTGGTTAAGCGTTCAACTTTGGCTCAGGCATGATCTCTCAGTTTGTGAGTTCAAGCCCTGCATGGGGCTTTGTGCTGACAGATCGGAGTGTGGAGCCTGCTTCGGATTCTGTGTCTCGCTCTCCCTCTGCCCCTCCCTGACTTGTGCTCTGTCTCTCAAAAATAAATAAACATTAAAAAAAAAAAGAACCAAATGAAATTCTCGAGTTGAAAAACCTAATAAATGAGACAGAAAATTCACTAGATGGGCTCACCAAGTTTGACTTGGCAAGAGAAAGAACCAAGAAACTTGGAAGACAGAGCAACAGAAATTACTCAATCTGTAAAATAGACTTAAAAAAATGAATAAATAAAAGACAGCCTCAGAGACCTATGAGACAACATCAAGTATGCTAACCTACACATAATGGCAGGTCCAAAATAAGAGAGAAAGGGGCAGAAAAAAATAGGAAGAAATAATAGCCCCCCAATTCCTAAATTTTATGAAAAACATTAACTACCCAAAAATCTCATTGAAACTTAGCCTAGAATAAACACACACCAAAAAATCTATACCTAGACACATTTTAGTAAAGTGTTTAAAAATCAAAAACAAAGAAAATCCTCAAAACTGCAAAAAAAATTTATCATATACCAGGGAATAATAAAATGATAGTTAACCTCTCATCAGAAACAATAAAGATCAGAAGGCATTGATGCCATATTCAAACTGCCAAAAGAAATTGTTTCACGAAGAATTCCATACCCAGCAAAACTATCCTTTAAAAATGAAGATAACATGAATTCATTCTCAGGTAAACAAAGACTGAGAATATTTGTTGCTAGCAGATGTGCCCTATAAGAAATACTAAAGGAAGTCCTTCAGGCTAAAAGGATATGTCATCAGATGCTAACTCAAATTGGCAGGAAGAAATGAAGAGGGTTGGAAATGGTTAATATGTGAGTAAATATACAAGACTGTATAAACACACTTTTGCTGTTTTTTCTCTTAATTTTTACTTTAAAAGACAAGATGGCATAAACAAATAAGTATAAAACTGCATACTGGATTTCTAACATACACAATGCATATGTCAATAACAGCACAATAGTGGCAAACCGTAAGACACTCTTAAAAACAGAGAACAAACTGAGGGTTGCTGGAGGGTGTTGGGTGGGGATGGGCTAAGTGGGTGATGGGCATTAAGGAGGGCACTTGTTGGGATGAGCACTGGGTGTTATATGTAAGTGATGAATCCCTAAATTCTACTCCTGAAACCATTATTATACTATATGTTAACGTGTATTTAAGTTAAAGTATCAATCAATCAATCAATCAGTAGGAAAAAAAAAATAACAGAACAATGGGCTGATGGTCTAACTACTTCCTCCTAGTTCATGTATCTTGGTAAGGCCATCTGATGATTACATGTGGCTATCCCCAGAAAGAGACCACCTCTTCTCAGTATGTTCCTGGGTAATGACCAAGGTGAAAGAGGTAAGGAGGATAATATAGAGCCATTTTGAAACTTCAGGATCCCCACCTGACCATTCCTGGGCATGATGTATCTGTTTCCCACAACATATAAAGCCCAAACTCTTACCAAAGCCCATAAATTCTAACCTTATTAGAATATTCACTATTATTTCAACCTACTATCATTTCATGTGGTTTGCTCAACTAGAAATTCATTTCTTCCATGCCCACCTCTCATAAGCCTACTCTTCCCTCAAAACTCTCCACAAATGCCACCTCCTCCCTGCCACTTTCCCTAAACACACAAGTTAGGATTAAATGCTCCCTTCTGTATAAGAAAACAGAATGCACCTTTATTTATGTCTTAATTTCAGTGGAATCACACATTGTGTGGGGGCTGATGAGGGAGCATAAGGCAGGCTAGGAGCAAAGTACAAGCTAGCACACTCCCTCCCCCCAGGTGGGATATGTGTTATATTTCTCAGACACTCCTGGCTCCCCCAAACCAAAGTAAACAAATGGTTAACTGATAGAACTCACAGTCATGCAGGACATGAGTTTCTATCAGTTTATAAATATCTTAGTGAATTACAAGAAACAGGCAATCTTATCAATAGCCTAATCTCCAGAAACCTATAGACTCAGTTTCCTGGAGCCCCAACATCATCCTTCCACTGAGATATGGGGAACAAAAGCAAGAAGGAAAAGACAGGTAAAATTAAATTTCCTTATAACCTGCAGCCCACTGACAGAACTTGAGGCAGGCAAAGTAAAACATTTCTCCAGGAACTCCCTACTGTCTTAATGTTAATGCTTTTCCAGAGGGAAAAACTATCTTAAAATGATAATAGCAAGGTCTCAGGTGCCTTAGGAGTCCTCTTTAGCATATCAAAGTCTTCCCATTTGACTTTACCTCCCCAGTTCCACAGAATAAAACCATGGAATAAAACCATCATTCTTCACAACGCTGGTGTAGCTCTTCCTACCCACAGGTCCTGTGCCCATGCTTTAATAAAATTACTTTTTTGAACTGAAGATGTCTTCAAGAATTCTTGGGGCGCCTGGGTGGCTCAGTCGGCTAAGCGTCCGACTTCAGCTCAGGTCACGATCTCGCAGTTCGTGGGTTCGAGCCCCGCGTCAGGCTCTGTGCTGACAGCTCAGAGCCTGGAGCCTGTTTCAGATTCTGTGTCTCCCTCTCTCTCTGACCCACCCCATTCATGCTCTATCTCTCTCTGTCTCAAAAATAAATAAAAGTTAAAAAAAAAAAGAATTATTTCTTGGACGTCAGCTCCAAACCCCATGAACCCCATCATCACCCCAAAATCTCATCGGGGCTAAATTCTAAATACAATGTAAGACACAAAAATCTCCCAACAGTCAATATTATTCTTGAAAATCCGACATGAGGCCACTGCTGAAGATGGTCATACTGTCCCACAGTAAGTCCACAACAGTGGGCTTTCCCTCTAGCATTAAAACTGACTGCTTTTTCTTCTGCTGAGCACTACAAGTTGTTGCTGGCTGACATTCAGAAGCCGTTGTATGGAAAATTAATACCTTTAAACCCTAGAAATGCTTATACCCTGAGGCATGCAGGAACTGAGATTCACATCTCCCCCTCACCCACTGACGGCACAAACTCCAGTGGAATGTCTACATGCTCCTTTGAGCTCCTGCTCTGCAGAATGTGTATAGTGGAATCAGAGTGGAATTCACCATGACCCAACTCCGCTGTGCTGGCCTCCAACTGGCTCATTGCGATGAGGGACAGAAGCAGAAAAATGTTCACCTTTAGCCTAGTAAGGCAGACCTACAGCCTGCATAATACTGATAAGGTTCAAATACATACTGGTTGCTACATTCTTAAACGGTCGTCGTATGATTGCCTGTACATCTCACCGATACTTAATATCAAGCTGAGTGATAACCACCAGAGAAATCTCGCCAAAGTAGTTTTATGAGTATAAATTCAAAGAAACATTTATGATCTGATACTCCCATACCCCCCTCCCCCTTGAGCACTAAACATATAACCACTAGCTTCATACAGCAGCAAAAGGGAAGTTCTTCTGGCCACAGGCCCTGTGTCCGTAGTGTAACGAAAACACCTGTTTGCTTTTGAAAAGGTCTCAGGAATTCTTTCTTGATCATTGGCTCTGGACTCCACATCAATGGGTCCAAGGTCACGGGTACGTGGCCAGGTCCTCCAGGGGCTAGGTTTACAAAAGTAAATCTTCACCTCTAGCAACCTCACAGTATGCACAGAACACTGCCTTGCAAACAGTGAACAATAAATGCATTTTAATTTAAGCAAAGTGACAGCACAACTAACGAGATATGAAGCCAATCCCTTCCAAAGTTACCAGAGTGTAAACATTTCAAAAACAAATGTTTTTGCACAAAAAAAGCTGTCCCCTCACAAATTAAAAACCCTTGTAGGTCTAGGAGAAAAAAAAACCCTGATTTTTAAGTTCAGTAATTTTGCATAATTGGAGGGAACCAGGTGGTTGGCTATTCTACTGTTCTGAAGAAAAATAACATCAAAAAACATTTGTAAGAAGAAAATTACAGTGACCTTTAGCCTCCCACATTATCTCTTTGAAAAACTTGTGGCATAAATATAGGGTATTATTTCTTCTTTGGGGCTTTTTTCCTTTAGTAGCTAGATGAACTGATATGCAAGATAATAGTTCCATTCTTTTGAAAAGAAGCGACGTTTGTCTGGTATTGTTAGTTATTGTCATTCTATGTGTAAAGTATCATGCTATGGTAAAATGGTAATGTTTTTCAACAGAAAAAGACACATCCGAGTGGGTCACCTGCAGTCTCACAGGCAGGTGGTGAAACAAGTCACTTGAGCTTCCCTCACACAGGGCTCAGGGATTGGCAACTACCTCTGATTTGCAAATATGCAGAGTTCCGCTGCAGATGTCCCCTCAGGCTGGAGAGGAAGTTCAGGGGGCCAACAGAGAAGCTGCCTTGGACCAAGAAAGACACCAGCTTCTTCAGGGCAGCCGGTCTGACCTAATAATCAGCTACCAGACAGGATTCTAATAATCCAAAATGGGTCAGCTGAAATTAGTCCCAAGTGAGGTCAGGTCTTCTTAGCCCTGTGTCATAGCAAATCCCAGTGGGGCAAATGGGACAACTTCTAGATTAAGCCAAGATGGGTGGGCTAATTAATTAGAACCTTCTCCTAGGATGTGGGGTTGAATCACAAAGAATGCCAGGTCAGTGTCTTTCCTGGTGCCTGTTGCTGTAAAGTGTGGAGCTGTGTTTCCTGTCCCCACCACATGGAGAAAGCGGCCTACAGCAAGAGAGAATCACAGCATACAGATGGACAGATTCCTAACAGTTCTGGCTCCCCTTAAGGCCCAGCTACCTTCTTGCCCTCCCTGGAGGCTTAATGATTTTGTGAGCACCCCACCCCCACCGCTATTTCAGTAAACCTTCCATTTTCACTCGGTTGAATTCCATGTGCTTTTCAGTTGCTGACAAGCAAGGAAACATCAGAAATTAAGAAGCCCAGTTTAAAAAGATCAGGACAAAGAAAACAAGATAACAAAGGTCCAACCAATTGCCAAAACTAAGAGTAATACCATAGAGAAGTCACTGATAAGAAAGCAGCTTTTGCAAAATACCAAGTTCAAATTCTAGAGACTATTCAATGAAATTCTCACAAAAGGAAATGATAATCTAAGTCAGGGAGGGACCATATGTGGCTCTAACAGGAAGACCCATGCTTGTTGATCTAGGATACTAATCAGAGAATATAAATAATAAAGGCAGTCTGCAAAACTGAAATTATTGTCTTCCACCAAATTTTGCTGTCATGGCAGAACAAAGCTGGCCTTAGGTCTTTAGTTGTAAGTTGCATGGATTTCAGAAGCACAGGTTGGTATGTTTTTAAATGGCTTTAGCGTTTTTATGAAAATGATACATGCACCCTACAAACAGCCCATTTTTTAACTATTAAACTTTTGTTTTACCATATACAAGATGCCTTCAGCTTGAGCAAAACTAACACACACAACATCATTCTTACTTATTGACTATTCATTTGTAAAGCTGTGCATGGTATTCATGATGCTGTAAGCATGAAGTAGGGTCCCTGCACTCTATAGCCTGGTTAGGGAGATTAATTCATCTCTTTAGGCAGAAATATAAATTATTATGTGTGATTATGCATAAGTAACTAATTTACAGGGTGGGGAAAGAGCACAGGACTCAGACAGACCAAAGCACATCCCAGCTCTACCATTTTTTTCCTGCCACTTATTAACTGCTTGACCCCTGTACATCACTAAGTATTATTCAATGCAATTTTTCTCATCTGTAAAATGTGTCTGTTAGGTCCTACCTCATAGAATTGCTGTGATTAAATAAATAAAAGCCACCTGTATAGGAGTTACAAGAAGAGAAAACCTTGAACGATACATTGATATATTTGGCTTAGGCTATCAAAAGAACATCAGGATGAAGTAGAATAAACATTCAAACTTGCCTATGAATGAGAATAAGCTCCAGGTCTCTGCACACAGATCCCCCTCTAAGCCCTGCCACCCTGTTCTTCCTAGGTCTGTAACTATTTTCTACTAGCCCTCATACAAACCTTCCCATTCAACCAAACTGTGGCTGCCTACTGTATACTTAACATTCTCTGATTTAAAATATGTCATGTAATCCTCTCACCAACTTTTTGAGTAAGGTACTGTTATTACCCATTTTACATACAAGGAAACTGAGATCTCTCAGCCCCTCTGCAGTGCAGTCAAAGTGTGAACCCAACAAGTTTCCCTCTGGCTGCATGCTTTTCAGCACAGACTCTCTTAGGGGTTAATGCTCCACGAGTGGGGTGTCATCCTGAATGAGAATCTATCACGTGACTTGGTTCTCCCATGAGTAGACACATGAGACCTGTTTACCTGGGGAAGAAGGCCTCTCCCAGGTGACATCAGAGCCAAGACATGGAAGATACATTTGAATCATGGTAAACGTCTCTGGTTGGGATTAGCAGCCGCTTTAACCAACAGTTCCTAAGTAGACCATTCCTAGATCTGATTCCTAATTATTCACCAAAATCAGGAAAAGCACTTTCAACAATGTTCTCTGAAATACACCTAAAATTCAGAGTTTGATTCTGTGCTACAAAATACGTTGTGACTTGTACTAAAATAATAGTTGGTATGTGTTAATTATATCTCAAGAACAAAATAATGTTAGGATGAAGCAGAGTTCATCCTAGGAATATACGAATAAGTCAATATCAGACAATCTATTAACATACCAGCATATCATTATGTTAAAAGAGAAAAACCAAATAATTATATGAGTGCTATGAAGGCATTTGGCAATAATGCTGCTAGCAAACATACTATATTCTTACTATACTTTAGGGAAATGTGTTAAGCATTTTACACTGATAATCTATTTCATTAATCACTTAACAATATCCTATGAGTTAAGTACACTTACCAGCACATTTTACAGATAATGAAGTTAAAAGACATGAAATAACCCTCTCAAGGTTAAACAACTAGTGAGTGGCAAAGACCAAATTTGAACACAAAGCCATCTGACCTCTGAGCTCAAACACTTATCAAATCAGTAAGGGGAAAAAAAGTGAACAGGCACTTCACTACAAAAAAATACAAATGGTCAACAGTAATGAAAAGATGCTAAGCCTCACTCATAAATTTAAAAAATTGCCAACTAAAACGTAACTGACCTATGAAGTTGATAAACATTGAAAAACTCTGTAATACTAAGTGTTCTCACTCTATGTTAAACCTAAGATGAGAGTATAAATTAGTATGCTATTTCAGAGCACAATTTGACAATGCCTCTACAAATTTCACATGCTCATACTGTTGACTAAGCAATTTCACTTTTAGAAATACCTCCTACGGAGCACCTGGGTGGCTCGGTTGAGTGACGGACTCTTGGTTTCCGCTCAGGTCAGAATTTCATGGTTCAGGGGCTCGGGCCCTGTGTCGGTATCTCTAGGTCAGGCTCTCGGTGTTGGGCTCTGCGAGGACGGCACGCAATCTGCTTGGGATTCTGTCTCCTTCTCTCTCTGCCCCTCCCCCACTGGCACACGTGTGCGGGCCCACGTGTGTGTGCGCGCGCGTGCACGCGCTCTCTCTCAAAAATAAATAAACATAAAAAAAGAAAGACATCCTATAGATTTACTGGCACAATTATACAAAACTACAAGTGCCTGAAATTTAAACTCCCTTGTTATATGCCTTATAATGCATCCATATAATGGAATACCATTCAGGCATTAAAATAAGAATGAGGCGGGGCGCCTGGGTGTCTCAGTCGGTTAAGCATCCGACTTGACTTCCGCTCAGGTCATGGTCTAGCAGTTCGTGGGTTCCAGCCCCATGTCGGGCTCTGTGCTGACAACTCGGAGCCTAGAGCCTGGTGCCTGCTTCAGATTCTGTGTCTCCTCTCTCTGCCCCTCCCATGCTCATGCTCTGTCTCTCACTGCCTCTCAATAATAAATAAATGTTTAAAAAAAAAAAAGAATGAGGCACCTCTAGATGTAAGGACATGAAAAGTAGTCCAAAATATACTGTTGGGTGAAAAAGACCACATGGAAAGTTGGATATCATTGTAATTCCAACTAAATATGCTTGTGCATAAAAACATCCAGGAAAGTAAAACTCTTAACTACGGTGATGACCAGGGTGAGGATTGGAAAAATGGGAGAAAAAAAGCACAAAATACTTTCATTTTATACCCTTTTGTAACTATTTGACTTCTACCATGAGCATGCAACCATTTTATCATAAAAAAATCTTTAAATGATATAAGAAGTATATATGCACACTGATCATGGCTATAAAAATGCAGATACTGATTCACAAAGAGTGTGTTTTAGAAAAATTTTAATAGTTGAACTTATCAACATATACTAGGAAATATAACCTTATCATTAAAAAAGGCCAAAAAAAAAAAAAAAAGATCCTGACTTCTTGTTGCTAAAGATACAGGAGAGCTAGAAATTATTTCCAACAAAAATGGAGAAAATTAGCAAAACAGGACCTCTTGCCCCGACCCTCCATCCGTGTCTACCTTCTCCCTTCGAAGTCACATCTCACAAATCACCACATCTCACATTCTGCTTTTATGGTGCACTGGTCTCACAGGTTTCCAGCATGTACAAAAAGATATAACTAGATCTTTTTATTGTTGATAGGATCCATAATTGCAAAGGAGCATAGTATTTAACACAATT
Source organism: Panthera onca (assembly GCF_046562875.1). Classification (NCBI taxonomy): domain Eukaryota; kingdom Metazoa; phylum Chordata; class Mammalia; order Carnivora; family Felidae; genus Panthera; species Panthera onca. The sequence continues at coordinate 77,663,518 of NC_138340.1, forward strand.
CTGCAAACCAAGCAAACATGACTTATTCAGTTCATAACATCTTCCTTGGGGAAACACCTTCCTTCCTTGCCCTTTTGTCTGATTCCTGGTCATCTGAAAGATATGTAGATGGTAGTCATTACAGTATAAATTAAATGATTTTTCCCAATAGTAAAGGTTTTCTCCCTTTCTCCAGGAAGAAACAAAGCAAATAATAAACATGACTAAATGGCAAGCAAGACACTTGTAGAAATGCACTTAGCTCCACATATACACAAATAGTATTATGGCTTACAATATTTCTAGGTACTTATCCATTAATTTGGGTGGCAACGTAGTATTTTTGGATTTCCACTAGAAACGGAAAAGGGATAACAGATTTAGATCAGAATTAATCTGAATTGGAATGTCAAGGGGCAGAGACAGAGCACAAGTCATACCAGAAATTGCTTATTATACATTTTGCACAAGGATCCCTTCAGGAAAGAGTGTTATTTCCTGCAGTCGGTTTTAATAAATGGTAGGTACTACCACATCACATGCCACACTGGTTCAGGGTGAGAATTTTCTAATAAAACTTTTCTGATACTTAAAGAAAAGAAATCTCAATCGCTCAAATTGACAGCTACAAGCATGAGAATGTAAATTATTTTGTAATTTTAGTCACAGGAAATTTGAATGATGAACTGATTAAAATGTAGGACTATCTGGGATATTAAACAATAATGATTTAAATGTTTCATCTGTAAGAGTATGCGTAGAAAAACAATGCTGGCACTAGAAATTAACAGGAGCACCTGGGTGGCTCAGTCGGTTAAGCAACTCTTGATTTTGGCTCAGGTTTGTGCTGACAGTGTGGATCCTGCTTGGAATTCTCTCTCTCCCTCTCTCTCTCTGTTATCCCCCTGCTCATGTACATGTGTGGCTCTAAGTAAATAAATAAATTTTTTTAAAAAAGAAGATGCTCTAAAACAATTACTTTTTCTCTACTTTGTTGGAATTAGTGTATAAAATATTTAATACAATTTCAAGATTCAGGATGAAAATTAGACCAGGAAAACATAGCTAGAACTCCCATTTAACAAAAGAATTAAAAACGAGGTGATTCCACTTTTTAAAAATTTTTTTAAGTTTTTTAATGTTTATTTTTGAGAGAGAGAAAGAGAGACAGAGCATGAGCGGGAGAAGGGCAGTGAGAGAGGGAGACACAGAATCCGAAGCAGGCTCCAGGCTCTGAGCTGTCAGCACAGAGCCCAACAGCAGCTCTGGAATCCAAGAACTGCTAGATTATGACCTGAGCCAAAGTCAGACACTCAACTGACTGAGCCACCCAGGCGCCCCTAGGTGATTCCACTTTAGACAATAAAGTAGTATCATTTAAAAAAAAAAAAAAAACGAGCATGACCTTGGGCGTGTTGAACGCTTTGTGACTCAGTTTCCACACGTGTAAAAAGGAGACAGTAAGAAAACTTTTTGAAGCTGGTGGTAGTGATTCTCGTAGGTTACCGCAGGGAAAGCCACGTTGAGCAACAGAGACTGGCACACAGCAGACCCTGCGCACATTTTTGGCATCACCATCATCCTCTACTTTCACAAAGGAAACCACCAAGGTTCATAACCAGAATCACTGATCCTTATTCACACTTTTGAGCCACTTGCCTTGTTAGAGGAATTCACTCCTGGACAAAAATGAGGGGAAGAAAGCTCTGGGAATTATGAAACTTCATGAAAAACATTTGGGACTGTGAAAAACAAGACAACAGGCCCAGAATGGAGTCACATATGCTAAGCCCCATGTCACCAAACTGAGACTTGATTACAGTTCCAAACTCTCCCAGAAATGAGTCTTAAACCAATCAGAAGTCACCTAATCAGCACTAGTGAGGCAAACCCCACCATTCCCTAAAAGAAAGTAATCTTGGAATAACCCACTTTTTTGCCTCACATAACTTCCTTTTTCCACTTCTGCCTATAAGTATTTAATTTTGTACAGCTCCTCAGAGCTCCTTTCTATCTGCTAGACTGGATGCTGCCCAATTTGAACCGATTTTTGCTCAAATAAATCCTTAAAATTTTTAATATGCCTCAGTTTAGCTTTTAACAGGACTCACAGGCTGCCTTCAAAACATATAATGATCATTCGGGCGCCTGGGTGGCTCAGTCGGTTGAGTGTCCGACTTCAGCTCAGGTCATGATCTTGCGGTTCGTGGGTTCGAGAGCCGCCGCTGGGCTCTGTGCTGACAGCTCAGAGCCTGGAGCCTGCTTTGGATTCTGTGTCTCCCTCTCTCTCTGCCCCTCCCCCGCTCATGCTCTGTCTCTCTCTCTCTCTCTCTCTCTCTCAAAAATAAACATTAGAAAAAAACCAAAACCATATAAGGATCGCTGCCTCAGAATCTGTCCAGAATGGGACATACATTGTGACTCTGTCCAGGGTGGGACGTTGTACAGTGTGTGACTCCATCCAGGGTGGGATGTGGTAGATGTGACCCTCTCCAGGGTGGGACAGACAGTGTGCCTCTCCTACAGCTATGTAACAACCATCCAAGAGGCTTTAGTCCCACCAACCAGACTCCCTTCTAAAGAGATGATTTTACTACAGAAAAATTTTACTTTCATTTAACTCTGAACCTAATTGCCTATGTGATACAATATTAAGGTTTACTTTTTAATCAGTAAAAATGTAATTCTGGATTGTAAGCATTCCCATTACTCTAACTCCAAGAATACCCATCAGTCTAAGAAATATAAACTGCCCCTTTCATGTAAATGTACTGAAGAAAGAAAATCAACACTCTAAAAGGGCCAAAAAATTTGAATAAAGTGAAATGATCACATAAAAAGGTAATGTGAAAGTAGCAGTTTATTTTTATTTATTTATTTAGTTTTTAATCTTTAAAAAATTTTTTAACATTTATTCATTTTTGAGAGTGAGAAAGACAGAGCATGAGCAGGGGAGGGGCAGAGAGAGAGGGAGACACAGAATCCGAAGCAGCTCCAGGTTCTGAGTTGTCAGCACAGGGCCCGACGCGGGGCTTGAACTCACGGACTGTGAGATCATGACCTGAGCCAAAGTCGGACGCTTAACCGACTGAGCCACCCAGGCACCACTTTAAATTTTTTTGATGTTTATTTTTGAGAGAGAGAGAAAGAGAGAGAGAGAGAGAGAGAGAGAGAATGAGTGGGGGAGGGACTGAGAGAAATGGAGACACGGAATCCGAAGCAGGCTCCAGGCTCTTGAGATGTCAGCACAGAGCCCAACATGGGGCTCAAATTCACAAACCGCGAGATCATGACCTGAGCCAAAGTCGGACGCTCAACTGACTGAGCCACCCAGGCGTCTCTATTTACTTTTTTTAAAGTTTATTTTCCTTAGTAATCTTTACCCCCAACATGGGGTTCAAACTCACGACCCTGAGATCAAGAGTCGCATGCTCCTCTGACTGAGCCAGGCAGGTGCCCCAAAAGTAGCAGGTGATTTTTAGAAAGCCACCAGAGTACTTACTGTAGATCACCACCCAGCAGCTGATGGAAACTCAGCTCTGAAAAAGACCTTGCAGCATAAAGCCACATGCCTTTTCTGGAAAACCTTGCGACTGTACCCTGTTACTTTATGTTCTGCAATAAGCATATTAAACAATCTACATCTGTTTTTAAATTTTTTTAATGTTTATTTTATTTTTGAGAGAAAGAGCCTGACATGGGGCTCGAACCCACAAACTGCGAGATCACGACCTAAGCCAAAATTAGCACTTAACAGATTGAACCACCCGGGCACCCCTATCTACGTCTGTTTTCGAATGGGATCTACAACTTGGAATTCTGTTTTAAAACACCTAAGGAGAGGGACAGTTCTACCTTTTCTGATGGAGGTCAATAAAGATAATATTGGCAATTCCTTGAAACAGGTCTAACAACAGTTATTTAAACTATTTGGTTGTTCATACAGAAGGCTCCTCCTTTGTATCATTTTTTAAAAATTTTTAATGTTTATTTTTGAGACAGAGAGAGAGAGGGAGGCACAGAATCTGAAGCAGGCTCCAGGCTCTGTGCTTTGAGCACAGAGCCTGATGCAGGGCTTGAACACACCAATCATGAGATCATGACCTGAGCCAAAGTTGGATGCTTAACTGACTGAGACATGCAGGCGCCCCTCTTTTCTACCATTCTAAAAACAATATATCTTCAATCTGTATTTTAATCTTTTGGCAGTTTAGCTATATTGTCTTATTAGTAAAACAACAACTATGAAATCAATGTTCTCTGGTTTTAGCAATTCAAGGCCAAAGATGATAAAAGAAAGAGAAGATCTGGATTCACTTTCCGGTTTTAGGTTGTGTCATTAGTTTTTGAAATATCAGAAAACATGATCAAATGATTAGCTAATATAAAATACACGGCTGGGCACCGAGAGAGTCAGTCGCCACACTTCACAGTAATACTTTCTAGCAATCAGCTCCTCAAATCAGCTGGTCCCTTCTGATGATGGGGTGGGGGAACCTGCATTTATATACAGCTGATTAAAATTAAAAGTTAAAATTCAAAAGGCAGATCAATTTATTTTCAAAGTAACAGTCTAAGAATACAGCTTAGGATCTAGGGGTGACTAAAGTTGTTTTTCTGATTTTAACTAAAAAGCTAAAGAATGTTGCATCTGAGAGAAATCTTTCCCATCTCTCCCAAATATTGATACAATGTTATGTCAATCTAAGGTTGCAGTAGGAGATTTGGCTGTAGAAGAGTCACAGAATTATGTACTCTGGCCAATTAAAATGAAGTGGGATAAATTATAGGAGAAAACAACAGGGATACTAGTATTACAGTATTTTTGCTAGAGTAAAATTTGATAAATTGAGCCTAATGATACCTAAAGGTTTATTTAGCACTCACTAGGAGTCAGGCATTGTGTTTTAAAAAAAAAATGAAAGAGCTTTGCCGGCATTCTCTTCATGTATTACAACCCAGTTTTAACGAAGGTGTTTTATGTTGCCCAAGGTCACACTGCTAGTAAGTGGTGCAACCAAGGTCCTAAACTATGTCTGTCTACCTCAGGCCCAGTGCCAAACACATCCTAGGCCCTCTTTGAATATCTGAGCAAGAAATGACAGAACGGGGGCACCTGGATGGCTCAATCTGTTAAGCGTCTGACTCTTGATCTCAGCTCAGGTCTTGATCTCAGGGTTGTGAGTTCAATACCCATGTTGAGCTCTGTGCTCGGCATGAAGCCTACTTAAAAAAAAAGAGAGAGAGAGAGAGAAAGAAATGAGAGAATGACCTCAAATCCAAGCTCTTCACTTCTATACCATATTACCTGTTGTAATTAAGGTAAATATCAGACAGTGAAAGTGCTCTCATTGGGAACCTGATGGAGACAGCCTTAAAGAAAGTTTAAACAAGCATCCATAACGAATAAATTACGACCTGAAGATCCTTGATCCAACCACACCCTCTGTGCTCTGTTACCTTGGTCACCCACAATGTGCAAGACTCCAGACAACCACCTTCTCCCCAGTTTCATCTCTACACTCCTTTAAGCCTCCCCCATTGGACTGTACCATCTTCAGGTCCGGGAGCATTTGCTGCTGTACCCGATGTCTAGCAATGGTAACTGTACACTGCCTGGCAATAGTAACTGCTGACCTGGGGATTTCTCCCATCCATTCCCACCCTCCTTTCCAACACTGTCCTCACACCCTCAAGTGCTTTTACAAAGCATTCCCAACATATCCCCCCTCAGCTGAAACCTGGCTCTTCCCCCAAGAACACCACCTCACTTAGAAAGCCCCACTCCCTGCACAAAGCAGAACCCCAACAGACAGTAAGGGACTCTCATGCCCCCCCCCCCCCCACAAGCGGGCATCCACGCGGCTAACTGGTACTCCCAGGCCAATGTGGGGGGCTCTTCTGAGATTCACGGGTTCAGGCGCCCCTCCTGATTGGTATCTGGCTCTGTGCTTTTTCTACTCCAGTTTTGCCCATCCTCAAGTGTTTTGAGCTTCAGTCTCAACCATAACCACACCTATATTGGTCCTTCCCTTAGGAATCTTAAACCTCATTGTGCACGTCTGGCCAAATCTTTCCATCCTGCTACATATGGCTCCCGCTTCCTCACATCTCACCCTGCTTTTTCTTTGACTTCATCCACAAATGCCCTCTCCTCTCAATTCATTAATTGTGAACAAACCACAGCATCAAATGATGTGTAAACACAAATGACATGTGTAAACACATGTAACAGGAGCATTGAGTACCTACCCTACCTACAGGTGACATCCAGAAAGAAAGAAATAATGCTGAGGGGTAGGGGACATAGTTGGGGGAGGAGTTATAGGAAAGCCAGAGAAGGGGAGCCTCTGGAGTTTCAGATGAACAGGTGAACAGGCGGGTGCCGGGTACAGGCAGCGACATGTGTCCCCGTGGCCTGGGGCAGGGCCCCACCATTCCACCACTCCAAAGAGCACTGTTCACACTCAGGCAGTTCTCACAAAATGCCAAAGGAGTAAAAAAAAGGTTTTTGGTTTTGATAATCAGTGATTTTTGAGTAAATGTGCACTTTTCCTTCATAAAAACATTTTGGGAGAACACTCCTATCTCCTACAGAGCTCACCGAGGTCATAGCCCCCGAAGCCAGCAGTCCACAGGGAAGGGAACACAGAGTGGGGTGTTTAGGGTCTCTTATGGCATTTGATGCTGCAGTGGCAAGTTTACCCTATTTTACAAAAGTACTGGCCTGCAATGGACTGGGGGCAGGGAGACTCATCCTCCCTCCACACACAGAGTTTGGGGAGCAGTGACCTAACCTCTGATCACAATCAGAGAATGCTTTGCATTCTACCTACTCATGTCTGTTCTACAAGGCAGCTTGCAGTGAACCAGGACACATGAGAGACCCAATGGGCTACAAAGGCTTCCCAAGCCATCTGCCAAGTCCCTCTATATCTGCTGGTGTGAAGACAGACCACCCTGGGAGCAGAAAGAAACCCTGCCCTGCCCCCGCCCCCCTGCCCTGAACTGCAGATCATGTTTCTTACTACTGCCTTCCTTTCTCCCTTCCCTGGAGGGTGCAAGGAGGATTTTGAAGAAAATGCAATTAAGTTCAAGAGATACAGACTTTCTCATTGGCCTTGAGATGTCTATCAGCATGTTCTCCCTTCCCTGGAGGGTGCAAGGATTTTGAAGAAAATGCAATTAAGTTCAAGAGATACAGACTTTCTCATTGGCCTTGAGATGTCTATCGGCATGCCTGGGCCTAACCAAAAAGAAGAGATTCAACACTGCCCATGGATCCCACCGGGCTCTCTTTACCACAGCATGCTAAGGTATGCGAGCACATGGCATGCTTAAGAAGTGTCAGTAAATCAGTACTGCTGGAGCAGGGAGGAGGACAGGGGAGAGGCTGTGAAGAGACAGGAGCAGTACTTCCACTGCTCACTTGGTTTTATTCGTAACTCATCACAGGTGAGAATCCATTTCAACATTGGTCTGGGCACAGGAAGGTAACAGGTGCATAAAGTGGCTTAACAGGACTTCCACCCCACTGGAGGGAGAAGCCTAGACAAAGAGCCCAGGTGTGTGTGTTGGGGGGGGGGGGGAGGTCGGGGGGTGCTGTGCTCTGGCATCTCAGAGAACTCTCTAGGTCCACTTTCCACCCCCTCATTTCACTCCCCCTTGCCCACTGCTGCCCCTCTGGTTTCATCCCGCTGCCTCAGTTGAACCGTCTGCCTCTTGATTTCAGCCTTGCCCCTAGGTGTCATCTTTCCAACGAATTCTCCATGTCAAGCTTTGCAGTCCAGAAGCTATTCTGACTTACCTTCACATCCAGTCCAGACTCCGGGAAGCCCTGTCTATCCAGAAGACACATCTGGACCATAGGCTCATACTGTGAAACCAAACTGGAGAGAATACTGTGTTGTGTTTTTCATGGATTATCTACTGTTTTCATCACTACGATAATCTTGTGAGATGTGTATTATCCCGTTTTATACCCGGAGAAACTGAGCCTTAATAAGGGGATGAAGCCCCCTGCCCCTCCTCCCCCCGCCACACTTTTCAAAAAAATGTTTATTATTTATTTTTGAGAGAGAGACAGAGCACAAGTGGGGGAGGGTTAGAGAGAGAAGGAGACACAGAATTCAAGGCAGGCACCAGGCTCCGAGCTGTCAGCACAGAGCCCGATGCGGGGCTGGAACCCACAAACCGTGATATCATGACCCGAGTAGAAGTCGGATGATTAACTGACTGAGCTACCCGGGCACCCCCCACCCCCACCACCACACACACACTTTTAATAAGTGGATATGTGAGTAGCAAAGCTGGTATTTCAACCCAGGTCCCCCTGAATCCAGAGCCTATACTGCCTCTTCTGATAAGAGAGACACTAAATTTTGAAGGAATGGTGAGTTAAACACAGAAATAAATCCTGGCCTTAAGCCCCTGCTGTCCACAGCCTTAGGCAGCTGTTTACTCCACGCCACAAGGTACTTGCTGCCGGGGTAAGAAGAGAGCACCATACGAGGAGAAAGGACTTTATGATAAAAACAGGCAGCTCTTAGTGACAATGCACAGATACTCCCCTTGTTCTCTTGTTGAAACTCATGTTATAAGCTCTAGCGACCAGCATCCTTTCTGTGAGCTGTGCCCTGGAAGAACTGTATGTTTTCTCCCTTTCCCTTTGTGGCTATTACGGTATTCACCACCCGCAGTCACAGCCAGCTTCCCTGCTAGGCTGTGAACTTCCGAAGGGCCGCATCATACTCTTCTTGCATCCCTACCACTATGCCTGGCACACAGGAGGGACGCAGTAGATGTCTGCAGAATGAATTAGTGAATTAATTAAAGCAGCATCCTCCTTGTATGCATTATGTAGTGTTGGTGATTAGCAAGCTTGAAATGAGCTTCCAAAATTCAGTTCAAAAATAAAGTATTAATGTAGATATATCTACTCCAGCAAATTAGTTGGACAACATGAGAATGACCTCTTGAAAAAAAAATATGGGGGTTAAAAGCTCTCATCACAGAACTTGAAAGAAAGAAAACAATGAACACCAAAGCCACACAGTATTTCTACAACAAAACAAAAGGAAGCATATGTTCCCTAAATCAAGGAAACATATGTCCCCTGAATTGGATTCAATAAAAGATCTGAACTTTAGCTATTTCACTACTTTCCTGAGGACTAATCATTTTCTGTTTTTGGTGATTTTACTGAGTTTTTAATATATCATTTTACACAGTGGGTGTGTGAAATTTAAAGACTTTAATTTCACCTCTGAATTACTCTAAATGCCAACATAGAGAAAATTATAAAACTTTAGCTCTGTTAAAAATACACTACAAAATTCAATGCTCTTATGATGGCTAAAAATTGAAAAGTGGCTAATTATCTACATGAGAAAAGAAAATTACCAAATTCATAATTTGGAGTTCCATTTTCACTTCTCTTATAAGAAATAATTATGTATTAGAGCAAGTAATGCTCAACGGTATCCGTGAAAGTGGTACTAAATAAAGCAGTACTCGATGCAAACGCTTCACGGTCACCAACGGGGCACTGTGACCAGACAGTAGACATGCCCATGTGAGCTAAGACTTCACAACTGGTGATACAGGGAACAGTTTCATTGGTATGGATAACCTCCAGAACTGCAAAAAGAAAGAAAAAAAGAAAGAAAGAAAGAAAGAAAGCAAGAAAGCAGATTTCAAAAATTTCAGGGAGTCAGTTTGTAAAAGATCAGAAAAACGGAGTCATGACAGTGAAAAGCAACATAAAATCCTTCATAAGCTTGGTTGTCCTTTATACAGGAAGAGAGGAAATACCAAGACAACTGAGGACACTGGACTCTATATATTAGATAACAGCATTGTACCAAGGTTAAATTCCTTGAGTGTAGTATTATGCAGAACAATGACCTTGTTCTTAGGAGATACACATGAAGTATTCATAATTCCTAAAAGGTTCAGTAAAAAAACAAAGTGTGGGTATGAGCGTGTGTATGAAAGGAAGGAGAAGGGTCAAATAGGAACAAGTGGGAAATCTAGAGAAAAGTGTTCACTGAACTATTCTTCAAACTCTTCTATAGGCTTGACTTTTTTCAAAGTAAAATCCTGGGGTTAAACAAAATCAGAGAGAGGTCTGACTTCATACTGCAAGGCACTATCTCAAGAGTAAAGAGAAATTTCTTTTTTTTCTTTTTTCTTCAATTCAGCGACAAACCCACAGAGGAAAACCATTATAATCTTTTTAAAAGCCATAATGTGAAAACAGTAAAAAGAGATGACCCATATTAAGGAATGATATCCAATAGTGCTGTGACGCCCCAAGGCTTATTTATGACAGGCTAGGGCACAGCTCCGAGGGTTTTATTGTTTTGTTTTGTTTTAAACTATGTGCAGAAAAGACAGTTGACCGCTAACATTTTTGACAGCCTAGACACTCTGCTTTATAAAAACCATCTAGCTTAACCATCATAACAAGCCTGACTATAGCTGTTATGATCCCAAACTGAAAGAAAATGAAAAGAAAAAAGTAAAACTCAAGGTGGTAAATAATTTACATGCAAATTCAAACAGTAAACAGGTGATCTGAACTCAAGTCTGTGAAATCCCACACTCTAGAGTCTTTCTCATATAATATACTAAATGAACAACAATGCAACAGGACTGCTGTCTGTGTAAAGTTTTACTCTTCAAATGACTGTGTCTACTGCTACCATTAATTTTTAATAATGAGAATAAACGGTATATTGCCATTTTTCCACCAAGAAGAAAAATCTTCCAAAATACTCCAGTCAATGTTAATGCCATCAAAATTCTAAAATAGATTATGTGTATTTTATGTTAATTTTATGTATGTTACATATAATCACGTAATAGCTCATGTTATTATAAAATAGATTATGTATGACTTCTGTGTACTTAAAAAAAGATGTCCCAATAAGAAGTGATGATGAAGAGCAGAAATGGGTTTAAAAAAAAGAACAAAAGTAGGATTTCTTTTGCTCGAAACTAGGATCACAGGGTACTGCTTAAAAATAAGGCTATGGGTAATCATGTTACATCATACAAATATATCAAATCAACACATCTTACACCTTAATTTTTTTGTTTTGGTTTATTTTGAGAGAGAGCACAAGTACAAGTGGGGGAGGAGCAGAGAGACAGCAAAGAGAGAATCCCAAGCAAGCTCCACACTGTCAGTGCACAGCCTGACGTGGACTCAATTCCTGAGATCATGACCTGAGCCAAAATCAAGAGCCAGACACTCAACCAACTAAGCCACCCATGTGCCACAACACACTGTACACCTTAAATACACACACGTTATATGTCGACTGTATCTCAATAAAAATAAAACTTTTTAAAAATGATAAAATTAAGGTTATGGGGTGCTTGTCAGGAAGATATCAAAGATATGTTTCATTTGGATTTTGGAAGACACCTGACAGTTCCAGTCATGTTTTGCAGAACTGAACCAATTGAACACCCATCTGGGTTCCCATTAATCATCCCATACTGTACTCCTTTCATTCCCGCACCTAGTGGAAAACCAGCTTATGAAGCCGTGAAACCTCTACACGCTCTTAAGACTCTAGGAATTTTGTTAGAAAATTGCTAGGTGATACAGATTCCTTCTACGTATAGAAATAAAAACTGACAGGTTTGTAGGCAGGCACTAAAAACACATGAAGAGAGTTGAGCAGAAACAGTGTTGTTTAAGGTGCAAAAACGATCCTAAATAATTTTTTTAATGTTTATTTATTTTTGAGAGAGAGAGAGAGAAAGAGAGAGAGAGAGAGACAGAGCACGAGCGGGGGAGGAGCAGAGAGAGAGGGAGACACAGAATCCGAAGCAGGCTCCAGGCTCTGAGCTGTCAGCACAGACCCTGACGCAGAGCTCAATACTCATGAACGAGATCATGACCTGAGCCGAAGCTGGACACTCAACTGACTGAGCCACCCAGGCGCCCCAAAATGATCCTAAATGATGTATTTGTTAAATACTTTCTTAACGTAAACATCGCCTCATCCTCATGAACTGTAATAAATGAAAAAGACACAAAAAGGAGAAATGTTCTATTCCAATTACTCAGGTTGAAATATTCATTTTTGAAAGATGGAGTATGAATAGCAAAAGCCAAAACCTCAAAGATTTAGAGAACTCAGCCACAAGTTGAGAAATACACTGTAACATATTCTGTTTTCACTCAATCAACAGCGACTGATTACCTAGCAATACCCATAGCATGTTATATCATGTTACACAGGAGTTACTGTTGTGATTATTATTTAAAAATAGTGAATAAGAAAAAAACTCTTATCACATAAGCTTCTGGTTGATTTTACCTGACTTATTTTTTTTGAAATTAAAGGTCTTACATAAGTTTTATAGTTTATTTCTGAAAAGAAAATTTATTTCTGAAATAAAACTCCATCAGAAAAAGATATCCTAAGAATTATTGTTAATGACCAAGTATGAAGTTCTACATTTTAAGCAGACATTTATTATTTTCAGGAAATGATACTTTAAAAGAAACTGACATATATCTCTACTACTAAATTAAGTTACTTTGAGCCACTAAATTAACAAAGAGAACTACAGAATTTCCTCCTCGGGATGGCTTAAGACTGTTCGAATATTCTTCTTTCCTGGAATAGTTTTAGACAAACTTCTATAAAAAAATTAGAAAGTCAAATAAATTACAGACATGTAGATGATTAACAGGTCCCATTCCTTTTTTTCCTTCTTATAGCACTGCTCTTTTTATCTAAGGTAGTAAATATAATTTTATTTTCCTTGCCTGAAAGATTGAAGATGTACATAAAATGCTTAGCACAGGGGGTCTCCAAAAGCTGGTTGGTCCTCTCTTCCTTCCATGTCAAGATTCATTCTCATAATGAGTTTCAACATGTTATATTACTAGGGTAACAATTTTTACTCCTTTTGAGGCTTATTGCTGTACATAGTACAACCCTTAAGCTTGACATCATCCTGTTTGTTTTTCTTGAAGTCAGATTGTTTCCTGACATTTCCTATTGCCCGTGATTCTAGGAATAAGCACAACGTTTGGCTTTAATGAGTGTTTCTTTGCTGGCATTCCACCTTCTCTACATTTCCAACCAAGTCTTCCCAAGATACACCGGACACAGACTTGGTGGTAGAGATACGAAAATAATGGTGCTTCAAAATTTACCTACATGCTGGAGCCCCTGATTTATCAGTTGATGAGAAGTATACTGTACAACGAACACTAACGCAACTTGCCCAGATATAAATGTCTCATATCACACAGTTTGAGACAGAAAAGGGGACAATTTAATCTAAAACTCCTAAACTATGTGGCTGTGGAAAGAATTTTACAAGAAGACAAGGTACCACACTACAGATTCCATCTTATTGCTCCTCTCTTTTGCCACCACTGCTCATAAAAGACCACATCCCTGCCCTGGAGCACCTTCACACTTGATGGCTCTACTCTGGGATAACGTCTGATGCCTTGCTGACATAAAGCCTAATTCCTCACTCCACAAAAGCCATTACAATCCGCTCTTTGTTTGCAACATTTAAAATAAGTATGTCTTCAGCATACAAAAAGCTCAGGAGAATGAAGTAGATACTATCCCCACACAGCACATCTACTTAATCCCTGCCTCTTTCCTCACAGATTTGGTCACTACAGAATAAGAATAAATTGTACCAGTAATTGCCGGCAGATAAAAAATAAAACTTAACCTTAAAACACCTTTAATAATACAGCACAGATGGAAATGAGGCGATTTTATGAAATAAATTACTCATCTGTGTTATGTAAATGTCAAAACTGATGTGTCTGAAACATCTACCTTATGTTTTTCAACAACAACAAAAAAATTCTAGTCATATTTAAAAGAAAGAGTAATTTTCTCAAATCAAACCTAGCAGTGTCATTTGTCTTCAGAGAAGGCACTCCACGGAAGTAACTTTTCCAAATAGTTGATCCGCTTCAATGCCCAAACTCACTTTACTTAAACCATTTTGGACAGAAATGTTCTCAACTGTGTCCAGTATTCCCTACCAATGCAGGTAGTGCACCGTACCAAGAATCTAATTCAAGCACTCTTGAGTGGCGAAGGTCTATCACTGTGACTAGGCATTCGGTTCCTAAGATATCTCTAAGACAGCAAGAGCCTCAGGGGCATTAACAAATGTAAAGCAATTAGCTCCTATTCCAAGTGGCCTCAGGATGACAAGTTCTCCCACCCGTATTTTCAGAGTTATCCTGTCCCTTCTTAAAAACTCTCATCCACCACTGTTTCTAGGGTGTCCTTTACCCATCTTCTAAATCACTGCTTCTGAACTGTGGCTGGGACATCAGCTAACCATGTAGACAATAACTGATCAAGAGCAGGAATAAAACTGGGGTGAGGGTCTCCATTTAAAAAGGTGCATTGGGGGTCTCCCCACGCAATGAGAAGACGGCAACCTGTGTGACTTTGACTGGAAAGAAGGAGAGATCCTGATGTTCCTCAGTGCCACCAGGATGATGAAGAACCACAGATCTATCACTGTGGAGCAACATACAGGCAACAACTTCATGTTTAGTAAAGTGGCCAATGCAATTCTTTTCTTCCGTCTGGATTTTCGTATGGGCCTGCTTTACATCACACTTCGCATAGTGTTCCTGATGACATGCAAGCCCCTCCCCCCCCTCCACCCCAGCCGGATATGGGCCCTGAGTATATCAAGTACTTCAATGACAAAACCATTGATGAAGAGCTGGAGTGGAAAAGGAGGGTCACCTAGATTGTGGAGTTCTTTGCCAATTGGTCTAATGACTGCCAGTCGTTTGCTCCTATCTATGCTTACCTCTCCCTCAAGTATAACTGTACAGGGCTAAATTTGGGGAAGGTGGACGTTGGACGCTACACTGATGTTAGTACACGGTACAAAGTGAGCATGTCGCCCCTTGCCAAGCAGCTCCCTACTCTGATCCTGTTCCCAGGTAGCAAGGAGGTCATGCAGCGGCCACAGATTGACAAAAAAGGATGAGCTGTCTCTTGCACCTTCTGAGGAGAATGTGATCCAAGAATTCAACTTGAATGAGCTGTATCAAAGGGCCAAGAAGCTATCAAAGGCTGGAGATCACATCCCTGAGGAGCAGCCTGTGGCCCCAACCAACACGGAAGCACCAGACAGGAAAGCAAGAAGGACAAATAGAATCCCTGCCTTGTCAGTGCTTCCTCACCTTTGAGGTCCTGCCCCTTCCTTAACCACAGGCCCTGCCTGAGGCCTGGGCCTTTTATTTATGTTTTCCCTTTGGCTCTGCCTCAGTTAGGCAGGGTGCTGCTTCTGATTTTAAGGAGGCTTTCAGGGAATTGACAGGAACCCTCAGGGAAGGCCTCCACTGCTGTGGCCAACTTTCACTGGAAGGAGGGAGAGATCTCTGATGATGGGAGGAGGAAATGCTTGCCTTCCAAGCTTGGGTCAGAGTATCAGCTGCTGTCCACCACTCACATGTCTCCATCGGGCAGTGTTTTCATCCTTCCTCTTAGTGGACCTGCACAGTCTGCCTAGATTATATTAAACCTAACAGAAAAGGCCTAGGTATGGAGTCTGCACTAGGATTTTTCCCTCAAGGATCCTTACTTCTTTAGGCATTTCTGGCTTGGTCTGTGGCCTTCATTAATAAGGCTAACTTTGTCACTGGTCCCCAGGAGAAACCTTTAACCACTGAATTTACTCATTGGAGATAGTTTTGAATAATCCCCATAATTTTTGGAGTTTGGGAGGAAAAGGCATAGGTTTGAGACGTTCCTTTGTATGGTGGGGCTCAGGAGAAAGCCCTTGGGCAGGTATGAGGTTTCACTTAGTCTCCTACTTCCAACAACCAGTTGATGGTTTTCAATAATAAAGAGACTGGGATTTCCTTTAAAAAAAAAAAAAAAAGGTGCATTAGCTCCAATGCACCGTCTGATTATAAGTTTAAACACTGAGAGGACATTTCCAATTATTTCCTAGTTCTTGATTACATCACATGGTTTTGTTTTCAGGGAAAATGACCGACAAATAAATCATTACTCCACAGTAATTATTCTCACCATACCTTCTTGTCCAATACCACTATTATTAGTTAAGAAATGTCACCATTAATAAGTAAAATCACAATACAGGCTGGCTTACCTGACGCGCGCCTTGTGAATCGGTTTATTACCGGAGCTAAAAGAAAAAAACAAAACAATATGATTACATATTATTATACGTATTATTACATAAGTTAATAGAGGAAAAATAAGAATAAATAATGCAAAAGGAAGTGTCACAAATATATGAAAATTAAATGTTTAAATTCAATAGTAGCCAAGAAATTAAAATTAAAATTTCACCTGTTAAATTAGTCTCCCACAAAACACTTTAAATTTTAAAAAATCCCAAGTTTTGGATGGCTGAAACTACTTGACTAGGGATCTCTATGTAAATCTACATAATATCTTTGGAAACAACTTGGCAATCACATCAAGGACCATGCAGGGTTTGTGTGTGTCTCCACTTTTAGAGATTTATCTAACAGAAATACTACTAGGGAAAGAAAAATCAATATGTCTTATAAAAGGAGATTTCAAAATACAGGAAACAAGCCTAGCCAACAGAGTCTCTTTTTAAAACAGAGTTGGGGGGCCACAGAGGAGGAGGAATCTATGCACAACCTCATCAGAAAAACCATGACCTTTAAGGAAAAAAACCCTTTCAGCCAGCTGCAAGCCCTCAGCTGGGCGTGAACTTCCTCCTCATCGGGACACCAGAATTCACCTCACTCTGCACTTCAAAAGGAGCCAATGCAGTTGAACAAGCTCAACCCCTTATCTGCATATTAACCCAACCAATCCCAGGTAATTTAGTTTCAATCCCTGTGCTGCACAGAGGACCTGAGAGAACTATACCCTTGGCCCTCTGACTGATAACTCTACCCTGTCCTTTGACCTCCTTGGATCCAGCAACAACCTAGGATTCGGGTTTCTCCCTGAATCTGTGCTTCCTGAATTGCAATTCTAATTAGCCCAAATAAATATCTGTCTGCTTAAACCTTCAGTGGATTCTTTCTTGGTCGACAGGAGACTTCTATGTAGCAGCATCACTTTCACAATGAAAAAAAAAAAGAGAAGACAAAATGAAAAATGCTTATTTACACTGAAATCATTATGAAGTGAAGCACAGTATATCTTTGGTATTCTCAGATTTAATATTTATAGTTCTGATCATTTCTGTGCAGCCCGGAGGTCAAGGCCTCCAAAACGGCATACTAAAGGGTGGTCTGTGGACGTGCATCTCTCACCTGGGAAGCCTACGATGGGCCCGCTGCCCAGACTCAACTCAGGCCTGTTGTTTCCTCCTGCTTTTGCTAACAGTTATGTCAAGAAGTGAGGTTTTCAAGAACTTTATTTCTTGAGATAAGCAGGTAAGGTTGAGGTTCATATTATACACAGAAAGGACATCATGTCCACAGTATATTTCGTGGCAAATGTCATTATATGCTATAATACTTTTTAATACTTCAAAACAGTAATTATAAAAATTGTTTACACTATGGAAATAGGTCAGGTTAAAAAAGAAGACAAAGAAAGGGGTACCCAGAGGGGCTCAGTCAGTTAAGAGTCCGACCCTTGGTTTCAGCTCAGGTCATGATCTCTCCGGGCTGCAGCACCCATTCTCTCTCTCTCTGCCCCTCCCCCACTCACTCGTGCTCTCTCTCAAAATAAATAAATAAACTCAAAAAAAATTCATTAAAAAGACAAAAATTTTATCTGCACCGTGGTTACACTCCATGAAAAATGTGGATGCGTAGGAACTTGTACTAGAACAAAACTGTGTCAAATGTTTTACAGGAACCCTTGCAACAACTGTATTAAATATCAGCGTGGCCATATTACTGATGAGGACATTTTTACAGTAAAGCTCAGAGATACTCATTTGCTTTAGATCACAAAGCCACTCCGTGGCAGAGCTGGAGAATGTGAACCGAGGCACATCTAGCAGCAAAATGCTGCCTCAGAGAAAAGAGAAAGCAAAACTGCTAACTCCTGAAATCACACAATAATAGGTAAATATTTCCTTCCATGTGGATTCCCACTGTTACTAAGGATTAATTTTTTTTTCAAAGTTTAAATTTTTTAAATGTTTATTTATTTTTGAGAGGGAGAGACTGAGCATGAGCAGGGAAGGGACAGAGAGAGAGACAGGGAGATACAGAATTGGAAACAGGCTCCAGGCTCTGAGCTGTCAGCACAGAGCCCGACACAGGTCTTGAACCCACAAACCATGAGATCATAACCTGAGCTGAAGTCGGGCGCTTAACTGACTGAGCCACCCAGGCGCCCCAGGATTAATTCTGTGAAACAATTCACAAGCCCTATGATTAAAATACTACAGTTTACAGAAAATTCTATCTTTCCAGCTGATCAAGGGAGATAAAGTTACCATTATGTATATACCACAATAATTTAACCATATATTTGCAAAGTGACAAATTACTTCTATTAAAAAACCTTTCATCGGGTAAACTGAATGTTATGTATATTTACCACATAAAGGAAAAAGTTTTCTTAGACACTTTCAAACCCCTTTTTCACATCACCTTCAGAACCTAGTCTAGATTTCGAAAGCCTCCCTGGCAAACTCCAAGGACAGAGAACAGAGAGAGTGCAAAACATTTCCACCCCAGGAATGCTGAGAAGAGATAGTGCAGGCAAACAAAGACATGAGGAAGGCAAAAAAACCTATCTCAGCCTTGCAGCAAAAATAGAGTAGACATTCCCCTCTTGCTCTCTCCAGGCTCTTGAGACAATGAAATCACAGCACTAGTAGTTTCTGATCTGAAATGTTGGGAAGTCTTTGTTCTCTTGGGATCCCTTAGGTTTCTACATCTTTCTGAAGTGTTTAAGGCAGAGATTTGCAACACAAGTGCCATCACCATCTAGAAAGTGTATTCTAATTTTGTGGAGGCATTTTTTTCCAATTGTCAAAGTAATTCAGAGGACGTCCTTGGCATCTGGTGGACAATGCAGAACCAACAACTGTCCTGAATCTCACCACTCTGTCCTGCACTGCTTTCAAGTATCCCACTGGATATTCAGATTGGCAAAAAAAGTCAACTTATAACCATCAGAACCTCGATCATTCCAATGTTTATATATAAACACCATTATTTTACACAGTTTTAATATACATTACATTTGCCACAACTCCCCCATAAATCAAAAAGATTTTGTAGGATTTGTTTGCATTTTGGTTTTTTTTTTTTGGAATTTTACTAATAGACATTCATCATTTCAAAAAATCATGTCATTGGGATGCCTGGGTAGCTCAGTCTGTTAAGCATCATCAGACTCTTGATTTTGGCTCAGGTCATGAACTCACGGTTTGTGAGATTCAGCCCTGCATCGGGCTCTACTTGGACTGCATGGAGCCTGCTTGGGATTCTTTCTCTCTCTCTCTCTCTCTCTCTCTCTCTCCCCTGCTCACACACACTCTCTCTCTCAAGATAAAGAAATAAACATTAAAAAAAAAATCATGTCATTGCAGCAATGCCACTTCAGGTATCTGAGTCACCAGTACTAAATGACCACATACATACTGAAGTCCACACCTGCTGGTATACACTTTACTTACTATGGATTACTTTCCTTTATTTCTCCTTTATATTTTTGCTAGAAATTGTATCAATTTTTAAACTGTGAGTAGACAAGTTATATGACTATCATTTCTACCTCCCAATAGTGAATGGGACATGGTATCGGGGCAATTAAGGAGATGAGAGCACCAGGCAAGTGATATGTAGTAGTCAAGGTAAACACTGGGTTCTGACAACAATTACCAAGAACTCAATCCCTTATATCCATATCCTTCCATACCCGTTTGCAGGGACGAAGCACAAGTGTTTCTTGCACAGTTTTGGCCAACTGATCGCAACCTCAGGGCGCCTGGGTAGCTCCGTGGGTTGAGCATCCAACTTCAGGAGCTCAGGTCATGATCTTGTGGTTTGTGAGTTCAAGCTCCACATCAGACTCTGGATCCTCTGTCCCCCTCTTTCTCTGCCCCTTCCCCACTCATGAGTGCTCTCTCAAAAATAAACATTAAGAAAAAAAAACTAATAGTAATCTCCACAATCTCTCTAGATTTTTTAGTCTAGCTACCAAAATGAGGAAGAAGGTTGTGATTCAGGATGGGAGTCTTGCTGTGAAGAAAGCAATGTACATCTGGGCCCAGTGTGCCTGTGTTCTCTCTCAGGAACTAGGTACAGAGAAGGGGAGTAGGAGGGAGGTGAGGAAGGACACTGCCAATATCCGGTTAACTCTTTCAACGAGGGCTGCCACACAAGGGCAGGGTAACCAACTGGATGTCAGGAGGCCTGCCCTAACTGGGGCCACGCCCCAACACCTTCCGTGACACCTGGGATGGATAGTGTAACTTTGACTTCAATTCTCAACTTCTAAAATATGAAAAATAAGACCTGCCGGCTTCCTTTCACAGGGGGTTTTAAGAAAGAATTTTAAAAGAACTTCAGAGGGGTGCCTGCGTGGCTCAGTCGGATAAGCGCCCGACTTCGGTTCAGGCCATGATCTCATGGTTTGTGGGTTCAAGCCCCATATTGGGCACTGTGCTGACAGCTCAGGGCCTGGAGCCTGCTTCAAATTCTGTGTCTCCCTCTCTGTCTGCCCCTTCCCCACTCGCACTCTGTCTCTGTCTCTCAAAAATGAATAAACACTAAAAAAAATTTTTAAGAACTTCAGAAAAGAATTAAAAAAACTAAAACAAAGAACTTAAAAAAAGAAAACATCTTTGAAAATGCCTATAAATTCTAAATTCCTATTCAAATATAAGAAACTGATGTTTATTTACTGTGAGTTACTATGACCAATTTTAATATTACCATTTTTCGAAACATAGTAAGTAGACAGCAGTATAAACTCACAAAAGAAAAGGTTAACAGATGATGTTTCCAAATATGACAAGTCAAATTAAGTTTTCCCAGACTCCTGGTTTCCATCTTCAGATTTTCCTATTCTGTGGATGCTCTGTGTGCATTTACTTACACACACACACACACACAATACTGTAGACTAGAAGAATACAAAAGGAAAAAAATAGGAAATGTATCATCTGTCTGAAAAAGCAAGCAAATATGATTTACAAAACTCCTAGCATTTTTTTTTTTTTTTTGAGAGAGAGCAAGTGCATGTGAATGGGGGAGAATCCCATAGAGAGAGAATCCCAAACAGGCTCAGCACACAGTCCGACACAGGGCTCGATCCCATGACTGCAGGATCATGACCTGAGCCAAAATCAAGAGTCAGACACTCAAACAACTGAGCTACCCACGCATCACCAACTCCTAACACTTCTAAGGGATATTCTCTATGATCTTAGTGAATGCTCAAAGAAAAATATGGCAATATTCATATAGGTTTGACTTTCTCCCAACTGCCATTCCAGTGGAATACTGAAGAGTCCTATGTTCCTGTATCTACAAGCTTGTCTAACCAGTGATCTCCTCCATTCCCAGACTATATTCCACTGGATTAGTCTTAATTCCTCTGCTCTCAGGAGACCCAGAAGTATAACTGATTCGAGCCTTCTTTAATCTCAGAGTGTCCTTACAAGAAAATTGCTCTATTATTTGAGGTAACCTGAATGAGTCTCTCTATTCCTGGCAGTGAAAACAGCTTCCCACACCTGTGACTCAAGCTCAACTGGTGCCAGCAGCAGCTGCTTATCTCCTCACCTCTTCAAGGCCCTTGGTCAAAGCCAAAGCTTTGAGACAAAAGGCGCTAAGTAAACACCCACAGGGCAGGAATCAATAAACTCTGCGAAGTAAACAGAACAAGTCTCCTTGTCCCACTCATTTTACTGCTTTAGGGAATGTGGATGCAGGGCACTGGACACACAAAAGCCCGTCCCTGAAGAGCTTGACCAAGTCCAGTCGTATTTTCAAATAAAATGACTGAAGGATTTACACCATGCCAAGCAGCTACCCAACCAAAAAATTCAGGTAAATTCCACAGAAGATTTTTTTTTTTAATTTTTTTTTTTTTTTTAACGTTTATTTATTTTTGAGACAGAGAGAGACAGAGCATGAACGGGGGAGGGTCAGAGAGAGGGAGACACAGAATCCGAAACAGGCTCCAGGCTCTGAGCTGTCAGCACAGAGCCCGACGCGGGGCTCGAATCCACAGACAGTGAGATCGTGACCTGAGCCGAAGTCGGAGGCTTAGCCGACTGAGCCACCCAGGCGCCCCCAGAAGATTTTTAAATAAACTTAAATTCTTTAAGTTTTTAAGTATGATCCAATGAGTTTGGTCTTCAAAAAATGAAAGCCAGATTGACAGAAGTGCATAGTTTACATCTCTGAGCATACGACTGTGAAGGAGGCGCCAAGTTAAAGAAATAAGAGCTCTGGGGCGCCTGGGTGGTTCACTAATGGTGATGGGTTCAAACAATGTAATGGAACACATTGTAGCAATTTAAATAATTTATTGTTGGGGCACCTGGGTGGCTCAGTAGGTTAAACATCCGACTTCGGCTCAGGTCATGATTTCACAGTTTGTGGGTTCAAGCCCCGTGTCGGGCTCTGTGATGACAGCACAGAGCCTGGAGCCTGCTTCGGATTCTGTGTCTCCCTTTCTCTCTGCCCCTCCCCAACTCGGGCACCTCATGTTCTCTCTCTCTCACACGAAAATAAACATTAAAAAAAAGAGGAAGAAGAAGAAAGAGACCTGAGTTGTGTCTATGGTCATTAAATACACACACACACACACACACAAAATCATACTGTCTATATTGGAGCCACATTAGCAAAATGGAGCTTTTGCAGAAAAGTGTTCATATACCCTGAAATGAGATATACAGAGTAGTCTCGGAATCAACTAAGTAATTAGCATCCCTATTCTCCTATTAGCTGCCTTTTCTAGCAATACACACTTTCTGAATCTGTTAACTGTCTAAATAAAAGATTCTGGAAATTATGTAAATTGAGACCATGTTAGCTAATTATTTTTGACACAGTAAACACTTAGCTCAAAATGAATTAATTTATCTTATGCTTGTGTTTCAAAAATTAAAAGTGAAGTCAGCCTTACCCTTGAACCGAGCAAGAATTAACTTTTTTAAGAAAGACTGACAGCAAAAAAGCAAATAAACAACAAAACCTGAATATTTTGCGAATTAACCTAACAGACACAATTTCAAACTTTCTTACACATGTTTAATTCCTGACACTGAGAAGGACCACTTATTTTCTATATTTTGTCAAAGGATGATGCGATGAGCCCCTGGTCA
Organism: Panthera onca; assembly: GCF_046562875.1. Taxonomy (NCBI): domain Eukaryota; kingdom Metazoa; phylum Chordata; class Mammalia; order Carnivora; family Felidae; genus Panthera; species Panthera onca. The sequence continues at coordinate 77,686,798 of NC_138340.1, forward strand.
CATTTGCAAATCCTCAGAGATACTCTTACTTGCTGCTGTCCTGTGAGCCTCTGAGTTGGGTTTCCAAGCACACCGGTGCCCACGAACCCACTGGGATTAGGCCTTTAAAGGGGCTCCTGGGTACACTTGGAGGGTACTCTCCAAAGCTTCCCAGTCTTGGGTCTCCAGGAGACACAGATTATGAGCCATGTGCCCTCCAAGTACTTGTGATCAGACATGATGGGAACTGTTGGAGGGGCAGGCATTTGGGGAACCAATTTTCTTCTTCCTTTCTGATTACACAATGTGAGATCAGGTGTCCAACTCACCTGGACATATGGAGCTTGGCTGGAGGCAGGGCAGAGGAGGATGAAAGACAGACACTTGAGCTTTTAGAAAGTGCCAGCTTGAAGGACCACTAAAAAGATGTACATTTTTGTTCTTTCTATTCATACACCAAACTCCTCAAAATATAACTGATATTTTTAAACACCAAGATGATAAACTATAACTATTACACCAGGAAAAGAAACCACTCCTACTTACTTTTGCTTATGAATGAACTTGATTCTCAACTTTTTAATTCATGACAACTTTACCCAAAATGTCCTCTTAGGAGCAGAAAATAACCTTAGGAGAGTCCTAAGGCTGCTAAGCTCATAAATTTACACACAGAACTGAGGCACTGACAATGCCGAGAGAAAGGTTCCCAAACACCTTTAGGATTCTAAAATGTGGGCTCAGAAGAGAAGATATAGGGAAAGGCCATTGTCAAAACTACATAAATTTAATCTCCACTTCTGTGTGTACTGAAACTGTCTCTTCTAAACGTACTTGATTAAATACATGCAAAGGGGATCTTTGTGGAGACTAACGGTCTGTTGGTAAGAGTGAACAATCTAGGGGCACCAGGGTAGCTTAGTTGGTTAAGCACCCAGCTCTTGGTTTCAGCTCAGGTCATGATCTCACAGTTCATGAGTGTGAGCCTTGTGTCGGGCTCTTCACTGAGAGTGCAGAGCCTGCTTGGGATTCTCTCTCTCCCTCTCTCTCTCTGCTCCTCCCTTGCTCATGCATGCTCTTTCTCTCTCTTGCTCTCTCTCTAAAAATAAATAAACTTTTTAAAAAATTTTTTTAAAAAAGTGAACAATCCAGACTAGTTACCAGGAAAAACCCAAAGCTACAAGAGTTCAAAGTGTCACACAACCATAAAGTCACACACACACACACACACACACACACACAAAAACCAGACTCAGAAAGGGGTAATTAAGAAAAATACAATGAAGACAAACTGAGAAAATAATCAGGGATTATGATCAAGGCTGTCTAATAATAAAGGTACAAAAAGCTACATTCAAACCCTCCCCCATGACTTCACAGAGTGAACATGGCCCTGCTATTCCTGTATTTGGCTTGGAGGTCACCACCGAAGCCTCTCGGTGAACACCCAGTGGAAAGCAGCCCCTCCAGTTCCTTTCTAGAGCTCCTCCCAGCGCTCAAAGTGCTATCTCAAGGCATCGAGTGTATTGTGTTTATTGTCAGCTTCCTCCCCCAGTAGTCTGCAAGCTCTGTGAGCAGAGGGTCCTTCCTTGTGTGTCTGCTTCACTACTGTATCCCCAATGTCTAAAACACCGTTGGAAATAAATTAGGTTCAACAAATACCAAATGAATAGTGCCAATGGAAGTTAACATAACAGGTGGACTTCCTGACACCTAACCATTATATGGACAAATTTAAGTGCTATTCATACAAGTATTAAACGTGTAAAACCTGGGGGCGCCTGGGTGGCTCAGTTGGTTAGGTGTCTGACTCTTCATTTTGGCTCAGGATATCATCTCACAGTTCATGAGTTCAAGCCCCACATTGGGCTCTGTGCTGACAGTGCTGAGCCTGCTTGGGATTCTCTAGTCTTCCTCTTTCTCTGCCCCTCCTCTGCTCTCTCTGTTTCTCAAAAATAAAAAAATAAACTGAAAAAAAAATTGTGAAACCTGTAAGTTAAAATACAGTATTGGCTGAAAACACAAAATAGACTTAAAAACAATAGAGCTTAACTAACCTTTAGCTTTTTGTACAAGGAGCAAAAAGCAATCCCATTTATGCCTCATAATTATGAAAACGTAACCCAGATGTTAGTGTCCGACAGAAATAATGAAAAAATTCACAAGATAATCAGTGTAGAAAACACTGGCACTTTTTAATTAAAATGTGGAAAACGACTTCAAGAGCATCCATGTTTCCAATTAAAAAAAAATCAAGATGAAACTGACATACAGGGAAATGCACAATTTGATGAATTTTGACAAATGTATATATGTATGCACCCAACACTCCAATCAAGATACAAACATTTCGCCTAGCTGGTTCAGTCGATAATGTGCAATTCTTTAACTCGGAACTGTAAGTTTGAGCCACACACTGGGTGTAGAGAGTACTTAAAAGTAAAATCTTAAAAAAAAAAAAAAAGATAAACATTTCCAGGCACCATGAGCCCCTTTACACAGTCAATCCTCACTACCCCATAGGGAGCTACTATTAGAATTTCTATCACCACAGTTTAGCTTTGCCTGGCTTTGAATTTCATCTGTTTCATATAAACGTGAGGTTCAGGGGGCGCCTGGGTGGCTCAGTCAGTTAAGCGGCTGACTTTTTTTTTTAATTTTTTTAATGTTTTGTATTTATTATTGAAGGAGAGAGAGAGACAGAGCATGAGCGGGGGAGGAGCAGAGAGAGAGGGAAACACAGAATCCAAAACAGGCTCCAGGCTCTGAGCTGTCAGCACAGAGCCCAACACGGGGCTCGAACTCACGAACTGTGAGATCATGACCCAAGCTAAAATCGGACGCTTAACCGACTGAGCCACCCAGGCGCCCCTAGCGGCTGACTCTTGATTTGGGCTCAGGTCATGATCTCTCTGTTGTGAGATGGAGCCCTGTGGTAGGCTCACGCTAAGCATGGGTGGAGCCTGCTTGAGATTCTCTCTCTCCCTCTCCCCTGCTTGCACACACAGTCTCTCTAAAAACAAAACAAAACAAAAAAACAAAAACACACACAACAAAACAAAAAAACCTAAAAACCTGAGAGTCATTCTAGCTGTTGAAAGGGTCAATAGTTTGTTCTTTTTTTATTGTTGATGGTATTCCACTGTATAAATACATCATAATTTGTTTACCCATTCTCTTGTTGATGGGCATTTGGGTTGTTTCCAGTTTGGGTTATTCTGAATAGTGTCTATAAATATTTATATACAATCCTTTTCGTGAACATATGTGTTTATTTCTCTTGAGTAAATAAGTCAGATGCTTAACCTACTGAGCCACCCATGAGCCCCCATTCACACATATATAGAAAATTGATATTCAAAAATCAGTGGGGAAAAAAGTCAATAAATGATGCATTTTTTTAAATTTTATTTTATTTTTAGGTAATGTCTACACCCAATATGGGGCTTGAACCCACAACCCCAAGATTAAGAGCCACATGTCGCTTTGACCAAGCCAGCTAGGTGCCCCTATGATGTGTATTTTAAAAAATGCAATGAAATTCCCATCCCAAACCATACAGAGAAATAAATTATCACTGTATTAAATCCTTAGGTATGAAACTCAACTTAAAACTTAGGAATTAAGAAGCTTAAAATCAAGAAAGTGCTCAACCAAAATTACCATAAACAACATGAAAAGACAGGCTCAAGACTGTGAGATTTTTCTAATGCATGTTACCCAACAAAGGATTAGTAACCAGAATGAGGAGAAAGAGGAGGATGAGGACGGGGAGGAGGAGGAGGAGGAGGAGGATGGGGAGGAGGAGGAGGGAGAAGAGGAAGAGGAAAAATGGAAGGAAAAGAAGGAAGAAGGAAAGAAATCTTCCTATAAATCAGGAAGAAAAATACAATTAGCAGGATGAGAAAAATAGCACAGAATAAAAAAATTTTCCACAGAAGAGAAACTACAAACATAGTCCATGAACATAATAAAAAGATGCCCAGTGTTACTAGTAATCAGGAAAAAGCAAATTTAATTCACAATGAGATTTTAACATCCATCCTGCTGGCAAAGCTTGTTCAAATCTGATAACATATGTTACCTTGAATGTGGAGGACCAGGAACTCTTCCCCTCTACTGAAAAATAAAGCGGTGTAAACACAACAGTCTGAGGTGTGGTTAAAGCTGTGCACCCCGTACAACCAGCCTTTCCACACTTAAGTATCTACCTACAGCAGCAGTCCTCAAACCTTTTGGTCTCAAAACCTCTTTCCACTCTTAAAAATTATTTGCTTTAATAGGTTATATCCACTGATAATTGTTGTATTAGAAATTAAAATTGATAAATTTAAAATATATTTAAAACTACCAACAACAAAACAATTACATGTTATTATAAATAACGTATTTTTATGGAAAATAACTATTTTCCAAAACAAAACAAAATTCAGTAAAAAGAATGACTCTGTTTTACATTTTTGCAAATCTAACAGAGGACAATTAGGTTCTCATATCAGCTTCTACCTTCAGATGTTTTATATCATACATCATGTACCCTTTGAAAAACTCTACTATACACTTACGACAGAATGGGGGGGGGTAAAAAGCAAAGAACACTATTATTATTATAGTTTTCACCCCACAGACTCCCTGAAAAGGTCTAGAATTGGGAGGGGAATGATTCTTCAAGGGGTCCCAGAACACACTTTGAAAACCACCTTTAAAAACTCTAGTATATGTGCATAACACACATATACACACACAATGTTCACTACAGCACTGTAATGACAACAAATTAGAAACACCCAAAGTTATTTATCAAAGACTAGATAAAGCATCTATTTACACAAAGGTATACTACATAGCAGTATAAATAAAAAATAAAAGTAAAAGTAAAATTTAAAAAATAATGAACTTGGGGCACCTGGGTGACTCAGTCGTTAAGCATCTGACTTTGGCCTCAGGTCATGATCTCATCGTTCTTGAGTTGGAACCCAGAGTTGGGCTCTGTGCTGACAGCTCAGAGCCTGTTGCGGATTCTGTGTGTCCCTCTCTCTCTGCACCTTCCCCGCTCATGCTCTGCCTCTTTGTCTCTCAAAAATAAATGTTAAAAACAATTTTTTTTAAAAATGAACTAAAGCTACACAAATCAACATAACATCATCTCAAAAACTATTCTCAAAAATACAGTGGAAAATTATAATTTACATAAATGAAACTTTTATAAGTGGCGCAATTTATACAGACTTTGAAAATATGCAAAATAGCACTATTTCTAAGCTATGAATAAATGCCTATGTAGTAACAGTGCAAAAACATGCATAGAAAATATAAATGCTAAATTTATCACAGTGGTGGAGATCTATGGGGATCTATAGTTAAGAAAACGGGATAAGAAAGGAGTACACAAGGGACTTCTATCACATGTGTTTTCTTAAAAGAAAAAGCCTCAGGAAAAAAAAAAGCCTCACGTGTATAATTGTTAAAATTTATTGAAGCTAGAAGATGACTTAGGTGAGTGTTCCCTACTTAGTCTCTGTTCTTTTCGGTACATTGGAAATCTCTCACAATTTGAAAAAAGGAAAAAATGTTCGCTCTACTTAATTTTGGCAGAAAAAAATCTCTCAAATATGTTCTGACATTATCAGAGCAACCAGATTAGTTCATGTTCTATTTTTTTAACGTTATTATCTCTGACTTACAAAAACTGTATATATATTTAAGGTGTACAACTTGATGTTTTGATGTATGTATACATTGTGAAAAGATCACCACAATCAAGCTAAATAACTTCTCAATCACCTCTACGTATTTACCACCGTGTGTGTCAAAATTTAACCTAATATCTATACTCTCAGCAAACTTCAAGCATACAATACGGTACAGTATTTATCATCACTGCTGCACAGCTGATCTCCAGAACTCATTCATCTTTCATTAACTGAAACTTCATACCCTTTTAATGCTAAACATTCTCTTAAAATATTTTACATAAAATCCCCTTTTTACAAATGAGTTTTTGTTAGAATTCAAACACTGAAATGCCTTTGGGATTCTTTTTAAGGGATTACAAGGAAATTATTTTAAGGACTTATTATGAATCAAAAGTCCTAATATTGCCTTATCGATAAACTGTCATTAGTGACAGTCTAATAGGAAATCAAAGACCTGTGAACAATGCCACGTATCCAAAAAGACGGTCTTTTTTTTTCTCCTAAAAATATATTAAGCTAGCAATGTGCAATGGAGCAAGTATAGAATTATGGGTTTTCAGAATAAAACCGCATTTTAATGGAAAACTTAGGAAGGCAGAAATTTGTCCCACCGTGAGCTTACTTTCATAAATATTATGACATGAGGAAATGGCAACAAGCTGTCAATGTAATATAACTATTTTTTCCCAATTAATTTATATTTTAGGCACATATTCATATTTTTACTACAGGCATCTGCCTCATTTAAATCAAGTGATATTTTCAATACTTTTACCTACATTTTCCTAAGATGTTTTAAAATGACTTGTGAAAACTTAAATGAAACTATAAACTTGGGAGAATTTTACACAAATTTATTTATTCTACCAGTTAAACACGGGTTCTCAAAGGAGGAGATGGTGTGAAAATAAAACAAAGCTTTATGCCATTGCTTTTTTTTACTTTTTTTTTTTTTTTTTTTAGATTGGACTATTTACCTTACATGTCAAATAGAATTAAAGTGCTTGAGATTTAAAGGAGCATGGGGTTTTTAAAGTCTGAAACACTTCACTAAACGATCTAAAGCCTTTACTTTTATATTTTTCACTAATAACTTTTTTCTAAAAGTACTATTACTATACTGCTTTGAAAGCGATCTTTAGTTTCTCACATTTCCAATCAAACTTCATTTTTAAAACTGTCCTGTTCTCACTGACTTCTAAATGTCGCCTGTTCTGTCACTCTCCCTCCAACAAACGTGCATGTAATACTTTACTGTATGCCAAACACTGTTAACTCATTTGGTTCTTACAACAACCCTCTCTGGTGAGTACTATCGTTATTCCCATTCCATAGATGAGAAAACTGAGTCACAGATGGCAAAGGAACTTGCTCAAGGTGCCAAAAGTTATTAATGGCAGAGCCAGCCATCTGGATTCAAATCCAAACTCCATGACAAAGTAAGTCATGTTTTTTGTTTAATTTCCATTGTTTCTGATTTTTCATGTCACTAAGTTTTCAGCAACTAAAAGCAATCTGTTTTCCATAAACTACTGGATTTAAGAAATGTGAGAGGTGCCTGGGTGGCTCAGTTGGTTAAGCATCTGACAGCTCAGGCTCAAGCCATGATCTCACAGTTCGTGGGTTCGAGCCCTGCTTGAGTCGGGCTCTGTGCTGACAGCTCAGAGCCTGGAGCCTGCTTCTGATTCTGTGTCTCCCTCTCTCTCTGCCCCTCCTCCACTGGTGCTCGGTCTCTGTGTTTCTCTTTCAAAAATAAACATTAAAAAAAAAGAAAAGAAATGTGAGGCAAAGCAAAGGGGGCTCTCCTGACCATGTTTATTACATTAGTGGAGGGGGAAAAGTGACAAGGTAGTGCAGGCAATAACTGAGGCAGAAAATAAACATTTTAAGACAAAATTATTTGGAGGCGCCTAAAGAACAAGTAAGTGGAGGTGGCTGGTAAGCAGGCTGGCAGACACGTCAATCTGAATCTCAAAGAAAGGGAATGGGTGTGCTGGTGCCTGAGGAAAAGCTGGAGGGCAAAGGAGCTTTGGGGGTAGGCAAGATTCAGGCTTGAAGGAGGAATGATGAGGAAGGGGGGAGAGATAAGAAAAGGACAAAGCAGGTTCAGGGCCACAGACTAGTTTCGGATTTGGCATGGAGCTCCTGTAAGCAGAAGCAGTGACACAGAAGTCTGGGTGGGTCAGAATGTGTCCTCAATTAGAAAGCTATTAGAAATCATGGGGCGCCTGGGTGGCGCAGTCGGTTAAGCGTCCGACTTCAGCCAGGTCACGATCTCGCGGTCCGTGAGTTCGAGCCCCGCGTCAGGCTCTGGGCTGATGGCTCGGAGCCTGGAGCCTGTTTCCGATTCTGTGTCTCCCTCTCTCTCTGCCCCTCCCCCGTTCATGCTCTGTCTCTCTCTGTCCCAAAAATAAATACAAAACGTTGAAAAAAAAAAAAAAAAAAAAAAAAAGAAAGCTATTAGAAATCCCTACCGGCAAGAAAAGCCTGTATGCCTGTGCTCTCTGCATTTTGCAGAGTGACCAAATATCAGCCTGAAAGAATATGGCCTCATCTTTAAATGAAGTATAAACCTTCATAGCGGAAGACAGGCTATGAAATGAAAACATTTTAAAGTGCATTAACGTAAAGGATTATTAGGAGACTATCTTAGGGGTGTCTGAGTGGTTTAGTCTGTTAAGCCTCCAACTCTTAGTTTTGGCTCAGGTCATGATCTCACAGTTACTGAGTTTGAGCCTTACATTGGGCCTGCTTGAGTTGGGAGCCTCTTTCCCTCTCTCTCTGCCCTCCCCCCTCCCCCAAATAAACTTTAAAAAAAAATAAAGAAGGCTATTTAAAAAAATATTTTTTTAATGTTTATTTACTTTTGAGAGAGAGAGAGAGCGAGTGGGGGAGGTGCAGAGAGAAGGAGACAAAGAATCCGAAACAGGCTCCAGGCTCTAAGCTGTCAGCACAGAGTCGGACACGGGGCTCGAACTCACGGACCGCAAGATCATGACCTGAGCTAAAGTCGGACGCTTAACCAACCAACAGAGCCACCCAGGTGCTCCAAAAGAAGACGATTTTAAATGTCTACATGCCTTAAGAAAGTTTCAATCACATAAGAAGTACACATTTATGGACATTTACTATTCAAGTGAGGTTAATTTAAGATACACTGGAGCACCTACTATGGGCAGGAAAGCTTTGGGGAGAGAGAGCATATTTCTACATATTCCCGCCTGCCTGTGGCAAGGGCAGCTCACAACTGCAAAGCTTACTGAGGTGCAAGGCATATTCATCTGCCATTCCGATAGCATTAATGTCAACCAGAGAATCTTGCACTTGCAAAGATTATTTGTGGGGTGAAATGTAAGTTAACCTCTGGAGAAAGGGTGGGATTTGGCAGAAAGTTAAGGAAAGAGGACTGGGCACTAAGAACCAAGAAAATAACTCATAGAATACTTGGCTATATCAGTTTTGTGCTGTATCGTATGCCTCTAAAGGTTGTGGTGGTGTTTTTCTTTTCTTTATTTATTTTGGGAGTGGAGGTGCAAGTGAGCGAGGGGCAGAGAGAAAGAGAATCTCACAAGGGGCAGAGAGAGAGAGAGAGAGAGAGAGAGAGAGAGAGAGAGAAGCGGGCTTCACCTGAAGCAGGGCTCACGTTTTTGTTTTTTTTTTTTTTCTTTTTATCTGAAGCGGGGCTTGAACTCCTAAACCATGAGATCATGACCTGAGCCAAAGTCAGATGCTTAATGACAGACAGCCACCTAGGCACCCTGGTGTTTTGCTTTTAAAGGCTGTGCTTTATTTACTACTTACTGGATAGAAACAAAAGAATTTCCTTTCTTTCATGTCTTTTTACAGTTAAAATTTATTTAATAGGTAATATAAGTATATCATAAACATTTTTTCAGTTACAAAAAAGGAGATATTGAAAAGTCTCTCTCCTGACCAACTGTCATCTCCAGAGATTTCCCTCCTGAGATACTCTTTGAAACTGCATTTCTTTAAACTGTTTAAACTTTGATTTTCTTTTAGTTCTGACACGTCCATGATTTAGTGATGCTGAACTAAAGACCTATAATAGAATGCTTCTCTTTGTCACATCCCCAAAATTTGCACAAAGAATGCAAGTACTCTACAATCTATGTTGGACTTCAAGAGGCAGACAGGACTACAAGTTAGAAAAAAAAAAAAAGCCTGGATCTTATTTCCTTCCCATAAGATAGGATTTTCTTCGCTATTTTACCACACTTCCGTTGAGTCAAACAATTAACTTATCTAATGAATGTCTATTAAAATACACACACACAAACACACACACACACACAAGCCCCTACTACCTACAGGTCCTTTATAATGTAGGAGCTTAAATCAGGAAAGCAAAGTTGATCACAGCCACCTTATACATTAACAGACTATATCAAGTTAAGTTTTGGTCTCCAAAATAGTTCACGCACACCAAGATGAACATAAGGCAATCCTTCAGCTTAAAGAAAAAAAATTAGGACTTGTTTACAATTACTTTTTACTTCTCCCTTTCAAAGTTTATATCGTAGGGTGATTTGTCATGTATAAAATAAGTTAATATGTTGGTATCTGCATAGCATTTATAAAGGCATATGTTGGGAGTTCATACTCAAATACATTCTCCTAGTGATGGTATATAATAAAGAAGTTTAAAGAATTAGGGGGCGCCTGGGTGGCTTAGCCGGTTGGGTGTCCAACTTGGGCTCAGGTCATGATCTCACGGTTCTTGGGTTGGAGACCCACAATTGGGCTCTGTGCTGACAGCTCGAAGCCTGGAGCCTGCTTCAGATCCTGTGTCCCCTCTCTCTCTGCTCCTCCCCTGCTTGCACTCTGTCTCTTGCTCTCTCAAAAATGAATAAAAAACATTAATAAAAAAATAAATAAAAAGTTTCGAGAATTAAATAGCTCAGTATATTAGGTGTTCATTTCTAAAAGTAAATATTTTGTCAAGTTTGTAAAAGTATATGAAGTGCTAATTTTAATGGGATACACAGAGAAAACAACTGTAAAAGGGACAGATCAACACTTGGCCAGACTATATATTTCTAGAGTTAAAAGTAGATAGCTTATTTTTTGGTATGTGGTTCTTTTCAACCATATTCCTGCTATCAGAGTTATTGAAAATTAGGTGTACCATGGTTAAGGAGATGGGCTCTGAACTCACAATGTCAAGTTCAAATCCTGACTCCATCACTTACTTTGGAGAGGCCTAAATGGCACATGGATAAATGGTCTTGCTGTCTGGCACTTCAGCAACCAAAAATGTTAACAATTATAATTAAATAAAAAGAGCATCATTTAACAAACATTAGCTTTAGTAACTGAAATGAAACAGCTGAGTCACTTTTTAATTCAGCATAACTTTTTGGAAAGATGTTTTTTGGTCTCAACTGAAATGTATCTAAACAAATGGAAGCTTTTGCCTTCTTTTTTATCAAAAAACAAAAACAAAAACAAAAACAAAAAACCTCAATATCACTCCCATGAGCTATTTTGTCTTGGAACAGCTAATATAAGTTAAACAATGTCAGTCCCTAGCCAAACAGATATGGGAATAACTGTATACAGTATATCTTCTTGGCTTCATTTTTATGTGGAACATGTGTTTATATTTTGACCTTTTGTCTTTTTTTTTTTTAATGCAGAACCATTTTTAAACATCAGCAACTGGAATGATTTTTTTTAAGTTTCCAAACATATTAAGTTACACATGGCAATGCCTATTGCTGAAACATTTATAAATGTTACACCAACTGTGTTTACAGTTCCGATTTTTTTTAGATTGTTTTGTTTTCATATAAGCCATGACCTGAAAAATTTAGCTCAAATTCTTTCCACAAAATAATTACATAATGGAACAGTCTGAGTCATTTTGAATTTCCGAAACACAAAACTTGCTCCCATAAGATAAAGACAGTGGTGAGTATCATAGTGGGGTTTTTATGACTAACTCTACCATAACTAAAAGGTATTGATAAGACTGGAAGGACTATAAGAACATGGTGATTAGAACTCATCCAACTGAGAAAAATCACTGCACTCTTTTTTATTTCCCATTGCCTATCCTTAAGCAATTGACATAAAAATAAAGTCTAAAAGTAATTTCGCTGTAGTGAAAAAAAAAATCAAAGAACAAAAAATTTGGTAATTCTGAAGACAAAAGTACAAAAATACTTCTCTTTAGCCTTGCCTCTTAAACCTTATCTATCACCTTGATGGAAGAAACAATTTATAACATGTAAGTTAATATAAATAGCACATAAAATATAAGGAATAGTTCTATGAAAAAGAAGACCAAAATCAACCAAACTGGGGTTAAGGAAATTATTACGCTGTCAGTGCAGAGCCTGACGCGGGGCTCAAACTCCTGAACTGTGACTTGATGACCTGAGCCAAAGTAGGATGCTTAACTGACTGAGCCACCCATGAGCCCCCACAAAAGGATTGTTTCTTCAGAAGTCCAGAGATGGTCAACTTAAGAGAATAATCATTTCTTTTTTAAGACAAAAAAAAAAAAAAAAAAAAAGGAAGGAGTTGGCACTCAATCGATATTTCTACAGTGAGTAAATCAGAGAATGAGTACAGCATCCTACCTTCCAATTTGCATACGTTCCTTCTCCTAACAGGTCACCCCAGGTCCCAGCCCCTTTCTGGTATCAAATGACTGTGGACACCACTCAGGCTCTGTGGTCAGTCACTCAATCTCCTTCACTGAACCCCAACCTCTCTACCAAAGGCCTTCTCTAACTGCTAGTACTCCCATTACATGACTTTCTAAATGGATCACAAAGAAGCCTCCCACTGAGGAATTCAAAGGTCTCTTGTCAGTATTTACACAGTTGAAAAAGAAACACATTTGGTTTTCTTGAGGCAGCCAGGAACAAAATCTTGACAGGTGGAAATTTACTGGAACCCACAGGGCTGGGATTTACAACTATATTTCAAGGGATTCGGAACTATATTTCAATAATAATAACCATTAAATATTTACTCCATCCTACCAAGACACAGCACATCCCTATGTGCAACCTCAAATGGAAAGCTTAGAACTCTCTTATGTTAAATAATGGTTGACCAGTTGGATTTTTAAGACATGGAGACAAATTAAAGTATTCTTCAATTTTTGTTCCGGTGTTTTCCTTTTGTGCTCTCTTCAGACAAAGTACAAATTAGTCAAAGAACCTTACACAAATCCCAACTGATTTTACTCTGCTCTTTCTCCCTCCCACCCTCCCTTTTCCCTGAGCCTAAAGTAACAGATGGGTAAGAGTTTGAGAAAAGACACTATTTCAAGTACTTTGATTTCCCAATTTCAATCCCCAAAGCATTCACTTATTACTACTATTAAAATGAATAATGTTTTACCTGTTCTACTCTAAAAATCACCATCTAAACTCAAAATATTTTTTAATTTTAAATCTTCTCTATTATTGTTTTCTGCTCATAACTAAAATAATAGCATAAATATTTTAGCCATTGTCATGAATGATGTAATTTCCATTTCAGGAGGATTTAAAGCTACCATATAAATTTAAAACTTACCATGTAAATTTCTAATAGCCAAAGGCAATAAAGTCTCATTAATTTAAAAGTCTGGAGCTCTTAGCTACAAATTATGAGTTGAAAGGATGTGGGTTTTATTACTGCGCAACATAACTTCACATTAAATCCCAAGTGGAACTGCCACGTAAGCTCATTTCCTACTTCATTTCTCTAAAAAGCGTAAACACTAGATTCATTTCCACAAAATACAATGAAATTGCTATTCTGCAAGAAGTTTACACTCCTGTAAGATTTCATGTTAATGAGGTCATTTGTCTTACATGGAAAACAATGCTTGCTATGTGCACTGTCCTGAGGGACCTTATAAATATTAATCTATTTATCCTCTAACAACCTTATGAGGTGAGTACTACTACTGTGATTATATGTCAGTATGCTTAGCACAGGGCTTCAGATGTGAAAGAAAGTAAGTGTTGTCTGACTTTCATGAACATTTTCAAACGAATTAAATGTATTGAAGAGGTTGATGAAGAACTAACAATTGGCTGCTTTGTCTCATAATCATCTCTAGTGGCCACAGAGAGCAAGCTCTAAATAAGGACACACAGATAAAAGTGAGCCTAATACATCAGCCAAAGCAACAATTCATTAAACCTATGATTACTCTCTACATGTTCCCACTGTCAATTAGGCCAAGAAGTCAATAGGTGGAAGTGGTTTTTTTTACTCCCAGGATGAGCATGGTGAAGAAGACTTTCACAGAAGGTTCTTAGGAAGCCCATACATGTATGTATAAATTTGTTCTCTTAATCTCGTCCCACCACTCCGTGCTCCAATATTTTCTGTGATGTTAAGGATCTCTTATAAATTCCCCATATTCCCCTTAAATTGTAAAAAAAAAATCATAGGTAGATACGATTCTCCAATAAAGATTTGACATAGGCCAGAGTTAAGAGGATTAAGTCATAGTTTTTACATGGTGAATTTCTATTTATATATCTTGACATGCTTGCTTTATAAGATATTCTATATTTTTGGCTTGTGTACCCACTTTGAACTCTAGATTTTTCTTCTAAAATATGGAAAATTAGTCCTCTATATTTTGTATACAGTTTATTTTTTTTCCAGCTTGATCTTCATGTACCCATAAGTAATTTAATTTTCTTCTGACCACTTGTCAATTTATAGGGATAATTTGGAATTTTATTTACTTCATTTTATAATTTCAGCAACTTCACTGAAGAAATTATTGAGCAACATAAGACCTCACAGTGATGCCTACGTGAAACCATTGATTATCATAGATTCTACTCCAAGCTGGTACTGATCCAACTCTTTGGCCTACTGTAAACCCTTTTAATATATTCTAAGCCTGGGGATACTACCCTTTCAGAAGCAACATGTCATGCTTGAGGTGCTTTCTGCAGCATGGGGAAGAGGGAGGCAGTCTCCATCATAGCTTCTTTAAGGACTTAAGACTTCCCTGGAAGGGTTATTGCCATATGCCATTATCATTCTAACACCTGAAGGTTGCCCTTTTATCCAGAATTGAAAGCAAAATGAAAGTAACACAAGTAATAAAATTAAGAAAACAGGACGGGAATGGGAGAGCTACCAGCAGAGAAAGGGATCCTTCAGATCCCCAGGAAAGAAGACCACCTTCACCCATCTGACCATTTGGCCTACTGCTATCAACGGCCAGGCTACCAGACTCTGACTCACTTCTTTGTTTCAACCACCACACTGAGGTCAAAGTCATATGTTCGATCCCTACCTGAGTCAAATGGGAAGCCACCTCACTGTCAAAAATGTGCCCAACCTCTCATAAATATCATCACTTGTCCTAAAGGGATTCATTAGAGTCGGTATGAACCAATCCATGCAAATTCATCACCATTACTGGAAAAATAACCAGGAAAACCTGATCCATGAGTCAGTCCATTGTATAAATTTCATTTAGGAAGAACTCTCTGATGGTCTTGGGGCAGATAGATGTTGAGTAAGAAACCAGGCTCTGCCACTTAACTAGTTCCATGTGTAATCTTGGACACATTCATTTATCAGAGCCTTACAGATAAAACACATCAAGGGTCTCAAGTAGAATCTGACACAAAAGGGATGTTCACGTGATGTTGGCCCCAGATCCTCTTAACTTTTAACCTGGGAGTTAAGAGAAGGATGGAGCCAGGTCCACCAGTGTTTCAACCCTGGTTCTGCAACACATTAGCTGTGAAACACTGGGCAAGTGGCGGCCTCATCTTTCTCATAAAGCTGGGATAATGAATCAAAGTATTCAGATAATGCCTGGCACACAGCAAATGCCAATAAGCGGTAGCTACTTCTGTAAATGTTAGTAAGACAAAGACATTATTACCATCGCTATCTGTTGATCAGTGTTTCTCACAGTGTGGTCAGGAACTATGGATATAAGAATGACCCAGACGGTCTGTTTAAAAAAAAAAAAAAGATCCCAACCTATTCAAAAGCTCTCCTAGAGTAGTGCCAGGTAATATTCATTTCTGAATCAAACTTCCTTGAGATGTATACTAAAATTTAAGAATGAGCGACCCAGTTGGTCTTGTGCTGGGTCACAGTAAATTAAGACTCGCCAGCTAGTACTTATTCTTTACTATGCTAGGAGAATTGCCCGGTACCTGATGTTTTATATTTTGGAAATTCTTTGGAACTAAACATTAAACTGATAGGCTCACTCCTGTTGTTTTTTCTTCCCCCCAATGGTACTATTTTGACTTTTTCCCCCACTCCAGCCAGGGGAAGGCAAACTATGGCCTTGGTCTGTGGCCAATTTTCTACAACCCCAACAACCAGAGCCGATGTGTATTTAAAATGTTGTTGAAAGAAAGAAAGAGAGAAAGAAAGAAAGAAAGAAAGAAAGAAAGAAAGAAAGAAAACATATTCAATGGAGACATTGTGTTGCTCAGGGCATCTAAAATATTTACCGTTTAGCCCTTTACAAAAAGGTTTGTCAACCCCTGGTAGTCTACATATATTTTTTTTAACTGCAGATCTCATACAATTTACATGCTTTAAAAATAGTAATAATAAGGGAGAATTAATTAAAATAGAAGATATTCTAGTAGATATATTCTAGTGCACCTAATAGAGGCAAGTACCACTGCCAAAGTTTTTGTTATACACATATGCGTGTGTGTGTTTATCAGATAATGATCAAATTGAATTTGGCTGTAGTCAAAAAGTAATTTTAAAGTCCTTGAGGGCAGGGGTGGGAAATAAATAGTGCAATCGGTTAACGAGCATTCATTAAAACTCACACAGATTAATTTTTACAATAAAGGTGCCTTGGAGAACATAAAAAATCATATAAAATGATCCCTGCTGCTTAGAAGTTAATGGCTTATTCATTACAAAATGGTAATAAAATCAGTTTTGTGTACCATATACACTGTTATAAGGAGAAAATGGAATCATCAATGCAAAGTATTTCAAAAGTATCATACTAGAAAATATTTTAGTTATATTAATATATCATCTCAAACATATGCAGGTTTTTTTCTTACCACCTCCTTAATTCCTAGTTTCCTCCAATCTGGGAAATGAGTCTTTTTTTTTTTCCTTTGTGTGTGCATGTGTTATGTATGTGTGTTTGCATGCATGTGTCAGGAGAATAAAAGAAAATGCTTCTGCCCTTTCTGTGTCATCCATTATTGGCTTCTTCTCAATTTAAAATATGCTTTCTTTTACCTTTCTCTTGTTTCTAGCAAGAAAAGCACTTGATTAAATTCTTATGCAAAAAGAACAATAAAGACTATGATCATCTTATCCCTAGCCATACTACAAAGTCCAAAATTAAAATTGTTAAGGTAACAATTTTTCTTCTTGCCTTCATAGGACACAAATTTCCAGGGTATTTGTGATTGTTTCAGGCAAGCTAAATATACGTTAATTTTATAACACATTTGGACAAATTTGCAAAGGAAAGAAACACCTTCCTAGGAACATACTCCAGGAAATAACACATTAAAAGGTTTTCATTCTACAGAATACACTGCAGACACACAAACCACAAGCAGTGTAAATAAATACACACTGGTGCAATGCTGAAATGTATGTCTGTCTTACACCACAAAGAGAAAACACTTCCACACCACGGTATTTCAGCTTGGGATGCCATAAAGACGGGATTTAGGCCTGTGGTGTAAATACAGGAGGCTGTAAATGTGTGTGTGTGTGTGTGTGTCTGTGTGTGTTAGGAAAAGAGGGTTGTAAGCAGAAGGGGTGGGACTTGTCAGGAGCAGCTATTTGAGAAAATTCCTTTTTCTTTCCCATTCATTCTTTCCAGCTTGTGTCTGGCACAGTCCTTACAATTACTCACTGGCTTTTCATTCTAAAGACAACCAACAAGCTTTCAGAACTTCCTACAGTGTTTTTCACATACTTTGTTTTTTTAAAAGGCACCAAATCATTGAATATTTGTTTTAAATAAAAAGTAAACCATTAGCCCGGTTCCTCATTCCAAAGACCCCATGAGTTGCCGGCTAAACAGGATCCTTTGTTGTGTGTCCAAAAATAACACAACGCGGTATTGGTAAATTGGGAAACAACAGATCACTCCGTTTCCAAGAATGTCAAAGTTATTACCATAAATTTCGATCTGCCCCAGTGAGTCCAATTCCATGCTCCTTTCAGGGAACATGCGGTCCCAACGGCAGCAAAGCCAATCCAATTGAATACCCCTCGCCTTTTCTCTTTGGACACTCCATTAATAAATATAAGGGCTGCAAGAGGATGCCAAATGGGCCAGTTTCCTCTACGCACAATGGTATCCGTACAGCGAAATCTCTCCAACCACAGTGAAAGTTGTCTTTCAGATGCCCACCCCACACCGGCCGTCCAGTGCCAGAGACCCCAGGACGAGAGGGGGCAGCCGGGCAGAGAGCCGTCACCTTTCAGCTCCCCACCTCCCGAGGAGGGGACGAGGGGGAGGGCACGACACGAAAGCAGAGTAGGAAGGTGGGCGAGTGGGAGAGACAGAAATGGATGCTGAGGGGGTGGGCGAGATGGAAGGTAGGTTAGGTGGAGAACGCGGGGAGAGGCGGGTGGGCAGAGCTGCGGGATTCTAGAGCAGAGTCGGGGAACGGCGCGGGCTAGCGGGGGCGCGCAGGGGGTCGGGTCCTCACCGTTGAACGCCCCGGCGTCCGCGGCCTCCTCCTCCTCCTCCTCCCCGTTCTCGGAGTCGGTGTGCATGGGCTCCTCTGCGAAGTTGACCCCCTTGCTGGGGGTACCGCCCCCGGCGGCGGCGCCCGCGTCCCCCCAGGTCCTGCCCTCATGGCCGAAGCGCGCGGCGCCTTTGCGCTCGTTCTCCTGCTGCAGGCGCGTGAAGTGCTGCAGCGCGAACTCCAGCAGGTCCGCGGGCTGGTGCCTCAGCACCTCCACCGTGAAGCCTTGCAGCAGCTCCGTCAGTCCCGCGGGGATCTCGATGCTCATCCTGCCTGCCGGGCGGCGGGCGCCTGGGCGCCGCCCTCGCCGCCTCCCCGGACCAGCCTGCGGCCCCGCGGCCGCCGAGAGAGCGCGGACGGCACTAGCGGCGCTACCCGCTGCGAGCGCGGCGCTCTGGGCCCCGGCGGCCCGGCTGGCCCGGCCCGCGGCTCCCGGCGCGCGGTTGCTCCGTCCGGCGGCGGCGGCTGAGCGAGCGCGGCCCCGGGAGGGCTGGCAGCATCTCCGGCTCCTCCCGCTCCCGCCGCCGCTGCTCCTCTCCCCCCCGCCCGGGCCGCCCCGCCCCCGCCGCGCCCGCGCCCGCGCCCGCGCCGCGCCGCGCCGCGCGGGAGGGGGCGTCGGAGCGCGCCCACGTGACCCCCGGAAACCATGGCAACCTCCGCCGGCGGGCGCCGCGCACCGCCGCTGGGAAGGTTGCGGTGCGGAAGACGCCGGCTGGTGGCGGCGGGGTGATGGGGCGACGCTGCTGGGCGCGCGCTGGGCGCGGACTCCTGTCAGCACGGCCGCAGGTGGCCCCCGGGGTGCACCTCGCCGTCCACCTGTCCTCGCTCCGGTGCGGACGGGCCTCTCGGCCGAATTCCACAAGTCCTTCAGCACCAGGAACCGCGCAGAGCTGCTGCCACGCGAATTGCCC
This sequence comes from Panthera onca, assembly GCF_046562875.1. NCBI lineage: Eukaryota > Metazoa > Chordata > Mammalia > Carnivora > Felidae > Panthera > Panthera onca. The sequence continues at coordinate 77,706,097 of NC_138340.1, forward strand.
CGAAACTTCAGCCTCCACCTCGGTAGCGGCATTTTATTTTCCTCCGGGAATCTAGTTTCATTAATAAGTGTTGGCAGTGTCTTTGCTTTAAAGTCATATGTGCTACTGGTTGTCTTTTGGACGAAGAAATAATACCCCATCCTTGTGACACCTTTCTTTCTCTTTTGCTGCATTTTATCCAGCCTTCCTCCATACATCCTGTTTATGTTTTGTTTTACTGACAGTAGTAAATTGTCCACTCGATGCATTTTACTGCTATTTATGAAGACAAATGCACCATTTATTGTGAGGCCCTTGTGAAAGTTAGTCGATGCCCTTCAAACAGGATAGTGAAACATTATGAGTAAAATGTCATGGTCAGGGCAGATAGTCCTAAAGAAAAAAAAAAAAAAAAAGCTTTGCTTGATGAGGCTCCTATTGTTTATTTTAAACCTTTCCCTTAACTTTGAGTGATTTTAATTATATCTCCAAAATAGGCTACTTGATATAAAGAGATATAGAACTAGAAGGGTGTACATTTAAAGTAGAAGTCCTTGACTCTGAAATGAGGCTTAATTCTGCAAATGTTTATAATTTTGAATAATAAAAATGCTTTTTGCCAATTAAATGGTTTTTTAAAAAGCATACTTCATTTTCTACAATGGCCATAATATTGTAAATAAATATTTCAAGGGCAAGTTCAGTTCTTCTGATTTATCTTTCCACTCACAAAAAAAGAGTAAATACATGACTCAGAAAATTCGAAGTCTAGAAATCAAGATATAGCAAACTAGTTCCTTTTATAAAAATTCACCTTGATATGAACCCTTTGTTTATAAACCAACTTGTAAGCATTCATGAGTGAATGTATTTCTCTTTCTGTTCCTTATCTACCTCATAATAGCATGTTACTTTTAAACATAGTAAAGTACTTCTAATTGTGTTGAGCATTTTAAGTGGTAAGCTTTTATAAAATACCATGATCCTCATAGAGAACAATATTAGTCAAACTCTTAACCGTGTAAGCATTATATAAGCCATATATGCACTATCTTCCTAGATCCAGTAATTAAGATGAATTTGCATCATCTGCCTTCATTTATGATGTTTTTATTAAGATTAGCATTGCTTGCAAGTGGCAGAAAATGCAAAATACAGTAGCTTAAGCAATATAGAAGCTTATTTCTCTATAATGTAAATGTAAGCAGTTCAGGGCTGGTATGGTGGTTCCATGAACTTCAGGTACCCAGGCTCCTTCTAGCTCATTGCTCTGTAATCCTCAGTTTCTGGTTTAAAATTAATGCTGCATCTCTAGTCATCTCATTCATATTTGAAAGAAAAGGCATTTTACTCCCTCCCCCACCTACACATACACACACACACGCACAGATACACGCATACCCCTCTACAAACACTTCCAGTAAGTTGAATACACCAATTCCTCTTATACCCTCTTGGCCAGAGCTTAGTCAAGATGGCTACACCCATGGCATGATGGAATGCATTTTCCAAAGGTGACTCCAAAAATATCTCCAGTCCCTGTGCTCTTCTACAGTGTGACCTTGCCACTGCCCCATCAAGAGTTGAAGTCTTAATTCGGCTCTTCTTGAATCTGGATGGGGTTTTTACTGCTTTCAAAGAAGTCATCCCAGCATAACAGAAGTAGCCAGAAGTAGACAGACGCCCTGCCCAAATTCCTGAGCCACAGAATCTGGGAGTAGAATAAAAAGGTTGTTATTATAAAAAGGCTTAAACCTCTAAGTTTTGGGAGAATTTGTAGCACAGTAATAGGACTGAAACACGTAGCTATATGGAAAGCTTGGGAATGTGAGCTTTATTTTGAGCAGTCATGTGCCAAGCAAACATTCGGAAGCTGAGAACCAGTTCTGGGGACAATAACCAGCGGCTGCCATGTGGATAACACTCTTTCCCCCAGGAATGACAGAAGGAAAGAGCACTCCTTATCCATTTACAAGAACCCTATTTCAAAGTAGCATCCTACATTTTGTGTTTCAAAGTAGTTTTTGTTATGTTGGTTTTGGTTTGGTTTTTGTAGATTTACTATATGAGGCTTGGTAGATGCCTCTGTCATCAACCACAATGCCAGGGTCATGTGGCTGTCATTTCTTTAGGGGTATAGAAATGATCCAGGCATGAAATGCATAATTGGATTAGATGACCTATATGGTCTCTCCCATTCTGGGATGTTCTACAATAGTATAATATTAAAAGAAGACATGTTGGATTAAAACGTCTTTGCAAACAGCTCTCTGATCATTTTTATTTGCATCAATTTTTAAACCAGAAACCATGACCTGAAAAATTAAAGCTGGATCCTGGTAGTCCTATTATGTTAATTTTGTTCTCAGAACAAACGTTCACTTCTAAACTCCTATTCTGGCTTTTATTCCCTACCACATAACCGTTCGGGTAATATTCTGTGATTTCCTTTGCTTTCATTTTCAGAATATTTCCTTCTGAACCTTGGAGTGCAGTGATGGTGGCTTATGGGAACTATTTATCTTTGAATTCTTTAAAAGAACATCACTGAAATTGATTCTTTGGTGGTTGATTTACAAAGCAATTTTCACTAGTTTCTAAGAGCAGCAAAAGCAATTGCCAAAGAACTCTGAGAGTTCAGCATCGAAATGAAATGAGAATGCTACCAAATTTGTTTTCACACATGGAAAATTAAATAGGTACCGGACAGAGACATCAATTTTTTTATATGGAGCTGCCAACACAAGACAACAGCCTAGACAAGCCATAGTTTGGGCAAGCTTTGCAATGGATTATCATAGCTATGACCAATCAGACAGCATTTCTTACCCACAGTTAATATGTCTCTGATCATGCCTCATTGGTGCAAGAAATATATACCCACTCAAGACAAAAAGACCAACTGGGGGACACAGGGGCTGTGCTTACACAGAGCTCGCAGTAGCCATCACTCTCAGTTTTGTATACCTTTAGCAGTTCAGCACTGGCTACGGTTTTGGTGTTTCCAATTCCTATTCTGAAGAGAGGGAATCCAGTTGGTTTGGTCTTGACCATCCAGTGGATTGGCTGGCCTTGAGTGAGAGGTTCTCTCCTGATTCAGTCAGTATGGCCAGTGGGGTGCAGGATAAGAAAGGGGTCGGGGAGTATAAATACATGGTGAGACCTGACTCTTCAGAAACAAAAAGTCCCAAACATAGGCACTGACAGTAGGATAGGCAACCGTCACAATTTACCTACTACCAGATGGCCACCTCATAGCCTGGAAATCTTATAAGACTAAATAAAAGGATTGATCTCTACATGCAGCTTTGTACTCCCAGATTGTCAGATTCAGTAGGTCTGAAGTGGGGCCTGAGAGTTTGTATTTCTGTCAAAGTCCCAGGTGATGCATATGCTGCAGGTCTGGGGACCACACTTGGAGATCCACTATGCTAGATTCCCCAGCAGAGAGTTTATGCTCATACTGAGAAGACAATTCCCTGGAGAAACTTTTTTGCTTAACATCAAAGCATAAGTTTTTCTTTGGTTAAATGAGGACTTAATGCAACTTTATTTTTGTGCTCTCCTTGAAGGAGTCTTATACAGTTAAAGAGATTCTCAAAAGCCACAGAGAATATGTCCTTAAATGTTACATGTCGTAAATAGAATATGGATTTCCTATTAAGGGCTAGGTCAGGCTCACAAGTTTATCTCTGCTTCCTGAAGCCCCACTGAAACCATGGCCAAAGGAATGGGGAAGATAAAAACAAAATTATAAACTCATAAGGACAAAAGAACAAGAGAAATATAATAAAAATTAAAAATAATACTAAACAATTTTAAATTATGTAGACTTAAAAAGTAAGGGGATTTTGACCTATACTATCACATAGATGAACCTTGAGGACCATGTGCTAAGTGAATTAAACCAGTCAAAAAAGACAAAACCTGTATAAATCCACTTAGATGCTAAGTCCCTAGTGTAGTCAGATCCATAGAAACAGAAAGTGGAATGGTGGCTGCTGGGAGCTGAGGGGAGGGGGAAGTGGGAAGCTGTTTAATGGGTGAAGAGTTTCAGTTTTGCAAGATGAAAAACGTCTGAGGTTGGTTGCACAAGAATGTGAGTAGACGTCACACTACTGAACTATAGACTACAAATGGTTAAGATGGGAAACTTGGTTACATGCATTTTAGAAATTAAAATTTTTTTAATTGTTTAATTTTTAAGAAAGGAATGGGAAAAGAAACAAGAGCAGATGAGAGTTGTCTACTGAAATTTTGGAACTGACTTAGCAAACTGTATAATACTGGAACACAAGCTTGGGCGAGGGCTCAGGGAGAGGAAGCCAGTGAGAAGTGAGACAACATTCGTATCACAGAGCACAGAAGCTGGAGACACTGGGTGCCTTTGAAAGGGAATAAGGAGTGAGGACTCATGAAATGTTTGTAGAAGGAGCTGATAACACTGTCCACCCTCTGGCCCTCCTCTGCCCTATGTAGACCATCAACTGTGCTCCTTCATTCCAGCAGGAGGTAGAGGGCGTGACTTGAGGTCTGCACAGCTGACTGTGGGGATAAGATGCTGTACCAAGAAGGGGACTGATTCTAATTTGGTGATTCTGATTTTGATCAGTGGCCTCTTTCCCCCACTGGACTCCCAAAATTCTGAGAACTAAATGTACCTAACAGGCAGGAAATCGGAGGATTCCTCTTTAGGCAACTGGCCAGCTCAGGAAGCAAGACCTACAGATGCTGACATTTGTGGGCCCAACTCTCTGTCTTTTCACCCCATTTTGAGGTTCACCAGTCAATACCCACCACCACCCCCCACACCTCATAAACGTGAATTCAGGTAGGGATCATCAGGTTTCCAAAAAAAAAACTTTTAAGTATGAAAGACTATAACCAAAATAAATGAACTAAAAAATAAACTCAGAGAAGTAAAGACTGTGGTAAACAGAAGAAAAATCCTAAAACCATTGTAATATCCTCAGATATACAGTAAAAACAATAATAATTGTTAACATTTATTTGTCAGATACTATTCAGAACACTTTGTATCTGTCAACTCATTCAATGTTCAGGAGAACCCTATGATGTATGTATATTATTACATTGCAGATGAATAAGCCAAGACACAGAGAGACTAAGTAATTTGTTCAAGATCACACAACCTACAGATGGTATTGGGATAGGACCCCAGGCAGTCGGGCTCCATAGCCAATATTCTATATTTGAAAGGAATAAGAACTCCTAGAAATTAAAACCGTGAGAGCAAAAATGCAATCAAGATAATACGTTCAAAATTAAAGTGAGGGGATTTACCAGAAAATAAAAGAAAAATCTAGAAGATGAAAGAGAAAAATAAGAAAATTAGAGAATTGACTCAGGAAGTTCAACATCCAATAATAGTTCAAGAAGGAAATCAATGATAAATGGAGAAAATCATTAAATCATACAGGAATTTTTCCCAGAATTGAAGGATGTGAATTTCTAGACCGGAGGGGCCCATGAGCAGGCCCATAGGACAATAAATAAAAACACTCTCACCAGGCCTATAGTACTGAAATTTAGGTATTTCAGAACAGTTATACATAAACAGAAGAGTATAAAAGCTCAGAATATCATCCAACTTCTTAACAGCAACACTGAAGGCTAGAACACAATGGAACAATACCTTCCAAGTGCTGAAGGAGTTATTTCCAACCCAGAATTCTGTATCCAGCAAATTAAAGATAGAATAAGGATATTTTCAGACATGTCAAGTTTTATGTAATACAGACTCCCATTACCCTTGATCAAGAATTCAAATAAGTTTTATGAAAACAAGGCAATAGCCTGATGAATAGGGATATAGAGGATCCAGTAAGGGGAAGGGAACCAACATAAGCCCCCAACTCCACATCAGCCAGCCTGCTTGCACCTATACTCACATACTCTACCTTCTGCCTATTGACTCAGACGTCCACACTCTGTTTACCTGTGCTCCATCCTGTTCCCTGTGACCAACGCAAGGAAATTGCTTCTACAATTGCCACCACTCTCCTGAGTCATCAATGTTTCCCTTTCAACTGAGCCTCTTAGTGGCAAACAGACTCTAGGAGACCCCTGACTCTCCCCACCCCTGTTAGTCAAGCCCTGTAGAATCCCCTCCCTTGAGTGTGAGTGGTCCTTGTTCCTTGTTCCTTCTAGCCAATAAAATATGGCAAGAGTGAAGGGATTTTGCATATGAATTAAGGTCCCAAAGCAGTTGATTTTGAGTTAGTCAAGAAGTTTATCCAGGGCTTGATGTAATCAGCCAAAGACCCTGTAGAGAGAGAGAGAGAGTGGGGCCTCCCTGAGGGCAGAGAGTTTCCTTGCTGGCTTGAGGAAGTTCAGGAAGTAAACAGTCATGCTGAGGAAGCCCATGGGAGATGTTTTCTTCAGTTTACCATTGTTTCCTGCTGCTTCTCTTACCTCCCTGACCACATCTACTCATTCTTCTTTACTGGATATGCCTCATCCCTCCTGTTTCTAAATGTTGAAACCTCCCAATATTTCCCTTCTCCACCCTGACTCCGCAGGTGACCTCATCAAGCCCATTAGCTTTAAATACCATTTATATGTGCATGATTCTCAAATGTATGCTTCTAGCCTAACCTGTCTCTGAACTCAATACTTCTATGTCCAACTGCCTTGAGGGGTTTAAAAGATACCTGGGGTGTCTGAGTGGCTCAGCTGGGTAAGCATCCAACTCTGGGTTTGGATTCCAGCTCAGGTCATGAATTCATGGGTTTGTGAGCTTGAGCCCTGTGTTGGGCTCTGCGCTGACAGTGTGGAGGCTGCTTGGGATTCTCTCTCTCTCTTTCTGCCTCTCCCCTGCACTCACTCTCTCTCTCTCTCTTTCTCTCTCTCTCAAAATAAATAAACTTGAAAAAATAAAAATAAAGGAAAGGTACCCCAGCTCAGCATATCCAATGCTGACATCCTTATTACTAGTTCTGCTCTGTCAACAGCACCGAGAACAATGCCTAGAACATAGTGGGCAGTCAGTATTTATGGAGTCAAAAGAAGGAAGGAGGGGGAAAAGAAAGAAGTTGTGGCGGGAGAGCAATGCATGCGGAGGAAAGACTAAGGGAATTCTTAGGATTGTCGTGAACAAGGACCTGGGGGAGCAGCTATCCAGCAGGTCTGGAGATGAGCTGGGTCCAAATGAAGCAGGAAATCAAAGACATACAGAAGGAAGTCCCCAAGGTAAGAGAAAGGCACTGATCAATTATCTCATGTGTTTGATTATATTGAGGAAAACACCACCTCTGGCAGAGAGTTTGGGAAATGAATACACGATAGTTTCAGAGAAAACCAGACAAAGAAAACAGCACAAATCACTCCAGGGATAACAGAAGGTTGAACAAGAAAGGAAATAAAATCAAAGAACACCAAGTGGCTCAGCCATGAGCAGGATTTATGTAGTCATAACAATGAAAACAATGAGAACTGATACAACCATAAAGTGTGGCCTGAACAAATTAGGCAGAAAAAGAGCAAGGGAACAATGTGTGTCTGTGTCTGCATCTGTGTTGTGGGAGCACAGACTAAATCCTGACATTCCATAACAGGAAGTCAACAGAAATGTCGAAATCAGAGAATCCAGAAATAGTAACGTATATATAAAACTTAGAAATATGTTACTAAATAGCGAAAGAAATCGCTTAAATAATCGAAAGTCATTGCTTCCAGTTAATGGAAATGATATATACACATATTTGTTAAAGACTCCGAATTTCTACAACAGGTATTAAGTTATCAGAGTCCCCATGTTTCATGCAACTCTTCCTTTATTTCTGGCTTCAGAAATAAACCCATGGCTAAGATTTTCTAGTCCTTTTTTAATGGCTGTCTAGTGGGGAGTCCCAAGCCTGCATCTTCAAGTTCTATGAATTTTAGAAATCAGTTGTGCTTATGACAGTTGGCCACTTTTTACAGGAAGGACCCTCACAGTATTCGTTTGCTAAATATCCTATTTGTTGTCCCACTTAGTGGGATGTTTATGAAACTTTCTTTTATAATAATCTTGTTCTCCTTCAGTTATTTTCCACTTCTCCTTGTTGTCTCTGTCCAATGTAGTTACTCCATTGTCACTTGTGAAATTCAAGAACCAAGGTTCCCAGGTGTAGAATTCTCTTGCTAATCTTCATCCCAATGGAATAGAATGTCCCATTTTTGCCTTCAATCCTTTTAGAGCTAATAGAGCTAATGGATGCTTTCTTTGAAGAACAGTTTACCCTTTACCCTGCGTCAGGGTCATTGTATCATGTTTGTTGAACTGTATGGCTGAGTAAATTCTGTTTGGACTTCTTGCCAACAGAAACAAATTGCACATGTATCAAAGCAGAAGGGGGTATTGGGGTGTTTAAACTACATTTTATTTACCATTTTAAAGGTAGAGCGTCTACATTTCCAACTCTCTTTTACAGCACAGGTTCTAGAATTTGTAAAAATCACATGTAAGTCAGGCCCAGGTAGCAAACATAGAGATAGGCATCATTCTTAGTAGACTCAGGGTCATGTAGATCTTGTTGTGCACAAATGTTTTTGTTCATTACCAGCCCTTGGTGTTGTCCCCCTGCAGATGACTCCAAAATGATTTATATTTTCAGTTCAGTCATCTCTCTTCACCGCCAAACCCATAGCTCCATTTGCCTGCTGCTCAAAGATTCTGCCTGGTGATGTTGCCAACACCTCAAATTCAATCACCAAACTTCTCAGAAACAGAAATTAAGCTCTTTCCCCTCAGTGTTGTTCTTCCCACTCTGTTCTCAGGTTCTGCAAATGGCATCATAACACCTTCTAGTCACTGACTTAGACGCAGAGCCACTGCTGACCTCTGCCTCTCACATTCCCAAGTGGATTCTTGTCAAATCCTGTTGATTCTATTTCCATGGTGACTTGCTGACATTTGTCCTCTCCCTGCCATTCCTAATGTCACTGTCTGTCTTAGTCTGCTCAGGCCACCATAACAAAATAGCATGGACTGCGTGGCTTGAACAATAGAAGTCTAGCTCCTCATAGTTCTGAAGGCTGGAAGTCAGATCAGGATACCAGCATGTTCCAGTTCTGCCGAGGGCTCTCTTCCTGGCTTGTAGATGGCTCCCTTCTCACCAAGTCTCATGTGGCTGGCCTTTCCTCAACCTGTACACTTGGAAAGACTGATGCCTCTCCTTTTTCTTTCTTTCTTTCTTTCTTTCTTTCTTTCTTTCTTTCTTTCTTTCTTTCTTTCTTTCAAGTTTATTTATTTATTCAGAGAGAGAGAACCAATGAGGGAGGGGCAGAGAGAGGGAAAGAGGATCTGAAGTGAGCTCTGTGCTGATAGCAGAGAGCCCAATATGGGGCTCAAATTCATGAACTGTGAGATCAGGACCTGAAGTCGGATGCTTAACCAACTGAGCCACCCAGGTGCCCCTCTCCTTTTTCTTATAAGACCACCAGTCCTATTGGATTAGGACCCCACCCTTATGACCTCATCTAACCTTAGTATCCTACCCAAAACTCTATCTCCAAGTGCAGTCACACCAGGTATTTGGGCTTCAACATACAAATTTTGGGGTGAGACATTTCAGTCCATAACACTGTATGAGGCTGGGTTTTCATCACTTCTTGCTGGACTTTTCTCTTCTAATTAACCCCCTTGTCTCCAATCTTTCCCACTTGTAGTTAACACATTATTTTGAGAGATCTTTTCTAGGTACATTGCTGTTTATGTCACTTTCTTTTTAAAAATTTTTAAAAATGTTTATTCAGTTTTTTTAAGGGAGAGAAAGAGAGAAAGTGAGCAGGGGAGGGGCAGAGAGAGAGGGAGGCACAGAATTCAAAGCAGGCTCCAGGGTCCAAGCTGTCAGCGCAGAGCCTGAAGCAGGGCTCGAACCTGAGCACTGTGAGATTATGACCTGAGTGCAAGTCAGATGCTTAACTGTATGTCAGTTTCTGCTAAAAATGAACAAACAAATGAAAACCCCGAATAAAACAAAACAAAAAAACTTCCAATAGCTTTTGTTTCCTAAAGAATAAAGACAAACCTCATTATCATGAAATTGAAGGATGTTGATAATCTAATTCCAGCCGAATTTCCCAGCTCTAATTCAAAGTCCCCATCTTACCATTAATACCACAACCAAGCTGAAACCCTTTGCCTTTCTGTTTATTTGTTTGTTTATTTACTTATTTATTTTTAAGAGACAGAGTATGAGTGGGTCAGGGGCAGAGGGGGTGGTTAGAGGATCTGAAGCAGGCTCTGTGCTGACAGAGAGCCTGATGTGGGGCTCGAACTCACAAATGTGATACCATGACCTGAGCCAAAGTTGGACACTTAACCGACTGAGCCACCCAGGTGCCCCACACTTTGCCTTTCTCTTAACATGTATTTCAATTCCCTGCCCCCAAACCTTCGCTTACTATGTTTGCCCCACTTGGAAACATTTTCCCCAGTCAAAAATCCTACCTCTTGGTCAAATGCTGCCACCTTCTAATGAACACTTCTTTGATCCCTTGGCCAGAAGTAATCACTCCCTATTTTGTGCGTCATTTTGTACTTATAACTTTTTTATTTTATTTGTGGAATTTTGTGGTTCCCCCTCTGGAAAATAACCTGCTGGAAAAAATGGGTAAGGGCCTGGCTTGCATAGAGTACAGCAGAATGCTGGCAGAAACTAACACCTGCAGACATTCAGTGAATATTTTTTAATATGAACCATGAATCTATTATTGGGAATTCTAATATTTCGTAGTCAAATTGACATGAGATAGTATTTAGATGAGTGATTTTCAAGCTATGCTAAATGGAGCCATATTCTATTCCATACCTCAGGCTTTGACAAAATATTTTTATTTGAAGAAAGGGTTTTGTTGCCAAATACTTTAAACCATTGATCTTATTCAACTCCTTCATTTTGTAAATGAGAAAAATGAGGCCAGATGGAGATTTAAAAAAATGACATTCCCAAGGTTTCCCAACTATTTAGTAGCAGAAACAGAGTCAGCAAGATATATATAAACTGTATCAGTTGGAAAGATGTATTTGTAGAGCAGCTTAGCGACCTAGTCTTTTAAGACATTACCCTGCTGATGGGAAAAGCAAGATAACATCTGAAATGAATCACAGTAACTCAGTGAGGGCACTTAAGGTTAAATCTTGTAAAATCATTTCTTCCAGGCACTGTTTGGTACTTCGAGACTATGAAAGATTTTGTCTTCTCAGGAAATGTGTTGTTCACCATGGAGCTAGTAGAATAAACCAGTTGTCTTAAAAAGTTGGACACAAGCTACAAATCACATAAACTCTACAAAATGTAAGTATTAAGCAAAGATTTGGGCATATGGTATTCCCCATGATTTCTCAGGGACTATGTATAAGTAGATCATGCCATCATTAGAATATCAAATGCACTGCTTCTCTAGGCTTGCATGTATGATAATGTAAATGTTGTAATGTCATTTCTAGCTATTCCTTAGTTCTTGATTTTTTTTTCATTGACATTTCTTTTAAACCAGGCCCTAAATTCACAAGCTTTCCAAAAAAATGGGAAAGGATTAAAAGGAACATGGAAAGCTACCAAAAGTATTGTTTTTACTGCAATGTGACTTTACAGCTTAATAGCAGCACAGACTGACAAGGCTTATCTATGTATTTAAATAGAACCTGCCACTTAAAGAACTAAGGGCTCTGTGAAGCATGCCTTTTTTGGCATGCGATAATCCAGGGAGGATGGAAAACTATTGGCAAGAGAGTTCATCATCAATAAGAATAATAATATGTTCCGGATGCTACTTCCTGAGCCAATTTATGTGTTTAGATTTGATTTCCTATTTTTGGAGCACAGCCCAATGAATCAAAAATATTAATGCTGAGAGTTGCACTAAGCAAAATGAATAAGAATAAGCCTTAAAGATATTTGAAATGCAACCATCTTCCAGGATTAAAAAATATGGAAAGTTACCTGTTTGCCGTAGATTAAGGAACATATTTCCTTTAGTTACTGGGGGTGGCTATCTGAGAGTAAATTCTCCCATGGAGTCGACATTATTTATAGCACCTATTCTGGGCAAAGGCACCGTGCTTAGAGTCACAGTTACACAAAGGGACAATTAGGATAGAAGTAAAATGTTCCCGTCTTTATATTCTGGTTGGGGAGACCGACGTTAAACAAATAAATAGAAAACAAATTACGCAATTATGAAGAAATATAGGATGGTCAGAGAAAGTATAAACTAGGAGACCTGATTAAATTGAAGGTGAATGGAAATGCATCCTCTTTGTTTACTGCCGGTTACTTATATTGGGTATAGACACCCCATCTTTTGCTACTAAATAGAGCTAGAGAATGTTAGCTGCTGGGCTGCCAGAGCAAGAGCAGCTGATACCATTATGCAGATCCCTGGCTCAGAGCCAAAGCTCCAGAGACAGCAGTTGGCAAAATGTAGCCATTTTCCATAGGACTACCTCCTTTAAAACACAGTCTCTCCACACTGTGCAGTGCGGGGTCCTCCCCAGCCAGCTTTACTATCTAACTGCCAGAGCCTCTGATTCTCATGGAAAGTGGGACAGACAGGTTAGCGCTAGTCATAATAAAAACACTTGACAATCTATTTTTTCTTTTTTTTTTTTTTAACTTTGAAGCTGCCAATGATTTAGTCATAAAACTTCATAAATATTTTTAACTGAAAACAATTTTTCCAGCTGATATAAAAAGAGAGAAAACTTGAAACATTCACAATCATAATAACATTTATCGAAAGACAATCTTTTCTCCTTTCATGATTTACATTTTATATTTATATGTTAATGAATTTCTATTCATTTGTATGGTTCAGATTTATTGTTAATATAACAGAAACCTGAATTTAAATATCCTCAACTCTTCATGCATTTTTGTTGTTGTTGTGCATTTTTATTTCTACTCATTTAGAGAGGACTTTTTTCCCCAAGGCTTGGATGCACTATTTCTTTTTTTAATGTTTATTTATTTTTGAAGGAGAGAAAGAGAGAGAGAGAGAGAGAGAGAGAGAGAGAGAGACAAAGCGTGAGCAGGGAGGGGCAGAGATAGAGAGGGAGACACAGAATCCAAAGCAGGCTCCAGGCTCTGAGCTGTCAGCACAGAGCCAGATGCAGGGCTCGAACCCACGAACCGTGAGATCATGACCTAAGCCGAAGTCGGATGCTCAACTGACTGAGCCACCCAGTCGCCCCTTGGACTCACTATTTTATGTCAAATCATTCCTTGAAAATCGAACTTATTTATGTGTCTTGTGTTCAGTATCCTTGGTCATAACCTCCTGATTGCTCTACCTGCTTTCTACTTCCTACTTTGTATTTAAGCAATATTTCTCCGAACAAAAGAATTCTGTTAACCTTCTGTTCTCCACTTATGACTTTCAGAAAACTTTGTTCTTCGTCTCTTCATAAAAAATTATTTCTGATTATCCATCTGTCTACGGTCATAGACCCCAAGCACCTAGGATTTCATCATTATTTTCATCAGCCATCAAATTTCTATAGAGAGCTACCCCATATTCCTTTGATTCAAGGCCAGTCTCACTTGATTGGTTAGTCTCTTTCACTCATACTGTCTTGTCTTGTCTTGTCTTTTTTTTTTTTTTTTTTTTTTTTAAAGTAGTCTCCATGCCCAGCATGGGACTTGAACTCACAACCCTGAGATCAAGAGTTGCATGCTCTACTGACCAAGCCAGCCAGGTGCCCCATCTTTTCCTCATACTTTCTAAGTTTGAGTTCACGGACATCCCTTTTTGCCCCCACCCCCATTTTCTCCATTCCGTCTAGAAGCAATTTCTCTTTCTTCCAGTAACTGGTTAGTTACCCAATCCTTTTCAGTTGCAGAAAAGTTGAACATATCCCTTTAAAATATGCATTTATCATTTCATGTCCTACCCCTAATGAATGTTCCTTCTCTTTTTTGGAAGTTGTAGGAGGAAGATTACAGTGTTCACATGCAGCATGAACTACAATAAAACCAGACAAAAGGAGCCCCAAATGCTTAATCCTGTGTTCAAATCCCAAACTCTCTCTAACTTGGTTTGAGTCACTTTGCCTTTGTGGATCCCAGCTTTTTCTATAAAATGATGGAATTGATACTAGATAATGTCTAAGGTTCTCTTTAAGTCTAGAGTTCTGTGATTCTATAGATTTCTCCATAGAAACACTTCACATGCTATACGATGTACATACTTGTTAAAGTTTTAAACTCTATACGAAAGCAACTCTGTCTAATATTGTTTTTATTTAATATCTCTTCCAGTTATTGTCTTTCATCCTTTCTCCTTTTAAACACATAACTCTTAAAATTCTAATGAAGATACTTCTTCCTTTGTCATTCTTTTTGTAGTTTTTCTTCTTTTCTGTCTCCATTGCTCTGTAGTTGTTTACACTGAATCTAGACCTGCATGTTTGTTACAAAATGAAAACAGAATCCATCTGGTCTTGTCATCATTATAATAATATGTGGACTTAAATCTGCTGCACAGTTTTTAAAAATAATATTTTAAATAATAATACACGAGATTATTTGAAAAACAAGAACGCATAAAGAAAAAATTAGAATTGCCCAACACTCCCAATATTCAGAGATAGCAGCTGTTATTTTTTTGAAGAAATTTGGCATCACATTTTATATTATTTTCTCTTGATCCTTCGATGCACAAAACAGATTGCCTCCACCATTTCTAATTCTGCCCTCTTTATTTATACAGCTTTACTTTTCCCTAAACAGTAGATTTCTAATCTTTAGTAACCCTCTACTTTCACTGATTATGCACAGAAATTTTTGCTTATTAATGTTTCATTGGCATTTTCCCATGCGGTGTATTTTCAGTTTCTATTGTTATGCATATTGCAGAGGGTTGCATGAATATTCTTGCCTTATTTCAAGCTTTATCCATAATGTATTGGAATTCTGATCACATTTTCCTAGCGTTTTTATATATTTCACACGGTTAGAAGGCAACCCATATGCTGGCTCTATTTTTAAGCGATTTATGCCTCATTGTATTGACGACTGTCTCCTGAGACAAAGGCAGCTCTTCAGGCCCTTTTTGGTCACCCTGTTACTGGTTTGAACATACTGGAAAGTCAAGTCTATCATCTTCTTATTTGTAGCATAATTTTTAGACCAGAGTTATGATTCTGTCACTTGCTACCACTATAGCCTTTGCAATGAAATTATGAAAAATTTTAATCTGAATCCAAAAGTGTTGAGGACCTCCAATTACTGCTATTCTTTTGCTAGCTTCCTTAAATGAGATAGTCAAAAGCACTGGTGTCATGGATTTTATTATTTCCCTTTTCTCCAGAATCAAACCAAATATATCTGCCAAAGGCTGATTTTGACAGTAGGGGAATTATTTGCAAATGTAATGGTAAGCCAATCTGTTCCAGGAACTCTCTTTTCCCTCCTGAACTTTATTATGCTTTCCAGCTCTCAGACGGTTGCCTGTGCCACGTAAAATCCAGTCTCCCATTAGGAAAATAAACCGTGCAATCCCAGAGCATTAGACAGAGTCCTGTTTCACCCCCTAAGACTTGCATAATCATAAGAGGCTCTCTTTTCAGAGCTGGACCATGTGGATGGTCACCCCTAGGAGTCTCAGTGTCACTCACAAGATATTGCAGACTTCCTTCTCTGGGGAAAACAAACAGCATGAGGTAAACTCTGCTACTCGTTTCCTCTTTTCTTTTTACAGACACTTGTTTATTTGCTTACTTGCTTATTTACTTTCTCACTTTGCTAGCTAGCTATGCAGCTGTCTATCCAACCATGGACGCTTTTCTCCTTATCTGACTTATGTGGGTTAGAATGTCTCACCATGAAACTTGCCTGAGTCAGTGCCTCCTTCACCTTTCATCCACTTGCTTGCTCGTGTCTTTTTTTTTTATTAAAGATTTTTTAATGTTTATTTATTTGGGGGGGGGGAGGGGCAGAGAGAAGGAGAGACACAGAATCCCAAGCAGGCTCCACACCGTCAGTGCAGATTCCAAGGAGGGGCTTGAGCTCACAAACCTCAAGATCACCTGAGCCGAAATCAGACTCGGTTGCTTAACCGACTGAGCCACCAGGTGCCCCAACATGTCTTTAATTTCAGTGATTTCTTCTCCTCCTCGATTGATTCCCACTCTATTGGCTGCCTCCTTTGTCTCACAGACAGATTCCCCCCCATAACCCTGCCCGGCCCCAGTCTGCCGGCCTCTTCCTTGCCATTCTGTATCAAGATCTGATGTCGTTCCTCAATCTTACATATGCTGGTTCAGGCATTTCACTCCCCTGCTCTTCCGATTCCAAGCATGAAGCACAGCTACTCTCTTACCATACATCCTTGTTTTTTGGAAGCAAATTATTCCCTTTTATACTACACCATTCAAAAAAATTCAACTTCTTTTTTTTTCTTTTATCAAAGTAGAGATGGCACACAATGTTACATTCATTGATGGTGATGGACACCTCGGCCTTGTGCTATGCTCACTGCAGTGTTCAGTTTTACTTTTCATGATATCCATGCGTCTTTAGTTTTGCTTTCCTCCTTTAATGTTTGCCTGTTGTTTAACCTGAGAAGATGAAAGCTGAATGGAAAAGGAATCAAGGATTACAAAAGAAATAATCCACATTTAGGATGAATGACATCCACCATGTATCAGAAGCAGCAGTTAGGGGCCTTTCAGCAGAAGGGTTAGAAAACCGCTCATTCTATATTAGATGTAACATAAAGCCACCGAAACAGAGGTTCACAGGGAAGCATTTACGCGTAGCAAGGAGAGCTTGTGTAGGGGGCACCTGGCTGGCTCTGTCGGAAGAGCATGAGATTCTTGATCTCACGGGTCAGGAGTACGAGGCCCAGGTTGGGTGTAGAGGTTACTTAAATAACTACCTAACTTGTGTCTTTTGTGAAGGCCCAAACCGTAGAATTGACAAGATAGACAACTGATCTTCAATGAGATTAAAGCTTGTTGAGATGGGTTATGACTGTAACTTTGGTTATTTTATGGGGCCTTACTAGTCTCTGATAGCCATTCCCTCCCCAAATATTATAATTGAACTAGTAGAATTTCTGTTGGCCTCCAGGCTCCCAGATCTTCCTACAAAGACTGTCACAAGAATTTTAGATAGAAGGATCAACTCTCAGTGCTTGGAGGCAGTTTTAGAGGAAAAAGAAGATGATAGAAAACAATAATGAAGAAAAGGTCTTTCTATATACATACATATATGTTTATTTGATATTAGTTGGATACACTCTCTTGGTTTCAGAGATCAGTGCCATAAAAAGTACTCATATTCTCCCACAAAATCTTGTTCCACCATCATAAATAGAATATTGGGCTTATGCAGACCATGATCTGACCTGACTGGCACGTTATAAGATTTTAAACTATGAAATTTTTTTGTATTCATTTAGAAACCATGATATGCTATGCTTCAAATATGTTGATTTGGCAACTCCCCAAATCATCAGCCTTCTATGTTTTATGTAGTTGTTCTCTGAACAATTTTTGGCTGTGGTACGTGAGAATATTTTACAAGCAGCGTTTTTTTCTGCCTATTCTTTCTCCCTTCTTTCTCTTTTTCTGCCTTCCTTCCTCTTCCTTTTTTATTAGTAAACTATTGCTGTATAACAAATTACCTTCAAGCTTAGCAGTTTAAAACAACGAACATTTATTATTTCATAGTTTCTCTAGGTTAGGAATTCAGGAGAAGCTTAGAGGGGTGGTTCTGCATCTGGATTGAAGTCAAGCTGTTATCTAGGGGCTATAATCATGTTAAGGCTGGGCCGGGGCTGGACAATCTGCTTCCAAGGTGGTGTACTTGAAGGGCTATTGACAGTTGGTCTTAGTTCCTCTCCATAGGATTGCTTGAGTTGCCACACAACATGGCAGCTGGCTTCCCCCAGAGCAAGTGTCCAAGGGAGAGAGCAAGGAGGAAGTCACATTTCCTTTTATGACCTAGTCTTGGAAATGATACACCATCTCTTCCATCGTAGTTTGTTGGTTAGAAGCGAGTCAGTAAATCCAATGTGTACTCAAGAGGAGAGGAATCTAGTTTTACCTCTTGAATGGAGAATTATCAAAGAGATTGTGGACATATTTTGAAATCATCACACCTACCTCCTTCTTTCTCTCTTCCTTGGAATTTTTGTTTGATTAAATAAAACTGTAGGACATCCATGTTGCTTTCTTCTTCAAGGAATCGAAATAATATCCCCAAGGGAAACCGAGCAGCGGAGGACTGAGAACCAGAAAGCCAAATTTACTCTCAATTCTGTAGGTAAGGGACTTTGATTATGGGTGAGCCACTGAACCTTACTTGCCTCAATTTTATGCATTGTTTAGAAGCTTGACACTCTTTAAGGTTCTTTTTAAGCTCATTTAAGTTCATTCTTTTAAGCTCATTTACTTCATTCATTTATTTTTCAGGAAAGTAATACCTAACATTTGTTCTTTCACAACCCCAAAGATTAAATTCGTAGTTCTTTGTGTCTCTATCACTACGTAATTAGTTGGCTACATATTTGTGCTCCAGCCTTTAACTCCCATTGGTAATATATGGGTTTCCAGTCAACCCCAATCTATATCAGGGTCCCAACAGGAAAGAGATGGCATGTCCAAAGGAGAAAATTAGGAAAGTTTAATAAAGAGATTGTTACAATGGTGTGGGCAGGATTTAGGGAGACCAGCAAGGCACAGTGAATTATCTTGGGACTAGCAATGCTGGGGAACTGTTTCCACCCCAAGGCCCAAAAGGGGAAAAGGATGAGAGCTATTACCAAAACGCAGGAATGGAGAGGACCTTCCTAACAAGACCTGTGATCATTGGTCTAGAGAAGTAGCCTATTTGCAGTGACCCCATAAGGAGAGAGCTGAGGGATCAAATACCTGACCCTCATTTTTCTCCTCCCCTCTGATCTCTGATGTCCCATTCATTGGCCAAACCCAACCTTAACTGGCTAAGAGTAGATCTAACAAATGGAAAATAGGCAGAACATCCCCAAAAGAAAGTTAAAATTACACTTTGAACATGAAAATAGGAATAATTAAAACATTGTTGGTAAAATCAGACCTACATAGGAAAATCCCAACAGATTTTAATGCCCAGATATTAATCTGGATAATCTGCATATCACCATGGGAGTGGGGGCAAGACTTGATTGTTGATTATATGTAAGAAAGATTACAGTTAGTTAATTATATTATCCCATGTCTGGAGAATGAATGTGTACATAAAAGTAAGGGAGTCTATAAAAGGGATACTGAGAAAGATAGAATAGGGCAGATCCTCTAGCAGTGGCCAGAGGGATGTTGCCCTGACCCATGAACACCAATATCTACTGTGAGGCAGGTCTTGACTGAAGAGTGTAGGTGACCACATGGGGTTACCACTGCCTGGTGACACTGGGCATTAAGATCATCCAGCTTACCACCGCCCCTCCCCCCCACCCCCCGGCCCTTTGCTGTGATCCATTCTCTTCGAGTAATCTTGTGATGGTAATCTGTCTATTATGAAAGAATATACACTTCAGAGAGTACAAATATTCAAATCCTTTCTATTTATTTTTATTACTGTAAGTCAGTAAATTGACCTTCTGGTGCTTATATTTTTTCCTATGTCATCACTTCAGTCAGCCTGGCTAGGGAGTGTCCATCCCCAAGAGATGGAATTAGGCATTGGAGCAGATCATGTTTCTGTACCTACAAAGCCCAGAGATTGGGGAAACACCCTGCATGAAAATGAAGGTACCCTGGGAGGGCCTGCCATGTGCACTTACCCATGTTGGCATCTGTCTCAGCTTATTGTAATTTATAATTGCTTGTTTCATTGTTTGTTGCTGGGCTCTAAGCAAGGTTGATCTTGTTTTCTGATTTTATTGCCAGAAAACAAGATTAATAGCTATTTATGGAAATGAATGAATGAATGAATGAATGAACTTGTCAAGAATGAACTTAAGTGTATGGATCTTTCCCAAAGTCACCTAACTGAAAATTTTCTTTAAACTTCAGCACCTTAAATTGTGTAGCTTATCTGGACTCTCCCTCGGTTCTTGGTTTCCTCATTGAGCATCCTTCTTTCATCTTTCATGATTCCTCATTTGGAGCAGAATCCTAATCCCTTTTAATCTCTGACTCTCTCTCTCTCTGTCTCTCTCTCTCTGTCTCTCTCTCTCTCTCTCTACCTCTCTCTCTCTCTCTGTGTCTCTCTTTCCCTCTCTCTCTCCCTCTCTCTCTCTCTCTATATATATGTTTTTTTCAACTTGTGCATTAA
Source organism: Panthera onca (assembly GCF_046562875.1). NCBI lineage: Eukaryota > Metazoa > Chordata > Mammalia > Carnivora > Felidae > Panthera > Panthera onca. The sequence goes on from NC_138340.1 coordinate 77,726,346, forward strand.
CCTTTGCTATTCAGCTTCATCATAATGCTTTCACACCAACCTGCCTTCATCATATTTTCTTTTTTCTTTCCTTTTTTATTTTTTTTATTTTTTTTTTTTTAAATTTTTTTTTTTTTTCAACGTTTATTTTTTTTTATTTTTGGGACAGAGAGAGACAGAGCATGAACGGGGGAGGGACAGAGAGAGAGGGAGACACAGAATCGGAAACAGGCTCCAGGCTCCGAGCCATCAGCCCAGAGCCCGACGCGGGGCTCGAACTCACGGACCGTGAGATCGTGACCTGGCTGAAGTCGGACGCTTAACCGACTGCGCCACCCAGGTGCCCTTTTCTTTCCTTTTTTAAAAGAAAAAAAATTTTTAAGAGTTGTTTTGTTTTTTGGTTTTTTTTTTTTTACATCCAAATTAGTTAGCATATAGTGCAACAATGATTTTAGGAGTAGATTCCTTAATGCCCCCTATCCATTTAGCCCATCCCCCCCATACCCCCTCCAGTAACCCTCAGTTTGTTCTCCATATTTAAGAGTCTCTTCTGTTTTGTCCCCCTCCCTGTTTTTGTATTATTTTTGCTTCCCTTCCTTTATGTTCATCTGTTTTGTATCTTAAAGTCTTCATATGAGTGAAATCATATGATATTTGTCTTTCACTGACTGACAAATTTCACTTAGCATAATACCCTCTAGTTCCATCCATGTAGTTGCAAATGGCAAGATTTCATTCTTTTTGATTGCCAAGTAATACTCCATTGTATATCTATACCATATCTTCTTTATCCATTCATCCATCAATGGATAAAAGAAAAAAAAAATTTTAGTGTTTATTTTTGAGAGAGAGACAGAGACAGAGTGCAAGTGAGGGAGGGGTAGAGGAAGAGGGAGAATCTGAAGCAGGCTCTAGGCACTGAGCTGTCAGCACAGAGGCTGACACGAGGCTCACATTCATGAACCGTGAGATCATGACCTGAGCCAAAGTCTAAGGCTTAACCAACTGAGCCACCCAGGTGCCCCACTTTCCGTTTTTTTTTTTTTTCTTGGTAAGTGGGAGTTCAAAATTCCTGTTTTTTATTAGTTTTTCCTCTTTGCTCCCATTTGTCTTTCCATTTCTGTTCCTTCTCCCTTAATATCACTGACTTAAGTTGTCTTTCCCATACTCCCACCCCTTGCCTTGTTCTGTTTACTCCTGCATCTGCATCAAGTGAGGCACAATTTTCCTCTTGTGTCTCACAGTCTATAAGTTCCTGGTTATGGCTGTTGCCAAGTGCTCCTTTGCCTAACTGCTCTTTTCTGGCTCTGATACATTATATCTCATATGCCAGTTGGTTTTTTTTTTTGGTGGGAGGGGTGGGTTTTTTTTTAGGTCCACGTGGCAGTTCCAATCTCATATGCCATTTTTAAAAAGTTCTAGGGAAGTGGGGGGATGGGCAAAATGGGTGAAAGGAAGCAGGAGGTACAGGCTTCCAATTATGAAATGAGTAAGTCACGAGGATGAAAGGTACAGCACAGGGAATATAGTCAGTGATACGGTGATAGGGTTGTATGGTGACAGATGGTAGGTAGGCTTGTGAGCATAGCATAAGAGCAAAGCATAGCATAACATAAGGTGTAGACTTGTCGAGGCATTCTGTTGTACACCTGAAACTATGTAACACTGTATGTGTCTACTACATTTCAATAAAAAAAGAGAAAAACGTTCTATACTGCAAATTTTCAAGGACACCTAAAAATAGGGAGAATAATAGAATCCCTATCACCTAGCTTCAACAATTACTGACATTTGCCAGTTTTGTTTCTAGATGTGACTTTCTAGGATAATATATGACCGAGCTATACCTCCAGCAGGCACGCACGATACAGATGTGTTTGGATGCCCTCTGGAGCCACAGAATGTCCAGTGGAGCTCACTGCTCACTGCCCTGCTTGCCCTCACATGCTCTGAACAAACCTAGTTAGTTCTCAGTGTGCTGTTGATACCATTTGTGGCCTTCTCTCTCCCCTCTCCTACACTGTGAGCTCTTTAAGGCTGGGAGTTTCATCCTCTTCCTTATCTCCCGGCACCTGGCACATAATGCCTGACACTTAGTGGCTCTTAACTTAAAGTTCTGGGGGCACCTGGGCGGCTCAGTAGCTTGAGTGTCGACTTGGCTCAGGTTACAATCTCACGATTCATGTGTTCAAACAGCTCATCAGGCTCTGTGCTGACAGCTCAGAGCCTGCTTCAGATTCTGTGTCTCCCTCTCTCTCTGCCCTTCCCTGCTCGCACACTGTCTCTCTCAAAAATAAACATTAATTTTTTTTTAATTAAAAAAAGTTCTGGAAAGAATGAATGAAAAAATATATTGCAATGACTCACCTATTTCAAATAAAATATTCAGGTATCCTGGTCACTTCTGGGCAGTGGTCTGCTCTCCCTTCTTCTGTTTCCAGCTTTTTTTCTCTGAGACAATGCAGTTTTTCATTCAGTTGATTCAGGCTACGTGTTTTGATGCCACTTTCTACATTTCTACAATATGTGCATTGTATCTATCAGCCGTTCTCCTTCTAAATAATATGAATGCCAACATTTATGTACACTTATGTGCTGGGCACTGTACAAAGTTCTCTGCAAATGTTATCTTTGTCAATCCTGAATCACAAAAGCCCCTGAACTAGAAACTGTTATCATGCTTAATTACCAGATGAGGAAGCCTTGGTCCAGAGAGAATATGGAATATGTCAAGGTCATACCACCAATGAGGGGAGGAGTCTGTACTTAAACCTGGATTCCAGAACTTGAGCATCTAACTGCTGTGCCACACTACCATGGCTGCGTCTTTATCTTTGGTTGGCTTAGTGCTATTTGTGTCCAGTCAACACTAAATCTTTCTCTGTGGATACTGTGTCCAAAATAAATAAGAAATCGCTCTGCTCCTAGAGCTTGATTCTTGCTCTTTTCTGCCCTCTCACCCTTGGCAACTGAATCACTGCAGAAATGCCTCTTGAAGTCTTCCCCAGTGACTTCCTAATCTGAATTCCCACACAACATCCTCATGCAGACACTTGTTGACCACTTTTCATCTGACGCTGATGACAAATCATCCTCTGGATGGCTTCAACCATCGACTTGCCTTTCCTTCAGGAACCGAAGAAGTCTTTCTTCTCCTGCGGAAGTGCAGGCCCACACTAACAGGACACTTCTCTTGTCTTTTCTCTTTGCTTGTTCCTGAATTTTACTTTAGCCTTTTTCTTATATCATCACTTCAGTCAACATGGGCTTCAAATCTCCCCTTCCTTGGCTTGCTTACCATCATAGTCATGTCTGTGATCACTGGAGGGGGCATATATTTTTTCTGTGCTCAGTATCGCTTTGGGGCATCACCCTTCACACCCATCCCTCTTGATCTGTATGTTCTGGTGGTACTGGCCTTCCTCCTGGCTCTAGGGCTGAGTGCATGAACCAGGCCTGGCCAATCAATTCTAAATTACTCCAACCATAGTAATTGCACCAGGATGAGCACATGACTGATGGTGTTGAATCCTTCAAGAGGTCTCGGACTATTGATCAAGAGTCATTCTCTCCCGAGATTGTACATACTAGGGATGATAGAAGCCTGAAACCGCTGGTGGCCATCTCTGTCATGTGTAGAAAGAGCATGCTTAAGAGTGGCATCTTCAGGGGTGCCTGGGTGGCTCAGTTGGTAAGCGTCTGACTCTTGGTTTCGGCTCAAGTCATGATCTCACGGCTTCATGGTTTTGAGCCCTGCCCTGGGCTCTGTGCTGGCAGTGCAGAGCTGCTTGGAATTCTCTCTCCATATCACTCTGCCCTACGCCATTCATGCTGTCTCTGTCTCTCTCTCAGGAAAAAAAAAAAAAGGAATGGTGTCTTCGTGGAGAATACAGTATCAGAAAACGAAGAGGTACATATTCCTGACCCCATAGTTGAAAGCCTGAATCAAACCAGGCCTAAAGTCACCTCCACCTCTGAACATGATAACCATCAGCAGGAAAACCTTCTACAGAGTATCTCTATACTATTATTAGGATAAAGGGAACACCTACCCTTCATTAATTGTAAATACTATGTTTGACTGGGTGTTGAGGGAGGAGGCAGCTATAAGAGCAGGAAGTTTGAAACCTTGCCCTGAGTGGGCCTTAGGGGTTCTGTAAAAGTTCCTTAGGGGACACCATGGAAACCAGAAAGCAGGGCTAAGAATAGCTCTGTATTTGTTTTATATATTGGGCTTCAAAATAAGGTTTCTGAAGAAAGGCTCTGTTGCTAACAAAAGCAAAAACAAAAATCCTTTGAAAATTGATGCACTGTTTATGTTAGTTCTCCTAGAAACCCAAGTTCTCCTATTCTCTGGATCCTGCTTTGCACCCTGCTTTGGCTGAACTTATACGTCCCCCCCCCCCCCCCCCCCCCCCCCCCGTCTACACAATCACTGAGTTGTGTGTCATGCTTTTTGTCCCTCCCCATCTCAGTAGTGATCAATCAGGCATTTCCTCCACATACTCTTCTCTCCTTTCTCCTGGGTAACAGCAAATTCAGATGTTCAACAAAATTCCAAGTCAGCAAATATTTAGTGAGGGCAAAGTAGTGCTGTGTGCGGTGTTTTGTAACATTCATGAATTCTTTCAACGCCCTGAGGGATGGGTAGCTATTTACATTTGTGTTTAATGAATGAGGTGAACTGATCATCTCAAAAGGACACAGGGCAAATTGTTGGTAGAGCTAGAAATAGTACAACCACTAACTGTAGGCAGGTATAATAGAAGGAGCCTGAAGTTGGGGAACAGACAGAGTTGGAGTTGAATCCTGGTTTGTGACATACTTATTTTTGGAACTTGAGCAAATTATTCAAGCTCCCTGAGCCTCCGTTCTCTACCCATGAGATGTAATATCCTCTACCTTCTAATGACATATGTGGATTGTATTAAATAATGTGTGAAACATATTAGCATGAAATTGGCTCAGGAACTGTTAGTTTCCTTCCACCCCACCAGGAAATACGGGTGTTCCTCCATCCAGGATGATTTTCACGTAAAAGAGGCCTGTGTTGTGTAACTCCCTTTTTGTACCGTTTTCCATTGAGATGCTCATGCATGTAGGACATATTGTACTATAAATCATAATATTTAGTCATTTCATTGTCGATAATACCCTTGTTGGCCAGGAGAGAGCAAAGGCCTGTTACTATGAATTTGCAACACCAAGATTCTGGGAGGAAAGAATCAACACCAAATGGCAGACTTTCAACAAATTGCAACTTCTCTCCAGCTGTCAGAGCCCAGCTATCATTTACTGAATCAGCGATCACATATTTAGGCCTAATGACCACTAAGCACTGTTTGAGGGGCTGGAGCCCATTGTAATGGAAACAAGACAGACTAGTCTGTGAAAATGACGGAAGTGGATATGGATGACCTGTCTGCTCTGCCCTCCTGCCCTTCAAGGCCCTTATATTTGCTGCAATAGCTTAGGATGGGAGCAGCAAATTGTATTTTTGTACAGCTGAGCTAAGAATAATTTTTACATTTTTAAAGAGATCCTGTATAGCCTGCAAAGCCTAAAATGTTTGCCATCTGGCCCTTCAAAGAAAATATTTGCTGACTCCTGGTTTAGAGTCACCTTATAATTCTTCCATCAAGATCAGAATAAAGAGTTTCATGGTATAATTACTAGAGTATTTTTTATTAATAATTTGTTATTATATAAAGCATTATTAAGAATTATTTATTATGGGGGCTCCTGGGTGGTTCAGTCAGTTAAGCATCCGACTTCGGCTCAGGTCATGATCTCACGGTCCGTGAGTTCGAGCCCTGCATCTGGCTCTGTGCTGATGGCTCAGAGCCTGGAGCCTGTTTCAGATTCTGTGTCTCCCTCTCTCTGACCCTCCCCCGTTCATGCTCTGTCTCTCCCTGTCTCAAAAATAAATAAATGTTAAAAAAAAATTAAAAGAATTATTTATTATGATTGTTAAACAGTATTTTTAAAATATTGTTTATTTTTGAGAGAGAGAGGAGTGTGATTGGGAGAGGGGCAGAGGGAGACAGACACAGCATCGAAAGCAGGCTGCAAGCTCCAAGCTGTCAGCACAGCCATAAGATCATGACCTGAGCTGAAGTCAGATGCTTAACCAATTGAGCCACTCAGGCACCCCTGATTGTTAAACAGTATTAAAGGATAGAAAGCGATGGGTAGTGAGAAGGTAGATTTTTATATCAATTTTGCAAGAAAGTACAGTAAAATCTTGGTTTGTAAGCATAATCCATTTCAGAAACATGCTTGTAATGCAAAGCACTTGTATAGCAAAGCAAGTTTCAGGAACCATTGGCTCAGTTGTGATCATGTAACATTCAGCATCACGTACTACTCGTATTGCAAGACATCGCTCATTTATCGAATTAAAATTTATTAGAAATGTTTGCTCATCTTGTGGAACACTCACAGAACAAGTTACTTGCAACCAAAGGTTTTCTTGTAATTCTCTTTTGTTAGGTCATTTGACTATCACTTTGTTTTCCTAGACTATAACCTCCACATAAAAGGGGGACCTTCCCTATACAGCTTTCCTGGGGTTTTCCAATGTTTTTTCCCTGTACCAAAAACAGAAGTTGAGAAGATGACATGGGGAAGGGTCATCATTCCCCTGTGACAATGGGGAAGGAAGGAGAAAAGTTACTTCATTGTCACTCCAGCCCTTTGACAATTGAAAAATCTTCACCTTTCCATTTAAGTATGCCCTGCATTTCTTGCCTGTGCCACATTTATTTAAAATGGAACAGCCTTCCTTGTACTTGTCTAGATGTTTCTTAACACTTTCTCTTTCATGCTCACATATTTCCCTTCCCTTGCTGCTTTCCCTGGCTTCTCCTACGTGGGCAAAGTGAGAGTCACTGGCTAGTGCACTCTTAGCGTTGACTTCCTGTTGACTTTCACCTCGAAGGGTAATTCAGAGCCTGGGAGTGGCACCCTCTTCTTCCTCCTGTAAAATGCTTCCAGGTAACGAGACTGTCGGTGCCCACCCAAAGCTTGTGTAGGCCCCCCTGGTGTCAATCCTCATATAGAAGAGCCCATGACAAACCAAGCTCACAGGGCACATGATGTGGAAGCTTCCAGCTCTAGGCACAAGTGTCCTGGGTTGGGTGTTAACAGTCCAGTTTCAGCTCTTCTTCCTCTGCTTCATCTTGTTGAATCTGGGCCAGTTACTTAGCTTTTGAATGCTTAAATTCTCACATCTGTAACATTAAGATAATGCCGACTCTCATCTCAGCTTCTGGGAATAGAATTAAACTGTATATGGACATTGATGTTCCCATAGTAACAGTCACGTAAGGTATCTAGCCTGCCACCAGAGGCAATAAATTATTTATGATAAGTACTTGTAAAAACTCCTAACTGTCACTGTAATAAAAGATTCTTACAGGAAATCCTGGGGATATACTTTCACATTAATTTGCATTCATTATTTCAGGAAGAGTTCACTCTGCTCCCAACTACCAAATTCTAAACTCCCAGAATCAAATCAATTAGCACAGGCTGGAGCTGCTGAATTCAAAAGCAGAACAGAGTCCTCCCGTGGCCCCTGTGAGGGGAAGGAAGAGACTGACTTCCTGGGGCTATTTATTAAAACCTGGGAGGAGTCAGTGGGTGTGGCTTCTCGGGGAGAGACAGCTCCAGCTTGGGGCTGCATAAAGAAAACAAGAATGATAGCTATAGCTCTACAAAAAAAAAAAACCAAATGTATTATAATATTATTAGCGTTGTTATTATTATTGGGGAAATTTTAAATGTACAATAAAACACAAACAAAAATGTAATAATAATCCCTCATCCTCATTCAGAGATAACCATTAACATTTTCGTTTGTAGCCTTCCTACCTTTCTTTATATTTATATTTTTACAAATATTGTTTGGTAGCCTGCTTCTTATATTTGTGAACATGTGTCCAAGTTATTAAATATTCTTTTCAGAACATAATTGGCTGGAAATGCACCATAAGGATGTATCACAATTCACAATTGGTCAACATTTAGGTTGTATCCTGACTTGTCTTTTAATTAAACTTGATTCATATTTAGCCTGAGATCTCGCATTAATTTAGCTGACAGATTTAGACCTACAAATATTTTGAACCATCCTAATACTTCCATTGCTAACAACACCCTCTTCCTTCCCAATGGTTTTGCTATTAGCCCATAGTGCAAATACACCCAAACTCCCCTTCAAAAACAAATTTCTGTGAAATTCTGTGAAATTTTTATTTTTCCATATTCTTTGGACCTTGCATGTGGATCTTTTGCCTAAAACGTGATCTTCTTTCTTAATTTTATTGAAAATATCTTTTTTTCTTTCTTAATTCTACAATGGTGAACTACAATAGTGATCTTCATTTTAATTTCAAATTTGTCCTTATTATTCTCTTTTGATAATATTATTTGACTTGCTTTTCCCACGAAGGTTTTATTCTTTCACCCAGATCTCAAACTTTTTAGTATCAAGATTCCTTTACAAATTCATTGAGGACCCCAAAGAGCTTTTGGTTATGTAAGTTATATCTATTGCTGTTTGCCATATTAGAAATTAAAACTGAGAAATTTAAGAAATACTTTCATATTTCATTTTAAAGTAATGATAGAAGCCTATAACGTATTAACATAAATACATATTTTATGACAGATAACTGTATTTTGCCAAGCGAAATCCAGTGAGAAGAATGGTATTGTTTTACATCTTGCAAATCTCTTTAAATGTCTAGCCTGACAAAAGGCAGTTGGATTCAACAATCTGCTTCTGCATTGACCCCATTGCCATGTGTTGTTTTTATTGAAGTTCATGTACGGAGAAAACCCTGCCTCACACAGATACGTGGTTGGAAAAGGAAGGACCTGGCTGGCCCTCTGCAAGATCTCTGGGCTTACAGTGATCCTCTCTCAGCCTACATGTTAGGAACCACTGACTATAAGTGCTGGACAGCCTTTTTATGCTTCGGTTTCCTTTTTGTAAAAATATGGTGGTAATAACAGCATTTCAAAGTGTTCTGAAATTATAATGTGAAAACTGCTACAGTGACAGGCAGAAATCTACACCTGTTCATAAAACAGGAAAACTGTTCTCTTGTTTGGGAGATATGTAGCTATCCAAAGTAACATGGTTACTAAAGGAATAGATATTTCCAATAGGTATGTAGGTTTCACATTCCACCACGGCAACCAAAAACTAGGAATTTTCAAAAGAAAATTTTAAAGTGTCTTATGTAGTTTTGGTAAAGAAACATTTTTTTTTCAGGAGGGTAAGATATGAATTCTGGCTCAATTTCAAAGTGGAGATCTATTTCTCTGAAACCCAGTGCATAGTTATCTTGGCATTCTTTGATCTAGAAAATGTGCTCATGTGTTTTGTTTTAGCTTAGGTCAAGGGTAGAACTAATCCCTATTGGACATTTTAAAGCCAGAATATATGGAGAACAAACAGAGGGTTACTGGAGGGGGGTGTGGGAGGAGGGATGGGCTAAATGGGTAAGGGGCATTAAGGAATCTACTCCTGAAATCATTGTTGCACTATATGCTAAATAATTTGGATGTAAATTAAAAAAAATTAATGAAAAAAAATAATAAAGCCAGAATGTAAGTTTTTCATGGCAGACCTCATAATGGGTTCTGTGTACTGCAACAGATACAGTATGAGCTAGACTGATTGTAATATACATATTTGGCAGTGGGCTTGCTTGCAGGTACCCTGTGCAGCTGAAATGTGGGGATAACTCCCAGGGCTGGTTTACAGCAGTAGACATTCCGTTTCAACTGACACAGTGACTCAGCCTGGGAAGGTGAGATTTGAGGGGCAGAATGGCACAGAACCCTCTGTCCTTTACCCCCACCCAGAGGTCCAGTGGATTGTCCAGCCCCCAGGAGAACCACTCACTGATCTGGCGGTTGCTTCGATGGCCATGTTTGGGGTGGGGCCCAGATGTTTTCCTCTGATCTGCCCCCAATTCTGGATTGTATCTCAACGTAGCATCTCCTGTTGTTGAACAGTGGTTGCAGCCCGGATTTCAGAGAGCTTGAGTTGCGTCTGCATTTGGCAAATGGAGTTAATGGGCTGGGTGAGGACAAAAGTGAGAAAGGATAGGAAAGTGTTTTGAAAATACTTTTAAGTGCAACCATTGTCGGGGGCGCCCGTGTGGCTCCGTTGGTTGAGTGTCCAACTCTTGATCTCAGCTCAGGGCTTGATCTCAGGGTCTTGATCTCAGGGTCGTGAGTTCAAGCCCTGCATTGGGCCCCCACATGGGGCATGAAGCGTACTTAAAAAAAAAAAAGAAAAAAAAAAGGTGCAAGAATTGTTATTATTGCTCTTAAACCAGTAAACTGAGAAACCAGCCTAGTGTGAGGAGCTGTGGTGAAGAGAGACACCAGGCTTGAGGGGGTTCTTTCATTTGCTTCTAGCAGGTGAGGGAAAGAACTTGCCAGATCCTTCCCAGATCTTGTTATGCTAATCCTCCTGTCTATGGAGTTCCTGAAGTTGTTAATTTAATATTGGCTAACCAGCCACTTGTTGATTCCCCCAATCCTCCCTTAAGTCACAAAAGAAGGTATGGTCTGGTACTGAATATTTTTATGTCCCTAAATAATCACTTGTTCTGTCACTGCAAAAATGATTGCACCCTTCATTACCAATGACTTTATTTTTCAAGTCTTTTCTACTTCTTTGACATCTGAAAGTAGCTGATAACATCATGGAATATAGTCATTGTGAGAATATAGCACATAGTTCAGTGTGCATGTCCAGTGTTTTAAAAATCCTCTATTAATTAATTTTCAGTTTAAAGTAGGCAGAACCTTGGCACGGAATGGATTTTTGAATTTAGAAATTGGTTCTTGAGTGAAATCTTAGCTTCTTTGTGTTTAATTAGACTTCAATTGCTGCACTTAAAAAAGGTCACCTAAATTTGGAAAAGACAACCGATTCTAATTGTGACAATCTCACACTTGCTGAATTTTGTCAGAAAGGTTAAAGCACTTTTTTCCATTTACTAAGTAACATTTCTACATACTCCCACCACACTGGCACACCAAAAGCTCTTGGCTTCTAAGGAAATGAGGCAATCGTATTTGAATGGATTAGGCTTTGAATTCTTGTGACCAGAGGTTCATCAGCTCCTCGTATGCAAACATTTTAGACTATATGCACCAAATTTTCTTTGCTGCAATAATGGAACTGTGTTTCCATTGGGTCTAATAGACTCATACCAAATGGGTCTATTAGAGGTGTTGCTGGTTGCCTAAGAAAGTGTGTGCAAAGCACTTAGAGTTTCCTGAGATAGCTGGAAATAAATTAAAGTGACTTTACTTCTAGAGAACCAGGGTAAGATAAACTGAGTGACTGAGGGAGAGGGTTCAGTAGGAATACAGGTAGAGGACCTTGGAAGAAGGAGCTCTGAAAATCCTGCCCTGGGATTGCAGAAGTTTCTCCAGTTGCCATGGTTACTGTGTCAATAAGAACTACTAGGCTACATAGCATCATCCAGTTTTGGGGTTCCATGGAAAATGGAGCTATGTTCTTAAGCTGATGGCTGAGCACCGGACAAAAAGCTCCAGCTTCCTGGGAACCATGTCAACTTAGTTTATATATAAGTATTGGCCAAAATATTTTAGCCAAAAACATCTCACATAGACTACTATCCAAGCATCAGTTGGATTATCATTATTATTATTTTAACTCCTGACTATATATAAAGAGCCAAGGATTTTTTTCCCCAGCTTTATTAAGATAAAATTAACATGTACCGTTATATGTTTAAGGTGTATGACATGATGATTTGATGTATGTATGAATTGCAAAATGATTACTGTAATAAAGTTGGTTAATATATCCATCATCTTACATAGTTACCCTTATTTCCCTCTGGTTTTATTGAGGTATAACTGACACACAGCAGTGTGTACGTTTTTTTTTAATATATGAAATTTATTGTCAAATTGGTTTCCATACAACACCCAGTGCTCATCCCAAAAGATCCCCTCTTCAATGCCCATCACCTACCCTCCCCCCGCCCCACCCCCCATCAATCCTCAGTTCTCAGTTTTCAAGAGTCTCTTCTGGGGGCGCCTGGGTAGCTCAGTCAGTTAAGCGTCCGACTTCAGCTCAGGTCACGATCTCGTGGTCCGTGAGTTCGAGCCCCGGTCGGGCTCTGGGCTGATGGCACAGAGCCTGGAGTCTGCTTCCGATTCTGTGTCTCCGTCTCTCTCTGCCCCTCCCCCGTTCATGCTCTGTCTCTCTCTGTCTCAAAACTAAATAAACTTAAAAAGAAAAAAAAAGAGTCTCTTATGCTTTGGCTCTCTCCCACTCTAACCTCTTTTTTTTTTTAATTTCCTTCCCCTCCCCCATTGGTTTCTGTTAAGTTTCTCAGGATCCACATAAGAGTGAAAACATATGGTATCTGTCTTTCTCTGTATGGCTTATTTCACTTAGCATCACACTCTCCAGTTCCATCCACGTTGCTACAAAGGGCCATATTTCATTCTTTCTCATTGTCACGTAGTACTCCATTGTGTATATAAACCACAATTTCTTTATCCATTCATCAGTTGATGGACATTTAGGCTTTTTCCACAATTTGGCTATTGTTGAGAGTGCTGCTATAAACATTGGGGTACAAGTGCCCCTATGCATCACCACTCCTGTATCCCTTGGGTAAATTCCTAGCAGTGCTACTGCTGGGTCATAGGGTAGGTCTATTTTTAATTTTTTGAGGAACCTCCACACTGTCTTCCAGAGCGGCTGCATCAGTTTGCATTCCCACCAACAGTGCAAGAGGGTTCCCGTTTCTCCACATCCTCCCCAGCATCTATAGTCTCCTGATGTGTTCATTTTGGCCACTCTGACTGGCATGAGGTGATATGTGAGTGTGGTTTTGATTTGTATTTCCCTGATGAGGAGCAATGTTGAGCATCTTTTCATGTGCCTGTTGGCCATCTGGATGTCTTCTTTAGAGAAGTGTCTATTCGTGTTTTCTGCCCATTTCTTCACTGGATTATTTGTTTTTCGGGTGTGGAGTGAGCTTCTTTTTCGGGTGTGGAGTGAGCTCTTTATAGATTTTGGATACTAGCACTTTGTCCTATATGTCATTTGCAAATATCTTTTCCCATTCCGTTGGCTGCCTTTTAGTTTTGTTGATTGTTTCCTTTGCTGTGCAGAAGCTTTTTATCTTCATGAGGTCCCAATAGTTCATTTTTGCTTTTAATTCCCTTGCCTTTGGAGATGTGTCAAGTAAGAAATTGCTACGGCTGAGGTCAGAGAGGTCTTTTCCTGCTGTCTCCTCTAGTGTATTGATGGTTTTCTGTCTCACATTTAGGTCTTTATCCATTTTGAGTTTGTTTTTGTGAATGGTGTAAGAAAGTGGTCTAGTTTCAACCTTCTGAATGTTGCTATCCAGTTCTCCCAGCTCCATTTGTTAAAGAGACTGTCTATTTTCCATTGGATGTTCTTTCCTGCTTTGTCAAAGATGAGTTGGCCATACTTTTGTGGGTCTAGTTCCGGGGTTTCTATTCTATTCCATTGGCCTATGTGTCTGTTTTTGTGCCAATACCATGCTGCCTTGATGATTACAGCTTTGTAGTAGAGGCTAAAGTCTGGGATTGTGATGCCTCCTGCTTTGGTCTTCTTCTTCAAAATTACTTTGGCTATTGGGGGCCTTTTGTGGTTCCATATGAATTTTAGGATTGCTTGTTCTAGCTTCGAGAAGAATGCTGGTGCAATTTTGATTGGGATTGCATTGAATGTGTAGATAGCTTTGGGTAGTATTGACATTTGAACAATATTTATTCTTCCAACCCATGAGCACGGAGTGTTTTTCCATTTCTTTATATCTTCCTCAATTTCCTTCATAAGCTTTCTATAGTTTTCAGCATACAGATCTTTTACATCTTTGGTCAGGTTTATTCCTAGGTATTTTATGCTTCTCGGTGCCATTGTGAATGGGATCCGTTACTTTATTTGTCTTTCTGTTGCTTCATTATTAGTGTTTAAGAATGCAACTGATTTCTGTACATTGATTTTGTATCCTGCGACTTTGCTGAATTCATGTATCAGTTCTAGCAGACTTTTGTTGCAGTCTGTCGGGTTTTCCATGTATAATATCATGTCATCTGCAAAAAGTGAAAGCTTAACTTCATCTATGCCAATTTTGATGCCTTTGATTTCCTTTTGTTGTCTGATTGCTGATGCTAGAAGCTCCAACACTATGTTAAACAACAGCGGTGAGAGTGGACATCCCTGTTGTGTTCCTGATCTCAGGGGGAAAGCTCTCAGTTTTTCTCCATTGAGGATGATATTAGCTGTGGGCTTTTCATAAATGGCTTTTATGATGTTTTAAGTATGTTCCTTCTATCCCGACTTTCTCGAAGGTTTTTATTAAGAAAAGATGCTGAATTTTGTCAAATGCTTTTTCTGCATCGATTGACAGGATCATATGGTTCTTATCTTTTCTTTTATTAATGTGATGTATCACATTGATTGATTTGCGAATGTTAAACCAGCCCTGCAGCCCAGGAATGAATCCCACTTGATCATGGTGAATAATTCTTTTTATATGCTTTTGAATTCGATTTGCTAGTATCTTATTGAGAATTTTTGCATCCATACTCATCAGGGATATTGGCCTGTAGTTCTCTTTTTTTACTGGGTCTCTGTCTGGTTTAGGAATCAAAGTAATGCTGGCTTCATAGAATGAGTCTGGAAGTTTTCCTTCTCTTTCTATTTTTTGGAATAGCTTGAGAAGGATAGGTATTATCTCTGCTTTAAATGTCTGGTAGAATTCCCCAGGGAAGCCATCTGGTCTCGGACTCTTATTTGTTGGGAGATTTTTGATGACTGATTCAGTTTCTTCACTGGTTATGGGTCTGTTCATGCTTTCTATTTCTTCCTGTTTGAGTTTTGGAAGTGTGTGGGTGTTTAGGAATTTGTCCATTTCTTCCAGGTTGTCCAGTTTGTTGGCATATAATTTTTCATAGTATTCCCTGATAATTGCTTGTATTTCTGAGGGATTGGTTGTAATAATTCCATTTTCATTCATGATTTTATCTATTTGGGTCATCTCCCTTTTCTTTATGAGAAGCCTGGCTAGAGGTTTATCAATTTTGTTTATTTTTTCAAGAAACCAACTCTTGGTTTCATTGATCTCCTCTACAGTTTTTTTAGATTCTGTATTGTTTATTTCTGCTCTGATTTTATTATTTCTCTTCTTCTGCTGGGTTTGGGGTGTCTTTGCTGCTCTGCTTCTGTTTCCTTTAGGTGTGCTGTTAGATTTTGTATTTGGGATTTTTCTTGTTTCTTGAGATAGGCCTGGATTGCAATGTATTTTCCTCTCAGGAAGCAGTGTGTACGTTTAAAGGTGGTCCACATAAGGACTCAACATACATACATTGTGAAATGATCACCACAATAAGTTTAGTTAATATCTCTTCATATCATTACAAAATTTTTTTTGCCTTGTGATGAGAACTTCTAGGATCTACTTTCTTAGCAACTTTCAAATATACCATACAGCAGCATTGACTATAGCCACTGTACAACTATAGTATAATTACCTCGTCTCTACTTACTTATCTTACAACTGGAACTTTGTACCTATCGACCACCTTCATCCATTCCCCCTGCCCAGCTGACCATTTTGTGTGTGTATGTATGGTGAGAATGTTCAAGATCTACTCTTTAGCAACTTTCAAGTATACTATACAGTATATATTGTTTTATATGTCATATATATGCATGTATTGTATATAGTTAATAGAGATTTTTTTTAAAGCAGGTTTCACCTTCATTTTTGTGAACTTTCTCACACATCTGAGTGCTGATTTCAAACACTATGAAATTACTACAGTGCTTAAAATGCAGTTTTGCATTACAGCAAAGCAGCAGCCTGAGCTATAATGTTCCCGTGGATGTCTCTGAAAGGACAGGGGTGACCACATTCAAGTTAGAATTTGGGAAAGAGGAGCAGAGATAGGGAGGGCTATCAAACCTACCACCACCATAGCTGCTGCTGTGGTCGCCCTGATAAAGACAGGAGGAAGTAAGGCAGCCCAAGATCTTTGACCTTGAAGCCCTTGATCTACCAGCAAGCGAAAAATAGTGCTGAAGAATTTATCAGCATCCAGTTTCTCAAGAAGAGTTGAACAGTGCTATGGAAGATGAACCAGTGTCTGTTTTACAGTGTTTCTGGCAAGAAGGCTTGCACTCCTGTTTTAGATATAATGACCACCCTCAGAATTTTGAATATCTCATAGGGATATCTTCCCAAAGCCTGTAGGATATGACTCGTTATATCAGAATCTTGAGCCAAAGACAACTTAGTTGTGGAGGACTTGCAGAAAATGACATTTCATCTCTAAGTCTAGCTAATACACTAATTCCTTTAAAGGTCTAGGTCTGGGATTCTTTACTGTCCCACTAATGGTGAGGATGTTCCCAGGACAAAGGGACCTAGCATTTCTGCTTGGCCCAAGAGAAGCTGGCTAGAGATTTTTTCCCTCTTATGTTTTCTCCTTACCTAGTAGCCCTATTCTCTATTAGATTGCTTTTAAGAAAGAATTTGATCAACTCCTTTCTCCGAAGAGACAGAAAGAGAAAATAAACAAAGGTTTGATGTGTTCTCTTTCTCAGGAGTACCCTCATTAGGGATCTAAGGGATGAAACTCTATTGGTAGAATTTCAAAACTCAGCTAGCCTAGTGGGAAGGAATTTGAAGTGGCAAGGAGAATGTTTTCAACCCTACCTCGTTGTCTCTCTGCCTTTAGCAAGGCAAGCCCCGATGGGTTTCCACTAACATGGTAGATGTCCCCCTTACAGCCCTTCAGAAATCTTTCTTGTCTCTGTGTGTGTCAGGGAAAATGGCTGAGTGGAGGAGGCATTTCCTCTTGTCCTGTCTGGCACTGCTGGCCTCAAGGGTTGGGCCTAATGTGGCTTTATAACAGTTATACAAGTTTCCAAGCTGAAGCCCATTTTAGTGAGGGTGGAGACATCATACCCAGAATAGGAGTCAGTCGCTGAGAAGGGTCACTGTCTTTTCTCAAGATGATTTTTATAAAGAAAGCCAGGAGAAATTTTTATTACACTGTTACAATAGATTATGGTAAGAAATACCAGAGCAACATTAAGTATGAAACTGCCCTCCTCCTTCCTTTTATCCAGAAAACACAAGACTCTCTTATTTAGTAACATTCCCTCCTTCTATGTCATGGACTTATTTGTCTTACTGTGCGCCCTTGTCAAGCTTGTGGATTAATGTCAGAGGGAGCTCTACCAAAACCATGGCATAATCTGCACAGCTTTTTCTCTGTTTCCCTGAAAAATGTACCAATCAGGACACCTAATCTTTGTAACAATACCAACCCTACTCTGTAAAGGACACTTTGGGTACTTTATGTTGAAAAATTAGAAGTCATATTGGTTTTGGTGGAATGTGGTCTACAATAAGTGCCATTAGAAACATATCAACACACGTTTTTGGAATAGAAAGAAGAAAAAATAAATTCCAGCCAGGGAAGGAAATTATATGGACAATAGCAATAATTATGGCAGGTATTTATTCAACTCTCCAGTTAGGCCCCAACTGTATACCAGGGCTTAATCTTGAGACGTAAATGTTCTGTTTCAAAGGGGGTGAATTATAGGAGATGATAGTTCTGTGCCAGTGTCACTCTTGATTAAATAGCAGACTTCCACTAAGGTATTTACTAATCTTATTTGTGTCAGCTTCTTCACCTATACATAATGAGGCTGATAATACTTGTATATGACATATTTCATAGGAAGACTTCAAATGAGAACAAGTGCATAGATGCACCAAGCTAGTTTCCTGATAAACAGCCACAAGCAGCAGTAAGGTGTTGCTGTGTGCTTCGACATTGCCATTATGTCTTGGCATTAATCGCGTATGTGGAAATACATTTCATAAGCATTTTGGGAAGTGAACTTAGGCTTTTTGAAATACTGGAATATTTTTAGTAATTTCAAATAAGAAGGGTTCAAGTAAGCCTAATTAAGTAGGCTCTGGTATATTCAGCCACGTTCAGCATGTTCACCTAGTTCCCAGCTAGTGTTGGGAATGCCAGGCGAGAGGGAGAGATACAAAAACAAAGTTGACCAGGTCTCTGCCGTCAAGGCCCTTCCAACCTGGTAGGGGAGACAGTTGCTTAACCAACATTTCAGCACCATGGGAGACTTAAGAATAAAAATATTGGATCGACAGAGGGAGTATAAATTTTAAGTGTGACAATTAGAGAAGGAAATTATACCAACAGTCACAACAATACAAATATTAATAACTAATAATTGCAAAAGAGCCTTTTACATCCAAGACCCACTAAAACATGTTACCGCATTTACTCCCCTCCAAAAAATGAAATAATTATTATCCTTATTTTATAGATGCAGAAACTGAGGCTTAGACAGATAAAATGACTTGTGCAAGATGGCATGGCTGGAAAGGTGGAGCCAAGATTTTGAGTTCCAAACCCATGTTCTTTCTACTCTTCCACCATGCACCTTGGTAACAGTGTCATTCTACAAACATATTATGGTGATGTCCAAGCAACTTTGAGTCTTTTAGAGAGGCTGTTTCCCTGATAGCAGCCATGGCTCTGTGATTTGTCCATGGCCATTCAAGACCATCGAGGTCAGGAGGTGGGAGCCCTGCACACCAGCAGGTCTGAGGTCCATGTAGAGAATTCCTCCCTAATCTGCTGGGGCTTGTGTGCACCTGGTCACTTGATCTGGTAACAACAAACTGCAGGGATTTTTTTTTTCTTTTCTTTTGAAAGGACTGGAGAGTGGGGAATAATCCCATTCAGCCATTTTCAAGGGCAAGCCAGCTAACTAACACTTCTATACATGCAAATGGTTTGCATTTCATGCTTTCCTTACTGGAACCTTTTCCTTCTAACATCTCTTAGGAAACTCTTCCCAGAAAATAAGTAGGCACACAGGAATCTTCACTATATTTTAAATGATTATATTTTCTAAGATACATATTCTAAATAAAGGATTTTTCCCGATCACTAAATTTATTATATAAAAATTCTTACAAAAGTATAAAAATTCTTACAAAGGTATAAAAATTCGAGGGGCACATGCCTGGTTCAGTCGGTAGAGTATGTGACTCTTCACCTCAGAGTCATGAGTTCAAGCTCCATGTTGGTTGTAGAGTTTACTTAAAAAAAGATGACATAACCATTTGGTTATTTTTTTAAATTAGTTGTTTTAATTGAATGTAGTAAAAATTACATGACACTAGAAGGAGTTTGGGACTATGCTATATTTATTTATAGTATGCAAAGTGAACTGAAAATCTGATATGATAATTTCTTTGTTTTTTAATTTTTATTTATTTTATTTTTTAAACTCTGCTGTAATTAATGTGTAGTGTTATATTAGTTTCAGGTGTGCAATATAGTGATTCAACAATTCTATACATTACTTAGTGCTCATCACAATAAATGTACTTATAATCCCCTTCACCTATTTCACCCATCCCCCCTCCTTCACTCTGGCAATCACTAGTTTGTTCTCTAATTTAAAAGCCTGTTTTTTGGTTTGTCTCTTTTTTACTTTGTAAATTTGCTTTGTTTCTTAAATTCCACATATGAATGAAATCACATGGCATTTAACAAAATTTTCATCCTGATGTGAAAAAGCTTAAAGAACAATATATTCTGATTATATTCTTATTTGAGAATCAGATAGCAAGAAAAATGACAGATCCATGGAATGAAATTTTAGAAATATTACCTCAAATTAAACAAGAAGTTGTATCTGAGGTATGATCCTTTTGTGATCAGCACAATGCCTAACAGATGTGGTGTCTGGATAGCTCACTGTTGGTTTGTTGAAACCCCAAAATACAGAAGAAGCAACCTTTGCTTTTTCCAGTGTGGTTAGTAGCCTGAATTCTTATTGAAGGCACAGTTAACAGAATTGTTCCAAGATGGCTGCCATAGTTATAAAGAATGATAAATGATTCTACTGTGTCACCAATTTTTAAAGTTCTCTTTAGCTCTTGCAATGGAATTCAGATTGTGCCAGCCATCTTTTATTAGTCAGTCCCATGGGTTTTTTATTGTTATTTTGAACAAGATCTATTTTTGTTTAATTCTATGGGAACCACACATAGTTTGTACTTTTGCCAGAAATTTATTTTCCAATGAGTATTACCCAATTCTAAATAAGTACATTTTTATGCTGAGACATAGTAGGGGTGAGTTCAATCAGGAATGCCATTTAAAATTGTATAATGCAGCCTGGACTTTTTTGGTAACTCTAATATTCTGGTAACCAAAAGTGAGTTTGGGGTTTGTTTACTGTCTTTCAAAGTGATCCATTTTGGGGCACCTGGGTGGCTCAGTTGGTTAAGCATCTGACTTCCACTTAGGTCATGATCTCGTGGTTGGTGAGTTTGAGCCCTGCGTGGGGCCCTGTGCTGACATCTCAGAGCCTGGAGCCTGCTTCAGATTCTGTATCTCCCTCACTCTCTGCCTCCCCCCCTCAAAAATAAGTAAACATTAAAAAATTAATTCAAAGTGATCCATATTAAACAAAAACATCTTCTTTTTAGAAAAGTCATTAAGAATTGATTTTATAGCAATGTAGCTTTTTTGTTGACTTATAGCATTGATTTGTATAATTTCGCAATGTGTTTATTCATGCACAGAGATAAATATTATAATATTTCTAATAATCAGAAAATTAATATCACATGTCCTTTCACAAAAGAAAAAAGGAAACATTTTCTTAGCTAACTTGGTGTATGATATATACAGAAATCTTGAGCTTGTTTTCAGACGTGGGAAGACAGTCTTGTTCTGTTGCTCTAAAGTGTCAGGGTGTGGATAATAAGACTATATCTCTTTGATCTGAGGAAAGCAGAATATTTTCACTTGTAACAAAGCTGAACTCCCAGGACTGCAAGAAGCAAAAGAGGCAATCTTATTAGAAGACAGGACCTTCAAGTGTCTTAGATCCTGAGGGATGTGTAGATGTTATATTTTATTCAATGCAATAACACAATCTGTGAACAAAACTGTGTAAGCAAAATCTCTAGAAAATGATGAATCCTGCACTAAGGCTTAAAGAAATCATAGAACTACAAAGCTTCTACAAAGACCACTTTCAGAGCACCAAGGAGAAAACTGAGGGGAATTTTAGTAAATATCATTTATTCTCATGTCAGAAAAGAAACTAAAGCAATTTCTTTTGTTTGTTTGATTGGTTTGGTTTGGTTTGGTGTTTTTTTGTTTTTTTTTTTTGTAGGAACATAAACCATGGAAGATTATATAACTTAAAGTAGTTGTGCAAGTAATTATATGCCCAAATATCAAAGACATGAAATAAAATTTTATATTTTGTTTTGCCTTTCAAATGGATAGAGATTTTTATTATTTTATTATTTTTTTAAATATTTTTATTATGAAATTTATTGTCAAATTGGTTTCCATACAACACCCAATGCTCAACCCAACAGGTGCCCTCAATACACATCACCCACTCACCCCTCCCTCCCACCCCCCATAAACCCTCAGTTTGTTCTCAGTTTTTAGGAGTCTCTTATGTTGTGGCTCCCTCCCTCTCTAACCACTTTTTTTCTTCCCCTCCTCCATGGTCTTCTGTTAAGTTTCTCAGGACCCACATAGGAGTGAAAACATATGGAGTCTGTCCTACTCTGTATGACTTATTTCACTTAGCATCACACTCTCTAGTTCCATCCATGTTGCTACAAAAGGCCATATTTCATTCTTTCTCATTGTCACGTAGTACTCCATTGTGTATATAAACCACAATTTCTTTATCCATTCATCGGTTGATGGACATTTAGGCTTTTTCCACAATTTGGCTATTGTTGAGAGTGCTGCTATAAACATTGGGGTACAAGTGCCCCTATGCATCACCACTCCTGTATCCCTTGGGTAAATTCCTAGCAGTGCTACTGCTGGGTCATAGGGTAGGTCTATTTTTAATTTTTTGAGGAACCTCCACACTGTCTTCCAGAGCGGCTGCATCAGTTTGCATTCCCACCAACAGTGCAAGAGGGTTCCCGTTTCTCCACATCCTCCCCAGCATCTATAGTCTCCTGATGTGTTCATTTTGGCCACTCTGACTGGCATGAGGTGATATGTGAGTGTGGTTTTGATTTGTATTTCCCTGATGAGGAGCAATGTTGAGCATCTTTTCATGTGCCTGTTGGCCATCTGGATGTCTTCTTTAGAGAAGTGTCTATTCGTGTTTTCTGCCCATTTCTTCACTGGATTATTTGTTTTTCGGGTGTGGAGTGAGCTTCTTTTTCGGGTGTGGAGTGAGCTCTTTATAGATTTTGGATACTAGCACTTTGTCCTATATGTCATTTGCAAATATCTTTTCCCATTCCGTTGGCTGCCTTTTAGTTTTGTTGATTGTTTCCTTTGCTGTGCAGAAGCTTTTTATCTTCATGAGGTCCCAATAGTTCATTTTTGCTTTTAATTCCCTTGCCTTTGGAGATGTGTCAAGTAAGAAATTGCTACGGCTGAGGTCAGAGAGGTCTTTTCCTGCTGTCTCCTCTAGTGTATTGATGGTTTTCTGTCTCACATTTAGGTCTTTATCCATTTTGAGTTTGTTTTTGTGAATGGTGTAAGAAAGTGGTCTAGTTTCAACCTTCTGAATGTTGCTATCCAGTTCTCCCAGCTCCATTTGTTAAAGAGACTGTCTATTTTCCATTGGATGTTCTTTCCTGCTTTGTCAAAGATGAGTTGGCCATACTTTTGTGGGTCTAGTTCCGGGGTTTCTATTCTATTCCATTGGCCTATGTGTCTGTTTTTGTGCCAATACCATGCTGCCTTGATGATTACAGCTTTGTAGTAGAGGCTAAAGTCTGGGATTGTGATGCCTCCTGCTTTGGTCTTCTTCTTCAAAATTACTTTGGCTATTGGGGGCCTTTTGTGGTTCCATATGAATTTTAGGATTGCTTGTTCTAGCTTCGAGAAGAATGCTGGTGCAATTTTGATTGGGATTGCATTGAATGTGTAGATAGCTTTGGGTAGTATTGACATTTGAACAATATTTATTCTTCCAACCCATGAGCACGGAGTGTTTTTCCATTTCTTTATATCTTCCTCAATTTCCTTCATAAGCTTTCTATAGTTTTCAGCATACAGATCTTTTACATCTTTGGTCAGGTTTATTCCTAGGTATTTTATGCTTCTCGGTGCCATTGTGAATGGGATCCGTTACTTTATTTGTCTTTCTGTTGCTTCATTATTAGTGTTTAAGAATGCAACTGATTTCTGTACATTGATTTTGTATCCTGCGACTTTGCTGAATTCATGTATCAGTTCTAGCAGACTTTTGTTGCAGTCTGTCGGGTTTTCCATGTATAATATCATGTCATCTGCAAAAAGTGAAAGCTTAACTTCATCTATGCCAATTTTGATGCCTTTGATTTCCTTTTGTTGTCTGATTGCTGATGCTAGAAGCTCCAACACTATGTTAAACAACAGCGGTGAGAGTGGACATCCCTGTTGTGTTCCTGATCTCAGGGGGAAAGCTCTCAGTTTTTCTCCATTGAGGATGATATTAGCTGTGGGCTTTTCATAAATGGCTTTTATGATGTTTTAAGTATGTTCCTTCTATCCCGACTTTCTCGAAGGTTTTTATTAAGAAAAGATGCTGAATTTTGTCAAATGCTTTTTCTGCATCGATTGACAGGATCATATGGTTCTTATCTTTTCTTTTATTAATGTGATGTATCACATTGATTGATTTGCGAATGTTAAACCAGCCCTGCAGCCCAGGAATGAATCCCACTTGATCATGGTGAATAATTCTTTTTATATGCTTTTGAATTCGATTTGCTAGTATCTTATTGAGAATTTTTGCATCCATACTCATCAGGGATATTGGCCTGTAGTTCTCTTTTTTTACTGGGTCTCTGTCTGGTTTAGGAATCAAAGTAATGCTGGCTTCATAGAATGAGTCTGGAAGTTTTCCTTCTCTTTCTATTTTTTGGAATAGCTTGAGAAGGATAGGTATTATCTCTGCTTTAAATGTCTGGTAGAATTCCCCAGGGAAGCCATCTGGTCTCGGACTCTTATTTGTTGGGAGATTTTTGATGACTGATTCAGTTTCTTCACTGGTTATGGGTCTGTTCATGCTTTCTATTTCTTCCTGTTTGAGTTTTGGAAGTGTGTGGGTGTTTAGGAATTTGTCCATTTCTTCCAGGTTGTCCAGTTTGTTGGCATATAATTTTTCATAGTATTCCCTGATAATTGCTTGTATTTCTGAGGGATTGGTTGTAATAATTCCATTTTCATTCATGATTTTATCTATTTGGGTCATCTCCCTTTTCTTTTTGAGAAGCCTGGCTAGAGGTTTATCAATTTTGTTTATTTTTTCAAGAAACCAACTCTTGGTTTCATTGATCTCCTCTACAGTTTTTTTAGATTCTGTATTGTTTATTTCTGCTCTGATTTTATTATTTCTCTTCTTCTGCTGGGTTTGGGGTGTCTTTGCTGCTCTGCTTCTGTTTCCTTTAGGTGTGCTGTTAGATTTTGTATTTGGGATTTTTCTTGTTTCTTGAGATAGGCCTGGACTGCAATGTATTTTCCTCTGAGGACTGCCTTTTCTGCATCCCAAAGCGTTTGGATTGTTGTATTTTCATTTTCATTTGTTTCCATATTTTTTAAAATTTCTTCTCTAATTGCCTGGTTGACCCATTCATTCTTTAGTAGGGTGTTCTTTAACCTCCATGCTTTTGGAAGTTTTCCAGACTTTTTCTTGTGGTTGATTTCAAGCTTCATCGCATTGTGGTCCGAAAGTATGCATGGTATGATTTCAATTCTTGTATACTTATGAAGGGCTGTTTTGTGACCCAGTATGTGATCTATCTTGGAGAAGGTTCCATGTGCACTCAAGAAGAAAGTATATTCTGTTGCTTTGGGATGCAGAGTTCTAAATTTATGTGGCAAGTCCATCTGATCCAGTGTATCATTCAGAGCCCTTGTTTCTTTATTGATCCTGTGTGTAGGTGATCTATCCAATGTTGTAAGTGGAGTGTTAAAGTCCCCTGCAATTACCACATTCTTATCAATAAGGTTGCTTATGTTTGTGATTGTTTTATATATTTGGGGGCTCCTGTATTCGGCACATAGACATTTATAATTGTTAGCTCTTCCTGATGGATAGACCCTGTAATTATTATATAATGCTCTTCTTCATCTCTTGTTACAGACTTTAAAGTCTAGTTTGTCTGATATAAGTATGGCTACTCCAGCTCTCTTTTAACTTCCAGTAGCATGATAGATAGTTCTCCATCTCCTCACTTTCAATCTGAAGGTGTCCTCAGGTCTAAAATCAGTCTCTTGTATACAGCAAATAGATGGGTCTTGTTTTTTTATCCATTCTGATACCCTGTGTCTTTTGGTTGGAACATTTAGTCCATTTATATTCACTGTTATTATTGAAAAATATGGGTTTAGAGTCATTGTGATGTCTGTAGGTTTCATGCTTGCAGTGATGTCTCTGGTACTTTGTCTCACAGGATCCCCCTTAGGATCTCTTGTAGGGCTGGTTTAGTGGTGATGAATTCCTTCAGTTTTTGTTTGTTTGGGAAGACCTTTATCTCTCCTTCTATTCTAAATGACAGACTTGCTGGATAAAGGATTCTTGGCTGCATATTTTTTCTGTTCATCACATTGAAGATTTCCTGCCATTCCTTTCTGGCCTGCCAAGTTTCAGTAGACAGATCCGTCACGAGTCTTATCAGTCTCCCTTTATATGTTAGAGCATGTTTATCCCTAGCTGCTTTCAGAATTCTCTTTATCCTTGTATTTTGCCAGTTTCACTATGATATGTTGTGCAGAAGATCAATTCAAGTTATGTCTGAAGGGAGTTCTCTGTGCCTCTTGGATTTCAATGCCTTTTTCCTTCCCCAGTTCAGGGAAGTTCTCAGCTATGATTTTTTCAAGTACACCTTAAGCACCTTTCCCTCTCTCTTCCTCCTCTGGATTCCCAATTATGCGTACATTATTTCGCTTAATTATGTCACTTAGTTCTCTGAGTCTCCCCTCATACTCCTGGATTTTTTTATATTTCTTTTTCTCAGCTTCTTTTTCCATAATTTTATCTTCTAATTCACCTATTCTCTCCTCTGCCTCTTCGATCGGAGCTGTGGTTGCCTCCATTTTATTTTGCAGCTCATTTATAGCATTTTTTAGCTCCTCCTGACTGTTTCTTAGTCCCTTGATCTCTGTAGTAATAGATTCTCTGCTTTTTTCAAGCCCAGCGATTAATTTTATGACTATTATTTTAATTTCATTTTCTGCTATATTGCTTAAATGGTTTTTGATCAGTTTGTTAGCTGTTGCTACTTCCTGGAGTTTCTTCTGAGGAGAATTCCTCCATTTTGTCATTTTGGATAGTCCCTGGAGTGGCTGGGAACTGCAGGGCTCTTCCTCTGTGCTGTCTGGAGTAACTTGCATTGGTGGGCGGGGCTGCAGTCAGACTTGATGTCTGCCCCCAGCCCACCACTGGGGCCACAGTCCACCTGGTGTGTACCTTATCTTCCCCTCTCCCAGGGGCAGGACTCACTGTGGAGTGGTGTGGCCTCTGTCTGGGCTACTTGCACACTGCCAGGCTGGTGGTGCTGCTTCGATGGGATCTGGCGTATTGGCAGGGGTGGATCCGCAAGGTGCACAGGGGCTGGAGGGGCAGGCTCAGCTCGCTTTGCCTTTGGTGGTCTGCTTCGGGAGGGGCTTTGCGGCACTGAGAGGGAGGCAGTCCTGTCAGAGGGATGGATCCACAGAAGCACAGCGTTGGGTGTTTGTGCGGTGCAAGCAAGTTCTGTAACAGGAACTGGTTCCCTTTGGGATTTTGTCTAGGGGATGGGCAAGGGAGAAGGTGCTTCCCAGCTTCTTTGTTCTCCGCCAAGCTGAGCTCTGTCCTCTGGGGCTCAACAACTCTTCCTCCCGCTCTCTGAGCAGAGCTGTTGACTTATAACATTCCAGATGTTAAGTCCCACTGGCTGTCAGAACACACTCTGTCCGGC
The DNA here is from genome assembly GCF_046562875.1 of Panthera onca. Lineage (NCBI taxonomy): Eukaryota > Metazoa > Chordata > Mammalia > Carnivora > Felidae > Panthera > Panthera onca. The sequence goes on from NC_138340.1 coordinate 77,753,387, forward strand.
CCCTCCACTTTTGCAAGCCAGACTCGGGGGCTCTGCCTTGCCGGATGGGCTGGCTGCCCCTCCACCGCCCTGGCTCCCTCCCGCCAGTGCGTGTAACTCGCACTGCCTCTCCACCCTTCCTACCCTCTTCCGTGGGCCTCTCGTCTAAGCTTGGCTCTGGAGAGTCTGTTCTGCTAGTCTTCTGGTGGTTAGCGGGGTAAATTAGGCAGATATGGGTGGAATCTAAGCGATCAGCAGGACGCGGTGAGCCCAGCGTCCTCCTATGCCGCCATCTTCCTCTCGATCTGGATAGAGATTTTTAAAATGTACTTCGTATACATAGAAAATGATAAAGAGTAAAATTTAAATGGCCTGTAATTCCATTGGCTAGATAACACTGTTGACATTTAAAGACAATTTTTTTTATTTAAAAATTTTTTTAATATTTATTTTATTTTTGAGAGAGATAGAGAGTGAGTGGGGGAGGAACACACACACACACACACACACACACACACAGAATTCGAAGCAGGCTCCAGGCTCTTAGCTGTCAGCATAAAGCCCAATGCTGGGCTCAAACTCAGGAACCATGAGATCATGACCTGAGCCAAAGTCAGTAGCCTAACTGCCTGAGCCACCCAGATAGAGCCTGATGTGGGGCTTGGACTCACAATGAGATCATGACCTGAGCCAAGATCAAGAGTTGGATGCTCAACTGACTGAGCCATCCAGGCCCCTAAAGAATTTTAAAGTAATACAAGCACATGTTTTTAAAAATTCAAATAGTACTGAGAGGTGTAAATGAAACACAGATGTATTCCTTCCCTTCCATATCCCTCTATAACCACCAGCCTTTTTCCACCAAACTGCAATTGTTAACAATTGTTTGTTAATCCTTCCAGAAAAGGAATATATCTTCAGACATCAATAGATATGTGTGTGTGTGTGTGTGTGTAAGATTTTTTCACAAAAAGTTTATGCCCTTCCATATATCTTGAATTTTTCATTTAATAATATATTTTAAGATCTTCTCATATCAGCACACATGGAACTATCACATTCTTTTTTAATAGTTGTATAATTGTTTTTTATATAGTGTACTGTAAGTATTTAACCCGTCCCCTATTAATATTTAAGTTATTTTTTATTTTTATGAATATATATGTAATGACGGTTAAATAGCTAGTGAAGAGATGTCTACATTTTTTATTTTTTAATTTTTTATTCATTTTTAACATTTTATTTTATTTTTTTGAGAGACAGAGACAGACAGAGTGCGAGCAGGGGAGGGGCAGAGAGGAAGACACAGAATCCTAGGCCGGCTCCAGGCTCTGAGCTGTTAGCACAGAGCCCAATCAATGTGGGGCTCGAACCCACGAACTGTGAGATCGTGACCTGAGCTGAAGTTAGACGCTCAACTGACTGAGCCAGACAGGCACCCCCATTTTTTATTTTGATAGATACTATCTAATTTGTTGAATCAGTTTTCTCCCCCCAACATTTGAGAGTTAACTATTTATCTGACACGGGTATTATCAGAATTTAAAATTTTCCCTCAAGAGAAATTCAGTTTATAGTATTCTACTTTTATTCTTTGTTAAGTGGACATTTTACCTAAAGAAAAACCAGAATGGGGGCACCTGGGTGGTTCAGTTAGTTAGGTGTCCAACTTTTGATGACTTTTGATCTCAGTTCAGGTCTTGATCTTGGAGTCATGAGTTCAAGCCCCATGTTGGGCTCCATGCTGGGCATGAAGCCTACTTAAAAAAAAATGGAAAAAAAACCCAGAATGCACTTGGTTTTGGAGTATATGATGTCTTAGCCCAGTGATACCTGGACTTAGAAAGGAGAAAGGAAATAGTTTAGTTTAATAAGATTGGATTGGCAAATGTGGCTAACACCGAGTAACACTTTATAGGCCAGTGAATTTTAGGAAACTTTTTAAAGAGTAAATTAAATTGATGACTCTCATCTTCAAAAGACAGTATACAGCAAAGGGAGAGGGGAGAATGGGAAGTTGTTTAATGGGTAAGGTTTCAGTTTTGCAAGAATTTTCAGTTTTGAAAAGAATTCTGGAGATTAATTGCATGATGTGAATGTACTTAACAACACTGAACAGTGCACTTAAAAATGGTTGAGATAGTACCTCTTGCATTATGTGTATTTCACCGCAATTAAAAAGAAAGATAATGTGCAAAGTTATGCTGTATAGAGAAAGAGGCCAGTTATCGACAACATAACTTCAAGAGTGTAAGTGAAGAGCCTGTACCAGAAATTGAGTTGAATGCCTTCAGGGGCCAATTAATGTTGTTACACAATCAGATAAGGTCCAGAATGCAAAGATCCCTGGGAACGGACTGAAATTTAATCTAAGGCACAAGTCATTAATATCTGTAGCTGTAATCACCCCAATTCTGCCACGAAGTGGCTGCCTGCTGTACCTGATGACTACCAGGACATTTCCCCAACTGGAAAAGCACCTGTTCTCTGGGGCCTAATCAAGTGTATCTGCAAATAATCTTCCATCCATTGTCTTCAATTTTTTAAAAAATTTTTTAATGTTTATTTATTTATTTTTATTAAATACAATTTATTGTGAAATTAGTTTCCTTACAACACCCAGTGCTCATCCCAGTAGGTGCCCTCCTCAATGCCCATAATGTTTATTTATTTTTGAGAGAGAGACCGAACGTGAGCAGGGGAGGGGCAGAGAGAGGGTGACACAGAATCCGAAGCAGGCTCCAGGCTCTAAGCTGTCAGCACAGAGCCCAATGCGGGGCTTGAACTACAGACTGTGAGATCATGACCTGAGACGAAGTCGGAGGCTTGACCGACTGTGCCACCCAGGCATGCCTCATTGTCTTCAATTCTGATGACCAGATTTAATACCTGCAGTCGAAGATGATGCATGACCACAGAGAAGAGGAAGACCTCACTGAGCACCAAGGGGCCCTGGTCATTCTCTGACATACATCATTGTTCAAAAGCACTGTGTAATATTTTTATTTGTCATGGCTGACAGCCACTCATGAGAGAAACTAGAATGAAAGGGACAGTGAAAATCACAAAAGCCAGAGAAAATCGTACCTTTTGTTCACATTGACTTTGAGTCCCAGATCCTGGTTACCAGAGCAGGGAAATCACTGCTACAAAAATAAAATGCATTGGGGTGCCTGGGTGGCTCAGTCAGTTGAGCGTCCGACTTCAGTTCAGGTCATGATCTCATGGGTAGTGAGTTTGAGCCCCGTGTCGGGCTCTGCGCTGACCGCTCGGAGCCTGGAGCCTGCTTCAGGTTCTGTGTCTCCCTCTCTCTCTGCTCCTCCCCTGCTCACATGCTATCTTTCTCTCTAAAAAATAAATAAAGATTAAAAAAATAAAATGCATTTGTCTTGGAAAGGTGAGTCATCATGAATGTTAAGGCATTATCTAATTAAAGTGTTCTGCAAACTTCCTAAGCCCATTGCCCAATGGAAGTTGAGCAGTTGCTTCTTGGTATTCATACCTCGTATCTTGGCACGGAGGGAGGTTCTCAACTTTGGCAGCATTTTAGAATCACCTGCAGGCACTGTTAAAAGTCTGTTGCCCTGGGCCCAACCCAGACCGATTAATCAGAATCTCTGGGGTGGGTCTACAGGTGATTTCAACCTTCAGCCAAGGCTGAGAATCACTGGCACAAAGATTCTCAATTTTAATGTGAATAACCTTGGTGGAAGGCCTCCGCCTCCTCCAAAAGAAATTTGGTTTAATAGGTTTGGGATTTTCCCAGGATCTGTACTTTTTACATACATTTCACTGATGCTAATGCATTATGTCTCTGGTGTACACTTTGAAAAATACTATTAAAGTGGCCTAAATTCCTGATTTTTTCATCCTAATCACTGATCTCTTCTGCTTCCTGATAAATTTAGTTGCCTGGGCTTTGTTAATATGGGTGTTTACCCCAAGCTAATCACTTTCATTGCTTTGCCCCCTGGAATATGCCCAAGATCTTCACATATTACTTGTGATGAGAGGCTCCAAAAATTGGCCATTAATCCAACAAAGGCCTGACCAAGACTGAACAGAGTGGAAAGATTCCATCATGGTTTCTCCATGCCAGGTGTTTGATAAAAACTCCTGGAGTTGTACTTTAAAAAATAATAATACAATATTCAACACTATCATCAACATCAAGATGTAATGTTAGGGTTGTTCTGCTAGATCACTATGAACCTGAGAATACTTTTAAGTTAGCTTATTTTATTTTATTATTATTATTTTTTAATGTTTATTTTCGAGAGAGAGAGACACACACAGAGTGTGAGCAGGGGAGGGGCAGAGAGAGAGGGAGACATAGAATCCGAAGCGGGCCCCAGGCTGTTAGCTGTCAGCACAGAGCCCGACACAGGGCTTGAACTCACAAACTGTGAGATCATGACCTGAGCCGAAGTCGGATGCTCAACCGACTGAGCCACCCGGGTGCCCCAGTAAGTTTATTTTTAAAGTGTGCATTTGTATTTTACCTTTAGATGTTTTGTCCTTGTTAAATCTTACCATGATTATTTTTGGCTGCTGCTCAGCTTATCACCTTAATATCACTGGCAAATGATGGGCACTTGTCTGTTCTATTATTCTCGTTGCACAGAGAAATATGAAATATTCTGATGTTCAGGAAAGATTTCGTACATTTGTACTTTGTTTTCCCAGGCTCACCTTGAACTCTGTATGCCTGTTTGAGTCATCATAGCCCAGCATGGGGTGGTCAGAGTTCACACTGTGGAGTGGAAAGGGCATGAATGGTCTTTGAGATGAAATAAACCTAGTTCAGACTCCCAACCCCACTTCATACTAGCTGTGGGACCTTCAGCAATACCCTGATTTTAGAAAGCCTCTTTTTCTTTTTCTTCTGGAAACATGCAGCTATAATACCTCCCTTCAAAGGGGTATTTTGGCAACGATTAAAATGAAACACACAAATGTTTAGCACGTTCGTTGACAGTAAGGTGCTTGAGATATAGGGCTTTTTTTTTCTTTCATGTAATATAGATAACATGAACAGCTAAGAGCATAAATATGGGTGTTCTTCTAACTTAATCCGTTCAAATAAATTATGGAAAAGAGAAAATAATTCAGATATGTTGGACTAACCGAAGGTCACTTAACCAAGGGTGACTGGGGTAACTGTAGCATCAGGCCAGGTGGGGCATGGAGCATTCTGGGTGTTGGGTGGGAGCCAGGCCAGGAGCCCTAAGGCCACTGCCAAGAATGAGGCACGGGGTGAAGCCAAGGAGACGAACCTGAGCCAAAGAGAAGTAAGGGCTGGTACTTGAAGGCAGCGGGGGGTCAACACTGAGCAATAGCCAGCCCTCAAAAGAACCTGGAAAAAGCCTGGAGGAGGTAAAGGGTCGCCCTCAAGGAAGAGATCTGGAACCCAAGAGTCTTCCTCAGGGAAGATGGTGGAGCCTGGCAGGGAGGGCCTCCAGAGCAGCAAGGCGACAGGCTGGGATCACCCAGGAGATAGGTTACCATTTTCTGAGGCTCTCTTGTCTTTCTATATTAGCCTGGCTACACTTTTCTGTCCTTGTCAGAGTCTTTCCTTCTGTTAGGCTTTCTTTGATGGGTATAAATGTATTCTTCTATAATTAGGCACTATACTAAGAAGAGCAGGGTAGATAATGTACCTCCAAAATCTCAGTGACTTAACACAATAAAAGTTCACGTTAGGCTCCTATCACAGCCCGAGCTAAGTCTTTGAAGGTGGGGAGAGAGGGGACTCAGGTTCCTTTATCTGGTGGTGCTGCCATTCTCCATCAGGGATTCTTAACGTTGGTTTATAATATCCTTTTTCACATTTTTAGCACCAGCTTGTTAAGGAAGTGTGAGCTACCTCCTGCTCCCCTACCAGCTGCCTCCTTAGCCTTCCCATCGATATGCTCATTAACAAATTCAGAAAATGTGGTTTTGACCAAGTAAATTGATAAACAGGTGGCAAACCTGGGGTGACTAGCAAACAAGACTGGGGATGTTTCCTCAGGATTGGTTCTGAGCCCAGTATTCTTATTTCCTTTGGTGGTTTGTATAATAGAGAAGTAGCTCATTATATTTCCAAAATAAATTTTCAGCATGAGAAGAGAGAGGCCCTTAATTTGGAATGGTTTTGATTTAGTTGGAGAAGTTATCAGAGACTGTCCATAGAAATAAGACTCATCCACTGAAATGAGAAAGAGCCTCTTGGAGTCTCAGATTCCCTCAGTGGAGGAAATGGATCAGACAGTCCCCAGGGTTTTTCCAGTTTTAGTCTTTAGGTAGTATGAAGATGAAGAAAAACTTTAAGAATATGATAGTCAAAGCTGAAAAATACCTAGGGGTTTTTAGTGTTTTATATGTGACTATCTTATTAAAGTAAAGCGTTGTAAAGGAAAAAATGTACTAATAAAAATGTAGTGGGTGTGTGGGTTAGCATTCTTGATCACAAGCAAGAGAAATTCTGACTGATTTAAGCCAAAAAGCAATTTATTGAGAGGGTCTTGGGCTAAGTCACAGAATCTCCAAGAAGGCCAAGCTTAAAACCCAGGTGAGATTCAGAGCCTGAATCATGCCAGAGGACACATGATCAGGACATGTCTGCTGTTGTCACTAAATGCTAGATGTCCCACAGTCCCCCTAGGGCACAGATGAATTCTCGACCGTTCCAGCTTCTTTGTGTCACTCTTTCCAGATTTTAAGTCTCAGGCAGGAGCATCTGATTGGCTAAGACTGGTTTACATATCTGAGCCCTGTCTTTCAGCCATGGTAAAATTAAAGATCAGACCCATCCACTCAGACCTATGTAATGGGGAAAATCCCCCAAACACAGGCAAGGACTCCTTCAGAGTCCCTACAAATTTTCACTACATCTAGCATACTGAGGATCATCTCTGTCAGTCCAGAGGCAGGGAAAAAAAAGGGTAATTTCTTTCTAGTACTCCTTATATTCTTCTAGAAGTGAGGCGGATTTCTCTCTTTAGTGTTTTACCTCCAAAAAAGGTACAGAACTGAAAAACACAAGATTCTTGATTCATTCAAAATCAACAGTCCATAGGTATAGGGAGACTGGATTTAATTCCTCCATGATAGATATCATGCATATTTCTGTTAGTTTTGGTGGCCAAGCTTTGGAACCTTTTTCCTATGTTGGGACATTCTTCATTTTGTGCTTTACTGTGATGTACAGCCTGCTAGCATTTGACAAGTTGAAAATTTGAGATGATTCCCCTTTTACTTTCCCTGCTGCCAAGTCTTGGGCATGTGATGCAGGCACCAACCACCCCCAGGTGGCCTGCTCCAGACCTTGAACTGGAAACTGAAGACACAGAGGAGGGGATGGTGAGGAAGTCTCTCTGGTAGTAAGGCAATAGAGGCAGTGGTGCTGGTGACCACTGTGGATGCTGAGGGCCAGTGGCGTTAGCCCTACAGGTGTCCAGGGTTGGGTGCTGGTCAAGAAGTACCTCTCCAGACCAGTTCCGCAGGGTGATTCGGGGTGGTATTCCTGGCCTCATAACCACGATCCTGGCTGTCCAGTCATCTTGGTGACTTTGTGATACCCAATATTTTCTTTAGTAAGTAGTCTTTTTCTCTGTAATGAACTAGTATAGGAGCCCCTGGGTGGTTCTGACTCAGAGGTTAAGGAGGTTAAGCCTCTGACTCTTGATTTCGGCGCAGGTCATGATCTCATGGTTCGTGAGTCTGAGCCCTGTGTCAGGCTCTGTGCTGACAGTATGTGGAGCCTGCTTAGGATTCTCTCTCTTTCTCTCTCTCTGTCCTTCCCCCCACCCACACTCTCTCTCAAAATAAATAAACTTAAAAAACTTAAATAAACTTAAAAAAAGTTGAAATGAAGTAGTATAGATTTCCATTGCTGGCAGCTAAGAACTCTGTTACATATTGGCACTTTAATATCCTCTTATGGTGCCCAACCTAGTGCCTGATATACAGTATAAGAACTGTAACTATTTGTTATGTTGGTTGACAAGAAGGAGGAAAGGAAGGAGAGAAAGAAAGATGGAAGGAGGGAGGAAAGGAAAGAAAGGGAAAGGAAGGGAAGGAGGGAGAAAAAAAAAAGAATAGGGTATATAGTTTGGAAGCTAATCCTTTTATTGTTTATAACTTTCAGAGGTCGGGTTGGGGGGAGGTGGTCACACGAAATGAAGAACAGAGGGTACCTGGAGAAAGTATACAGGGAGGTCACAAGGACAGGGGAAAATAGAGATTTATTTTGACAGGGTCAAAACAATGAGTGTGATTTGGCCTTAAAAAGGTTCAGGGATAGGGGCGCCTGGGTGGCTCAGTTGGTTGAGCGTCTAGCTTTGGCTCGGGTCATGATCCCATGGTTTGTGAGTTCAAGCCCTGCGTCGGGCTCTGTGCTGACAGCTCAGAGCCTGGAGCCTGCTTTGGATTCTGTCTCCTTCTCTCTCTGCCCCTCCCCCACTTGTGCTCTGTCTCTGTCTCTCAAAAATAGATAAATGAAAAAAAATTTTTAAAGGTTCAGGGACAGAGAACACATGTATTTATTGTTATATAGGTTCTGCGGCTTTCATCAGAGACCCAAACTAACTGTGACGTAAACAAGGTAGAAATTTGCTTCTCATGTTACAGTCAAGAAGTAGATGGTGTGGAGGTTTTGCTCCATGAAGTCATTCAGGGATCCGAGTTTCTTCCATGTTATTGTTCCGTGATACTTAGGATATTGCCGTTGCCGACATGGTCCATAGGGCACACCGTCACGTCCACGCCCACAGTGCAAGCAAAAGGAGGAGGAATGACAGGTGTGCCCCTTCCATTACAACACATTCCGGAGCTGAATCTATCATTTCCCTTCACATGCAGTTGGTCTGCTTGTGACCACACTGGACCGTAAGGGAAGATGAACAATGCAGTCTTTATGTTGAACGTTCATTTGAACCTCTACCAGTCAAGGGTTCTATCACTACAGAGAAAGAGGAGAAAAGATAACTAGAGAACAACCAATGTGGAAGCAATCTCTGCTAGGACAGAGAATTCGCAGGTTGAAACTTTAACACATGGGATTAGATGAGAATACAGAAGAATTTTCGAGGGTTGCTGAGCACAGTTACTTTAGAATGTGAGAAATGCTTCCAGATGTCGGACGGTTGTGATTTGTAATGAAATAGGTTGAGGAAAGGGACGGCTCATGCTCAGCCTCAGCCTAATGTCTATATTCAGAAATGACAAAGGGTACAAAACAGCACTGAATGAAAGTTTAAAGGTCTTTCTCAGGGCAGATTGCTACAGCTAGAGTTGGATGCTTGGCGGAAGGCAGCGTGCCTGTCCAAACGCTCCTCTGGGCCATTGTAGAAAATGCAGTGGCCCCTAAGGAGGTCAGAGAGGCGTCCGCCCTGGAGGAGACAGAGAAAATACCAAGAGAAATTTACAGATGACAAATACAAGGGCAAATTGGGTGCAAGTTCAAAGCTGTGGAAATATCGTGGAGAGAGAGAGGGCACATGTACATCTGTGTTCTCTTGCAACACATTGCTCGGGGCCAAGAGTAACAGGGCTCTAAGCCACTGGTGGCAGGGATGAAGGGCAGCGTCCAGGGAATGGCAGCTGGCTCTGGCCCTTCCAGGGCCCCTGCCACCCAGGCGGAAGGCTTCCACTGTCTCTTCTGAAGCACACTTTCTGAAGCAGTCTTTAAGTAACTGATTTTTCTAGGAGAGCAGTAATGCTTGGCCCGTCTCCACTACTGTAAATGCCTCAAAAGCTTTTTATAGGCATTGCCTTTGAAAAGCTTTGAAAAGCTCAATGAAAGCTTTGAGATACATGCAGCCATCTTTCCTGCCTGCACTGAGGGGCCCACCTGAGCCGGGAGTCAGTACGGCCAACCCACAGAAGAAAGAACTGAGAGATCCCAGGCTGGGGAGGAGAAACAGAGATAAAGGCTTGGAACGAGGAGTCATGGGGGCTGGCCACCCCTGACCTTCCCAGGCAAGGGAGCCCAAACAGTCTCTGTTGTTGCTCCAGGTAGTTTGAATGGAGTTGTCATTGTAGCTAAAAGACTCTGGGCTAAGATGCTCTTTACAGGGAGTTTGTCCTTCTTCGATTCCTTCCCTGACATTGACCCCTTTCTTTCTAGACCCCCTGAGGGACTTGGCATTGCAGGACCTACCTTTCTCCTTTTCCTGGTTCAGGAGTTTTCCACCTCTCGCTAATTTTCCTAGTTTCCTTTGCGGGGATCTCCAACTGCAAGCTGGAATTCTTATTTCTTCATTTCTTCCTGAGTCTCTCCTTACTGCCTAGCCCCACCTTTCTTTCTTTCTTTCTTTCTTTCTTTCTTTCTTTCTTTCTTTCTTTCTTTCTTTCTTTCATCACCTCAGATGGCTTCTCTGTTTTCGTTTGAGGAGGTGTATCAGGCTCAGTTTTCTCTCTTTTGCTTTCGTTCTGTGTCTTTGCAGCTGGTAACCCTATGTCTTTCTTCTCTTCTGATCTTCATCTTGGGACATTTGTATAAATATGTTCCTTTTTGACACAGATATCACACACTGGCCGCTTGCCAACCTGTTTTTGTTTTGTTACTATATTAGACTCTGCTCTGTTATGTTTCATACCTAAAGCGCTTCCAGACTGCACATTTCACTCTGATGTGTTTTTTTTTTTTAAGTTTTATTTATTTATTTTGAGAGAAAGAGAGCATGAGCAGCGGAGGGGCAGAGAGAGAGGGAGATAGGAAATGCTAAGCAGGCTCTGTGCTGTCAGTGTGGAGCCTGATGCAGGGCTTGAACTCACAAACTGTGAGATCGTTACCTGAGCCAAAATCAAGAGTTGGACGCTTAACTGACTGAGCCAGCAGGCACTCCACTCTGATGGTTTATTTATGCCTTATCTCTGGCTGCTCCTCATATCAAGTGAAATGATTAGTCCTAAATGAACATCACTGGCAAGTATTTCATTCTCATGCCAGCAGTTCTGTTTCTTACGTATCCCTTAAAAAAATTTTTTTTTATGTTTATTTATTTTTGACAGAAAGAGAGAGAGAGAAAGAGAGACAGCATGAACGAGGGAGGGGCAGAGAGAGAGGGAGACACAAAATCTGAAGCAGGCTCCAGGCTCCGAGGTGTCAGCACAGAGCCCGACGTGGGGCTCAAACCCACAAACCGTGAGATCATGACCTGAGGTGAGTCGGACGTTCAGCCGACTGAGCCACCCAGGCACCCCTGTTTCTCACTTATTCCTTTCATTAAGCCTCAAACCAGCGCCTTTCTCCAGGGCTGTTAAACCTTTGTAGTTATTTAAAGGCAAATCACATAGCACTTGCTTAGATTATAAGTCCAATTGATAAATGTTGAAGGAATGAAGAATGTGACATACACCACAGTTAAATAAGTGTTGGTAAGAACAATTGATGGATGCTGAAATCAGTGGGCAAAGTATAAGGAGAAATAGGATATTTGTGTGAAAATAATAAATTTACATTAGAGAAACCTAGAAGACATCACCTTAACCAAGGTGATGCACGAGACATGTAAGCAATATTCCTTCTAAGGCATTCTCGCCAAAAAATGTATAACCTCAGTGTAATCATGAGATATCAGAAAAATCCAAATCAAGGAACATTCTGTAGAATAACTAACCAGTATTCCTGGAATCACATTCCCAAATAAATGATTTACTCACAAGGTAAAAGCGTCAAGGTCATGATAAGGAAAGACTGAGGAAATGTTACAGATTGGAGGAGACTAGGGACACTGGACAACTGAATGCGCTTGACCCTGGATTGGATCCTGAACAAAAAAAGGACAGTAGCAGGCAACTGGTGAAATTTGAGTAACACCTGCAGATTAAGTAATGTTATTATTGATGTTAGTTTTCTTTTTTCTAACTGTGGTTTTTAAAAAGTTGAGATATAATTGACATATTATATTAGTTTCAGGCATATAACATAATCATTTGATATCTGTGTACGTCCCCAAATGATCACCACAATAAATCTTGTGAACATCCATCACAACACATAGTTGTAAAAGTTTCTTCTTGTGATAAGAACTTTTAAGATCTATTCTCTTAGCAACTTTCAAATATGTAATGCAGTATTGTTAACTATAGTCACTATGTTAATTTTCTAATTTAGACAATTACTGATTCACTGTCTGGGTTATAGTCTAGGCATCAGGATTTTTAAAAAGCAGCTCCAGAGGCACCTGGGTGGCTCAGTTGGTTAGCATCCAACTTTGGCTCAGGTCATGATCTCATGGTTTGTGGGTTTGAGGCCCACGTTGGGCTCTGTGCTGACAGCTCAGAGCCTGGAGCCTGCCTCAGATCCTTTGTCTCCCTCTACCCCTCCCCCGCTCATGCTCTGTCTCTGTCTCTCTCTCAACAATAAATAAACGTTAAAAATTTTTTTTTAAAAAAGCAGCTCCAATGGGGCACCTGGGTGGCTTGTTCTGCTAGGTGTCTGACTTCACCTTGAGTCATGGTCTCATTTTGTGTGGGTTCAAGCCCCACATTGGGCTCTCTGCTATCAGCTCAGAGCCCGCTTTGGATTCTCTGTCTCTCTCTGTCTCCTCTCTCTGCCCCTCCTGCACATGCACTCTCTCTCTCAAAAAATTTTTTTAAAAAAGCAGCTCCAGTGTTTCTAATGTGCAAAATTTGAAAACCACTGATCTAACTATAGGGTAAAGGAGGGAAGTCTTAAATATTAGTAATGGCTTGGGGACCAGCTGCAGCTATTCCACTCTCCTTTGTGTAGTAAGTCCTTGCAAAGATTGCAACCAGCCATGACCTTGACTGGGACTCTTGAAGGACTGGACTTCCGAGAGGTGGGACACCTGCAGATCAGAGAGGATCCAGGTGGGGACTGTGCCCCACATCCACATCTCCTGGCCCCATGTCCTACTCCAGGCACTGCTGCGCTGACTGGTTTCCTGTGGGCTTTGATGGGCCTTGTGCAGATGCACTTGAGCCTATGCAGTGAACCTCTCACTTTTGGCCTGGGGTGTTGCCGATGCCGAGGTAAGAGACACCTGTGGGAAACCACCCCGTGCTTATCCATGCACAGCCCAGAAGCGTGGGTGAGTTAATGACAGTTCCTTATGTTATCTCCTCAGGAGACAGTTTAGGGGTGTCTTTCATCGGCTCCTCAGGGTGTCCTGGCATTATGGAGCACCAGTTTTGCCCTTAGCAATGGCTGGCCCAGTCTCACTTCCTTACATTGTTTCTCCCCCCCTCCCTGTTTCCTTCACCTGTCCTGCCCTAGTGCTCCAGGAATCACATTCTCAAATAAACTTACAAATTCCAAAGGCTCTATTTTGCAGAGAACCGAGGCTAAGATAATCTTTGGTGAAAACAATAAAATGATTCAAAGTTGAGACTGTCATGGAAAAATCCAGGAGGTCTGGTCTGGGGATGAGGTTCTCTTCTGTTCTGTGCTCTATGACCCTCTTTCCTCCTCTTTTTTTGTATGGAAGCCCAGACAGCTAGTCCAGCATCAGCTTTCTTTCTTTTTTGACTAGTCCTTCCTAACTCTACAACTTTCCTCAGCCACCTCTCTCCTCATGTTTCCATTTGTGGCTCATAGCTCTCCCTCACGAGCCCCTTGGCAGAAGCCAGAAGAAAACTAAGCTACTTACACCACTGCTCTGCTCTGCTTAAACAAATCCGCCCCTTTTCAGCCTGCTGCTGCTGCTGTTGCCCTTGGAACCAACTCTTCTTTCCTCCTCCAGCATGTTCGCTCAGGTTCTGCTTCACCTTCTGGCCACTTGCCTCCTGAGTTCCCCATCTGCACATTGGTGGCACCTGCCTTTCTTCCTGTGCCTCATCACCGCCACTTGGTTGGGGTCTTTCCCACTCTCATCAGGGTCCTTTGACTTGGACAACAACACTGTGAGGCAAGTAGGGGAAGAATCAGTGATGAAGTAGTCCCTAAGGGCTGTTTGCCTTCTTGAAGACTATAATCCCTTATTTATTCATTTGGTAGTTATTGAGTGCCCAATATGCGAGACACTTCATTCTAGGTGTTGGGTATATTGCCATGAATAAGACCAGCAAAAAAGCCCCCGCCTACATACAGCTTACATCCCAGTAACTGGCAAATTAGTGATAGAAGTGTGATCTAAAGGGGCATCTGGTAGCTTAGTCGGTTAAGCATCTGACTCTTGATTTCAGCTCAGGTCGTGATCTCTCAGTTAGTGGGTTCGAGCCCTGTGTCAGGCTCTGTGCACACAGCGCAGAACCTGCTTAGGATTCTTTCTGTCCCTCTCTCTCTTTGCCTGTCCCCCATTCATACTCTCTCTCTCTCACTCTCTCTCAAAACTAAATAAACATTAAAAAAAGGAAGTGTGACCTAAATGCTGCACCTCTCTTTCTTTCTAAAATAGTTCTTTTATCACTGTATTCTTCTTTTCACTCCACCTGTTTCCTGAACGGTGGGCATATAGCATTCATTCTTACACCTCATGGGGCAGCTTTCTTATTTGTCTCTTGGTTAAGATTAAAGTCCATCTCTGACTCACTGTCCCTCCCCCCGCGCCACCACCCGGGGCTCCTCTCCTTCTCTGTTGAGGGAACACTTGGCTACCTGAGAGGTCTTCAGTTGTAAATACTCAAGAATTTTGGACCTCGCTTTCCGTGTCTTAGCTGGGATCCCACCACCTGGAGGGCAGGAAAGCCAGGTTCTCCACCAGACTTTCACTCTCAGCTACAGCTCTTTTCCATTGATCATTCTCTTTGTGGTTTTGCAAAAGAGTGCCCCATTCTCAGATCTGTAACTTAATGTTTATTATAACAGCAGCAACAGAAACTCTTCCTTATGTAACAGCTGTTACATAATAAACCATCCTTATTATTAGTTGAGGTTAGTGAATGGGACCACCAATCGCTGTGGAGTCTGCACAGGAGCAGTTCAGCATTGTAGATGCACAAGCTGATTCAGAAAGAGGCCACGTGATGTGCAGACTTTCTTATTTCCCCTCATTCCCCTCAGATACCTGAGTATGACTGAGTGCTTTTACAGTTTGGGGGCGCACTCTCTTTGGGAATTTGCCATTGTTGTTTTTGAAGATAAAGGAATTTGTGCTGTTGTTGCCAGCTCGCTCTGAAGGCACACAAGCAAGTTGTGTCTTTCCACGATGTTGGCTTCATTCAATCCTAAAGCAAGGCTAACATAATTGTAAAGCAGATTCAGGATTCCAAATTCAGTGACATTTCATGACACATGTAACTTGGCTTCATGCAGGTCATACAAAGCAAAGCACAATATGAACTCACAACACAAACAAGATACAATAAAGGGTAAGAAGTTAACAAACTGCACATGAGGTCAGTCCGTGAGCGCACAGATGAGATGAGGCATCATTCTGGTCCAAGCCAGCTCTCAGCACATGCTGCTTGTTATGGAGAATCTTTGCTGTGGTTAGAGATCAATCTGGTGGCAGTCACGTTTTTGATATGTTGAGGCATGAAAGGGTCAACATCTGGACAGTCTGAGAGTTTGCTGCAAAAATCCTGCCTTTTTAAAGAAGTTTAGTTAGTCTCGGGCCTTTGCAGACCTCCTCTGGTTTGGGTTATCATTTCTGGGTATCATCAGCCTGTGCTGGTTTTGGCAATATCTAGTCTCAGCTGCAACACCCCTGGCTGCTCATGTCAATGCTTGACATGAGTCTCTGCTTGACATGAGTGTCTCCATCTCGCTCTCTATAACAATAGAAAACTATCTAACTTTTCTGTTTTCAAGCACAAGTTTGGGAAAATACATCTCCATTTCTTGATGGATTTGAAAGAGGGAGAACTGTTTACTCACCAGCTGACCTATCTTTACAAGATCTCCCTACAAGCCTCTCCTTCCCTCTCTCCATGGCTCACATTTTCTGACTGCCAAGATGATGAGAGGGGTATAAGATTACCTCCATTTGGGAGATTTATTCCTTGAAATTTTACCTTTAGAGATCAAATATTTTGGATTAAGTGTTACCTTTCTTAACATCTACAATGTAAATAATTTCTGGAAGGAGGAGTAGGGGAGGAAAAATAATTGTCCCTCTACTTTTCTAGGTTCTTGAGTGAAAAACAAATTTAATCAAGTACATATGTGGTGAGAGCCCACTAAAGAAGTAACCAAAGCAGAAAGATTTTATGCCTTTTAGACAAACAAATTTGTGAAGAATCGATAAGAGAAAGAGGTTTGGACTACGTGTGGTAAAATGGCAAAGATATAACAAGGTTATTTACACAGTGTTCTTGGCCCTAAATTCCCTATTTCTGGTGATAAGGATGCCTATTAGCCTCCTGGTACAGGGAGGATATTTTCACATGGGAGATTTATCTCCTGCTTTCAGGGACACAGAGAGGGTCAGAGTGTCCTTATACCCGCTATTTCTCAAATACCTTTAATTCAAAATAATCAGTAGCCAAAGTGGCATATTTGGGGGTAACATATTCTGAGCCCTTACAGAGGTAACCTATTACTTTCTTTATACATTAGGGAGTTTATCACATCAATCTCCTCTACTTGAAAGAACTGGGTAGAGTGAGCTTTGAATATCTTTTGGAGAGGGAGGCAGAAAGCCTTGAAAGATATGCAAGGCAGGCGTTGAAAGGGGACATGAGAGTCCCCAACACCAATAAAGGGCTGGGTGGCCCTTTGTGATTACCAGGATGTCACTAAGGGTGAGGCTGGGAGAAGAGATAGAAGCTCCTGAGGGTTCTTCACTGGTCAAAAGAAATTGACGATTCTACTTCCTCTGTAGACTTCTGGTAATAGTGCTGCTTCTGGAAACAAGCCCCCATTGACCCACTTCCCCAGGGTAAGCAGTGTCTCTCAGCCTTTTTCCCCACTCTGAGTTAGGCCAGACCACAGAAACTCATCTGGGTTTACAGATAGGCAGTAATGACAATTTGTTATAGGTATGACCGATTTTACTTTGGTTTTCTTCAAAAGCAATGAAAAAGAGCCACCACAAAGGATATAAACAAGGTTAAGTTTGCTGGAGAGTGGAATGGCTCCCCATTGTCTCTCTTTATCTTATAGAGACTTTTCTAGAGTTTGATGATCTTGCCAGCCTGCAAAGATGCTTTTTATGCTCCAAATAAGAAAAAAATTTACACTAGCACATGAGGCGATGATTTTACTGCACAGGAAGCTACATCTCTCAGACCTTCTGTCTGAGTTTACAGCCTTGAAATTCTTGTTGCATCATCCCTGGGACAAATTTCCCCTTATCTGTGCTTATGCTTCTGGGCTGAGTTTTCCATTTATATCTACTAGAGATGATGGCAACTACGTATGCTCCATATTCCAGGGGTGGGACACACTTCTGTGAATAACAGTACCTCATACCAGTGGGAACTTAGCTGGTCAGAGAAGAGAAGAGTAGCTATTGGCCTTTCTGGAGCAGGGAAGCTTCTAATATATCCTACGAGAGAGAGAGAGAGAGAGAGAGAGAGAGAGAGCGCTCCAGGCAGTGTTTCCTTTAAAATATATACTTTTGGGGCACCTGGGTGGCTCATTTGGTTAAGTGTCCAACTATAGCTCAGGTCATGATCTCGTTGTTCCTGAGTTTGAGTCCCACGTTGGGGCTCTATGCTGACAGCTTAGACCCTGGAGCCTGTTTGATTCTGTGTCTCCCTCTCTCTGCCCTTCCCCCACTTGCAGTCTGTCTCTCTCTGTCTCTCTCTCAAAAATAAACAAATGTTAAAATTTTTTAAATATATAATTCTAGTGTTAATGGAAAATGGCAAACAAACTTACAATATAAATTTTGCTTTATAAAGTTTAAACTAGTTTCCAGCTGCTATGATGCATGTTGAAGGTGGTAGTTGGGATATCTGTAATGTATTCTCTTTAATGTCATGTATTCTGATTTCAAATGCTTGAATTTGCAACGCTTAAGGACTATAGACTGCTTTTAAAATTGTAATTTTTATAATTTTTGTTTTTCTTGATGAACTTTTAAAAATACTTTTGGCAATCTAAGAAATTACCTTCTATGCTTGGAGGGTAAGGATGTGATGACAGTTGTTCTTCTTTATAAACTCCTATCTTTTTGGAACAGGTTGTGATTGTGGGAGGATTATTCTGATACTATTGCTTTGGCTGTGCAGTATTTTGCAACTTAAAAGTGAAAGTTTTCTGTTATCATTGGACATGCATCTTTGCTAAGCATACAATGGTAGCTCTCTAGATACAAATGAGTTCTTTAAAATCTGTTATTTCAGTTCAGTGGCTCTCAAATTTTAGCATGTATTAACATCACCTGGGAAGATTTCTGAAATGCACATATTTGGGTGTTACTCACAAAGCTTATAATTGAGTAGTGTGGGTTGGGGTCCAAGGATCTGCATCTATATTATGTTTTTTTTAAATTTTAATTCCAGTATAATTAACATACAGTGTTATATGAGTTTCAGGTGTACAATATAGTGATTCAGAAATTCTATGCATTACTTAGTGCTCACCAGGATAAATGTATTTTTTAATCCCTACCACCTATTTCACCCATTTTCCCCACCCCACGTTTGTTCTCTATATTTAAGAGTCTGTTTTTTGGCTTGTCTCTTTTTTTTCTTTGTTTGGTGTTTTGTTTCTTAAATTCCACATATAAGTGAAATCATATGGTATTTGTCTTTCTCCAACTGACTTATTTCGCTTATACCCTTTAGATCCATCCATGTCGTTGCAAATAGCAAGATTTCATTCATTCATAAGGCAGAGTAATATTCCAGTGTGTGTGTGTGTGTGTGTGTGTGTGTGTGTGTGTGTAAATCACCTCTTGATCCATTCATCTATCAATGGACAGACACTTTGGCTGTTTCCATATCTTGGCTATTATAAATACTGCTGCAATAAATGGGTACATGTATCCCTTTGAATTAGTGTTTTCATATTTTTTGGTAAATACCCAGCAGTGGAATTACTGGATCGTATGGTAATTCTATTTTTAAATTTTTGAAGAACCTCCATACTGTTTTCCACTGTGGCTGCCCCAGTTTGCATCCCCACCAACAGTACACAACAGTTCCTTTTTCTCTACATCCTCACTAACACTTATTGTTTCTTATGTTTTTGCTTTTAGCCATTCTGCCAGGGATGAGGTGATATCTCATTGTGGTTTTGATTTCCATTGCCCTGATGATGAGTGATGTTGAGTATCTTTTCATGTATCTGTTGGCCATCTGTATGTCTTCTTTGGAGAAATGTCTGTTCATGTCTTCTGCCCATTTTTTAAGTGGATTATTTGTTTTTTAGGTGTTGAGTTGTATAAGATTTTTATGTATTTTGGATACTAACCCTTTATTGGATATGTCATTTGCAAATATCTTCTCCCATTCAGTAGGTTGTCTTTTAATTTTGCTGATTGTTTCCTTTGCTGTGCAGAAACTTTTTATTTTGATGTAGTTGCAATAGTTTATTTTTGCTTTTGTTTCCCTTACCTCAGGAGACATATCTAGACAAATGTTTCTATGGCCAATGTCAGAGGAATTACTGCCTGTGCTCTCTTCTAGGATTTTCACAGTTTCATGTCTCACATTTAGGTCCTTAATCCATTTTGTTTTGTTTTTGTGTATGGTGTAAGTAAGCAGTCCAGTTTCATTCTTTTGCATGTAGCTGTTCAGTTTTCCCAAAACCATTTATTGAAGAGACTGTCTTTTTCCCATTGCACATTCTCACCTCTTTTGTCAAAGATTAATTGACCCTAGAATTGTGGGTTTATTTCTGGGCTCTCTATTCTGTTCTATTGCTCTTTGTGTCTATTTTTGTACTAGTACCATACAGTTTTGATTACTACAGCTTTGTAGTATACCTTGAAATCTGGGATTATGATACCTCCAACTTTGTTCTTCTTTTTCAAGATTGCTTTGGCTATTCAGGATCTTTTTTGTTTTTATATAAAATTTAATATTGTTTTTTCTCATTCTGTTAAAAATGCTATTGGTGTTTTGGTGGTTTGTTTTAACATTAAAAAAAATTTTTTTAATGTTTTATTTATTTTTGAGACAGAGAGAGACAGAGCATGAACGGGGGAGGGGCAGAGAGAGAGGGAGACACGAATCGGAAGTAGGCTCCAAGCTCTGAGCCATCAGCCCAGAGCCCGACGCGGGGCTCAAACTCACGGACTGCGAGATCATGACCTGAGCTGAAGTCGGCCGCTTAACCGACTGAGCCACCCAGGCGCCCCATGTTTTAACATTTTTTTAAAGTTTATTTATGTATTTTGAGATGGGGGAGCAGAGAGAGAGAGAGGGATGGAGAGAATCCCAAGCAGGATCCATGCTGCCAGTACAGAGCCCAATGTGGGACTCAATCTTACCAGTTGTGAGATCATGACCCAAGATGAGGTCAAGAGGAGGATACTTACCTGCCTGAGCCATGCAGAGGCCCAAGGCATTGGTATTTTGATAGGGATTGTATTGAATCTGAAGATTGCTTTAGGTAGTATGGGCATTTTGACAACATTTGTTCTTCTGATCCATGAGCATGGAATACCTTTCCATTTGTATCACCTTCAATTTCTTTCATCAGTGTTTTTTTAGTTTTCAGAGCATAGGTCTTTCCCCTCAAGGATCTGCATTGTAAAGCTGTGGACTGAGACCCACACTCTGAGGGTAAATCATTGCATTAGAGCAGGTCTCTCAACCTCAGCACTATTGCTGTTTGGCTGGATGAGTATTTGTTGTGTGCTGTTCTTTGTGTTGTGGGATGTTTAGCAGCATCCCTAGCCTCTACTCATGAGATGACAGTAGCATTCCCACTCTCTTCTTGGTTATGACAACCAAAAATGTCTCCAGACATTGCCAAATGTCCCCTGGAGTTGTGAATTTGTGAACCACTGCCTTTGGAATTTTATTATTCGTAATTCAAACAGCCTAGCTACCCATTCTTATAAATGACAGATTTGTTTATGGAACTCTAGTCCCAAACTTAGTTTTCTAGTCCCAAACTTAGGATTCTGTGTGATAAAATAAGTCTTTTGTCATGTAGGGCTCAAACTAAGGAGCCATGACCATTTCTAGTTCCCAGACATCTTCATTTCACTAGGATAGATTTTTTTTTTAATTATTAAAATTAGTTGCTAGCACATGCAATTTGGGATATACTCATTTCTAACTGTGCTTGAAAATTCAGAAGATTTGACCCCATTAGCCCTTATTAATATGAAGTTAGGACCAGCTGTATTGGGGGACAGCTGCAACAGAGACCCAGATGTGCTCTCTAGCCGCCTGAGTCCGCAGTTGGCCGATCTCACTTACCCACAGATCTTGTCTGGCTCCTACACACATTGGATTTGCAATTCTTGATTTAATGCTCCACAACCACTAGATAAAAATGGAATATTCCATATGGAATATTTCTGCTAGAGTTGGCAACTTTGATGCCAACTCTTGAATATATTTAAAGATTAAATGGATTGTAAGGCAATGGACCAAACGTTTTAATCTCCTGTGATTAATGTCTTCTAATTTTGTGATAGATTTACATGGAATTTCAGGTATTTGCCCTTTCAAAAGGAGAAAATGACTAAAATGTGGATCCTATGTACTCAAGATGCATCACCAGTTTATCACATTCGACCAATATTTGTTGTTGTTGACTGATGCAATTCTGCATTGTCTGTTAAGAATTCTTGTTTTCTCAAGTGGTGGCTCTTGGGAGGCAAATGAAACATTTCAGGAAACAGAAAAACAAAGGAGAAATGGGTGTGTGATGAACTCCCACCCAAATTACTCTTACCCCATATGAACCTATGTCATTGTGGGAATAACAATTTCATATGGGGTGGCTAGAAACTGGTTCTATGACTGATCTCAAAAGAAAGGTAGAAGGAAATGCCATGGGGTGGGGCTGGATTCGTGAGCGTACGACTGCACAGTTACCAAAGGCCTTGTGTGTAGAAGGGCCCTGCCCTTCTTTTAATGCTCCACTCTTGCCATCTTGAAAGGTTTTTTTTAAATATAATCCATTATAACTCTTTCAGAGTAGTAAAAACACTGGAAACAGGGCAAATGTCCATCAGCAGCAACTGGTTGAATAAGCCACACAATGGAGGACACTGAAGCTGCAAAAGGAACAAAGAATAGTTCAACACAGTACTGCAAAGAGATCCCTGGGGTGGGTTGTTCTGTGAATAAAGCAAAGTGGGTGTCCAGGATAGGCAAATGTTTACCAGTTTATTATAAAAGAGTTTAACTGAGGAATAACCAGATGGAAGAGATGCGTAGGGCCAGGTATGTGGGAAGGGGCGGAGCACGCAGCTGCCAGCCATGCTCTCTGGCTGAGCTGCTCTCCCTGAACCCCCATGTGTTCACCAACCTGGAAGCTCTTGATATTCTTAATGACTTTTGACCGAGAGGCCCTGCAATTTCATTTTGCACCAAGCTCTGCAAATTAGGTAGATAAATCTGTATGGAGGAGGAGTTTTTCAGTTGATTTGATTTGATTTGATTTTTGCAGGATGTGGGAATGTTCAAGAACATCAAGTTTAGGAATTTCATTATTGTAGGAGCCCTCAGGTGGCTCAGTTGGTTGAACATCTGACTTCAGCTCAGGTCATGATCTCATGGTTTGTGAATTCGAGCTCCACGCTGGGCTTTGCGCTTGTATTGTGGAGCCTGCTTTGAATTCTCTCCCTTTCTCTCTGCCCCTCCCCTGCTCTTTCTCTCTCTCTCTCAAAAATAAGTAAACATTAAAGAACAATTTTTAAAGGAATTTCATTGTTGTAAAGAGAAAGCGTCCTTTTCTCTTAATGTGATTGGAGTGCATTTATTCCGGAAACTAACATGCTCTTAAAGTCAGCTGTGTGTGGGGAACCGCTAGGAGGCAAGGAAACACAGATGACAAGGAAAGCAGTATGGTGATGTGGAGCCTGGTGGAAATGGGTTCTAATGAAGTTAGACAAACCATATAATGTCTCCAAACCTTAGTTTCTTAATCTATAAGATGAGGATAATAGTTTCAACCTTGAGAAATTGTAAGGATTAAATGAGATTGTATCTCTTACAGTGATTGGCACTTAGCCCTCAATATATGGCAGTTATGTGAATATGGGTCTTTGCTTTCAGGAAGTCTAGAATCTAAAAGAGGAGATAGACACGTATTGAATCAATTGCAGTAGAACCTGGTGTACTAGTCACCTTGGGCACCCATGACAAAAGACTGTAAACTGGGTGGCTTAAAGAACACAAATTAGTTTTCTTACAGTTTTGGAAGCTGTAAGTTGAGACCAGTGTACCAATGTGGTTGGGTTCTGGTGAGCACTGGCTTTCTTTTTGCTGTGTGCTCATGTGATAGAGCTCTGGTATATCTTCCTCTTCTTATAAGGACACCATTTCTGTTGGATCAGTATTGTACCCTTAAGACTTTTTTAATCTTAATCACCCCCTTAAAGACCCTTTCACCAAATACAGTCACATGAATGGTTACAGCCACCCATGTGCATTTGGGGGATGCAATTCAGGCCATAACACCTGGTATAAGTACAACTAGGGCATAACTGAAAGTGATTCTATGGTAGGGGAAGGTCAGAGAAGGCTTCATGGAGGAGGTGATTCCTGAAATGCATCTAAAACATTTAATTAAAAAATATGTGTTTGAAATAACAAATCAAAGAGCATAGAGTAGTTTAGAGTAAAACACAATGGTCTCCCCACTTCTCTCCAGCCTCAGGAGTCAGTGCTATGGAATAAGTATTTATGTCCCTCCAAATCTATATGTTGAAACCCTAATCCCAAGTGTGATAGTTTTAGGAGGTGGGGCCTTTAGGGAGATGACTAGGTCATAAGAGTGGGGCTCTCGTGATGAGATTAGTGCTCTTATAAGAAGAGACACAAGAGAACTTTTTCTCTCTTTCTCTCTCTCATCTCCCCTCCCTCTTCCCTTCCTCTCTCTTTCTCTCCCTCTCTACACCAGAAGGATACAACACAAACATGGCCCTCTATAACCCAGGAATAATACTCTCACTAAATACTGGACCTCCCAATGCCTTAATCTCGTATCTCCCAGCCTCCAGAACTATGAAGCCACCCCAACGTACAATAGTCTGTTATAGCCATTCACACTGACTAAGACAGTCAACATTGTAAAAATATTTGTTTTAGTTCTCATATTGCAATGACATGCTCCTTCAGTCCTTCCAGTGCTGGATGACTCACCTGTATTTTTCCCCCATTGGTTTCCTTTGTAACTGAAGGTAATTTACCTCTACCTGTGTTTCCTGTGTCATCAACTTTACCATTTATCTATTGCCTCCCTGCTTAATAGAATATATCGGTGCCCCATTCTTTTCTCTGGCTTTCCCCTCTTGCCACGGCCTCCCTTCTGTCAGCTATCTTTTTCCATGATCACGATTACCAATTTGCATTCTGTTCTGCCATCACAGTCAAGTCTTCCTTAGAAGCCAAAAAAGCAGCTTTTGTGTTAGTCGGCCCGTGCAAACGCTGGCCCAGCTTATGTGCCTGAAATACTTTCAGTTTTTTACTGGGCCAAATGATATAAACTCAGGATCGGTAGGAGGATTTCTTTTCCTCAAAGTCAAATGGAATTTCTTTTCTTATAATTTAAAAATTTCTTAAAACCATTATGCATTTGAGTTTGCTATATATTTAGATACCTTTTTCTTATAGAGTTTTATTTTTAAGTTTCTAAATGCCTCCCCCCCCCCCCGACTCTCTATTACTCTCTCCTCTTAAAGCACTTGCTTTGGCTGATCCTTTCTATTATACCATCTACCCCATCATACCATCTGTCTGCAATCCAGGCTGCTGTAACAGCACACTATACACTAGGTGTTCAAACAATACAAATTTAGTTCCCACAGGGCTGGAGGCTAGAAATCCAGGATCAAGGTGCCAGTATGGATGGATTCTGGTGAAGACCCTCTCCTGGGTTGCAGAATGCAACTTCTTGTGTCCTCAGATGGTGAGGACAGAGAGAGAGGAAGCAAGCTCTCATGACTCTCATAGGGCACCAACCCTATCCATGAGGGCTTCATCCTCATGACCTTATCTAACCCTGATTACCTCCCAAAGGTTCCAACTCCTAATACCATCACATTGGGGGATGGGATTTCAACATATGAATTTTGGGGGGGATATAAACCACTAGTTCATCCACCATCTTTTTCATCAAGAATACCTTTTTAACAGAGACCATCCTCTCAAAGATCTGCCTCCGTTCCAGAGAGCTCCATCTTTCTGCTCCTTTAAGAATGGCTTACTTTGGGGTACCTGGGTGGCTCAGTTGGTTGAGTGTCCGACTTCGGCTCAGGTCATGATCTCACAGTTTGTGAGGTTGAGTCCCATGTCAGGCTCTGTGCCGACAGCTCAGAGCCTGGAGCCTGCTTCTGATTCTGTGTCTCCCTCTCTCTCTGCCCCTCCCCCACTTGTTCTCTCTCTCTCTCTCTCTCTCTCTCTCTCTCTCTCTCACACACACACACACACACACACACACACAACTAAATAAACATTTAAAAAAATAAAAAAGAATGGCTTATTTTCTAGCCCTGCACTGCAGTTATCATTCTGGAATTCTGGAACTTTCCTTCATTGCTGTTTTCTATGGCATCTACTGTTTCCTGAATACCATATCTTCTTCTTTCTTGGTTCCCTCCCTGTTGTGCTAAAATAGATCAAGAAATTTCCTAAAAATGGTGTTAAACTGAGAGAAATGTCTCAAAATATCTCAGTTCTGTCAGTGCATTTGATAGTTTGGTTGGGTATAGTGTTCAAGTATAACTGGAAGAGGGCAATTTTCAATTGGTTTTGCACAGTCTTGGTCAGAGGAAAGTGCTTTCTGTTCATGCCACCAAATCCCCACAAAACGTCTTAGGTATACACTGTCAGACAGTGCATAGTCCACTCATACTAATGATTGTCCCATCAAACTGGGCACTCAGGGGGTGATGACCAGCCATTAAACCAGAAGCACGGAGCTCCTCACCAGAGCCAGCAACTGGTGTGGACAGCTCAGCACCAGATCAGTTTCCAGGCAGCCAACTGATACCTGTGATGAGAAGCTTTCCCCACCTTCCCCATTCCCCTCCTAAATTTGGAGTTATCTTCGTTCCCTTCTAAGGTGGTCCCTCTGCCTTTTTCTTCCTTCTCCAGTTAATACTCTACCTCATCTTGGAGGTAGAAAACCTAGCTCTGCAAGCATGCTGATACATCTTTCTGTCCGATCCTTTGTGTAAAGGCTTTTTCCTTTTAATTTTATACTCTTTGTTGCCTATTCCAAAGTGGGTGACTCATGGCTATCTGAGTAGGACTGAGTGGAAGAAAAAAAGGCCCCAGGGGTTCAAGTAAGTAAAGAGGGAAGGAAACACACAGGAAACATACAGATTAATACCTCAAGATATCATCTTACTACAACAGGTCAAAAATTATTTTCCCTTCAGCCTTTGAAAGCATAGTGCCATTGCTCTCCAGCACCCGCTGTTACTAATGAGAAATCAGAAGTTAGTCTGGCTTGTTCCTTTGTGGCTGATTTGGTTTTCCTTTCTGGAAGGTTTTAAGATGTTCTCTTTATGTTTGGTGTTCTAAAATTTCATAGTAATGTGTGTAGGAACAGATATTTTTAAATTCTTGAACTGAGCATTTAATAGCTCCTTTCAACTTGTAGACTTGTGACCTCTTGGCTTTAAAAAGTTTTCATTATTTTTTTTGCAAGTTTCCTCTTCTGCATGGTCTCTGTTTTCTCTTGGAATGTGATTTGTTTGCATGCTGGCTTGCTGAATTAGTCTTGTCTTGTCTCATCTTTTTTTTTTTTTTTTTTTTGTTTTTAATTGTGGTAAAATACATGAAACATAAAATTGTCTCAACCTTCACTTTTTCTGTATCTCTGTGTTGTTGTTGTTGTTGTTGTTGTTCTATGGTCTAAAGAGAGATTGTCTGAACTTTTCCATTCTTCCATTGCATTTTTTATATCAGCAACTAATAATTTCTTAAAAAAATTTTTTTAATATTTATTTATTTTTGAGAAAGAGAGAGAGACAGAGTGTGAGTGGGGGAGGGACAGAGAGAGAGGGAGACACAGAATCTGAAGCAGGCTCCAGGCTCTGAGCTGTCAGCACAGAGCCCGACGTGGGGCTCAAACTCAGGAACAGCGAGATCATGACCTAAGCCGAAGTCGGACGCCTAACCGACTGAGCCACCCAGGCACCCCATCAACTAATAATTTCTAATTATTCTTTCTGTTTTCTGATTTCTCCTTGTGTATAGTGCCTTAATCTTGGCTTATGAATAGCTAATCGCTCCGAGGATTTTTATTGCTTTCTTTCCTAAATTCTGTTTTTCCAGTTATTTATCTTGGTCTCTCTTTCTTGTTGCTGGTTTTCTTCCTATGCCTGGCAATCCTAAACTGTCTTTTCATATGTAAGAAGGAAAGACTGAGTAGCTAGTGTATCTTTCTTCTGCTGTGTGTGTTCATTTATATATATCTTGGGTAGTTCCAACAGTATGCTTTAAAAAGAAATAAAACTCTGGTACATCCAAATGATAAAAATTTCCTAGTCTCTGCACTTGAACTCACTTTCTCCTTCCTCCCTCCATAGAAGTTTAGTAATGGTTCAGAAAATATCTATTTAATTCAGTTCTTTTTAACATCCGTTGCAGGAATTCTGAATCCAATCCGGCATCACTGTGTTTCTGGATGGCAAAGTTGAAGATTCTAGGATCTTTATGTTTTGTGTCTACAATTGGTAAATTACCCTTTTGCTTATCTGGGCTGCCTCTACTTAATTCTGAGGCTTTAACTTTGGTGGATCCTGAGGCATATCACATCTTCTCTTTCTCTAGTTTACTCTGGAGCTGGATAAGCTGTCCTGCCTGCTCTGTAGAGGTCCCTGGGGTCACGTCCTTGCTCATCACCCACTCACAATACAGAGAGTGGATCATGTCCAACAATCCCCAAGCTTTTCAGTAGAATCTTAAGACTCCTCTTTGACAAAATGTTGAGACTTTTTTCTCCTCATTCAGGTTGGATCCCCAATTTTCTGGGGGTGACAGCAGCCTAGGCTGGAATTCTGCATGCCTTTTTTATTGCTGCAGGCACCGACGCGTACCCCAGAGAGAGGGCAAAGGCCACTCCAGGAGTCCGCCATCTCTATGAAGTGAATGCTGAACACTGTGTGCACACTTTCCATATGGAAACCCTAATGGTGTCCCCCTTGCAGCCAAGGTCAGTGGTCTCTGCTGTACAATGTGAGATCCACGTGCTTAAAGTAAAGGGTCAAAGGGCAGGGAAAGGTAGAGCCTGGACCCCTCAAATGGGTTCCCATTCCTTAATGCCCCCGCTCAACACATCTCTTTGGAATCCATGAACTGAGCGTTGTTTGTTTGTTTGTTTGTTTTTTACATTCCATGTGACCTGACCTAATCCTTCATTTTGAAGTGGTAGCTTCATTCCAGGCTAATGCTTTAGAAGAACTTGAGTCCCTGGCCCCTTTCCTCCAGTAGCTAAAAAGAGCAAATGGCCCCGAGGGGTTATATAAATTGCTTCTTCCCCCTTTCTTTTTGCTTAGTAGAATTTACCTGAACATGAATAAATTCTGTGCAAAATTACATTCATGCAATTGATGTTCAGTCCAACAAATTACACAAAAATTAATAGAACAAATTGAATTTAAAAGATTCTTTACTGTGCCTTCAGATGGGCCCCAGGGGACCTATGTCCCTGTCTGCACTCCCTCTGCTTTATCCTACCCACCCCTCCCACCTGCCCCCACCCCCTGCACCCCCACTCTGCCCTTTCGGTTTAAGACACAGGCATTCACCTAATGAGTAGCTGGTGCTGGACTAATGGTGATGGGGGAGGGGTGGGGAGAAGCCAAACAAGTACAATAAGGAAGAGAGCATCTCTAAAGCAACTACTGATGCCCCTGCAATAGCATTTGGAGGTGGCTCAGCTCAGCTCACAGTCTGAACCAAATCCATGCTAAGGAAGAGATGGATTGTCAACTTATTACTGTCTTCTAAATGCAAGTTGGAGTCACTTGCAAATCAGAAGAAATACAACGTTGTAGCCAGAAACGTTGCCAACCTATCAGGAGCTTCAGAGAGGTTGCCCTCAAGAAATTGAAATAAGGTAGGTGGCACGGAGTTAAACAATGACAGCAGTACAACATGGCACAGAATACGGAACATTGAATATACATTTAAAAGACAATTGCCCCCCCAGCCTGCAAGACAGCAACCTGACTGATGTTAATCAGAGCTAAAGAAGTCATGTGGAAATCAGGAGCATGGTTATTAGCTTAGAAAATTGAGTCACCTCGGACAGCTGGCAGGGTTCTTCAAAGCATTGTCCAGGGGAAAGAGGCTAATCCCTTCCATTGGCTGGACCCATCCTGTCATGTAGGTGGAAGCATCAGGCTATCTAGCCTGATGCCATTAAGCATTGGATTTATCTGAACAACTCTCTTTGTTCTGACTTCCTGCTCTTCAGGCAATCTCTGATTATTATCTGACTTCCTCTATAGTTCTGCCTTTGGAAATGGATCTGCTACAAGGGCTTTTAGTATTCGTTCCATATAATGGTTTAAAAAAATTTGTTTTTCTGATTATAAATGAACAAATGGTATTTTGACCATTATATTATTTGGCTTCCCCTGTAGTTTGGCAACTGGGGAAGAAAGGCCCGGTTATGTAATATATGTGCTCCTGTTCCTGTGAGATGTACTTCTCGTTGCAAATGAACAAGCTGGCCCTCAGTTTTGGGGGATTTAGTGGATGTGAGTCTGTCCCTGAGGAGATTAACATACTCAGGGAGCACTAGGTTTCTGAGCCTGGAAAGGAGAAGGCCTGCCTGCCTCTGGAATGTGGAAAGTTCCCCTTGCTAAAGGACACAGCCACTGAGCCTTGTTTCCTATGTGATAAGCACATATGCTTCTAGCTGCTGTTATTTTACCATTTTTAGGCAAAGATAAAATGCTTGATTCATAATGTAAGATACAGTGCTTACTGTGCGTGGTCTGTTCAACATTAACATTTAAGCTTCTAGAACAAAAACGTGGCATTGTTTCCCTCATATTCATCCTTTTAAAAGTTCTCCTCCATTCAGTACAAAATAAACAAGATCTTAAAATTTCAACTTAATTAAAATCCTGGTGTTGATGCATTTATTATTAGGCCCATCAACCAGGAAGGGAAGGGAGGAAGGCAAATGGATTATTGCAGCCCCAAACTCAGCCCCTCTTGTTCCCCTCCAAGCAAGAGGCAAGATGAGATTTGTGCCAAGAAAGGAGAAGAATTTCCATCCTGTTTGGATTATGCAGAGATGCTTTTGGAAGACTGTTAAGGAGAAAACGGAGTGGTAGGAAAGCACAATTGCCTATTTGCTTCTGTTTTGGATACACATTTATAAACCCTTAGAACGATGTCCCAAGAAGGCAGGATTTCCAATATGAAGCAAGCAGAAGTAGGGGCGTTTAAAATGGACTGGCAGGATTGCCTGGGAGGGTATCCTATCTAGTGATAATGGCTGCTGTTTCCATGGCAATTGCAAGCACAACTCAAATTCACCTGCATACCCTATCTCTCTGCTCCTTTTGTTCAGAGCAAACTACCAATAAGCTCCGAATGGCGATATTAGCAAGGCAGAGGCATTGAAGTGAACTGGAAGCCACCATTCTGCGTTCTCTGTACAGATCTTTTGTTTGTCATGAATCTGCAACTTCCTAAGTGCCTTGCTGTTAGCACAACGGAGGGAGCTGGAAAAAAATACCGGTCTAAAAATGGGATCTCACGTGGGCCAAATTTTTCTGAGAAAGAGTTTGAGTCTTAAATTCTCAAATCTAGTGATACCCAAACCCCAGCATGCCTCAGACTCCCTAAAATCTGCAAAATGCAAATCCCACCCTCAGGGAATCTGAGTTTTTGGGTCTGAGATTGGGCCCAAGACTCTGAATTTTTAATAGGTACCCCAGCTGATTCAGATATAGATGGTCCTGAGACCACACTGAGAAGCCTTGTTTTGGATATTTGAGGATGCTCACTCCTTCATGGAAGATCAAGATTTTAAAGAGAAGGGTTGAGTGTCAGAGGATTTCCTCCACAAGGAATCTACTTTGAATATATCCAGGCCCTATGACTTTTGTCAGGTGGCAGAGTGGTTTGAGGATAGGCCTGGGCTTTAGACTGCTTGCTTTGGGGTTCTTGGTTCATTATAATTCTGTTGCTGGGCTCGCTCAGAGTGGCATCGAGCTCCTGCTGTGTCATCTAGAGAGAAGACAAGGAACCACTCCCTCTCCTGCAGCACCTGGCAGGTTTCAGAGAGCAGGCAGGGGATGCTGTGACTTCCAAGTTCAAGGCAAAGAGATCAGGTTCTAATCACCTTCTGCCTTTGTCCTAAGGGTCAGTGAGAGCTTCAGCTTTAGGAAGGGGGAAGATGTCCCTTTAATTTCCTGTTCTTGCTGATGCGAGGCTCCCATACCTTGGAGAAGTTTTGTAGCAACCTCTTCCATCAACCAGTTTGTCCAGGCTCTTAAGTCTTAGATGTGCTAAGTTAGTCTCTCCCTGCTCCTTTTTTTCCCCATTTCTGGGTTGCTCTAGATGCTTCTTTTAACCATATTCTGTTTGTTAAATGGATGCAGAATCCCCATAAGCACCTGCCTCCAACAGCCGTGGAAAAGAGTTTGGCACATCCCAGAAACCTTCCCGCAGGGCCTGCATTGAAGGTAGACAGGAGTCACACACAGTGGCTCAGGTGGAAATTCAGAACATCCTAGGTAAAACTTTGCAGGAGGCTGTTCCCCCTGCCCCAACCCACAGTCCTCTGGTTCAGAAATAACTTCAGTGTGCATGTGCCAAAGCACCGCAGGTGGTACTTATGCTTTTATTCAAATGCAGTTTCTCTTTGAAGGAGAACAAAGTAGATCCGAATAAAAGTCCTATTTTTGGAAAGGAGAAGTGAGTGATGCACTGGGAGATATGGGCAACGTGAAAACTCCTTCCTGATGCCTCATCCTCATCACCTTCAGCAGGTGGCCGAGGAGAGGCCCAGAACACGAGAGGAGCTGGTGACCGCTGTGTTGCTGACACTTTGTGGCTTTTCCCTTCTTCTCAAAATGGGAGCAAAAGGACAGGTTTCCAATGATGAAAATTAAAAATGAAATAATGTAGAGGCAATTGTTGACAATACCTTTGTTTTCCTTTTTAAAAATCTCTACTGGGGTGCCTGGGTGGCTCAGTCAGTTGAGTGTCTGACTTTGGCTCAGGTCATGATTTCACAGTTCATGAGCTCGATCCCCAGGTCGGGCTCTGGGCTGACAGCTCAGAGCCTGGAGCCTGCTTTGGATTCTGTGTTTCCCTCTTTCTCTGCCCCTCCCTCGCTCATGTTCTCTCTCTCTTTCTGTCTCTCACTCTCTCTCTCTCTGTCAAATAAATAAACGTTAAAAAAAATTTTTTTAAATCTCTACTTTAACTGTTGTGAGTTAGAACCTCCCTTGCACCAACAAGTGCAAGGGCCAGCTTTATGTTTATAAAGTCACAGTTTAGGTCTGAGCACAGAGATGCTGGGGTATTATCCTTGTCCATTGAACTACAGGGAATAGTTTTACTAAGAAAGTGGCAGTGGAGGGAATCCGTAAAAAGTAGTGGTTAAGCCTGGAAGCTTCGGAACCAGGCTGCCTGGGCACTAAGGCACACTTCCTACATACGCGCCAGGCTCCCTGTCTGTAAAATGGGACCACTGAGAGCTACCTCACAGTGTTATGGTGAGCCTGAGACTAGGAACGCATGTTAAGCCTTTAGTGGAGGGCTGGTGCTTAGCAAGGGCCCAGTACAAATTCGCGATTCTAAACGTGGAGAAAAGGCTGCTGCATCTAAAATCACTCCATGGACTTGCTTGGGTTTATTTGGAAGATCAGGGAAACCACGTGATCACCGTTTGGATTGGAAGAGTTGGCTCTCTGGCTGCCACCTTGTGTTCACAGGGTGGATCCTGGGGTTAGCCACTGTGACTCCCTTAATCAAGCAAGTGAGAGAGAGCATGCCTACAGGCTTGGATTTGGCTCTAGCCATTCCTGTTTCCTGCTGACCAGGACCCCCCTTTTCTCCACACCAAGGTTCCATTATCAGAGCCTCTTTAGCAGATCTTGTACCTTGCCCTTTGAATATCGAGAAATATTGATGTCCGCCGTCCCCTTACTTCTTCATCTCTCTCTCCCTTCCTCAGATGTTCACTACTTTGCTATCGTGTGTGCTAAGTGCTAGTGACAAGGCAGTGAAGAAGACACACGTGCTCCAGTCCTGGTGGAGCTCATATTTGAGAGGGAGAAAGTCCACAAACAGGCAAAGGACAAAACAATAATTTCATTGTTTTATAACAAGCACTTCAAAGAAAAGAAAGAAGGAGCTGCAGGAAAACAGTGGAACAGAGTCAGCGTGCTCCTTTAGAAAGGGAAGGAGACGCTGGGGTGGTGCATTTAAGCTGAGAAAAAAATCACGTCTTTGTAAGAGGACAGCAGGGGAAGCGATGTTCTTAGGTGATGCTGATGTTCTCTGTAGAGAGCAGGCTTGGGTTGAGAGGAAGAGGTAAAAGAGACTTTGGAAAAGTCTGACATTATGGCACCGGTGCTGAGCTCAGAGCTGGCGTCCCAGGGTGCTCAGGGAATTAGGTGCATGTGGTGGTTCGCTGGGTGCCTGATAGATCAGGGACATACAGAACAAAATGCAGATTTACTAATTCTGTCACTCCGCATGTGCTATGGAGCATTACAACATGTCAGGCACTGTTCTGGGCAGTTGGGCTACATCAGCCCATGAAACAAAGATTTCCACTTGGTGGAGCTTATGTTCTAGCTGGGAGAAATGGAAAATAATTGACAAAAGTCATACCCAAGTAAATGATGTCCAAGGTAGGTAGAGAAGGATGAGCTGGGAGTGAGAAGTATGGAGGTCGAGGAGCACATGCCTCTGTGTGTGTGTGTGTGTGTGTGTGTGTGTGTGTGTGTGTGTGTGTGATTTAAAATAGAGTGATCACCATAGGCTTCATTCAGAGGTCAGATTCAAGGATGATTGGGGAAGAGGGGCCCACACAGACTGAACAGGCAGTATGAAGGCCCAAATGTAGGAACATGAGCCTCTGGGTAATGATGGGTGTCTGGGCACCGGCGTCTCTGGAGGTGACTGAGCTAAGCAGGGAGGTGAGGCTGGATGGTTTCTGAGGGGAGAGTGGAGCTGCCGTTCCTAAGGCAGATTGTTCTGGTGTTCAGCAGCAGGTGCCACTGCAGACGCCAGACCTGGTGTCTCATAGCGTTTATGAGCTGAAGCTCAGGAAGTGTGGGTGGGACACTGTGCGGGGTACTGGGGTCATGCAGAAGCCTTGTCTGCCTCTCTCCCTGGGCCTCTAGGTTTCCCTAAGCCCTCCAGGGTGGCACCGGCCCAGCTCACAGCTACCCACAAGGCTTTGTGGGTCCACGTTGCCTGTACGCACTTCTGGTCCCATCTTGTGCAGACCCCAGCCCCGATTCCTCAGGGCAGGGGACCTGAGGGAGATGTCAGGAGGGAAGTAGCTGGCGGCCTGCACTAACAAACAATGCTGATGAGTTAAGGGGCTGACTGAACCTGACCTTGGACTGATGAGAACCAGGCTATGCAGAACCAGACAGGTTTTGGCTTACATTTTGTCAAATGTACATTTGGCTTCGCCCCTTACTAGTTAAGGCACCTTGTGAAACTTATTCTAGGAGCTTCAGAGAATCCTGGGAAGCTTCCAGATTTTGAAGATCTTCACCCTTGGATTTTTTTTTTTTTTGAGATACAATTCACATACTGTAAAAAGTGTACAATTCAGTGGCTTTTCGTATATTCCCAAAGCTGTTCAATCATCACCACTGTCTAATTCCAGAACGTTTTTCTCACCCAGAAAGAGACCCATACCCATTCACACTTACTCAGCATTCACCCCTGGCCTCAGCCCCAGCAACCAGAAGCATACATTCTGTCTCTATGGATTTGCCTATCCCAGACATCTTGTATAAATGGAATCATACAATATGTGACCTTTCGTGACTGGCTTTCTTCACTTAACATAATGTTCTCAAAGGTCATCCGTGTTCTAGCACTGATCAGTACTTTATTCTTTTTACAGCTGAATAGTGGTCCCCCTTGGACTTAATTAGCACCAGGCCTCAGGGAATTTCTGTAGCACCTACTTCTCTGTAAGGATTTGCCATTGATGAGCAGTCAACAACCTCATCCCCCAAGCTTGAGGCCATGATACAGATGCTTTTGCATTTAGGGGCTCCTGACTGACTCAGTTGGCTAATCACCCAGCTCTTGATTTTAGCCCAGGTCATGATCTCATGGTTTGTGAGATCGAGCCCCACATCGGGCTCTGCACGGATAGCATGGAGCCTGTGTGGGATTCTCTCTCTCCCTCCCTCTCCCAGTTTCTCTCTCTCTCTCTCAAAATAAATAAATAAACTTTAAAAATTGCTTTTGCATTTATTGCCTCCTAGGTCCTGGGTATGTGTCCTTCTTGGGCTACCTGAGCTGTAAAACAGATAATAATTATTATCTCACAGGATGTTGTGAAGACTATTGAAACAGGTATAAGAGCATTTATCCTCTCCCTTTGTATCATATATGCTATGAGAAAATTGTGCATATTCCTGCATTAAATACCTTACTCCCCATCCACGCAGGAAGACCATTACTAGTCCTGGCTCCTGGATATGGTCTGGGCATGGGGCTCCCTGGGGTGGTAAGAGTCATGATTAAGCTGGATCCCAGGTTCTGGGGTTGTTTCCGACTATAGCATTGGATACAGGGGCTACTTGCTTTAGCCTCAGGGAGACAGTAAGCAGTATGGGTCTGAGAGAAGCTTGGCTCAGAGCTGAGCCAAGTGCTGAGCTATAGCTGGAGCCTCAGTACAGACAGTGCCTCATGTCGCCATGGTTCTCTGGCCTGGCCAGCCACCGCTTCTTGCCACTCCTCTCCATCACCGAGGGGCCCTTTGGAATAGGAGGAATGCATTGCAAGTAGCTTTGGGCAACCTGTAGGCTCTACAGTGACGGGTGTTGTGCTTCTTGGGCACTGGGACTCCAGGCAGGGCAGTGGGTTTGCCGAAAGTTAGAGCCTTGAACAGACCAGCACTCTCTCATGACGTTTAGAGACACCCAAGCAGGATCCAGACATTTTTTAAAAAAGGGGATAAATGTTTTGAGGAGAGAAAGGAAGAGTGGTGACAGGATACTGGTTCAATTTTGGTGTACCCCCATTCCGTGATGCACCTTTCTTATCATCCCAGGTCTGTGTCTCGCTCATTTGAGAACTTACACCAACAGTTCTAAATCATCCTGAGCAGCAGAACCACGTGGGGACATGTAAAAGTACACGGATCCCGAGGCCCCTGTCTCAGCCATATCTGATTCAATTGCTCTAGGGGCATCCAGGCAATCAGTATTTCTAATAAGCTCTCCAGGTGGTGCCAATATGCACAAAGTCGAGCACTTAGCTGGAGTCTCCTCTCACTCACCTGGGAGGAAATTTCCTGTAGGCTGCTCTGTGACAGCCAGCAAGATGCAGTCTGTGGTGCATTTGGGGGACAGCCAACTCTTAAAGTAGAGAGATCTCTGCCCCCACGGGCATTCATCCTGAGGCTTCATTCTTGCTCTCTTGTCTTTCCTCCTGCCCACTTGGCTTTGTGGCTGCGGGCAGGCAGCCACTCCTGGAGCAAGCAGGGCCTGCACCCCCGCAGTAACCTGTGTTCTAGTACTTGTGTAGGAGGGAGGTCGGAAGGCAGCAGACACCACAGAGAGGCACTCTGCTGAGCGGCGTAGTCAGAGGAAGTGGGCTTAGGCTCCAGGACCATCTCTAACCAGCTTGGATGTTTGATGGGCAAGTTATCTGACCTTTGTGAGTTCCATAATTCCAGTCTGAACAACCCCCCTAATACGGTTGTTGTCAGGTTCCAATAAAATAATGTAGGCATGAAAGGGCATTGTTGATTGTGAAGCTCAAATAGGACATTCATTCTATTACTGTGGAGTGGCCTTCAGGCCCCCTTTTCCTCTCCAGCACACAACCGTCTCACCAGTAGATGGGAACTCATCTCCTGCCCTGGGGATGGGGCTTAAGACCAGGACATCAGGAGCAAACTTGTTGGTGAGTCAACTCTTATGAACACAGTGCTGCCAAACTGGATGGTGAACACAGAGGGAAGTTTTTATTCCCAAGAAAGGGGGTGGGGGTGGGGGGAAGAAAGAAAACCAAGTGAGCCCTATGTGACTGAATTCATCTAAGGCCTGGGCTCCTATTTGGGTTTCCTTTATTTTCTTTAGTTTTTTTTTTAATGTTTATTTTGAGACAGACAGAGAGAGAGAGCATGAGCAGGGGAAGAGCAGAGACAGAGGGAGGGAGACAGAGAATCCAAAGCAGGCTCCAGGCTCTGAGCTGTTAGCACAGAGCCCCACATGGGGCTTGAACTCACAAACTGTGAGATCATGACCTGAGCCAAAGTCGGATACTTAACCGACTGAACTACCCAGGCATCCCATATTTGGGTTTTCAAGGTGGGAGAGCAAGAGGCCACGAGAAGGTGAGGCTGAGAGAGGCACAGGTCAGGGCATTGGGACCCATAGGGATCAGGGACTGGGGAGAGCCTTCCCAGGGTGGGGTGCCAAGGGGCCACAATGTAGGTGGGTGCAGAGGAGATGCCAGGCAGCACTACAGCCTCCTCTGCAACCCTGTGTAACAACCCAGCTGCCTATGTGCCCCTAAGGGAGCTCAGAGAGGGCCCCTGAAAGTTCCCTGTGGGTCTGGGGTGCCTCACTGGACTATGACAGGACGATCCCCAGTGCTCTCCCTGCCCCATCCTGGCTGAGGCAGGCACATTCCCCACACTGGCAGGAGACAGAAGCAATGTATTGTTGCACTCAAAGGTAGAGGCAGCGGGGTGTGCGGCACACCCTCTGGCAGGCCCACTTTCCATGAGAGCCGCCATTGATGGGGAGGCAGGAAGATGAGAGAGTTGAGCAGGAGGAAGTGGGTGGGGAGAGCAGGACTCTAGAGGTTTTATATTTTGCTCTTGCTGGGCAAGGCTCCGAGAAAAGAGAAGATGGAGAGAAAAGTGCACCACAGGCTGCCACGTGCCACGCTGTGCCTCAGCTCAAGCTCGCCGGGAAGAAAGCCATGTGCTCCATCAAGCACAGTGCTGAGGTCCCAGGGGGGGCTCTGACCTAATGTGGAAGCATGCTTCTGTTGGAGGGGACAGGGGCTCTGGGGATGTACCTGTACTGAACCCTGCTTAGGTGGATGCTTTGCTTCTGTTTATGAAATATTTTCTCTTACAACTCTTTTGATTCTTCCAACAACCCCGGAAGGCAAGCCGGGCCAGCTGTATCGACCCCATCTTATAGAGGAGCAAACTGGGGTCCCCAAAGGTGAAGTGCATTATTGGAGAGCCTGACTTGTAAGCAGTGGAACTGGTGGGGGGTGTGGAACACATGTGTGATGACTTTTACTTTCCTGTTTGCTCATGTTCCTCCCCAGTCCCTGGCCTCCCATGGGCCTCCAATGCCCTGACCTATGCCCCCACTGGTTTCACCTTCTCTGGCGTTACCCAGTCTGCAGTGTCACCAGACCCTCCATCCGGCTTTGCTTCATCCAGGGCCCCTGGGCAGGTGCGTGATGGGAGCACTCTTGTGTCTTGGCTCCTCTGGTGAGAGACTGGAGTTTTGGCCCACGTGGGAACCTCTGCTTTTGCTCTGAGTGTTATGTGCATTTAATCATGTTTGACAGAATTTACTTTAGCTCAAATTCAGGCTGTGAGCCTTCCTCCTCTCATGGTTGCTTTCGCTTTTACTCACACTCAGTACAAGTGATTTGTCCTACTTACACCTCAAAATGCAGGTTCCCTCCCCTCCCCCCGCTCCCCCAGTCAGAGAAGATGCCATCCTCTGAAAAAGTCTCCCTCTTCCCCTTGGAACAGACATTTGCTCATGGGACAGACGGTTGCCTTGGGATAAGAAGCCAGAGTTCTCTTAGCTTTTTGGCTCTTTTTCTTCTTTAAGCTGCACATTTGTTTTACTCTTCCTTTCCCTGTCTCAGTTTTTCCAAGGTTCCCTCCTGGGTTGACCTGAGACTTTCCCTGCATAAGTTGCCTGAAATTTTCCTGCTGCTTCTCAATGCTTCCCCATTTAATTATTCCAAGCAGGAATTATAACAACCTTTTGTTCTGGTTAAACAAGAAAACCAGGAGCGAATACTCATAATGTGTGGCTCCCTTCTGGGCAGGGAGGTGGGCAGGGTCGATCGTGGGATCCTGGAGTGTCCCGAGGCACGTCTGGGTTTGCAGAGTGCTCTGATGTCCCTGATTATCACAGTAGTGATGTGAGGCTGGCAGAGCAGGGATTGTCAATCCCATTTTACAGAGGACAAAATAGAGGATCACAGAGGGTGGTCCATCAAGGGTCCCCTGACTTTAAGTTTTGGCCTTAAACTCCGAATTTTGCATGAGAAAGCC
The DNA here is from genome assembly GCF_046562875.1 of Panthera onca. Taxonomy (NCBI): domain Eukaryota; kingdom Metazoa; phylum Chordata; class Mammalia; order Carnivora; family Felidae; genus Panthera; species Panthera onca. The sequence continues at coordinate 77,792,790 of NC_138340.1, forward strand.
CTTTGTTTGAGAGTAAAAAAACCTCAATATATAGAGCTCAAGTTGATACCAGGTGCTGTCTCTTTTTGTTCCGGCTTCCACAACAAAATATCAGAGCTTGGGTGGTTTAAGTAAGAGAAATCTATTTCTCATGGTTCTAGAGACTGGGAAGTCCAAGATCAAGATTTGCCAGCTGATTTGGTTCCTGGCAAAGCTGTCTTCCTGTCTTGCAGACAGCTGCCTTCTCTCTGTGTCCTGTCCTGGTGTCTCACATGAGATCGCACTCTTTCTCTCTCTCTCTCTTTTCCTCTTTTAAGGCCACAGTTCTATTGGAATTAGGGCCTGCCATGACCTCATTTAACCTTAATTACCCCCTAAAGATTCCATTTTCAGATACACACGTGGTTTAGAGCTTCAACATATGAATTTGGGGAGCACACGATTCAGCCCATAGCAGATGTGTCTAGAAGAGATCAGCCTGACTTCTAATAGCCGTCACATCTTAGCGAATTCACTTTGGTCCAAAGTCCTTGGGTCCTCAGGTTCTCAGAACTGGGAGTTTCTCAAGGTTCCCAAGCTCAGCCCTGCTTGTCTGTGCTCTAGACATTGCTTGCTGGCACACCTTTCCCAAGCTTCAAAGTCACACATTTATTAAGATAAACTAATTGCATTACAGTCAAATATTGTAGTCCTAAGAGGTAGCAGCTTTATCTCCAGTCTCTTCCATTGAGTGTTAGTTTATATTTACTCTCAGAGAGCCAACTTATTTCTGTTTCTTATGGGACAACCCACTGTCATTTCCATGCATCACCTGTATGGAAAAGACAGGTTTGTTCACTCTTTGTTAAACTTGATTTCCCCTCTCTTGGCTCCAGTTGTCTTACTGTATTTGAGAATCTCATTGATACCCATGGATGCTTCATTTCTTGCATCAGAGAAGAAAGATGCCATATCTCACTTTCTGCATTATAGGTTTTAAAAAATATTTTATTTTTATATAATCTCTACACCCTATGTGAGGCTTGAACTAACAACCCCGAGATCAAGAGTAAAAATCTCCATTGACTGAGCCAGCCAGGCACCCCAGAGGGTTCTTGCTCATTATTGCCATTAAATAGCTGGCTCAGCAAATTGTTATTTTTATTTTAATTTAGTATCACTTTTTTGGGGAACTAAGAGAAAAGTGCACCCCAGGGTAACCTAATCCTGGAGACAGAAGGAGCCTAACACAGTGGTGCTTTTCTTATCTTAAGAAACATATTTCCCAGACTCTGCCTTGAATTCTCACTTTCCTTCCATTCTACTATTGCCTGTAAACCCACTGATTTCAGATTCCACTTTGAAAAATGTGAAACTAGTTGGATCAGTTTATTTGCTCATTAATTCAGCAAACATTTGTTGAACTCTCTGTATATGCCAGATACTGTGCTCTGTATGTTTGGGACATGCTGAGGCAAGGAAAGTCTATGTCCTCTGAAAATGTAGAAGCCAGACAGGGGAAAGAGCTGCCACAATGGTGTGTGAACAGTACTGTGCTAAGTGTTATACATCGTACCAGAGGATCACTGCATCTCCCAACAACTATACTTCCAGAGGGATAATCCTCTCCCCACTGGCTTCAGCTCTCCCTGAGCTCTGATGTCTCTGTTTCTTCCCTTTGTCTTTTCAGCCCCAGGGTGGTAATGGCTTCCCACCATTGCTAGTCTATGGGCAATCCAATTTCCTTTCTTGATTCACTTAACCCTTCCCATACCTTTGAAGTTGGTTCTTTCATTCAGGAGCCTTCATTTGAACCATCCCAGGTGAGTTCTATTTCTGCCAGCATCATCATTACTGATACAGGCACCAGAACATGAGAGTGTTTGGCACATGCAGGGAACTGAATGTAGCCCAGGAGGACCTAAGAATAGGGTGTGAGGTAGAAAGAAGGGAGAGGAATGGTAGGGATGGGGCCAAGAGAATCCAATTCATGAATGCTTAGGATATAGGGATTTTATTCTGAAAGCTCGGATTAGCCAATGAAAGATTTTAAGAATGAGAGACTTGATTAGATTTCTGTTTTATAAAGAAAGTTTACTGGCTGCAGTGTGTAACCTGGATTGTCAAGGTAGTATGGGAGGGGTTAAGGCAAGGAGGTTAGTGAGAAGTTCATGGAGACACAAGATGAATAGAGCTGCATCAGCTAATGGTACACCTTAGGTGGTAAAGAATCCTGATGCCAGACTCCAGTAGGAAATGAATAGGGTTCATATGATCTGGGATAGAAGGATTCCACAGACACTCGGGAATAAGTACAACTGATTGAATGTTGTGATTAAAAGGATGCATGTGGCTAAGGAAGAGAGAGAAGTCTAGAGTGACTTGGTTTTTAGATTTGAGAGACTAGGAGGGCATCTGCGTATTTCAGTTGGTTAAGCATCCAACTTCAGCTCAGGTCATGATCTCACAGTTCATGAGTTCGAGCCCTGCATCGGGCTCTGTGCTGACAGCTCAGAGCCTGGAGCCTGTTTTGGATTCTGTGTCTCCCTCTCTCTCTCTGCCCCTTCCCTGCTCTCTCTCTCTTTCAAAAATAAACATTAAAAAAATTTAAAAAAAAAAGAAAACTTTAGACTTGAGAGACCAGGTACATGATGCATCATTCATGAAGATGGGGATATAAGAGGAGGATCACTTTTTCCATCCTAACCATTGGGGAGGGATGGTTAGCTCAGTTTTGACAAACTGAGTTTGCAAGTATTTATGGAAACATCCGAGAGACAGGCAGCTATGTGCCTCCTCCTGAATTTAGGAAAAATATCCAGCTGGAGATAGATATTTGGGAAGCATCAGCTTATCAGTAGCAGTTAAAAGAGTAGGTAACCTGAAAATAGAAGAAGGAAGAGCTGGGGGAAGGTAAGCAGCCCACACCGGTGAGGCATTAGAAATAGTAGTAGAAGGTCAAGGGGTAAAAGAGTGAAGAGATTGAGCATGGGGTCTGGGGTAGAGAAAAGAGGGTTTTGACAGGATAGAGAGAGTGGGTGAGATTCAGGACTAGAGGTGCCAGTTTGCTTGAATGGTGTGGCAGTATTGTGATGCTCTGGAAGAACAGGATGAGGTCAGGGGGTGGGTATTTGAGTCTAAGATTTCAGAGGTGGAGCAATTCTAGGGAGCAATTAAACTTAAGGTGATGTCTTGAGAGGTAAAGGTACTATGAAACTAAGGTGGTTTATGGATGGTCTTTTGCACAGAGATGAAAGTCCTCTGGAAGAAAGTGATGCCACACATGCCTGAGTTTGAGGCGAATGTGTAGTGAGGTCAGAGGTGAGAATGACAGTGAGGGACTGAGGGAAGTATTCATGACCCGGAAGTGCAAACGGGAGAATTCTGCACATACGCAGAGCTTGAAAATACACAGCAGCCTCTATTCCAGATGACTGCAGACAAGTAGTAGTCTCTGGGAGAGCAGAGTTTCCCTTCATGCAAGGAAGGTAGAGGATACAGAAGACAGGGAACCTCTTTGATTAGATTGAGAATAATAAAGGTGGTTTTTGTTTTGTTTTGTTTTTGTTTTGTTTTACCATCAACTGAGGCATGATAGGTAACTGTAAGAAGGAGAATGGTGGGAAATAGGACTTGAGGAGCAGAATGGGGAAGGGGATAGACAATCAGAGGGGTCTGCAGTGTTGGTAATGTCCAGAGAGGGTAGTGGAAGGAAACCTGGGTTCACATTGGTGCCTTGGCCCGGTGGTTATCCACCCATGGCAGCCTACTTTTTGTCCTTCCATGAGCAAAAGTGAAGTCACCTGGGATGTGGGACACTCTGGGACTTGTGTTTCCTCCCAAAGGAGTGGTTTTCTACTCCAGTCTAAAGAAGCAACTCTCAGGGTCCTTGGGTGGCTCAGTTGGTTGAGCGTCCAACTCTTGATTTCCCCTCGGGTCATGGTCTCATGGTTTGTGGGATCCAGCCCTGCGTCTGACAGCGCAGAACCTGCTTGGGATTCTCTTTCTCCCTCTCTCTCTTCCCCTCCCCTGCTTGCTGGCATGTTCTCTCTCTCTCTCTCAAAATAAGTAAATAAAATTAAATAAAGAAGAAACTCACCTTCTAACAGGAATACCCACCAAGAGGTAGTAAGTGATAATGAGAAATTTTGATACCGTGAACATTTAAAGCATTAAGCCCTTCTCAACTGTTTGCCTTTGCTGCGCTCTGTAACTGATGTCACATACAAATGTACTCCTGTGAGTACTCCTGTGATGGTTTTCTGAAGTGTTTATCAATTATAATTTAAAAAAATATATTAAAAACATGTTTTTTTCTAAGAAGATACATACAGTAGTCTCATAACAAGGAGGAAGAATTCTGTCAGTGTGAACATAGGGTCTATTTGCTCCAAGTTGGTACATCAGCAAAGAATGTTCTTCCTTGTTAAAGGATTAGGAAAGACTTAAAGTAGCTACCAAAATTGTCAAGTCAGAAGCATTTTTGTGCGATATACAAAAGGTTCATTAGCCTACTCGTGATGATTTTGACATGTCTTCTGTCTTTGTCATCTGGACCGACTCCTCTATCAGGAGGTGAAGAGAAGCCAAAGATCCTTTGGGGAAAATCCCAATTCTCTCACAACAGAGAAGAGGTTACTCTCCAGATTAAAAGCGCTGAGGGTTCTTGAGCTAATAATGAAGCCTGAGGCCACTTCTAGTTTGTGAATTCTGACCCCTGGGGGTTGGTTTCTGCAAATGCACCTGCACGCTGGGGCAGGACACACAGGACTCTACTTTGACTTGCCCTGCCTTTAAAAAGAATGGTTGCTGAACTGGAGCAAGAATGTGCAGCCATTTGCTACCAAACTGAAGAAAAAGGAGGTATTAAAAGGCACCTGAATGCAAAAGTGAACTCATTAAAAAGTTTAAAAAATCCAAAGGGAATTTATTGGCATTCTGATTACCCAGCAAAGAATGCATTATTTACAAAATCATGAAAATGTCATTGTCAATTTTCTTCATAAAAACAAAATGACTGGCAAATAACAGTACTTTGTTAAAGATTTATTAAGCATTGAATGTCTGCCATGTATATTCAAATAAATTGTTACTGAGCTCATGTAATATGGGGAAGAAGAACAGCACTATTAGCTCTGGAGATTGTACTGGTAATAGATGAAATTAGTAAACATAGAAATCTTAACTTATAATTTTTTTTTAACAAGGCAAGCTAAGTGGGAATGAAAAACAGATTCAGAATATGGGGCTAAGCTGCAAAAAATTCAGTGTGTTTCTCATTTCTCTTAAAACCTGATAATGGAATATATGTATGGTCTCAGAAGCTACATCTTTACACTCAATCTTAGCCAAAAAGCCAAGAAGTGATAGAAGCTAAATCTTTGGCTTCATGAAAGAATGGGAGTTGAATTCCTGCTAATGCCATGTTCCCCACATAAAATTACAAGTCTTTATTTGAAATTAATAAAATTAGCTTGAAATTGTCTTTGGCAATCAATGCAAATGCAGATCACATGGGAGATGCCCAAGGGCATCTTCTACGTATCTTCAGAGTACTTTCCCCATTATTTGTGTATATTCAGCCAATGGTTGACAGAACAATCCCAGCTGTAGTATACAACTCTTCCTAAATAGGGGCATTTGATGAATAGGGTCTCACTTGTGCAAATAGAATAGTGGGGGTGGGGGTGGGGCTTTCTAGTGTGAATACAACTGGGGTAAGTAGAAACCTCCTAGTATGACTGCTAGGGAATTTTCTATTTTGTGGTTTGGCCCCAGTAATTAAATGGTGCTCAACTTAGTAGACCTTGATTAAAACTGAAGCAAGGTTTGTTCCTGGTGCACTCAACAACATTCTTTGCATTTTTTTCCACTGAGTACCTATTATGTGCCAGGCATAGATTTTAGGGATACATGGCCCTAACCCAAATGGATCTAATAGTCTAAAGAGAGAATCAATACATGACAAAAAAAAATCTTTTTTGAGAGAGAGTGTGTGCATGTGCATGTGTGAGCCAGGGAGAGCAGAGGGAGAAAAGAAGGGAGAAAGAATCTTAAGCAGGCTCCACACCTAGAGCAGAGCCCAATGCAGGGCTAGATCCCATGACCATGAGATCATGACCTGAGCTGAAATCAAGAATCAAACATTAGGAAGGAAACATACAAGGGGGAGAGAAAATGGGAAACATTCAAACTAACATCTAAAGATGAAAAGGAGCTTCAGTTTAGTGAATTGTAGTGGGTCCAAGAATCTGAGAAATGCCAGTGAGGCCAGAGCTTTGTAAGCTAGAGAGAAAAAGTCATATGAGTCTAGAGACAAAATTGGTGTCTTCCTCCCAATGATTTTCATCCCTTCCCCTGCCTTCCATCACCCAAAGCAAAGGTCATGGTCATTCATCTATTTGTTCATTCAATATATAGGTACTATTCCAGGTGATCAGAATGTGGCAGGTAACAAAACAGACAAAATTCCTACTCACATGACTTTTACATTCTAGTAAGAATGTAAAGTGAAAGTTCACTAAGTGGTTGGAAAGAGGTAGAGGTAGGATGGGAATTGGGAAAAGAAGGGAAAGTATTGATACAGGGTGGTCAGAAAAGGCTCTATGATTACGTGACTACCTCTCAGCCTTTCAAAGTAGGAAACAAAGATAACCCAATGACCAATAAGGTGTTGGTTGATGGACTTAAGATGAGCGTTTCCCTAGGGTGTTTTATTCAATACTTGACACAAAGGGCATTGGGCTACCCATTTGCTGTCTAGATGAGATTGGAATACAGACTGGGGGTGAATATGTGTGAGAATTAGAGGAAAGCTCCTGGAGAAGACAGACTTTGGGCTGAGCCTTAGGGGATGAGCAAGGTCTGGCTGAAAGGGGAAGGGATGACATTCCAGACTGAGGGAGCTATGTGAATGAAAGCCCAGAGGCATAGCAGTACTTAGTATGTTTAGTGCAAGAAAGGTAGGGCAGATGGTGTGGTTTTTTATTATGTGGGAAGAGGGCATAGGGCACCATTCTCTGTATATCCAGAAAAACGCAAAGCCCTTTAGGTATTTCGAAAGGAAATTTAATGCAGAGAACTGGTTTCATAGATGATAGTAGAGTTAGGACGTTCTAGCAGAGGTGATGAGGCAGCTCAGAGTTTAGCACCAGCAGGAACTGCTCCCTCTCCTAGGGCTGGTGGGACAAAGAGTGCTGTTACCAGAGCCTGGGACCTGGGACCATCTTGTGGGAACTGGAATCACAATATGTCCATGAAAGAAGAATATGTCCCATGGCACCTGGGGACACAGTCAGTGTTAGATATGGTGATCTGAAGCAGAGAAAGGAGAAATACTCTGACTTCTTCCCAACTCCTGCCTTCCACATCCTGCCAGGGCTCCCTCTGATCAACTCCACTCAAGTTGCTTGGGAAATGTAGTTTCTTGTGATGTAGAGGGAAGGGAGAAGGGCAGAGAGTGGATCTAAGAGCAGACAGACAAATTACCAACAAAGGGGGCGTGGGGGGGGGGAGCAAAAGAGGGAAGCAAGGCAATTCTGATTATAGGAGATGAGGCTGAAAAGAAAGGTATGTTAGAAATAAACCATGGCAGCCTTTGGTGTGCTAAGGACTTGTGCTTTGTTTTTGGCTACAGAGAGCCATAGCATGGCTTTTTAAAAAAGAAGTTAATTTCTATGAGTTTTAAAAATTATAAAAGTAATGCACACATTATAAAAATACTTTAACAGCACAGAAACATGTAATATAGGAATAAAAAGAAAAGATTCTCTATTTCTTTCCTGGGGCATCTGGGTGGCTCTGTTGGCTGGGCAACAGAGCTGGGTGGTTCTGTTGGCTTGATTTTGACTCAGGACATGACCTCACAGTTGATGGGATCGAGCCCAAGTCCAGCTCTGTGCTGACAGCATGGAGCCTGCTTGGGATTCTCTCTCCCTCTCTCTGCCCACCCCCCCACTCTCTCTCACTTTCTCAAAATAAATAAATAAACATTAGAAAAGAGAAAAGAGTCTCTATTTCCTTCCTGATTGCCTCCCTTCCCATTCCATACTCCAGACATTACCAGTTTGGGGTATGGCACACACTCTTCAAGTGTATACAAACATCACCACCACCACCACTTTTACACACACACTACTACTTATAGATATATGCATAATATAACTAATTTATTATTTATATGTGTATAGTATGCCCCATTATGTATTTTAATATGTATGTATATTATGTACATGTGAACACATAAATGGGGCATATGATGTATATTTATATTGATATTAAAACACATAAATGGATTCATATTAAACAGTCTTTTCTGTCATTTTTTTTTTACCACTAAAAATACATCTTGGACATTTTTCATGATAGTACATGTAATATACACATCTACCCATGGTTTTATTAATGGCTGTATAGTATTCTAGTGTACAGGATTTATTTAACCAGTACCTTATTAATAGCTGTTTAGATTTTTCCAGTATTTTGTTCTTATGAACATTACTGCAATAACATATTTATACATACTCTTGGATTTTTGTCCAAGTATCTAGAAATAGAATTTCTGAGTAAAAAGGAATGTACATTTCTAATTGAAAATATATAATCAAACTGCCTTTAAAACCACTGCACAATCTACGCTCCAACTAGCAGTAAATTGAATTGTTTTCCCATATCCTCAACAGCACTGATTTTTATAAATGAAGTAGCTAATCTGATAGTTGTAAATTGATATTTAATTGTTTGAAATGTACATTTATTTAATTATAAATAAATTGAATATTTCCCTATATTTATTAACCATTTGTAGATTCTTTGTCTAGTTTTCTGTTGGAAGTGTAGCTCTTTTCTTACTGATTTTGAAGAACTCTTTGTATTTTCTGGAAATTAGTCCTTACACTTTCATTTGTGTTGTAGATATTTCTATTTGCTATTTGGCTTTTGACCCTCATAATATTTTTGCCCTAAACATTTGCTTTCAACTTCCCCCCTAAACGTTTGCTTTTAATTACAGTTAGCAATCCTGCAGAATCTTTTTTTTTATCCTAGAAAGACATCCCTTAATGTTATAAAAATACCCATATTTTTTCTACTGTTACTTTCAATTTTTAGATTTAAATCTTTGACCTACCTTGAATTTATTTTGATATAAGATGTGAGTTAGAGATTTTATTTTATTTTTCCAAATAGCTGCCTTCTTGTGCCAAAAACACTTATTAATAATTGAGTAATATACATTTTCTTTGCTAACTTGAAATGCCACATTTATCATACACTAAATCCCCATATGTATTTGGGTCAGTTTCAGGAACAATTTATATCTGCCTCTTTCTGCATGAATCCCTTATTATTGTGGCTTTATTTTTTAAATATATTTTTTTAATGTTTATTTTTGAGAGAGAGAGCATCAGCAGGGGAGGGGCAGAGAGGGAGAGGAACAGAGGCTCCGAAGTGGGCTCTGTGAGAGAGCCTGATGGGGGGCTGGAACCCATGATCCGCATGATCATGACCTGAGCTGAAGTTGGACACTTAACTGACTGGGCCATGCAGGTGCCCTTAAAGTGGCTTTATTTTTAATTTTCATATCTGGTAATGCTAGTCATCCCTCATTACTTTTATTTTTCAGCTTATTACACATATATTATTGCACACACATTCTCATGGAAGATTTTTGAGTAGAAGACAACTGTTGATGATGATGATGATGATGATGATGATGATGATGTGTTTATGGCATGCTTATTAAGTGCTGGATCTTATCCTAAATGCTTTATTACTGATTAATTTCTGCTATATTATAAATGCTTTTATTACCATTCCCATTATGGATATGAGAAACTGAGAAAGTAAGGTGCTTATTCTCTTATGTTCTCAACATTTCTTAGTTTACATTTTCAAGAGAAGGACTCATCAACTTTCCATACCAGGCTCCGTCAAGGGTCACCAGCCAAGCTATGGACTGGCTCATATTCAGCTATAGTCCGGTGAGGTCACAGTCTCTTAGAACAAAACAGAGCTCCCTAGGCTGGACTGTGGTGGGGCAGGCACCATGGCTGCTAGGTTTGGTACATCCTCCAAATGATATCATGTGTACAGTGCTTTCTCTGTTTCCTTTGATGTTTGATCCTGGACCATAAACCCATGTCTTCTTTGGGGTTCTGAATATGAGCAAATGAACTTGAACAAAACTTCTTGGGGGCAGAATCAACCCGCCGTAAAAGACACATGGATTCATATGGGATCAGGGATTTTTGCCATACCAGGGCACCTAAAAAATATTTAAGAGGTTCACTAGATTTGCTTGGCTCACCAGCAAGCTTATCTGGTTGGCCTAATCAAAGACTAAACTTTCCGGTTTAATAGTGGGTATGATACTAGGGTTAAGTAGTTGAAGCATTAGAGGAAGAAGAGAAAAATATAATGGATATGACATATGCTGAAAATAGATGGCATTCACACCCAGAGGACTGAGTTCTTAAAATGATCTTTTCTCCCCTCCCCCACTTAACCATCTCCTAAAAGGAAATGTTTTTCTGTAACTCTCATTGTTTGTTTTAAGAGAACACTCCATTAATTCTGTGGTGTAGAAAGGGAGTTGGAGTTTTGCATTTGTCTCTGAATGTCTCAAATATTTATGCATAACGTCAGTGAATTTTAAGGTGTTAGTGTTACTTGTATTTTTATGAAAGCTGTCTGCAGGGAAATTCAACTGTTGGGGGAATCTAGAAACACCTGGGTCTTTTAAAATCATAAAGAATTAAATAGTTTTCCATCAGGTTCTCTGGCTTACTTTTGAAAGCTTCCTTTGCTTTTCCAGCTTATCATTGTTCTTTCTGTTATAGGATATAAATCTCCCACTGAAAAGAGATCTAAATGCTAGAGCATTAGAAGACTTGAGTGTTGTTTTTAACAGGAAATCACACTGGATGAAATGATATAGAACTGTGAGCAGAAGACCTCATATTTGTTTGTTTATGTATTGATGTATTTATTTATTTTTATAAAGATTTTATTTTTAAGTCATCTCTACATGATGGGGCTGGAACTCATGACCCTGAGATCAAGAGTCCACGCTTCACCAACTGAGTCAGCCAAGTGCCCCTAGAAGACCTCATATTTAGATGATTGTTTATTATTTGCATTTTATTCATATTCTTAGGAGTCCTTGAGAATTAAAGACAGAAGGAAAGCTTTGGAAATCACCAGCTAAATACCAATGCAGATGGATGACACTTGTCTTGCTCTGTCTTGTGTCAAAGTTATTTGTGCCCCTTTTCACCTCATTAGACTCTAAGGTCCTTGAGAGTTGTGTCTAAGTTATATTCTTAACCCCCATGGTGCTTCATATAGTATTTAATAATCATTGTGCCAAAACAAACTTTCATTTGACAAAATTTTCAATAGATAAAAATTTCCCTATCTTGGAAAAATTAGGATCTTATCAAAAAACTCTGAAATAAGCACATAGTAAGCACAACATAATCTGGGAAAAAGGCTATCTTAGTGTGACAATCTCTTATTGCATTAAAATAATATATATTAAAGTAATACATAATTATTTCATTATTGAACTTTCTTTAAAAAAATTTTTTTAACATTTATTTATTTTTGAAAGACAGAGAAAGAGCACAAGCAGGGGAGGGGCAGAGAGAGAGAGGGAGACACAGAATCTGAAGCAGGCTCCAGGGTCCCAGCTGTCAGCACAGAGCCCTACGTGGAACTGGAACTCGCAAACTGTGAGGTCATGACCTGAGCTGAAGTCGGATGCTCAACCAACTGAGCCACCCAGGCACCCCTCATTATTGAACTTTCAAGATGAAAGATAGCCCAGCCAGAACTCTCTAGGGCAGCTTTGAAGACAATCTAATAGTAATATGTTGGGGTTTTGTTGTTGTTGTTGGTGGTGGTGGTGGTGTTGTTTTGAGAGGAAGAGCATGAGCACATGAGCAGGGCAGAGGGAGAGAGAGAATTCTAAGCAGACTCCACGCTCAACACAGAACCTGACACTAGACTCGATCTCACGACCATGAGATTATGACCTGAGCTGAAATCAAGAGTTGGATGATCAACCGACTGTGCCACCGAGGCACAACCCCCACCTTTGTCCCAGCCTGGTCTAAATATGTTGGGTAGAAGAGAGAAAAACTGGCAGAGCTCCAAATTAAAAGCCTCATTACTTCTTACCTGTCCCACTTTGCTTCCTCCTTTCCGCCTTCTTGGAGAGCTCTTTGTAATTGTCTTTGTAGCTCTTTTTCTCACAGTCTTCAGCCACTGTGTTTCAGATTTTCATAAGGTTGTGGTGTGTTTAAAAATCTGCTGATACTGAAGTACATAAGGCATCAGGCAAAGAGTATTTAAGAACTTTAAATTAAGGTGTTTAAAAGCACCCTCGGAAAAAACAAAAGGACCTTTGGTTTGGCAAAACTGTAAAAGAGTAATCAATATCTTACCACTGTTTTTTAAATGATGCTATTGTTATTGGGTTATACTTTTCCTTTTATATTTAAGCTCATTTATCACACACTATCCTATGAAATTGATAGGATCAGATTATCTCATTTTAGAAATAACAACAGGGAGAAATGAAAGCAGGGAGAAAGTAACTCATTTATACAGCACCACTCTTGTCCTAAACTAAGATGTGAGACTTCCACTCAGCCTTTGCAGTAAGGAACCAAGCCTGATATGGGACCAGTAAAGCAGAGGCATAGTATATTAGCACCAGGGTTTTGGTTCTAGAATAGAAAGAAACACCCAGAAAAATAGGAAACACAGTAATTATTATATTAACCTTTTTTCCTCAAGGGATATTAATCTTGGCCTACAATCTAACACGGGGTTGGTCTTAGAAAAGACTGTTGATTCCTAGAGTTGATGTTGCAACTGGAAAGGTTTATTGAAGTGCCTGATGGATGCTCCTTTACGTGAGGGCTTAAAAACAACAGATTTTCATCAAGTGTTATTACACAGAGGTTGTACCTAAAAGCAAGGTAGGTAAGTTGCCTTAATAAATTCTTGTTGACTCTTCTGATCTTCTGATAGGAGCACCAAGGTTTCCTGGTATTGTCTCTGGTTTACTTTTCTTTTTTTTTTCTGACTTTTTTTTAATATAAACATTTTATTGAGATATAATTCACATACCATACAATTCACCCATTAAAGTGTACAATTTAGTATATTCACAGAGTTGTGTAACCATTATCACAAGCAATCTTAGGACATTTTCATCACCTCAGAAAGAAACCCCATGACCATTAACAGTTAACCTCCCCCCTAGTTCCCTCCCCCCTGCCCCCCCCCCCCCACTACTAGCCTCCAGCCCAACCCCCAGGGTTTCTAACCATTAATCTTCTTTCTGTCTCTTTAGATTTACCAAATCTGGGTATTTAATATAAATGGTCTTTTGTAACTGGCTTCTTTGACATAAACTTAGCATAGTGTTTGCAATGTTCATCCATGTTGTAGCATATATCAGTACTTCATTGTTTTTTGTTGCTGAATAATATTCCATTGTACATTTTAATTCATTCATTCATCAATTGGTGAGTCGTGGGTTGTTGCTAATTTTTGCTTAATTTGAATAATGCTACTATGAACATTTGGCACTAGTTTTTATATGGATATAGGTTTTCATTTCTCTTGGTATATACCTGAGTGGAATTGCTGGGTCAAATGGTAACTTGATGTTCAGTCTTTGGAGGAACCGCCAGACTTTTCCAAAGCAGCTGAGCCATTTTCCATTCCCACCAGCAGTGTATGAGGGTTACAATTTCTCCACATCCTCACCAGCCTCATTATTCTCTTTTTGATTATTGCCATCCTACTGGGTGGGAAGTGGTCTTTCATTGTGGGTTTGATTTACATTTCCTGATGGCTAATGTTATTAAGCATCTTTTTGTGTGCTTATTGACTGTTTAAAATTTTCCCTGGAGAAATGTCTATTCAGATCCTTTGTCCATTCACAGACTGGATTCTCAATGCTAGTCCGTTGATCTATATGTCTGTCCTTATGCCAGTAACACATGGTCTTCATTAACTGTACATTTGTGGTAAGTTTAGAAATCAGGAAATCCTCCAACCATGTTCTTCCTTTTTGAAATTGTTTCAGTTATTCTGGGTCCTTTGCATGTCCATATTAGGATCAGCCTGTCAATTTCTACAACAAAGCCAGCTGGGATTTTGATGAAGATTGTGTTGATTCTGTGATCAGTTTGGGGAGTATCACCATCTTAACAATACTGTCTTCTGATCCATGTATATGGATGCGTCTATGTTTATCTAGATCTCCTTTAATTTCTTTCAACAATGTTTTGTAGTTTTCAGAGTATAAGTTTGCCCTTCTTAGTTAAATTTATTCCTAAGTATTTTATTCTTTTGTGTGTTATTGTAAATGGAATTTTTTCTTTATTTCATTTTCAGACTGTTCCTTGCAAGTGTATAGAAATACAACTGGATTTTGTACATTTGATTCACTTTTTTTTTTAATTTTTTTTTTTAACGTTTATTTATTTTTGAGACAGAGAGAGACAAAGCATGAATGGGGGAGGGTCAGAGAGAGGGAGACACAGAATCTGAAACAGGCTCCAGGCTCTGAGCTGTCAGCACAGACCCCGACGCGGGGCTCGAACTCACGGACCGTGGGGCTCGAACTCACGGACCACGAGATCATGACCTGAGCCTAAGTCGGCCGCCCAACCGCCTGAGCCACCCAGGCGCCCCTGATTCACTTTTGATCTAAAGTAACACTTATACTGGCAACAGAAAACAGCTATAAAAAATACTGTTTGTTCTAAATAGATTGTCCTAATGAAATAACACATTATAGCCCAAGAAGTGTCTCTGTTTCATCCTGAGGACTGAAATATCTCATCAAAAAGCAGTTGCATTGGGGCGCCTGGGTGGCTCAGTCGGTTAAGCGTCCGACTTCAGCTCAGGTCACGATCTCGCGGTCCGCGAGTTCGAGCCCCGTGTCGGGCTCTGGGCTGACGGCTCAGAGCCTGGAGCCTGCTTTGGGTTCTGTGTCTCCCTCTCTCTCTGCCCCTCCCCCGTTCATGCTCTGTCTCTTTCTGTCTCAAAAATAAATAAACGTTAAAAAAAAAATTAAAAAAAAAAAGCAGTTGCATAATGCAAAGGCATTTAAGCATATCCTATCTATCCCATAGATGGCTTTTGGTGCTTAAGTATACCTCCCGGAACAGGTATTGTCTATACCAATAGCATTGTCTATTTCTATATGTACTTAATTTTCTCTGGCAACAGCTAATAATTAACTAAGTACCAGCACCCTAATTCTCTTCCTTCTAGTTTTGACTCAGATGTCAGTTTCTTAGGAGGTCTTTCCTGACCCATCTATGTGTGGTTGTCCTCCTGCAAATACTGTTAACACATCACCTAGTTTATTTTCTTAATTACACTTATTACAGTCTGTAATTATCTCATTTGTTTATTGTCTGCCCTCACTATGCAGTGTAAGTCCATGAGAAAAGGGATTTTCCCTGTATTTCCTCATGAAAGAATTTTTTTAATTATTTATTTTAGAGAGAGAGAGGGAAGGAGAAAGAGAGAGAGAGAGAGCAAGGGAGGGGCAGAGAGAGAGGGAGACCCAGAATCTGAAGCAGGCTCCAGGCTCTGAGCTGCCAGCACAGAGCCTGATGCAGGGCTCAAACCCATGAACCGTGAGATCATGACCTGAGCTGAAGTCGGATGCTTAATCAACTGAGCCACCCAGGTGCCCCATCACTAAAGAATTTCTAATGACTAACACACACTAATTTTTGGTGCACATGGGAATAAACATATTTCTAACTACAAAAGCATAGCACAGATAACCACTAAACATGCAAAGCAATAAACAAGTGGCACTGACTTTGCACTTTTGTATGCTTTTGATGTACACCCAGAAGAACTGTAGAGATTTGAATAAGATGGGTCAGAAGACTCATTAGCTAAGTGCCTCAAGTCCTCACATGAGCCTCAAAGCTGGGTTCAAAGTTGGCCTTTCTACAAAAAATGATCAGTTAGTACCTACCATGGACCTTCAGAGTTGCCCTTCAATAGTCGGGCTCTTGGATGTTAGATCTGCAAGTGTCCATGGCATATTTTATGGCTGTCTCAGAAAAGTTCGTGGGAGGATTTTCTTTTAACCTGAGTACATTTAGATTCTAGTAATTCTAGTTGTCCCAATATAATTCATGTGATTATTTAGTCCAATTAGTTAGGCATCCTGAAATCTTTAATTCTATTCTGCAGTTTCTATATCCAGATTTGCGTAACTTCAAAATATTCTCAAGTCAATTGATGTACTTGGTGAAGACAAAGTATTATAAGCATTCAGAATATGCCCTACATATTTGATAAATATAAGATAAATATAACATTTTTAGAGAGTTCCAGGAAACTTGAGGAAAAGGAAATGCTGTGTTAGTTACCAATCAACAGTGTATTTCACTTGTTATTTGCAGAAATAGAGGGTTGAATTTAAATGGCAGGCCCACTAACAAAATGATAAGCCTTTATTGAGTTTTGCAGGTGAGCTGATGGTAGTTCTTGTTCACACAAAGCCTATGTCAGTTTGGATTTCTAGCTCCTTTTTCCTTCTAAGAAGAGCAAAGGCTAGGAAGGATAAGAATCATTCATCAGTGATCAACATTTGAAGAACTTGAGCTCTTGTGGTATAAAACATTTAGAAGGCCAGGCGATTCAAGAAAGTTTCTCACATCTAATATTTTATTCAGATTAATTAGGGAACATGATATTGCCCTAAATGTGAGCCAGAAGAAAATACAGGTGGGAGACTTAATTGCCCTTTCTCTGAAGGAATAGTGTGTTATTAATTCTGAATTCCAAAGATTTCACAAGGTGTCTGGCACATAAATGATAGTCATATTGAAAGAGAAAGTACATTATCTTGAAAGTAGATTGGGTACTTCTGGCCGTGACCTCACGGCATCTTAAGTGCTGAGGATGACTTCAAGTGGAAATGGGGGCGCTGTTTTGGAGGCCTTGCCAGGGAGTCCAGAGTAGGTGCTGTTCTAGCTAATATTTTTTCCTCTTGCCTATACAAGACTGGTCAGTGTTATAATTGCACTGCCTGTCCTGATCTATTAAATAGAATCATGCAGTCTCTTCCGTATCTTAGAATGATATCCCTTTCCTGGTGTGATTTGTTTGATTTTCATCTGCTCTATTGATGTTGGACATGGGGGAGGATCTTGAAACCCAGATATTGAACTGATGCCTTAAAATGTTAAGAGTTCCCAAGGAAGAAATAAAGTAGACCTCCCAAGATAAGCATCCCTAAATTAGAGACAAAAGTCAAAGAGGCAGGCTGATTTCTTTCTGATAACAGCCCTGGTTGTTATGGAGATGGGAGGGGGAGGAAACAGGAGGATGGTGAAATGTTGCAGTGGAAGAAAGGGTTACTTATATAAGCTGGTGGCTTATAATATATCCCTTTAAGCTAGGCAGGAATCATGCTCAACCTAGCTCCCATGGCTCTTTGGGAATCGAGGTATTAGTAATTTCCTAAAATTCTTCAAGCCTGATTGTTCTTTTTTTGGTAACCTTACCCCAAAACTCTAAAAGGTCACAGCTATTGATAAAGGCCCTGGGACTGATACATCACCCATTCTGATACACACTATGGGACTTTCTCCATTTCCCTTTGATAAGCTAATGCTTGCAAATGCTTTTAAAATATGCCAAAAGCCACCTGGGCATATTTTTCTAATAGAACCAGGTAGTAAAGAGAGACTTGATACTAAATAACTGTAAGCAAAATAAGCCCAACCATTGCTCATAGAGCTGAAGAGCCCTCACCTTGACCTTTTAATGAATAGCAGGGGGCAGCCGGCAGGAAAGAATCCCCAGGCAGCAGCACCTGCTTCTTGAGAAGGTGCATGTGCAAGGTTCTTTAGAAAAAGGTTTCCAGGGAAACCATATAACTTCTATTCTGTTTTCTTAAATGTATTAAGCACTAAACGTGCCTGCGAATGCTTGGAGTTCTCATTTGAAGTCAGGAGCTGCTGAAGAAGAGTGTTTTCATGAAACACACCTACATAGCCAGAAATCATTTTTATGCTTCTTTCACTAAATGTCAGCTGCATACTCAGCTGGGGAGAATTAAGTGACCTGGGTTCATCTGTGGGGTGAAAGATAGGGAAGATTAACTCCAGTTGCTTGAATTGCTTTTCTTCCCTGTTATTATGATGGTTACTAATAAATGATAGTAATGTTCAGATTCAGCAGCTGTGTCTTACCAGTTAGATCTTATGTACATTAGACTATGTAGAAAATGTTAATACCATAGAATGTCTTTCTGTATATTGTTTAATATGTAAAGAAATATTCAAGTAAGAAAAATCACAGAAAACTTGGCCGAAGTGTTTCTACACCTACATATTGCCTTTCATGGCCAAAGACCTTCAGACATTTGTGTGTTACCCTGCCCCTGTTTCCAGCGTGGTGGGGGGGGTGGGTCCTGGCAGCCATGTTTTCACCAAGTGGCCCCGCCTCCCTGATCACAACTGATTGGCCTAGAGGTGGACAAGCTGAGCCAATCATAACCTTCAGTGTGGTTTAATTGGAACATGAAGATGCTGGAGGTTTAAATTAGATGTTCCTACGAGAGGGGGGATGAGAAGTGGCCATTTAGCGACCTGCTCCACCCCGGCGAGGAGAGGGGGGTACGCAGGGAGAGAGAGACAGTCAAGCACACAGAGGAGAAAGGTAAGGCAGAGGGAGGGAGGGAAGGAGAGAGATTGGAAAGACTTTTGATGTTTTTCAGTTCCTGTTTCTTTGGGAAGCTTGGATGTACTTCTTGATCCAAGGTTTTTTGAGACAGATTTATATCCTTAAAATAAACCCCACCTCGTTCCTAAGTTAGAGTGGTTTTCTGTTACTTCCAATTAAAAGGCCTGTATAGAACACCCAGCTTTGCTAGAATCAGCATTTACCACATTTCTTTCCATGGTCTGGGGGTGCGGGTTTTTGGTCTTGTCATTTCTGACTGCCTGGGTGCTGTGGTAGATGTGCTTTTGGCAGTATCACAAGGATACTGACCTCCCACACTGGCCATTTAAGAGGTGGGTGTGTGGCTTTAGTCACACTCTTCACACTGGGTGTGGTTGGGTGATCTGCACAGAAATGCTGCTTCACACTCATGTGATGGGTTCTGGTGGGAGTGTCAGGGAGGCTTTTTATAGAACTGACACCGAGCAGGCTGACCAGACAGGGACTAGAATTGAGGAGATTCAGGATTGTCCCTGGGAGGGAGAGCTCGGGGCAGAGAGGGACTTTTTGGTACAAAAACACCAAATAGTAGATATGGAAGGAACCCTATGCAGAGTCCAGCTCTATCTCTTTGTCTAGATGAGAATCTTGTTGCCCAGGGAGGCTGATTGATTTGCCCTGGAGTGGAGCCTGGACTCCCCACCTCCAGCACAGTGTTCTTTCCCCATCCCCATTCTGCCACTAGCACTTTCTTAATGAAAAGAGTATTTAGATTCCTGTGTAAAGGAGGAAAAAAATTCTCTGTCCTCTGAGTGTCTCCAGCTGGGCCTGGAATTAAAATGATATAAGCAGATTAACAGGTGAAATGCATACACATTTTATTAAATTTTTTCATGTACATGGAGGGCTTCACAAGAGAATGAGGACCCAAAGAAGTGACCAGAACAGAAAGCTTTTATACCTTTTAGATAAGGAGATGAGGGGCACCGGGGTGGCTCAGTCAGTTAAGCATCTGACTCTTGATTTCGGCTCAGGTCGTGATCTCATGGTTTGTGAGTTCGAGCCCCACATTGGGCTCTTCTCTGATGGCGCAGAGCCTGCTTGCAATTCTCTCTCTCCCCCTCTATCTCTGCCCCTCCCTTCCTCATGTTCTACTCTCTCTCTCTTAAAATAAATAAAACATTAAAAAAAATTTTTTTAAGGGAAATGATGATACATTTGAGAACAAATGACAAGGCAAAGGGGTTTGGGTTGGGGGCAGTAAATTGTAGGGCAGTTCCTAAGAGATATATCGGTGAGGGAAGCTAGTGGAAGATGAGTTATTTTAGTATATTTGTAGAGGTCCATTTCGGTGATGATTCCAAGTCTCTGGTGATAAGGATGTGCTTCTCTTCCTGATATAAAGAGGGCACCTCTCTCATGGAAGCTTGTGTAGAAAAGGGGAGGCCAGAGCATTCATGCATCTGCTGTTTCTTAAGTGCTTTCAGTTCCAAATAAACAATATGCCAAAGTGGTATCTTTGGGGTGGCATGTTCTGAACTCCTTCCCTGGGCTCTTCTCTTATGCATTGTATTTGGAATATACATAAGAAAGTACTAATATGACATATATGGCTAAGGATTTTTATGGCCCTTGTAATGAAATTAGATATTTATTTTATTTTTAAGGCAAATTGAAGAAAAATATGAGTCCCTAGGTAATGAGAATGAGTTTTTTTTTCCCAGTAGATTTGTATGTATGCTGTTTGTCTAACTTCAACCCAAGCTGTCTTAGCCTGTGTTTGTGCTCACAGCACATAAGCCATGTAACATGCCAGGGTCACCTGAACTTATTTCACATGGGTAGAAACATGATGAAATCTAAGTTTTGTCTTTGTGTCACAGGACCCCATTGATGACACCTAAGATTTCCACACTTCTTAAAACTTTTCTCCCTTGACCCTTAAATATTCCTTGTGAGGTTATGAACAACTGCTGTGTTCGTGTCATGCCTGTGATGTCTGTCCTGGTTCACACCATTTGATCTCTTGACTAGCCTACTGCAGGGCCTTTCTGGCTTCTGGGGGAACACCTCTACTTCATTGGCCCCCAAAGACTGTCTCTAGAATTCCTTTTTTTATTTTGCACAGTTTTTTTCCCCAGATTTGCACCCATTTCTGTTTCTTTTGAAAACAGCACTTGGATTTTCTGTTGAGGACTCACTCCCCCTTCAGTGAATAGAGTTTGGGTTGGGCTGATGCATGGGCACTACATTGCCCTGGCCCTGGCATTTATGATGGTAATGGGCGATCTAGATTATCCAGTAAGTTTCAGCCACCAGACTCTTGAAGAGAAACCCTCTTGTCTCACAGAAGGCCCTAAGCCGCTGGGATGTAAATCATAAGCTGTTGATGACTAACTTTGCTACAGCGTGGAGAGAATCCCCTTGAGAAAGGAGTCAAGAAGGGGAAGGTAGTGCTGAGAGATGATATCATTTATTCTTTGGCACCAGCTGAGCCTGAAGCCAGATGTACCTCTTTTCTTTCCAGTTGAGTGAACCAATACATTCTGTTTCACTGAAGCCAATTTGAATTGGGTTTCAGTCACTAGCAACCTAAAGCGTGCTGGCTAATGAATGGGCGGATTGCTCTTGTCCTTAAAAGGTAATCATGCTTTCCTATTACATGCAGAATGTATGTCATAAATCCAACCTCCTTTTAGTTTCAAGGCTTTTTATGATCTTCCCCCATTTTAGCCTTTGCTTCCCACTCTCTTGCCATCCAGCTGACACTTCCGTTGTGGTGCTGTAGCTAGCATTTGTTGACGTACCTTACATTTTTACACCTCACTTTTTGTCTCTGCTGCTCCTACCCTCACCCCGTCTGGAATGCTTTTACCCACATGGTGAGATCCTATTTATTCCTCAAAACCACACTCAAATGTTCCCTTCATTAGAAAGCCTTTTCTGGTCCCTTAGTCAGAATTAATTTTTGGCGCCTTTCTATTTTCTCCACTCTTTACATATACCCCTATTACAACACGTCACAGCCTGCCTTGCCTCTCTAGTTAAGAGGTCATCTTTGCATCCTCGTCTTTGCTCCCAAGCCTATAACAGAGCAGGTGGCCATTGGTTATGATGCTCCCTCACGGGTTTTCCTGACAGTCAAGTGTGACTGTGCCTGCTCCGTCCACCAGATGGTGCTTGACTTATTTTTGTTTCCTGGGTGATCCCAGGAGGGCGGAATGCCAGGCACACAGCGGATGCTGAATAAAGGTCTGATAGATATGATGGACTTGGTCTCACTTTGAAATGCTCTTACATGTTTATCAGTGATTTTCATGTAGATTTTGGTGATACTGAACCAATTTGAAAGTCCAGTTTCAGTGAAGGGCCATAATGGCTGGTAAGAGAGTGGCAGCTCCCAGCCTGGACTGACTTCCCTCTTTAGAGTTTCCATTTGGTTTGATGATTGCTGTTGAACTTGTATCTTTGAATAAACTGGAAGGTAGGAGGGAGAGAATGAGAAGAAAAATGTGGGAATGCCACTTTATAAAACATAGTTCAGTGGGAGCTCCCCTTCTTTCCTCCTCCTCTTCCCTCCTCCTCTCCCCTCCTCCTTCCCCTCCCCCTCTGCTCCCTCCTCCGCCCTCCTCCTCCCTCTCCCTCTCCCCCTCTTCCTCCTCCTCCTCTTCCTCTTCTTCCTCCTTGCTAGGGTACTTGAGCACAGCTCTAAGATCCATGAAAAAACAAGCTTATATTTAAAAAGTGAGGTATCTACATATGTATGTAAAACATGCATGGGTATTAGTTATGTCTTTGTATTTATATGTATATGTCAAACTTTTTGGTCTACAGGTTCCCCAACAAGGCTGAAAGTAACAGACTTTATAGACATAGATTGTTCTTGGATTAGTGGATGCAGCTGCTGTTTACAAATCCTGGTGATGTTTATGACTCTGCTGTTTTTAGATTCAACTAGCATTGCCAAGCAGCTACTCTGTGCCAGGCACTGTGCTAAGTTCATTCACATATATTAATTCTTTTGTCTTTTTTAATCCTTAAAACAACTCTGAAATCTATTAGTTATCTATTGCTACACAATAAATTACTCTAAAACTTTGTGGCTTAAAACCGAAACATTTATTATCTCATGGCCTCCGTATCAGGAATCCAGGCATGGCTTAGCTGAGTCCTCTGGCCCTGGATCTCTCATAAGACTTGACTTGAAAAGACACTTTTCCCAGCTCATTTATGTGGTTGGTGGCAGAATTCACTTCGTTTCTTACCGTGGGCCAGAGGCCTCCCTGGATTCCTTGCCATGTAGATCTCTCCAGAGAATGGCTCACAACATGGTGGGTGGCTTCATCAAACTGAAAAGGTGGGAAAGAGCAAGCTAGAAATGCCAGTATGATGAAACTCATAGGCTTTTAGAACCCAATCTTGAAAGTGATGTTGCATCATCTTTGCTATGTTTTATTTGTTAGAAGCAACTCACTAGACCCAGTTCATACTCATGGGGAAAGAATCCCACAAGGGTGTAACATCAGGAGTCAGAGATCATAGGGGACCATACTGGAGGTCTACCTACCACAGATAGTTTAATTCCCATTTTACAGATGAGAAAATTGAGATGCCATTAGAAAAAACAAAGATGATATATACATACACATATATGGATTGATGAAAATTCATGTCTTTGGGTAGTATTTCTCAGGTGCAGATTGGTACATATTTTCAGCCTTCTTATTGCTTTGACATTCCCTACCAACCCACAGAATCTGCCTCTGTGTCCTATAGAACCTTGTTATGCAAAGTGTGGTTTGGGGACCAAAAGCATCGGCTTCCCCTGGAAGCTTGTTGGAGAGACAGAACCCCAGGCCCTGTCCTACACTATGGAATCAGAATATGTATCCCTAGTGATTTATGTGCACGTTAGGAGACACGCTGCTCTAGAAGGTCTCTTTTCTAGATTCTCTGATGACTTCAGGGGTTCCTGTGTTTGTCTGTCTGTTGGCACTGCTAGTTGCTTGCCCTTCGGCAGCAGTGGGGAATATTACAATCTACCTCTGCACTATTTCAAAACCAGAGGAAATGAAGGCTCCTTGTCATCTATTATCTTATATAAACAACAAGGTAAGAGTAATAATGGGTCTTTCTCAATAATCTAAGACAGAACGGGAGCCATGGGCATGCATTGTCACAGACAGCAGACAAAAGTGAAAGTTGGCATTTGACTCTAGAGTGAACCATAGCAAACCTGTCCAGCAAATGAACCTCCCTAAATTATATTTTATTTAGGCAATCTAGATGAATCTCCAAAATATCATACTATGTGAACAAAAGACCACATATTGCATGATTCCATTTATATGCAGTTCTAGAAAAGGCAAAACTATAGTGACAGAAAGCATTTCAGTGAAGACATGGGAAGAAATTTACTACATGCAGGCCTGAGGGAGCTTTTTGGTGATGGGGCCGTGCTGGATCTTGCCTGTGGTGATAGATGGATATATGGGTGTGTACGTGTGTCAAACTTATCACACGATACATTTAAGTGGCTGAATTGTATTTTATATAAATTAACTTTCCATAAAGTTCACGGGGAGGGGGAAAGTGAATAGGAGTTAGTGGCCTTGTCAATTGGTTCCAGGCCCTCTAACTTTCCTTAGGCCCAGACAGAACCCACGGATAATGTACACTGATTAGATTAACTGGTCAGAGAAGGATGTTGTTTAAAAGATTTCCTTGGTATCTGATGTTGACATAGAGTGGAAATTATTTCTCCTTTGAAGTCATACTGGGAGGATGTCATATTTATAAAGTCATTAAGATTTCCATCATTTACTTCTAGAAGTCATTCCAAGGATGATTCCTTAGAACTTTTGATTTCTTGAGATTCTTCAGCCTTCCTTGAAAAGGAGCATGGAAACGATGGCTTTTGTTTATTGAGCAAAGACTCCAGACATTCCAGTTAATGCTTCACTTTCATTATTTATTTAAAAACATTTTTTTAATGTTTGTTTATTTTTGAGAGAGAGAGACAAACAGAGCAAGAACAGGGGAGGGACAAAGAGAGAGGGAGACACAGAATCTGAAGCAGGCTCCAGGCTCTGAGCTGTCAGCACAGAGCCTGATGTGGGCTCTAACTCATGAACTGCGAGATCATGACCTGAGCCAAAGTCAGTCACTTAACTGATTGAGCCGCCCAGACACCCCTCACTTTCACGATTTCATTTAATCTGCAGAGCAGTTCTGTGAAAGAGGTACCACTCTCTACCCAGTTTATGGAGGAGAGAGCTGAAGATTAGCAAGATTAGACAACTCTTTCAGGTGGACAGTTTGTACTGAATTTGGAATGATCAAATGCCAGAGCCACTGATCTACCCTCTTTCCTGCCTCACCTACTCTGAACTGCTACTGTGGCATCTGGCTGACTTTAAAGTGGATTATCCCCCAGTTACTGGCTTATGGTCCACTCTGCATCCACAGCCACACACACTCACCCTGGCTTTCCACTAGGGTATCTCAAGTCTCAGACTCCTTTAAATCTGTATAGATTAAAGGAGTCAAACTCCTCTACCAGTTGAAAACCTACAGAATGTGCTTTGCCATGATAAACAATTACTGCCTAAGCAAGGAGTTGCTTCAAAATTGAGAAATTAGTGGGGCACTGGGGTGGCTCAGTCAGTTAAGCGGCTGACTCTTGATTTCAGCTCAGGTCACGATCTCACAGTTCATGAGTTTGAGCCCTGCATCAGGCTCCATGCTGACAGTGTGGAGCCTGCTTGGATTCTCTCTCCCACTCCCTCTCCCTCTTCTTCTCCCTCTCCCTCCCCGCCCCCGCCCTTCCCTGCCTCTCTCTCCTCCCCTCTCTCTAAATAAATAAATAAACATAAAAAAATTTAAAAATACTGTGAAATTGTCTTTTGTGGTTTCTAGAGCCATGGATTGGGGAAAGAGAGCCAGGGAGAACTCAGGGATTTGGCAGTGGTTTGTGGCCACAGGATTTTCCCAGTGGAGACCCTGGTAATTTTGTAGAACAGGTGTTTGGCGATGATACAAAGAAAGGCATGGGGTGGGGGTGCTAGGGACCAGTATGGCTTTGGCTGCCATATGCATCCGGTAATGGGAGGTTCTGTTCAGCCACAACCCCGCATGTGGCTGGAAATGGTGGGGGTCATGGTGGGCACATCTCTGAAGAGAATAGGGACCCATTTTAACACTTAAGTGTAATCAGAAGAATTCTGAGTTTGATTCTCTGCATATAAAACTTGTCAGAGGGCTGGCCACCCACTACGAGATACAGAGGGGCTGCAGGTAAATTTATGTTCCTTTTTACGTCCCTGTCTCCATCACATCCTCCAAATTGAATGACCGGTGCATTATAAACCCAGACTCAGAGCCCAGCTCCCAGAAGGAAAACGTCATACCAAAGCCACAGGCAGTGAGATTTAATTTGTACTAATGAGTGAATGCATAGAAAAAATTCTGGCACTCCCCGAGAAGTGAAAATGAGGTGCTTTGCACCTCCAAGGGGGACCTCATGTGTGAGCTAGAGAGCTCAGTGTAGAAGATTTGCAGAGCTGACAAGAGCTGGCCCGGGCAAGGCATCCCTTACTGACTAAACAGACAGCATGCTTGGAGGCCTCTCTTCTCTAAAAGCATTATCATTTTAGGGGATGGATCAGGCTGGCATTAGTGTACCAAAGATCACAATCAGGTAGGGTTGAGTAAGACAGGAAACTTTGACACGGTCATTTGTATGCCAGAAAGTTCTGACAACAGCTTGGCCGTCACTCCTTGACAACTGCTGACTTCACGGGATTTTTTTCCCTTAGAGAAACAAAATTTTCTGAGCTTTTAGTGAGGCTTGATGTAAGCTAAAGGATATGATTATCGTGTAGACTGTATTGTTTTCCCAAAATTAAAATACTATTTTTCCCTTTTTAAAAAATTCAAAAATATAGCATCAAGCTTCCCAAAACCCAAGAGAAAAAAAAAATAAATGTAGGGTAAAAAAAAATCACGATTGACAGTTTGGTGTGAATATATTCTCCCAGCCTTTTAATGTTGCTATAAGCCTACATTTTTACTTGAATATGACTGTACCGCAACACTGGCCTGGTAACCACCTTGTTTCACTCAATTATGTCAGATCTACGTGGATGTTAATACATTTTCATCTACCTTATCTTTTCAGGGGTTTCATTGTACTCCATTGTATGAATGTGATTTAATTAACCAATCTCCTATTAAGGGACTGTTAGGCCATTTCCAATTTTGGGTTGTATTATAAAGAATATTGGTAACTGGTTTTGTCTGTAAGTCTTTGCACACTTGTCCGATAGTTTCTAAAGGATAAATTCTTGGATGTGAACTTGCTGGGTAGGAGAATAGATATCCTCTTTGTCTGTTGTTTTTTTAATTTGATTTATTGGGGCTCCTGGGTGGCTCAGTCAGTTAACCCTCTTACTCTTGATTTCAGCTTAGGTCGTGATCTCATAGCTCCTGAGATCAAGCCCCACATCGGGCTCCCCGCTGTCTTTGCCCATACCCAGCTCACTCTCCTGTGTGTGAGTCAGGGAGGAGATGAGCGAGAGAGAGAGAGAGAGAGAGAGAGAGAGAGAATCCCAAGCAGGCTCCACACTCGGCATGGAGCATCTAGATCATGATTGAAAGATCACGACCTGAGCTGATATCAAGAGTCAGATGCTTGGGGCGCCTGGGTGGTGCAGTCGGTTAAGCGTCCAACTCTTGATCTGGGCTCAGGTCATGATCTCACAGTTTGTGAGTTCAAGCCCTGCAGCGGGCTCTCACTGATGTTGCAGAGCCTGCTTGGAATTCTGTCTCTACTTCTCTCTGACCCTATCCCGTTTGTGCGCTCTCTCTCTTTCTCCAAAAAAAAAAAAAAAAAAGTCAGATGCTCAACAGACTGAGCCACCCCAATATCTTCTTAATTTTGATAAAATGTGACAAAATGCCATGCATAAATTTTATCAACTTGCTCTGTTTTCAACAGTGTGCTAGAGTATTCTTTCTTCCAAATTATCACCAACTCTCAGTATTACCAATCTTTCCTAATCTGATGGTGAAAAGACACTTAAATTATCTTAATTTGCATTTGCTTCATCAGCAGTGATTTGGGGTTCTTGTCATATGGTTATTGG
Source organism: Panthera onca (assembly GCF_046562875.1). NCBI lineage: Eukaryota > Metazoa > Chordata > Mammalia > Carnivora > Felidae > Panthera > Panthera onca. The sequence goes on from NC_138340.1 coordinate 77,820,620, forward strand.
CCACATGTATTTTTTTGGTGAATTCAACATTTTCTGATAAGGTATTCATTTTTTACTTATTGAATTATTACAGCTTTTTATATATTAAGTATATTAGCACTTCGTCACATATTTTGCATTCAATTAAGTCTTTTTGGTAACAGTAGAAAGCATCAAACAGGTTTACTTACATAAACTCTGTCTGCTCCTCCAAAAAGAAACCCCCACAAAACTGATGATTGTCGACACTCTATTAATTTCCTAGGGATGTCATAACAAAATATCACACACTGAGTGACTCAAAACAGTAGAAATTTATTCTTTCACAGTTCTAGAGGCTAGACATCTGAAAGTGTTGGCAGGGCCATGCTCCCTTACAAGCTTCTAGGGTGGGACCCTTCCTTGCTTCTTCCGGCATCTGGTACCCCAGGTGTCCGTTGGCTGGTAGACACTATAATCTCTACCTCTATCACATTCTTTTTCCTTTTGAGTATGCCAGACATATTGAATCAGGGCTCACCATCATGACCTCACCTTAACTCTATTACATCTATAGAACCTAATTCAAATAAAATTACATTTACAGGGACCAAGGGTGAGGACTTCATCTTTTTGGGAGGACACAATTTGACCCACAAGATACAACCATTATGAGGTGTCTGCTATTGCCAGCAAACTATAAACCCTTTAAGGACTGAGGCTGGGTCGAATTTGTTATACATTCTAATCCCCAGTCCTCAGCACACAGTCTAGTAGGGCGGTGGGCACTCCATAAAGATTTTTTTTTCTTTCTTCTTTTTTTAATGTTTATTTATTTATTCTGAGAGAGAGAGAGAGAGGGAGAGACAGCAAGGGGGGGAAGGGCAGAGAGAAAATCCCAAGCAGGCTCCATGCTATCAGCACAGAGCCCAATGCGGGGCTTGAACTCGAACTGTGAGACCATGACCTGAGCCCGTGTCAGAAGTGAGACTGACTGAGCCAGCCAGGCACCATACTCCATAAAGATTTGTTAAGGAATCTGACTTTCAGGAATATCTGGACTTTCAGACATTAAAAGACGCATACAGAGAATATAAGGCGTCGATTCTTTATTTTGAATTTACATTCAACGATTGTAATTGAAATGCAAATACAAGTGGGGAGAGCTGGACTGTCCAGAAGAGGAAATATCTCTTGACTTTCTGAATGAGCACCTTTGCCAAGGTGTGTGCTTTAGGCTCCCCTGGCATCTGTCCTAAATATGAGTCCTTGCAAATATGCAGACAAGCACACAGATAAGAACCAGATTAATTGACCAGAATTATTAGGTTGGGTAAAACAGATATAAGATGGCAGAGTCCTTAAAAATCCAAGAACTTTTTTCTTCATGTTGTAAAATATAACTGACAATTTATTTCATAGCCATGGCAAATAGAGCCTGGTTTGCCAAATGCCAGAACTTGCTCCAGAAATATACTTTCTAAATTATTTTTTGGCCCATATCAAAAAAATAATTTCCATTTACCTAGGATTCCCAGCCTCCAAATTATCCCACAGAATTCCCATATCTAACCTTTCTTTAATTTTTTTTTATGTTTATTTATTTTTGAGGGACAGAGGGAGACAGAGCACAAGTGGGGGAGGGGCAGAGAGAGAAAGACAGAATGTGAAGCAGGCTCCAAGCTCTGAGCTGTCAGCACAGAGCCCAACGCGGGGCTCAAACTCACAAACCGCAAGATCATGAACTGGGCCGAAGTTGGATGCCCAACCGACTGAGCCACCCAGGCGCCCTTCTAGTCTTTCTTTAAAAAATGATTCATCTCCTATACATATATATAGTTAATAAAGTTACCTTTTTAAAAGTCAAGAGTCTTCTCTAGGAATTTCTATATTTTATCTACGAGGTCTCCACTCCCTCATACTTTCACTAAAGGTAGTTAAATGGGGTCATATGGGGCTAGGTGTCGAACATCTGCTTTGCTCTCCTTTTAGTGGCCATTGTTCCAGTCCTCAATCAATGGGCCAGTGTTTTACGTCCAAATGTACAGCCACAGAAATGAGGTATTTTAATTAGAACATAAACAGCATTTTGATCTGGGCACTTTATCTGAACTCATACAGATGGAGTCCAAATGCAAAATTGAGCATCAAAGCCATTATTCAGATCTGTACAGCGCCAGCTTCACAGGCTTGTGACCTGTGCAGTGACTCATGGTCAGAACTTCCTGTGCTTGGTTTCATGCTCTGCTGTTGCTATCTTGAACTTCTTAATAATTTTTGAATGGCAGGCCCCACATTTTCATTTTGTACTGGGCTCTGCAAATCATGTATCCAGTCCTGGACATACATAAAAGCTGCTTTTACCCGAATCATCTGACCTGTAATCTCTGTTTTCATCTGGCAGTGAAGACAGAGTTGTGGGTAGTTCCCCCAAATCTTCTCCCAGGAGGAGATGACCCGAACTCTACAACGTTTTCAAAGGTCTAAAAGCTGTGGGTCATGTGATTCACTGTAAATAATGAATGGAAGAGGCACACAAAAGTAATTTTTATCTGTAAGTCTAAAGAGTTAAAGTTCTACCTTCACTGAAATACAGAACAATCAGGCCCAATGTGATGTGTGTCAGCATAACAAAAGAACTTGTCCATCTGAAAATAGGTATGCCTATGTGCCAGCAAGCTAAATATAAATACATTCCTCTAACTCTTCTATCAAGACGATTATTTCAGCAATTCAAATAAAAAGCAGAATCTGTGCAAGGCCCAGCTCAGCTATGTTTTATAAGAATGATGACTACATCTTCTGAATTAGAAAGCATCATCCTTCCTGTTCTTGTTCAGAAGAATGGTGGGGAATAGTTGTAAAAATGTCATACAACATCTACCTTCCATCAATGCATTCATTAATGCGTTGCAGGGCATGGTCTTCTGTACCAGGGGATGGAGTAGTTTTGAAAGAACGAGCTGTCAAGGAAGAGTTCTTTCTAGACACCTTATGAAGCAGGGGAAAGGCTCAGCCGGCAAGGAAGCAGTGTTACCCATACCTTCAAAGGCCTTTTGCATATACAAAAAAAAAAAAAAAAGTTCAGACTACACCAAAGGTATCTATTTAGAAAAATTTTAACTTAAATACCTATTTATATCTGATTGTGTTTAAACATAGACATGGTTAACAGTTATTTCTAGGTAAAGTATTAACTCTAGGTAATTTAGAAATATTTTATAAATAATTTAACGATCTTTCTCTAAGGTTAAACAACATTTCCAATAAATAGCAAGCTATTTAGGAGAGAACATGATTTTTAAAGAAACCATTTCAGTTTTTAGGAAATCTGAAGAATGTGTCAGAGTTTAAAAGTCCTTTAAACTGAGAGATGAACAGGGCAAGTAGGTTCTTGCTAATATGAAATACTGTTCAGATACCAAATACCTTCTTCCATTAAAAAAAAAGAATAAAAATTCTTAGACCAAAATGTAAAATTAAGGCATGTGAAAACAAATCCATATTTCCTAGAATGTCCTCTTTAATAATATACTTTAAAAAAAAAACTCCACCAAACATTTTTACAAATAAGTACATAAAATTCCAGTAACCCTAGGGGAGAAATTGCTTTTCAACTAAGTTTTGAATTCTAGGGTAGATGCATTCTTGAGGACTTCACAACTTGGGTAAAGAGTTGTGGGAGGGTAACAGTTAAGGAAGAAGGGAGGCAGGGAGGAGGATGTAAAGGTGAAAAATGAGTCCCTTTAGTTTCTTCCTGTTTCCATGCTGGAGAAGGCTGTAGTAGCTGGAATTGGCAATCTGCTCTTGCGCAGAGTTGAGATGAATGGTCTCCTCTCTGTTCTTCCTCTTCGTAACCCTGAAGCAGACCAGCAGAGAAGTGCCAGGGCACAAAGGTTCAGATTTTCCATTGTATGTTTGTGCATCTCAGCTGTACACTGTACAAGAACCTAATTACAAAAGACACTGAAAAGACCAACTCGCCTTCCTTTGCTTTTAGCAAATCGCTAGCATCTACAGACATGGAGGGGGATGTTTGGAAGTGTCCTTTAGGGAATGAGACAGAGGTTACAACGATTACGTCTTTTTCTCTAAAGAGGTTGAGGAGCACAAGAATGACCCAAATTGAGAGTATACGCAGATGAAAAGAGATGTCACCAATTATTCCCAATTTCCAGAGACACTCGATAATAAGACAGTCAAACCAGCAGGCACAATGAAGAAATAGTTTGTTTAAACTTAGAATGTTCTCCAACATCACTGAAGCAAATGACGAAAAACAAACCTGCATACAAGCCTAAAACTGAACATTATTTAAACAAACCGACATGCCAGTATTTTTCTCCAGTAAAGGGTTCCGCCAGCAACAGAGCTGCATTTCTGAAGTGCCAGCTTTCATAATGTCCTGTCCATCAGTCCAAGTTCAATGATGGACATGCTGACTTAAAGCTTTAGAACACTAACTTGTTTTTAATTCTAGCCCAAAGAATTAGGCTGAATGTTTCTCCCCTTGTTTGATGCCCAGAACAAGATGCAGGAACCAGTTAAACTGCACGGTCCATCCTTTGTCTCTACACACTTCGATCTGATCAAGAAAATACTTCTTAGCATCCTCCTCACTTTTCCCCACTGTTAGGGCATCCCGAATATATTCAATATCTTCTTTGCTTGTTAACTGGGGCATTCCCGTCATCAGCATCATGGAGAACAGGATGATCAGCAGGTTTGTGTGATGACGAAGGGCGAGGTAAGCCTTAACGCAGACGTCCTGGATGGAGGGAAAGAAAGTACAGTTATGTTGATGAGGTAACTAAGTAGGGTGATGACTGCCCAGGGATCCTGGAATTTACATAGCATTATCCTGTCCATGAGAGGAAGCTATCACCAACAGGGCAGATCCTCTTTCTCAGATGGAGGGTTTGATGAGAACATATGCTATTTCCATACCCTAGGAAGCACATTAGTGTAATCGCCCATGTCCAGGGTGTGCTCGGGGAAAACTGGTTGATACGGTACATTTCATCTTTTTTCTTACTCTACCTTTTACATCAGTTTCTCTCCTAGGAAACTGAAGGTAGAAATTTCTGTACTCTCTTTAAAGAAATGAGTCAGTTTTTGAACACCATACTGGGATCACTGAGCTTCATGTAAGCATACATGTTTGCCAAGGGCTAATGGAATCCAGAGAAATGATGGAAATGTGGCGTTTGAGGTTTTGTTTTCATCTTTATTTTACAATTTGGCCTATTCTAAGAAAACCAATGTATTAGCGTTTCACTGATGCTCCAAACTGTTGAAAAAACTTGGGAATTGTAATACAAATTCTTTTTTTTAAGTTTATTTAAAAACTTAAATAAAAGCAGGGTAGGGGCAGAGGGATGGAGAGACACAATTCTAAGCAGGCTCTGTGCCATCAGCACACAGCCTGATGCAGGGCTTGAACTTACAAACTGTGAGATCTTGACCTGAGCCGAGATCAAGAGTCAGATGCTTAACCGACTACGCCACCCGGGAGCCCCTACACACATTCTGAATACTGAGCGAGAGGGCTTTAAAAATGCTTTGGCGTGGGGCGCCTGGGTGGCGCAGTCGGTTAAGCATCCTACTTCGTCTCAGGTCATGATCTCGTGGTTCATGGGTTCGAGTCCCGCGTTGGGCTCTGTGCTGACCACGCAGAACCTGGAGCCTGCTTTGGATTCTGTGTCTCCCTCTCTCTCTGCTCCTCCCCCATTCATGCTCTGTATCTCAAAAATAAATAAAAGTTAAAAAAATTAAAAAAAAATGCTTTGCCTGGCGCATTCTCCAAAAGCCTTTGAGCAAGGTGCCACAGGTGAGTTAAGTCCACTTATTAAGCAAGGCATGCTTATTTCAATCATATTGTGCCAAAGTAAAGAAGAAAGTGCAAGGTTCTCAATTTTACAACACGAGGACAGCCCAACCTTAATGTTGTAACTTGGCAAAGATGGTGTGTTGAAGAAAACTGAAGTTAATGATTACAGATATGAATACTTCAAAAAAATCTGGATATAAGGATATAAATGTGATTTCACACCATAAGGCATAAAAACAGAGCATAAATATGAAAAAATATGCAACCTCATTTGTAATCAAAGAAATGTAAGGGAATGAGATGGAAACATTCACCTATCCAGCTGGAAAATCTTAAAAAAAATTTTTTTTGAAGAATAATACCCAATGTTCACATTTCATAGGCCGATGGTAGGTGGGAATAGGTATAATTTTACTAGCAGACAATTTGATAACATGCATCAAAAGCTTTAGAATGCTAATAAATGTTAGAGAAGTTCATTGCGGTGATGGTTACGTGACTGATGCATTTGTCAAAATTCAAAGAACTGTACCCACAAAAAGGCCCAGTTCTGCTGTAGGTGAATAATGCCTCAATAAACTGGACTTTAAAAAAATGCCTATGTCCTTGTACCCAGCAATTTTCATGCTAGAAATTTACCTTTAAAAACTTGGATAATTTTGCAGTGACCAATACATAAGAATATTTGTTAGAATGTTTAAAAATGCAAGAACTTGAAGGTAACCTAAATATCCTACAGTTGGGTACTGATGAAAGTACCTACAACTGCCTGCTCTGTAACTGCTAGAATGATACCGTGAAAGAATATTGAACAAGCATGTGAAAGTGTCTGAGTTAAAAAGCAGGCATAAAACAACAGCATAGGTGGCATCAGCCCATGTTGGCAAACGAACACAAAATATTTACATGGAAAAAAGATTGGAAGTCTACAGGCCAAAATGTTAAGATAGTGAGTTTTCTTTTTTTTTTTAAGTTTTTAAATTTACGTGTTGAGAGAGAAAGAGAGAGAGAGTAAGGGAGGGGCAGAGAGAGAGAGAGTCCCAAGCAGGCTCCTCACTGTCAGTGCAGAGCCCAATGCAGGGCTCGAACTCATGAACTGTGAGATCATGGCTTGAGCAGAAACCAAGAGTCAGATGCTTAACCGACTGAGCCACCCAGGCACTCCTCCTTTTTGCTTTTACATTATCTTGTGTGTGTCATTTGCACGTGGCAGGATAACGGCAATGGTCATGGTAGTCATGCCTATATCATTCTGTGTGTCAAGGCTGGACCATGAACGCATCACCCTGTCTAAGTAGAAAAACCCATGGACTGATCTGGCATTAAATGAGACCATATATATAAAAAATGCCTGGCACAGAGACTGGCACATAGCAAGTGTTCAATAAGTGTTAGTCCTCTCCTTTCCCTGCCTGGAGGGTAGATCACTTTTACCTGCTTTCTGCTTACTTGTCAGGGAGCTGGACACTCCCAGACTCAAAAGACTGGGCTCTTCCTACTGTGGATCCAGTGCATTAGTGTTCTTGCATCCTTAATGACTTTACTTATGTCCGGAAATCATTATCTTTTGCTCCTCCATTGGAATGACCAAAGTCACTCTCATTTCTTGGTGATTACACAGGCAAAGGGCAGACTTCACCCCGGGCAACTGGCTTATTAATTTGTTAGCTCACACAATTTTCACAAGGGCAGAGATGGGGATGCCTTTTGATTTTGAATTAGAGTACATTCTGATTTTTAATTATTTTCTATCCTTCTGTACACTGGGGGCTTCAGGCACAAGCCTTGCTTTCTGAGCTCACTGTGTGGTCAAACTCCTTAACAGAAAATTTTTGAGAAGGGAAATTGACCTGCGGCCAAGCTATTCTAACACCAATCCGTAGGTGCTCCGGTGCATATTTGTTCAGCAGCAACCCACGGATTCACTCATCACTGTAGCACACAGGGACATGGTAAAGGAAGACAAATGTCTTGTGTCAGTCTCAAAGGCCATCTCCTCTATATAAAGCATTTCTGCTGGTTCGAATTTATTCAGTTCTGATATTTACACACAAGGGTCACTTCTGTGAGAAAGAACTTTCCTCCCCCCAGATTTTCATGCCCTATGCTGGTCAGACACAATGTGTAAATTCTGACTGGCAGTGCAGGCTTAGAGATTTAATTAGAGATTTATTCTCTTTTTCTTAGAGATAGTACAGAGCCATGGTAAGAACTGCAGGTTCACACCTTGCTGCCTGGGTTCAAATGTTGGCTTTATTACCGACAAGCTGTTTGTCATTGGAAAAATCACTTAACCTCTCTGGACCCCAGTTTCCTCATCTGTAGAATAAGAAGAATAATAACAATACCCGTTTCATATGGTTGTGGTGAGATTTCAGTGCTATGTATGTGGTCGGCAATTATTATTAATAGTATGAGAAGTTGCATTATTGAACGCGCACTTCTCAATGCGGAGGTGGGTGGGAAGTAGGAAGCCAGCACCCTGGCTGTGTGTGCAGATGGTTCTCTTGCCCCAGGGGCACAGCTGGGTGCTTGCTCCACCCCCTCAAGCCCCAGAAGTTTCATTTCTGCCCTTTGTGCTCAGCCACAGGGTGTCTGAAAAAACCCTGACCATGCTGCCTTGGGGCCGGAGGCCTGTGGTTTGGGGGACTGAGGATGTGGCCTGGGGACCTGGGGGGGTGTGGAAGCACAGAACACAGAAGTGACTGGCTGGGGAAGCAGAGTTTTTCCCTTCTGCCAGGCCTGCCTGGCACTGACCTCAAACATCCTCATTCTGTCCTTCTCAGCTGCCTGGGGAAGGCTTTATAATATTGAGTGGAGAAGAAGGGGCAAAGGTAGAACCTGATTTCAGGGATTTGGTGTAATGTACTTGTTAATGGATGTGAATGTGGGGAACACTGAAATGTTGTTAGCTGGAATGGTATACGTGAGTAGCTGATCAAGTGATTGAGCCTAGATAGTATATCAGCTCTTAATTTCATAGTTGATTCAAATGCCTTGATTAGAGCATCTAGTACCACAAGAGAGGATTGTTTTTACAAAGCTACCACTCCCATAAGTCTTGGGAACAAAGGACTTCATGATCATTTCGGGGTCCAAACTTGGAGTTGATTTGTTAACCGGCCCAACGTAGTTCACTAAACTGAAAACTTTCTATACACAGTCTCCTAATTTCTTCTTAACTGCCAGTGAGTTCTGGCTGCCTCAGACTGCTCAGGGTCATAAGGAATGGGCCTACTTTTTCTTAAAACAAACTCCTCTATTTTCATCTAGAGAACAAAGTGGAAGTGAAATATTACTGTCCATCTTGACACAAATGAGGAAGTAGCCCCAGGACTACAAAACAGGAACTCCGGGGCCCAGAGAAGAGAGAGAAGAAAACTCACAAATAGCCGTCAATGAAAAGCAACGTCCTCACCCACTGACTTTTCCTAAATATTAATGCTGCCGCTGTCTGCTGGAGGAAGGAGACGGTGGAGAGAAATGGTATTTCTGTCAAAGAGGATTTTATTTTTGTTTTGTATAAAAATTAATGAATTGGCCAAGCAATGCCTTTAGAAGTTATTTTGGCAAAACAGAGAGTCACCGATTAGCTGAGCTCATAAGGCAGGAGGAAGCACTTTCCGAGAAATCTGAAAGAAGAGTGTGTCTGACGCTTGGCTGTGTGTTTGCTGAGTTTGAATTAGGATTCTTATCCCTAAGGACCTCTTAAGAATGATTCTCAGACTAGTTCTGTCTAGCAGGGAAAGGGCGGTATTGCCCTCTTCTCAGATACTTGGAAGCTCATTAGAAACCTAAAGGTTACAATTAGGTCGTTCTGCTTTAGTCACATATTCTAAATGGATTGTATGTAGGGGTGTGTGTGTGTGTGTGTGTGTGTGTGTGTGTGTGTATGCGCGTGCACGCACTAGCCTGTTCTGAAAAAGATTGAGGGTGGATTACCTGGATACACAAAAGTCTAAATAACATTAATTAGAATTGGGTAGAAAAAGGAAAGGAATGACAAAGGAAAAGATCACAGTGGATTTCGAACAGAGACCAGTTTAACGCCATACATCACAAATGCTATTTACTTGCTATGGGTGGTCTTCAAATATATCTGTAGCCAAAAGGAAAATCAAATCCATTATTTAACCAATGCTCAGAAGAGTTCTTTTAAAATGTTAGGAGAAACACAGCTTTTCTAGAGATTATGACCTGACAGAGATTTCACAAGAGGATCTCTATAAAGAGTACACTTTTGGTAACATGGTAACACCCTCGGTAATATTCTTCAGGTAGACAAAACACTTCTCTAAAAGAAACTAAACACTGAAAGAAGATACAGTTGGAAGCTTATTCTCCATAAATGTTTAAAAGTCACAGGGGTCTAGTATCTTAGACACTGAGTGACCCTGCATGCTGGTAGATTAACACATCAGTCCAATTCAAGGCCATCTTTCAAGTCTGCGTCTGGGGCAGGTACCTCACCAGGGGATTCAAACGCCTACAAATGGCTGATGCTGGACCCTTCTCTGACAGTATCTTCCAACAGATAGTACAGTACTGAGCATCTTCATGCCTGGCTAGAAGGCTGAGCTTGACCTTGTTAGTGGTCCTGGGTGCAGGTCCTGAGAGTGAATCCTTTATCAATTCAGTGTATTGTGGGCAGTTTGACAGATAAACTTGTCATCTCCCTGTTGACCTATAGTAGGCCTCTATTACAGTCATTTGTGGTTAACCAATTGAGCTCTAAATGACTTCTTTGCTTTGCTCTCTAACCCCCCTAATCCAGCCCTTGCACTGCTTCAAATGGAATGCAGATCTCCTTTCTTGACCCAAACTCCAGGACACATTCACATCAATACCTGTGTTCCAACCATATCAAACAACTGTACTTTTTGTTCTTAAATACTGATACTAAATACGCACTTCATGCCCTTGCTAATGTTATTCTTTCTACTTGGGTGTTCCTCCCCTCCCTGTATCTGCCTAACAAATGGAACTGATCTTATCAAGGGCTGATGAGAACCCTTCACTGGCAGTCCCTTTCCATCCCCCAGGGCAGGATTGCTCCCCCTGCAAACCACTTTTGCAATCCTTAGAACAAAGCTCTGTGTGTGTGTGTGTGTGTGTGTGTGTGTGTGTGTGTGTGTCTTCTGCAGTGTGTCAGGGCTGTGCTCCTGGCCACCTGTGCCCAGAACAGAGTCTGGAACACTGTTGGGCATCTGCAAACACACGATGAAGAAATGCTAAGATTCAATGCTTTAAAATCAGGATGAATCTGTGAACAAGTCATATTGGAAGGCTATTCAACTGTAAAGACATCTTGCCTTGCTCCAGCAGGACTTGGGCCTTCTCTGGGCCTGGCACAGGCCTGAAATGTAGCAGGTAGTTAAGAAGTGTGTGTTGAAATGGTATGCTATCTTGGATATGGAAGAACAGGGCCTGGGGACTATAACAGGATGGAGCAGGAGGCTGAGAAAGCCCAGCCTGGAAGGTTACAAGTATAGATAGCTACTGGTGTAGACCAGTGCAGGGTTACCACACAAGGGCAGTCAGAGAATAGGGATGGGAAATAATGGGGAGGGGGCCACAGTCCTCAGAAGTGGTCAGATGGTCAGGTCCCTGTGGCCCGGGAGGTCCCTGTGGCTGGGGTGAAGGAGACTGCTTGCATTTCCAACAAGGCAAGTGTCAGGAGGGAGCAGGACCCCAGTCCTAGAGGTGGATTAACTGAGGCAGAAGTAGTTAAAAGACCCTGGGATCCAAGATGAGAGCAAGATGGCAGCAGAGATAGACTTTGAATAAAGGTTTCCTAACAGCCCAGGTCAGGACACTGCATGGAGACTGGGCACAGGGCTGAGCCTGCAGGTGAAGGCTCCGGGGTACGCCCTGGGGTGGGGACAGCTCAGCCAGCGGTGGGCACCAGGCAGGGCCTGATAAAGCTGCACCCGAGACTAAAATAACACAACGAATAGGTCCCAGACTACTCTCCTATAAAATGTTTCTTAAGAGTGACATCTAGGGGCAAATGCCTTCCTTTTAAGTATGCTCATCAAGCTGCCTGCTTTATGTCGATGTACCTGTGAAGGTGTTATTGGGCTCCCCTGGTTTCTTCAGCTGTATTGAACATACATTTGCTTAGTGCCTACTGTGTCCAAAGAACATCTTCAAAATACTTGTTTATATACTAGGCCAAGTTGTTCACACTCCTTGGAAACTGTTCCATATTGAAAGTACACTATAGGTATATACTGTGTGTCCTGTTCTCTTGGCATGAGCTACTGATCCAATCGGGGAAAAATATGTATATTTATATTGTTAAGGAACTCTCCACAAAAATGTAAACAGGCACCATGTGATGTGACACTTACATTTTCATATAATTAAAAAAAATTTTTTTAACACTTATTTTTGAGACAGAGAGAGACAGAGTGTGAGTGGGGGAAGGGCAGAGAGAGAGGGAGACACAGAATCTGAAGCAGGCTCCAGGCTCTGAGCCATCAGCACAGAGCCTGACGCAGGGTTCAAACCCACAAGCTGTGAGATCATGACCTGAGCCAAAGTTGGATGCCCAGCCAACTGAGCCACCCACCCAGGCACCCCACATTTTTGTATAATTTAATAAAATGTTAGATTTCATGGGTGCCTGGGTGACTCAGTTGGTTAAGAGTCTGACTCCTTGATTTTGGCTCAGGTAGTGATCTCATCATTGTGAGACTGAGCCCCATGTCAGGCTCTGCACTGCATGGAGCCTGCTTAAGTTTCTCTCTCTCTTTCTCTCTGCCCCTCTCCAGCTTGCACATATTCTCTCTCTCAAAACAAATAAACATTTAAAAAAACACATCAGATTTCATAACTAGGATTACTTCCTCTTCTGATGTGTAGATATTTAACCTGTATCTTGAAGGCTTATTAACATATGTGTGGCAGGAGCTTGTCAATCTATGCCTGAGTTGATATTTCATAAACTCACAGAATACAATGTATTATGGAGAAGGAGGAAATCCAAGGAGGTCGCCTGGCCTCATCCAGCCACTAACCAATTCCAGAACTGTCCCCCTCCCCCCCTCCCAACCTTCTCTCCTCCACTCAGCAAATAACCACTGAGCGCTCACTAGGTCTCAGGCCCCTGATGAGGGAGTCAGGTCAGGTGTGGTCCTGCTGCACAGACTCATACATATAATGATATGCTGTCATAGGTGCTGTGAAGGCAACATGCAGGGGCTGAGGCAAAGGATAACTCGAGGGACCTCATTGGGGGTCTGCTCTGAGGAATGACATTGAGGCTGAGATCTGAGGGTGTTCCAGGGAGAAGGCAGGAATGGGGAGGATGTGGAGGAAAGCCACTGTGACCTTGACCAAATGCGAGACTGTGGGGAGAGCCTTGTAGGGAAAGCTTAGTTAGATTTTAGTCAAAGTGAGGTGAGAAGCCACTGAACAGTTTATAGGGAGTCACACTGTATCTGTAAAGTTCCATTTTTAACCAAATTCTGGTTAATTTATAACCTTGTATAATACCAAATAATAGAATGAGGGAAAAACACTAAAATGTTGACAGTTATTTCTGGAAGGCGGGATAATGGGTTCTTAATATCCTTCTGATATTTTTAATATTTTGTTGGCTTTTTAAAAAGAAACACATACTACTTTTAAAATTAGAAACGAAGCCCCCACATTCCTATATAAAAATAAAGGGGAAGGCAAATTTCATTTGCTAATGATATAAATGTATTTGCATGTAATCTATGTTCTAAAACCGTTTAGTGACATTTAAAGCAAAGTGGTTCTAAAATAAATTATTGGGGTAAAATATTGTTTTCTCTTTTCACTCTTCAGTAAGGGAGAGAGTTTTCAAAAGAGAATGTATCTATCAACATCGTCACCACTGAAATGTACATGTTTAGCACCTGGTGTATAGGACCGTGCTCCGCAGGCTAACAGATATTCCTGGACTCAAGTAGTGAGTACGCCTTGGTTTTATGTCTTTTTGTCTGATTACAGCTTACTCCTGAAGTCTGCCCTATTCTAGAAATAATTTATTAATATGGTCCGGGGCTAAACTGAGTATTTTGGAAAAAAGAAAGGAGTGGGATAAAACAGTGCCTTCCTCTTTCATTTTCTGGCCTTCTGTCCACCAGCCAAGAGCTAGATATATTTTTAAATCTTTGTGGGGAAGGCTCACCTCACCCTTAACAAAAAGTGGGTCAGCTTTTATCCACCCTCCCTAACAGGTTATTTAAATGTGATGCATGCATTAAATAACCTTCCCATTCAAAATTAGCGGTTCACTGGAAATGAGGACACCTTTGATTTAAAATGTAAATATATACAACATTTCCCAGCCTGCCTAAAAGTGGCAGTTTTAGTATACAAGATCCTACGTTGCTATTTAGAGGGTTTAGAGATGTACTCCCAGAGCCTGAAGGATGTCATCTCAAAAAGGGAACATAAAACTAAAAAACAGAAAAACATCCGGAAGGCTTAGTAGTGTGTTTAAAAAAAAAAAATTGTCACAAGGTCTGAGTCAAATGACGAAAAACCTGCTGCTCATCTTTATCAAGCTGGAAACTTTAGAAAGCCTGTGTCTGTATAATTGTACACATAGATGTATATATGTCCACTGTTTTTCCTGTTGTCCGGTGGGGGGGTGGGGGCAGACAAGGGCGCAGGTTGGGGGGTGGGGGCAAGCAGGCAGAGCTTGGACCCCCGCGTGCTCTTTAACCAGAACAATGCTACTACTTTCTTGTGTTTCATATGTTGCTGTTGGACTTGAGATCTCATTTCTAAGAGGGCTTCTCAACTTAAAAGTTTTCAAAGTTGGAAGACCCTTTGTGATGTATGTGACATCGGAAGCTACTGTGTATTAAATTTTTGCTGTGGTCTAGGCACTGGGGGAAGCATTCTACACATTTCATTCAAATAATCCCTTTAAAAAATCCCTTAAAAAAAAAAAGAGGTTCTAGTGATTTTAAGAAAGCAGCTTTGGTCACAGGGATGGAGAACTGGTCCCAGACCAACAGGTTGGCACAAAGGCGCCTTGCAAAGGTTTCATGCTTGGAGTGGAAGCTGCCTGGGGCCGGGAGCAACGTCTCCTTGGCCTCCCACATCCCAAATCTTTTCATTAAAGAATATTTTGAAACTTAACAACAAAGAAGATTACAGGAAGAAGTGCTGCTGGGATTTTAGGGGTGGCACGGGCACTCTGGGTGGTCATTCTGGGGAGCGATGCTGACAAAAAGGAAGAGAAGGCACAGAAAGCAGGAGAGCCTGCCAGCGAGGGCGGATGCCTTTGTGCCTGCCTCTCCTGGTGGCAGGATTGCCGCTGTGCTTGAAGCTAGGTAGATGAACCCCCTCCTCTGCAGGAGAATTGAGTGTCCCCCACTTCTTTAAATGGTAAAATTCTTCCAGGTTATTATTATTATTTTTGGAACCATTTTTCTGTTCCAGGAAGTTGTCAACATATGTGATTTTTAACTTTAAAGAAAAACAGGACTGAAATGTGTCAAATCCCTGGAAATAGTCTGAAACCCAGTTGAGTTTACCCAGAAACACACACTAAAAAATCCTAAGACCATCTGGCCCCAAAGATCTCAGTTTCTCTGACAAGGCTCCTAGAACTGTGGGGGCTGGGGGACGGGTAAGTCCTCTAATCAAATCGAAATTAGCCGGGAGAACAAACAAGAACAGGCAGGTTTCAAAACAATACATACATCCTAGTTCCTGTTCCACGCAATTTCAAGGCCCAGGCCATGTCCCAAGGATAACAGGGAACTCAAGAAGAGACTCTGAAAAAAGGCTTGTTCCTGACCTAATTGCAAGCCACACCGGGTTTAAGACAGGCCTAAAGTGGGGAGGGCGGGGGGGGGGGGGGCGGTGGCACTCTTTAAAGGGGACCCAAGGCGTTTGTGCATATAATGGAATCCCTCTTTGCCTCTACTGATCTGTTTTGTGTCTGTGTGGGCTATAAATAGGTATTTTATGTAGTCATTACGTAGTAATTTCGAGGTCTGTTCCTTCACAGTTATTAAATTTGCAAGCGTGAAAATTTTACTCCTTGCGTTTTTGAAATATTTGATAGTCAAAAGTGGATGGAGACCAGGAAGGAGTGACAAAGAAAGCAGGATGTGAACACTTCCAGGGAGATGGGGTGACCCATGCAGGAGCTTGTTTACAGGTGAGCAGGACAGGCCTGAGCTTTTCTGTACAACCCGCAGTGGAGTTGACAGGATCAAGTGAGGGAAGAGACTGTCCTTCACCGAAAGGGGACTACATACAGTGGTGCGGCCAGAATTCCCTCTGTAGTAACCTGATAAACGCATACCTGCAGCAAAAATCAGAAGCTCACAATTGTTTGAGAGTCCTGAAAAAATACATGTGGAATTTGGATCTTCCAGACAGTCTTGAATTGATAAATATTCAAAGGCTAAACCTGCTTACCAGACGCTCCTCCTGAAAGCCCCTTTTGGGCACAGTGCCGTCCTGGCATTCTCTATTTGCTCTCTATTTGATTACGGAATGCTCTCTCTCGCTTCCTGGTTGGTTTTAGATGGGAAACCACGTTTTGTACTCAGGGATGGAATGGAGGGAACAGAGGGGAGGGAGGGTAGTCAGAAGCAGAGAAGCCTTAACATGGAGTGAGGGGGAAGGCTGCTGTGCCCTGAAGGCACTATCTGATTGGTACTCTGGGAGGAGGCAGAGGCAATGAAGAGGGAGGCCAGTTACCTGAAATTTCTGGAAGTGCAGGCTTGTCTTCTTTCCAGAAGTTCCCATCACAAACAGGAAGTCTGGGGTTAGCACAAATGGCACTCTCTCTTTATTGATGCCCAGAAAACTTTTGTAATTCCCGAGAATGTGTCCAAAGTCAATATGAAATAGATTTCCTTAAGAGAAGAAAATGTCTGACATCATTACGCGGGCATAAGCACTTGTAACAACACTCTGGTTTGTTTATTTCCTGAGATATTTTTTAAGTTGCCTGAAAATGAGCTATCTTGGGCGAGAGAGCTATTTTTATACTGTTTTATCAGCTTGTGATATTTTTCAGCTTAGCAGGTGTGTATGGTAGTAACCACAAAGCACTCTTTGAACCAAGTGTGTTTTTGATATCCTTCTGGTGTTCTTCAGATGACAGCCAAATGCCATTAAAAAAAATTCTCGTCTCGTCTGAGAATTATTCTTAGAAATAGAAGTCAGAACTCTCTGGCTAATCTGTCATCATTTTGCCCGAGACTCTCTTATGCCCTTTATATGACTCAGGATAGACTGATGGTTTGCTCTGCTTGGTGGGGGTGGAGGATGGGTGGGTGGGGGAAGGCATTCACCTTTTCCTTTTGAGTAGCACCATAGAAATACATCACTGTGAATCTCCTTTGAGTCAGTTTCTACCACTGTCGCTGTTGTTACCATGATTACCATCATCTCTTCTTGTTTAGATAGCCTGTATCATACGTATGGTCCATAAATACGTGATGTCTTTTGATTCTCACGGAGAGTAAGCAGTTTACCTCAATATGGTGCTTTTTCTGGATCCCACTTTTAAACTGGTCCAAATTTCTTAGAGATACTTTTCATGGCACGGCAGCCAATACTGACCATGGTCAGAGTGGTCGGTGAACTCGTGACACGAGGTAGGTTAGGAAGGCAGAGCATCTCAGATTTAAGGATGTCTGGGAGTTCTTTTTGTTGCTTCCCTGTAACATCTGACACTATCGATCACACCCTCCTTCACCAGCTTCTGGGATATGCCCCTACTTATCTTTCTAGCTAATCGCTTTTCCTTCTTAGGTCTCATTTCTGGTATCTTCTTCCTCTCTGGGGTGATCGCAACATCTATGTTCCTACATGGTAATGACTTCTAGATGTGTACTCCAATCTTAAACTCTAAATATTACTCTCTGCTGAAGGATAGGGGAAATGGGGAGTTAGTACCAGTTCAGTGGGGCCAGTGTTTAAGTTGGGGAAGATGAGAAAGTTCTGGGGGATGGTGGTGATGGGTGCACAGTAATGTGAATGTATTAAAAAATTTTTTTGGGGGGCGCCTGGGTGGCTCAGTCGGTTAAGCAGCCGACTTCAGCTCAGGTCATGATCTCATGGTCCGTGAGTTCGAGCCCTGCATCGGGCTCTGTGCTTACAGCTCAGAGCCTGGAGCCTGTTTCGGATTCTGTGTCTCCCTCTCTCTGACCCTCCCCCATTCATGCTCTGTCCCTCTCTGTCTCAAAAATAAATAAACGTTGAAAAAAAAATTAAAAAAAAATTTTTTAATGTTTATTTTTGAAAGAGAGAGAGAACACACACACACACACACACACACACACACACACACACACACATGCATGAGTGGGGAAAGGGCAGAGAGAGGGAGACTGAGGATTCAAAGCAGGCTCCAGGCTGAGAGCCCAATGTGGGGCTTGAATCCACACAACTGTGAGATCATGAGCCGACACCTGTCACTTAACAGACTGAGCCACCCAGGGGCCCCACAGGGTGAATGTGTTTAATGCCACTTAACTACACACTTAAAACTGGTTGATATGGTTGGTAAATTTTATGTCCTGTATGTTTTACCACTGTAAAAACAAATTATAATAAATAAACTCACCTGTCTCTGTGATCATAATATTGTCGTTGTGCCTGTCGCCTATTCCAAGAACAAAGGTAGCCACACAGTAGCCAGCACAGGAATAAACAAATCTCTCCACTGCTGCCTGAAACTAATTAGACACATCTGAACATTAGTTGTGTTCTAGCTACAAAGAGCAGTGTGGATCTGTTATAAACGACTTCCAAAAAGGTACTATTCTGGGAACCAGTTTCAAGTTCATGGCACCTGATTTCATTAACAACCTATCTGCTACATGCCAACTTTCTCCTTGCTCTCCTTACATTCTAGGTGAAGATTCAGTGACTCACAATAGCACATGGAGGAAACGAGAGTCAAAGAGCAATGGTAATTTAATCAAAGGGTTCATTTCCTCTCCATGTCATCGTTTGCCAATGCTACAGAACCTATAATAATTTCTCCTTCAGTGGAGAACATATGTTTTGCTTGTGACCACTTCACGTATGCATGGGTTCACAAATCCACACATATAACAGACTAATAAATGCTGCTAATTATATTTCCTACCCAAAGGGCTGCTAACCATGCAAATGAGAAGTGGTAATCCTGTACCGCAGAACTTGAAACAGCAGCCAAACAGCCAGCCTAACCATGCAGCTTGTGAAGGATTCAGCATGTGTGCTTCGCAAGGATGGTGAAACTGATGTTTTCAGGATCTCTAATTTACCATTTAGAGTGCAGAGGTACATCAGAAATTACTTTGGAGGATATGTGGCATCTCCCAGGTAGGAAAGGACCTATCCACGGTAACTAGATTTTTCTGCCGAACATCAAAAGGAGGCGGTCGTAAAAAGTGCCCACCAAGTTACTTTATAGAACCAAATTTTATGCAAAGCATGCCTGATAGTCAAAGGACAAACAAATGCTCACTGGCATTCTGAACTGAGAGCTTCCGTCTTACACAGATATGCTGTGTCACACGGGAAGGCACTTAAAACCCCCACGGCCTCACAGGTAAAGTATTTTGCCAAACCTCAGGAGGCACGACATCGGTATATCCTTTGAAAATGCAAACCCATTATTGCTACATGAATGACGGCTCATAAGGAGCCTTCAGAGTGCGGGAAAAGCTGGAGCTCACCTTTTCTTCAATAGGGCATTTCTCTTTGAGCCAGTGATTCAGGACTTCATCTTTAAATGCACCCGTGTTGCCCACGGTGCTTTGCTGAATTTTGGCAATTGTCGTGGCCTCTTTCACGATCTCGATCATTCCTATGAGAAGATGCACAAAGGCTGATAGACACTGGGGCTTGGGGCCTGACCCAGAGGAGGAATGGCTGGGTCTCTGTTGACAGGAGGGCAGAGGGCTTTTCAACCAGGCGGCTCTTTCCCTGGTTTGGTTTTCTTAGGAGAGAGAGAAAGAAAAGGAGGAGGATGCAGAAGTTTTGTGGGACATGCTTTCAATCCCTGAATGAAAAGAGGAAAGGTTGGCTTTCAAAGGCAATAAGTAAAAGCACTTATGTGCTGAGCATATGTGCTTGGCAAACGGTGCCTTTTCCTTTTTTAATCACAGGGTCAAATGGAAGTGATTTTGTACAGTTCTCGGATTGGAAACTTGAATAAAAATATGTCTGATTGAAACAAAAATGTTAAATGTCTGTAAAAGCACCTAAGAGTAGAGTATGTAATAGTTTCAATAATGTGAATTCTAAGATATTAAAATAAGTGACAGATCTTTGCGTCTATTTTTAAACGTTATTTGTGAGAGAGAGGTTTAATGTGCAGTGAAACGAGTTACAGTTTAGAGGTGGAGAAGTAAAGAGGAGGGAACAAGTTCTTATGAAAATCATTTCCATGTATAGTCACAGGGATTTAAATCACACATTCATGTATTTTCAACAGATCCATATTAAATCAAGAGTCACATTCACCAACCTTGGAACATTTTCTTCCTTTTCTATTTGGATTATGATTGTAATTTTTCACTTATTAAATGCCTATGCTAAAGGACTTATGATCCCTTTTCAATATTTTTTTATTTGAGAGAGAGGGAGAGTGTGTGTGCACAAGTGGGGTAGGGACGGGGTGGGGGGAAGAGAGAGAAAGAGAGAGAGAGGGAGAGAATCTTAAGCAGGCTCCACACTCAGCTCAGAGCCCCCATGTGGGGCTCGATCCCATGACCCTGGGATCATGACCTGGCTGAAATCAAAAGTCAGATGCTCAACTTAGGGGGATGCCTGGGTGGCTCAGTCAGTTGAGCATCCAACTTCAGCTCAGGTCATGATCTTGCGGTTTGTGGGTTTGAGCCCTGCGTTGGGCTCTGTGCTGACAGCTCAGAGCCTGGAGTCTGCTTTGGATTCTGTGTCTCCCATTCTCTCTACCCCCCCCCCCCCCCGCCGCTTATTCTCTGTCTCTCTCTGTCTCTGTCTCTCTCAAAAATAACTAGACATTTTTAAAAAAGGACTTACGATCTTTTAGAACAAGCTGAGTGGTATATTCATCTCCTGGGGTAATCACATACCTATTTTGTCACCAGTTGAAATGCAACCATATGGCAGGAGGCACAGATCCAGAGATTCAGTCTCCCAAATGGATTCCATGATTCGTAGAATCTAGACATCAAACACAAAAACGTTTCCATTACATTGGTTTAATAATTTTTCTTCTCCCTTAAAAAAACAACATGTATTTTGTGTCTGGTAACACAAAATATATGTCAGCATAAAGTCTGTAAGTCGCAACTATATTTATCAACCTGGTGCTCTAAAGTTCCCCTTCCCTGGGAGCCTGTTAATTTTGGTCCCTGAGATGGACCCTGGGGAAGAGGATACGCGGAGTTCGTGTGGGGAGAGGTTGCAGTGGTGTTTCAGCATTCAAATGTTCCACTCCACTTATGTATATTTTACCATCACAACAAAGTGTTCTCCCCTACATTCTTAGAAATTTTTATCCATAAGGCACTCTGGGGCTAAACCAAGGCAACACTAGCACTGATGAGAATGCTTGCTAATTTACCAAGTGCTGTTTTGTGTTAATCTTTTGCATTTACCCTATAACATGAATATGATTAATATTCCCATTCTGCACATGAAGAGACTAAGGCTTCAAGACCTCACCTAACTTGCCCTCACCTGCCAAGCAGTGTGCCTCAGCAGGGAAACAAGTACATAAAGAGCAAGTGCAAAGTTCCCCTCAAAAGGAGAGGAACACAGTGATGCTTTGTGTTTCTGAAGAGTTTGTCTGCCAAGAATCAGAAGATTCTATGGATTTATTTGAAAGGCAGCAAACCTTCAAAAGGTTTGAAGGATTTCTTTTTCTTTCTTTCTTTTAATACTTCTGGGACAATACACATAGTATTCTTGAAAAGAGAGCAAGAGGTATTATTGTTTCCATATTAGAAACAAGTACAAGCAGAAACACACAGAGAGAATTGAAAACATGACCAATTTTTTAATAGGCTACATTTAAATCAATGGGGTTTGCCTATTTTAAATAAACCACATTAAATATTAGGAATTGTGTTACTTCTACAACGGTGGACTATGGAGAAGATTACTTTCCAGGTTTGCAAAGCTAAAGTTGATCCAGAAATGTTAGAAAATATGCAAAATGATTAACATTGATTACTGTCCACCTTCTGGTCTAGTAACTTATTCATGCTTGTTACTTAACTGCACGATTTCTTCAGTCACTTATGTGTCATTCTTCTGTCTCCTTCCTATCAAATCATTCACTTGAGTTTGTGGATGTGGATGTAGATCAAAGTGAAGTGTATAAGGAGAGCACTTGTGGGTGCACAGATATGTCTACAAATATGAATAAAGTGGATGCCAGGGGGGTACATACGTCTATATTTTATGTTACTACACTAGGAATGGGATGTATAAAAGAGAGGTTAGGTGAGGGAGACATATCTGGCTATATGGGAAAGTTGGATATGCTTCTTCTCAGGAATAGACAGCATTGGGATGCTCACTAGATCACATATCTAATGGCCCACAGCCATGTTCCCCCAGTGCCAACTCTCTGTTACAAAATCTTCGATCATTGTACATGGACAAAATAGGAGAATGGGAATAAAATCAGTAGCAGGCATTTTTTAGATCAAATACAGAATTCTTTTTTCAGGTAATTGAACAAAAAAATTCCTTAATGGTAGCATACCTGTAAAATCAGCATGTCTTGGCGCAGATCATCACCATGTTTAAAGATAATGCCAATCGTTTCATTTGATAGGGCTGTAGGGTCGGCACATTTAAACTCAAGCCATAGGGGCTTTTTCTTGGAGGCCATCACTTTACATTTTTCAATCTGTAAGGAAATAGTCACATGTTTCCTACATATAATGAACACATATCGTGGACACATAAATCCTCTTGCAAAATATTATTATAAACAACCAGTACAAAGTCCTAGTTGGAAGAGAAGATATTTGCAAATACCTATCAGATAAAGGATTAGTATCTAAAATCTATAAAGAATTTATCAAACTCAACATCCCAGAAACAAGGAATCCAGTGAAGAAATGGGCAGAAGACATGAACAGACACTTTACCAAAGAAGACATCCAGATGGCTAACAGACACATGAAAAGATGCTCAACATCACTCATCATTAGGGAAATGCAAATCAAAACCACAATGAGATACCACCTCACACCCCTGTCAGAATGGCTAAAATGAACAACTCAAGAAACAACAGATGTTGGCAAGGATGTGGAGAAAGGGAAACACTTTGCATTGTTGATAGGAATGGAAACTGGTATAGCCACTCTGGAAAATAGGATGAAGTTTCCTCAAAAAACTAAAAATAGAGCTACCCTATGACTCAGCAATTACACTATTAGGTATTTATCCAAGGGATAAAAAATTGCTGATTTGTAGGGGCACATGCACCCCAATGTTTGTAGCAGCACTGTTGACAATAGCCACAGTATACAAAGAGCCATTGACTTTTGAATGGATAAAGAAGATGTGGGATTTATATATAATGGAATATTACTTGGTAATCAAAAAGAATGAAATCTTGCCATTTGCCACAATGTGGATGGAACTAGAATGCATTATGCTAAGGGAAAGAAGTCAGAGAAAGACAAATATCATATGATTTCACTCATATGTGGAATTTAAGAAACACAGTGGATGAACATAGGAGAAGGGAAGGAAAAATAAGATAAAAACAGAGAGGGAGGGAAACTGCAAGAGACTCTTAAATACGGAGAATAAACAGGGTTGCTGGAGGGGAGGTGGGTGGGGGGATGGGCTAAATGCATGATGGGCATTAAGGAGGGCACTTGTTGGGATGAGCACGGGGTGTTATATGTAAGTGATGAATCACTAAATTCTATTCCTGAAACCATTATTACACATATGTTAATTAACTTGGATTTAAATTGAAAAAACAAAAAACAAAGTCCTAGTTGGAAGATGATGTTCAATGATTTGGGCAAAAGTACAGCAAGCGTTCTTACCATATCTGCAAATGTTATGGGAGAGCAAGTTATAACACCTAAAAGCAAGGATTCTCAAACTGTGTTCCGAGGAACCCTATGAGTCTGTGGAGGTGTTCAAGAGGCAATGATAGGTCCTGTCCTCTGCATGCCTCACTCCTACAGGGCTCTGGTACTCCCATGTGCCCATTACTACAGAGCAACTATGCTGTTTACCTAAGCTCAACATACCCTAGGAGATGAAACATAAAGAAAACTATACCAAGGCTGATCCTAATCAAATTGCTGAGGACCATGGTACCAAAAAGAAAATCTTAAAAGTAGCCTGGGGAAGAAAGACACATACAGAAATCAGAGGTAAGAATGACAGGAAACTTACAGAAAATATGCAAGCCCGAAGAAAAAGCTGCTGAAAGGGAGGAAAAAAAGCCAACCTAGAATTCTATATTCAGGGAAAACATCTTTCAAAAATGAAGGTGGAATAAAGAGGTTTTCAGACAAACAAAAGCTGGAAGAATTTCTTGCCAGAAGACTTGCACTATAAGAAATTTTTAAGGCTGAAGGAAAATGATGCCAGATGGAAACACAAACCTTTACAAAGAAATAAAGAGTCCCCAAATGTGGCAAATGTGTGGGTAAATATATATATATATGACATATTTATATAAATATATATATTTATATTTATATATATTATATATATACATTTATATATGTAAGTTTAATCTATTAAGTCTGCTAAATATTTTTAACTATTTAAGGCAATAATAATAATTACTATTGGGTTTATGACATATGTAGGAGGTAAAAGCATGACAAAAATAGCATAAAGGTCAGGAAGAAGTTAATAGAAGTATACTGTTGTAAGATTCTTATGCACACGTGAAGTGGTGTATTATCTGAGTGTAACCAAGAGCATGAGGTAACAGATATTTAGATCAATGAAGTGAACTAGAGAATCTAGATATGGACCCACACATATACGGGCAGTTGATATTTGACAAAAGCACCGAG
The DNA here is from genome assembly GCF_046562875.1 of Panthera onca. NCBI lineage: Eukaryota > Metazoa > Chordata > Mammalia > Carnivora > Felidae > Panthera > Panthera onca. The sequence goes on from NC_138340.1 coordinate 77,845,412, forward strand.
GTATTTCAACAGATGGTGCCAGGAAAGTTGGATATTCAATACCAAAAAAACCACACCTGATCTTTACTTTCCATCATACACAAAAATTAACTCCAAGCTGGATCAAAGACTGAAATGTAAGAGTGAAAACTATGAAACTTCCAGGAAAAAATATTTGTCACATTGAATTAGGCAGTCTTTCTCAACATTGGCACTGTTGACATTTTGGGCTAGATTATTCATTGTTGTTGGGGGGCTGTCCTGTGCAATGTAGGATGTTTAGCAGCATCCCTGGTCTCTACTCACTAGATGCCAGCAGAATTTTCCCAATTGTAACAGTAAAAAATACCTCTAGACATTACCAAATGTTCCCGTGTGTGTGTGTGTGTGTGTGTGTGTGTGTGTGTGTGTGTGTGTGTTGGGGGTGTCTCTCCAGGTTGAGTATTATTGGATTAGGCAAATGTTTCTTTAAAAAAATTTTTTTTAATGTTTATTTATTTTTGAGACAGAGAAAGAGAGAGACAGAGTGTGAGTGGGGGAAAGGCAGAGAGAGAGGGAGACACAGAATCTGAGGCAGGCTCCAGGCTCTGAGCTGTCAGCACAGAGCCCGACATGGGGCTTGAACCCATGAGCTGTGAGATCATCTGAGCAAAGTTGGACGCCCAACCAACTGAGCCACCTAGGCTAGGCGCCCCACAAATGTTTCTTAGGATACACGAAAGCAAACTATACAAAAGGTGATGAATTGGACTTAATAAAAAGTTAAAAACCCTTCTGCTCTCTGAAATATACTGCTAAGAAAATGAAAAGGTAAGCCACAGACTGGAATTTGTAAAATGTATACCTGATAAAGGATTTGTATCTAGAATATATAAACAACTCAAAAATAAGAAGGCAACCCATATTAAACATGAATGAAAGATGTGAACAGAAACTTCTCAATAGAAGATGGAAAATAAGCACATGAGAAGATACTCAACATCATTACAGAAATGCAACATTGAGATGCCACTTCACCATTGGAATGGCTAAAATTAAAAAGATTGGTGATAATTAGTATTGGCAAGGATGTGGAACAGTGGGAACTCATGTACATTGATGGTGGGAATATACAATGTTACACACTTTGGAAAAATAGTTCAGCAGTATCTTATAAAATTAAACACACATGTACCATGACTCAACTATCTCACTGTTAAATATTTACTCAAAAGGTGAATGGAAAATAAATCATAGTATATCCACACAGGGGACTACTACTCAGTCATAAAAAGGAACAGATGGCACACACAGCAATGTGGATGGATCTTAAAAGTACCACGCTAAGTAAAAGGATCCAGAAACAAAAACTACATACTGTATGATTCCACTTGATGAAATTCTAGAAAATGACATGACAGAAGCAGATCAGTTGTTCAGGATAGGGGATGGAAGGAGGAAAGGACTAACTCTGCAAGGGAACATGAAAGAACCTTTCCTATAATGTCTCTATGGAAGTGTTCTGTATCCTGGTTACAATGGCGGTGGTTATGTGATTGCATACGTTTGTCAAAACTCATTGCACTGCACACTTAAAACGAACAAAATTTATTGTATGTAAATGATTCCTTAAGAAAGCTGATTTAAAACAAAATGGATGGGAGACTGCCTGGTTTTGAGGCTTTGAGGAGCTAGTGGTTAGAGAAAGGCTTGACAGAAGCCCGTCCAGGGACTTTCCAGCTTCTCTGTCTCTACAGAAACATTAGCTTTTACCCACAACGCCCTGTGAAGTGTGCACAGACAGTTACAAGACATAAAGACCACTTGGGGACATCGAGGTGATACCTACCACTAGTGCTCCGGCCTTCAGTCCAGGATCATATGGGACTCTAAAGCTTTTTGGGAGATTCGAATTCTGCAGGTTTTCAAGTTTTTGCTTAAGTTGTGAAATAACTGTAATTGTCAGAAGTGCACAAAGTTACATGAGTTCAAATAATCACCAACATTATCTATAGCATTTCCTGAGGCCACGTCTATTCATAACATTCTATACATTTGGTCTGGTGTGGAGTGGGAGCAAAGGGTGTAGGTTTCTGTCTTTGAGGAACTAACCATAAGACGTGGCGAGATAAGTCAGGTTTACTGTGAGCAATACAACCATGTACACAATACTACAGCAGTGGATAGAAGCATGCGAGTAAAGATATGGGAGGCCAAGACAATCAGGTAGGGAAGGATATTTTGAAGGCAATGCTAAGGAATATATACTGTTGTTCTCTTCCCAAGATGTGAAACTTTGAACTGCCATTTGGTTTGGGGAACAGACATTCAAAGACCATATTAAATGCAATTCAGTTAAGGTTCTATAAATTCTTTTCAAAAGAAGAAGTCAGGTTATGTGGAGACAGTGTGATAGCCTCAAACTCAAGAGGTCTTTAGAATTCTAAATTCTAAGACAAAATATATAGGTTAAAAATTTCTTCCTGGATAACATACTAGAGGCCAGTACAAGTGTTTCCCTTTCTTACTTACAATGAAAATAAAAGTAAGATGATTATGACCATGATTGTTTTTTTGGAGAGAACATTATTGGTGTATTGGAAAAGAATTCAAGGGGAAAAGTGGAAATTCAGAATATTCAAAATACTAGCTGACTATGTTAGTATATGTGTCCATTATGAGCCATAGTGCTGGGTCTATGTATATAAAAATGAATAAAAAATATCCCCTAGTTCAAGGCTCATGCAGTTTACCAGACCAGAAAGATGTGTCAATGACTATATTTTAATATAGTATCAACCAAAGCCTAGGGGAATACAGAGAAAGAGTGATTAATTTTCCTAGGGGCAGGGACAGGATTTATTAGGGATAAGATCATATTGGAAATGACATCAGAGAGGAGGTATATATGTCTGTGTATAATTATGCTGATCTCTATATAAATATATATAAAAAATAGAAGTATACTGACATATATAAATATATATACACAAATTTAAATAGCTTCTCAATAATTCATTTCTTTTTTTAAAATTTTTTTAATGTTTACTTATTTTCTGAGAGAGAGTGAGACAGAGTGTGAGTGGGGGAGGGGCAGAGAGAGAGGGAGACACAGAATCTGAAGCAGGCTCCAAGCTCTGAGCTGTCAGCACAGAGCCCGACATGGGCCTCAAACTCACGAACTGTGATGTGAGATCATGACCTGAGCTGAAGTTGGACACTTAACCAACTGAGCCACCCTGGCACCCCAATTCATTTCTTTAAAAGACTGAAAATTTGAAAATTATACACATATATTGAAAGGAAGGAAAAAAGTAAATATTTGCAAATAACTAATATTCCTGTGCGTGCAACTGTTCTGTTTTTTCTGTTTGTTTTTGTTTTTGTTTTTTTAATTTCAAGTTTTTAATTGAGATTCCAGTGAGTTAGCATACAGTGTAATATTAGTTTCAGGCCTTCAATTGTTCTTAACTATACACCTTACATCTGCATGCTTTTTAAATTTTTCAAAGAGTTCAACATCTATTATAAATACATCATTAGCATATATCCATAGTTTTAAAAAATACGAACTTGTAAAAGGAGGACTTTAAATTTGCTTACTCCACAAAGATGGAAGATTGAAAAATGTGTTCTTGGCTTCCTTTAGGAAGGTACAGCCCGCCTCCCCAAAGGAAGGAGAATCGCAGGGATAATGGCATTGAAAATAGAGGCACCATACCTTGGGAACTGACATCATACTTTTCAGCAGAGAGCGATTTAATATCAAGGGTGACCTTCTGTAGCATCTCGATCACTTGCACTTGGTCGGTGAAGTCATGCAGCATGGCTGTGCCACAGCCCCTCAGGTAGGCTTCTAGGATCACTGCAAACCTCTGCTGGTAGTGTCTGGACTGCGCTATCTCGCTTCTCAAGAACCAAAACAAGAAGTGACCAATTCTTTTGTTCTGAAGGTGGGAACAAGAAGGGTGAACAGTTGTGACTAATGCTCTATCAGTCAGTTCTCGCTAACTTTTAAAAGGTCACGCTATTCTCAAAGTGGAAGTACTTACTCGTAAGCCACGCTTCAGCAGAAATCTGGCGAGGGCGCTGTCATGATAGGGTTCAAATTTCACAGCCTAAAGGAAGAACACAGGGGCATTTGTAGGACTGCATTTCTGTGTTGGTTAATCAGGGGAGAAAGGAAATGGAGGAAAAGCGCTCTACCTTACTGGGTCTTTTCTGGCTAGGCGATGACAATCTTACCAGTCACTTCACTCAACCCTTTCTTTTTGAGGACACTTTGGGTCAGAGTGAGCCACTTGCTTAGGGACTGGGATTAGAAACCAGAACTCTTGACTCCAGTTATGTTCTTTTGCTACCTTCAAAGGTTAGGCTTTGGCTCCCATTAAGGGCTTACTTGACTTATTGGAACGATAGAGGGGAAATATGGGGATGACTGTAACACATCCGTAAAAGAGGTTGTTGGAAAGAAAACGCACAGTGGAGACACAACATATAACAAGAAAAATATGTTAGAGGTGAAGATCGTAAAAATTCTATAGCTTCCCTTCAGCTCAAGATGTGTGTTTCACATCTCACTGGCAGGTCACCACGCTACCTCATGGGCTCTTACTCCAAGTAAACAGCAGGCCTGGATCCACCCACACAGAGTGATCACTACCCTCTGCCATGCGGCAGTGTATACAGAGAGTTTTTTCTGAAAAGTCTCTGATTTTATGTGCTTCCTAGGGTTTGTAGTTTTTGTATCACTTGGCTGTTATAGAGGTATTGACCTGCGTGGCAGACAGCTCTATGACTGAAGAAAAAGCACCAATAAAATATAAAAAAATAATTTAGAATGGTGGTATAGGAACATTTGTTATAACATTCTTAGTATTTACAGTAAGTCTGCAATAGTTTACAATTTTATGGCAAGACTAACAAATATAGTTTAAATTGTTAACAGATGTGTAGATAGATTTATAGGCTGATACCGTGTGTGTGCATAAAGAGAGGCTTAAAATGAAATATCTCAGTATTTTCTTTACAGATAGAAATGGTCTACCTTTTTTTTTTTCCCCAAGGAACAAGAGAAATTCCCATTCCACTTTATCTTTTAGGGCCTGTGTGGTTCTTGGGACAATTTCCAGTTCTTACTCTGGTTTTCCAGTTTGGAAATGATCAATATTGACATGCTTCCAAAGATGCTTTTCTTTTCTTTTAAAAAAACATTTTTTTTAATGTTTATTCATTCTTGGGGGAGAGAGAGAGAGAGAGACAGAGTGTGAGCAGGAGAGGGGCAGAGAGAGAGAGGAAGACACAGAATCTGAAGCAGGCTCCAGGTTCTGAGCTGTCAGCACAGAGCCCGATGTGGGGCTTGAACCCATGATTATGAGATCATGACCTGAGCCAAAGTTGGACGCTCAACTGACTGAGCCACCCAGGCGCTCCTCAAAGATGCTTTTCATGGCTGTGGGCTGGTAGGTGTCTGTAGCTGCCGTTAAGGTCTGAATTTTGAGAATGTAGTTTATTTGGCCACTGGTACAGACTTCAGAATTGTTTTTCTAAGTTTCCAGCTCAAACGTGAGTCGTTTCAACCTTATTCGTGTTTCACTTCTGTAAACACAATGCAGATCTCAACTAGGAGACCATTTTAATCAGGAATGAGTCATTCAGCCATATCTGAAAATGTCTCAAATAGTTTTACAAATGACTACCCTTTTTCAAATTTATGACCACAAATTCAATGTTAATATTACTTATTGACCTCTTTCATTTAAAACATTTCCAAGAAGAACACGATTCATTTTCCGATTCTGCAAAATTTACTTGTGAAAATGACAATGAAAAATAATTCATTAGTGAATTAATTTTCATTGTCATTTTCATTTGTCTTATGTCACTATCTGAACTAGTGGGCAGAGAAAACTATTAGATACATTTAACAGATGAAGGCAAAGGTCAAGTGTAATGTTTCAAGTATCTGCTTAATGAGAAGGCAAAGATTCAGAGTTAAAGTTGAGAATATTCAAAATGCTCAGAAAACTCCAGGGCCTTCCTCTAACTACAAATAATGATTACAGAGTTTAGTGTCTAACACTAAAAGTGGCTAATCCTCAAGAGCTCAGGTCAGGGGTGCCTAGGTGGCCCAGTGAGTTAAGCATCCGACTTTGGCTCAGGTCATGACCTCATGGTTCGTGAGTTTGAGCCCCGCATCAGGCTCTGTGCTGACAGCTTGGAGCCTGGAGCCTGCTTCTGATTCTGTGTGTGTGTCTCTGTCCCTCCCATGCTCATGCTCTGTCTCTCTCCCGCTCAAAAATAAATAAGCATTTAAAAAAATTAAAAAATAAATAAATAAAGAGAAGGTCAAACATCACTTACTTAGAACTGTCCCTGGTTTCCTCAATCTAAATTAAGTATCTCCAGGACCCCTGCCTATTTTCTCATAATACCCTGCAGATCTCCCCCAGAGCACTTGCACAATTTGTTATGAAATATCTGTTTGTATGTGTATGCATTTAATGCATTTAATGTCAGTCTTCCCCACAGCATCACAAGCTATAGGGGGACAGAGACAGGCTCTGTTGTGATCACTGATCTCTCTAGCATCCAGAAGTGCACAGTACATGTTGTTGAATTAATAGAGGGACATGTCTGCACTCTAAAATAGCATTCTGTTCCAATTCCTTTACTTCCTCTTCCTTGTTAAACAGCACAATACGGTCTCAGAAGTGCTCTGGTGTGCAGAACTGTGCCTCCTTTTTTCTTCAACTTCCTAGGTAAACCTTAGGCAAATCACTTAGTCCTTCTGGACTACTTGGAAAGGTGTGAGAACAGGAGTGGAAATCCTATACCAGACCTGTCTGAAGAGAGGGGCTTTTGAGGTCCCACCCAGATAGGAGATGTTATTCTATGAATTATGATAAGCGTGATCAAAGAGGGTGAGCTTTTCTCTCTGGGACACACTATCCTGACCCCGGATTTTTTTTTTTTAATTTTTAATGTTTATTTATTTTTGAGAGAGAGACAGAGAGTGTGTGTGAGAGAGCAGAGGAGGAACAGAGAGAGAGGGAGACACAGAATCCGAAGCAGGCTCCTGGCTCCGAGCTGTCAGCAGAGAGACAGACACAGGGCTTAAACTCACGAACCCCGAGATCATGACCTGAGCCAAATTCGGACGCTTAACCAACTGATACACCCAGGTACCCCCCTCACCCTGGATTGATGCAGGAAATTGGAGGCAGAGAAAAGAGCAGGGCCTGGAGGCAATCTGCCTGGGTTTGATTTCTGGTCTGATTTTTTAAATGTGACCTTGAGCACATTACTTAGACTCTCTAAGCCTCGGTTTCCATATATATATAATGCAAATGTTAATTTGACCTCCATCATAGTTGTTTGGAGAGTTCAGTGTGATAATAAATGAAACTCATGCAAATCACTTGCAGCCTCAGAGCCTTGGTACAAGGGAGCATTCCACTAATCGCATCTGTCACTAATATAGTAAATGAGAACAAGCTACTCCTATAGAGCCAGTTTTCCTAAAAAGCAAAATACTATGTCCTCAAAATGATTGTTGGCAACCCCTCAAAGACAGTAAAAAAAGTAAATGGAACAGTTTACTACTGTTTGAAGTGGCTTCATCAGATCTCCATTGACTGACTATGACACTATATGGGCAAAGGGCATTTGGTGACAACTGAATGGGGTGCCTGTGCACATGCAAATAAACTCTTTGAGAAGAGTGCTCCCTTGAGAACACCAGAATCCCTACCTGGACCAGCTGTAGGAGGTAATGCAGAACATCATCGTCCTCCAAGCTCTCCAGTTTCTGCACTGCAATGGCTCTTACATTTTCATCCGAAAAATTGCAGTCCAGGAGTTGCATTGTTAACCCCACATCCAAAGCACTTTGATCCCAGACCTCCCGTCTGGCTAACAATTGGTACGTTTTGGCTACAATTTCTTGCTGTCCCCATTTTACGGAGCTAAACAGCTTAGGATATGCCTTTGGATGCTTAAGGCTTTCATATCTAAAATGCCAGAGCAATTCTTTGTCCTCTGCTGTGAGAGGGTTAAGTGGATCAGTGGCTATGATTGCTTCCAGTTGCTTCCGAAGCTGGTTGGGCATTTCTGCTCGAACCCGGTCCCCTTCGGGGTCAGGGGTGGGGCGATGCTTAGGCAAGGCTATTGGGTGACAGTAATTGTCCAGAAGAATGGAGATGGACATTGAGTTCTCCTTGTCTGGGTTTGTCGCAGACGTGAGCTTGTCAGCATTGAAGCTCCCTTGGTCTTCTCCCTTTCCAGATATCTGCCACATGTGGAGCACATACTCCCCGTGGCGCAGGAGGAATCGGTGGTCTATCAGCAGCAGGTTCACGTAATAGAGGAGCTGAGTTTTGCCTTTAGACTCGGAACTGGGAGTCTCTGCAGAGGTCTTGCCAGCCAGCACTGGAGCTTTGCTGCAGTAGATCTGGAGGTTGAGTAGAGCCCCTCTGGGTAAGTCTTTTATTTTGATACTGAACTCGAGCCACACATTCCAGAGCACCTCCTCTGTGAAGGGTTTGGGGCTGGTTCTCCTTTGGCAAAGGACTTGCTGCCCATGCTGGATGTTTGCCTCCACAAAAACTGTGAGGTCAGCATTCCGGGGCAGGACAGGGATATCAATGCCTCTGATTTTGACCCTGAACTTCCGGTCACAGTCCCACAGGGACACGGTGAACACACTCTCGTGGTCCTTCCCGTGGATGGTCAGCTGCTCATGGTAGCCAGTGACTCCCGTGCAGTCATCCACCAGTGGCCACTCTTCTTTCCTCACCTCGTCCAGGGCTGGGTCTGGAGGTGTGTCAAGCACCAGGTGAATCTCTTCTCCATTCTTGAGGCATTGCCTCACCCACTGAAAGTTTTTGATGGGCGTTTCACCCACTAGGTACTCATCCCGGCCGCAGACGCGCAGCACAAAATCCTGTTCGCTCTGGCTTTCGGGGATATCCATCAGAGACTTCTTCTTGGCCATCTTGGTGAAGAAGCTCTGGAGGATGGCGCCTGGGGTGTCATCGGCCGAGACCTTGATGGTCTGGCTGGTGGTGCTGCGGTGAATGACGATGAAGATGCAGTTGTTGGTGATCTTCTTCAACAGATACTCCGGGAGGGGCTTCGATGTCACCCACGGGTGCATGGCGTAGAGCTTAGGGTCGCGGCCGGCCACCTCGACCATGCGCGGGGTGACCAGGCGGCGGCGCGTGAACTCGAGCTCATTATCGTGCACGTTGCTGACGTCGGTGACGTCGTAGCCGATCAGGGCGGTGAGCTGGCGCTGGAAGGCCAGCGTCTCGTCCGAGGGCGCGTGCCGCTGCACCACGTGGATCTGGCCCGGGCTCCTGTGCAGCACCTGCCAGTATCGCAGGCAGTCCAGGGTCTGCACCACCTGGTACTTGTCGTAGATCTCGTACCACTGGCCCTTCTTCTGGTAGAGCAGGAGGAAGTGGTCCGGGCCGAGCCGGCGGTAGAAGTCAGTCGCCACGCTAGTCTCCAGCGCGCGCAGCCACACCTGGGCCTTCATCTGCTCCACGTTGCCGTGGCCGGCCACGTGCAGCAGCGCCGTCTCGGGGGTCTTGCTGTTGCGCTGGCTGGTGGGCAGCACGAACTCGATGGGGATGAGCTCCATGGAGGACAGGCTGGCCGTGGTGCTGCGCGGCTTCATCCTCCGGCGCCGGCGGCGGTTGTCCTCTCTCAGAACCACGGGCTGTTCATAGTTGTCCAGCTCCATGCCCTGCGCGACCTGGGAGTGGAGACACAGAGGGCTTGGTCACGGGACAGGCACTTTCTGTTAACACTCTTCGACGAGGTGGCAGAAGGAGAAGGTAGAGGAAGGCAGTGATGTGCGCCCGAAGATACAGGGGTTTTGGAAGTGGGGCCCAGGAATGCTGGTCCCACCACTTAGTATCAGGGTGACTTGAGCTAGTTAGAGAATCTCTGCGCCTGTTTCCCACCTGTAAGATGGGTTTAATGATACCTCAGAAGGTGGAGGTGAGGATTAAAAAAGGTAATATGCTTGTTCGGCATGGGCGATAGGTACATGGGGGTTCATCAATCAGGTACCTTATGTTTGAAACTTTAATTAAGGAGAGAGAGAGAGAGAGAGAGAGAGAGAGAGATGTGAAGCACTCATCCATCACAGTCCCTGACACTTTATAATGGCTCAAGGTGGTAAGCGTTGTTCTTAAGCATACTGAAATGGATAGATGAATAAAATCATCCAGTTAAATGATCAACTTCTAATTTTCAAGGTGCAGAGTGAGATGCTGAAACCCCACACTGTGACAACACACCCTCAACTTGTTTCATCTTTGTTCATTCTTACACTTCTCTCTGGGACCAAGATACCTCGCCCAACCACGCTTCACATTCTCGACTTTCAAACTGTCTGGATCAGGTATCTCCTCCCTAGTCAACTTCCTGTCTGTCTTTTTCTTTTCTTTCTTTCTTTCTTTTTTTTCTTTCTAGTTAGGAAAGTTAGTAATTTCATTGATAATATTCAAAAACATCAGAATTGGTGAAGTCGCAAGCAAGAACTTTTGCAGATACTTGAATTTTTGAATCACGAAATGTGTAGACATTCTGGCTGTCATTGCTACATTAAAGCAGTATCTTAGGGGAGTCACCCAAGGCTGTACTCTTCTAGCATGAACAATCAGATATTTTTAACTTTGTACCAATTCATTCCATCTGCCCCTGCATTAGATAGTGGAGAAGCCACCAGATGGGAGGGTGGATTTCTGGACTCCAGTGACCTGCTATTTGGACCCCAATCGATCACTTAACTTCCTTTTTGCTCTCATATTTTCATCTCTATAATGAGAATTCACAAACTGATTCTCATCAATTCACTTTCCTCAAGTCTTTAGTGAGTACCTACTCCGCACAAAGCATTTCAGTATAAGTGTGACAGAATGCAATAGGAAACACTTCAAATAATGATTGAAATATTAAAAATATTAAAATTGAAATACAAACAAGGTGTTTTGATTTTAATATCTAGTATCCCCAGGTTGTAAGATATGTTCCACATAAGAATCAAATACTGAAACAAAAATTGTTTCCAAAATTGTCATTTACTCTCTTAAATGACTAATGTTAGTGAGACTCATAACTACTTATTTCCTTCATAGTGGACCATTTGATATATACCAAAAAGGAGAGTTTGATTCAAAGATAAGAAAGACAAGTTTCAAATCTTGACTTTTAAGCTGACTTATAAAGTCAATAGTCCCTCTCTTAAAATATTATGAAGTTATCTTCAGCAAATACAGAAAGCAACTGTTCCAGAGGACTATCTCTTGTAGCTTTTAATTCACTGTTTGGTCTGTTGCTACATTGTAGAATAACTACCAAAGAAGAGAACCACAAGATATATTTATATTGACAACAAACTGAAACAAAATAGTTCCATATTGAGGCAAAATACAAATACACAGCAATAACTTCTGCCTCAGTGCTACCAAACAGTCTTACAAGATACAAGACACAGAGGAAAAAAAGGCTGGCTAAATACTCACTGCTTTCCTTCATGGCTGAGGCTATGAAGCTTTCTCCTCTTATGAGAAGACATCAGAAACACTGTTAAGCACAATAATCGCTAAGCATGCACTTGTGAGAACGTAAAACCCGGCTGGCACAAGCTCCTGTGCCCTCCCTCTTCCTCCCAAACAAAAACAAACAAACAAAAAGGACAGATGCACCTGCAAAGCTATGGCCAGAACCTTATGGATATCCACACGTATAGGTCTGGCCAGACAATGAAACGGAGGCATTCAGTGGTAGTATCATCTCAAGAACCGACAACCGTTCCAGATAAAAATATTCTACCCCAGACGGAAGTGTCACTATTCCGAGTCAGACCCAACAAAGGGCAAAAAATAGAAGGAAGTAATACCTGATAAAGCAGCGGAGGTGATGATGCTGAAGGATCATTTGTTTAATTTTTGAAAACAAAGCAAATTCGAATCTACCCAGTGTGCCTCTAAACTCTTCCGCTTTTCTGGGTCTCCCTTCGTATCCAGATGCAGAGGAAGTGTTGCAGTTACCAGGAAGGAAGTTTTAACCAAGTTGATTATACGTGTGATTGCTCATTTTAAAAGTGTCAGAAATGCATTTCCTGTTATAGCACAGAGTGAAACACAGGAGTGAAAAATGTTTACCATACACACACACACACACACACACACACACACACACACACACACACATATTCTATTCTTTGAACTAATTTTTTTTAAATAGGAGAGACTGAAACAAATTAAAATACACATTCACAAGACATAAACACATGAGACATAAATACTCTTTCTAGATAGTTCTTAGAAGAAAAGGCCTAACAGCTACAATATTAGAGAAACAGCCTGGTAGGCAGATTTTTAAGAGTTAAATTAAACTCATTAGTCCTGCAAAGCTCACTTAATTAAATTTTCTTTGCAGGAACTCAAATGAACTCTTGTTGATATGCTGTAACTGAGGAATGGGGGAGAGAAACCTAGTGATCCAGGGGCCTGAGTTACACAAGCTGAATATTTTCAAAGACAAGGTCTGGGAGCTTGCCTCCTTACCTTGGTGAGACATTTCTGTATATTTTCAGAGCATTCAGGGTCCAAAATATCACTGTTGTGTGTGTGCGCGTGTGCATGCATGTGTCCATGTGTGTTGTAGAGGGAGACTTACTATGAGCCATGATTGGCTGCAGACAAAATAAAAGGTTTTTTGGTGTCATGGGAAAATTGGGGAGTTGAGCACTGTAATCCCATCAGATAGACAGTCACTAAGAGATGGCTCCTGAGTCCCATGGGAGTACAGAATACATAGAAAAGCCATACTAGGGGCACCTGTGTGGTCTAGTAGGTTAAGTGTTTGACTTCAGCTCAGATCATTATTTCATGGTTCGTGAGTTTCAGCCCATGTTGGGCTCCCTGCAGTCAGCACATAGTCTGCATCAGATCCTCTGTCCCCTCTCCCTGCCTCTCAAAATAAACGAACATTAAAAAAAAAAAAAAAAAAAAAACTCAAAAAAGAAAAAGAAAAGAAAAAATCATCTTAAATCATTTTTAGAGCAGCTCTGTATTTTCAGGTGACCTCAATTTCCTCTAGAACCCCCAAGCCCACTCAGATCCTGAACCAGTGTTCCGTCTCCTCTCTCCCAGGGTTTTCTATACTTGAGTTCATCCTCTAGTCTGTGTTCTCATGGACTCCAGCTGAGTCCCAGGAACAGCCAGTAGGATGGTGCTTTCTTGGAGGTATATAATTGAGAGGTTCTCCGAGTTCCTTTGACATCAGAATAAATTATTGTTGATCCAATCTGTCTCCTTTCACACAGACCCCTTGGGGTCTTAGCTTTCTGCAAACAGTTTCTACACATAGTCAAAGAGTACCTATAATAGTTGACATCAAGCAGGAAAACCATTTAATTCAAAGACTGCCTCCCAAATATTTGGAGGGAGCTTATCAGCTTTCCAAAGTATATTCCTACTTAGGAATACTCCCTTGGGAGGCTGGCAGATTTAGAAGCCTAAGAGCTGGCCCTCTTTGTTGATTCTGAATGAGGGACCAAGGAGTCATGCTAAAGGAGTTTGCCAAGCTGTTATGGGGGTAGGTGGGCTGACCACAGATTGACCACAAGCTTGGCCAGCCTTGTTCCCCAGACCATGCAACAGATACCTTCCTCACCCTGACTCAGTCACACCCAGGGGGCCAAATCCCAGCCCGATTACCCACCTCCCCAACCACTTCCCATATACACACACTAGTTATTCCAGCTGACTCTTGGGTCTCCTTGCTGCTGAAGGAACTACTCAGCTAAGTCCAATTATGCAAATATTTTCTGTTCTATGACTAAACTTGTAAATGGTTCAGGCTTTATTGGTGGTTTGAGATTAAAAATACCCTGCCCTTCCCCAAATCCTAATATAGCCACTAAAATTTGACTATATGTCATAAGCGTTCCAAGACAGAAGTCATGGCCAATATCACCCTTTCAGTGGATACTTCCTCCTTGCAGAGGAGTCCTCTTGTTGGGGCCTCTTTCGTCCCCAGATTTTTTTAGGTTAGAAGACTTGTAGGCTTCATCATTCACCTGCTTTATTGATATGTTTCTCTTTTCTTCTTTTTTCTCCCCTTCTGTGAATCTCCATGCATCTAGCACGTGTTTTACATATGGTAGACATACATTGCATTTTGACTGGGAAAAAAAAAAATCAAACAGGTTGACCTTCTATATCACTCTGACCATCACAGGAATAAGATAGAACAGATGAAAAAAGAAGAAGACAGTAATATCTGTCAATAGTCAATAAACAGATTATGTAATGTTCATTATAAAATATAATATTTTGATGGAGGAGGTCACTTTGGGTGGGACTTAAAAAAAAAAAACAGTTCAACATGCAGAGGGATGCCTAGGATTTAAGGTAAGAGGAATCATAAGGGAAATTTCCCAAGCCTAAAGTATTTGGGGGACAGTGAACAGATCATTTTGCTGAAATAGAGGGTTATTGAAAACAGTCGTGGGAAATACGGAGATACGGTAAAGACGTGGGAAGACTGGCATGTGCCTTCCAAATTCATTTCATGTCTTGGCACATGTCAATAGTAACAACATTTGTATGGCACACTGGGTGCAATGGGCTGAATGTTTGTGTCCCCCTGCAAATTCAAATACTGAAATCCTACCCCCCAATGTAGTGGTATTAGGTGGGGCCTTTGGGGATTCATGCCTTTGTAAAAGGAATCCCAGAGAGCTCTCTTGCCCTCTTTCTGCCATGTGAGGATACAGTGAGAATATGGCAACCTGGAAGGGGGCCTTCACTAGAACCTGACCATGAGGGTACACTGATCTTGGACTTCTAGCCTTCAGAATAGTGGGAAATACTTTTTGGTTGTTTATAAGCCACCCAGTCTATAGTTCTTTGTTACAGCAGCTCCAACAGACTGACACTGAGGTCAAGCAAAAAGGCTCCTCAAAGGATGAGATAATGTCTGCCTCCCCCAACGCTTCTGGGGCACACTGTTTGAGAAGCTCGGTTTGGGTTATTGCTCCTAGGTGGGGCAGCTATCTGATGCAGACCTGTGGGTATCTCTTGGCTTCAAAAAGCACTAGAATCCATCTTTTCATATGTTTTAGTTCAGCCTCAGAGGGCTTATACAATGTGAACAAAAATGCAAAAAATCATTTTAGTCTAACAATTTACTTTCATACCTTGATTTGTTGTCTGGGCACAAATACCAACCTTCGTGAAGCTTTTGTTCCGTATCTGGTAAGTTGAAAGAGAAATATCCCGGTATTGTAGAAACACTAGCAATCGTGAGACCTAGGTTTATTTCTGCTTATTCTCTGGGCCTAATATATGCTAATTCATCTCTCTCAGCTCTCTAATCTACCAAAGGGAAAGCAACCACCCTAATTATCTCAGAGGAAGTTGTTGTAAACCTTCATGTTTCAACGGAACGTAAAGTTATCTAACTATACTATGCAAGACATTGTGTTGGATGTTCTAGAGGACATACAATTCTTGGTATCACTCAACCAACACGACACACAGAGGAAGAAGAGGCATGCCGCTTGTGTGTTTCTATTTCAGAGAGAGAACGTTCCCAGAAGCCTCCCGGGTTCTCTCTTATCTCTGGTCGGAATTATGGCAAATGCTTACCTGTCCCTCAGCCAATCACTAAGAAAGGGGATAGAATTACACGAGTGGATTAAACTAATCAGGATTTTCTCTGCTGAGTTCCTGGATGGCAGATAACTGTGGCTACCCAAACAGAATGTCAGGGCTCTGACAGTAAAGACAAAGGGGCGCTGGGGAGGACACCAGGAGAGTTTGTCAGAACCTTGACTGCCATTAGGGAGGTAGGGTATTATCATGCCATGTGGGTAGAGGGGAGCCACTCCAGGTTTAGAGAAAAGAATCTATGGGAAATCATCACAGTCAACATCTACCCGACAGGCAGAGCCATGTGCCTGTGGGACATTCCACACATTTTCCATTCTTATTATCAGAAATTGGCCATCGAGGGCACTTTTTTGCTGATACAGCTTAGGAAGGACTACACAAATTTCTAGAGAAGATTTTTTTTGTAAATTAATTTTTAACAATCCCAACTCCTTAGCATAATGCTAAGCATGATCCTTTGTGATCTACCCCTTGTGGTCTAACTTTAACAGGATGCCTTATCTTCCCAATCACCTCTCCATTTGAATTAAACTGCTTTCTGCTCTCGCATTTGTGGTGCTGTCTCCCCGCCTCTGTGCCTCCCCATGCTCCTCCCTCTGCTCAGTCTCCTCTGCTTAGGCTTTCCTCCCGTCTCCTTCCCCCATTCCCTCGTCCCCTGAGCCATTTGACCAATTCCTCTTTTTTAATACTCCATTTGCCTAACCTCCTTAGGGAAGGCTTTCTGGTTTTAGGAGAGCACATGGTGAGGGAAGCTTTTCTCTCTATCAGTAACCACCCCAAGAATAACAATACTGTCACCACCAA
Source organism: Panthera onca (assembly GCF_046562875.1). Lineage (NCBI taxonomy): Eukaryota > Metazoa > Chordata > Mammalia > Carnivora > Felidae > Panthera > Panthera onca. The sequence goes on from NC_138340.1 coordinate 77,861,872, forward strand.
CAAGAACAAACCTTTCCATAGCACTTTCTATGTGACTTAAACTGTCCCAAGCACTTTAATTTTTTTTAATGTTTCTTCATTTTTGAGAGAGAGCGAGAGAGAGAGAGCGAAAGAGAGAGAGAGAGAGAGAGAGAGAGAGAGCATAAGCAGGGCAGGGACAGAGAGAGAGGGAGACACAGAATCTGAAGCAGGCTCCAGGCTCTGAGCTGTCAGCACAGAGCCTGATGTGGGGCTCAAACACACAGTGAGATCATGACCTGAGCCTAAGTCGGATGCTCAACAGACTGAGCCACCCAGGTGCTCCCCCCCCCCCCCCCCGCAAGCACTTTAATTAGTGAATAGTGTATAATTCACTTAATCCTCACAACATCCCAAGGAGGGGCACTACTATTATCCTCATTCACAGATCATGAAAATAATGCACAGAGAAGTTAAGTGCCTTGCCCCAGGTCCCACAGCTGGGCAGTGGCAGCTGTCATAGTGCTTCTCCCAGGAGAGGATAGTTGTTTTACTAGGTTGCCTCCTCCACCAGACTGAGAGTTTTTGGGGACAGTGACTGCTCTGCTCTTCACCAGATTCCCCAGGGCCCAACACAGTGCTTGGCACATATAAGCAAGGGCCTTGATAAATATTTATAGAATGGATGGTTTGTATGGAATAGTTCTTTTTTCAAAATCAGTGGATTCCCTTGCATTTACAGTTAGCAACAGGAATATTGGGTGATACTCCTGAAGCCTCCCAGATCAACCAAGACCCAGGCATCCCCTCCCTCCCTTCTAACCACCTAACCCAACACCCTACAATGGCCTCTTCTGGAAACCTCGGAACAGGAAATTTGGGAGGAAGATGGTGTGCAGCATGTGGAGTGGAGATGAAGCCCAGTTTAACATTATAAAGAACCATAATGCTTTAGAAACATCCCCTTTATAGTCCCTCTGCCTGATCCGGCTTATTAGTTCTCTTTGTTGTTCTCTTAATAAAAAGAACTTGAAATATAAGGACCGCCGCCCCCCCCCCCAAACTGCCTGTACCACACATCCTTGTGAGCAAGAAATCCTCCCATATAATGGATGCCCAGACCCATCCCTGGGACCCTACCTTCAGAATTACTTGCAGACTGTCTAGAATTTTTATCTAACTACCTACACACCTGTTACCTAATCACATGCCTCTGTCTTTCTACCTCTTTACACACAAACCGATCCTGACAGAGACAAAACTGCAATAAGGAGTGAAGCTTCCAAACTAAAGATGGTTCCTTCCTTCATAAGATTTTTCCTTTTCAAGGGCCTAGCAGAGACTTAGTAGACCGGCTTGAGTGGAGCCAGCTCTCAGAGCAATGGTCCTGTGGACTGGAGTGACATTTTACTGGAAGCTGCTTCTCTGGCCTTGATATGGGACTTTGTTGCTTCTAAAGCTCTGAGTTCTCGGCTTGGGGTCTGGCGGAGGCACATTCCGTTGGAAGGCAGGCTGCCTGGCGGATTCCCTGCCTCTCCAGGTTCAGAAAAAGGGCGCAGGAATGCGGACTGCGAATGGGAAGTGGGGCGAGGGCGCTGACCCCCATGCCGGGCCCTTTTCTGGCTGGGGACGCAGCGAGGTCACCGCCCTGCGTCGCCCAGGAGGCGGACGGGACCTGTCCGCGCGGCGCCACCTGCCCGGCTACCCGGGGCCCAGCGCTGCGATCTCTGCCAGGCGCCCAGGGTGGGCGAACCGGACGGCATCGCGCCGTGTGGGTGCCTAGGAGGAATGTTCTTCGCCTCCAAAGCTCGGCCCTCTTGCTCTGCAGTTACCCGTTTTGTGCGTCCGTTTAATCCCAGGAGAATTTTCTATGGGTCTGGAAAAGCCTCGATGGGTGTGGCTCAATGAGGGCGTGAGTTACCCTGCCCCTCCTCCCATCTGCTGACTGTCTCAGGGTTTCTCTTTTTCTTTTTAAGTGGATGCCTGGGCACGCCTCCCTCTCTCTTCCTTCCTTTTCTTTTAAAATAGTATTTACTGACTTGACGGGAAGGGCTTTTGGATGGCCGATAACATTCTGTTTCTTGATGACGTGCTGACTAGTTTGTTGAATATTCATCAAATCATGTTATCGACGGTCACTTTTCTGTGTGTTATATATCAATATAGTTCAAAAGTAGTATTTACCTAAAGTTATTTTTACTTAAAAAGTGTCTAAAATTCGAGCTACTTCTCATGCTTTCTTAATTAACTGGATTTCTCTTCTTTTTTCTCCACTTTCTTGGCAGACTCCTTGCCTCCATGTGAATCTTGGTGTTCCAGGTGGAGGCCAGTGCTGGCCCATCATGTCTGCCTCTCACAGGGCATGCATTCATCCAACATTTATTATTGAATATCATCTGTGTGCTGGCAGACGGGAGTCCCTGTCTGCAGCCAGCTTGCATTCTAGCAAGGCAGAGATGTCCACCTATTGTCATCACACAGTGGGGGACATAGATGAACCCTCAGAACTGTCCAGAGGAAGGGTTGTAGGAGTTCCAGAGCGGGATGCTGTCTGTCCCACCTGAGCCTTCCAGAAGGAAGGTCTCAGTAAGAGTGGCAGGGAGAACAGGTAGCACTGGGCAGGTAGAGGTGAGGGGGAAGAGCATTCTGGCAGAGGGCACGGTATAGGCGGTCAAAGTTCAGAAGGCTGACATTTCCTTAAGTAGCCTGGAATGTACGAAGAGGCCAAGAGAGGGTGGTCTGCGGGGCCAAGTCATGGCATTCCCGACAGCACCCCCCAGCCCCCACCCCAGCAAGCAGCATTCTGTAGAAGCTGTGAAACAAGCAGGACGGACGAAACAGAACAGTTTGGGGTTGGGAGTAGGGAGCGAGATTGGAATGCATCTCTAGGGACCCCTGGACTTGCTTTTTTAAATTAACAGCTTTACCGATGTATACTTTACATACCATTCCCTTTAGTTTTAACCTTTCACGTGGTTCTCTGAGGCAAATGCAACAGTCTTAATGTATTCATTAGGGTACGCTAACCGTGCTAATTGCATAACAAAATCTCGGCGGGTTTATTGCTTTCTCTCCTCAGAGTCCCAAACTGGTTGGGTGGGTAGGGCGCTGTCTAAGCATTCACTCAGGGACCAGCCCCCTGCAGCTAGTGGTTCTGCCCTCCCTTTGGGCTATGAGGCCTCCACTGGATCTGAGAACTGCTCCCATTTCTTGTGCCATCATTTCATTGGTCAGAACTCTGTTACGTGACCCACGTCGCCACCAAGGGTGGCTGGCGGGAGACTGCAGTCTATCTTAGTGCATAGCGGTTAGGTTTGCTGCAACATAGTGGAGGTGACAGGGCTTTGATGAGCATGATAAATTTAAGTAATATCAAATATCTAACTTCACATGTTATGAATTATTTCTGTAGTGAGACACCTAGAATGTGGCCCATAAGCGTTAGGCAGCCATTGATGATGTGATTATATCGCCTATGTTGAGTGGTCAGTGATAAGTAAAGGCCTTTACAAAACCAGAACCTGGCAGTCTTCCCTGTTGCCTTCTCCAGACCCTCTAGAATAATGCAGTTCTTTCTGCACTTACTGGGGAATTCACTTCTAATCAGGTGGTGCAGTGATCCAGAGAATACGCGTCAGAGAATGGAGAGATTGGTAAATAGCCAGGGAATTACATTAGTTGATCTTGTCATCAAGGCCAACCAAAACATTTTTTTGAAATTCACACTTCTAGAGTATTCTGTCAAGTATTATCCCGCCCCATCAGAATTAAAGTTTCTCTATCATAATCCACATTTATTTTTATAAACTTTAAAAATAAAACGATTTTTAGTAAAACGTTTATATGTATCATCAGCAAGGTAGGGGATTGATGGAAGGTCTGGGTCATGTAGTCATTTGGAGACCAGGTTGACAGAGGCTCTGGCATCTTCAACGTGTCGTTTTCTAGATTGCCGCAGGCATCAACATCCAGCCAAAAGGTAAGAGGCACAGGAGACTTATGGGCTGGGCCTGAAAGTGGAAAATGACATTTCCATCTGCATTTCATCAGCCAGAACACAGTCACCTATTGCAAGGGTCTGAGAACTATAGCCTCTGTTGCCTAGTTGCAACTCAGCAATGGCTCTACCCAGGGGTAATGATGGGGAAGGTCATCTGTCTTTGGTGAATCGCTAGTCATGTCTGCCACAGTGGGGCTACCAACTATTTTTTAAAAAAAACTTACATACATACTCTGGCTTTACCCTAATGTGATACACTAGGGATGTAAAAGAGTGAAATATTCTGTTGCTGTTGGATTGATAATATAAGTTTGTTGGATTGATAGTATGAGTCGCAAACAGAGGGATAGACAGTATGGGTTGTTATCTGGTGCCAACGTCCAGGGGAGGTAAGAAGCAAAGCAGAAATGATAGTCAGTAGAGCTGGTGACAAATTTTCTAGTTCTCCTAGGAGACAAGTGGTAAGACAATTTTCTCCCATCCCCTTTGAAGTTACGATGATCACTGGTTTGCTTGACCAATGAAATGTGGGCACAAGTACGTCATAAATTGTGGTGTTTCCTTCTCTCTGCTGTGGAGAGTTTGGAAGCACATGTACACATGTTGAGATGCAGCGTTGGCAACCTGGCCCCTGAAAGGCTGGGGTCAGCAATGCTCCCCAATTCACTCATGTTGAGCATTTATATGGGCAAGAAACGTACTGTTGGGGGGTGGTGCCTGGGTGGCTCAGTTGGCTATGCGTCCGCCAATTGATCTTGGCTCAGGTCATGATCTCAGGGTTTGTTTCAAACCCCACATCAGGCTCCGTGCTGACAGTGTGGAGCCTGCTTGAGATCCCCTCTCTGTCCCTCTCTCTCTGCCCCTCCTGCATACACTTATGTGCTCTTTCTCTCTCAAAATAAATAAATAAACTTAAGGAAGGAAGGAAGGAAGGAAGGAAGGAAGGAAGGAAGGAAGGAAGGAAGGAAGAAATGTACCATGGGTGTGTCAAGCTACTGAAATCTCATAGTTGCTTGTAACTAAAATCCAACCAAACATGTTCTGACTGCTACACCAGGTGAAGGTTCCCCCCTGAGAAAACAAGCTGACATAATATTCTGGAACATATTTTAAAAGATTAAATTTCATTCTAGGGAGTTTGAATGTAAAGCTGCTTTGGGTGGAAGATTTTGTTGTTATCAACTTTAAGTGGTATAAACCAATCCTATGTATTCATTAAGTTACAACATTCAACTTAACTATACTTCAAAAGTGATGCTATAAATGTCCTTCTTATAAAAATACCACAGAAATAAAATTTTATCTCTTTTTAAAGTACAAAATTAAAGAAAAAATAACATCTAATCTCTTTTCCTGGCAGTCTTTAAATGAGATATAATTTTCAGAGTTTTAGATGTAGATTTTATTAAGTAAATGATAATGTAATTTTTTGGTCTTTCTTTATACAGCTGTTCCTCTTTCCTCTCAGGGATTTTGTGTGGCTTTTCTTAGAACTTTCTCCTTATTGGTATTGAAATAACAGGAATTAATATCAGAGGATCTTTTCCTCCTTTTATTTCCTCAGTTCTGCTTTAAAAATTCTGATTACCGTACGTAAACTACAGTATCAGTATATTTACCACCAGTGCCAACATTTACTTGGAAACCTTATATCCTCTGCCCCAGTATGCCTCGTGATGAGTAAAGATGATGAGAGTGCTAAATCATATGCCTCAGTATGAGACAATAAGTTGTGAGTCCCCTATCTTACAGTATGGCGGGAAGCTCAAAACTTGGTAAGCAACAGAACAGGCTACCCTAGTGTTTCCCAAATGCCAGACATTGTTCTGGCTACATCAGAACCCTCTGGAAAACTTGTTAAATGTATAGGCTCCTGGTTTTATTCCATTCTCCCTGAATCAAAACATCCAGAGAAAGGAACTGGGAATCTGCATTTTCACAATCTCTCCAGTTGGGTCTGCTGGACAGCTGTGTCCACCTCAGCCATGGCCATAGGGGACCCTCCAGAGGGTAGAACACAGGGCAGCATGCCCTCCCCATACTTTCTTGGCCATGAGGAAATGTGCACTTGCCTCCATGCCCCTGAACCACCTTGGGACATTGAGCTGGTGAGATCCTTTGAAGGGAAGAAACTTCTGATAGAAAGTTTGAACTTTGAGTTAACTAAATATTTACCCAAGAGACTTTTTTTTTTTTTTGAAATTGACATGACTGGAGGACTTTTAATTGGCAAGTTTAATTCTTCCCTGTTACTGACAGCAGAGGCTCAAGAACAAGAGAAGTCAGTTATAGCAAATAGATACACTTTTGTCTTTGCACAACAGAATCATGGTATGGACAATATGCTCCTCTACCCTTTGAGAAACCCAGTGCAAAATTTATTCGACATTACATGATTTTTTAAGCAAAATTTATTAAAATACTATCCCCTGGAATATATTTTGGGAAATGTTGACCCACATTATTTTGCTTCTTCTCTGTGTGCATGTGTATACATGTGTACTTACACAATCTTACAAAGCATTGCCTTGCACATTTTGGTGGATTTCCCAAATGGCAAACTCAAAGCACTATTATATGGCTGCTATCGGGGGTGTGATACCATGTTGATTTGAACAAAAGCCTCCAGACTGAGACCAGGATTTGGGTGCCAGAAGTTTGTTTGGGAAATGATCCCCATAAGCATAGTGATAGAATTAGATGGAGAGACAGAGAATGGGGAAATGTCAGTAAAGGCTATTTCGGGGCACCTTGGTGGCGCAGTCGGTTAAGTGGCTGACTCTTGATTTTGGCTCAGGTCATGATCTCATGGATCTCATGGTTTGTGAGACTGAGCCCTGTGTCAGGCTCACACTGGTGGTGCAGAGCCTGCTTGGGATTCCCTCTCTCCTCTCTCTCTGCCCCTCCCTCTGCGCGCGCTCTCTCTCTCTCTCTCTCTCCCTCTCTCTTTCTCCCTCTCAAAAATAAATAAATAAACTTGAAAAAAATGGATGTTTTCATGACCCCTCTGGGCACAAGGGCTCAGTCACTTGGGATGCTCCCCCTACCAAAAAATAGGAAACATGCCCTGGAAACATCCTACTGATAGGGGAAGAAATTGATTATCCTTCATTGGTTGGGGGTTGCTCCTGGCCACATAAATCCTTTGGCACTTCTGGACTGTGTTATGCTTGGGCTGAGCATGCCCTTTGGCAGAGAGACACAGGTACCTGAGGCTGAAAGATATTGGTATTGTGAGAAGCATTTCCTGAAGACTTTGGGGGCGGGCCAAGTGGATACCAGTGGGTTATTGACAGCATCTGCTATAACTAGGTTGACTTCTACCTTACAAGGTCATTGTTTCTGCTCCTGTTGGCAAACAGTCACCTCTTGTTCTGTGGTTTTACCACCAGCTGGAACTGCCTATTTTGACCTCAACCATATGATCAGTCATTCGTAGTATGTGATATATTGTTTGTTTGTTTGTTTGTTTTTGCTGATTAAGGATTTAAAATTTTTTATTTATTTTTAAAAATTGAAGTATAACTAACAAGCAATGTTATATTAGTTTTGGGTGTACAATATAATGATTCAGTAATTATATATATTACTCAATGCTCAGCATAAGTATACTCTTAATCTCCCTTATCTGTTTCACCCAACTGCTCACCCACATCCCCTCTGGCAACCACCAGTTTGTTCTCTGTATTTAAAAGTCTGTTTTTTGGTCTCTTTTTTGTTTGTTTGCTTTGTTTCTTAAATTGCACATATGAGTGAAATCATATTGTATTTGTCTTTGCCTGACTTATTTCCCTTAGCATTATACCCTATAGGTCCATCCATATTATTGCAAATGGCAAGATCTCATCCTTTTTTATGGCTGAGTAATGTGCTAATATACCACATCTTCTTTGTCCATTTATCTATTGGTGGACACTTAGGTTGTTTCCATATCTTGTCTATTGTAAATAATGCTGCAATGAACATAGAAGTGCATGTATCTTTTTGAATTAGTGTTTTCATTTTCTTCAGTTAAAGTCTAGCTTTACAAACTAATTCTGGAGATATTTGTTCATCTTACTTTGCAGGAAATAAATAATAGTCAGTATAATTGAACCTAATGGGACTTGTAAGTCTAAGAATAGGATGAAGTAGAAACAGGGCATTTGATGGCTAAGTCAGTCCTTGTGAACAGAACCTATCACTAGTGACTTGTGAGCTCAGTCAAACCTAGTCCACCACACTCACATCAACTGACCCATCATCAGGGTAATGAAATTGAAATTAACTGAAAAGTAGTTGACTCATTTTAACAAACATTTAGTGAGTCCTAACTGTGTCTTATAATAAAGACATACTGAGTGAAGGTGATTTTAGAAGTAAAATCATAGAGGGGCGCCTGGATAGCTCAGTCGGTTGAGCATCCAACTTCAGCTCGGGTCATGATCTTACAGTTAATCGGTTTGAGGCCCACATCAGGCTCTCTTCTGTCAATGCGGAGCCTGCTTTGGATCCTCTGTCCCCTGCCTCCTCTCTGTACCTCCCCTGCTCACACACACACTCTCTCTCTCTCAAAAATAAATAAACACTTAAAAAAAGAAGTAAAATCATAGAATTTTAGAGCTGCTGGGAATTATGCAATACGTATTTTGAGTCTCCTTAGTGTAGTGGTTGGGAATGTAGGCTGAGAAATCAGGCTGCTTGGATCCAAATCCTGGTTCCATTGCCTGTAAGCTGGCCCTGGGCAACTTACTTTATATTTCTTTGTCTTAGTTTATCCTACACAATAGTACCTACCTCATAAAATTTTAAAGATTAAATGAATGAAAGTATGTGAAGATCATAGTACTTGGATCATGGTGAGCAGTAGGTAAATGTTAGCCATTAATTAGCTTTATTCTGTTTTACAGAGATGCTTGGAGACATTTCCAAGGTAATGCCCTTAACTTGGGTCAGATCTGAGACTGGAACTCATCATGTCTCCCAATTTCTAGAGCAATTTGGTTTTGGTACAAGTTGGTGAATAATGGCAGACAATCTTTAAAGATGAGATCTTTATTAGCATTTGAGAGACAAGGTGAATAATGTTTTGAGAACAATTTAAAAAATCATAAATATGGCATTGCATAGCACATTCTATCTATGAACATTAAATGTAGATGGAATTAAAACTAATTCACGGAGATCATCATGGAAGCTTCCTGAAAGAGAAGAGCCTTGAGCCTAGTGCCTTTGGGGAACATTGGATTTGGCTGGGAATATAAAATGGGAAAGGCTTTCTTGGTGGGGAAAGGACATGGTGGTAACCATGACCAGGAGTGGGTAAAACAAGGGCTCCCAAGAAGATGGGCTGGATTGTAGGGCACTGGGTCACATACTGGTAAATTGCAAATATAGTCTGGGTTCATGCATGTCTTTTGTTTTGCCTCAGTTTCACAAAAGTTTGAGTTGGCTGTCAGGGTTCTTCACAAAACCAGAACCAAGAATGTGTGTGTGTGTGTGTGTGCGTGTGTGTGCGTGTATGTGCATGCGTGCATGCGTGTGTGTGTGTGTGTGTGTGTGTGTGTGTGTGTGTGTGTGTGTGACAAGCCCAAAATCTGTGTGGCAGGCTGGCTGACTGGAAATTCAGGTAAAATTGCCATGTTACATTTTTGAGACAGAATTCCTTACTCTTTCTTCTCCAGGAAACTTCAGTTTTTTGCTCGTAAGGTCTTCAACTGATTGAATGAGTCCCTTTCATATTATCAAGGGTATTCTCTTTTGCTTAAAGTCAATAGATTGTTGACTACAAAATACCTTCACAGCAATACCTAGACTAGTGTTTGACTAAACAACAGGGCACCACAGCCTAGCAAATTGACACATAAACTAACCATCATAGTTACCAACATTAAAAAGAAACTCTAGATTTTACTTATTTATTTTCTTAATGTCTATTTATTCTTGAGAAGGGGGGGCGCAGAGAGAGACAGAGACACAGAATTTGAAGCAGGCTCCAGGCGAGCTGCCAGCACAGAGCCCGATGTGGGGCTTAAAATCACAAACTGTGAGATCATGACCTGAGCCAAAGTCAGATGCCCAACTGACTGAGCTACCCAGGCACCCCCAAAATCTCTAGATTTTAAAAGGAAGAGCCAGATTTCTAGATTCTTTGGACAAATGGAAATATCTGGCAAGTCTGGATGTAAGCCCTTTAGATGAGGGATGGGTTTCTGGATTGCCTCAATTTCTATCTTGTCCATGGCCATTTGGACTTGTATCCTGAACCCTGAGGGGGAATGGGGAAATCTGAGTCTGGTAAAGGAAGGCAAGACCATTTGATGGAAGATGTTGAAATCTAAGTTCAGGAGTGAATCCTAGCAACAAGGAAGAAACTTAGAGATCTTCCAGGTCAATTATTTATCTGTGGAGGCTACTGGGCAGGGGTTCTGGGCATGGAAGAAGTGGTAGAATCTGGTTCCTGTGGATGCTTTCATCTGATGGCTCTACTTTAATCTGGTTTATGATTTGGGCTGCTTAAAATTTTGAAGACCACTCTTCAAGACCAGCATGGCCATTTCATAATTGAAGAAACTGAAGCCCAGATTCTTAGTTTGGTTTTTATATGACAGGCAGTAGAGAGACTTTGAAACACACTGTCCAGGAAACAATCAGTAGTTCATGAGAGCAAACTTTTATGGCATCTTTTGTTATGCTGCATATGATAATATCCTATAATATCCTCATAATAATATGAGGTGAGAGTGGATAAAATTCCGAATATGTGTTGATAACTCATTACTGATCCCTAATTCTCAAATGTATCTAACTCCTTCTTGAGTCTACTTATATTTTTTACTTTTCCACCTCTCCAGACAGTTATCTTCATGCCTCTATTACTAGAAGTATATCGAATAGTCCATTCTGTGGCTGATATCACCTGCTTTCCATCTTCAACTTAAGATTGAATTTTCAATACAATAATAGAAGTGTTCAGAAATTAAAAATCCAGATGTCACAAAGATGCAGGCAAAAATGGAAACAAATTTTATCTCCAATTATATATAACTGATCAAAAGAACACAACGTTGATGTATATTTACTTGCACATATATAAAGGCATAAAAGTTGTGTCTCAGATGATTTAAAAAGTCTATCTCAAAATTATTTAAAACAATTCCTTGAGCTCTCTTAAACTTGGGCTGTCATGGAATCATATGAAAGAGTTACCTGACAAGAAATAACCAAACTAGTGAGGGGTTGGGATCAGGAGAACCATTGAGAAGGCATTTCACTCCCTTTGTTGAAAGACTCATGGCCTAGACCACATAGTAGCCCTGAGATAAGAAGAATGAGTAATAGTTGCAGACAAGCTGTAGATAAGTAAGAAAGGAGTGGGCAGAGGCAAAGGAATCCCTAAGATGTGGAGCCTGTGCACGAGGGGAATAATGTTACTTTTGACAGAAATGGGAAAGCTAGAAAAAGATCTCATTTGAAGGGTTAACATCTTGAACATCACTTATTGTATTTGGGGCTTATTGTATTTTAAACTGGGACTGACTGACTTCACCCTTCCTTCTATTTCTTTAAACAATTATATGTTTTACTTTGGCTCGAGGATTTGCCAGGATAAACCTAGTGTCTGATAGGAATGACTGAGGGTTTGGTGATGCTATACATGATGTAAATGTATAATTTACACATGAGATTTGAAAAGACTTATTTTAAAAAGTTTAGAGTCTTAAAGGGTACAGACAAAAGATAAACTTTAAATACGTAACAAAATAAACTTATGTAGTATTTAATGAATTAAATTCTTCTTAAAGAAAATGTGTGCAGTAATGAACTTTTAACCTCTGTAGTGAATTCTATTGTAGAAGCAGCTTTAACTGGCTTCATACAATTGCCTTTCTAATATATGTAAATTAGCACCTAGATTGTGCCCTAAAGTTATTTGATTTTAATAGAATTTTCCCTCTGACTTAGTGTTTTCTTAATTGAACTAGTCTAGTCCCCAGTCTGAATTAAATTCTGCCCAATCTCATCCTTAGATGAGAGGATATTATCAGATATTCTATCTCAAAATGCTTTGTGTATATAATAAGTCAGAATATCAACTTTCACTTTAATATAAAAAGATGATCTAAACTGGCCACTGACTTAAATAGGCAGCATCCTTACCAATACATTGTAGGTAATCTGTATATAACTACACCTGTTGATATATATATCAACATATAACGATGACATTCACAGGAAATATAAACTATAAGACCAGCTAGAACACAGTAGGAGGGCAGAGAAGTGGAAGAGACAAGGATGAGTGTAGTAGAAAGCTGGAAGAATGACAACTGGATTTTAGGAGACAACTATGGTTTAGGGGCGGAAGAAGAAAATCCAGCCATTCAAAGAAATAAGAGGAAATACACAGAGAAATAGGAGAACCTGATATCAGCGAAACCAAAGGAAAAGAGCCTTCCCAGAGAGGGTGAAGGTGACTAATAACCAACCAGGTAAGAAACAGCAGATAAAGATGCTGGACAGATCATTGGATTCCATCAGGTAGTGTTTGGTCATGACGTGGAGAGAATAGTTTCAGTGGGTGAAGAGAATAGATGTCATATCGAGGTGAGAGTGGATATTGAGAGAACAAAAGAGAGGGAATAAAAACATAGGCTGAGATTCAGAGAAAAATTTACCACCTTTAGCCAAGAGTTCAGTGCTGGCTCCCTTGAAATGCTGTGTTTACTTCAATTAACGACTGAAGCAAATCTATTCGTGGCTGTGATTCATACTCAAAATGATGACTCCATATTGTTTTCATTAATTACCCAAGACAGGGAGTTCATTAGTCATTGAGTGGACACCCTAATGATTAGCCCACGTACTTGCAGTTGTCGTATTATTAACATCATTTGGATTAACATTCTCTTTACCATGGATTTGCCTAGTCACAGAGACAACATAGGCTGTCAGCTGCAGAAGTAGCATTTTGGTCTTTAGATTTATGAATCTTATTTCTCTGAGGCTGGCAGAAAAAAATCTTTTTTTAAAAAAATTTTTAAATGTTTATTTATTTTTGAGAGAGAGGGACAGAGAGTGAACAGGGGAGGGGCAGAGAGAGAGACACACACAGAATCTGAAGCAGGATCCAGGCTCTGAGCTATCAGCACAGAGCCTGATGCGGTGCTCGAACTCATGACTCTGAGTTGAAGTCAGATGCTCAACCAACTGAGCCACCCAGGGATCCCAGAAAAAATCTTTTAAAAAGAAGCAAGTCATAAGAGTTACAGCAAATTCTCTAAGAGATAAACAATGCTCAACAGTGAGAGTCACATGGGAACATTCTAGATCTCCTTGGGAATGCCTCACCAGTCCTTCTATCACAAACCTTCTGCTGCATCTGAATTGGTTGGCCATTGTCTCTCTTGAAAATGTGCTCTCTTGGCTCACCTAGCACTAGCTCTTCTCTGGTTTTCTTCTTCTCTGACTGTCCCCTAAGTCTCTTTAGTTCCCTTTTCTCTGCCAGCCTCTTAAAGGATGTTTTCTCTTCCTAGGTACAGTCACCAGCTCTCTTCTTCCTTTATGCCTTTTGTTTTTCTATTCAAAATCTCATATCCTGCCATGGTATCACCTGTCATTTAAACTGAGGTGATCTCAAATCTTCAAACTCAGTTCCTTTAATATCCATATTCCTAGATCCCTACTGAATAGCTACTCTGAAAGGTTTTATGAGGCACCTTGAACTCAACAGTCTAAACACCAAACTTGCAGTCTCCTTACCCAATGCCTCAGTCTCCACCACACCTGCTCTACTTCCTTACCTGATGACATCAACATCTACCCATCTAACTAAACCAGAAAGCTTGTTTAAAATTGTGTGTGTGTGTGTGCGTGCGCATGTGTGTGTGTGTGAGTGTGTGTGTGTGTGTGTGTGTGTGAGAGAGAGAGAGAGAGAGAGAGAGAGAGAGAGAGAGAGAGAGGAAGGGGAGAGGGGCAGAGGGAGAGAGAGAGAATCTTAAGCATGCTCCACTCTTAGCACAGAGCCCCAAATGTGGCTCAATCCCATGACACCGAGATCATGACCTGAGCCAAAATCAAGAGGCAGATGCTCAGCCAGCTGAGCCACCCAGGAGCCCCTGAACTAGGAATCTTGGAATGACCCTCATGCTTTCCCCTTCCTACCTCCCACATCCAGGGTGTTCCTGAATTATGGACACTCTGCTCCTTGACGTTTCCCTGTTCATTCATTCACTCATTCATTCAACAGATGAGTCTATCGTACAAGTGCTGGGCACTGGGGTGATGGCAACAAACAAAACAGATAAAGTCCATCCTCCTGGAACTTATATCTAACGGGGGAAATAGGCCATAGAGAAATAAATACATAATGGTAGCTGGTATTAATTGCTAGGGAAAAAAATAAAGCAAGGTAAGGGAACACAGAGTAATAGAAGGGATTTGCCATTTTAGATGCACTGATTAGAGAAGACATCTCTGATGAGGTCACAAATGAAGAGACGGCTGAGTAAGTGAGGGAATGATGACACAACCCTGTTTCTGCATTCTTACTGGCTCTGCCTGGATCCAGTCTTCATCACTGTTCTCCTGAGAGTTTTCAGGCTCCATGCTTCAGATTTCATACTTCTTGGTCTCATATGACTTCTCGTTCCTTGCTGGCCCTGGAGTGTCCACTACGTGGCCCAGTGCACTGAATTCTTTATAGTTCTCTGAACATATACCACCCTTTCATTTCCTTAGACATGTTATATACATGTCGCTCCTTTTGCCTGGAATGTCCCTTCCCCAGCACCACTAGTGGATGAACCCTTAGTTATTCTTTCCACATCCTTCTAAACTTCCCTAAATCTGTTCTCAGACAAGGCAAATAGGGATAAATCATTGAATAAAATTTAGCCCAAATTTTACCTTTTTTACATCTTTGAAGTTCCTATAAAAATTTAATTTTTCCTTCCTCAACACTGCCAAAGCTTTTTTTTACTAGAATCTACTGCAGGGGTTAGCAAGATTTTTCTCTAATGGACCAGAAAGTATGTATTTTAGGCTTTGTGGGCCATATGTCCTCTGTTGTAACTACTCAGCTCTGCCATTGTAGCATGAAAGCAGCCAGAGACCATATGTAAATGAATAAGCATGGTTATGTTCCAATACATTTATTTACAAAACAGGAGGCAAGTCACAGTTTGCTGATTTCTGATCTATCACCGTCTTATATTAGAATTATTAGTTTATTTTTCTGTTTCCACAATTAAGATATGAGGGTTTTTTTAGGATAAAGGACCAGTGACCATGTATTATTCATTTTTAGTCCTAGCCTTTAGCAGATTGTTTTTTCGAATGGTTGACCACACCAACACCTCCCATCCCCCACAATCTTGTGCAGCAATCAACCACTGCCCTTCTAGAGGCAGGGTCTAATTCCACTCCCTTGAATCTGGGGTGGTTTGTCACCATAGAACATCGTGGAAGTGAGGCTGTGTGATTTCTGCACTGAGGCCTGCAAAGGCCATGCTCTGGTTCTCTTGTGATACTCGCTCTGGGGAGCACCCTCTGGGAACCCAGCCACCTTTTTGTGAGAAGCCCAAAACATCTGTAAGTGGAGAGGCCACTTACAGATGCTCACATCGACAGTGCCAGCTGAGCCTGTATCCAAATCTTCCCAGTCCAGGTACCAGATAGGTGAGCCAGAAAGCCTTCCTATGATTCCAGCCCTGACTCCTCATGCTGTTCTCCCAAGTCCTTCAGCTGAGGCCCCAGATACTGTGGCACAGAGTGAAGTTACTCCCAATTAGCCATGACAAAACTGTAGATTTGTGAACAAAATAAATGGTAATTAGTGTTGTTTTACTCCATTAAGGTTTTTTTTTTCCCCTTGAGATATAATTTCCTGAGATATAATTGACATATAATATGGTGTAGGTCTAAGGTGTACAGCCTGTTGATTTGGTACACTTATGTCCTGCTAAATGATTACCACCAGAGCTGTTAGCTAACACATCTATCACACCGCATAATTACCATTCCTTTTCTTGTGGTGAGAACAGTTAAGATCTACTCCCTTGGCAACTTTCAAGTATGTAATATGGTATTATTAACCATAATCACCACACTGTACATTAGATGCTACTACATTTTGAGATAGTTTGTTACATGGTAAAAGATATTGGAACATAGCCCATGCTATGAATTTTGGTTTTATTTTTAACATCAGAGCAAGGACAAAAATAAAAACCCGAATGTCATACTGTCTCTGTGTGATTTTTACTCTAAAATATCTCAGTGTGTGATATATATGGGTATAAGTTAACATTAAATCCTAGGGCCTTAAGCTAACATTTGGAGAGGCTTTAATCAAGAATATACCTTTTAGGCAAGATTGCTTAATTAGTACTTGGAGCCCTCTACCTGGGAATCCACATTCTAAGGAGGTTAGCACTAGAGTTTTAAATATAGGCATCTAGTTACAGAGAGGGAAGGAGGCAAACCATAAGAGACTCTTAAATACTGAAAATAAACTGAGGGTTGATGGGGGGTGGGGAAGGGGGGAAAGTGGGTGATGGGCATTGAGGAGAGCACCTGCTGGGATGAGCACTGGGTGTTGTATGGAAACCAATTTGACAATAAATTTCATATTAAAAAAAATACATACATACATACATACATACATATATACATCTAAGTCTACACCACAGGGCTTGTTAATTAGCATAAGAGATGTTAGGAATAATTTCCTTGGTAAAATTAATAGTTTAAAAAATATGTGGTGAGCTAGATTTGATGGGCCCTTGGATAAATAAACCATCACGAATAGCAGGCCCAACAACAATACATATTTGGTGTTAGGACCCAAGGTCTAGAAATCCATGTGGTCCTGCATTCCCTGCTTAGTGAAGAACCATGCCACCTAGAAGGCTTGCTGATTCTGCTGTCAGAACATCAATGCATCTGCCTCAGAGGGAACTCTTTTTGCAAGGTTTCTGTTGGACTATATTGCCTAGGACAGAGAGCAGGGACTACTCTTAGGGTAACCAGGTTTTATTCCTGATTACTAATAAATTCGTATATATGGCAACATTTAGTATGAGATTTCTACTGCATCATGCATGATGATACAAGTTTGTAGAGTGATAGCCTGACTTACTTCTAATCTGACAATTTGTTGATTGAGCAAATTAGCTTAGGTTTGGTTTGCAACACAGAAGTACGGGTATCCCTGTCTTATCAAGGGGACAAAAATATTTTCCAGCTGACATTGGGTTTCAGTTTCTGGAAAAAGGAGATCCTTTTTGTCAGGCAATGTGTCACATGGGGGCAATTGCTGTTGATGATGTGATAGACACTATATTGCTATGAGTTTATTAATCAGCATCATGCTAAATTGCCTCTGTGATTTCCCCTGAAAGGTGATGCTGGCATAACCTCACCCTGGGTTTAGGATTATGGATTGAGCAAAGAGGGTTGGTTAATGAACAATGACAAGCAGACACCTTATGAGTTTCATGAATAGCATCACGTAGCATGGAATAATCACTTAGCCCCTTTGAACACCATTTTGTTTCACTCTGCATGTTACTGAAAGACAAGTTTTGATTTGCAGACCCTAATGGCTCTGGAATGGGCATTAACTTTCCAGATGTACTATTTGTTTGAGTGCAGTGTTAAGTAAAGAGAATTGCACAGTGTGTTAATGGCCTGCAGCCGCTCAAATGGAGATGTATGCCTCCACTCTGCTGTACTTAATTACCAATCAGCCGGCCCATCTTGAACAGGCCTCCCCCTGGCTGCGGAGAACAAAGAATGGCCGTTTTTGCCACTCCTGGCACAGCTGGTGGCTGCTGCTGCTTCTGATTCGCAGCTGTGTCCTCAAAATCTGCTAAGATGTCCCACAGGCATCTCAAAACCAATGGTCCAAAGCTGAATACATCATTCTCCCAGAGGAAACCCCCTCTTTTCCTGTGCTCCCTGTTTTACTAAATGACACCACCATCTGCCCAGATGCACAAATCAGCAACCTGGGGGTTCTCTTTGACCCTTCCTGCTTCTCATAAACTGTATCCAACCAACCTCAGGTTCTGTCTCCTGGACACTGCCACAACCATAGTCCAAGGTGTCCAGTGTGAAATCTCGGTGACCTAATGCTACCTGACCTCCTATGTCCTCTGTAGTAGGAAATTATTTGAGATTAAAGACATATATGTATTTTATTCCTATATCTTTCCTTTCTCTTTTCTCCAGTTAAACATGATGAGTAATATCTACAGTGGATATCTACCACAAAGAATAGGAAGAGCATGATCTAAAAAACATTAGTAACAAACCATGGGGTTGGGTTATTTCATGAGCAGTGAAATGCCTGGGGTGAGAGTGCCTGGTTAGCTGACCAAGAATTCCATGGGTCTGTGAGTACCATCCTGATAATATTGGTTCACTACAGCTGACATATCAGTGGGGGCCGTCATGAGTCCTGTGCCTGGCTAGGACTTCCAGGACTATAATGGTGATTGCAGAAATTTCCAGATTTGTTGGTGGAAGTCTACCTTCCTTCCTGCTTTCTCATCTGGGGTTGCCTGCCATCTTCCCGTTCAGCCTTGCTCCTCCTTCCATGTCATTCCTCCACTCCTCCTAGGAAGTTACCATAATTAACCTATCCTTATTTGAGAATGCAGGCTGGATGGAGGACTGGAGTTCATGGTAGTCATGTTATGGGTGAATTATGATATTGGAGAGAATGTTATCATGAATTTTTGTTTTGTGCTCATTGCTTCAGGGAAGGGATATAGATGACAAGAGAACAAAAATTCATTTTGTTCCTATAACTTAATGAATAGATTATGAAGTGCATTGTGAAAAAGACAACTTGTCCAGGTCAGAAATAATTGCAGAAAATATTTTACCCTATACTAAACATACAGCCTCCCATTTCTTCCCCAGCCTCAGTGCTTGATGGGAAGAGAGAGGTGGGTGCACAGAGTACGGGGCCTAGACTCAGCTTCCTGGAAGTGCCCAGGGAGGCAAGAGGACCCCCAAGTGAAATTTCTCAGGATATCCAGACAGAAGGAGCAAAAGCACTCTCTTGAAGGTTCCTGAGTCCACATCTTTGGGGAGCAGCTGATAAACTCAATTCCACTAGTTATAAATGGCAGAAGACCTCAAATGTTTCACCCCTCTCAGGGAGATTTTTATTTTAATGTTAAGCCAATGAGTCTCTAGTCTTGGAATTTTGGGCCTGACAGTGTGGCAAGGGAAACACGGTTAAAATGGCCCTCCTGGGTCTTTGAAGACCACTCTATCTGTTTATAAGCTAGGCCATCTTTGCTGTCAGCATGGGCAGGTAAGGTTTGGTGCAGTCCCACAGCATGGGACTTCTTTTCTCTGCAGTGTGTTAGAAAAAAGAATTAGGAATTGTTACTGTTTGTTTCTTTACTACTAATAGAGAATTGAGGAATAATATGATATTAAAAAAATTTTTAATGGCGCCAGGGCTTAATATTTTCACTACCATTTCAGAACAGACACAGTTCTTGATATTCTTTAATAGAGCTGAGGTAAAATTTGTTCTGATAAGTGTGGCAACCCTGCATGGAGCAAGTCTATTGGCGCCATTTTTCCAACAGCATTTGCTTACTTTGTGTCTCTGTATTACATTTTGGTAATTCTCATAATATTTCAAACGTCTTCATTAATATTATATTTGCTGTGGTGATCCATGATCCGCGATATTTGATGTTACTACTGTAATTGTTTGGGGGTGCCACGAATTGCGCCCATTGGAATTGTTTTGGGGTGCCACGGATTGCGCCCACATGAGATGGAGATCTTAACTGATAAATGTATGTGTTCTGACTTCTCCACTGACTGTTCTTCATCTCTTTCCCTCTCCTTGGGTCTCCCTATTCCCTGAGACACAACAATACTGAATTTAGGTCAGTTAATAACCCTGCAATGGACTCTGAGTGCTCAAGTGAAAGAAAGGGTTGCACATCTCTTGCTTTAAATCAAAAGCTAGAAATGATTAAGCCCAGTCGGGAAGCTAGAAAGCCAAGATAGGCCAAAAGCTAGGTGTCTCGCTCCAAAGAGTTAGCCAAGTTGTGAACGCAAAGGAAAAGTTCTTGAAGGGCATTAACAGTACTACTCCTGTGAGTACATGGATAATAAAAAAGAGAAAGAGCCTTATTGCTGACCTGGGGAAAGTTTGAGTGGTCTGGGTAGAAGAGCACACCAGCCACAGCATTTCCTTGAGCCAAAGCCTAATCCAAGGCAAGACCTTAATTCTCTTCAATTCTGTGAAGGCTGAGAGAGGTGAGGAAGCTGCAGAAGAAACGTTTGAAGCTAGCAGAGGTTGGTTCATGAGGTTTAAGGAACCTCCATAACATAAAGGTGCAGGGTGAAACAGAAGGTGCTGATGTAGAAGCTGGAGTAACTCTCCGGAAGATCTAGCTGAGATCATTATGAAGGTGGCTAAACAACAGATTTTCAGTGTAGATGAAACAGGCTTCTATTGGAAGATATCATCTAGGACTTTCGTAATGAGACTTTTGTTTCCCTCTCTTCTCTTTTTACACCCCCTCCCATATATTCATCTGTTTTGTTTCTTATTCCACATATGAGTGAAATCATGTGGTATTTGTCTTTCTCTGACTGACTTGTTTCTCTTAGCATAATACACTGTAGCTCCATCCACAACATTCACGGGTGTTTGGAAGAAGCTGATTCCAAACCTCATGGATGACTTTGAGGGGTTGGAGACTTTAGTGGAGGAAGGACCTGAAGATGGGGTGGAAACAGCAGGAGGACTAGGATGAGAAGATGGAGCCTGAGGATGGGGCTGCATGGCCACAATCTCATGATGGAACTTTAGCGGATGAGGAGTTGCTTCTGATGCATGAACAGGGAAAAGTGGTTTCTTGAAATGGAATCTACTCCTGAGGAAGATGCTGTGAAGATTGTTGAAATGACCACAAAGGAGTTAGAATATTACATAAACTTAGTGGAAAAGGCAGCACCAGGGTTTGAGAGGACTGACTCCAATTTTGAAAGCAGTTCTATTGTGGGTAAAATCCTATCAAACAGCATTGCGTGCTACAGAGAAATTGTTCATGAAAGGAAGAGTTGATCCATGTGGCAAACTTCATTGTTGTCTTATTTTAAGAAATTGCCACAGCCACCCCACCTCAGCAACTGCCACCTTGCTCGGTCAGCAGCCAAAGACATTGAGGCAAGACCCTCCACCAGCAAAAACATTATGACTTGCTGAAAGCTCAGATGATGTATAGCATTTCTTAGTGATAAAGAATTTTTATATTATAGTGTATACATTGTTTTTTTAGACGTAATACTATTGCACACTTAATAGGCTATCGTATAGCATAAACATAACTTTTATATGCACTAGCAAACCAAAAAATTCATTTGACTCACTTTATTATGATATTTTCTTTATTGTGGTGGTCTGAGGTATGCCCTTTCTTTAAAGATTTTATTTTTAAGGAATCTTTACACCCAGTGTAGGACTCGAACTTATAACCCTGAGATCAAGAATCACACGCTGCATCGACTGAGTCAGCCAGACACCTCTCTCTCTCTCTCTTTTTTTTTAATGTGAGTGGACAGTAGTGAAGAACAGTGATTACTACTAGATTTCATGCCATTGGTTGATTTGTGCTAAAGCACCAGCAGTTATATCCATCACTGCTCTTGCATCATCTGTGCAAATATTAGTATAGTAATTAGGACAATATTTTAATATATTATGAAAATAAATTTGATGTTGTGGGTCTCCACAAAGGGTTTTGGAACTCTGAAGAGGTCACAGGCACACAATGAGAGCGCCATTCGATGGTACACATACAAGAAAAATAAGAATGAAGTAAATTGTAAAAAGAATTGTTAAAAGTTCTTTACAGTCAGAGTCTACGCTTTAGAAACGCTTTTTGACTTGTGGGCCAAAAGTTCACACGATGTCACATTCTGTGTCATATAAATTACTATCACATATAATTGTGATTTATTCGTCTCAAAGCAATGTCTAGAGTCATGCAGCAATATTTAAAAATGGTGTCATGTTTCGTGAAGGTCACATCCAAACTTACATGTATATAATTTAAGAGTAACATGAACTTGTTAATATTACTATATATATATTCCTAAGGGCCAGTATACAACTGTTGAAAATACAGTGGTAATCTGTGTGTCCCCCGGAACCAAACCTTCTGGGGTTGGAACACAAAGAGAAGCTTTGACACCACTGGGAAATGCTACTTGGTGAACACAAGGATCTATTGAATTCACTTTGAGAGAAACGATATGAGAAATTAACTTGTGTTTTCTCTTAAGTGTTTCAAAGTCAAAACCGTGTCTCCAAAGTCAGCAAAGACACCTCCCATAAACTGTCATGTCACTCAGCTGCAATCAGCTTTCATTCTGAGATCATAGGGCATAGGACAAGACATGTAAAGAAGTATTGCCCTGGAATATGAATGGTGTTAGCTGTGGGCATGGATGTTTAGGAGTATGGTTTATAATGTGTCAGTTCTGAACACTAGACTCTGAGGGACAGAGGTGACCTTAGGTTCTCTGCTACATTGTTTTTGAGCTTTTGCAACATGTGGAGACTTTAGAGTAGGGGGCCCAGCTTTTTGGAAGGAAGATGGCTGGGAGGTGACCAAACTGGAGGATAAGAGGCACACTGAAGATAAGAACACAATGTCTGGTTTTAGGACCAGCGGGTGAGCTCTATTGCCCATGGAGCGCCAGCCACTGGAGGTTCAGTCTTTGGACTGATGTCTTGTATTGTTTGGATTTATATGATGTTAGGGAAATTTGCTGATAATTGACATTTAGAAACATTATTTTTTTTTAATTTTTTAAAATGTTTATATATTTTTGAGAGAGAGAGACAGGGCACGAGCAGGGGAGGGGCAGAGAGAGAGAGGGAGACACAGAACCCAAAGCAGGCTCCAGGCTCTGAGCTGTCAGCACAGAGCCTGACACGGGGCTCAAACTCATGGACGGTGAAATCATGACCTGAGCTGAAGTCAGACGCTTAACCGACTGAGCCACCCAGGCGCCCCTAGAAACATTATTAAACCACACATGCATAGCAACAGACAAACTTACCAAAACATAAACTATAAAACTTGGTTTGGCCAAAGTAATCTCAGCAACTTAGTAGAACTGCTTGCCATTTATGCGTAATTACTATGCAGCAAAATGTTAGGCGCATCCGTGAAGGTGCTGAATGAGCTTTTCGGCACAGTTTTGATAACACTAAACTGAGTTCACATATACACAGTTATCGTAGTTTACTGCACATGGCACATGGTTGTTGGCATGAAATAGAAGATGCACTTTCTGTAACTACATTAAATTCCTAGCGTTTATTTATCTCCATAGATATTTTCCTCCATAGAAATTTTCATGGGGTGGTTGGGATTAGATGCTCAGCTGTAATGCCCTGGAGGTCCAGTTGGGGCCCCTCAAGTGCGGAGGAAGAGCCCTTGTGAGAGCATGGGTGGGCCCAAGGCTTTTGTGGAAACACCCTATTGTCTTGGGTGTTGGCACCAAAAGTGCCTATTGTGAACGTGCATACACACTAAGTCCATGTAAGCAAATACCATTAAGTGAACAAAGTCTCTTGAGACTTACAGTCTAATATCTGTTCATCAGAGCTGACCCCAGAGAGCGATCCTGTGAAAGTGCGCGGTGTTATTGTTACAGCCAGGACGTAAGGAGAAATGTGTACACAATCAAATGAGACACTGTGGATTTTTGTTGAGAATAACTCTGACTTAGTATACTTTTGGTGTCAGGAAGGATACAGAGAAAGATTTGCTAAAGTAACAAGGTGACAGAAACAAAACATATGAGAACAGAATGTGTAAAAATGGAGGTATTCATGTAATTCTAGCTACTGCTTATAAAAACTGACATCCTTTATTTCTTTAAATGTTAGTCATGATCCTAAAAGCATTACTGGAAAAGACCTGCTCACTGCAAGATCCACAGGGCAGGGAAATGGAAATGTAGGTGGTTGTCTTTCTTGTTAGGATTGATTTCAGGAAATTATCTTTACCTGCACTCAAAAATGCTGCTATTCTCTACTTCCAGATCTGCCAGTAATGGCTCAGATTTGGCCTTTGACATGGTGTCCTTTTACCACCTGAGAGGAGAGGAAAATGAATTGTGGGAGACAGTTGAAGCCCAGTAGAGGATGTTTGAAAAGCAAACCTGGCATTTTAGATATTTAGATGAAGCAGTTTGATCAAAATTAATCAGGCAGAGAGGCTCTCATTTTTGCGAATGACATTTTGAAGATGCAAAATAAACTTAACCTACCTACGTTTGGACTGAGAAATGGAGATACTGGTGGGGAGTTAGGAGAACCAGGCAGCATTCAAAGCAAATGCATTTGAAATTTTTCTTTGTTACAGCTCTGTTGTTTTTTTAAGAGCAATGCTTTTCAAATGATAGCATTAACAAACAAGTGTAATTCTGTGTGGTTAATGGGGGCTGACTCAGTCATTTCTTTTTTGCCAATGGTTTAGAGTTACTGTTCGGGGAAATTACTTTTAAAGTTGAGCCCTTCCTAAAGGCCCCAGGTAATTACTTTTACCATAGATTCAGGTGGTAAATATCAATCCATTACTGTTTTGAGTAGAATTAAGAGAAATGTGTTGATATTTTTGTTTTTACTGTGAAATTTTCAAGGAATGATTTGAGTTTGTGTAAAATGTTAGCACTGCACTCATTCATTCAGTGTCTTAGGTTAGGCTCATTAGAAACAGATACTTGAGTGGGGCACCTGGGTGGCTCATTAGGTTAGGTGTCCAACTTTGGCTTGGGTCATGATCTCACGGCTGGTGGATTTGAGCCCACGTCAGGCTCTGTGCTGACAGCTCAGAGCCTGGAGCCTGCTTGGGATTCTGTGTCTCCCTCTCTCTCTGCCCCTCCCCTGCTCATGCTCTGTCTCTTGGTCTCTCTCAAAAATAAACATTAAAAAAAAAAAAAAAAGAAACAGATACTGAGCTAAGGACCACTGGCTCCCTTCCCCAACGCTCCCCCTCTCCCCCACCACCCCTACCCCACCTCCTAGCCCCTTGGGCAGGGGAGCTGTGCTCTCTTTGCTTATCAGTCAGCCCTTGGTTGTGGGCTGCCCAGGGGAGGAGTAATTGCCAGGGACTCAGGTCCTCTACCTGCGGTGGCAAAACAGCTCTGGTAGCTGGGGAGCACTGCTGTGAAGATGAATTGGAGGGAGGGGGATCATTGGAATCAAAAGCACTTAAAGGGGTGCAAAGAAACACTACAAGAATAAAAAGGATGTGATTAGGATTGGGAACCCAAAGCGTCTGCTGCACGCAACAAATATTTATTGAGCACCTATTTTTTGGTAGATACCGTTCAAAGCTTGAAAAGTGAGTGGAATAGAAGACTGGGGCTTCTAGGCTGGTGAGGGAGACAAATAATGTAAGTGAGGCAATCCGTGAGTTAGGTAAGAACTTGGTGATACGTGTCTAGAAGAATATAAAGCAGGTCAAAGGAATAGACAATGATTGTGGGTACTAGATGAGATAGGGTAGTCAGGGTAGGTTAAATTAGCAAATTATGTAAGAGATGTATTTGCATTTCCAGGGGCTATCTTTTGAGAAGTACTGGCATTGTGTATTGTTTCTCCCTAACCCTGGGAACTTCTTTCACAAGGAGCTCCTAGAAGGGAAGTCAGTCTTCTATTTGAATAAACCCATCACAATGGGTATTCTTGACATAGGAACAACAAACATAAAATAAAATGCCTCAAAAAATGTTTCCCCTCTGCATTTATTTTTAAATGTTCTTAAGGGAAACATTTGGGGCAGCAAAGGAAAGAGAAAATTGGTTTTGGAAGTTAAGAATTTTGATCATGTACGTTGGGAAGCATCACAATTCTGATGGAGAATTTAGAACAAAAAAATCTAAGTTATTTGGGGGATAATGAGTAGAAAAGGAGGAAAACACAGTCACCTGGCTTAGAATGTGAAGATATCTTTGATGTTTAAAAGTAAAGATCCTGGAGAATCTAAATTACACAGTGCGGGGAGGGGGGTGCATCTGGGTGGCTCAGTCGGTTAAGTGTCTGACTTCAGCTCAGGTCATGATTTCATGGTTCGTGGGTTCGAACCTCGAGTCGGGCTCTGTGCTGACAGCCTGGAGCCTGCTTCGGATTCTGTGTCTCCCTCTCCCTCTGCCCCTTTCCTGCTTGTGCTCTCTCAAAAAATAAATAAACAGTAAAAAAAATTTTTTTAATGACACAGTAGACATTTGGAAGAAAAGTATGTGATGAGGTCAGTGTTGCAGAGTGGATATTAAAGGTCAAGTACTGGATCTTCTTTTGTTTTCAGAGGCAACTGGACTCCTGTCATGGATTCAAGCTAAAACACATGGTTGCCAATCTATTAATGTCTGGGATCATGTTGGTGGGGGATCTTACTGGAGAATGCTGGGTTAGAAATTCTTAGTCTCTCCCCACCCCACCCCCACCTTAAGAAAAAAAATCTTTCTCCTGAGTATTTCATCTGAAGAAATTTCTGGTAAATCTCATTTACCTACTGTCTCACCACCCCTAATTGCCCTTTGTTTTTTTGGGCCAGAGAGGTCAAAAGGTGATGGTGGAAGGAGCCAGATAAGAATTTGTTAGAGGACTAAAATAGTTTTCTTTCATATTCTCCATGATAAATCTTTCAGGGCTTTTCTAGTAAGGAAGAGAGAAGATAGGACATAGATTCTAATGGTTACAGTGTGCAATTTTTAGTAGTTAATGCTTCCTACTTTTGTTTTATTAGAAAAAGATGTATTATGTTAATAAATTAAATGGATTGTGGATTTTGAAACTTCATTAATGAGCATTAATATCATGATCAAAATGCCAGTATTCATTATAATTTAAAAATTAAGCAGTAACTGGGGTGCCTGGGTGGTTCAGTTGGTTAAGCGCTGACTTCGGCTCAGGTCACAATCTCATGGTTTATGAGTTCAAGCCCTGTGTCAGGCTCTGTGCTCACAGCTCAGAGCCTGGAGCCTGTTTCAGATGCTGCATCTCCCTCTGTCTCTCTGCTCCTCCCCTGCTCGTTCTCTCTCTCTCTCTCTCTGTCTCTCAAAAATAAAATAAACATCAAAAAAAAGTTAAAAAAATTAAGCAGTAACCAATTAATTTAAATAAGTTAATATAATGTTGAAATGAATTATGTGGCAATGCCTTTCAGACACCTATTTTATTTTTTTAAGTTTTATTTCATTATTTATTTTTGAATGAAGGAGTGAAAGTGTGTGTGCACAAGTGGGGGAGGGGCAGAGAGAGAGGGAGAGAGAGAGAATCCCAAGCAGGTTCCACACTGTCAGCACAGAGCCCAGTTCGGGGCTCGAACACATGAACCATGAGATCATGACCTGAGCCGAATTTGGACACCCAGCCAACTGAGCCACCCAGGCACCCCAGACACCTATTTTAAAAGCAAAACGAGCACTATTGATTGACAATGAAATATATAACAACAAAGGGGAGCAGATATTTTTCTCCTTTGGTCAGCCTAACTTAAAAGAGAAAACACCTCGAGACTGTGAAATTAGAACACACCAAAACCCACTTGTCCCTCAACAAAGGATGATATATTGATCATCTACTGATGTAGGTGCTAGAGACATAATGGTGAAGATCACAGGCATGGAACTTACATTCTAGATGCAGGATATAGACACACAGGTTATGATTAATGTTGTGAAGAAAATAAGTGGAACGACAGGACAGAACAAAGGTTGGCAAACTTTTTCTGTGAAGGGCCAGATGGCAAATGTTTTAGGCTTGCAGGTTGTATGATTGGTCTCAATGACTCCAGTCTGCAGCTGCAGTGGGAAAGCAGTCATAGCCAATATTTGAATGAGTGGGCATGGCTGTGTTCCAATAAAACTTGATTTACAAAGATAAATAAACAAACAACCCCAAACCAACAACAGGTGGGTCGGATTTGGCCTGCAAATATAGTTTGATGCCTCCTGGCATACAGTGCCACTGGCATGGGGGATGGTGACCTTAGACCCTGCTGTTAGAGAAGACTCCTCTGAGGAGGCAACATTTGGAGCACAAGTAGAACGATGGGTGGCCAGCCACGTGAAGCATGGGGAAGAGCATTCCAGGCAAAGGAAATGGCTAGGTAAAAAGTCCTGTGGCAGGAACAGGCTGGGTCCCCTTGATGTGGGCGGTCATCTCATTTTCACTGTGTAACTTTGGGCAAGCCACTGAATTCTTTGAGCTCTTTTCTCACAGATAGAAATGGTGATAACACTCTGCTTACAGGCTTTTTGTGAAGTAAGGTAGGTGAGAGCATTTTTCTGGTCGAATGTTAGGGAGTATTATTAATAACTAGGATTTAGAAAAAATAGTTGTGAATAAACTTTAATAGAATCAGGATTTTGGTGTCAAAGTCCCGGTGCTTTATAGTAGCTCTTCATATTTTTATTACTGGGTGTGTTATTTCATCTGTAGTTTACTGTATGGTGTACTAATGCTTAGCCACCAAATTACTTCCTGCCAATTGCTTCTCAATTTTATTCAGCCATCTTCTCAACATTTCTGGAAAATTGCCATTGTTATTCTCTATGTATGTTGGACAAATAGTTGTTAAAATTTTCCTTTGTTTTGTTTTTTTTCTTACTCAGAAACAAAGAAAACCCAAAAACATTGGGAAATCCGAAGACCTCAAAGTTTTATTTCTGTGAAAGCCTCTGGATCACCGATGAGCTAGCAGTCTGACGAAGTCAGGCCTCAGAATTCCTTCCTTAGATTGTCAAAGGACTAGGAACAGCATGGCCTGTAAGTCTGTTTGTGGCCTAACTCTGTGTGCCATTAAAGTTTGTGCCTGTCACCTCACTACATGCTTTTCCCCAGCTTCATGTCCCCATCTCGATTCTGCAGCCAAAGTTCATGCCTCCTCTGTGTGGCTGTGCTGTGAACCCTTTCCGGCCCCCCCCACGGATCTTTTAAGTGTGGTGGGGGAGGGGAGCCAGTGTGAGGAGGGAGTGGGGGAGGACCTGGGCAATCATCAGTGTGGAGATAAGTCAAACAGACCACTGCCTGGCTTTACACAAGATGGGAGCTGAGTAGGATAAGGGCACACCCTCCTCCACAGATACTTACATCAGGGCTTCTGTTTTTAACCAAGGATGTGTCCACCAAGCAAGAATGTGGGAGCAAGAAAAAAACTGGATTCTCTTCTGTGTAATAATGTGACTTCCTGATTCTATGGAATACTACTGATTGCAGTAAGTATGGCTTTAGACCGTCCAGGAACACTAATGTTTGTCCCTGGGGGAATGTGTGGATGGAGCTGGTGTAATGGGTCCACCTTTGAATCAATAGGTGTTAAGTAAACAGGTGAGTACCCTCAGCTCACCCATGTGAGGAACCCACCCTGGACAGCCCCTTCCCTCCCAATTACTGGTTGTCGAGGCACGTGGGGCATCAATAGACATCGTGGCTGGTCTTACTGGAGCCCCTGCTGAAAGGCCCAGATGTGGGGTGTGCTCTAATAGGGAGAGGTTATGGATTCTAGGATGAGAATTGATCCCTCTGGGTGAGGGGCACAATTTTCCAGAAGGTGTGGAGATTTTCCTTCCAAAAACTAGAGGCAAGAATCTCTTTGAGGGAGACATTTAGATATGAGGGCTCCGGATTCAGGATGTGAACAGGTTGGTTCTGAGCCTGAGCAAGAACCTTGTGAAGAGTTAACATCTTAGGCTCCTGTTGCCTTTGGATTCTGAAGAAAACCAAACCTAGCATTCAGCTTAACTTTTCGTTCCCTCAATCTCTTTAAAATTACCTTGACCCTTCAGTAAAGTTGTCTCAAATAGGCTGGTATAGGGGAATTGAGGGTGCTGGATTGCAAGGTCAAGGCAGCACAAGAGAGGGCCCTTGCTATGTCTGCAGACCCTGAATTGGAGCAGCAGGACCATGAATGGGGTCCTCAGCAGAGAGAGGGGCACACACTGGCTGTCAGCCCTAAGACAGAACTCTTTGTGTTGGGAGCTTCTCAACCCTTCACCCTTCTGTCAAAACATTGTGGAAGTGCAGAAGAGTGGATGGGGAAATTTCAAATGTAAAGTATAACTTACTCATAACAAGATCACTGGAATTGTAATTTATGATCAAAGCCTTAAACTGGAAGACTATAATTCTGGTGACATTTAGACATTGCCCAAGACATGAGGCAAGAAATGTTTTCAAGAGTAAAAAACTTGGTTGTACTTCTGTAATCATTGCTTCTGGGCCATTACTCATTGATCCACCACATGGCCAGCCCTGGTGGATGGCAATGGTGGAGTGTTCTACTCATAACCCAGAAAAGCAAAGATTGCTGAGTCATTGGCCCACATGATGGAGAGCCATAAAATGTGCACATGGTGAATAATGTATTTCTGCCTGTCCTCCCAAAGGAGGCCCTCTTCCCTGGAATAGTATCTCTTCAAAGAGCACATGAATACATTTAACAGAATGAGATGCAATCAGAGATGATTAAAGAATAGGTGATGCTGATTACAAGACAGATCAACAAGAAAGTATTTTCACTAAAATACCTGGACGTTTCTACCTTGATAGCCACGGTGTCTATTTCAGTCTGCTAATGGATTTGATATAAAATCCTATTTTGAAAACTATAATCACTGTGGTCAATTGCTACAAACAACCCTTTTCATATCTCTCTCACATTACACCACCTGCTTGGCAAAACCACAGCCCTGGGTCAATCCAAACCTGCCCAGCACCTGTGCAGTGGATTGTGGCAGGTGAATATACACCACCACCACCGTGGTGTTCATTGAATTAATGACCATAAACCTCAAATGAGCCTTTAATGCCATACTTTTCTCCTCCATTTACTCTTTCACCTTCTGGGTGACTTTTCTCCTCTCCTGGCTTCCTCTTCTCCTCCTCCTCCTCTTCCTCCTTCTTGTTAAATTGAGGTATAATTTATGCTCACTGAAATGCACAGATGATGTGTGATGACATTGACAAATGCACGCATTGTGTAACCGACACCCCTATCGAATACAGAATACTATAGATCCCCACCCCCCACAGAAAGTTTCCTAAGTCCCTCCCAGCTGATTCCCGCATCAGCACCCCCAGCGGTAACCACTGTTCTGATTTCTATCTGGAGGGATAATCTCACCCCTTTTCCTTTCTCCTCAAATCTCCAACTCCTCTTCCCCATCCTCGCTCTCAGCTGATGAGCTTGTTTCTGACTTCGTGGAGAAAATAAAAGCCACAAGAAGAGAACTTTCATATGCTCCCCCTGCCCCTTCCCATCTACCAGCACTTGCAACCTGCTGTCTTCCAGAGGGAGTATCTGGGCTCCTGTCTGAAGATAAGCCCAATCATCCCCTCTCCTGTGGGCAAGAAGAGCACTCCAGCAATTCTTTCCTCTTTCTTTTGTATAATTTTCCACACACTACTGGACCCATTCTCATCAGCATTTATTTCTGTGCTATTACAGATTCCATCTGAAAAGAGAAACAAAACAATTCCCCTCAACCCCACCATTTCCATTAGTCCCCATTTCTTTGCTCCTCATCGTAGCAAAACTCAAGGTGCAGTTCATATTCTCTGACTTAAATTCTTCTTCCCTATTCTCTCTCAAATCCTTTCTATTCAGGCTTTATTCCTGCCATCCCACAGAAACTGCTCTTCTCCAGGTCACCAAATGATCTCCATGTCACTAAATCCAATAGTAAAATTTGTAATCTTTGACAGGATTTGATAGAATCAGCCCCTCTTGTCTCCTTTGATAAAAGGAGACAATGTTTACAACACTCTCATGAGTTTCCTCACTGCTCCATTCTTCTCAGAATTTCCCCTCCTGGCTCCTGGTCTTCTTCCAGAACCTTCCATGTTGCTGTGCCCCTTGGTCTCCTACCTCTCTCTGTCTACATGTCCTTTATCGTTGCATTGGGCTCATGGCTTTAAATACCAACCTCATGGCACTGTTTTCCAAATTTGTTTCTCCAGCCCAGATGTCTGACCTTAAATCCACACTTATATTATCCAGCTTCTCACTGGGCATCTCTACTTGGATATCTGATAGACAGCTTGACCTGAACATGCCCCAAACTGCAGTCCTGATATTCTATAAACGACTTCACCTGTAGCTTTGCCATTTGGGTTGATGGCAATCCATCCTTGTGGCTGGCTGATCAGACCAAGATCTTCAAGTCACTCTTGACACTTTTCTTTCACTCATGCTCCACCTCCAATCTGTTGGGAAGGTGTTGGCTCTGTGTTGCTGATGGTATTACTTGTCATCAAATAATCCAGTTTCCTTTCCTGTTGTGCCCCTTCTTGCAGGATTAAATATCCCCACTTTGTTGAGTTTAGGAGTGATCATATGACTTGCTTTAACTAGATAAATGTGGGCAGAATTGATGGATACCATTTCCAGTGTTTGCTCTAAGAGCCACCATGTATGGTATGCACATCTACTTTCTCCCACTACCACAATGATCCACAATGTTCCAGACAGAGGCTGCTCTGCCAGCCTGGACCCAGACCCAAAGCCAAGTCAAAAGGAGCAGAGCCACAGCTGACTCACACCTCACACTGGACATGAAGTGTTGTAAGCTGTTGGCTTGGGGGGTCTCTTGTTACTGCAACATAACTATCTCTTTGGACCAGTACATGCTCCCTTTAAAAAGTGTGCAGAATCTGCTCACTTCTACTACTACCCTGGTTCGAGCCATTGTCTTCTCATGCCTGGGTTCCTATAGTAGCTTCTTAACTGGTCTCCCTGCTTCTTTCTTCTGCCTCCCATGGTCAGTTCTCACTAAAGCAGCCAGAGAGATCCTATTAAAACCTGTTTCAAGTCTCTGTTCAAAAAATTCTGTAGTAGCTCTTAGTTTCACGAGCCAGTCCTTGCAAGGATGAAGAGGCCCACGTGACTGGTGCCATTACCTCTCTCCTCACCTGTCACCATTCTCCCCCTTGTTCAGTGTGTTCTAACCCCACTCACCTCCTCACTGTTCCTCAACTCAATAGCCCCCTTCTCAGCTTGGGGCTTCTCTTGGAGCTCTTCTCTCTGTTGGTCAGGCTCTTCTCCAGAGGGCCTCGTATCAAACCTCCTTGCCTCCAAATTTTTGCTCAAATACCACCCTCTCAGGGAGGCCTACCCTGACCCCTCTCTTGACAGTTGTACCCTTTCCCCTCCCACCTCAGCACCTTTGATCCCCCTTACCCTGCTCTACCTGTTTTCCACATAGCACCTGTCACCTTTCAACATACTCTATCATTTACTTTTTACCTCATATTTAGTGTTTCTTGCTTGCAGCCTGCCTCCCCCATTTGAATGTGAGTTCCACATGGGCAGAGATCTTTATTTTGTTTAGTGGCTATACTGCTTGGCTATTTCAGTGACAGCACATGAAGTCTTTAGTACTTGGGTGAATTAGAGAAAATATTTATTCACTGTAGAAGACAGGGAAGCTAGAAGAAGGTGATGCTAGGAAGAGAAGATGGCTTTGCAAATCAACACAGGGAACCAGGGCCCCATCCACACCTAGTTCAGAAGGCCAGGAGACAGTGGCACTGGGTGAATAATTGGCTCTGGCCATGGTTATGCCTATGGCTCTTCTCATAAACCCAAATGCTTGCTCTGCTCTCAGATTACTTGCATTTCTTATACTTCAGACATGCCATGGTTGCAGAAGGTGTGAGTTTTAGAGCCATGCTCACCTGTTACTAAGCAGTTTTTCTTATGTACAAATATGCCACCCATCCCTAACTCTTTGTCTATCCATGACCATGGATCCACTAGAGGCTGAGTCCTCTACTGGGGGGTAAACAGCACAGCTCATTTATCTTCTGGGCCAGGAACCTAGAATAATGCCTGGCACATAGCAGTTGCTTGGTAAATTTGTAGAATAAAGGAATTCAGAATAGCAACCAAGTCCAGGAATAAAAGAAGCATCTTTTTAAAGTGTGGCTGTTCAACCAGACTATATGCAAGATCTGTCAGATAAGACTGGATGACGGTAATTATGAGTGGAATAATTGTCTAACTGAGGCTTAACTGTGGACTTATTTCCCAAGTAAACACTCTGAAATATTTGGGGTCTTGGACAAAAGTTCAAGTCCAGTGTTACTTAAGGTCTTTCAATGACTAACGTGTTGTAACTGTTGGGCAACACTAGTTGACTTGCAGTTAGTAGTTAAGAACATGGACCCTGGAGCCTGATTAGGTTTGAATTCTAACTCTGCCACTTACTAGCTGTGTGAACTTGGGCAAGTTACTAACTCTTTGTGACTCATTTCCTCATTTGTAAAAAGTTGGCAATAATAATTCCTACCTCAAAGGGTTATTGTGAAGTTAGATAAGTTAATGCATAGAAGCACTTATATCAATGCCCAACACATAGGGAGTAACATATGTTTGCTATTTTGTTGTCATTATTGTGTATATTCTATCTACCCTTTCTACCCATTGTGCTGAGTTAATTATCTACCTGTTGTACATTCTGAAAGCCAGGAAAAGACTGTGTTCCTTAAAATACTATTGCCCAAATATCAGTCCTCTATGCAGTGTGCTTGGTCAAAGTTGGCCTATTAGCTTCATGTTTGTTTAACTTTTGATAAGTGGGGGTTAATCATAGAACAACTTTTGTTCTCTTAAAATAGACTTTAGGTTCTCTCTTCTCCTAAATCCCCTTCTTCCTTTTTTTAAAATTTTATTTTTAAGTAATGTCTACATTCACATGGGGCTTGATCCTACAACCCCAAGATCAAGAGTTGCATGCTGTACCGACTGAACCATCCAGTCACCCCTCCCCTTCTTAATCTGTAATAATATCCCAGCTTTCTCAGAAATGAGGGAGACGTCCAAAGATAAAGAAGACTGTTGACCTAGACCCCAGAAAAATGAACCTTTTCAGGATGTGTGAAAATGTACATTCAATAGGAAATGGAGATTACAGGTAAGTTTTCTTCTTAATACTTTTACAGTTGATCCTTGAACAGTGCAGAGGTTAGGGGTGCCAGCCCCCATGCAGTTGAAAATGTGCATATAACTTTTGACTCCCCAAGAACCTAACTGTTAATAGGCTACTATTGGCCAGAAGCTTACTTATAATAGAAAGTCTATTAATACATATTTTGTATATTCTATGTATTATTACTGTACTCTTACAATAAAATAAGCAAGAGAAAAGAAAATGTGAAGAAAATTATAAGGGAGCCACAATACGTTTACAGTATTGTACTGTATTTATTGAAAAAATTCCTGTGTAAGTGGACCCACACAGTTCTAGCCCACGTTGTTCAATGGTGAACTGTATTTTCTAAAACATGCCCAGTAAACATGGATGTTTTAAAATTTTGAGTAAATATGGTCTTTGATAAAAGAGAGAATAAAAAATCATGTTAAAATTTTGTTAAACAGCTAAAAGATCAACTAAAGGAGGACACAGCAGGGTAGATCAAAGGGGTGCAGGATAGATCTTGA
Organism: Panthera onca; assembly: GCF_046562875.1. Classification (NCBI taxonomy): domain Eukaryota; kingdom Metazoa; phylum Chordata; class Mammalia; order Carnivora; family Felidae; genus Panthera; species Panthera onca. The sequence continues at coordinate 77,897,320 of NC_138340.1, forward strand.
AGCACGAGGGAGCACGAGAAGGAATACATGAGAAATGGGAGTGAGAGGCAGGCTTCCCTCCAAACCTGAAGCCATTTGGAAGAGTAAAAAGACGATCAGGAGACCAGAAAAACTCTTAGCTGATCACTAAACAATGTTAGAGCACCTACTATATGTGAATCACTATGCTAGATATTGTAGGAGAGAGAGCTATGAACAAGACAGGGTCTCTGTCCTCCAATTGCATTAAAACATGCCCTTCAGAGGACACCAACTCTGTAGCAATTGTGTCACCCCAGGGACAGAATCTTACAAGCACAATGCCAGTACTCTTCAAAGTATCCTCTGCTGACCAAGCAAATCAGGAATATCAGAGCTGACTAGGAAAATGGCAGATTCCCAGACCTCTCTATTCCTGATGAATCAGAGTGTCTGGGGCCCAGGGCCAAAGGCCCTGGCTTTTAATCAAGCACTTTGAGTGATTCTTATGCACAATTTAAAATGTTAGAACTCCCACCGCTTTGTAGTAGGTACCAAATGAATTATAAAAGAAATTGCTTTTGGCTGGAGGGTGAGGATAGATAGTTTCATGGAGGAAATTTTGAACCAGGGCTTTGGCTGGATTTTGCTACCTGTGGCAAAGGGGAGGCAGTGTTCCAAGGGCAATGACTGGCTTGGTCCAAGGCACGCATGGGGGGGGAGGGGCAGTGACTGTAGCCCAGGGAAGAACTGGCAGTTCTGAGGCTTCAGGCAGACTCACTTGCAGACCAACCAGGTGATGTGTTTTCCTTGTACACGGCTGTCCTGCCTTCTCTCAGGCTTTCTCTTCCATGCACAACCAGGATGACGTTTGAGAAGAATTTCACCATGGAAAGCTGGTTTTGCTTTGTGCCCACTTGTCACTGAGTGAAGTAAGCTCACCGGCTTTCTGCTTTCTGTCAAGTCAGCTGTTCTCTGAATTCAAGCAGAAGTATGAGAATTTGTTGCCACTCAGGCTGGAATTTTGCCATCCTTACCACTTGAGATATTGTGAGCTGGCTATATTTCCACATAGAAGACAGTGCACTCAATGCTACTGTCACCTAGGGTAGGTTAGGACAGTACACTGAAACCAGGCCAGCACTTTGGCATGCCCAGATGGGTTTGCCATCTTGGGCAGCCTCTGGGGTGGATGAGTGTGGCAAGCAGCAGGAGATGAGATGTTACTAAATAGCATAAATGCCTTGACCAACTGTTGAGTCTGCACGACCAACTGTTGAGTCTGCATGACCAACTGTTGAGTCTGCACATGGGTTGGTACCTCCCTAACTTGACCCTCTGGAAGTTGTCAATCAACTGAACAACAAGCATTTAATGACTGATCCTGCTGTTGACTCAGCGTTCCGTGTCTCCACCCCTTTCTTGATTCCTAGCTGATGCTATTTGAGGGTTACAAGGGATGAGACCTTGGTGCTCATCTCCCCATGAAGCCTGGGGCCCAGGCTCACCATTCTACAACCTCACCACTACAGCCCTGCCTCCTTTCTGGCCCCCCACCATTGTGGTATAGCAGAAAAACATGATGAGCTGGGAGTACCATATGGACACAGTGCAACAGGCAGAGGGATGTGCTGCCAAGATGTCCCTCCCAGGAAGGACTTGTGGTCCCAGCCCTGGGAGTAGTGTCCGCAGACAGTTGTCAGTCATCAGCCCTTTGGGGTCTCCCCCAGGGCCATGTCCACATCTACTGACTGACCGAGGCAGGTGTATACAAGCTTGGCCATTTGGCCCAGTGTTGGACAACACAGATGTGTTTCCCAGTCCTACTTCTGGTCCCTTCCTTCCACAGATGCTAATCCTAAAGGTATTCCCTAATAAACAACCACAACCTTAATCCATTTCGCAGTCCGCTTCCCAGAGAACCCTACTTCCAATGCATGAATTTGAATTTCAACTAATTAGGAGTGCTGTAATCTTGAGGAAGCAATAACTTATTTTCTGTTAGACTTAACTTCCATCTCTGCAAAATGGGAATAATAAATCATTTCTTCATTGGATCATTGTGAATTCACTTAGTTTAATATGGTGCAGAGTAATTACTCATAAATATTAGATGTCATAATCTTGGGTGAGATATATAACGTCTATGAGTCTTAGATCCTTTATCTAAAAGTGAGAGTAATACCACTTACATTCAGGATTTTGGTAAGGAATGTATGTCACAACGTGTGTGTGTGTATTAGGTACTCAACAGATGCCACCCTCCCCCCAACCTCCTATCATTTTCCCTTTAAAATATCAAAAGTACCTTTATATAGTGAATTTTAAAAAATAATTCATGTTTATTTTCTTTCCCTTTATTGGTTACCCTTTATCAGAGTATAAGGTGGTTGTATTTGGAGGAGGAAAACTGAATGCAAAGCAGAAAGGTGAGGCTAGGATAGCCCTGGTTTTGTGCCTCTCTTCTCTTCCATCACAGTTCAAAGGCCAACTCTTCCAGGAAGCTCACCCTGACTGACTCAACACATTCTGCAAAGCCCACATACAAACTTTAACTCCCTTCTTCTTTCCACTTTTGTAATCCTTATTATGATATATTCCTTATTGTGATATATTATGTTAATATTGTCTCTGAGAAGTGGGGATAATATCTGTTTTTCAAAGGGAGTGCACTGGGCCGAATGCTGCTTTGTTCCCTGGGAGTGTTCTGGTTACTACACTAGTTCATAGTGATTGACTCTTACAGCAATGCTGAGTCCTCCTAGAAGCCTTGTGAGATGCTCGAGGAGTTCCTGCTGAGTTGACAAGGAATATGAGAGCCAGATGGGGTCTTCTGAGGTGCTGTGGTCCCTCCTCTTAGTCATGACGGAACTTTGTTTAGATCATCTCTCTTTAAATGATGACATTTTAAGGCTCATGTGAAATTTGGGTAGCCCCATCTTTATTGCATCTTCTCTGTTTTATAACTTCATACTCTTGTTTTGTTTCTGCTTTAAAGCTTGTTCAGTTGTAGGAACATTGTCTTACACTGACGCCTACTGGGCAGGTGGGAAATAACGGGTAACTGCAGCACTGGTGTCTAGAAACCGAAATTTTGTTTTCCTCATTGCATCGATCTTTAAGAAGCATCTTTCTTACAACTATCCTAGTTTTGAGCTTCCATTTCCCACTTCTCCTACTAAATGTAAAGGTCCATATTAGATTTTAAGTTTCTTAGGTTATGACGATTTCATCCAGTTAAAATGTTAAAAGCCCAAAAATACCTTTAATCAATGTCATTCCATAGATATATTTACCATTTCATGATGAACAATAATCACACTCATTAGATGTGACCTTAGTGTTGCAAGCATTGCAGCTGTGAAAAGCTGATGTCAAGTGGGACCAATGCAGAGTATGGACATTCTTCCTCCTAGATTCCCCATTGGTGGCAGCAGTGAGGCACCCTCTAATCTGGATCAAAACACTCCACATTTAAGATACACAACAGATGAATATAGGGGAGGGGAAGGAAAAATAAAATAAAAACAGTGGGAGGCAAATGATAAGACTCTTAAATACAGAGAACAAACTCAGGGTTGCTGGCGGGGTGTTGGGGGGGGGATGGGCTAAATGGGTGATGGGCATTAAGCAGGGCACTTGTTGAGATGAGCACTGGGTGTTATATGTAAGTGACGAATCACTAAATTCTACTCTTGAAACCATTATTACACTATATGTTAACTAATTTAGATTTAAATAAAATTAAAAAAAATAAACAAAAACAAAAGCACTCCACGATGGCGGTAAGAACCATCCACGATGAATGTGGTAAATTCTCTCCTTGAAGGTTTCTCCAGGGATCAGGACCCCAGTAAAAACTCATCCAAGTGTTTCATCATCCTCATGTTACAAAACCATCTCTCTCCTGCTTTTATCTAAAAGTTTCTTTTGTTTGTTCTCCTAAGGTTTGCAAATGATTAATCAGATTCTACTCATAAACGCTTTACAAAATGTACCAGTAGGTTATATTCTCATAATTATCTCCTTACCAACCCCTTTGTTGGTACAGAGTGAGCACTTAACTGGTATCAAATGTGGTATGACAAAGTAGTAAAGAGCTTTAGAATCAGGCTGTGGTGTTACACACACACACACACACACACACACACACACACACACACATAAATATAGGATATAAAATCTTTAAAAATATATATTAATTTTTTTAATGTTTATTTTTGAGACAGAGAGAGACAAAGCACGAGCAGGGGAGGGGCAGAGAGAGAGGGAGACACAGAATCTGAAGCAGGCTCCAGGTTTCAAGCTGTCAGCGCAGAGCCCAACAAACCATGATATCATGACCTGAGCTGAAGTTGGACGCTTAACCGACTGAGCCACCCAGGCACCCCAAAAATATTTACATATTTTTAAGTAGGCTCTATGCCCAGTGTGGGACTTGAACTCATGACCCTAAGATCAAGAGTCATGTGCTGTCCTGACTGAGCCATCCCGAAACCTTTTTCACTGTACTTTTTCTTTTGTTGGTAATGTAATCACTTTGCCGCATCTACTGCGAGAATGAAGACTACTCTCGGCAATCAGACTGTCGACATTGCAGAAAATGTTGACATCACTCTAAAGGCATGCACTGTTACTGTGAAGGGCCCCAGAGGAACCCTGCAAAGGAACCTCAGTCACCTCAATGTAGAACTCAGTCTGCTAGGAGAGAAAAAGAAGAGGCTCTGCGTTGACAAATGATGGAGAAATAGAAAAGAACTGGCTACTGTGTGCACCATCCATAGTCATGTACAGAGCATGATGAAGGGTGTTACCCTGGGCTTCCAGTACAAGATGGGGTCTGTGTTTGCTCACTTCCCCATCAGTGTTGTTCTTCAGGAATGGTTCTCTTGTTGAAATCTGAAATTCCTTCGGTGAAAAATATATCCATAGGGTTCAGATGAGGCCAGGTATTGCTTGTTCAGTATCTTGAGCCCAGAAAGATGAGTTAATGCTTGAAGGGAATGGCATTGAACTTGAATGAAACCTAGTTGCTTGATTCAGGCATGCCACAACAGTTAAAAAGAAGGATATCAGAAAATTTGGGGATGGTATCTGTGTTTCTGAAAAAGGAACAGTTCAGCAGACTGATGAATAAGATCTAAGTTGTCCAGCTACAGAAACAGCAAGAAGGCAGATGATTTTTCAGACTTACTTGTGATATTTTGAAGATGCGATAAGGAGTGCCTGGGTGGCTCAGTCGGTGAAGTGACCGACTCTTAATTTTGGCTCAGGTCTTGGTCTCACGTTTGGTAAGTCTGAGCCCATTGGGTTCTACATTGACAGCATGGAGCTTGCTTAGGATTCTCTCTTTCCCTGTCTCTCTGCCCCTCCCCCCCTCTCAAAATAGATAAACTTAAAAAAATATACAATAAAAGCTGTATTAGTTTGGGGGAAAAGAATATAATCATTAAAAGTACTTTCTAGTGAGTTCTGTAGTTTTTCTCGTATGTATACGTGTGTGTATGTATATGTATGTATGTGTGTGTATATATGTGCATTTATACATGTAATAGACTATTATTCAGCCTTAAAAAATAAGGAACTTCTGCCATTTTTGATGACAACATGGATAAACTTGGAGGGTATGATGCCAAATGAAATAAGCCAGTGAGAAAAAGACAAATACTGCATGGTATCACTTATATATGGGATTTCAAAAAAAAGACAAAGAAGTTAGACTCATGGAAGCAAAGAATAGAATAATGGTTTCCAGGAGCTTGGAGACTGGGGAAATGAGATATTGGTCAAAGGTTACCAACTTTCAGTTATAAGATGAATGACTTCTGAGGATCTACTGTATAGCATAGTGACTATAGTTAATAATGCTGTATTGTATACTTGAAATTTGCTAAGATTTGCTAAGAGAGTAGATCTTAAGTGCTCTAAACACACACACATACAAAGTATAACTATGTGAGGGATGGTTGTGTTAATTAGCTTGACTGTGGCAAACATTTCACAATGTGTACATATATCAGATCATGTTGTACACTATATATATATATTTATATATATTAATTATATAATTAATTAATAATAATATATATTATATATATTTATATATATATATTTATTAATTATACTTCAGTAGAGCTGAAAAAGGTGAAGAGAGGAAGACAGCATCCAGGTTCTAAGCCTGATAGCATTCATTAACACATATCTGGGAACAAATAGATCCTGCTATCATCTGGGGTTTAGAGGAGCCCTTGAGAGATTGACACCAGGTATACTTGGAAGGTGCCTGGAGCAGAGGGGACATACAAGTTCAGAGAGAGGAGAGGGAATGGATTTGTGACCCTGAGAGACAGATTTGGAGGCTCCCCCCCTTCCTAACTGTGGATCTCAGGCAGTTACGTTGCTTCTCTTTGCTTCAGTTTCTTCATCTGTACATGGGGATAGCACTACCACTTTGTATAGTTCTTGTGATAAATTAATAACACAGTGCTTGGCACACAGTAGGTGCCAAATTATTTCTATTTTGTTTCAAAAAGCACACCATTTGCTCATGTCTGGCCCTGTATACAGTCTGAATATCCTCTTAGTAACACTTCTTTCATGTGATAGATGCCATTTCTGGAAATCCTTAGGGCTCAAACCTTCCTCTGTTCATGTTTTCTGGTTGTCACAAATAATCTCTGTCTTTCTCTCAAACTTCTCAGACACCCTTTGGCCCTCACATTGTTTGCTTCAGACCAGAAAAAATGGTCTCGGATTTATTTGTTTAACAAATATTTTTGGGGCTCGTACAATGTGCCAGCACTAGGGGTAGAGCAGTGAGTAAAACATGAAAATTCTTGTCCTTATAGAGCTTTTACTCCAGGAGAGGAGGATGGAAAGGCAAGTAGAGCATATGAGTTGTCAGGTGATCAAAAATTGCTAAGTAAAAAAAAGAAGGGCAAGAAAAGAGATAGGGACTCATGTGTGTGTGTGTGTGTGTGTGTGTGTGTGTGTGTTGGGGGGAGATGGGTTTTCATTGCTCATAGAGCTATATGGGGGACAAGGAGCTCTGGGCTTCTTGTGCTGACAGAAAAAAAAGAGTTATAAGTATTCTGGGGTTGGTCTTGATTGTTTCGAGGAAGATAATGGTGTGAAATGGGAGGGTTGGGGAGTTGGTGGGTTGGGATCTTGTCAGAAATATTAACAGTCCCCTCTTGGTTCCTGCCAAAGGCAATGTGGAAGAGAATGTGAGGAGAACTTTCTTGATCTTATCTGGAGCTTGGAACCAGTTGGTGGGCTTCCCTTTTGATTCCCTCTGTCAGGCAGTGGGGATTTTGTAAATGTTGACTTCTTGGGACTCAGTCACTGACAAGCATTTGAAGAGAGAGGGAGAGGGAGAGAGAGAGAAGAGAAGCAGAAGGAACCTCAGATGTTACCTTCAAGGAGCCCATCCTGTTCCTTTGGAACACAAGAGATTAGTAGAGAATCTGATATAGTTCTTCAGAGGATGACTTCCTAGTCCTCTTCCTAGAGCAACTATCCTAAGGTATCATACCAAGAAATATTGGTAAGAAAATATTTAGCAAACATGGCAGAGTGGAGGGGGCATTGGCTGAGAGAGAATCTGTGTTCTCTAGGCTGCCTGACTCTTGGGCTGCTGCACTACCCCTCCAAATCTGTTTCTTTTTTTTCTTCTCTATAATGAGGAGGCTGGCCTCTAACATCCATTCCCGATACAGAATTCCATGACTGTAAGAAGAAGTTGGAATTTTATCTCTGTTGTTGGAGTTTTCAGTAGAAAATAGAGGGCTTTAGAGCATAGATAAGAGTTTTCATTTATTTTTTCTTTTCAGTTGATTTTGGAAGAAAGGGCCTCAGGAAAGGAAGAGTTGGCTTTTGTTTTTGGTTTAGAGGTAGATTACATTTCTTGGATCTTAGCCAAACGTAACAGAGTGGATCTTTCAAAGAGTGAGAAAAATTTGGCAGAATTGCTGCCTTGATGAAGAAAGCTTTTCCACTCAGTTTTCTGGAGGAGGGAGAGAAAAATCCTGGGAAACCAACTTAAATGCCCCCATTGGGAAGATGCCTAGTCCCTCTACATTGAATTAGATGCTCCCTCCTCTGTTTTCACAGAAAAGTAAGGAACAAGTTGGAGCCAAGGGATAGCAGAAAGGCAAATGACCCCACAGAAGAGTGGCAGTGCATATAAGATGAACATTTAGGACGTGTGTGATTAATGAACAAATAAATGAAAGAATGAAAGCAAGTTAAGACCAACCAATAGGTAAGAGAAAATGGGGAAATCAGAAAACTTGACAAAATGTGGTTTATGAGAATTTAGAAAAGGAGTTATCCCCAGGACCCAACATAGCTTCACCAAGGACTGGTCTTGCCAGTAATCTCACGGGTAGGGTCTTCAGACTTGTTGGTTGGAGGATGGCTGTGGACAGAATCTATGTCAATTTCAGAAAAAATCAATTAAAGTCCCCCTTGTTTGTTTGTTTGTATTGCTTGAGATGGTGAAATGCAGACTCGATCATACTGTTAGGTTAATTTCAGCTGGTAGAAATAACTTCATTCAAATAGTGTTGATTATGCCATTTTTCTTCCTGGAATGAGGTATCAAGTTGGGCCCGACTATTCAACTTTTTTTTTAATGATTTATTTTGAAATAATTATAAATTCACAAGAAGTTATAAAAAATGTATAGAAGCATGTATGTTTCATTCTGTTTCTTTCATTGATAACATTTTGTATAACTATAATATGGTATCACAACCAGAAAATTGGTGTTGGTACAATCCACAGAATTTATTCATATTTTACCCAGTGTTACATGTGAGTGTCTTTGTGTGTGTGTTTCTGTGTGTATGTGTAGACTGTGCAAATTTATTACATGTATAATTACATGTATAAGTTAAATGTATAACATTTTCATACAGGTTTTTGAGCATAAGTTTTAATTTCTGTGGGATATATGCCCAAGGATGCACCTGGTAGGCTATAGGATAATTATATATTTAGTTTTAACAATTTAGCAAATTATGGGGAACCTGAGTGGTTCAGTCAGTTGAGTGTCCAACTCTTGATTTTGGTTTGGGTCATGATCTCATGGTTGTGGGATCAAGCCTCATGTTGGGATCCATGATGAGTAGGGAGCCTGCTTGGGTTTCTCTCTCTTTCTCCCTTAGCCCCTCTCCCCTGCTCACATGAGCTCTCTCTCTAAAATAACTATAATAAAAAAAGCAATTTAACAAATTACTATCCAAAGTGGCTGTACCATTTTACATTCCCATCAGCAATGTATGAGTGGCCTGGCTTCTAGGATTTAGTATTATTACTATTTTTAATTTTAGCCATTCTGATATGTGTATAATAATACCTCGCTGAGGGTTTTTTTTGTTTTTTGTTTTTTTTTTGCTGAGGTTTTAATTTGCATTTTCCTAATGGCTAAGATGTTGAACATCTTTTCACATGTGTATTTACTTACTCTCTGTATATACTTTTCAGTTAGATTTTTGTTCATGTCTTTGTGCATTTTCTAATTGGATCGAATTGGATTATTTGTTTCTTATTGTTGAATTTTGGGACTTCTTTTTTTTTCAAGACACTATTAAATCATTTATTGATTGCACATGATAATGGACAATACACAAGCTTTAATCCCATCTATAATTTTATCTGATACCATAATTCAATTTAGATATATTGCATAGGATGTGCCAACAATCATATTAATAACCAAATAAACTCCAGGACTTTGCTTGGGTGACCCTTTTAACGGTGAACTCCAGGTCACAACACTTTAACTGTCAGTTCAACCACACCAATGTTTGTGGAGACAATGGCTTCTGTGCCCAAGCAGGTTGCAAATAAATTTCAAATGGAACCTGGCATCACCCTGATGGAATTCTAACTTCACACTGTTGGGGTAGTTTACCAAGATGGCTTCAGAGTAGACTAACTTTACACAGCACATTTTAAAAAAGACACATTTATTCAGCGTCATGATCAGACTATTACATTTAGCAATCAACAGCATGGGTGCAAAAAAAATCTACATTAAAACCCTTTGTTGGAATGCTTTACACTTTGCACAGAACAGAAGCTAAAATAACCTGTTATACAATTAGTCACAAATACAGTCCTCGAGTTTTTTGCCCATACACATGAGTATTGTCTAACACATGTCTTCTTTGTAGCAGCTAGGCCCTGCCACCACTGTGCTTGGCTGAGTTCACAAATCTGTTGTAACCTGTAGCTTTTCTGTCACTTCTCTGGCTCTCCTCTCCTGCTAAGCTTTGTGTCCTGGCAGTAATTAAAACCTTCTGCCACTGCCATAGCTACTGCTGCTGCTGGAACCGCCTTAGCCACCTTGGTTTCGTGGTTTGGCAAAGTATTGGCCTCCACCACCATAGGGGCCAGAGCTTCTGCCTCCAAAATTTCCTCCTTTCATGGGTCCAAAATTTGAAGATTGATTGTTGTAATTGCCAAAATCATTATAGCTTCCACCACCTCCAAAGTTGCTTCTATCGTTAGCAAATCCGTTATAGCCATCCCCACTGCCACCATATCCACCACCACCTCGACTGCCACCAAAGCCACCTCGCCCACTGAAGTTTCCTCCATGGCCAAAGTTGTCATTCCCACCAAAACCACCTCCACAACCACCACCGAAGTTCCCAGAACCACTTCCACCTCTTTGGCTGGAAGAAGCACTAGCCATCTCTTGCTTAGATAAAGCTTTCCTTACTTCACAGTTGTGGCCATTCACAGTATGGTATTTTTGAATGACAATCTTGTCTACAGAGTCATGGTCATCAAATGTTACAAAGGCAAAGCCTCTCTTTTTGCCATTGCCTCGGTCTGTCATGATTTCAATCACTTCAATTTTCCCATACTGTTCAAAATAATCTCTTAGATGATGTTCTTCAGTGTCTTCTTTAATGCCACCGACAAAAATCTTTTTCACAGTTAAGTGGGCACCAGGTCTTTAAGAATCTTCTCTCGAGACAGCCCTCTTTGGTTCTTCAACTCTTCATCCACCTTGTGTGGCCTTGCATTCATGGCTGCATCCACCTCTTTCCACAGTGGCATAGGTGACAAACCCACAGCCTCTGGAGCACTTGGTGTTTGGATCTCTCATTACCACACAGTCCGTAAGCGTTCCCCACTTACAGGGAAGCTCAAAATGGCTCCTCAGACTCTCATCGGTTGTTTCAAAACTCAAACCTCCGATGAAAAGCTTCCGCAGCTGTTCAGGCTCTTTGGGAGACTCTGACTTAGACATGACGGCAGTGGGAGGGGAGACTTTCACGATGCTTACTCAGCGACATCCACGGGTGGAAAGGAGTAATCTTGAGACTTCTTTATATATTCTAGAAACCAGTCCTTTATCAGACACCTGATTTGCAAATATTTTCTCCCAGTGTATGATTGATCTTTGTAATCCTCTTAACAGTGTCTTTTACAGAGCAGAAGTTTTACATTTTGATGAGGTGCAATTTATCAAGTTTTCCTTTAGTGGATCATGCTTTTGGTGTCAAATCTAAAATTTCTTCACCTAATCATGAAGATGTTCTTCCATTTAATTTGTAAAAGTTTTATCATTTTATGTTTTACATCTATGTCCATAATCCACTACAGGTTAATATGTTCAACTTAAAATTTTTTGGTAATATTTATTTATTTTTGAGAGAGAGAGAGAGAGAGAGAGAGAGAGTAGTGGGGGGGGGGGGGCAGAGAGAGAGGAAGACACAGAATTCAAAGCAGGCTCCAGGCTCTGAGCTGTCAGCACAGAGCCTGATGTGGGGCTCAAACACACAAGCAGTGAGATCATGACCTGAGCCAAAGTCGGATGCTCAGCTGACTAAGCCACCCAGGTGCCCCAATACATTCAACTTTAAAGTCAAAGAGGTTGAAAATATGGTAGGTATGCAGGTGATACAAGCCCCCAAGATAAAATTTATAAGCATGCCATATCAGAGTTTAGTGTGATGGTTGAGAATGTGGGTTCTAGAGCCAAGCTGCTTGGTTTTAAATGCCTGCCCTACCTGGGAGCCCTAGGGAACTATGGTAAACTCTGTCTTAGTTTCTGTATCTGCAGAATGGGATTAATGAAAGTATTTGCCTTAGATGGTTGTTTTGAGAACTTACTGGGATAATACACGCAGAACACTTAGAACTATACTCAAAGAAATGCTGCCTATTATGCAAAATTTGGGTAGTTACAGGGAAGACAGGTCCAAGTAGGGAGCTCATGTGAAAAAAAATGTTTGTATAGACAAAAAAGTGGAGAGGTTAACTTAACTTACTTGCAATTTTTAACTTAAATATTTGTACAATTTTTGTTCATTGATATATGCTTATAAACATATGTCTTCATCCTGAAATAGCAAAGTTTGCACAGGATCAAAATAACAAGGAATTTAAATCCATTCAGTGAAAACAAGAGTCCCTTGTTTACAACTGTATAGATTCTCAAATGCATTTTTTTCATATTCTTGTTGACATTTTACAAAGCAAAGTCACTGTTTTAGATTATCAACTATGAGAAAATGGTCACGATTTCCATGCAAGTAAAATAGCCCAGCAGTAGGGTAAAAGGGCATCACCAGAGTTCATAGTTGTAGCCTGATATGGGGGGTCATGTAGATTCTCAGCCTCTCATAGTGGGGACTTCTGGGCCCCAGCCCTTGGTACCACTAACAGAATGCTGTTGGGGCATGGATCTTTCTTATGGTCTCTATCTTCACTGAAAATGAGGAAATGAGAGAGATGTTGATATAGGAGGGTTGACTAGGTGGAGAAAGAGGTTCCTGGAAGTGAGAGGAAGAAGCTATTACAAATATTAGGCATTAAAAGAGAGAGGACAGAGGAAGTGAAGAGCTCCTGAGATTACTAGAAAGAGGTGGTCTTCCCTTGGACTGGTCATTACTTTGCCAGGAAGCAGCTGAGGGGCACTGGGCAATTCACCCACTCTCTCTGTGCCTGGGTTTCCTTTTCTGCCTCATCATGAAAAGAGTGTCTACCCCACACACTTCATGGGCTGTTATCCATTTACATGAAAGTTCTTTAAGCAAAACATAAATATATGACATTGTTTTATTTCATTGTGGACCAAATAGACATATATTTTTGTTCATTCTTGTTCTGGAGTACACCTTAAGAATTAGCACAGTCTCCCTCTCCTGCTCTCTCGGTCTTAGATTTTTTTGGTTCCCCTCTCCACCGTATTAGCAGTGTCTCAGCAGTGCGCTGTGGCTGGCTTTACCAGAGATGCTCTTTTGTGTTAGTAACTGCTACACCATGTTTCTAGTTAGATCATTAAGCTCACTCTCCTCTCCTAACTCTGTAATGTAGGAAACCGACCCAGATTATTTACCCTATGCCTTGCTACTTCTCAGATGTCTTTGTGCCTAAAAAAACACAGGCCCTAAGTCTACCCAAGGAAACAAGCTTGAATTTGTCTTAAAGAATAGATATATGAATATTAGTTTAATCAACATTATGAAATACAAATGTAGATTCACATTACTCACAGTTCTAGTGAAAACTGTGCATGTGCACATGTGGAGTAGTTTGAAGAGAAGACAGTTTTTTTTAAGTACTGTAAATTTGTCTATTTTTGCAGAAAACAGGAGAATATTTTTTAGGGTTTGCTATTATGAGGGTTATGATCATCATTGCCTTCAATTTTTAACTATGTGTGTAATCAATGGAAGTATTTTTAGATACATTCACAGTTTTACACTAAAAATGGAAAGGTAAAGAATTAGTCCTTTGGGAGATATTTTGTAGGGAAAAATCTAGTGACCACAAAGTCCCTAAATTAAGTATGAAAACATGGGAGAAAATTTCTAATAGTGGGCCATATAAAGACCTTGGAATAATCTCAAGTTTTCTTAATTTAAATACTTACTTGTTATTCATATTTTATTCCCCATTGCAACCTCATCAAGTTTAAGAAATAGAGTCATATGTGTATCAGGAGAAGAGAAATATATATATATATGTTATTTTTTTCATGATTTGAGGAAGCACTAGGAAGACTGTCTTCTATCATTAGAAATCTACCATTAGAGAACTATTCTTTGGGGAGTACCAGCTCTCCAGGAGGGAGACATATTAAGCTGCTGTCAATCAAGGGATGCCTGGGTGGCTCAGTTGGTTGAGCATCCAACTTCGGTTCAGGTCATGATCTCACAGCTCGTGAGTTCGAGCCCCGCGTCAGGCACTGTTCTGACAGCTCCGAGCCTGGACCCTGCTTCGGATTCTGTGTCTCCCTCTCTCTCTCTGCCCCTAACCCACTCACATTCTGTCTCTGTCCCTCTCAAAAATAAATAAACATTAAAAAAAATAAAAAGCTGCTGTCAATCAAGAACACATGTACAAGCCACATAGGATCATCATGAAACATAGGGTCTAAATTCAGATGGAGCTAGGATTTAATTTGGCTTTGGCACTTACTAGCTGTGAGATTCTGGGAAAACTATACTTACCTTCTCTGAGTCCCAATTTCTTCACCTATAAAGTGGGATTAATAAAAATGAAAGACCCAATTTTAACGAGCTGATATATTTGAAGATTCCAATACAATACTTAGTTTAAAGTAGGCTCTTAGTGCATGGCAATGATAATTATCAGTAATAGCAGCAATTTAGAATATTTAGTTCAGACTGGGGCTTGCTTAGCTTTGGGGGTACATGAAGACATTAAAGAGGTATACAGATTTAGATAATTTTAAGGGAGTCAATTTCCAGATTCTACGTTTCTGTACATAAACACTTTTTCTGTACTCATCTGCTTGCAAATACACCTGCCTCACGTTGCTTCTCCTTTTCCATCTTTCCTTTTACAATTTCCCTTATTCTGCCTTTTAAGAAAGAGGCATATTTTTCATATCATACAATGGTACATTGCCACTGGTGAAGAAAGCTCTGGGATGCCAAGCAAAGGCAACTTAGTCTATAGGTATTTGAGAGCTTCCATTAATCAAAATGGAACCATAATCCAAACATAATAGGGCACCATGTCTTTCCCTGTCCTATGCTTATGCTTATCTCTGTTAAAGGCCAAGCATAACTGTTATGGAGTGAATGTTTGTGTCCCCCTCCCCCCCAAAATTCATATGTTAACATTTTAACCCCCAATATGATGGTATTAGGAGGCAAGGAATTTGGGAGATAATTAGGTCATGAGGATGGAGCCTTCGTGAATGGGATAAGTGCCCTTGTAAGAAGAGATATGCAGGTTCCCTCTTTGCTCTCTGACAAGGAAAGGATGGCATCTGCAAACAGGGCATCTGCAAAGGATGGGCCCTCCTCAGACACCAGATCTTCTGTGATCTGGCCTTCCTGGCCTTCAGGACTGTGAGAAATTAATGCTTCTTGTATAAGCCACACAGTCTATGGTAATTTGGCAGAGCATCCTCAACTGGCTAAAACGATACCATAAACAGGTGTGCTGGCTGCTGACATATATTTAGATGTGTTGCTTTCAAGTATATTATGGATTAGGTGAGGGCTGGGTGGATAATGGCTTTTTTTTTTGGTCTTCACTACTGGCAAAGAAGATATTGTTCTTGAGGAAAGACTCCCTTGAGAATGGAGCAAAAAGAACATCTCTTGGAAATATTGACGATGGCAGCATGTTATTCACTCAGGTGACAAACTCATGATAGGTTTCTGTACTTCAGCTATCTATCTATCTTGAAATGTTCAAGATTTGTAAAAAGCATCCTGAGAAATGCCAATCTGCTATGAGCTGTACTCTCTGCAATTTTAGCATCTCAGTAATGAGGATGGGTTCAGTGAATACTCTGATTTATCTGCATATTAGTCTCATCTCAATAGTATGATTTGCATGATTACAAGATGAAAAGACCCACAATTTCTTCCAACATACCAATGTTGTCTTTTATATTGAGAAACATGTATTAGAGGCAAGTTAGTGTTTTGTATTTTCTTGAATATTTATTCAAATTAATAGGAAAAACATTTTCATTGATTTTTGCCAAAAGTTAGCAAAATATGAACTCCATAATCATTTTTATGCAGTTACCAGTCTCCTGCTCGCTGTCACTCATCAACAACTTTTCTGCTTATTTATTAAATCCTACCATGTACTTATTAGGAATATTAGTTAGCTCTGACTGCCATAACAAAATGCCACAGACAGGATGGCTTAACCAACAGAAGTTTGTTTTTTCAGAGTGTCCTCACATGGTGAAGACAGAAAACTCTGGTGTCTTTTCCTTTTCTTATAAAGACACACATTGGATTAGTGCACCACCCTTATGACCTCATTTAGCCTTTATCACCTCCTCACAGGCCCTGTCTTCAGATACATTGGAGGTTAGGGCTTAGATACAGGAATACAGGGGTGGGGGTGATGGGGAGGGGTATGTACCCAATTCAATCCATAACATTAGGTTTAACTTAACAGGAATATAATTTTTTTAATGTTTATTTATTTTTGAAAGAGGGAGACGGAGTGAGAACAGGAGAGGGGCAGAGAAAGGGAGACAGAATCCAAAGCAGGCTCCAGGCTCTGAGCTGTCAGCACAGATCCTGATGCAGGGCTCGAACCCACGAACTGTGAGATCATGACCTGAACTGAAGTTGGATGCTCAACGGACTGAACCACCCAGGTGCCTCCATTTATTTATTTATTTATTTATTTATTTATTTATTTATTTATTCATTTCCCTATGCAAGACTCACCAAGGCTCTCTTCTTGCTGGTGTGATAACCAGAAATATTAAAAATATTTTTTAAATGTTTTATTTTATTTTTGAGAGAGAGAGATTGAGAGAGACAGAATGCAAGCAGGGGAGGGGCAGAGAGAGAGGGAGACACAGAATCAGAAGCAGGCTCCAGGCTCCAGGCTCCAAGCTGTCGGCATGGAGCCTGATGTCGGGCTCGAACTCACGAACCGTGAGATCATGACCTGAGCCAATGTCGGACGCTTAACGGACTGAGCTAGCCAGGCGCCCCCAGAAATATATTTTTTTAATTTAAGTTTATTTATTTATTTTGAGAGAGACAGAAACAGCACGAGAGGGGGCAGGGCAGAGAGAGAGAGAGGGAGAAAGATGCCCAAGCGGGCTGTGCACCATCAGTGCAGAGCCCAACGTAGGGCTTTAAGTCACAAACTGTGACAACATGACCTGAGGTGAAACCAAGAGTCGGAGGCTTAACCGGCTGAGCCACCCAGGTGTCCCCAACCAAAAATATTTTAGATCAGGGGTCGGCCAGGTGCCTCCTTTAAAAAAAAATTGTTTTAAAATGTTTATTTTTGAGAGACACAGAGTGGGAGCGGGGGAGGAGCAGAGAGAGGGTAACGTAACAGGAATATAATATAATATAATATAATATAATATAATATAATATAATATAATATAATATGTTGCAGATTATAGTCTAAATAATGTTCTCAACAATCCTTAGTGTACTTTTGTAAGCTTGTATTTATTAGTGACTGGGTCTCTTCCCTTCCTGTCAATTTACATAAAATATTTAAACTGTACTCTTAAAAGTAGACCACCTATTTAGGTTCAAAGACAAGTCAAAATTTTCCCCAGATGCAAATCTAGTATAAAATGACCCAAGATTTAGAAAAACAGTTTGATTTAATTAGTATTAATATCTCCCTTTCAGATGTTGATATACTGTGAAATTCTGCCTTTAATTATATAAACATCATTGACTTCCACCAACGTTGGGAAGAAATCATTAATGTACAAATATAAAATACCCTCCAGTGTCTGTGTCATTTCTTCCCATTAATTGCAACAGTTAGATCAAAATTTTCAAATATACAGAAGTATCTAATTCATTTTTTCATGCTTGATGCCTAGAAGTGCAAATACATCTTTGATGATTGATGAATGACTAATTAACAAATATGTGAATGAATGATCTCCCCAATCAACTAGCTTATTTGACTTTCTCTCTTTTTAAAAAATTTATTTAAATTCATGTTCGTTAACATACAGTGTAGTATTGGGTTCAGGAGTAGAATTTAGTGATTCATCACTTACATATGACACCCAGTGCTCATCCCAACAAGTGCCCTACTTAATGCTCCTCACCTATTTAGCCCGTCCCCCCACCTACCTCCCCACCAGTGACCCTCAGTTTGTTCCCTGTATTTAAGAGTCTACTATGGTTTGTCTCCTTCTCTGTTTTTATCTTATTTTTCCTTCCTTCCCCATGTTCATTTGTGTCTGACTTTTTGTCATATCTTTACTACACACTTTGAGATGACCTAAAAAAAATGAAATGTGACATTAGCATGTAAGTGTTTGTTCACAGTCAAGGAGAAAAGTCCTAAAATGCACAATTTGCAATTTTGTTTTTAACTCTACTTTTATATATTTTAGCTCCATGAGCAAGATGCCTCTAAGTAAAAGATGAACAGTATAATCAATAGTCACGTAATAAGTCTTGAGTAAAATTTTTTTTTCATACTTCCTAGAAACTGAGAAAATGCAGAACTCTAGAGACTCGGTAATAGTAGTTTGGTCTGGCTTGTTTTTTTGGGTAGGCAGTTTCCAATTCTCCCTTTTCAAGAAAATAGAGGACCTAACCAACTTGTCATCAGATAATGAAAATATTTTTTTGATAATAGATCACTCTGCACTTTTTGACTTATAACTAAGAAGGCGTCCAAGTAAAAGAGTGACATTTCCATGAGAAAATGCCTAACATCCTCATTACTGATTTAATAGAACAAGTTTTCTTGGGGCTTATGTCTATAAAAGTGAAAAATAGGAAAAGAATGGCTGCTGAATTCTGTCTCATTTCAACAATAACTAACAGCCAAAGATACATGAACTTATTTAAAAAGATTCATTTATTAATTTTTATTGATTTTCAAATAAAACTTTACTTGCTATGTTTGATAATTATTTCTCAAAATACATTACATATTTATGTTGCTTTGGTCCATTGTGTACTCAAAATCATTGTTGAGATAAGTCAACCCAGAAACCTTTAAAAAACTTAGAACTTTGTGGTCATGCAAAATTGCAGTGTTTAAATTTCAGCCCAAAGACAATTATTTTTTTATTGTAGTGAATTTAATAGAGTGATCAGTTAAAATCTTTCAAATACAAAAATCTATTGCATTACATTACATTTCTTTTTTTGGGAAATATGAGATCAAGGAGAAAAAGGAATGACATATATTCTCTAATAGTCAAAAAAGAGCTTGTCTGTGGATTTTTAAATGAGTAAGGATGGGTATCAAATTACTTTGGCATTTAGAGTTTATTGGATGCAAACTATGATGTAAGTTTTATTTAAAAGTCAGGGGTGCCTGCGTTGGCTCAGTTGGTTAAGCATCTGGCTTCGGCTCACGTCATGATCTCATGGTTCACGAGTTCGAGCCCAACATCAGGCTCTGTACTGAGCGCTCAGAGCCTGGAGCCTGCTTTGGATTCTGTGTCTCCCTCTCTCTCTGCTCCTCCCCCACTCATGTTCTGTGTTCTTTATCTCTCAAAAATAAATAAACATTAAAAAAATGAAAAAAATCAATATCTGTAGCATGCTAGAAAATACTATTTTGAAGCTATTCAAATTTGTGATGAAAAAGTTTAGATGTCTATCTGAAAATGTGCAAGGGGATTCATAACTTTTCAAAATTCTTTTAGGAGGTAGGAGAGAAAAAAATTGGAGGACCACTGATTTAATGTGTCAAGTCTTTACAATTTTAACAATAGATGATGATGGACTTCATGGGGAAGAAGTGGACAGAAATATTTAGAGCATAGAGAAAAGCAGACCTAGGTGTGCTGTTGACATGAGCTGTAGTGACAGAAAAGTAGAGCTGGAGAAATAATTACCAAAAAAAATGCACCCAGTTCCCAAAGTTCTGAATTTCTGAGACATGATCTCATCTATTATTGATGAGATTTTGCAAAGGGGATTTATGTTGAAACTGGTTCTCTTTTCTGAGGGATTTAATTAGGTTGGAGACCAGTTCTCCATTATCATACCCATGATTACTATGTGCCTGGGACTGTGTTAAGTGCCAGAGACACAAAGATGAACATAAAAAGAAGGTCTCTCAAGGCGTGTTCAGCATAGAAGAAAACTGGAAATTAATTGAAGTTGGAAGTCACTGAATATGTGCTTTGAGTGCTTTTCATTTATATCCCATGTTTCTCCATACAAAATATTTGAAGTGGGTGTCATATGAGTTGTTTAAAGAAGATGGTGATGGATTTGTGATAATTATAACAACTCCTTATATGTGTGTAGTGTTTTATAGTTTATAAGGTGATTTCACGTAAGATAGCTTACTTGATGTTAACAACAACCCTTTGTGGCAGACAAGACCTGTGTTATTACTCTCACTTTATTTATTTATTTTTAATGTTTAATATTGAGAAAGAGAGAGAGAGAAAAAAAGCACGAGTTGGGGAGGGGCAGAGACACTTAACCGATTGAGCCACCCAGGTGCCTCTTATTCTCACTTTAGAGATCAGAACACTATGGCTTAGAAGGATTAAGTTTTGACCACATCACACTGTGTGGCTACTAAATGGCAAAATAGGGGGTGCCTGCATGGCTCAATCAGTTGAGTCTGACTTCAGCTCAGGTCATGATTTCACAGTTCTGTGAGTTTGAGCCCTGCATTGGGCTCTGTGCTGACCGCTCAGAGCCTGCAGCCTGCTTCAGATTCTGTCTCTCTCTCTCTCTCTCTCTCTCTCTGCCCCTCCCCTGCTCATGCACCATCCCTCTCTCTCTCTCTCAAATATAAATAAACATTAAAAAAATGTTAAATGACAGAATAGGATGGAACTCAGGCACTTTAGGCTCGTAGAAGTTTTTGGCACTTTGCAGCCTGAGTCACTGAGTTTCTTCTTCTGCACATTGGAAAAGACAGTCCCCTTTGGGCCTCATCTGTTCTGACACATCATGCTATTGTACCAAGTCTACAAGGCCCTGAATGCTCTTTTACCTGGGCTGTTTCTCAGGGTTGTTTATGTAGCTGGTAACCTGCAGAGATCAGGTAACAAGCACCCCGAGGTATAAGCTGAGCTTACTGTTTGCTATAAAAGTATATTTTTCTCAAACTCAGTTACGATAGAAGCCCACTGCATACTATTATCCATCTGAGCCCATCATGTTGCCCTATGGGTTTTGAGGCCAATTGTAACCTAGGCAAGTGTACCGACAAAGAAACTCAAATATATACTCACAAATATAAACTCATGCTTCTTACTGTGCTGTAAGTGATCAAGTCCTTTGTTTTTGACCTACGAGCTTTGTGTCTTCTGCCAGCATCCACGAAATAGTATCTGAGTAACTGATCAGTTTGTACTAATTAAAATCCAGTTTAAAATCTAATCTTAGACCTGACAAGACAATGACACAACTTGCTTGAGAATGTTTGAGGACCATGTGTGAGGATGTGTAAAGTATGATGTGCCTCCTATGGGGCTTCAAATGGGGTGTATCCCCAGAGTCTGTATGTTTTATGCTTGTAGTGATGTCTCTGGTACTTTGTCTCACAGGATCCCCCTTAGGATCTCTTGTAGGGCTGGTTTAGTGGTGACAAATTCCTTCAGTTTTTGTTTGTTTGGGAAGACCTTTATCTCTCCTTCTATTCTAAATGACAGACTTGCTGGATAAAGGATTCTCGGCTGCATATTTTTTCTGTTTAGCACACTGAAGATCTCGTGCCAATCCTTTCTGGCCTGCCAAGTTTCAAAAGAGAAATCAGTCACGAGTCTTATAGGTCTCCCTTTATATGTGAGGGTACGTTTATCCCTTGCTGCTTTCAGAATTTTCTCTTTATCCTTGTATTTTGCCAGTTTCACTATGATATGTCGTGCAGAAGATCGATTCAAGTTACGTCTGAAGGGAGTTCTCTGTGCCTCTTGGATTTCAATGTCTTTTTCCTTCCCCAGTTCAGGGAAGTTCTCAGCTATAATTTCTTCAAGTACCCCTTCAGCACCTTTCCCTCTCTCTTCCTCCTCTGGGATACCAATTATGCATATATTATTTCTTTTTAGTGTATCATTTAGTTCTCTAATTTTCCCCTCATACTCCTGGATTTTTTTCATCTCTCTTTCTCTCAGCTTCCTCTTTTTCCATAACTTTATCTTCTAGTTCACCTATTCTCTCCTCTGCCTCTTCAATCCGAGCCGTCGTCGTTTCCATTTTGTTTTGCATTTCGTTTAAAGTGCTTTTCAGCTCCTCGTGACTGTTCCTTAGTCTCTTGACCTCTGTAGCAAGAGATTCTCTGCTGTCCTCTATACTGTTTTCAAGCCCAGCGATTAATTTTATGACTATTATTCTAAATTCACTTTCTGTTATATTATTTAAATCCTTTTTGATCAGTTCATTGGCTGTTGTTATTTCCTGGAGATTCTTCTGAGGGGAATTCTTCTGTTTGGTCATTTTGGATAGTCCCTGGAGTGGTGAGGACCTGCAGGGCACTTCCCCTGTGCTGTGGTGTATAACTGGAGTTGGTGGGTGGGGCCGCAGTCAGACCTGATGTCTGCCCCCAGCCCACCGCTGGGGCCACAGTCAGACTGGTGTGTGCCTTCTCTTCCCCTCTCCTAGGGGCGGGATTCACTGTGGGGTGGCGTGGCCTGTCTGGGCTACTTGCACACTGCCAGGCTTGTGGTGCTGGGGATCTGGCGTATTAGCTGGGGTGGGTAGGCAAGGTGCATGGGGGCCCAGAGTCTGAATTCAAGAATCCGAGAGTCAAGAAAGAGACCTGTCAAAAGGAAGCTGGCAAAAATTGTCACACACTTATCTAGAAACAGGCATACACAGAACAGACTAGGTCCAAGAGATTTGTTGGTACTGTGGCAGGCTTGGTATTTTACATATGTTATGGTGTCAGACTGTGTAACCCCAATGTGCAAAAATGTAATATCATTGCTCTGTCATGAAATTTAACTTTGCTTTCTGGTTCTAATCTCCCAGTGGTAGATCATGGAAACTTAGAAAGGAGACAGTTGCTCCAAGGTTGAACTCAGACTCCCTTCCTCCTTGTTCTTCATGGTGGTGGAGTGGAATAAGGTAAATTCAGGCTAAGGTACCTTCTGTCTCTGCTGGCCTCTGCTGAGGTGTGATTCATCCCCTCCAGTCTTGGGCATCTTGTCTCCTCTTGCCCCATGGACAGTGGTACTGCTGGCCCCTTTGTTGCCTTCAGTTGTGACATTCATATACTCTGTGTTCTCCTCTGTCAGGGACCCCTTCTGGTCCAAGTACCCTCTCCCAGCACGTAGTTCCTTTTCGTTCCATTTCTTGTGCCCTGCTGGGGTATGTGGGCTCTCTGAGGCCCATCTGCTTGGCTGTTTGCTTCTGTCATTGCTCATCTATCACTCATGTGCCATGTTGGGCTTAGGGTTTCCCTAGGAAGCTTGCATCTCACTAGGATGCTAGGCTCTGGCCCTTTTCTTTTAGACCCCTCCATGAACAGATCTGGGGTTTCTATTTGAATATCAAACTTGCTATCCCCCACATCCCATTTAGGGTATTGGGAATGGAGAGCTGGGGACCGTCTCAGTGTCTTACACATGAATTCTAGTCATATCCTCTGTGATTTCCCCCCATTTATTAAATTTTTAACTAATTTTAATCTACGTTTACATTTTTCTTCCAAAAATGGTTTATGGTATAAGGGTCTCTGAATCCTTGGGGTTTGGACCTTGAGATTTAAAGTTAAGCCTTTGGTATTTAGAAGAAAAAAAACACG
Organism: Panthera onca; assembly: GCF_046562875.1. Taxonomy (NCBI): domain Eukaryota; kingdom Metazoa; phylum Chordata; class Mammalia; order Carnivora; family Felidae; genus Panthera; species Panthera onca. The sequence continues at coordinate 77,920,981 of NC_138340.1, forward strand.
AGAAATCTTTTCTTTCAAACACCTGCCACTCACAATAGAAAGCCATGGCCTGCAGAACAGGGTCTCTGCTATAGAGTTAGCTCATAATCCACAGTTTATGTTCTGCCTGGATGATCCTATCCTGAGGGTGGTAAGTACTGAAGGTACCCACTGGCTGCTGAATAGTAGGTGAAAGGAAAGGGTAACAGGAATTTAAAAGTACAGAGTTGCCCCACTACCATTGGGAAACCATGCATATTTCAAGGATCTTCATCAAGAGACCATGGTGTTCCCAGGATGTTGGCTAATTGAAACTGGTATAAAGAAGCTGCAACCCACTCAAATTACATTGCAACTTGCCAGAAATTAAGTAATGGTTTCCTGGAATTGGAGAGTACGATGCATGCAGTATTTATCTAACACTGTCCTGAAACGTCTGGCCTCAGCTTCTGGAGGGCCAACAGGGTTATTGAGATAGTAATGTCTCTAGAACAGAGAGCAGTTTATCAGTTCATTCAGGAGCCCAGCTTTTGTAGGATGGAGTTGATGGGCTCAGTATGAAAAGCAGGATCCTTTGCTCCAACCCTGAGCTGTTTGAAAACTCAATCTGGATTATACGTCTGGGTTGGGATTCAGGAATTTATATTTTCACAGGCTTCTTCTGGACCATGTTTTGAGATTATACTCATTGAAGTGGCTGAGATAAAAATTAAGTAATTAGTGGCAGTACCATTTTTCTATCCAGGCCAGAGGGTCTAGTATGAGGTCTGTGGTTTAGGGGGGATGGGGAGTCTGTGGGCTCAAGGAAATATGCCAGCCTGCAGCCTAGGACCAGCCTTCTAGACCATGGGCCCCTGGAATGTTCCACTCAAATGGCGCTGAGCTGATGCCTAAGTTTTGTATGGGTTCTTCCCCAGGTTTGACCTCTAGAATGGGTACCCAGCTGTGGACAGCCTTAGGCCTCAGTGGAGCTAGGGGGCAGCTGTTTGAGGGGATGTGAATGGAGCACCGCTGTGTGAACTGAAGTGTCTACTAGTAGTCAGAAGAAGCCTCAAGCAGAGGCCAGGCTGTGGGCAGACCCGGAGTGTAGTCTTTGGGCCATGTACCCCAGCATTCTTGGCATCTGGTGTTCCAGGTGCTTCTGAAGGCATATTTATGAGGTAGGAGAACAGAACATGTCTTATTCAGCAACTCTTTAGCTTTGATTTATAACTTCTAAATATATAGACATATGGTTTCTGGGCCTCTGTGGTATTCTTGCCTCAGTTTCCACAAATGTTTGGGGTTAGACCTGATCTATGCATTCAAATTATTAATGTCTTAGAATTGATTTCTTCTGATCAAGAAACAGTCCTTCAAGCCAAGCCTGGGGGAAGGAAAAATCAGTGAGAAGGAAAAAGAAATGTGACCTCTGGATTGGCCTCATTGTGTAGCCCAGTGAGGGAACAAATCAGGGGAATGCTCTGGGGCAGGATTTGGAAGCCCATCTGCAATCCTCTCCTCTAGAGATGGGGTGGGTCTGGGGGCTGGGTGGGCTGAATTGTCACTCCCAAGGTCATACCAGACCCTGTCATTGCCTATCCTGTATTCCATCTGTGATTGCAAAGCGCTGGTCCCATTCTCTGACTCTCCCTCCCACCCAGTGCATTCCCTGTAGCATCCTGTTTGCTAGGACTATGTAACAGGGTACCATAGACTGGGGGACTTAAGCAAGAGGCATGTATTCTCATATGGTGCTGGAGGCTAGAAGTCCAAGATCAAGGTGTTGGGTTGGTAAGTTCTTCTGAGGGCTGCAAGGGAGAATCTGTTCCATGCCTCTTCCCTGTCTTCTTCTTGTGGTTCGTTGGCCATCTTTGGTGTTCCTTGGCTTATAGACACATCACTCCAATCTCTGCCTTCATCTTTACATGGCCTTCTCCCTATGTGTGTATCTGTGTCCAAATCTCCCATTTCTATAAAGACATCAGTCATACTGGATTTAGGGACCCACCATACTCCAATATGACCTCATCTTAATGTAACTAATTATATCTGTAGTAGCTGTATTTACAAGTAAAGTCATGTGTGGAGGTACTAGGACTTCAACATATAGACTTTGAGGGGCTCCTGGGTGGCTCAGTCAGTTAAGCACCGACTTTGGCTCAGCTCATGATCTCATGGTGCATGGATTCGAGCCCTTGCATCAGGCTCTGAGCCAGAGCCTTCTTCGGATTCTGTGTCTCCGTCTCTCTTTGCCCCTCCCTCACTTATGCTCTCTCTCTCAAAAATAAATAAACATTAAAAATATATATATATAGATTTTGAAAGGACACAAATTAAACCCATAACATACTCCATCTCCAGCAATCTTTCAACACCACTAGGACCTGTAATCTTATCTTGTATGCTTCCCTAATGCCTTCCCCTCTCTCCATATCTAGTGCCAATACCCTAATATCTCATTAAGACTGCTCCTTTGCTTGCTTCCTTGTAGCTCTCACTTTGTTGACTTTCTTGGTTAAACCACAACCCTGGTAAAATCGAGCTCTCCACCTACTTGGTGTTTGATCCCATGAAGCCGAATGTGGCTGGAGAAAAATAACCATGCTGACTCTTCTCATTTTAAATTCATGAACATAAACCCTAAGTTGGCTCTTAATTGCTGTTTGGCAAGCATACTCTCTCCTATATCATCAACTTCCTCCTCTCTATTGGGTCGTTGCTCTCACCACACAAACATATTCGCATTTCTCTCATATTAATTGTATTTTAAAAAACTTTCTTGACCCCACATCTGCCAGGAGCTCTCTCCCAAGCTCTACTATCTCTGCTGCTTTTCATAGCATGGTTCTAGAGTTGTCTATTCCTACTTTCTCCAGTTCCTCTCTTTCCATTCTCTTAAGTTCTATCCCATTGAGTTTATGTACCCCTCCCCAAAGTTCTCATGTCAAGATTACCAAAGACCTTCAAGTTGTGATGTCTAATGGCCCATTTTAGTCTTCATTTTATATGATTTATTAGTGACAATTGACACAGTTGATCACTCTCTCCTTTTGGAAACAACTTTCTTCCCTTGGCTTCCAGGATGCTCTGCTGTTTTCTGCTTGTCTCACTGGCCCACTTTTCTCAGTGTCCTTTGCTGGCACCTCTTCTTCTCTCAGCTTCTGCAATGCCCAGGGCTTTGACTTTGAGCCTCTTGTCTTCTCCATCTACACTTACTTTGGCTGATCTCAGCCAGTGTCATGGATTTAGGTATGACCCAAATCAAGTTTATGTCTCCAGCCTGAATCTTTCCTTTGGACTATAGGCTGATATGCATTGACTTTCTCAGCTTCCCCACTTGGATATCTAATATGTCCCAACTCACCATATCCAAAACTGCAGCCCCAATCTCACCCTCTCTCCTACTGCTCCATCCTTCATTGGGTCAGGCCACCCCAGACTCAGTCTCCTTCCCCTCACAGCTAACAGGGACTTGTGCTGAGCCTCCCTTCAGAGTGTGTCTGGAGTTTGTTGCCTTCTCACTGTACCCACCATGACCACCTGGCACCCACCACCATCACCCTGATGATGGCCTCAGTCTCTGCCTAGCCTCCATCCCTGCAGTCTATTTCCAAGGCAGTGGCCAGAAGGATTTGTGTGACACTTCAGCCAGGTTAGTGCCCCCTCTCCTGAAACACTACAATGGCTCTCCGCTCCATTTGGAGCAAAAGTCCAAGTCCTTACGAGGCCCTACCAGATCTGGGAACCACCACCATGACTTTCCTGACCATCCCTCCTCCTCTTCCCTGGTGTTCCTTCTTCTCCCAGGCTTTTCTCTCTCCTCTTCCTTGAACACACCGAGAACGCACCCTGCCTCTTAGCCTCAGCCCTGGGTGTTCCCTCTGCCTGAACTGCCCTTCCTTTAAGTAACGTTATGCCTTCAATCTTTGCTCAGATGTCAACTTCTTGGTGAGGCCTCCCTGGCCTCCTTGTTTAAAGTTGGAGACCCTGCCCAGCATCCCAGCTCTCCTTCACCCTGCTGCGTTTCTTTCTATGGCATGTTTTACATTCTCATATACTATGTGATGTACTTTTGTATTATGTTTTTTGGTCATTCTGTGTGTCACCCAGTAGAATGCAAGCTCCATGATGTTTATTGGTGCTTCTTTTCTTCCCTGAGTCTAGAACACTGTCAACACCTAATATGTGCTCAGCAAATATTTGGTGAATGGATGAATGGTAGGCTACTCAGAACTAGGCAACAAAAGAGAATGGACTGGCAAAAGGGGATGGTGGACTTGGCTAGGACTTAACTAATTAACACCAGAATCACTCTGCAATTTTACTTGGATGCCACTTGAAAGCAATGGTATGAAGATTGGTGTGTGATTTGTTTGTTAAGTGAGCTAAGCATGGTTTATTCCTAAACACAATTCAGTGAGTACTCCTTTGTTGCTTTTAGAAAGTACTGACTGATAGATGCTACCTCCTCCTCCATGAAAGCCCATTATGGAAAGGAATTGGGGGGCATTAATGTGAAGAGGCTGCAGGGCAGGGAGACCTGGTTTTCATTCGACAGGCCCCATCAGATTCTGTGCAAGTTGAGGTCTGTCCATGTCAAAAGATGCTTTTAAAAAATACCTTTAAGGTGCACCTGGGTAACTCAGGTAGTTAAGCTTCTGACACTTGGTTTCAGCTCAGGTCATGATCTAAGGGTTTCATGAGTTCCAGCCCTGCATCAGGCTCTGCACTGTCTCTCTCAAAATAAATCAATAAATGTAAAAAATAAAAATATTTTAAAAATACCTTAACAAACACATGTGTCCTTATCCCTTGATAGAGTTGCTATAGTCTGAAGTTGCAGCGGTGACAGGTTTCATCTATGACAGTCTAGTGTCCCTGCTGGCTTAGTAACTGATCACTGTCCCACAGAATAATAGGCCACAATTTAGGGTGAGAGGAAAATAAAAACCTCTCGGATCATTTATTTGTTATAGGAACACTTCTTGGGAAGAGTGAGGTATTAGCAAAAAAGTATTGCTGATTTTTATATTTACAGAACGTTATTTACATACATGAATAATATTTGAAGTTTCGGAAAAGCCCACATTGGTCCCAGTCAGCATCTAAAACATGGACAGAGAATTAGCACGAAAGAGGAGTGTAGCCCTCAAACTGTGCGGTTTGTATCCCTGTGTCTGGCTTTATAATTGTTGCATCTAACTTGTAGAAAGTCGCTTTGGTTTTCAGTCTAATTAGTAGTATACTTCCTTAGTTTGGTTTCTGGTGTTACTGAATTTCTTCTTTTATCTTGGATTTCCTCAGCAAATACAAAGATGGACAATTGAACTTACTTCAATTTATTGGATATGTTAAGTGATGAGGTTTAGCCAAGCTCGTGAAAACAATGGAAAGGTGAAATCATGAAAAATGGAAAGATTGGCAGAACAAATGCATAGTGAACAAATTGTTGAAAAGAAGGTACTTCTTTTACAGAAGTGACAGTTTCATAGAGATTTGAACTTTAACATTTTATGTTTATGCTTGTCAGTCAATTACTTCATCCACCTGGACTATATGGATGAATTTAAAGGAACCACTTAATCTTTCTGGGTTCTTTGTGTAAGGCTTTCCTGACCCCTCCCTAAATTTGGAGTCCCAGGAACTTGCTTGGATTATTACTCAGCCCTGGGACAAACCCTTAGGGGATGCGCAGTAGGGGAGGGAGGACAAGGCAGGACAAAGGGAGTGATAAGGTCAATTTAGTGCAACAAAGGGATGAGAGAAGAGGAAATAAGGAAAAAAGGATCAGACACAGGCAACATGGGCAGTGACTATAATAAACTTAATTATTTTCTGTAACTGGTGGAAATAAATTTTAGAAATGTACTTACTCTGTTAAATAAACAGACTACTTTGAAGGTGGTTGACTGTATAGTCTGTTGTGTTGTAGGTGAGAAAAAGTCCATCTGAATACTTTCTGGTCACACTTTCAACTCAGATCGCTACAATTCTTCAGAAACAGGTAAGGGGTACCTGGGTGGCTCAGTCAGTTAAGTGTCTGACTCTTGATTTTGGCTCAGGTCATGATCTCACAGTCTTGGGACTCTGTGCTGGCAGCACAGGGCTTGCTTGGGATTCTCTCCCTCCCTCTTTCTCTGCTCCTTCCCTGCTCACACACACACACACACACACACTCTCTCTCTCTCTCTCTCTCTCTCTCTCTCTCTCTCTTTCTGTTAATAAATAAACTTAAAAGAAAAAAAGAGAAATAGCTAATAGAATAGACAAGGGAACTCTCAGTGTGGTCATGATTCACCTCCCTGCCCTGTTATTCACTACTCTGTCACAAATGGCTGGTGGACACATGGCTAGGATAGAATAACTTTCATTTTGAGGATTCATGAACTGATTCAACACTGTGTGTGTCTTTATGTTTTGACACCATTTGAGTCAAGGCTTTGAGGTGTATTGACATCACAAAGCAGCAGAGAGGTGAGGGATCAAAGGATGAAAACAGTGAGCATGTGTAAGAACTTGGTATCTAAAACTATCCCTTCCCTGCACAACATCAGAAAGCAAGGTTAGGTAGCCACTGATAGGATGGGTGATAAAAGCAAAACTGCTTTCTTCTTTGAAACTGAAAGATCCAACCACCTGCTCTTATATGACTTTCTTTTAACTGAAATATTTACAGTGAATAAAGAAAGGCAGCAAAGTAAGCATTCTTGGGCTTCCCTCCCATCTGAAGTCCCTCCCTGCCAAAAATTTGTCACTGAGACTTGTTAAATCCACCCCCAAAAAAATCACAATGATAGATTACTACATACTTAGAAAGCCTTATATCAAATATAAAAATAAGCAAGTTATACAGTCATTGGCTACTTAAATTATTATGAGGTGATAAAATTTCTGACTACTTAATTTTTATTTGTGTTTATGGTAGCAAATCAAAATGTGAAAAAAAATAACTATACTAGGTCATGACATTATGAAAATTTTCCATAGAAAGATGTCCTAATTTGAGCATCCAATTGGGTAGTAAAACTTGAATATTCTTGTTGGTGGAGAACTGGATGTAATGCATGAAATGAATATACTTTCTCTATTTTTGGTTTGTTTTTCTTTTAAGAAACTAAAAGTTCAAGGTTAGTAACATGTATTTAATTACAGAGATTTGTTTTTGTAAACCAATACTGGTTTTTTTTGTTTGTTTGTTTTTGTTTTTTGTCAACAGATCCCAGTCGATCAGGGACCCACTCTGCTCCCAAAGGGACTGTGGACAATGGGTGTGTGGGGTCTTTGGGGGAGTTAGGTCAGTGCAGTGAGAACAGCTCCAGCCACTATGGTGGCCTGGGTGTCAGAGACATCATCAGGAAACTACTGGGGGGCATGGGAGCCCCCAGGAGAGTGAGGAGCTGAGACTCAGCTGGGTCCTCTGTAAGAGGCCAGTGAGGGCTGTCAGCTCAGGCCCACTGAGCCAGGTGGTGGAGCAACCAGGGGATGGGGTGGAGAATCGTAAGGGGCTTTATTTTCATCTAGGTTATTTTATTTCAACCAAGCACACAACATATCATTAACCAGCAGTTAATCTCACTAGAAACCTACCCATTGCTTGGTAGTGAGTGTCAAGGGTTGGAGGAAATAGAGATATTTGAGAAGCTACCAGCCAAGAACCAGTAGATAGACTTGAGATACATCTATGTATTTCTCAGATTGGAACCGTGGCTATTTATGGGTGCCAGAATATGAAACCTGGCATTAAATCCCCATGAGTGTGACAGCATATTTTAACATTGCTGAATATGGGTGAAGGGGGGAGGAGGGAAGAAGGAGCATAATGCTAAACTAAAATAGTAGTATAGTCAAAAAGTTATAAAGTTATATTCTTTTTAAAAATTTTATCCCAAATTGTGCTAATCAAAAAATAATTGCTTGGTTAAGCTTATTAGATTAAAAATGTTGCTGAAATCAGGCTAAACATACATGTGAAGTTCCTGCTGATGTGACCTGGCTATAAAACACCACAAATCAAGAGGATTATAAATTAAACCAGGCCATGGGCTGTGGAAGAGGGAAGGGCCATCACAAGTAAGTCAAGCTTCCTGACAGGCAATGACTTAGAGGTGTTGCAAGTTGGAAGAACCATTAGAGATCAGTTAGTTGAAAACCTTTTTAATTTTAGAAACCAAGAAGTTGAGGTTCAAGGTGTTTACTTGATTTGCCCAAGGTCCCATGTCTCAGTGGCAGAGCCAGGCTAGAATATGATCCTGGATTTCCAGTACAGAGCTCTTTTGCAAAGGCAGTCCTGGAATTTTGGTGCTGGTCTGGCTTGCCAGGACTGCCTTTTCAAAATCACATTTAAACACAGCTCTTATTTACTTGCTGCTAATGAATTTGCACAGAACCATGTGGATGGAGATCCAAGTCACATGATTAAATGTCTGACAAGATGGTATTGAATAACTGAAAGCCTTAAATAAATATTGACTTCTAGTCTTTTTTGGAGTTGTAACTCCCTATCAGTTTTTTTCTTGAATGTGTTTCTTATACAGATCATATATATGATATATCATATATATATATATATATATATATATATATATATATATATATATCTGTTTTATATCATATATATCTGATATATATATGTGCTTTAAAGAGAATCAAAATTAATTTTTGTTTTGTTTATTTGATTTTAGAAAATCTTGGCAAGATCCATTGCGATAAACAGTGATGTTATAGAAAGATTATCAGATGCCTGCAGGAATGGACTTTCCATCCTGCCTGGCCTTGCATTCGCTTTGGAATCACTTCCATTTTCTGGTCAATAAAACAGGGATGTTGATGTCTGCTCTACCTCCAAGAAAACACTCTAAGAATAAATCAAAGAAAAAGAAGGGAAGTGCTCCAAAGGTTTCACATGTTTCTAATAGAATTAAAATAGGTGAATTAGGCTTTAGACTACAACTTTTTAAACTCAAATGTTGATGGCTTCAAGTTTTCCTGTAGCTTTAAGACTCAGTGATTCTCAGGAATCCCTTTCACACCATTTAACCTTTATTGAATCTTGGGTTCAGAAGACTCTGAGAAGCCACCTAGTGATTTCTCTTCCCAGTTCAAGCAAAAGCTTCAAGTATACTTTTTCATAGGAATGTATGCATTCTTTTCTTTTATGAGATGCATGTCTAGAGTATAGCAATAATATAGTATGTCTTGTTCAAAAGGAAATGTTTCATTGAAAGGATAGGATAGGAAAACTGTACACATTCTCTTTTTTGTGTGTGAGAGAGAATGAGCAGGAGAGGAGGACAGAGTCTTAAGCAGGCTCCATGCTCAGTATGGAGCCTGATGCGGTGCTCAATCTCACGACCCTGGGACCATGACCAAAGTCAGGAGTCAGATGCTCAACTGACTGAGCTACCCAGGTATCCCAATATACATTCTCGATACAGTTTTCCTATACTATCCTTTCAATGAAACATTTTCCCTTTGAACAAGACATACTATGGTCTTCTATTGTTGTATTTCAGGCAGGCATCTCATCAATAAATCTTGAGATTTACTCTGAGACAGAATTTACCTTTCCTTATCTAAAAATCTTAAATATATATGTGCTGTGTGCATTGACATATACACATTTGAGTCCTAGACTTTCTTCCTGACCTACTTCTATGAGATGTCCTCTTGAGAAGGTTTCTCTTCCATGGGATCTCTGCAGTCTCACGCAGTGTCTGATTTGAAGTGGTTTATATCTGATTTGGTTTGTTTCCTGAGATTTGATATTCTCCTCATTCTTGTACTGGGTTGGTCTCTCCAAAATCCTTCCAACCCCACCAACCAGTGGATATGAACATAGCCTTCTTCAAATTTTCTTCTGATAGATTTTCCATTATTCTGATTCATGTGATTTTGTTGTCAGAGAGACATTACCCTGAGTTAAAATATCATTTGGTGATTTAAAAAAAAATAAATGACTCTTTTTTTCTCACAGCCTAGAAAACAAGATTTGAGCAGAACATAATGTTTTTTCCCCTTTCAAATATGAGGACTTGTCATGTGGAACAGGAATGAGACTCATCCTCTATAGATTCATTGGTGGAAATTATGGAGGCAGATGTGATAAGATAATCACCAGAATCATAATCATAATCAAAAAACTTTCTAATGATCAAACTGTCCCAAAACAGAATGGCATGCTTTGCAGGGTTGTCAGCTCTATTTCTGGAAAAGTTGAAGAAGAGTGTTTAGGTCATGTTCTCTAGAAGCAGAGCCTGAAATGGGTATTTTGTGTAGGTGATTAATGAATCACCTGACAGAGTACTCTCAGAAGAAGCTTGTAGAGAAGTAAGGGAAGCAGGATAGGGGAGGGGAAGAAGCTAGGCAAAGATGAAGGTTCAGCTAACGTTTAACCTCAACCTGACCCCACTGAATTCTGGAGCATGACTGGTATCACAGAGTTGTCCTGCCTGGAGACAAGGGAGATGGGTCTTTTGTGCCCCTATATCATTCCATTATTGCCTGTGGGGTGTCCATAGGTGTGTGTGTGTGTGTGTGTGTGTGTGTGTGTGAGGTGGTGAAGCATAGCTCTGATAGACATTTCCATGCAAGGCAATTGGAGGCAATTCTCAGGCCAGGGGTACATCTGTGGTCAACTGGAGGCAATTCTCAGGCCAGGGATATATCTGCAGTCTGTTTGCAGCTAATACTCAACAGCAGTTGAAAGATGAAAGAATTGTCCAGGTAAATGGGATCCGGGTACGGCACCAACAGCACTTACTACCCAGAGACGACTGGTAATGTTCCAGAATAGGAATGAGATAAGAAATCAAGACACCAGCCTTCTACCTTTGGTTTTGCTACTGATAATTTTCTGATACTCTATTTCTAACAGTCTGTAAAATAAAAGTATTTCTTGAAGTCTCTTTATCTCTAAAATTAGTCTATGATGGCATGTTGTGGAGGAGTAGGTCCTGGCATATAGACTGAAGACCCTTAGTGGTGGGGTTGGTGAGAAGAAAAAGGCAATGGTTACTGCAGTGATTCTTTGAGATCATACACACCTCACATACTGTGTTCACATTAATAATGTGAATTATTTACTATTTTTAAAATATATGCAATAAATGAAATAGGTTTTAATTTTAAAAGCATTATGGAATTCATACTCGTTCTTTTGTGTTCTGTGTTTTCTTAATCATTGGATTCTCAAGGGATGATTTTTGTACTGGGGACAGGGTGGAGAGTCCTCTAAAGGTATACTGACAAAAAAAGACATGCACATGCAGCATTAAATAGGAAGTACATAAGCTCTAAGAATTCGTGTGAATTCATTCACCTTATCTGGATTTTACCAACTTAGGTTGTGATTTTCTTCATGATATTTTTTCAGGTATGCATAGTTCATTTAGGCATATGACTACGCAGCAATTAATAATGGGAATATATTAAAATGAATTAAATTCCTTTCTCTGAGGGGTGCCTGGGTGGCTCAGTCAGTTGAGCATCCGACCCTTGATTTTGGCTCAGGTCATGAATTCATGGTTTGTCAGCACAGAGCCTGCTTGGGATTTTCTCTCTCCCTCTCTCTCTCTGCCCCACCTCCTGTCTCTCAAAATAAATAAATAAACTTAAAATAAATTCCCTTCTCTGACAAGTACACTAGTATTTGAGAGCAGGAAAACTTGACACAGATTGTGTGGTCTTTCATTTTATTGATGAGGAAACTAAGGCCCCAAGTCATTCTGGGAAGACATCCAATAATGTGCCCTGACTTCCCAGTCTGATTATTATTTCCATTTCATCACAAAGGCAAATAATAATTCAAAATTGTTAAAAATTGAAGACAATTGTTCAGAACCATATTTCCTCAGTCAAAAGTGGAATTAGCTGATGACATACTATATCTTGAACTTTAGAAACATTTTTTTTAATGTTTATTTACTTTTGAGAGAGACACACAGAGAGAGACAGAGTGCAAGCAGGGGAGGGACAGAGAGAGAGGGAGACACAGAATCTGAAGCAGGTTCCAGGCTCTGAGCTGTCAGCACAGAGGCGACACGGGGCTCCAACTCACGGACCATGAGGTCATGACCTGAGCCACTCAAGCTCCCCTAGAAACATTTTTTATGTGGATCCCTGATACCCATTTTCATAGTATGATCACCATACTGTGGTTCTCTCTCTCTTTGTTTTTAGATTTCTGTTTTTAATTGATTCCTTCTTCCCTTCCACATGATTTCAACAAATTCATTTTTCACCATTTCCCAACATATATATATATATATATATAATGGTTACTTTCATTTTAAACCCTTTTCAAATAAAGATAATTTTCCCCCTAGGGTGTTACAGCATTCAAGAACAAAATAAATATTGTAATATGCTGAAGTTGGTTATTTCTATAATAACCATGTGACTCCAGTGCCATGGAAATAATGCTAATATTTTTATTCTCACACTCTTTGTGGCTCAAGTGATTGCATGTGGTTAACAGCTGGGCTTATAATGCTGCAAGGCCCTGAGATGGAGAATGGCAAAAAGGAGAACAGTACATTGCTGGCATCATGTACCTTATTCCCTCCCAAATCAAACTATGGTTCTCTTTTGAAAACTCTCTTATGAAGAGAGAGAAAATACTCCTTTTCCTTATACCATTCAATGTGAGATAAGATATCAGCGGTGAGTATATAGATAGACTCAGCCCATTATAAAAGATCAAGGTTCCTTGTATTTTCTCTGAAGGCTTGATAAATAGAGTTGCATGCAGAGACAATTCTTCCTAGGTTTTGCTATAGCCTGAAGCCTTGTGCCACCCTCGCCCAAATTCATGTTTAAACCTTAATTCCTAATGTAATGATATTCGGAGGTGGGCTTTTAGGAGGTGATTATTCAGGAGGATGGAGCCATTATGAATGGAATTAGTAAATTATACATGAGACCCCAGAGACCTCCCTCACCCCTTCCACCATATAAGAATGCAGTGAAAAGATGGCCATGGTTCAAAAGTGAACCAGGAAGTGGGCCTTTACCAGACACTGAATCTGCTGGCACCTTGATCTTAAACTTCCCAGCTTCCAGAACTATGAGAAATAAATGTTTGTTGTTTAAGCCAACCAGTATGGTATTTTTGTTATAGTAGCTTGAATAGACTAAGACAGGTCTCTAACATTTCTTCACATTTTGCATGTAGAGGCACTGATTGTCTTTGTTCTGGATTATCTTTTTTTTCCCCCAAAGGATTTGTATTTATGTCTCTTCTTTCATTTCTTTCTTTCTTTCTTTCTTTCTTTCTTTCTTTCTTTCTTTCTTTCTTTCAAATTGTAGTATAGCTGACCTATCACGTGGTATTAGTTTTAGGTATATAACATAATGATTATTGTGGATTATCTTTTCAAGGATTTTTGTGTAGTGAACGGTATTAGAAGAATAAGATATTGTCTCCCTACAGAGTGGGGGGCAGATTTGTTTACTGCCCGATATAATAAAGAAAACTTCTCCTTGAAGACAAAACTTGGACAGGTTTGCTTGCAGCCTATTATAAAAGATAGCGTTCGTTAAACTTGGAATTCTCAGCTGTAATGCAAATCTGCATGTTCAGCATCCCTCCAGGATGCTCTGCAGGGCTGGGGAGCAGGGAAACTGACATGCGCCTGAAGTTCATGCTGCCTTCTGTGCTCTGAGTGGTAAAGTCCTTTGTCTCTGGCCTAGAAGTTGGGTGCCTTCTTCCAGCATCCATGAAATAATTTCAGATTTTTCACAGATCTTGGCACATCGACCATTTGCCATTAACGAATCACTTTCCAAGGGTAAATGGCTGTGCCCATAGAATGAAACACGTTCTTGGTTACCAGAGAAATAAAATAAGGAACTTTGATCCCCTTGACCATAGTCCCTTTGGCCAAAATTCACTGCTAAAGTTTTTGTAAACCCCTTGTATGTGGAGAGTATAAGTAACAACTGAAAACAGGTCAGCATGGAGATTGGCCAGTCTTAGGCATTTAGAGGGGCTTTTCTTGCATCTCTTACTTCATAGCTATAGGCAGCCATCCTCTCTACCTTCTTAGGAGATAAATACTATTTGCTATTTTGTGTATGGGAGAGCTGAGGGCAACCAAAGAGTGTATGTCCATCAGTGCTTCAGAGAGATGATACAGCCCACAGCTCAGAGGTCCATCGGGATCCATGGCAGAACTCACTTTGCCTGGGCAGGGGATTGCCAACTCCAGCTGACCTGGAACACTGCCCTCCAAACCAGCTTCCAGCTCCACCTCCTACACCAGGAGCTGCTTGTGTTTCTGTCACAAAAAAGCACAAAAGGAGAGGTGAGGGTTTTGGGATGGATTTGGGGTGCCAAATGGGACACTAATTGCTCAAGGTGAAGAACAAAGGAGTTAAGTTGAAGCCACCTTAATAGAATTTGATTATTAAATTAAAATATGTTCCAGGATTTGGGGGTGAGGAATCACCCTCACAAAACCAGGGATTAGGAAGTGTCAATTTGTACACCATTTACTCTGCATGGCCTTGATTAAGCAACCTGCAGAAACTGCCTAACCACGGTCTGAACAGTTTGGTAAACTCTCTTTTGAGTTCACATTTAATGTATACAATGGTCATTATAGGTCCTGGGAGAGTTTCTTTGTTAGCTATATTATTGTGTTTGGCCTTCATGGTTTGAAATATTTGTGACTCTCCTACTTGTAAGATCCTTCAACTTGGCCCCTAGTTCACTATTCCAATACCAACATACTCTGCAAAGCCAACAGTTTATAGAAGCCTTTTAATATCTAGAGCTAACTTTATATGCATAGCTCCTGCTTTTTGCTTGGAATATGATCTTGGAAACCAAAATAAAGTGGATGGTCAAAAAGCAGACTGCTATTTTCCATAGAAACATTATATATGAAAATTATGTTTATGAGCCAGCATTTGACATCAGATACATTTAAGTTCAGTTAATACTTTACCATGAAAACAAGGATGCAAACATTAGAAGTGCTGTGATTATTTGGAATATGAAATTTACATTACAAGTTTTATACCATGTACATAAAATGATCACACCTAATGAAGGTGCAGAAACGTAATGATCAATATATAATAATACAGGTGTTATACCTTGGAGATAACGTAAACCAGCAAAAGTAGTCATGCGTTAAATATTTATTTTAATTTTTTTTTTTAAATATTTAACTAACAGTTGAATTTGCCTTCTTGAGTATATGAAGGCTTTTGGGGATAATATGGCTGAACCACATACCATTTATAAAAGCACTTTAATTGTTCTTGAAGCTCTATCCAATATAACGCAAAATAGAAATAACAACATATAATTATTGGAAAGATAAAATTATCTACAGAGTATATGATTGTCTAGGAAATGAGAAGAACACACAAACTAATAAAAGCATCAAAAGAGGTCAGATAAACTATAAATACTAAAAAAATAATTTTTCTCTATTAACATTAACTAATTAAACAGTATAATGAGGAATAAGCCAGAGAATAAAGAATGTATATAAATACTTAGGAACAATCTTAATAAGGATTGTGCAGGGCTTATGTGACAAAACTATAAATTCTACTGAGGGAAATAAAGACCTAATCAAAGGGAAAAAATAATACCTGGACAGGAAGTTTCCATTGTGTCAATGGATTAATTTACTGGAAATTGGAATAATAATTTAATCCAATCTCATAATAATTCTAATGGATTTTTTGTGACTTGAAAAAAATTATTTAAGGGTGCCTGAGTGGCTCAGTTGGTTAAGTGTCCAACTTTTGGTTTTGGCTCAGGTCATAATCTCACGGTTGGTGAGATCCAGCCCCATGTAGGGCTCTGCCCTGACAGTGTGGCGCCTGCTTGAGATTCTCTCTCCCTCTCTCTCTGCCCCTCCCCTGATGCGCCTGAGTGGGTGTGCTCTCTCTCTCTCAAAATAAATAAATAAACATTTAAAAATTATTTTAAAAATCTACCTAGAAGAACATTCATATAAGATTAGCTAGGAATTTTTGAAGAAGAGTTATGAGAGGAAACTAACCCTACCAGGTATCAAGTTTATTTTAGAGCTTTGGAAATGACAACTGAGCTATAGAGCCTGAAAGATTAATAAAATTAAACAGATAGTCCCAAAATGGATCAGTGTATTTCCATTACATAACCTCTGTGCATCTTAATTTTCATCAGCTATAAAACAGGGATAACTACCATGCCTACCTCATAGGCCTATTATGAGGCATTTAATAAATGAAAAATTATTAGAATAATGCCTGGCACTCAGTATGTGTTATGGAACAACTTCCTATATTGTTAAACGGTGATACTTTACCAACCCAAACTGATTTGGTTTAAAATTGGATTCTGTTTCCTAGACTATATATTTATTGTAATTTTTATTTTTATGCCATGTTTTCCCAAGAAATTCCCTGTTTTCTATGAGACCCTGCTCTTGATAACTGTGATTTGGTCAACCATGGTAACTGACAGGAATATAAATATTGTGTTATAAATACCATGTCTGGGGTAAGACTGCTCAATGTAGATTATTTAGTAATTGATGCTGGGATAACTGGATAGCTATTTCAATAAAAACAAAGTTAAGCATCTTCCTCACATATGATACCAAAGTAAATTTCAAATAAATTTAAGGGTTGAAATGCAAAAAACAAAGCAATAAAAAAATCTAAGAGAAAACATACATTCATTAAAGTCTTTAATGTTTATAAAAATGGATACTCTGGCACTTTCATACACTGTTAGTTGAATAAATTGGTTTACTCTTTAAATTAAATTAAATTTCATTTTATTATACTTTTTAAATTTATTTTAATTCAGTTAACATACAGTGTTATATTAGTTTCATCTGTACAATATCATGATTAAACAATTCCATACATCACCTGGTGCTCATCATGACAAGTGCACTCCTTAATCTCCATCACCTATTTCACCCATCCCCCCACTCACCTCTCCTCTGGTAACTATAAGTTTATTCTCTATATTTAAGAGTCTATTCCTTGATCTCTCTCTCTCTCTTAACCTTTGTTCATGTGTTTTCACATATGAGTGAAATCATATGAGCATTGTTTCACATATGAGTGAAATCGTATGGTATTTGTCTTTCTCTGACTTATTTTGCTTAGCATCTAACTCTATCTATGTCCTTGCAAATGGCAAGATATCATTCTTTTTTATGACTGAATAATATTCCCTTGTGTATATATACAACCTCTTCTTTACCCAATCGTCTACTGATGGACACCTGGGTTGCTTCCATAATTGTAAAAACTTGTAAAAAATGCTGAAATAAACAGAGGGCTGCATAAGTCCTTTCAAATTAGTGTTTTTGTATTCTTTGGGTAAATACCCAGTAGTGCAATTACTGGATAGTAGGTAGTTCTATTTTTTATTTTTTGAGGAACTTCCATACTGTTTTCCACATTGGCTGCACCAGTTTGTATTCCCACATCCTTTGCACAAAGGGTTTTTTTCCCCTCACATCCTCGCCAACACTTGTTTCTTGTGTTTTTGATAATAGCCATTTGACAGGTATGAGATGATTCGCATTATAGTTCTGATTTGCATTTCCTTGATGATGAGTGATGTTGAGCAACTTTTCACCTGTCTGTTGGCCATATGTATGTATTCTTTGGAGAAATAGCTGTTCATGTTTTCTGCCAATTTAATTGGATTGTTTGGTTTTGGGGTGTTGAGTTGTATCAGGGATACTAACTCTTTATTGGATATGTCATTTGCAAGTATCTTCTCCCATTCAGTAGGCTGCCTTTTAGTTTTGTTGATCATTTCCTTTGCTGTGTAGAAGTCTTTTATTTAGATGTAGTCTGAGTAGTTTACTTTTGCTTTTGTTTTCCTTGGCTCAGGAGATATATCTAGAAAGATGTTATGGCCAATGTCAGAGAAATTACTGTCTGTGCTCTCTTCTAGGATTTTTATGGTTTCAGGTCTCATGGTTAGGTCCTTAATCCATTTTCAGTTTATTTTTGTGTATGTTGTGAGAAAGTGGTCCAGTTTCATCCTTTTCTATGTAGCTGTCTAGTTTTCCCAGTACCATTTGTTAAAGAGACCTTTTCCCATTGTATATTCTTGCCTCCTTTGTTGAAAATTAATTAACTATATAATTGCAGGTTTATTTCTGGTCTCTATTCTGTTCTATTGATCTATGTGTCTATTTTTATGACAATATCATACTGTTTTCATTACTACACCTTTGCAGTACAACTTGAAATCTGGAATGTGATGCCTCAATTTTTGTTTTTCTTCTGCAAGATTGCTTTTTTGGGGTCTTTTGGGTTGCATACAAATTTTAGGATTATTTGTTCTAGTTTCTGTGAAAAAACACTGTTGGTATTTTTTGATAGGAATTGTATTAAATCTGTAGATTGCTTTGGGTATTATGGACATTTTAACAATATTTTTTCTTTCAATCCATGAGCATGGAATACTTTCCATTTGTGTCAATTTCTTCAATTTCTTTCATCAATATTTTATAGTTTTAGAGTACACGTCTTTCACCTGCTTGGTTAAGTTTATTCCTAGATATTTTATTATTTTTAGTGCAATTGTAAATGGGATTGTTTTCTTAATTTCTTTTTCTGCTGCTTCACTGTTAGAGTATAGAAATGCAATAGATTTCTGTACATTAATTTTGTATCCTGTGACATTATTGAATTCATTTATCAGTTCTAGTAGTTTTTTGTTGGAGTCTTTTGGGTTTTCTACGTATATTTTCATGTCATCTGCAAAAAGTGAAAGTATTACTTCTTTACCAACTTGAAATGCCTTTTATTCCTTTTTCTTGGTCTGTTCTTTTTTTTAGTTTCTATTTTGTTTATTTCAACTCTAATCTTTATTATTTCCTTCCTTCTACTGTTGTAGGGTTTTGTTTATTCTTCTTGTTCTAGCTCCTTTAGGTGTAAGGTTAGTCTGGTTTTTTGTTGTTTTTTTTTTTTTTTTTTTTTAGATTTTTCTTGCTTCTTGAGATAGGACTGTGTTGCTATAAGTTTCCCTCTTAGAATAGCTTTTGCTGCATCCCAAAGATGTTGGACCATTGTGTTTTCATTTTCCTTTGTTTTTACTTTTTTATTTCCTCTTTGATTTCATGGTTGACCCATTCATTGTTTAATAGCATTTTTTCAACCTCCATGTTATTTGTGCACTTTCCAGATTTTTTCTTGTGGTTGATGTCTAGTTTCATAGTGTTGTTGTCAGAAAAAAATGCATGGTATGACTTTGATCTTTTTGAATTTGTTGAGACTTGTTTTGTGGCCTAATATGTGATCTATACTCTGGAGAATGTCCCATATGCACTTGAAAAGAAGGTCTATTCTGCTGTTTTAGGATGAAATATTCTGAATATATTTGTTAAATCCATCTGGTCCAATGTGTCATTCAAAGCCACTATTTCCGGGGCGCCTGGATGGCTCAGTCGGTTAAGCGTCCGACTTCGGCTCAGGTCATGATCTCACAGTCTGTGAGTTCGAGCCCCGCGTCGGGCTCTGGGCTGATGGCTCAGAGCCTGGAGCCTGCGTCCAATTCTGTGTCTCCCTCTCTCTCTGCCCCTCCCCCATTCATGCTCTGTCTCTCTCTGTCTCAAAAATAAAAAAAATTAAAAAAAGCCACTATTTCCTTGTTGATTTTCTGTTTGGTAATCTGTCCATTGGTGTAAGTGGGAGGTTAAAGTCCCTTACTGTTATTGTATTACATCAGTTAGTTCCTTTATGTTTGTTATTAACTGTTTTATGTATTTGGGTGCTCACATATTAGGTGCATAAATATTTATAATGGTTATATCTTCTTGTTGGATAGCCCTCTTTATGATTATACAGTGTTCTTCTTTGTCTCTTGTTACAGTCTTTGTTTTAAAGTTTATTTTGTCTGACATAAATATTACTACCCCAGCTTACTTTTCACACCCATTTGCATGATAAACACTTCTTCATCCCTTTATTTTCAATCTGCATGTGTTTTTAGGACTAAAATGGGTCTCTTGTAGCCAGCATATAAATGGGTCTTGTTTTTAAACTATTCCATTACTGTCTTTTCATGAGAGCATTTAGTCCATTTACATTCAAAGTAATTTTTGAAAGATATGTATTTATTGCCATTTTATTACTTGTTTTATGGCTGTTTTTGTAGTTCTTCTCTGTTCCTTTCTTCCCTTGATCTCTTCTCTCACAATAAGTTGACTTTGTTTAGTGGTACACTTGAGTTTATTTCTTATTTTTTGCATATCTATTACTGGTTTTGATTTATGGTTACCATTAGGTTTGTATATAAGATCTTCTGCATATTGTAGTCTGTATCATGTTGATGGGTGCTTAAGTTTGAACCTATTCTTTACTCCTCTCCCCCACTCCCATGTTTTAGGTATATGGTGTCATATGTTACATCCTTTTATTTTGTAAATCCCTTGACTGATTTTTATAGATATATTTATGTTTGCTGATTTTGTTCTTCCTACTTTTCTTAGTATTACTTATTTTCTTCCCTTTTTACTCAAAAAGTCCCCTTTAACATTTCTTGTAGGTCTGATTTAGTAGTGATGAATTCCTTTAACTTTTGTTTGTCCAAGAAATTCTGTATCTCTCCTTCGATTCTGAACGAAAGCCTTACTAGATAGAATATTATTAGCTGCGGATTTTTTCACTTCAGCACTTTGAATATACCATGCCACTCCCTGCTGGCTTATGAAGTTTCTGCTAAAAAACATGCTAATAGTCTTATGGAGTTTTCTTTTCTCTTGATGCTTTTATATTTCTCTCTTTATCAGTACCTTTTGCCATTTAATTAATATGCATCATGGAATGGACAACTTGGGTTGATTTTTGGGGGGGATCTCTGTGCCTCCTGAATTTCTGTTTTCTTCTCCAAATTCAGGAAGATTTCAGCCATTATTTTTTCAAATAAATTTTGTGCCCCCTTTGTCTCTCTTCTTCTAGGATCCTATAATGCAAATGTTATTTTTTTTAATTTTATTTTTTATTTTTTACAATTTACATCCAAATTAGTTAGCATATAGTGAAACAATGATTTCAGGAGTAGATTCCTTAATGCCCTTTACGCATTTAGCCCATCCCCCCTCCCACAACCCCTCCAGCCACCCTCAGTTTGTTCTCCATATTTATGAGTCTCTTCTGTTTTGTCCCCCTGTTTTTATATTATTTTTGTTTCCCTTCCCTTATGTTCATCTATTTTGTCTCTTAAAATCCTATGAGTGAAGTCATATGATTTTTGTCTTTCTCTGACTAATTTCACTTAGCATAATACCCTCCAGTTCCATCCACGTAGTTGCAAATGGCAAGATTTCATTCTTTTTGATTGCCAGGTAATACTCCATTTTATATATGTACCACATTTTCTTTATCCATTCATCCATCGATGGACCTTTGAGCTCTTTCCATACTTTGGCTACTGTTGATAGTGCTGCTATAAATATGGGGGTGCATGTGTCCCTTCACAACAGCACATCTGTATCCCTTGGATAAATGCCTAGTAGTGCAATTGCTGGGTCGTAGGGTAGTTCTATTTTTAGTTTTTTGAGGAACCTCCATACTGTTTTCCAGAGTGGCTGCACCAGCTTGCATTGCCACCAACAGTGCAAAAGAGATCCTCTTTTTCTACATCCTTGCCAACATCTGTTGTTGCCTGAGTTGTTAATGTTAGCCATTCTGACAGGTGTAAGGTGGTATCTCATTTTGGTTTTGATTTGTATTTCCCTGATGATGAGTGATGTTGAGCATTTTTTCATCTGTTGGTTGGCCATCTGGATGTCTTCTTTGGAGAAGTGTCTATTCATGTCTTTCACCCATTTCTTCACTGGATTATTTGTTTTTTGGGTGTTGAGTTTAATAAGTTCTTTATAGATTTTGGATACTAACCCTTTATCTGATATGTCATTTGCAAATATCTTCTCCCATTCTGTCAGTTGCCTTTTAGTTTTGTTGATTGTTTCCTTCACTGTGCAGAGGCTTTTTATTTTGATGAGGTCCCAGTAGTTCATTTTTGCGTTTGTCTCCCTTGCCTCCGGAGACATGTTGAGTAAGAAGTTGCTGCCGGCAAGATCAAAGAGGTTTTTGCCTGCTTTCTCCTTGAGGATTTTGATGGCTTCCTGTCTTACTTTGAGGTCTTTTATCCATTTTGAGTTTATTTTTGTGTGTGGTGTAAGAAAGTGGCCCAGGTTCATTCTTCTGCATGTCTCTGTCCAGTTTTCCCAGCACCACTTGCTGAAGAGACTGTCTTTATTCCATTGGATATTCTTTCCTGCTTTGTCAAAGATTAGTTGGCCATACGTTTGTGGGTCCATTTCTAGGTTCTCTATTCTGTTCCATTGATCTGAGTGTCTGTTCTTGTGCCAGTACCATACTGTCTTGATGATTACAGCTTTGTAGTATACCTTCAAGTCTGGGATTGTGATGCCTTCTGCTTTCGTTTTCTTTTTCAAGATCGCTTTGGCTGTTCAGGGTCTTTTCTGGTTCTGTACAAATTTTCGGATTATTTGTTCTAACTGTGAAGAATGCTGGTGTTACTTTGCTAGGGATTGCATTGAATATGTAGATTGCTTTGGGTAGTATTGACATTTTAGCAATATTTGTTCTTCCTATCCAGGAGCATGGAATCTTTTTCCATTTTTTTGTGTCTTCTTCAATTTCTTTCATAAGCTTTCTATAGTTTTCACTGTATAGATTTTCACCTCTTTGGTTAGATTTATTCCTAGGTATTTTATGTTTTTTTGTACAACTGTCAATGGGATCGATTCCTTGATTTTTCTTACTGTCACTTCATTGTTGGTGTATAGGAATGCAACTGATTTCTGTGCATTGATTTTTTATATCCTGAAACTTTGCTGAATTCATGAATCAGTTCTAGCAGTTTTTGGTGGAATCTTTTGGGTTTTCCATATAGAGTATCATGTCACCTGCGAAGACTGAAAGTTTGATCTCCTCCTGGATGATTTGGATGCCTTTTATTTCTTTGTGTAGTCTGATTGCAGAGGCTAAGACTTCCAATACTGTGTTGAATAACAGTGGCGAGAGTGGACATCCCTGTCTTGTTCCCGACCTTAGGGGGAAAGCTCTCAGTTTCCCCATTGAGGATGATATTGGCATTGGGTTGTTCATATATGGCTTTTATGATCTCGAGGTATGATCCTTCCATCCCTACTTTCTTGAGGGTTTTTATCAAGAAGGGATGCTGTATTTTGTCAAATGCTTTCTCTGCATCTATTGAGAGGATCATATAGTTCTTGTCCTTTCTTTTTTTGATATGATGAATCACATTAATTGTTTTGAGGATATTGAACCAACCCTGCATCCCAGGTATAAATCCCACTTGGTTGTGGTGAATAATTCTTTTTATGTATTGTTGGATCTGGTTGGCTAATATCTTGTTGAGGATTTTTGCATCCATGTTCATCAGGGAAATTGATCTATAGTTCTCCTTTTTACTGGGGTTTCTCTCTGGTTTTGGAATCAGAGTAATGTTGGCTTCAAAGAAAGAGTTTGAAAGTTTTCCTTCCATTTCTATTTCTTGGAACAGTTTCAAGATAATAGGTGTTAACTCTTCCTTAAATGTTTGGTAGAATTCCCCTGGAAAGCCATCTGGTCCTGGACTCTTGTTTTTTGGCAGACTTTTGATTACTAATTCGATTTCCTTACTGGTTATGGGTCTGTTCAAATTTTCTATTTTTTCCTGTTTCAGTTTTGGTAGGGTATATGTTTCTAGGAATTTGTCCATTTCTTCCAGATTGCCCATTTTATTGGCATATAATTGCTCATAATATTCTCTTATTATTGTTTTTATTTCTGTTGTGCTGGTTGTGATCTCTCCTCTTTCATTCTTGATTTTACTTATTTGGGTCCTTTCCTTTTTCTTCTTGATCAAACTGGCTACTGGTTTATCAATTTTGTTAATTCATTCAAAGAACCAGCTCCTGATTTCATTGATCTGTTCTACCGTTTTTTTGGTTTCGATAGCATTAATTTCTGCTCTAATCTTTATTATTTCCTGTCTTCTGCTGGTTTTGGGTTTTATTTGCTGTTCCTTTTCCAGCTCCTTAAGGCATAAGGTTAGGTTGTGTATCTGAGATCTTTCTTCCTTCTTTAGGAAGACCTGGATTGCTATATACTTTCCTCTTATGACCACCTTTGCTGCATCCCAGAGGTTTTGGGTTGTGGTGCTATCATTTTCATTGACTTCCATATACTTCTTAATTTCTTATTTAACTGCTTGGTTAGCCCATTCATTTTTTTTTTTTTTTACGTTTATTTATTTTTGAGACAGAGAGACAGAGCATGAACAGGGGAGGGGCAGAGAGAGAGGGAGACACAGAATCTGAAACAGGATCCAGGCTCTGAGCTGTCAGCACAGAGCCTGACACAGCGCTTGAACTCACGGGCCATGAGATCATGACCTGAGCCGAAGTCGGACGCTTAACTGACCGAGCCACCCAGGCGCCCCCCATTCATTCTTTAGTAGGATGTTCTTTAGTCTCCAAGTATTTGTTACCTTTCCAAATTTTTTCTTGTGGTTGATTTCAAGTTTCATAGCATTGTGGTCTGAAAATATGCATGGTATGATCTCGATCTTTTTGTACTTACTTAGGGCTGATTTGTGTCCCAGTATATGGTCTATTCTGGAGAACATTCCATGTGCACTGGAGAAGAATATATGTTCTGCTGCTTTAGGATGAAATGTTCTGAATATATCTGTTAAGTCCATCTGGTCCAGTGTGGCATTCAAAGCCATTATTTCCTTGTTGATTTTTTGATTAGGTGATCTATCCATTGCTGTGAGTGGGGTGTTGAAGTCTCCTACTATTATGGTATTACTATCGATGAGTTTCTTTATGTTTGTGATTAATTGATGTATATATTTGGGTATTCCCACTTTTGGCTCATAAACGTTTACAATTGTTAGGTCTTCTTGGTCTATAGACCCCTTGATTATGATATAATGCCCTTCTGCATCTCTTGATACAGTCTTTATTTTAAAGTCTAAATTGTCTGATATAAGTATGGCTATTCCAGCTGTCTTTTGTTGACCATTAGCATGATAGATTGTTCTCCATCCCCTTATTTTCAACCTGAAGGTGTCTTTAGGTCTAAAGTGGGTCTCTTGTAAACAGCATATGGATGGATCTTATTTTCTTATCCATTCTGTTATCCTATGTCTTTTGATTGGAGCATTGAGTCCATTGACATTTAGAGTGAATACTGAAAGATATGAATTTATTGCCATTATGATGCTTATAGAGTTGGAGTTTCTGGTGATGTTCTCTGGTCCTTTCTAATATTTTGTTGCTTTTGGTATTTACTTATATATATAAATTATATATATATACGTATATATATTGTATTATTGTATTATTTCTATATATATATATATATATTTTTTTTTTTTTTCATCTTTTCTCCCCTCAGAGAGTCCCCCTTAAAATTTCTTGCAGGGCTGGTTTAGTGGTCACAAACTCCTTTAATGTTTGTTTGTCTGGGAAACTTTTTAATCTCTCCTTCTATTTTGAATGATAGCCTTGCTGGATAAAGAATTCTTGGCTGCATATTTTTCTGTTTCAGCACACTGAATATATCCCGCCACTCCTTTCTGGCCTGCCAAGTTTCTGTGGATAGGTCTGCTGCAAACCTGATCTGTCTTCCCTTGTAGGTTAGGGACTTCTTTTCCCTTGCTGCTTTCATGATTCTCTCCTTGCCTGAGTATTTTGTGAATTTGACTATGATATGCCTTGTTGATTGTCGGTTTTTGTTGAATCTAATGGGGGTCCTCTGTGCTTCCTGGATTTTGATGTCTGTGTCTTTCCCCAGGTTAGGAAAGTTTTCCGCTATGATTTGCTCACATAACCCTTCTACCCCTATTTCTCTCTCTTCCTCCTCTGGGACCCCTATGATTCTGATGTTGTTCCTTTTTAATGAGTCACTGATTTCTCTAATTCTTAAATCGTGCTCTTTTGCCTTAATCTCCCTCTTTTTTTCTGCTTCGTTATTCCCTATAAGTTTGTCCTCTATATCACTGATTCTCTGTTCTGCCTCATCCATCCTTGCCGCCGCTGCATCCATCCGTGATTGCAGCTCAGTTATAGCATTTTTAATTTCATTCTGGCTATTTTTTACTTCTTTTATCTCTGCAGAAAGGGATTCTAATCTATTTTTGACTCCAGCTAGTATTCTTATTATCGTGATTCTAAATTCTGGTTCAGACATCTTGCTTGTGTCTGTGTTGGTTAAATCCCTGGCTGTCATTTCTTCGTGATCTTTATTTTGGGGTGAATTCCTTCGTTTTGTCATTTTGAAGGGAGAAAAGAAATTAATAATGTAGAAAAATTGAAATTAAGAAAATTAAAATTAAAAAAATTAAAATTAAAAATTAAAAACACACACACAAATCGAATAGATGATGTGACATTAGAGAAAAAAAGGGGGGGAGAAAAAAGGAAATTGTTTGAGAATTTGAAAAAATGAATACACTGAAGTAGACTAAAATGAGACGATGGGGGTAAAATAGAATTTAAAAAATAAACAGAAAAGTAAAGAATATAGTAGAAAAACAAATTAAAGAAAAATATTTTTAATAAAAATTAAAAATAAATATGAATTTTTTCATTTCCTGTATTTAAGAAAAAAGAAAAGAAACAAAAAAGAGAAAAAAGAAAAAAGAAAAGAAAAAAGAAAAAGAAATCGTTTGAAAATTTGAAAAGGTGAATACACTGTAGTAGACTAAAATAAAATGATGGGAGTAAGATAGAATTTGAAAAAATTTACATAAAACCAAAAACTATAGTAATAAAAATTAAATACAAATATTTTTAAAAGAAAATGAAAAGTAAAAATGAAGTTTTTCTCTTTCTGCATTCAAGAAAAAGAAAAGGATTGAAAGAAAAAAAGAAAAAGAAAGAAAAAAAGGAAATTGTTTGAAAATTTGAAAACGTGAGTACACTGAAGTAGACTAAAATGAAATGATGGAAGTAAAGTAGAATTTGAAAAAATTTACACAAAAGTAAAAAATATAGTAATAAAATTAAAGACAGATATTTTTAATAAAAATTGAAAATAAAAATGAAGTTTTTCTCTTTCTGTATTCAAGAAAAAGGAAAGAATTGTAAAAGAGAAAAAGGAAAAAGGAAAAAAAAGAAAAAAAATTGAATGGATGAACCTGCTAACATATTGAAGTAGGACTGAAATTGCTTCATTTTCCCCTAGAAGTCAGTCTATGTAGCTCTTTATAGTCTATAAATTAAGCCGAGACTTGTGTTCTTGAAGAGCGAAGTTGGCCCAGTTGGGCAGGGCTCAGTGTAACAGCTCCACTCTCCACTAGATTTTGCTGCTAGCCTACTGGGGTGGATTGTTGTGGTGCTCATAGGTGTGTATGCACATGCACGGGAGCAGTGAAAATGGCACCAGCTAGCTACCCAGGTTGTTCTCCCGGATCAGCAATCACGCACTGGTCCTCTGTCTTCAGCTCTTGTCCACTCCTGCTTTTTCACTCTCCTTGACGAGGCCCCAGGCAGTACCTCTCTCCCAAGTTTTGTCTCAGATGCAGCTGTTTTCCCCGGCCCCTTACTTCTGAAGGACTGTGGCTTTGACCCGTTCCACCCCTCTGCAGGAGGGTCTCACCGAGCAATGGCCAAATGAGCAATGGCTGAATGTCGGCTGCACCCAGGAACACCCTGCTGTTGCTGGCGCCCCGAGACTGTGGGCAGGTGCCAGCCCGCCCCCCCAAAAAGTTCATGAGACAGTGTAGCAGCAGCATTTCAGGGATTATGGAAAATCCCAACACACATCTGGCACCAGGCCTCACCCTCAATGACCTTGCCCTAGCACCAGTGAATGTGGCCGCCTTCCGGGGTCTGCTGGGACCAGGTGGCTTCAACGGTCTCTACCAAATGTCCTTCCAGCAGTGGAACCACTTTTCCCTGTGTGGCCCGGGAGCCTCCTGGACCCCACTCTGTTCCTGGGGATTTGCCGTTCCCACCAGAGCACCGCCAGGTATTGAGCTTTGGAGTTGCAGCCTTTGCGCTCCCCTTGTTTACAGTCTTAACGGAATTTAAACCCTCTCCTTTCTCCTTTCTCCCTTTTAGTTTAGTCCCTGTGGCTGTTTCCAATTTTCCTCTTTCTCTCCAGCTGCTTTTGGGGAGGGGTGCTGTTCCTGTATGCTCCGCCCTCCCCAGTCTCCATCCTCTCTTAGCCTGCAAAAGTGGTTCCCTACCTTTCATGGCTTCTCACTCCCCAAGTTCAGCTCTCTGTGCCACGTACCTGCTGAATTCTGTGGTTCAGGTTGTGCAGATTGTTGTGTTAATCCTCCAATCAGTTTTCTAGGTGTATAGGATGATTTAGTGTTGGTCTGACTGTATTTCATGGATGCAAGACACACAAAAAGCTTCTGTGCTGTTCCACTATCTTGGCTCCTCCCAATGCAAATGTTATTAAGCTTGATGGTGTCAGTAAGTTTTCTAAGTCTATTTTCTTTTGCATAATTTTTTTCTATCACCTGCCCAGCTTGATTACTTTCCATTACTCTGTTCTCCAAGTCACTGATTTATTCTTCTGCTCCTTTAGTCTGCTATTTATTCCATCTAGCATATTTTTAATTTCATTTGTTGTGTTTTTAATCTCTGATTATTTGTTTTTTATCTCTTTGTTAAGGGTCTCACTGATGTCCTCCACTCTTTTCTCAAGTATTTGGTATAATCTTTTTGGAGGGAAATTTGACAACTTTTATCAAATATATTTGGTGGGAAATCTCACAATACATATTAATTCATATGAAATGTGCATACCTTTGACCCATTTGCTCTACTTATAAGTATTTTTTCTGAGGAAATAATTGGACAAATATGCAAAGATGAATGTTTTAGAATGTTGGTTAAAGTATTGTTTATCATGGTAAGAATTTAGAAATAACCTAAATATTTACCAGTAAAAGATTAGTGAATCTATGATAGGTTCACTACTTGTGATAGGTTCAAACAATGTAAGGCAATACATTGTAGCAATTTAAATAATTTATTGTTGGGGCACCTGGGTGGCTCAGTGGGTTAAGCATCTAACTTCAGCTCAGGTCATGATCTCACAGTTCTTGAGTTTGAGCCCTGCGTTGGGCAATTTGCTGATGGCTCAGAGCTTGAGGCCTGCCTCAGATTCTGTGTCTCCTTTCTCTCCCCTGCTTGTGCTCTATCTCTTTCAAAAATAAATAAACATTAAAAAATTAAATAATGTATTGTTAAATAAAACAAAAAATTAAATAGACAAAATATAAATATTTATAGAAAAATTCAATGTTGGGGCGCCTGGGTGGCTCAGTCGGTTGAGCGTCTGACTTGGACTTCGGCTCAGGTCATGATCTCACGGTTTGTGAGTTTGAGCCCCACGTCAGGCCCTGTGCTGACAGCTCAGAGCCTGGAGCCTGCTTCGGATTTTGTGTCTCCCTCACTCTTTGCCCCGCCCCTGCTCATGCTCTGTCTCTCTTGGTCTCAAAAATAAATAAAAACATTGAAAAAAAAAAAGAAAAATTCAATGTTAAATTTAACAAAGTTAGAGAAACTTCCAGAACCAAAGTGCAGTTCCCCAGACCAGGAGCACCACATCATCTGAGAAGGTGTTAGAAATGTAAATTCTTGGATCTAACCTTAGAATTCCTGAATTAGTGAATCTGGCTGTGAGGTTTAGCAATCTGTGTTTTAAAAGTCTCTTCCAATGATTCTGGTGCACAGTAAAGTTTAGAACCATAGCTTTAGATTTTAGGAGAACAGAAATAGAATATACAACTTTCAAATCATTAAGAGGAAAAAATGTGTTGGAAAGAAGATGCAACCAAGTAAAAAAATGTCAGGGAAGAATAAAACAAAACAAAACAAACAAGAAACCATGGTGAATATGAAATATAAAATAAAATAATATCGTGGCAATAAGCCTAAAAATATTAATAGTTTCACATATAAATAAAGCCTAAATACACCTATAAAAAACAAAGGTTCTCTTGTTAAATACTTTCATGTTGTCAATCTAAGACTTGACTTAAAAATAAATGAACAGTTTGAAAATAAAGAAGAAAAAAGTATGAGGCAAATAAAAATTTGAAAAAGGATATATGGCAATACTAATTCAAGACCAAATAGAAATAAAGGCAAAAGCATTACAGAATAAAATGGTTATTTCATACTGATAGAAAGTTCAAACCACTGGGGGCGCCTGGGTGGCTCAGCTGGTTGGGCGACCAACTTCAGCTCAGGTCATGATCTCACGGTTCATGAGTTTGAGCCCCGTGTTGGGCTCTATGCTGACAGCTCAGAGCCTGGAGCCTGCTTTGGATTCTGTGTCTTCCTCTCTGTCCCTCCCCTGCTCACACACTGTCTCTATCTCTCTCAAAAATAAACATTAAAAAAATTTTTTAAAAAAAAGTTCAAACCAGCAAACTTATTTATTTCTTAAATAAATCATGAAAGTTCATATGGAACATGTTCCTTAGACATTAGCAGGCTAAGTAGACAAAAGTAAGTGACAACAGGTAAATTTTGAATAACATAATTTATAAACTTAATCTAATAGATACATGAAGAACTGTGTCCAACAGCACATAGGAAGTCACATAGGCCACAATCACATATGACATTGTAATACAATTAGAAATTAACAACAACAACAACAAAGGATAGGCAAACAACAACAACAAAACAGAAGTAAAAGCAAACTACAGACCTGGAAATTAAAAATTAAATCATGTTTGGAAGAAAGAAAATAAAAACTGAAATTATAAACTATTTAGAAGTGAACAAAAACAAGAATGTGGAATATTTCCTGTGGAATACAGCCAAAGTACAACCCAGAGGAAAATTTATAGTTGAAATACATTATTAGAAAAACAAGAGAGATAGAAAGTAAATGATTAAGGACACAGCTCTAGGGCTAAGGGAAAAAAAAAATAAATCCAAAGTATATATCAGGAAGGAAGCAATAAAAAGAAAAGCAGAAAATAATAATTTAAAGAATAAGTAACAAGCAAAACCCTTCCATGATTGCAATCCTGATCAGTACCCAAGTATGGTTCTGTAAAAGACCAGTAAAATAGACAAACCAGCAACAAGTCTGATGAAGAAAAGGAAGAGAGGAATAACTGATAAATTATTAGGAATGACAAAAGATAACTATAGGGTAGAGGAATTTCTAAAATTATAAGAGATCATCTAATACATTGTATGGCAACCTATATGAATATTTAAATAAAATGAAATGCTTTTGTAGCAGAAATATGGATAATCGAAATCAACTGAAGAAGAACTAAAAAGTCAAATAGCACAAGAAGTATAAAAGAAATTGAGGGGCTCCTGGTGGCTTAGTAGGTTGAGCAACCAACTCTTGATTTCAGCTCAGTCATCATCCCAGGGTCATGGGAATGAGTCTTGTGTAGGGTTTTGCACTGAGTGTGGAGCCTGCTTAAGATTCTCTTTCCCCTTCTCCTCCTTTCCCCCACTCACATGCTCTCGCTCTCTCTCTAAACTAAAAAATAAAAATAAAAAAATTGAAAATATACTTACAGATAGTTTAATTCCCCATACCTATAAGAAGAAAATTTTTATACTGTGGAAACTCTTCCAGATTATACAAAATGTAGAGAAGTTTTCTAACTCATTCCACACTACAGTAGTCTCAATAGCAAAACCATGCAATAAATAGCACAGAAGACTATAGTCTATTGTCACTTATGAAATAAAAAATCCTAAATAAAATTTCAGAAAAGAGAATCTAGCAGAATATTAAAAGAACAATAAATCATGATGTAATAGGATTAACCCATTATACATGGAAGATTCACTATCAGTTTATGACTATAATAAAGGAAAAATAATAGAACTATCTGAATAGATGCCAAAAAAAATTTGGAAAAAAAATCATGAAATTGTAATAAAAACAGCAACAAAAATAACCATTTGTAAGCCAGGAATAAAAGGAAATTCCCCAACCTGATCAACGATATCTACTAGGAAAGTGCAGTGAATCAATCTTTTTTTTTTTTTTTAATAAGCAGCAGGCAAAAGTTTATTAGATTATAAGATTAGAAAATAAGAGGAGTATGAAAGTTTTCTTTGCAGAAAGGGGGACATGTGAAAGTGAATGCCCCAGTGAATCAATCTTAATCACAATGTCCTTACCCATTTCCGCTAGAGCCCAACCAGTTTACTGTCTCTGCTTCAAATTAACATTATTTTGGGGCTCTTAGTGTCATAAGACACAAATAGAAGAGGAATAAATCTTGGAAAGGAAGAGTCATATCAAATGGTCAGTACTTGTAGGTCATATTTTCCTCCCTAGAAAATTCAAGAGAATCAATAGTAGAACTACTTGAACTGAGAGTTCAAAGTAAAAGAGGAAGATTCAAAATCAAGGTACAAAACTCAATAATTTTCCTATGTATTATCAATAAGCAATTTGAAAATGGGGAGAGGAGTTAAGATGGCAGAGCAGCATGGAGATCTGAGCTTCTCT
The DNA here is from genome assembly GCF_046562875.1 of Panthera onca. Classification (NCBI taxonomy): domain Eukaryota; kingdom Metazoa; phylum Chordata; class Mammalia; order Carnivora; family Felidae; genus Panthera; species Panthera onca. The sequence goes on from NC_138340.1 coordinate 77,953,432, forward strand.
TATCCCAGAAATACAGGTAGATGAGCACCAAACCATTTTGTATACCTAGGAAATTGATCTGAGGATTAACACAATAATCTGCATAACTTGAGCCACAGAACTCGGCTGGTACGTGGTGTGGAGAGGTGAACTGGGGTAAAGAAAAGCTGCAGAGGATAGGGAGCTGTTTCTGTGGAGAGAGGACAGAGAAAGAGAAAGGGGGAGAGTGCATTGGGATCACGGAAGAAAAGCACTCCCCCAAAAGTAGCTGGAGAGTAACACTCGCAAAGGACTGAACAAGAAATCTGTTCCTTAAAACCATTGATGGGAAGAAAGGAGAGGGTTTTAATACCATCAGGATTCTATAAACAGTGGAACACAGTCTGAAGTTTCATAGCTCAGTGCCTGGTGGTGCTCTGGTGAGGAAGTAGGACAAATCCCCAGGAGTAGGCAGTGAGGTCTGAGGGGTCTGTGTGTCACATGGAGAATAGCAGTTCCCCCTGTTTGGAGTGCATTTGGTAGAGGTCATATGGCCTTGCCTTAGGCAAAGGTCCCAGTGTACCCCAGAAAGCAGCCACATTTGCTGGAATTGGGACAAAGATACCAGAGGGCAGTGAAACCTGGTGCTGGCTATGTGTTGTGGTTCGCCATAATCTGTGAACCTCTGCCACCGCACAATCACACAGACATTTTCTGGGGCAAGCCAGCACCCAGCCATTGCTCAGTGAGACCCTCCCCTAGAGAGTCAGAATGGGTCCAAGCCACAGGGGTCTCTGAAGTGTGGAATTTTGAAACATAACTCCATCTGAGATAAAACTCTGGAGGGGGGGTGCCACCTGGCAGGCAGAGAGCTTGGACATGGACAGGGCACAGGCACGGAGTAGACAGAAGCCTGAGACAAAGGGGGGGTCCTTGATCACAGGTAAGTGAGAGCTTAAAGTTCCCGTGACAGAGATGAGGGAGCTGGGTGAAGCCATTTCCACCTCTCCTGCACACGCACATGTGCAAGGATATGCATGCACGCCACTCAGATCCACCATAGGAAGCTACGCAGTGGCAACTAGTGGGCTTACACCAAGCCTCACCCAGCTGTGCCCTCCAAGCACATCCCCTAGAAGACCAGCACAACTCACTCCACCTGCTTATTGTATGGACTATAAAGGGCTTCATAGTTTCAGTTCTAGGGGAGGCTGGACGTAATTTCATTCAGGTTTCATTCTGTTTGCTGGTTCATTTATTTGTTCATTTTATTTGCTTCTGTTTTTGCTTAAATTGTTTTCTTTTTTCTTTCTTTTTTTCCCTTTCTTGGATTCAGAAAGAAAAAAATATTTTTATTTTATTTTTAAAAATTTTTATTCTATTTCACTTTATTCTGTTTTATTATATAATTTTTTAATTTAAAATTTTTTCTTACCTTTTTTCCTCCCCCCCCCCCTTTTTTTCTCTATTCTAATCAAGCTTCTTTCAACAATCAGATCAAAACACACAGTAGGATCTAGCTTCCTCTATTTGGCTTTTTTGTTTTGTTTTGAAAGTTTTAATTTTAATTTGTAATTTTATTAATTTTTTCTTCCTCCAAAATGACAAAATGAAGGGATTCACCCCAAAAGAAAGAACAGAAAGAAATGACATCCAGGGGCTTAATCAACACAAATATAAGCAAGATATCGGAATTAGAATTTAGAATCACGATAATAAGAATACTAGCTAGGGTTGGAAAAAGCATAGAATCCCTTTTTGTGGAGATAAAAGAAGTAAAACCTAGTCAGGGCAAAATTAAAAATGCTATAACTAAGATGCAATCTTGAATGGATGCCATGACAGCAAGGATGGATGAAGCAGAGCAGCAAATCAGCGATATAAAATATACAATTATGGAGAATAATGAAGCAGAAAAAAAGAAGGGAAACAAAGGAAATAGATCACAATAAAAGACTTAGAGAACTCAGTGACTTATTAAAATGGATTAACATCCAATTATAGGAGTCCTGGAAGATGAAGAGAGAGAAAAAAGAACAGAAGATTTGTGTGAGCAAATTATAGTGGAAAACTTTCCTAATCTGAGGAAGGACACAGACATCAAAATCTAAGAAGCACAAACTCCCATTATATTCAATAAAAACCAACCATCACCAATGCATATCATAGTCAAATTCACAAATACACAGATAAGGATAGAATTATGAAAACAGCAAGGGAAAAAAAAGTCCTTAACCTTTAAGTGAAAACAAATCAGGTTTGCTGCAGACCTATCCAAAGAAACTTGGCAGGCCAGAAAGGAGTGGCAGGATATATTTCAATATGCTGAATCAGAAAAATATGCAGCCAAGAATTCTTTTTCCAGCAAGCCTGTCATTCAAAATAGGAAAGATAAAGGGTTTCCCAGAAAAACAAAAACTAAAAGAGTTTGTGACCACTAAACCCACCCTGCAAGAAATTTTAAGTGGGGCCCTTTGAGTAGAGAAAAGACAAAACAAAACAAAAAAGACCAAAAACAATAAAGACTAGAAAGGACCAGAGAACACCACCAGAAACTCCAAGTCTACAAGCATCATAATGGCAATAAATTCATATCTTTCAGTACTCACTCTAAATGTCAATGGACTAAACGCTCCAATCAAAAGACATAGGGTGTCAAAATGGATAATAAAATAAGACCCATATGTATGCTGTTTACAAGAGACTCATTTTATACCTAAAGACACCTGCAGATTGAAAGTAAGTGGATGGAGAACCATCTAGCATTCTAATGGTCATCAAAAGAAAGCTGCAGTAGCCATACTTATATCAGACAAACTAGATTTTAAAGAAAGGCCTGCAATAAGAGATGAAAAGGGGCATTATATAATAATCAAGGGGTCCATCCACCAGGAAGATCTAACAATTGTAAATATTTATTCCCCCAACGTGGAATCACCCAGATATATGAATCAATTAATCACAAACATAAAGAAACTAATTGATAATAATATCGTAATAGTAGGAGACTTCAAAACCCCACTTACAGCAATGGACAGGTCATCTAAATAGAAAACCAACAAGGAAACGATGGCTTTAAATGACACACTGGACTGGATGGATTTAACAGATATATTCAGAACACATCATCCTAAAGCAGCAGAATACACATTCTTCTTGAGTGCACATGGAACATTCTCCAGAATAGATCACATACGGGTCACAAATCAGCTCTCAACAAGGACAAAAAGATTGAGATCATACCTTGCATATTTTCAGACCATAATGCTATAAAACTCTAAATCAACCACAAGAAAAAATTTGGAAAGATAATGAATACTTGGAGATTAAATAACATTCTACTAAAGAATGAATGGGTTAGCCAAGAAATGAAAGAGAAAATTAAAAAGTACGTGGAAGCCAATGAAAATGAAACATGAGAGCCCAAAATCTCTGGGAGGCAGCAAAGGTGATCATAAGAAGGAATTACATAGCAATCCAGGCCTTCCTAAAGAAGGAAGAAAAGTCTCAAATATGCAACCTAACCTTATACCTAAAAGAGCTGTAAAAAGAACAGCAAATAAAGCCCCAAACCAGCAGAAGAAGGGAAATAATAAATATTAGAGCAGAAGCCAATGATATCAAAATAAAAAAAAATAGTAGAACAGATCAATGAAACCAGGAGCTTGTTCTTTGAAAGAGTTAATAAAATTGATAAACCTCTAGCCAGACTGATCAAAAAGAAAAAGGAGAGGACCCAAATAAATAAAATCACTAATGAAAGAGGAGAGATCACAACCAATACCACAGAAATACAAACAATAATAAAGGAATATTATGAGCAATCATATGCCCACAAATGGGCAATCTGGAAAAAATGGACAAATTCCTAGAAACATATAAACTACCAAGACTGAAACAGGAAGAAACAGAAAATTTGAACAGACCCATAACCAGTAAAGAAATTGAATCAGTAGTCAAAAATCTCCCAACAAACAAGAGTCCAGGGTTTGATGGCTTTGCAGGGGAGTTCTACCAAACATTTAAAGAAGAGTTAACACCTATTCTCTTGAAGCTGTTCCAAAAAATAGAAATGGAAGGAAAATTTCCAAACTCATTCTATGAAGCCAGCATTACCTTGATTACAAAATCAGACAAAGAACCCACTGAACAGAAACCAATTTCCCTGATGAACATGGGTGCAAAAATTCTCAACAAGATACTAGCAAACCAAATCCAACAATACATTAAAAGAATCATTCACCACGACCAAGTGGGATTTATTCTTGGGATGCAGGGCTGGTTCAATATCCGCAAAACAGTGTGATTCATCACATCAAAAAAAGAAAGGATAAGAACCACATGATCCTCTCAATAGATGCAGAGAAACATTTGACAAAATACAGCATCCCTTCTTGATAAAAACCCTCAAGAAAGTAGGGATAGAAGGATCATACCTCGAGATCATAAAAGCCATATATGAACAACCCAATGTCAATATCATCCTCAATGGGGAAACTGAGAGCTTTCCCCCTAAAGTCAGGAACATGACAAGGATGTCCACTCTCGCCACTGTTATTCAACATAGTATTGGAAGTCTTAGCCTCTGCAATCAGACAACACAAAGAAATAAAAGGCATCCAAATGGGCAAGGAGGAAGTCAAACTCTCACTCTTCACAGACAACATGATACTCTATCTGGAAAACCCAAAAGACTCCACCAAAAAACTGTTAGAATTGACCCACGAATTCAGCAAAGTTGCAGGATGTGAATCAATATACAGAAATCAGTTGCATTTCTATATGCCAATAATGAAACACCAGGAAGAGAAATCAAGAAATTGATTCCATTTACAATTGTACCAAAAATCATAAAACACCTAGGAATAAACCTAACCAAAGAGATGAAAAATCTGTACACTGACAAGTATAGAAAGCTTATGAAAGGAATTGAAGAAGATGCAAAAAAATGGAAAAACTTTCCATGCTCATGGATTAGAAGAACAATATTGGTAAAATGTCGATACTACCCAAATCAATCTACATATTCAATGCAATCCCTATCAAAATAACACCAGAATTCTTCACAGAGATAGAACAATCCTTAAATTTGCATGGAACCAGAAAAGACCCCAAATAACCAAAGCAATTTGAAAAAGAAAAGCAGAGCTGGAGGCATCACAATTCCAGACTTCAAGCTGTATTACAAAGCTGTAATCATTAAGACGGTATGGTACTGGCAGAAAAACAGACACATAGATCAATGGAACAGAATGGAGAACCTAGAATGGACCCACAAACGTATGGCCAACTAATTTTTGACTAAGCAGGAAAGAATATCCAATGGAATAAAAACAAATGGTGTTGGGAAAACTGGACAGGGACATGCAGAAGAATGAATCTGGGCCACTTTCTTACACCATAAACAAAAATAAACTCAAAATGGATGAAAGACCTAAACATAAGACAGGAGGCCATCAAAATCCTAGAGGAGAAAACAGGCAACAACCTCTCTGACCTTGGCTGCAGCACCTTCTTACTTGACATGTCTCTGGAGACAAGGGAAACAAAAGCAAAAATGAACTATTAGGACCTCATCAAGATAAGAAGCTTCTGCACAGCCAAGGGCACAATCAGCAAAACCAAAAGGCAACCAACAGAATGGGGGAAGATATTTGCAAGTGACATATCAGATAAAGGGTTAGTATCAAACATAAAGAACTTATCATAATAAATAACCCAAAAACAAATAATCCAGTGAATAAATGGGCAAAAACATGAATAGACACTTTTCCAAAGAAGACATCCAGATGGCTAACAGACACATGAAAAAAATGCTCAACATCACCCATTGTCAGGGAAATACAAATCAAAACCACAATGAGATATCACCTCACACCTGTCAGAATGGCTAACATTAACAACTCAGGCAACAACAGATGATGGCAAGGATGTATTGTTGGTGGGAATGCAAACTGGTGTAGCCACTCTGGAAAATAGTATGGAGGTTCCTCAAAAAATTAAAAATAGAACTACCTTACAACTGAGCAATTGTACTACTAGATATTTATCCAAAGGATGCAGTATCCAAAGGATACTGATTCAAGGGGACACATGCACCCCAATGTTTATAGCAGCACTATTGACAATAGCCGAAATATGGAAAGAGCCCAAATGTCCATCAACTGATGAATGGATAAAGAAGATGTGGTATATATACATAATGGAATATTACCTGGAAATCAAAAGGAATGAAATCTTGCCATTTACAACAACATGGATGGAACTAGAATGTATTATGCTAAGCAAAATAAGTCAGAGAAAGACAAATATATGATTTCACTCATATGTGGAATTTAAGATACAAAACAGAGGAACATAAGGAAAGGGAAGCAAAAATAATGTAAAAACAGAGAGGGAGAAAAGCCACAAGAGATTCTTAAATACAGAGAACAAACTGAGGGTTGCTGGAGGGGAGTTGGGTGGGGGGGAAGGGCTAAATGGTTGATAGGTATTGAGAAAGGCGCTTGTTGGGATGAGCACTGGGTGTTATATGTAAATGATGAATCACTAAATTCTATTCCTGTAATCATTTAAAAAAAACAGCAACAATAACAACAATTTAAAAAAGTGATGGGAAAAGAATATATCTCAATGGAATTAAGATAAAAGACCTAGAAATAAATTAAGTAAATATTAAATACTTTTATGAAGAGAAATATAAAACTTTTCTGGAAGATATGAAAAAAACCTGAATAAATGGAGAGACATATGCATTTTCCTAGATGGGAAGACTCAATGTTTACAGTTGTCTGATGTCTTAAATTTAATCTCTTAAAATCAATGTAGTCTCAGTCCCAATCCCAAGAGGATTCTTTATGGAACTTGAAAAGTGAATTTTGAAGTTCATAAAATGAGAAGATAATGCTAAGAAACTGTTGGGAGAAAATGAGCTTTAGCGGAAGACTTGCTCTATTGAATACCAAGATGTGTTATAAAGCAATATGTACTAGTTATCTATTGCTGTGTAACAAAGTGCCTCCAAATCTGGCATTTTAAAACAACAGAGGGGTGCCTGGGTAGCTCTGTTGGGTATCAGACTTTGGCTTAGATCATGATCTCACCGTTCCCAAGTTCGAGCCCCATGTTGGGCTCTGTGCTGATGGTTCAGAGCCTGGAGCCTGTTTTGGATTCTCTCTCTCTCTCTCTCTCTCTCTCTCTCTCTCTGACCCTCCCCCTCTTACACTATGTCTCCCTCTCTCTGTCTCTCTCTCTCTCAAAAATAAATAAAACATTAAAAAATAAAATGAAATAACAGGTATTTATTGTGTCACGCAGTTTCTGAGGATCAGTAATCTGGAATGACTTAGCTGGCTGAGGGTCTCTCTTGAAGTTGCAGTCAAGATGTCGGTCAGCACTGCAGTTATCTGAAGGGGCTGGAAAATCTATTTCCAAGCTCACACATGTGCCTGTTGGTGGGAGGCTTCTGTTCTTTGCCATAACAGCCTCTCTACAGGCTGCTTATAGGACAGGGCATCTGGTTTTTCCCAGTGCAAGTGATGGGAGAGAGGGAAATCCAAAACGGAAGTGACATACAATCTCCTCTGTCATATGCTATTGATTGCACAGACCAGCCTTGGTATAAGAGAAGAGGGGACTATACAAGACTGTGAATACCAGGAGGCAGGAATCATTGGGAGCACCTTGGCAGCTGCCCACCACATGATAGTTATACACAAGTGTGGTATTGGTACTGGAAGAGACAAATAGACCAAAAGAAAAGCACAGAGATTCAGAAACTGACCTGGGCATATATGGGAATTCAGCTTATCTTAAAAGGGTAAATTTAAATCAGCGAGGAGAACTGACAATTCAATACACTGTGATATGAAATTCACTATCCAGTTTTAAAAAGGATCACATTAGACTCATACTGCATACCATACCCCTAAGTAAATTTCAGAAAAGGAGCTTAAAAAATACATACACATTTATTTGAAATAAATATAGGGGGATATTTTTAATCAGCTTACTTTCCAAGCAAGGTACTAAAGCTTTAAAGCAACATATTGACATATATGGGTTCACTGTAGTAAAAACAAACAAAACCCCACAAAACAAATAATAATCTGTTAAGACAAATTTAAAGAGTAAAGCTTTGAAAAAGTAGTTAACATGCATTTTATACAAAAACATATTTTACCCAGGTTATATAAATAGCTCCCATAATCAATAAGGAATAAGGACAAGATTAGTAGTAAAACCAGCAAAGAACGTAAACAAAATAATTCAAGGAAGAAGAGCTATAAATGGCAAATGAACATAAGACATAAATTTCATTAGCAACCAGGCAATGCAACTGTAAAAGAAGATCATTTTACCTCTCAGAATGGCAAAAATTTTAAATATGGGTATGATCAAGATATAGGGAAGTGAATGTTCATGTTATTGGAGGGCTTTATGTTAGTGAGACCTTTTTGGAAGGCAGTTTAGTAAGATCCATTAAAATTTTAAACGTTAGGTGTGCCTGGGTGGCTCTGTTGGTTAAGCACCTGACTTCAGCACAGGTCACAATCTCATGGTTCGCGAGTTCGAGCCCCACGTTGGACTCTGTGCTGACAGCTCAGAACCTGGAGGCTGCTTCAGATTCTGTGTCTCCCTCTCTCTCTGCCCCTCCCCTGCTTATTCTCTTTCTCTCTCTCTCAAAAATAAACATTAAAAACTCTTTTTTAATGTGAATAATTCCAAGGCAGCATCACCTGTCTAGAAATTTATCCTGTGGGAATACTTACATGTGCACAAAGATGTACATGTAAAGATGCACATTGTAACATTGTTTTAATTCAGTAACAAAATGAAAATAACCAATTAATACAGGCATGGCTTAACAAATTGTGGGAAATTTATCCCATGGAATACCATGCAACTGTTGAAAAGAATGAGCTAAACTTAATGCATTGAATGAAAATACCTGCAGGAAGTACTGTCAGTGAAAAAAATTTGTCACAGAATAGTACTTCTGGTATGTTCCCCTTTACTACATATAAATGCATTATATCTCTGTGCAGAGAAAAACTAAAAGGCTGCCCACTGAACTTTAAAAAAATATTTTAACATTTATTTATTATTGAGAGACAGAGAGACATAGAGCATGAGCATGGGAGGGCAGAGAGAGGGGGAGACACAGAATCTGAAGCAGGCTCCAGGCTCTGAGCCGTCAGTATAGAGCCAGATGGGGGACTCGAACTCACAAACCATGAGATCATGACCTGAGCTCAAGTCAGACGCTTAACCCACTGAGCTCCCCAGGTGGCCCAGAACTTTGAAAGTACTACTCTTCTGGGGCACCTGGGTTCAGCAGGTTAAGTGTCTGACTTCAGCTCAGGCCATGATCTCAGGATTCATGAGCTTGAGCCCTGCATCAGGTTCTCTGCTGTCAGTTCAGAGCCTGATTCAGATCCTCTGTCTCCCTCTCTCTGCCCCTCCTTTGCCTCACATATGCTCTCTCTCTCTCTCTTATAAATAAACAAACATCAAACAAACAAACAAATAAAGAAAGAAAAGTAGTACTTTCCTAAGAAAGATTTGGGAGTGAGGATGGGTGGCAAAAGGGATAAGTACATCTTTTAGTCTACATAACTACATATTTTAAAACTTCCACAATGAGAGCATTCATATACAATTTATGTATTTGTAAGATAATTTTTTAAAAAAAATGAATAGGTTTTAGGGCATCAAATTCAAGATGGCAGACTGAGAATATTCATCAACTACAGTTTTCTCTCTAGGCCCTATTCAAACTATAGAAAACTCATTTTTTAAATTTTAAAAAAATTTTTTTAATGTTTTTATTTATTTTTGAGACAGAGCACAAGCAGAGGAGGGGCAGAGAGAGAGGGACACACAGAATCTGAAGCAGGCTCCAGGCTCTGAGCTGTCAGCACAGAGCCTGACGCGAGGCTCTAACTCACAGATTGTGAGATTGTGACCTGAGCCGAAGTCGGACGCTCAACCTACTGAGCCACTCAGGCGCCCCGAAAAACTCATTATTTTAAAAGGTATGAGATCATAATAGCATTGCAAAAGAAGAGAACGTGCCATTGGCAGAACAGAAAAATTGGGAAACTCCTAGAAGATAAAAATTAGATAGAGCCAATATATAAATCAACAGAGAAACTAGAACAACAACCTTAGAACCAAAACATCAAAGATACGTTCTTTCCAAGGAACGCCAGGAAGCTCCAATGTCAGAATCAGTGAATATGAAAGGCAGGGATGGCTTGTAAAGTTAATGAACAGGGCAATTAACTGGTACTCTTTCCACATTAGGAACACAGGATCAAACAGATTCCAGACCTTCCTCAAACAGTGCGTCCGGAATGGCTAGCACTGTGGCCAAACTGCAGGTACTCACAGCTGAAAAAAAAAAAAAAAAGAAAGAAAATAAAAGAAAAGAAAAAGAAAAGAGGGACTTGTTTGGAGAGGAGAGGGCTCCCTGGATAGTTGTTGGGCCTGATGAATAAACAGACCTGAGCTGAGCAGCTACCAGGTGTCCACAGCAGAGGCTAAGGAAAAAACAATCAAATGCAGAAGAACTTTGGTCAACGTTCTGCCAACCTTGGCTGTTGTCACCATGAAACTTAGAGGAATCAGCCTGATGAAGTACCTGTCCACTAACTGGGAGCCTGCCATCTGTCCTCCTGTAGGGGAACCGGGACTGCCTGACTCAGGGGAAACCCAGACCACTGGTTAGTATGAATCCCCCTGTCTCTTCACTCATCAACAGCAACAAAGGGGAGCTCTCACGCAGGTGCTGGAAGTATGGATGCAGTGATGGTCACTGCAGTGTTGTTTGTAACAGGGAAAATGAATAAACAGATGAAGGAAGGTTGGGAGATAGACGATTTGCACCAATAGGGGAATGCTTGGATAAGCTACTGTATGCTCTTATTATGAAACTGACATGGAAATCTATCTGTACTATTTTATTGAGTGAAGACCAGTTTGTGAAAGAGTATATGTGATGCTGTCTTTAGTTAAGAAGTCTAACCCCCTCTCTGGGAAGGTTCTAGAAAAATATTCCATAAACTGTGGACAGTGATTATACTAGGGAATAGGAGTTTGAAGGGGAAGAGGGAGGAGTTGAGGGTGGGTCTTTTGACCTTACTGATAGTGTTTGAAATCTGTATTGAAGAGCAAATACTGTTTTGTAAATAAGTATTCACAAATAAGTAAAAAAGTACTATTTTACAAGTATCATTCTGTAAAAATAATTACAGTAGGAAAAGGTAGTTACAACACACACATATACACCTACACACACACACACACACACACACACACTTGCCTGGAAAAGTCCACATAAAAAAATATCAGCAGTGTTTATTTCTAAGGCAGTAAGCTTAAAGATTTGTACATTCTTTATCCTGTTCTGTGTTATCTAATATCTTCCCAGTGATTATCGATCTGATCATAATCAGATCAATAAAAACTATTTCAATTAAAAAACAAAACTTTGGGGCACCTGGATGGCTCAGTCGGTTAAGTGTCTGACTTCAGCTTAGGTCACGATCTTGCAATTCGTGAGTTCCAGCCCCAAGCTGGGCTCTGTGCTGACAGCTCAGAGCCTGGAGCCTAGTTCAGATTCTGTGTCTCCCTCTCTCTCTGCCCCTCCCCCGCTCACACTCTGTCTCTCTCTCAAAAATAAATAAACATTTTTAAAAAAACTTAAAAATTTTTTTTTAAAGTTCATTCATTTATTTCAAGAGAGAGAAAGAAAGAGATATGAGCATGGGAGGGACACAGAGAGAGATGGAGAGAGAGAATCCCAAAAAGGCTCAGCATGGTCAGCGCAGAGCCCAACCAGGGCTCAGACTCTCTAACCAGGAGATCATGACCTGAGGTGAAACCAAGAGTCAGATGCTCAGTGGACTGAGCCACCCAGGTGCCCCGCCGCGCAAAAATACAAAACTTGTTAAAAGTTGAGTGTCTTTGGGGCGCCTGGGTGGCTCAGTCAGTTAAGCCTCCGACTTCAGCTCAGGTCACGATCTCACGCTCCGTGAGTTCGAGCCCCGTGTGGGGCTCTGGGCTGATGGCTCAGAGCCTGGAGCCTGCTTCCAATTCTGTGTCTCCCTCTCTCTCTGCCCCTCCCCCGTTCGTGCTCTGTCTCAAAAATAAATGAACGTTAAAAAAAAAAAAAAGTTGAGTGTCTTTTGCTACTTTTTCAATATTAGACAGAAATACTAAAGAGTCATTATGTGTCTGAAAGCCCTAACCTTGAATGCGGGATTGTGCCTTCAGAATTAGATATTAGGGCATTTAAATTTGACCACTAGATCAAATGTTAGGGTTGAGGACAATTAAGTGCTGATTAAGTGTTTAACAATGCCCCACCCCCACCCTCACCCCCACACCAGAACAAGCACCCTGATTTGTCACGTTTGTGGATCTTGGTATAAACACTCCCACCGCACCAGATGCTAGTGATTTCCCTGCTGAGCAGGGACAGGTAGGCATGAGGGACTCTCACCTGGGACTACTAGCCACCTCCAACGCACTACTGAGGGTGAGAGACTGGTGAGCTGGGATTTTTGACTCAGATCGTCTGGCTTGACTTTCCGCTCTTGTCCCTTCTCCTCGGTCACTTGGCAAGCAGGCCTGAAGAGGCGAAGTTGGAGGGGGCACTGGCCAGGTAAGTGTGGAAGCACCGAGAAGGTGGCTGCACTGCCTCGCTGCCCGCCAGAGGGGTAGGGTGGGGAGTGTTATCCACGGGCTTATTGCAGATAGGAGCCTCCATTTTGGTTTTTTAAAAATGGAACAGTTAGAGCGATTTCCACCTCCTTCCCTTGCCCCTAAGCTTTAGCACCTTGAGGGCCTGTTGCCTGCACAGTTGGGTACAGGAAGTTAGGAAGCAGAGATGTGTATTTGAGGTGCAGACTGATGAAATGAATTAAAGTCAACACCAGGACCACCTGTACTCAATTCCAGTAAAGTCTGTCTGCTCAGAATCGATGTCTCAATAGCTCCTCTTTTATTATTATGTAAGTGTTCCAGTGCACATGACTGTGCTCTGGCTGTGCTTAACCTTTGGTGCTACCTTCAGAAAGCAAAGGAAAACAGGCTAAAATCAGGTCGTCTGTGCCCTTGGACACAATTTAAAGCAGGAGAAAAATTAGAGGCAATTTTCCTCTCCCTGCATGCCTATTTATTGCCACCCACTCCCCCGGTGGAAATCTCCATTTGCACTGACTTTGCACCTCTCGGGACAACCTCTCCATGGAGAAGCATAAGCATCATCTCTTTTTTTCTGAGCAAATCAAGCCCTACGCTGCCCTCACCCCCCTCCATCTACCTGGATTCCCTCCCTGAGTGGAACCCAGTGCATTTGCTCCTCCTGGTCACTGTCCTCACTGTTCCTTGCATTGTCCATGTAGCCAAAAACGGGGAGATAAAAAGGTCCCCAGTCACAAAGCAGAGGTGGGGAAAGGGTAGCCAGGACTCTGATTATTTCCACTTAAGGAAACCACAAGAGAAAAAAGTGTCTTTGGTCAACTTCAGGGGAGTTATGGCTCTAGACTAAGATGAACACCACCCTTGAAGCTTTGCATTTTGGAACACCCAGATTACATTTCCAAACACTTCATTTGGGGGGGGGGGGGCGCGCCTGGGTGGCTCAGTCGGTTAAGCGTCTGTCTTCAGCTCATGATCCTGTGCTCCATGAGTTCGAGCTCCATGTCAGGCTCTGTGCTGACAACTCAGAACCTGGAGCCTGCCTCAGATTCTGTCTCTCCCTCTCTCTGCCCCTCCCATGCTCATGCTCATGCTCTGTCTCTCAATTAAAAAAAAAAGTTAAAAACACTTTATTTGGGTCAATAACAGTTGGTGTTAATTTTTATAGCTTTTTACAGTAAATTTTTAATAACAGCTTTATTTTTTTAAGGGAAGCATATATGCATAGTTGATAGTTTGGTAAACATGTATCTGCATTTACAGAAGTAGAAAATTTTTGTCTACACATGCATTATATACCAATATGAATACATTTATATATAAATGTGACTTTTTTTTCCTAATTTTTAATTTAGATTTGAATAAATTCATCATCACTGAGTGATTGGGCTGGGGGAAGTCAAGATGTTTTTGTGGTTTAAAAATGGAATTCTAGAGAACAGCTGTATTTCCTTGATAGAAGCAGTAGACCATTTCTGAAATGTTATGGTAAAAATAAGAGAGTAAACTCTGAACCAGTAGTTCTCATCCTACTTTTCTCCCAAGCATGCTGGAAAGTATGACACGAGTCACTGCAGAATAATGGGTGACCATGACAAAGGACTCTCAGGGAGTGGTGTGGGGATGGGCATAGTGGTCCTGCTAAGGAAGCTTAATAGAATAAGATGGGGTGAAAAGAAAGGGGAATATTAGAACTTAATTTTATCCTAAAATGAAGAAATATTTATTAATTCTGCTTATAAGAGTTGATGTGCATGAAAATAAGTATAAATAAGTATGCATATATTAATTTAAGACCTATTTATTGAGGGCCTACTATGTGCAACAGTGGACAAAATGGCTGATGAGGTGCCATATAGTTTACCTTCTACTTGGGTGGAAATGGGAGGAAAGAGAGAGAATGAAATTTGTCAGATGTTGATAAGATGATGGAGGACAATCCATCAGGATAAAGGGGATCATTCTTCTAGGTAGAATGGTCAAGGGAAAGTCTTTCTGATAATGGAATGAATTTGAACAGAGATGTCAATAAAGGGGCCCAAACCATGAAGATATGTGGGGAAAGAGCACTCTAGGCAGGGGAAGCAGCATGCTTGCTAAAGGCTAGCAGGAAGGCCAGGGTGGCTGGGCACAGGGTGGAGGCATAGAGTGCCGTGTGATAGGAGCTGAGGTCAGAGACGTAGCTAGCTCCAGGTGATGTCTTCACATCAGCCTTCAGGCCACTGCTGGGACTTTGACTTTTGCTTTGAGTAGAGGGAAAGACAGTGGGGGCCTTGAGAGAAGAGTGACCTCGTGTGACTTACATTTAAAAGAACTGGGTCTACCTGGTTGAGAACAGGCAGCAAGGGTGGCAATGTGGAGAGACGAGCTAGTTCACTAGCTACAGGAGCTGTTGTCATGGTTTAAATGAGGCCAAGGCCAGTGGCAGTAGAGATGGTAAGAAGCAGTCAATGCCACATATTTCATTTAAGGTGGTGCCAATAGGTAGAGAGCCAGGACTTGGTGAGGCAAGCAAGGCAGCATGGGTGGAGAATTTCAGGAGGCACACTCACTTGGAGACATGTCATGGAGGAGGTGAGAAGGGACCAGTTGGCTTATCTGAGCACACAGTTCATTCCTAGTAACTGGAGGGCAAGAATATATGGCATAGAGTGGGTGTCTTGGTAGATGTGGGGATGGAGGAAGTGGAAGTGTTCTTTAGACTGCTAAGTTTTTTTCAATAGGGTAAAAAGCAAGGTCAACAGCTGAGTGAGCTTGGGGAGAAGTAAAGGTTTAAGGACTGTGAAGAAGGGGTGACAAAAATCTCCTAGGATAGTAAAAGTGAATAAACTGAGGATATGTGGTAGGATTGGCAGATGTTACCAAAGCCCCACCTCCCCTAAAGTTAGCAGCTGTGGGGCTGGATTTGGGGCTGCATGCTCAGAGTTATTTAGCTATTTACTTATTTTACTGATAGAGAAGTCTGAAGACCACAGCTCTAGATCCTATATGATCTACCTTACTGGCTTTAAAAGCCACACTTGAAAATTTAATTTTTGGAAATTTAACAATCACTGCCACACTGTCTGATAAATCAGAGCCTGGAATAATCATTTGAAAATCATTAATCAGCACTAATGACATCTCTCTACAGATTTTGGTTTCAGATAAAAATAAACCACAGGATCCCAGAACATACTGCTTTCAGTTGCTAGGACAGTCTTCTGAAAGCTTCTATAAATTCCTAACAGCACTCCCTTTCCTTTGGGACTGAGACTTGCCCAAAGAACCTCTGTCAGCATATTTGCCAACTGAATCTTCCAAAGTGTCCAACAAAATGTACAATTAAGAATTATCACATTATTATTACTGAATGTATGCAGTTCAGTGCTGTTTTTAGGTTCCTGTGTATCAACTAAGAATGATTGCAATCAGCCAACCTCAGGCATATAACTCCCCTCCCCCACCCCATTACTAAATTTAATCTTACCTCAAGCCCCCATTTCTGTTGACAGCAAAAATGTAACCCAGTGCTTTCTAGTCAGATTCAGTCACCTCAGAGATTTCCCAGTTAATTCAGAGAACCATCTCTCCTGGTCTCCCTTGAGTTCTGTGTCTATAGGGGAGAGGGGCAGCTGAGGGAAGGAGCCCAAGGCACCCATGGGGAGGAGTGTCAGATCCTGAATGCTTCTCTGTCCTCTCCACTTTATCCTGACATGTAACTTGTTTCTCTGGTCATTGGTCGGCAGCCTCTGTTCTGCAGAAACCAGGGGTCTGGCTGTGGATGCCAACCTTTGTCATCCAGCCTGCTCCTTCCAATGGCATCCTCTCCTGACTCCCTCAGAGCCCCTTCACATCCATCACTCCTCTTTCTGCCACTTTTGCAACCCTCCTAGAGCAAGGGAAACCTTGGGAAGCCTTGTCCCTCTGGATCTAAGGAAGACTTAGAAGATTAGCTGACATAGTTGGTGCCATATCTGTCACATGGTTGCTGCTCCTTGCTGACACTAAGGACGGCTCTGGGAAGTCTGCTGCCTCCCCGCAATCACTGGGATATGACTCAAACCTATAGGGTTTCCCTTGGGTCCCCTCCTGTGGTTATGCTGAGTGGAGGTACAGCACAACGTCCCAGTAACTAAATCCCTTATGTGAGACTAACTTTAATTCTTTTGAAGCAGGAACACTGGCTCTTCCTCAATCGAGGAATCTCCCCAGCTATTTTGCTTATGGCATAAACCTTGTGCACTGAGTCCTTTCCTTTTCAGATCTGAATAGACCCCTAAAAGAACAGACTCTTGCTATTGAATTCCTTGGCTTTCCAGTCTATTCAAGAGCCTATTTTAGAAACTGAGAGGCCAAATCTGTCTTTTGTTCTCCATGATCTGCCTTTCTAAGCATCACTCAGCCCCATAATCTAGTTTTAATGGTGGAAAAGCCATGGGGTAAAAAGCAATTACCCTAAATTTAAACTAAATATTATTTTATTATACCTGCTCCTGTATAAAGGAAGACTAATTTCAGGGGCTTAAAGAGATGGGAGTCAATGGAGCCAATCAGAAAATTGAAGGCCAATCAGAAAAAGATGGAGTTGGAAACTGATTTCCAGCTCTATACCTGCCATCAGAAATCTCTGGGGTCTTTTCAACAAGACACAAGCCTGAGCCCCACACCTGGAACTACTAATTCAGAAGGCATCCATATATATATATTTTTAACTCCCAATATTCACACTGGTGATTCTGATGCGTACCAATGACTGGAAGCCATGGGTTAGGAAACACCTGTGGCCTCCAACCATTCATAAAGAGGTGGCCTGGGAGAGGAGCTAGAAGCATCTAGAATCAGGTACATAATCTGGAGTTGGGGTTCACCTATCACCACTGCTCATAGCAGAATGTGCAGATAACCCCAAACAAAGGATCAGGAGGCCAAGGGGAAAACGAACAGGAAATAAGCCAGAGCAAGGGAGCAGGTGCCAGGAAAGTCATGAGAACATAGAGTGTGCAGAGAAATTGGCAAGCAAGAGCACTGAAAGAATGGAGGTAGAGAATCTGGAACCAGGAGCTCTTGATTCTTTGTTGACCTTCTGCCACCAACAAGGAAGATTCTAGTAATTTTTCTGCATTATCAGGGATGAGTTCTAGGAGATTTTAGTCAACAACTTCTCACTTCTGAGAGATGTGGACATCAGGCTACAGAATTACTGTACTAGCCTATACCTGGTGTGCTGTCCGAGACCAGAGGGAAAGGGGCAGTTGGGACAAGGAAATGGGTAGATAGGAAGCTAAGCTAAATTTGGATAGGTTGACAGGTAGAAGGAATCTTTTCAGGCTACAGGGATTCTGGAGCCAAAAAAAACCTATGTCTGATTGAGAGGACCAAGTACTGTACTTCCTACCTTCTATCTATGCCCCAGAATCAAAGTACTCATTTTGAGTACCTTTGTTGATATTTCCTGAATACTAATGGTATTGCAACTATTTTTAATTAAAAAGAAACCTCCCCAAGAAAACATTAAATTTAGCAGATAGTGCATGCTGCATATTCTGATTTTTTTATTTAAACCTTTTTGTAATGATTATTTTTGAGAGAGAGAGAGAGCAAGAGTGAGCGAGTGAGCATGAGTGGGGGAGAGGCAGAGAGAGAGGAAGACATAGAATCTGAAGCAGTCTCCAGGCTCTGACTTGTCAGCACAGAGCCTGATGCAGGGCTCGAACCCACGAACCATGAGATCATGATTTGAGCTGAAGTCAGAGGCTGAACTGACTGAGCCACCCCAGGTACCCTGATTTTAAAAATAAACACAAAACTACCTTGAACCAGTGGAAGCACCTGCTCTGTGTGAGGCAACTAACTTCTTTCCGTTTTTAAAGTAACAGTCAAGCTAGTGAATGAGAGATCACTTACCTAAACTCATGTCAATGTATATAGATTTGTTATTTATTTTATTTTTGATTGTAGTAAAATATAAAATTTATTATTCAAAATTTATTATTTTATTTTTTAATGTTTTTGTTTATTTTTGAGAAAGACAGAGCATGAGTTGGGGAGGGACAGAGAGAGAGAGGGAGATACAAAATCTGAATCAGGCCCCAGGCTCTGAGCTGTCAGTGCAGAGCCCGACATGGGGCTCAAACTTGTGAACCGTGAGATCATGACCTGAGCCAAAGTTGGGCCCTCAGCCATCTGACCACCTAGGCACCCTAATTTTAACCATTTTTAAACATACAATTCAGTAGTGTTAAATATATTCATATTGTTGTACAAAAAATATCTAGAACTTTTTTATTTTGCAAAACTAAAACTCTGTATCCATTGAATGCTCTTCATTGTTTCCTCCTTTCAACCCCTGGCAAATACCATTTTGCTTTTTGTCTGTATGATTTGCTGGCTCTAGATACCTTATGAAAGTAGAGTACAGTATTTGTCTTTTTGTGAGTGGCTTATTTAACTTAATACGGTGTCCTCAAAGTTCATTTGTATTATAGCATGTATCAGATTCTCCTTCCTTTTGAAGACTGAATAATATTGCATATTGCAGTTTGTTTATTGATTCATCCATTGATCGGCCTTTGGGTTGCTTCCACTTCTGGCTATTGTGAATAATGCTGCCCTGAACATGGGTGTTCAAGCCTTTTCTTTTGATTCTTTCGGATATATACCCAGAGGTACTATTGCTGTATCATATGGTAATTCTATTTTTAATTTTTTGAGGAACTGTCACACTGGTTTCTGCAACAGCTGTATGATTTTATATTCCCACCAGCAGCGGGACAAGAATTCCATTTTCTCTACAACCTCACTGACAGTTGTGGGGTGCCTGGGTGGCTCAGTCGGTTAAGCATCCAACTTCGGCTCAGATCGTGATCTCACAGTTCGTGCATTTGAGCCCCTCTGTGCTGACAGCTCAGAGCCTGGAGCTTGCTTGGGATTCTGTGTCTCCTCTCTCTGTCCTCCCAACTTGCACTCTGTATCTCTCTCTCTCAAAAATAATAAATAAACATAAACCTCACTGACAGCTGTTACTTTCTGCTTTTTTTTTTTTTTCCTGATAGCATCTCTCCTAATGGGTATGTGGTGATATCTCATTGTGGTTTTGATTTGCATTTCCCTCATGATTAATGATGTTGAACATGTCTTTATATACTTGTTGGTCATTTGTGTATCTTCTTATGAGAAATATATATTCAGGTCCTTTGCCCATTTTTTAATTGGGTTGGTTTTTTGTTGTGTTTTGTTTTGAGTTATAGGAGTTCTTTATATATTCTGGATATTAACCCCTTATCAAATGTGTGATTTACAAGTATTTTCTTCTATTCTGAAGGTTGCCTTGTCAATCTGTTGATTGTGTCCTTTGAAGTATGGAAGTTTTAAATTTTGATGTAGTGCAATTTGTTTTAATTTTTGTTGCCTATTCTTTTTGTGTGGTATCCAAGAGATCATCGCCATATCCAGTGCAATAAAGTTTTTACCTGATGTTTTTTTTCTAAGAGTTTTATAGTTGCAGATCTTTGGTTCATTTGAGTTAATTTTTATATGTGGTATAAGGTAAGGATCCAAGTTTATTCTTTTGCATATGGATACCCAGTTTCCCCAACAACATTTATTGTAAAGACTATCCTTTACCCCCACTGAATGGGCTTGGCCCCCTCATTAAAAATCATTCGACTATATCTGTAATGTTTCATATATGGATTTAAAAAATAGCTTTATTGAGATATAACCCAAACACCCTATAATTCACCCACTTTAAGTGTATAATTCAATGGCTTTTTAGTATATTCATTAAGTACTGGAGTTGTGCACGAATCACCACAATGAGTTTTAAAATATTTTATCACCTTGGGGCACCTGGCTGGCTCAGCTGGTAGTACATCCAACTCTTTTTTTTTTAAATTAATGTTTATTTTTGAGAGAGAGAGAGAGAGTGAATTGGAGAAGGCCAGAGTGGGGGGGGGGGGGGGGGCGGGGCACAGAATCTAAAACAGGCTCCAGGCTCTGAGCTATCATCACAGAGCCCAACGCCGGGTTCAAACCCACCAACCATGAGATCATGACCTGAGCCAAAGTTGGATGCTTAATTGACTGAGCCACCTGGGTGCCCCTAGAGCATCCAACTCTTGATCTCAGGGTCATGAGTTTGAGCCCCATGTTGGATGTAGAGATCACTTAAATAAATAAAACTTAAAAGAAAAGACTAAAATATCTTATCCCCTCAAAAAGGAAACCCCAGACACCTTGGTTGTTACCTTCCACCTTCAAACTACCCTCAGCCCTAGGCAACCATTAATATACCCTTTGTCACCATAGATTTACCTATTCTGGGCATTTCCTGTAAATGGAATCATATAACATGTGGCCCTTTGTGACTGTCTTCTTTCACTTACCATAATGTTTTCAAATGTCATCCACATTATAGCACATATTAATACTTCATTCCTTTTTTATACCTGAATAATATTCCTTGCATGGATATACCACATTTTATTTATTCATTCATCCGTTGAAGGACAATTTGGGTTGTCTCCACCTTTTGGCTATCATCAATAATACTGCTATAAACATTTGTATGCAAGTTTGTGTATGGACACATTTTTTCATTCCTCTTGGGTGTATAACTAACTCTATGCTTCTTAAATGGATTTCAAATATTAAAAAGAACTGATTTCTAAAAGAATGAGGAACAACCTACTGCTAAAGTATGGTGAAGGAAATAATGCTCCCGTGGGTCTCATAAGGTCAGTGATGATTAAAATTGAGTAAGGTTACAAACTATTAGTTACAGACTATTTTAAAGTTCACATCCAGTAATACTAGCTTATCAGGTTCACATTCCTAGGACATGATACAGTATAGAGAGACTAAGCTAGAAATGATGTAATATGAGAAGTTCAGAGAGAGAAAGGAAATAACCGATGTGGGGAATTTCAGAATAAAAAAGGGAAATAAGAGTATACTTATGATGGGCACTGAGTAATGCTATACTGGAATTAAAATAAAAACCTTAATTAAAAAAACCTCCCAAATGTAAAACTAAAAAAAAAAAAAATGAGGGAAATAAATTGAAAGGAACTGGTCACCAACAGTGCTTTGATCCTTTTACAGCGGGGGATGGTAAACTCTTCAACCCTGGAGGGATTCCAAGAGGCATATGAAAAAAGACCATTGGTCAATTCACCAACAAAAAGGAATGTTCCTAGGGGTCAGGGAAGTAATGTAAATTACTGAATTGGGTGGGCAGGGTGCAGGATTGTAGGGATTGGTGGGGAATGTGGTGTGATCCTGAGTACATGCTTGTCAAGAGTCATTCAAATTCATATTTTCTTAAAATAATATGACATCTAATCAAAACAATGTGAACCCAGGCTCTGGGCCAACTAGTCACAGCCCCTAAAATAAAGAGGTGAGGAGGAGAGAGAGAAGAGAGCAGGTGAGGAAGGGTGAGGGAATGGTAAGGGAGGAAAAAAAAAAGGCTAGTTGATAAAAATTATAGAAAAGGCTGGTGGAGTGAGTGCAGAGAAGGGCTGGAATTGAACCCTAGCAAATTCCAGTGACACCTCATTGTCTTCTATTGCTATTTTCACCACAAGGTGGGGCTCCTGGTAAATTGACTTTGCATCAAACACAGTTTCCCTGAAGCCTTCTTCCAGAGTAGGATGGGTTGAGTTGGTGGGGAAAAGGGTAGGAGGGCGGGTGGAGGGGGGGGTTGCTGCTTCAACTACCTCAAGGTCTGGCAGTAGATCACTGACTCTGAAACCAATAGTTCTTGTTAAAATGTGGATTCTGATTCAGTAGGTCTGAGGTCAGGTCTGAGGTCAGGCCTGAGGTCCTGCATTTCAGTAAGCTCCCAAGTGATGCTCCTGCTGATGATCCCCATAGAGCACCCTTCGAATAGCAAGGTATTAAACAACTCTTGGATGAAAAAAGAGATGGAAACTAGTACCTCAACATATTTATAAAATTATAAGCAGTAAAGGATATGGCACAATTAAGGATGCCTCCTCTTTGTAGGCCATGCCATTTTTTTTGAGTTTTGTAATCATGATAAGATATTTCAAGATATCAAGAGGCAGAGACCAGTTTAAAAAGACCACTGTCCCTAGCAACCGAGTGTGGCCATGTGATATAGTTCTGGCCAATGGGATGTGAGGATCTTTTGGATTACACATTTAAAAGGAAGGATGGTCCCTCCGGTTCTTTCTTCTCTTCTCTCTGGCTGGACACACATAGTGGTGAGCTGTTTCAGACCACGTGGACAAGGGCGACAGCAGAGGGATATTAGAGCAAAAAGATACAAAAAGGCCTAAACTTTGCAGAGCACAACAGCCATAACAGCTCAGACATTTATATTAGGGAGAAATACAGTGTTAATTTTTAAAAGTCACTGCTACTTTGGGTCTGTCAAGTGCAACTCTTCTTATATCATAAATAGTATAAAGCCACACTGCTAATTTCATTTATTATACTAGCCAAGGTTCAGATACAGGGAATAGAATTCATTCTGGCCAGTTTAGGAAGGGAATTATTAAAGGAGATTAAGTGGCTTGTAGAAATGTTGAGTATGCTAAAGACCAGATGCTAGGTTGAGCTTTCAGAAATGACTTTGAAAACCACACTGCAGATGGTGTCACCAAAGCAGCTTATGTATCTTCCACATCATAAAGCCACTGCTACAGAAACGTACTGTCCTGAGGAGGATGCTACCACAAACAGGAAACTGTCATAACTACCACAGGCTCTAGAACCACATAGCCTCTGCTGTGTTCTGCACCAGCAAAATGATGCCCTGTGCCTGCCATGTGATATTCATAAAATTAGTGCTTAGCCCTGGGGCCTCTGCTAATTCAGCTGCAGAAAAATTAATCACTTCCAACTATGCTCAACAGCAGAAGCAGCCTCTGCCTTTCTTCTGTCTTCCCAAACTTGTGTGGATGAATCTGATTGGCCAAAATAAATCCCATTCAAAACCCTACCTTCTAGGGAATCTGGGAAATGTAGTTTTAGCTTTCCGGGTTCTGCAGTTCAGGAAGGCACATCAGAAGCACAGTATTATGGAGGTTCCTCAAAAAAATTAAAAACAAAACTACCCTAGATGCAGTAATTGCACTAGATATTTATCCAAAAGATACAAAAGTGCTGATTTGAAGGGGCACCTGTACCCTAGTGTTTATAGCAGGACTGTCAACAATAGCCAAATTACGGAAAGTGCCCAAAGATCCACCAACCGATGAATGGATTAAGAAGATGTGTGTGTGTGTGTGTGTATACATATCTATATATGGAATGGAATATATGTGGAAAAATGGAATACTACTTGGCAACGAAAAGGAATGAAACCTTGCCATTTGCAACAATGTGGATGGTATTATGCTAAGAGAAATAAGTCAGAGAAAGACAGATATATGATTCACTCATATTTGGAATTTGAGAAACTCAACAGATGAACATAGGAGAAGGGAAGGAAAAATAAGATAAAAACAGAGAGGGAGGCAAACCATAAGAGACTGTTAAGTATAGAGAACAAACTGAGGGTTTGTTCAAGGAGGGCACTTTTCAGGACGAGCACTGGCTATCAGGTGTAAGAGATGAATTACTGGGTTCTCCTGAAGCCAAGACTACGTTGTATGTTAACTAACTTGAATTAAAAACAAAAACAAAAACAGTAGCATGAATACTGAGACCTAATCTATCATATGCACATTATCTTCTTACACACACACAAAAATAGTGCCTGTCAAAACTTACGGGATACACTAAAACTGTACTCATGGGGAAGATCATAGCCTTAGCTACTTTGATTAGTAACCAGAAAAAGAAAATAAACTACTGTATTCACCTCAAGAAGCTGTACAATGAAAAAAATAACTTTAAAAATAGAATGAATTAATTTTTTGGATTAAAACTTAAATTACTTTTAAAGCAGAATAATGAGTAAAAAAATATAAAATCTTGTTCTCTAGAAGCACAACAAAATGAAAATATCTCCAGAAGATTAATCTGGAAGAAATAGAGAAAATGTAAATAACATATACAATACAAATAACAAATACATACAGGGATAACCTATAAATACAGAGGGAAATTTTAGACATTTCACATATTTAAAATAGTACAGTGAACCCCCATGTACCTATCAGTCAGTGTAAACAATTATCAACATCGTCATTTTTGTTATTTATGCCTCTCTTTCTTTCTCTCTCCCCACTTCTTTTTCCCTTGGAGTATTTTAGGAAAATCCATGCAACATACCATCTTACCTACATATACTTCAGTATATATCATTAACAAATTAGGACTTTGAAAATGTATACTTTAACCGTGACATCATTACATTGAACAAATTAATAGTTTTTAATATCATCTAATACCCAGTTTGTGTTCAACTTTCTCTAATGGTCTCAAACTTTTTTTAACAATTGTTTTATTCCAGTCAGTATCTAAACAAGGTTCATATACTGCATTTGGTTAATATGTTGCTCAATCTGTGATAGCTATCCACTCCTTTCCCCCCACATGTTGTTTATTTGTTAAAGAAACAAGGTTCTATGTCCCCTAAAATTTTCACATTCTTCATTTTATTTTGTTATTTTAATTTTTGAGGGAGAGAAAGAGAGAGAAAGCAGGGGAGGGGCAGAGAGAGATGGAGACACAGAATCTGAAACAGGCTTCAGGCTCTGAGCTGTCAGCACAGAGCCCAATGTGGGGCTCGAACTCATGAACCGTCCTGAGTTGAAGTCGGCTGTCCAACCAGCTGAGCCACTCGGAACCCCATTTTTCACATTCTTAATTTGGCTGTTTGCATCCTCATGAAAAAGACAATATTTAAAGTGAGGCAATAGTAGATAAAATTCTTTGTTGATAAGTTTGAAAATAAAAAGTTCCAAATTTTACTACAAAAGAAGTGTAAAATGTGAATACGTTAGAAAAGAAATTGGAAAAATGTAAAGCTTTATCCAAAAAAATGCCTCCATGTTCAGAAGTTTTTATAGGTAAGTTGTTCTACATGTTCACAAAGTGATTTAAAAAAATTTTTAAGCTCTTTAAGAGAGAAAGGAGACATCATGAAATTTATTCTAAAATTTGAGAAAATAGCATCAAGACAAAAACTACATGCCAATTTTTAAGGAAATTATATACATAATATATACAAATAAAAATTAGAAAAGAGAAAATAACAAAATGTTAAAGAAACCATATCCACAAAACAAATAAGTTTTATTCAAACAATTTAAATATGGTTCAGTATTAACAATGTCTTCAAAGTTTATGTGACATGATTTCCCACTTAAAAAAACATGTTTATTTTTGAGAGAGAGAGAGACAGACCGTGAGCAGGGGAGGGGCAGAGAGAGACACAGAATCTGAATGAAGCAGGCTCTTGGCTCTGAGCTGACTCAGAGCCTGACACTGGGCTCGAACCCATGAACTGCGAGATCGTGACCTGAGCCAAAGTTGGATGCTCAACTGACTGAGCCACCCAGGCACCCCTGGATATCCTGCTTTTTAAAGGATAAATAATATTTTATTTTATGCCATATTCTATTATATGTCATACTTTCTTTATCCATTCATCTGTTGATGGACATTTGGGCTTCTTCCACCTCTTGGCTATTGTGAATAATGCTGCAGTGAGCATGAGTGTGCAAATATCTCTTTGTGATCCTGCTTTGAGTTCTTTTGGAATAAAGTATTGTTGTTTTTTTCAAACCTCTGTAGGCCAAATAAAATATTGCTTCTTGCCAGCATCAGACTGTAAGTTGCCAGCTTGCAATCCCTGTTATCTTTTATTTATTTTACCTTTGTAGTGGGGACAGTGGAAGGGCAGCCTTAGCTGGCAAAGAAGAGAGAGTTCTGAACAGAGTCTAGCAGGATGAAAGGGAGTTATCCAGATGAAGGTGTAAAAGCACTTTATTCAAGGCAAAGTGAGTAGTATTAAGAAATAACTATGGCAGAAGACAGGAGGCTAGAGAGGTCTGAATTTGGGCTGGCAGTGAGGGATAACCATGATGAAAGGCAGGATGTTGGTATTAGTTGTTGTAGGTAAATGTCATTGGAATTAAATGTGTCTGAACTTTGAGGGTAGTGTCACACATGCTCCAAGCTTAAAAGAGTCTTGAGGTGGTGAAGGTGCTAAACTGGGTATCAGGCTCCCAAGGAACATAGCAGACTGAACAATAGACATAGATGACAGCAGCAAGTGACTGTGAATGAAATTATGAAATAAGAGAGTTTCATGTGGGCAAGGGGCATTAATCTGGATTTGGCAATGGGTCAAAAGGTAATGTGGTCCCTGGGAGGATGTGCTCTGGAAAGAATATTCCCGGGCAAAGCAGAGCCCTAGTTAATTGGGACTCATGCAATCTTGTCCTGCAGATAAGACTCCCCACTTAAGACAAAGAGACATCATTCTGCCTTGATGGAAATAGGGACCATTGGGAGGCAAAGATGGGGTCAGAAATGTATGGTGTGGGAGAGTTGTAGTACATATGGTGTAGTATGTGGTGGGTATTTTGTGGGCATCCCTGAGGAGCAAGATGGACCTCCCACATGAAATTGTTTCTGATGTCAAGATGGATGATGCAGACCAAGAGGGTATGAAAGTTGTATTATTCACATGATGTGGCTTTTTTTGGGACAGCAGGGCAAGTTCCCAAGTAGGTTTGAAAAGGGCTTGAGAGAGCAGAGAGGGGTGACTGACTTAGGTTTATAATGGTTAGAAGATAAGGCTGGGGTGAGGGGTCCTTTGCCTCACACTGGCCAAGATTTGCATGATCTAAATTTTTTCCCAGTGCCAAAGGAGGGAGCACATGGGTTTTCTTATCAACTTCCCAGATGTGGGGCAAAAGGGGAAGGGGGAATAGCAGGGCTTGAATGTTGTCAGCCATCAAATATTAAAAATGGCACCAGACTCCCTATTACAGAGTACCAGAGAGCCCTGGTGAGCCTGGACCTTGAGGGTACTAAAAGCACAAGACTGTTCATCAGACATCTCCTTAATCCCTTAGAAGAGATCAGTCACAGGGAATTTATAGGCCAGGACTATATAGCTCAAGCTCATGTGAAATGTTGGAACTTTTAAAATTTTCCATGTTTTTCATTTATATTTCTGGTATGTTTCCTGTGAGGGTTATCAGAAAAATTCGCCTAACAAAAAAGGCCAGTAATCTCACCATCATGAGTAGTGTGTGTGTGTGTGTGTGTGTGTGTGTGTGTGAGAGAGAGAGAGAGAGAGAGAGAGAGAGAGAGAGAGAGAGGGAGAGAGACAGATGTATAGTGCTGATTGGCACTCAGGATCCATTTCTATCTCATTTTGGTGTCTTTCTGTACTGCAGAGGCTGGAAAGCAGGAAACCACATTTGCTTGGACTCTTCTGGGGTGAATTTTTTCCTATACATTTTGGTTTACCCATAGAAAGCAAAATTAAAGCACAAACTCTTCTAGTTTTTGGCTACTTCTCTGCTGGTGAACAAGAGGTTGGAGGTTTTTCTGAAGTGGTATTCTAATGCGCAGCCACTAACTTCATGGGTGTTAAGAGGCCATTGTGGTGTGTTGGCAGTAGCTTTCTGAAATTCTTCCTTTCTGATCCCTGCATCACAGCTATGGTTGTGAACCGCATGGTTCATGAAATCAGTCGTTCCAGTATCTGCTTACTGATTGCTCACTGTCCAGATTGGTGCAGAGCTAGTAGTTTGCCTGGCTGATCAGTTCTGCATTGTTCTGGAAGTTATTGTTGGAGGCTCAGCCTAGAGGCTGCTCCTCCAGCCATTCTAGTTAACTTGTAAACATTCAATTCCTTTGATTAAATTCCTTTGTGCTTAATATAACTAGATTGGTCCCTCTTGAAACCCTGACCCCGTACTGTTATTGTGTGTTTATGTTAATAAGGGGAGAATGTTGGTTTGGGGGCAAGGGAAGTGTGGACATTATATCAACTCCAAGCCTTATTTTGAGATGGGGGAGTGTAGGGACCCCACAAGTGAGAGAGAATGGTGGTCTCTATGGAAAGAAACTTGGCTGATCCCAGGGATCTGAAAATCAGATGGGACCCAAGAAGGTGTTCTCAATTAGGGGTAAGGTGAGGGGGAAAAGCCTTTAGGGCTCCCAGATACCTCCCTCTAACTCTGTTTACCTTGGAGCGCTAAAGGAAGAGGGTCTCAGATGACTTTCTTCCATCAGTAGATGAAGGTGTTTATATTTTATTTACTGTTGTATGTGTTGTTTTGCCTCTAAATAGCGGGAAGCTTATTCTCCTGAATAGTTTTTGAATTCTTCATGCAGCCATAGTGTACTTGAAAAACCTTTTCTTTTTCTCCTCCACAAAAGAAAGATAACCTGAGTATGGTCTCCAACCAAATTCATACAACCATCCCTGAATTTTGTAGAATGAAAATGAGATTTTCCTAGGGCAAAGGTAGTGACAATTTCTAATATTTTTAAGGTGACAATGACACCTTAATGCTGTCTCATACAGGGCTAGCAGGGGAAGTGGTTTTGATTTGATTAAATGAATAATTTCCAGGTGCATTAAGCCTCAGGTCTCCCCTGGGTCTCCACACCTGTCTCTCCACTCCACCTGGGCCACTCACTCTTATGACGCATGTTGGAACTTGATTTCAAGGAACTGGACCACCTCTGTAGTGTTGGCTTGGACACATTCTCCACTCCTTAGAATGTGGCTTTACCTTCCATTTCAACAAAAACCTTGAGGTTTTCAGTGAGGAATTTCAATTTTTTGACCCAACCAGTGAACTTATCTATACTTGCAACCTCTTTCACTTCTTTTATTTAGTTTCAGAAGAAGTTCACTATTGACATAGAATTCACATACCATATGATTCAGCCACTTAAAGTGTACAATTCTGTGGTTTTTAATATATGCACAGAGTTGTGCAAACGCCACCACCATGTTTTCAGAAATTTTCATCACCACAAAGAGAAACTCCTTAGCTGTCACTGCTCTCCCCCCACCCCCAATTCTCCCCTTTTCCAACCCTGGGAAACCACTAATTTACTTTATTTTTCTATAAATTTGCCTGTCCTGGCCATTTCATATAAATAGGATCATGTAGTATGTGGCCCAGAGTGACTGGCTTCTTTCACTTAGCTTAATGTTTTCAAGGGTCATCCACATCTTAACATGTATCAGTACTTTATGCATTTTTAATGGTTGAATAGTATTTCAGTATATGAATATATCTCATTTTTTTTGTCTGTTAATCACTCAATGGCCATTTGGATTGCATCCACCTTATCGTGAACAATGCTGCTATAGACCTTCATGTACAAGGTTTTGTGTCAACATATGTTTTTACTTTCCTTGGGTATATGTACTGAAGAGTGGAATTTCTGGGTCATATGATAACTCTAACTATTTGAGAAAGTGGCTGCACTATTTTACATTTTCACCAGCAGTGTATGAAGTTTCCAGGTTCTTCACATCCTTGTCAACACTTGTTATTCTCTGACTTTTTGATTATAGACATTATAATGGGTATGAAATTATTATGTCTGTAATGCTTAGGCCAATCATAGTGTACTTGAAAACTGTCTTTTTCTCACTATGGTTTTTCTCTGATGGGTAATGATGTTGAGCATTTTTTCATGTACATATTGGTCATTTGTACATCTTTTTTTTGAGAAATATCTATTCAGATCCTTTGCCCTTTTAAAAATTGGGTTATCTTGGGGTGCCTGGGTGGCTCAGTCAGTTAAGCAACTAACTCTTGATTTCGGTTCAGGTCATGATCTCAGAATCGTGGGATTGAGCCCCAAGTCGGGCTCCACACTGGGTGTGGAGCCTGCTTAAGATTCTCTCTCTCCGGGGTGCCTGGGTGGCTCAGTCGGTTAAGCCTCCGACTTCAGCTCAGGTCACGATCTCACTGTCCGGGAGTTTGAGCCCCGCATCGGGCTCTGGGCTGATGGCTGAGAGCCTGCTTCCGATTCTGTATCTCCCTCTCTCTCTGCCCCTCCCCTGTTCATGCTCTGTCTCTCTGTCCCAAAAATAAATAAACGTTAAAAAAAAAAATTTAAGATTCTCTCTCTCCCTCTGCCCCTCCTCCCACTCCCACTGGTGCAAGTTCTCTCTCTCTCAAAAGAAAAATAAGTTATCTAACATTGAGTTGCAAGAGTTCTTTATATATCCAGATACAAATCCTTTACTATATATATGTGAGTCAAAGTTCTTTCCAGTAGAAACCCTGAGTTGGGCTTAAAGCACTCATATCCCTCTTGCTCCCAGCTTGAAACCAAACCCTTCTGTTTTGCACCTTCAGAGATCAGTGCTAACGGAGGAAAGCTTCCATAAACTTCTTACTGAAGTCCTGAGGCTTTGCATATGACAGCAGATAAGGAATGTGAGCAGGAGTGGCACAGCCTCCTGAGTGATGAGATGGATTTATGTCAGGGAGATGAGTTGAGTCACCACACTGAGAATTGTGAAGGGGAGACTGGGTCATGGGGGGATGGGAAATCGAAGTGAGGCAGAAAGGTTGGGGTGCAGGTTAGCAAGCAGAGAGGAGCAGCCTCTTTGTGGAAGCTGGTCTGGAAGGCTTCTTCTCTGGGGAAGTGAAAGGGAATAGCCATGTTTGCTATTAATTTAATTTTGATTTTCCCTTCACTGTTGATGAGGGTGGGGTTGTCTAGAAGCTGATAGAGGGATGGAGTTTTGGATGCAAAACACTTATTAAAGATCAACATCTGTGAAAGAAAGGGAGACAAAGCAAGACGAGCCAAAAGTGAACTGCAGTACAGGCCTAGGAAAGCCTCAGGGAAGCTGCGTGGAAACCCTGGACCAAATATTGCACATCAGAGTTGTCTCACATCAGACCAAAAAAGCCAGGATTTTATACCCCTGCTTTAATTGGTCACTGGATGCAGGCTGCTTGGGAATGGTGTGAGGTCAGGTGAGGAAGCTCTCTGAGGTGACTCAGACTCTATGAAGACTATGTCAGCTGGAGGCTGTCTGCTGTTTGTACTCTTGGCCATTGGTCAGGAAGGGGAATTTGGGTATGTCAGTATTGCTTTATGTTTCCTAACTGTCCTATTTAATGGATTGAATTTACCTACTTATTAGTCTGGAATGTCTGGCATAGTGAAGGCTGTTGGTCAGGCTGCCTCCTGTTCATTTCCTTGTGAGCTTTTGTGGCAAATGAAGAACCAACTGGAGGAGAGCCATCTTCCACTTTGGCCAGGCCTCCCCTTTACCATGCATGGGTGATGATATGGAAGCCGTCTTGTTCATGGGCAGTGGCAGATGCCCCCAGTGTTCAGGTGGACAGAACCTTTCTCTTCTCCTTTATGGTTTCTACAGACACTTTTATCGTCTTTGGATTGTACCATGGAGGAAACGTTCATTGTTCTCTCCATCCTTTTTTTGGCTCCCCCTCCTGTTTTCCTGCCAGAGTCACTGCTCTTCAGGGTTCTTGCCCTCCTGCTCCTTGCCTCAAAGATGCGTAAGGGCTGTGGCAAGCATACCAGGGAGGGTCTAGCTCCTTTCCCTGGATGGGGTTGCAAGTTCAGTTTAGCCTCAAGCCCAAGGTGTGCTCTTCATTCCAGGTTTACCATTAATAAAGTTGATACTTTGATCCCTACAGGTCTCATGACCTATGGAGAAAGAAGCTGGAAGTGCTAAGGGGGTAAAGGATTGAGCTTCCTGAAACCCCAAATAGAAAGTGCATGGGGAAGTCCCAGGAGCAAAAGTGAGGTTATTATTTTTTTTTATCTTCACTATAGTGGTAAAGGCCTGGCCACACTAAGTTATACTTAGAGCAAACCTACCAAGGTGTTTACAAATCCATTTCACCAGATGAGGAACCTCAGGCTCTTACAGGTCACTTCCTTTCCCCACCCCCCCCCCCCCAGAGGTTACTTCCTATTTAAGATAAGGCTAAACTCCATGAAGTCACAGCCTGTACTTTCCATTTACTTTTTACCCCATCTCAAATATTCTTCTTAACCACATCCCTGAAATTGCTCCTGCCTGTGTCACCAAAGGATACTGTTTTCTGCTAACTCCATCAGACAGTCTTTAGATTTTATCTAGCTGTTTAAGTTAAAAAAAAAAACAACAAACAAAACCTTAATGTTTATTTATTTTTGAGAGAGAAAGAGACAGAGTGTGAGTGGGCAGGAGGAAAAAGAGAGGGAGGCACAGAATCCAAAGCAGGCTCCAGGCTCTGAGCTGTCAGCACAGAGCCTGACGTGGGGCTCCAACTCATCAACTGTGAGATCATGACCTAAGCTGAAGTCATATACTTAACTGAAGATTTTATCTAGCTGTTTAAAGTTTTTACTTCTTAGCAGCTTCTGACACTGTTTACCACTCATTTCTTCTTCTAAAAATTCCCTTTTCCCTTCTTCTAAAAATTCCCTGGCTTTCATTGCAGTGTGCCCATTATGGTGCTGAGCATCCTGACCATGCCTTCTCTGGCTCCTTAACTGACTTCTCACACTTTTAGTGTTCATTTTCCCCAGCATTCTGTCTTTGATCTTTATGGTAGGTAATGTGCTTTGGCTCGCTCATCGTGCTTTTCAGACCAGCCTCCTTCTAACACATGGAAGCCAGAATGCTAACCAAACAACCCCCACCCCACAAAACAAATCAACAAAGCAAAACATTTTTTGTATGCTCTAGAGTTCTGTATGTTATTTAAGTTCTGCCAATCAGATAACATTTGTGTGAGATTTAGATTTAGAGCTAATCTGAATACAGAGTCAGGGCATGGGAGTGGTTTTTTTTGCTGGTACAGATTCAAGTGGTCATAATGTGGTTTTGGAGCAAGTACCTATAATACTAGTTCTAATGTATCAGACAATTCCCTGATTTTATAGATCCCTGATCATTTTATAGGCAGCAGCTTCTTCAGCTCTTCAGTTCTGCACTGTGGCTTTGCATGGAGTCTTTTTCATTAGGCTTCTTAAGTAGGCCTTCTTAATATTCTGTAATACATTCCTTTCCTCTTAACCTAGCCACAGTGAATTCTTTGTTCTGTATATACTTTGTAAATAATGACTAATAGAGTATTGGGTGTTTTATTTTGTTTTAAATTCAATAGGTTATCCATGGACAATGTTATCTAGTACCATAGATTGATTCCTCTTAATTTTATATCTGTGGACCAGGCAACTCTATTAAGCTCCAGATTTATATTCCCAACTGTCTACTGCACTTGTCTATTTAGAATGTCAAATGAAACCTTGAATTCAGTGTATCCAAAATTGAACTACTTTTTCCCCCAATAGGTTTTTTTTTTTTTTGCTTCCTATCCAGGTATATATCCTAAAAGCATTGGAGTCATTCTCTGTTCCTTTGTTGCTCCTTTCCTCAACTTTCCATCAGCAGCAAGACCCGTTGATTCCAATTTCTAAATATGTCTTGAATCCACCCTCTTCTCTTCATCCCCATTGCTTGTGCCTTAGTTCTTGTCTGGATTCTTAAAATAGAATCTATAGAATATAGACTATAGAATATATAGAATATAGAATATATAGAATATAGAATATAGAATCTTGTCTTCTTCCTCTTTTTCTTTACATCCCTCCTTTTCTTCTTCTAGGCTTTAAAATGTGTATTGAAGGTAATTGTGTTTTTGGTGTATTCTTATATTTTAACATGTCTGATATTGGATACATCTTACAGTTGTTGGTGTCTTCTACCTGCGGTCAGTCAGGAAGCTGTTTCAACATAATGATCATCATCTGCTTGCACAAACTTGATTATTATTTGGGGTGATATCACTGGACAACTACAACCCCCTGGTGTTTTATTCAACAGTTGTTCAAGGACTATTTGAGGAAGGACCATTTGTTGTATGATAAACTTTTATTGACACCTTCTGGTAAACTCAAGTCATGACAGCATCAGAAGCTACAGAATGGTTTTCAGCAGCTTGGAAGAAAACCTGAAGACAATATTAAAGTATTAAGTGGCTTACTTAGGAAGTCAAAGTAAGCACTCTTTTAATAGATGCTGTATGTTGCTAATGCTCTAGATAGCACAGAGATCAATATTGTCTGGAAAAATACAGCGATCAACCACTTTGAATCCAAGAGAGCTCAGAAGATTTGGGACTGGTAGGAAGAAGTTTTAGAAATTCTATGGCCAATTTATTTTATTTACGTTTTCTTTTTTATATATGTATAAGAGTGAGATAGGATTAAAAAAATCTACAAAATCTCCAAATATCCCTTTCAATCAGTATAAAAATTCTAAGCTATAGGAGAGCATTTTGTCCTAGTTCTTCAGCTTTTTTTCTTTTTTTTTAATATTTGTTTTGAGAGAGAGAGAATAGGAATGGGCAGGGGCAGAGAGAGAGGGAGAGAGAGAATCTCAAGCAGGCTCCATGCTATCAGCACAGAGCCTGATGTGGGGCTTGATCCCATGACCATGTGTGTGATCATGACCTGAGCTGAAATCAAGAGTCGGACGTTTAACTGAGTGAGCCACCCAGGCGCCCCATCAGCTTTCTTCTCAATGGTGCATAAAATAGTGCATCTGAGTACATTGAGATCCAGTGAAATGTGTACTTCTCAAAGTTTTGTGGCTTTTTAAAAAATAAAAATCAGTTTTCTTCTAGGCATGCACCCCCATTTCTGCTTCTTGGAGGCAGCTACTTTCAAATCTTTTAGATGTTTCTGTTGGTATTTGCTTCTTTTTCTCTAAGTAGTATCCTTATACTGCTTTCTTCTGATTTTTTCCCCAGTTAGACCTATATATTGACTTCTGATTATAGAAAATAAGTATTTCATGCTCTCTTACC
This sequence comes from Panthera onca, assembly GCF_046562875.1. NCBI lineage: Eukaryota > Metazoa > Chordata > Mammalia > Carnivora > Felidae > Panthera > Panthera onca. The sequence goes on from NC_138340.1 coordinate 77,988,834, forward strand.
ATCTTTCATTTCTCAAGGCATCATACACATCTTCCCCACTTTTCTTCTCCTCCTAATACCGTTACATTTTTAGTTAGGTCAGTATTCACCATTTACAATATTACAGCTATATTGCCAGTATTCCTACCTGAGTCCTGTAGTGTACTACTACCAACTTGTTTCCTTTCTTGTACAATTTTTTGTTTTAATAATCTCCCTCAGTTTTGATTTCATTTTCTGTTACATTATTTCATGTTCAAGCTGTCTGGAAAATCTGTATCTTTTCTCAATACATTCAGATATTGAGATATTCTATTTTCTTTCAGTATGATTTGTCTTGTTCCTGTCTGGACTGGGTGCTCTCTGGGCCTGTATCAAGTGCCATCTTGAGATTTCTATTTGCTGTCACCCTGTGGCTTTCCTGTCACCTCTCTTCTGTAAGATCTCTGATACCTGTGGGTCACATGCCTTCCTCTTTCTTGGCTTATCTTTTGGTTTCACTGAAGCACATGTTCCAGTAGCAGCCTCAGAAAGGATGCTGGAGAAGAAATATTTCAAGAATTTGGATATCTTAAAATGTCTCTAGTCGGTACCACTTGATTGATACTTTGTCTGAGTATAGAATCTTAGATTGAAGTAAATTTTCCTTCACATTTTTGGGAGCATTGTCCATTCATTGTCTTTTTGCTACTAGTTTTGCAATAGAAGTCTGATGGCATCTTGATTCTAGATCACTTGGATGTAATCATCCCCCACTGAGTACCCCCAGAGACTTTAGAGCTTCTCTTTGTTCCTGGATTCTGAAACTTTGTCATGTTTTGCTGGGCCCTCTGTGGACGCTTATAATTTGAAAACTTATTTTTAAATTGTGGGAATTATTTCAGTGCTACTTTCCTTCCTTGTTCTTTTTTTTTGGAACTCTTATGATTGAATTTTGGATTATCTATAATCATCCTCTTTTGTTTTTACTTTCTAGGAAATTTCCTCAATTTTGTCATTCACCTCTTCTAATAAGTTTTATATTTCTAATATTGCTTTTAAATTTCTTTTGTTCTCCAAATGCCCCTCTCCATACCTTTCTGTCTCTGTCTGTGAATGTATCATTTTTTCTGATATTTTCCTAAGGACATCAGTTATGATATTTAGAAATTATTTCTCCTGAATTTGTGTTTCTTCTCAACTTGCTATTGAGTTGTTGTGGTTTGTTTTGGATTCTGTCGTTCACATTGGAGGCTTTCCTCAAATGTTTGGTGATCTTTGACTGTCTGCCCATATTTGCAACCAGATACTAAAACCTGACTGAAGGCTCTGTGTGTAGAGGCTGGGCATTTTGATGGAAGGCTTTGCTCTTGGGTCCTCAGGCAGGACCCAGACCTTTTTACTATGGGACTGAACTATCTCACTATCTAAATGTCTCTTCTCCTGGTCTGATCACTTTCCCCAGAGAGAAATCTTCCAACCAAATATGGCTTATACCTCTTATAAAGTCTTTCCTGACCCATTGGACATTTCTGCATAGGTAGCCCTCTGTGTATCCTCTGTCAATTTATGATGCAACATCTATAAACTTAGGTGTTAGTGTATAGAATACATCATGAAGCTGTTTTTTCTTTTCTTTTCCTTTTTTTTTTTGTATTAGCCATATACTGACTAATACAAAGTAGGTATTTCCTTACTTATTCCTATGTCCCCATCTCCTAGCAAATGCCTGCCATGCGAAAAATGCTCAATAAATATTTCTTGAAAAAGTATGCATCAGGCGCTGTATTAGGTTGTGGAGTGGGAGAGATGGGGTGGAAGTGGGGTTTCAAGAGTGGGCCAAAAAGACCTTTTCTTTCGGAAAGATTAAGTCTATCCATACCCAAACAATTCTTGCAAGCACAATGTTTATCTTGAGTTAGCTTTGGCTTTTGTTTGAATGCTTTAAAAATTTTTAAAGAATGTTCTCAAGTACTCAGAAAGGCAGGTGTCTCCAGATTGATGAGCATTAATTTGTTGGGGAATCTTTCACTAATGATGGTTTTGTTTTCTTCATCTCTAGCAGCTTAGACACGGTAGCTCAATTATTTGAGTTGTAACATTTAAAAAATGATAATGAAATGGTAGTATACACTTACACAATAAAGGCAGAGGGTGTTAAATATTTTTAATGGTGCAAAAGTATTTGTCACCAATTGCCTATGCTCATGCTCAGTAATTTCCTTCCTGCTCTTCCTCTGCTCAGATACCATTAAAATGTTGTAGTAAACTTCATTATGAAGGTGAACACATTACAAGAATTAAAAAATGCTACCCTCTTAATCATAGTAAAAGGTGTTTTTTAAATGTAATTTTAAAAAACATTTGCTTATGTTATTTTTTATTTTCTACCCAGCCTAGTACCCTTCCCCCACACATGACTACTAACTATGAGTGAATCCTCCTATTGCTTCCTGCTCAGCTGAATCAACACTTCTGGAGGCTGTGACTAATAAAAGCCACAGCCCATGGTTATACTTGACTTTTGAAAATCCTGGCTAGCTTTAAGGACATAATTACAAGTACCCATGCTTACAGAATGAGTAAGTTGGTACAAAAACAAGTCAGACTTCATCAATGATTGTTAATTTACTTGGTGTGTGTGTGTGTGTGTGTGTGTGTGTGTGTGTGTGTGTGAGTGTGAGTGTGTATTGACTGATTACTTAGATATTTGGAGATCATGATAATGTAAATAAAAGTATTTGATTTCTAGGTCCTCAATGGTCCTTTACTTTTGTATTCATGGCTTAAAATAATGGGAAATATGGAAAAGGAAAGATGTGATCTCTGAAGGGCAATCCAACAGATACTGTGCTTCTGAACATTATCTTGACAGCTAAGTACCTTGGAGATCAATTAATCTTCAGGAAAAAAGAGAGGGGTGTTTTTCCAAGAACATAAGGATCTTTTTCAGTAGTGTCACTGGGACCATGAGTAGACTTTTAATTTCCCTCAGAAAGGGTTTCCACCAAAAGAAAGCAAACATGTATTACTTTAGATGCCCCACCTTGATTGATATCTGTGCCTGTAAAGTTCATTTCCCTTGAATAGTACCTGCCCCAGTCCAATAAGCAAAGCAAGGTTGGAGACCTCATGGAGACCATGAGCACAGCCGAGATGATACACAGGTTTAGTACATTTACTATTCCAGTCACAGCCAAATGTCTTGAAACATAATCTTAAAGTTTCTGTTCTCAGTTCCCCATAGTCCTTTTAGATCTCAGCTCCTTGCACTCTTGCTTCTGCCTCCAACACTCAAGTTTTCTCAAAAAAAGCCATTATTGGTGTCTTAGTTGACAAATACAGCAAACTATTTTCTGCCCTTAAGTTTTATCAGTTTTCAAAAGCAACTGGTTTACAATCTTCCAATCTCATAGATTTCTCTGTTGGTTTTTCCCTCTGATGCTTCAGTTATTCCTTAACCTCTACTCTCATTTTTTTTTCAATTTCTCTATCACTATAGGTTTCTTCTCCATAGCCTTTTACCATGCCAAAGTTTCTACTGTATTAAAGGAAAACTCTCTTCCCCAAACTTGTAATCTCTGTCAGAGATCACCCTGTATTTTTTGTACTTATTATGAAACCTCATAAAAGAATATAAAGTGCATTCCTTGCACTTCTTCATTGCTCATTCACGTTATGGCTCTCTATAATCAGGCTTATCTGCCATCAATCCAGTGAAATGGCTCTGGCAAAGTCATTCATGACTTTCTAATCCTTTAAAATCCTTACCTTAATTAACTTGTTTTCCAGTATTTGACCATATTGGTCATGTCCTTCTTGAAACTCTCTTTACCTTGCTTCCATGACATTGCTCTTTGCTGCTTCTCTTCTTGCCTCTCTAGACATTCTTTTTCAGATTCTTGCTGTTCCATTGTCAACTCCTTAAACACTTATGTTTCCCATTATGTTAGCCCTTTTTGCCTCTCACCCTAAGTAAGGTAACCCAGAGTAAGCTTACCCTTTTCCGTGGCTTTAACCACCTTACACATGCTGATGATAGTATGTAATCTACAGAAATCAGCATCTTAGACTTTATTTTCTGCTATGAAGTCTTGTTTTGACTACTGCCAGCTACTCTGAGAGAACTATAGCAGTGCCCCTCATAGCATCCCTCTTCATTTCTCAGAATTTGCCTTTTCCTCCTCTTGAAGGCCATGGCACTTTGTGATCATCTTTTATTTCAACCCTCATGGCCCCTTTCCCCTTTGGACATATAGGTCTGTCCCTCCTATAGATTAAGCTGTGAAAACCAAATCCTAGACTTTTTTTCTAAGGCAAGGCAATATCAGGTCTCCAACACATACTGCTGGATTTCTGAGTGTTTGAGGCTGTGGAGAGAAAAATCTTTAATTGGATGTTCTACCACTACTTCCAGTATAACATGTCCCACATGAATTTTCCTACCTTCTCCCACCACATCCTACCCTGTGTCTGCTTCTTTTCTTTATTTACAAAGCTGGTAAATATTATCATCATTTAACCAGTTGCCCAGGCCAGAATCCTGTGTGTCATTTAGTGCTGCTCACTTCTCCTTACCCCCTTTGCCCATTCAATTCTGTGGCTTTTATTGTCTAAATGTCTCTTGACACCACCTTCTTTGCATGGTCCTTGATGTAACTGTCTCTTTCAGGCCCTATTTGTCTCTTTTCCTGGCTATTTCCTCTAGTATTTCTTCCTCTAGTCTGTCTCCCACATGGTTGTCAGAGGGATCATTTAACTATACGTCTGGTTATATTTATTTCCTACTTAAAAATCTTGATGACCAGATTTCCAGTGATTTTATGAAAATAAGCATGCTATGCAAAACCTTTTATATTGCTCCTTGTCTTTTCTCTTGTCTCATCTGTTGTCATCCTTTGAACCTGCCAAACACACCATTATCCCTAGTCTCTGTGTCTTCCTGTATATATGTTGCTTTCTCTGTCATTGATGCCTCTTCTTCCCTCCACTCTTCTCATCCTGTGACCTCTACCAACATCTACTTATCAGGGAAATGCAAATTAAAACTAGAATACGGGGCGCCTGGGTGGCTCAGTTGCTTAATGTTTGATTCTTGATTCCTACTCAGGTCATGATATCATGGTTCATGGGGTCAAGCCCTGGGTCAGGATCTATACTGAGAGCACAGAGCCGGTTTGGGATTCTCTCTCTCCCTCTTTCTCTGCCCCTTCCCCCCACCTCTCTTTCTCAAAATAAATAAACTTAAAAATAAATAAATAAATAAATAAAACCAGAATGAGATACCATGACATATGTGACAAATAGTGTTATTGAAGATGTGAAATCACTAAAACACAAATGCATTGCTGGTAAGACAATAAATTGTTTCAATTTCAACTTTTTTTCTTTTTCTAATTTCAACTTTGGAAAACTAGTATCTATGAAGGCTAAATGTATTCAAAACCATTCAAGAATCAGAATTCTGATTCCTGTTAGAAATAGTTGGCTTCAACTCCATGTTCCCATAGCATCGTATTATAGTATTCATCTCACTTTATTGTATTTGTTTACTTTCATATTAGTTTTTCCCACTAGACTGCCACATATTTCCGCAACCAGATCTGTCTTCATGTCGGTACTGTGAGAGACTAGTACAAGTCTGGCGCATAATAGATATTCAGCAAATGCTTGCTGAACGAATTACGTGTATACTTAAATAGAACTTAATTCTTGGCAGTGATTTTTAATTTAAATTTTAGTTAACATATAGTGCAATATTTGTTTCAGTACTAGAATTCAGTGATTTATCACTTACATACAACAGCCAGTTCTCATCCCAACAAGTGCCCTCCTTAATAGCCATTTCCCACCCACTTCCCCCTATCAAGCTTCAGCTTGTTCTCTGTCATTAAGAGTCTCTTGTGGTTTGTTTCTGTCTCTTCTCTTGGTGGTAGTTCTTTTTTTTTTTTAATTTTTTTTAACGTTTATTTATTTTTGAGACAAAGAGAGACAGAGCATGAACAGGGGAGGGTCAGAGAGAGGGAGACACAGAATCTGACACAGGCTCCGGGCTCTGAGCTGTCAGCACAGAGCCTGACACGGGGCTTGAACTCACGGACCACAAGATCATGACCTGAGCCGAAGTCAGCCGTTTAACCGACTGAGCCACCCAGGCGCCCCTCTTGGTGGTAGTTCTAAGTCAGGTTTTGAACTTGTATAATTTCTTCTGATAGGAAGTGAAAACTGTGTAGCTCCATGTGCTTCCCCTTTTGCATTAGTTTTCAGAAAACTTTACAACTTTGAAAATCAGATTTTAAAATATCAGCACCAACCTGCCTTTCTATAAAAGGAGAACATTAAATTAAATCAGTACATCACAATGCTCATCTAGGAAAAATTGTCAGAGAGTAAAATATAAAGAGCCACCTAGAGAAAGGTCAGCCTAGATTAGTGACAGTTTATAGAAACATCAATGGCAGAAAGATGATTTTAGATTCCTACCTGATGACTTTATCTGGTTCAAAATAGACTGAAATATAAAATACAACACTGGCAATCAAACACAGTAAAGATCATTTAAGGAAACAAAGGGAAGAGACTCTGCCAGCTACCTGAGATGAGTCATCTGGTACAATGAAGTGATGGATTTAGCTCCAAATTTTCTGGAGACTAAGGCAAAGAAAAGAAGCAATTAAGTTACATAGCTTTCAGTTGCTGTTGAAAGGATGCAGAAATTCATACTGAACCCAAATCAACCAGTTCATAAATGACAAAGCCAGAATTTGAACTTATCTACCCCTTCCAGTACTCCAGACCCCCTCCTCCTCTTACAGAAAGAGGTGCATTCATGCTGGTCACAGTTTCTCCAACCCCAGGGAGCAAGGCTGCCTCTCAGAATAGCTAAGTTGGTTATACAAATTTCAGACCTTATCTGTAACAAGGAGTGCATTTTGAGAAACTTCAGGGGATCTCATAAATGAATAGTAAAGTGTATCAAGTTTACTTAAACTACCTCTGTAACTTTTGATAAAAAAGTGGAATCATAAAATTCTTAACTCCTTGGTGCTCTGAAGTATTTATGAGAGTGAATGAAGGATATGGGTAAGATACTGTTTCATGAATGCACAGAGGAGGAACTTTTCTGTCTAGGCAAGGCACCTGCAATCTAAAAAGAGGGAAAGAAAGAGAAAGAACCATTTGACAAGAGGTGTGTTTTGTCATCTCATTCCCCATTATGGAAAATTATTTTCTACTCTGGTCACTGATGTTTTGCCCCAATCTTTTCTATGATTCCAGGAGGGTGCAATTAATAGGTAATTCAGACACTGAATCAGGAAAATCCTTTCCACCCTGCTTGCTCATTCTCCTTGCATAGCATCTAAGGGCAACTAGCAGGGTTGTTTTTTTTTTTTTTCTTATGCCACATAAATATAAGTACAGTGAGAAAAGGAAGCCAGTAAAGCAACCAAAATTTCTCTTATGCTACAAAAAGTACATACAGATTGACTGCAAGGCAGGCATTACCAGACAAATACATTAGACAGTTTGTTTTCTGCTTTGCTGTCTTCTGCATTCTCCTTAAGGTCCCAAGTTATGTTTGGAAACAAAGTGTATGTGTAATGGATCTGTGGCTCAATGCCTTGGGAATGGAGGAGGGAGGGAATGAAAATTGTACCCTTCTATGTGATGCTGCTTTCCACTGTTGAGAAGCAAACAGAATTGTTTAGTTTAAATTAAACTAATCATCTAATATATTAGATAAAAAATGCTATATTGATAATCCAATACCAAACTGCATTTAAAAATACAATAGGCTAATTTGACCTCCTACCCACCCTGAATTTCTTGTGTAGCATTGTAATTTATGATTGAAAATTGATTTGTGAAAATCATATATAAAACATAGTATTATATGTCATCTTTTAAAAAGCTAAGAAAACATGGCTTCTATTAACCCATGCTAACTACGAAAATGAAATTTTAAAGGCACAAACCCCAAAAAGACAAGGTAAATGAAGAAGGCAATTGCAACAAAACTTGGGGAGTACAAAAACAAATGTGAGACCACAAAAAGCCAAAGACTAATTTAATAATGAAGAATTCCCAGGATCAGGTAAGATTTTGCTGCAGAACTTCAGAAAGACCAAGAAATTGAATCTGAAACTCCAAATGAGAATCAGTTAGGCTCCTAGGTCTCCTTCCCTTACCCCAATACCAGGCCACTACTCCTCTCCCATCCTGGAAGAAGATGGAAGGTGACTCTTTGAATCAGAAGAACTCTGGCCTCAGGGATAGCAGGCACATCTGTGGACAGAGCACTGTCCTGAAAACAGGGTAATTCTGTGCATTAAATAGATTGAATTCTTTCTTCCTGCAGCCTACACAGCTCCAAGAAAATGTTGACAGAGGCATGACTGTCTGGCTCAGTTGGTAGAGCATGTGACTCTTGATCTCAGGGTCATGAGTTCAAGCCCCACACTGGGCATGGAGCCTACTTAAAAAAAAAAAAAAAGGCACTCTAAGTGCCCTGTCTATAGAGAAGATGTTGAAAGAGAGGCTTACACACCCCAGACAGGAATTTGGAGGATTTCTTTTTGGGGACTGATCAACCCAAGAGAAAAACCAACAGATAATGTTGGTTTGGGATTCCCATAAATGGCTGTACCTCTGTCCAAGTGAAGTTTAAAAGCCCTGTCTACTCACTGTCCAATTTTCAGTGCTTCATCTTTAAAAATTATTAGAGATCCAAAGAGCACCAGAAAATTGAAGAACTCCTTAAACATGAAGTAGAATGTACAGAACTGAAGGAAAAAAATTTAAAAAGGAACTTGGAACCAGTCAGAATGGCTAAAATTAACAACACAGGAAATAACAGGTGTTGGCAAGGGTGTGGAGAAAAAGGAACCCTCTTTCAGTGTTGGTGGGAATGCAAACTGTTGCAGCTACTCTGGAAAACAGTCTGGAGATTCCTCAAAAAGTTAAAAATAGAACTACACTATGATCCAATTACACTACTAGGTATTTACTCAAAGAATACAAAAATACTAATTCAAGGGGATATATGCACCCTGATGTTTATAACAGCATTAGCTACAATAGCCAAATTATGGAAACAGCCCAAATAACCATTGACTGATGAATGGATAAAGAAGATGAGGTATATATAAAAAAATGGAATACTACTCAGCAATGAAAAAGAATGGAATCTTGGGGCACCTGAGTGACTCAGTGGATTAAGCATCCAACTTCGCCTCAGGTCATGATCTCCTGGTTCACAAGTTCAAGCCCCATATGGGTCTTTGTGCTGACAGCTCAGAGCCTGAAGCCTGCTTCAGATTCTGTGTCTCCCTCTCTTTCTGCCCCTCCCCACTCACATTCTGTCTCTCTCTCAAAAATAAATAAACATTTTTTAAAAAGAATGAAATCTTGCCATTTGCAACATCATGGATGGAGCTAGAGAGTATTACACTAAGCAAAATAAGCCAGTCAGAGAAAGATAAATACCATAAGATTTTACTCATATGTGAAATTTAGGAAACAAAACAAATGAACATGGTGGAGGAAAGGGAGGGAAACCAAGAAACAGATTCTTAACTGTAGAAAATAGACTGATAGTGACCAGGCGGGAAGGTGGACAGGGGATGGGTTGAATAGGTGATGGGGATAAAGGGGTGTACTTGTCCTGATGAGCACCGCGTTATGTATATAATTGTTGAATCACTATATTGTATACCTGAAACTAATATTACACTGTATATTAACTAACTGGAATTTAAATAAAAACTTGGAAGAAAAAATAAAAAGGAACATGGAGGGTACACAGACAAGGCAAGGGGCAGAAAACACTAGAAAATTATAATTAAAATTTGAGAGGTAAGAGAAAATAATACATGAAAAGATCATTCACAGAACACAACAAGGATCTTAAAATTGAGTATACAATACCAGAAGTAAAAAGTTTAATAGACAAGTTAGAAGGTAAAGATGAAAGATTTCAATATGCAGAAAAATAATAGAGACAGAAAGAAAAGAGAAAAGAAACAAGAAAATTAGTGAAAGGAAAGGAGTTCTAGGAATAGGGAAACAAAGGAGGGAACATTAAAAAATAGTACAAAAAATTCCCAGAAGGGAAATGTTTACATTCCCGTATTAAGTACCCAGCATGATGCATGTGGCAAAAAAAAAACCCCAAAACAAAACAATAATCATCAATTTTAAGACATCTGAGAACAAAGTGAAGACGCTAATGCTTCGAGAAAGGATAAACAGGTCATATACAAAGGTTCAGGAATGAGAATGGCATTAAGTTTCTCCACAGTAAAATTAGAAACTGGAAGAAAGCAAAATAGTCTCCTTAAAATGCTGAGGGAAAGTGCTTACCAACCCGGGATTCTATTCTCAAACTTTTCATCAATTATGAGAGGTACAGAGCTCTCAAAAAAATTAATGTACATGCATCTTTCCTCCCCACCCCCACCCCCAAGAAGCTACTAGAGGAGGTATTCCACTAAATGAGGGCGTAAGCCAAGAAAGATGATGACAGAGGATCCAGAAATCCAAAAAGATCCAACACAGGGGAGAGATGCAGGGATTTCCCAGGCTGGCAGTAAAGACAGAATCCAGGATGACAGTAGACAAGCAGGTCAGGAAAAAAACTGATTCGGTATGGCACATGAGGGTTGAGGATACCAAGAGGGAAGTCCCGAAGAAGTAATGAAACTGACATTTTGCCAGATGTGTTTAACAGTTTTGAGAGAGTATTTATAGTTTTGTTGAAAGTCTGTATATGAATAAGAGATAGATGTATATAGAAACTAAAGAAACAAAGAAACTATGAATAACTCCAGGGACAACAAAAAATAAGCAAGCAAAGATATATAACCACATTACTCTATTTTCAGCTAGAAATAATAGTCATATAGAAATATAAATAATAGTCATTTAGTCATATAGTGACAATTGAGTTAAACATAATCATAATACTAATGGAATTAGATTTTGGGGGAGGAAGTATGTGCGTGTGTGCGGTGTAAGGAAGCTAAATACCCATCTTTCAGTGGGAAAAATCAATAGATAATGTTTAAGATGAAAAGAGTCAAACACTATAAGCATACTATTTAGAAATATGGAGCTAGCAACCAGAATAACAGCTATAAATAGAAAAGTGACCTCTCATGTCTAAATTAATGTAAACATTTACTACTTAGGGAATGGAAACTGGGAAAGGAAGAGGTAAAATTTGGAGTTTGGATTTTTTTTAATGTTTATTTATTATTGGGAGACAAAGACAGAGCATGAGCAGGGGGAGGGGCAGAGAGCAAGGGCGACACAGAATCTGAAGCAGGCTCCAGGCTCTGAGCTGTCAGCATGGAGCCTGATGTGGGGCTTGAACTCACAAACTTTGAGATCATGACCTGAGCTGAAGTCGGATGGTTAACTGACTGAGTCACCCAGTCACCCTGAGTTTGGATTTTTAAAAAAATGTTGTAGAATTATTTAAGTTTTAAAACTATATACAAGTATAACTGATACAAAGTAATTTAAAAATCATGTAGAAATTAGAAAATTTGAGAACTGCAGGATCTCAGTGTTGGAAAAGGTTTTAGTAGATATTTGCTGAGTAGCTTTCAAACTTTTTGGACCATTACCCACCATCAGAATGTATTTGCATAAAACCTAGGGCTTCAACACACACACACACACATCTACCCTCTCCTCCCACACAACTAATATATTTCATGGAAGTGCTTAGACTTACTATTTGTAATAGGCTAGAGGACAACAAGAGGGAGTGGCTGGAAAAGGAGGTTAATGGTGTCTGAAATGGGAGAACTGGCAGGACTTATGAGTGGATGGAGGGGTACCTGGCTGTCCCAGTTGGAAGAGCATGCAACTTTTGATTCTCAGGGTTGTAAGCTTGAGCCCCATGTTGGGTATAGAGATCACTAAAATAATAAATAAATAAATAAATAAATAAATAAATAAACAAACAAACAAACAAACAAACTAAAAAAAAAAGAAAAAGTGATAACTTTCTTTTCTTCTTCTCTATTTTATATTTAAAAATGTGTTGGGTTAGGACTCACTAATAATTTCATAAACTACAATTTGAAAAACACGAATCTAGTTCAACCATCTGATATTTTTGACCCCACCTCTCACAGAAAACTTCCTGATTCCCACCCAGTATTTATCCTTTGGCCAACTGTTCTCATAGGACTCTTAAAGTGGTTTGGGATTGGGCAGGGTCCAATGGGACCATCTCACACTGGACCAGACAAATCTCTTTTCAAGCCCTCTACAGATATGCCTGGGGGCTGGGGTATGTCTGTGAATGGAATAGCTTTCTGAGTCCTATAGTAATATAAATTTTGCATTAATAGTCTTGCATATGGAATGTGCTCAATAAATAATTGCGATTTAGCATGACTTGTTCTTAAAGGCCCACTAAAGCCTCATCATAAGCATGCATTTATTCTTCTCCTTCTCTGGCTGTTTAAATAAAGCTGGATGGTTTGCATTTGCTTTCCCAATTGACTTGGTGGAGATTGCTCCATTGCATCTGGAAGGGTTTAGTGCTTGGAATGGAGCTGAACTCCATCACCAGTACTGTTTTTTTTTTTTTTTTTTTTTTTTTTTAAGATATTCATACATTGTTGTTCATTCAAGTGCATTCAACTTCATTCACAGGGGATGGACTCTGGAAGGCCAGTCATGCAGGGCTTTTACTTAAGCACACCCAAAGGATGCACATTTCAGACATCTTAATGGCCCAGACCCTCACAAAAGAATGAAAAGCATTTGAAGACAGGAAGCACAGAAGCATGGAAGAATTTGATTTAATGAAAATATAGACTCCTGGAAACTCTACTCTGCCTTTAATTCTCATACTTCAAATATTACAAATGAGGGCTGAACCCCTAATTCTAATAAGATTAGAGTCTGTCTCTGATTGGAGAGTGCATATGGTTATAAAGCAATTGAAGATTTATAGGAAGCCTGTCAGGTGTGCAGTGAACCTAGAATATAATCTGACTTGCTCTTTTGTCACCTGTGAATTTTCTTGGAAGTTTTGTATAGGAAAACCCTGATCACAGGTTTTTAAGTATTTTTTTTAACTAAAATCCAGACATTCATAAATACATTATAAAGTTGTCAACTAGTCTAACAGCTTTCTGTTTGCCCTTTTCAAGGTGGTAGAAATTGTGCATATTTTGTATGTCTCCAAATAAAGTATACTTCAAAGGAAAACGTTTCTTTTCCTATGAATAATTTAAAATCCCTTAGAAAAGCTTCATACAATGCTGAATTTCCATGGGACATATCATAAAAACTGCTGGCCTTGAGTAAAGCATATAAAAGACATTTCAAAACAGTGAGAAAATAGCTCTATGTCTGTGCTGATGTAGAAAAATGAGTTACAATGAGAAAAAGATTCATAAAGGATGTATGGAGATCTGGGAGGTAGGAGTGAAAGATGGCCAGTGGATTGCTGCCATTGAAGAGGTGCATAACAGGGATGCCTGGGTGGCTCAGTCAGTTGAGCATCTGACTCTTGATTTCACCTCAAGTCATAATCCCACGGTCATGGGATTGAGCCCTACATCAGGCTCCATGCTGACTCATCAGAATCACTTGAGGTGCTTGTTGTAATCAGAGGTTAACTGGCTTCATCTTGGTGTTACGGAATTAAAATATATAGGAGTGGAGTCTGGGAATATATGTCCAGCAAGTTCTTCAGGTTATTCTATTGAATACTAAGAGAAGGAACCACTAATCTGATTATGGGAGCATGCCCACAGAGTGGTCACTGTCACATATGCACCTAGAGTGTCTGGTCACTATTGTCTAACAGGTGGACAATGTAGCAGAAAGGTGCTGGTGGCACACAAGAAATAGTGTCAGCCATCTGAATGGGAAATCCAGGTGATCTGGCTTGTGAAAAGCAGCTTTTATTTCCACAAATCATTTAAGGTAATTATGCTCAAGTTTTTGAGTGACATGATTAGAGGGTAGAAGAGGTTCCACTCAGTGTTTCCTGCACTTGGTAGGACCTTACCTGAGACAAGCAAATTGGTATTGCCATCAAGCAAAATCTCCCACTGTAAGACTCAGGAAACCATACTGAAATTGTGGTGTTCTTGACTGAGATGCTACCTTTCTTTAAATTTTTTTAATGTTAGGCCAATATCCCTGATGAATATGGATGCAAAAATTCTCAATAAGATACTAGCAAATCGACTTCAACAGCATATAAAAAGAATTATTCACCATGATCAAGTGGGATTCATTCCTGGGATGCAGGGCTGGTTCAACATTCGCAAATCAATCAACATGATACATCACATTAATAAAAGAAGAGATAAGAACCATATGATCCTGTCAATCGATGCAGAAAAAGCATTTGACAAAATTCAGCATCCTTTCTTAATAAAAACCCTCGAGAAAGTCAGGATAGAAGGAACATAATTAAACATCATAAAAGCCATTTATGAAAAGCCCACAGCTAACATCATCCTCCATGGGGAAAAACTGAGAGCTTTTTCCCTGAGATCAGGAACACAACAAGGATGTCCACTCTCACCGCTGTTGTTTAACATAGTGTTGGAAGTTCTAGCATCAGCAATCAGACAACAAAAGGAAATCAAAGGCATCCAAATTGGCAAAGATGAAGCTAAGCTTTCACTTTTTGCAGATGACATGATATTATGCATGGAAAATCCGATAGACTCCACCAAAAGTCTGCGAGAATTGATACATGAATTCAGCAAAGTTGCAGGATACAAAATCAATGTACAGAAATCAGTTGCATTCTTATATACTAATAATGAAGCAACAGAAAGACAAAGAAACGGATCCCATTCACAATTGCACCAAGAAGCATAAAATACCTAGGGATAAATCTAACCAAAGATGTAAAAGATCTGTATGCTGAAAACTATAGAAAGCTTATGAAGGAAATTGAAGAAGATATAAAGAAATGGAAAAACATTCCGTGCTCATGGGTTGGAAGAATAAATATTGTTAAAATGTCAATACTACCCAAAGCAATCGACACATTCAATGCAATCCCAATAAAAATGGCACCAGCATTCTTCTCGAAGCTAGAACAAGCAATCCTAAAATTCATAGGGAACCACAAAAGGCCCCGAATAGCCAAAGTAATTTTGAAGAAGACCAAAGCAGGTGGAATCACAATCCCAGACTTTAGCCTCTACTACAAAGCTGTAATCATCAAGGCAGCATGGTATTGGCACAAAAACAGACACATAGGCTAATGGAATAGAATAGAAACCCCAGAACTAGACCCACAAAAGTATGGCCAACTCATCTTTGACAAAGCAGGAAAGAATATCCAATGGAAAACAGACAGTCTCTTTAAGAAATGGTGCTGTGAGAACTGGACAGCAACATGCAGAAGGTTGAAACTAGACCACTTTCTTACACCATTCACAAAAATAAACTCCAAATGGATAAAGGACCTGAATGTGAGACATGAAACCATCAAAACACTAGAGGAGAAAGCAGGAAAAGACCTCTCTGACCTCAGCCGCAGCAATTTCTTACTTGACACATCCCCAAAGGCAAGGGAATTAAAAGCAAAAATGAACTATTGGGACCTCATGAAGATAAAAAGCTTCTGCACTATAAAGGAAACAACCAACAAAACTAAAAGGCAACCAATGGAATGGGAAAAGATATTTGCAAATGACATATCGGACAAAGGGCTAGTATCCAAAATCTATAAAGAGCTCACCAAACTCCACACCCGAAAAACAAATAACCCAGTGAAGAAATGGGCAGAAAACATGAATAGACACTTCTCTAAAGAAGACATCCGGATGGCCAACAGGCACATGAAAAGATGCTCAACAGCGCTCCTCATCAGGGAAATATAAATCAAAACCACACTGAGATATCACCTCACGCCAGTCAGAGTGGCCAAAATGAACAAATCAGGAGACTATAGTTGCTGGAGAGGATGTGGAGAAACAGGAACCCTCTTGCACTGTTGGTGGGAATGCAAACTGGTGCAGCCACTCTGGAAAACAGTGTGGAGGTTCCTCAAAAAATTAAAAATAGACCTACCCTATGATCCAGCAGTAGCACTGCTAGGAATTTACCCAAGGGATACAGGAGTACTGATGCATAGGGGCACTTGTACCCCAATGTTTATAGCAGCACTCTCAACAATAGCCAAATTATGGAAAGAGCCTAAATGTCCATCAACTGATGAATGGATAAAGAAATTATGGTTTATATACACAATGGAGTACTATGTGGCAATGAGAAAGAATGAAATATGGCCCTTTGTAGCAACATGGATGGAACTAGAGATGTGATGCTAAGTGAAATAAGCCATACAGAGAAAGACAGATACCATATGTTTTCACTCTTATGTGGATCCTGAGAAACTTAACAGAAGACCATGGGGGAGGGGAAGAAAAAAAAAAAAAGGTTAGAGTGGGAGAGAGCCAAAGCATAAGAGACTCTTAAAAACTGAGAACAAACTGAGGGTTGATGGGGGGTGGGAGGGAGGGTAGTGTAGGTGATGGGTATTGAAGAGGGCATCTTTTGGGATGAGCACTGGGTAGTTGTATGGAAACCAGTTTGATAATAAATTTCATATATTAAAAAAATAAAAAGTAAATTTTTTAAATGTTTATTTTTGAGAGAGAGAGGGAGAGAGAGAGAAGGAGGAGAAGGAGGAGGAGAGGGAGCAATAGGGAGGGAGAGGCAGACAAAGAGAGGGAGGGAGAGGATCCAAAGCAAGCTCCAGGCTCTGAGCTGTCAGCACAGAGCCCCATGCAGGGCTCAAACCCACAAACTGTGAGATTATGACCTGAGCCAAAGTCGGACACTTAAACTACTGAGAAACCCAGGCGCCCCAAGAATCTACATTTTATGCTTACTGAAATGAACTGTAACTTCTATAAGCTTATGGGCCTAGCTGGGCATTTTGTCAAGCCTAAGATCCAGTCTTCTGTGGGATGACATCAGCCACATAAACATCTTTAGAAGATACAAGTAAAAGGAAGATAGTAAGGAAAACATACACATACACACAGACTTGAAACTAAAGAAGAGACCAAACATTTAATTGTTTTAGAACCCAAGTTTTAAAACTTGAATAGTAATTACCCCAAAAGTCTTCTGTTGTATAATTAGTGAATTGATATATTTATCCATTCATCAAATATTTACTGAACACCTAAGTGCTCTGTTAAAAGCTGGGGGTTCAGGGGCGCCTGGGTGGCTCAGTTGGTTGGGCATCCAACTTCGGCTCAGGTCGTGATCTCACGGTCCGTGAGTTCGAGCCCCACGTCGGGCTCTGTGCTGACGGCTCAGAGTCCGGAGCCTGTTTCAGATTCTGTGTCTCCCTCTCTCTCTGACCCTCCCCCATTCATGCTCTGTCTTTCTCTGTCTCAAAAATAAATAAACATTTAAAAAAAAAAGCTGGGGGCTCAAAGGAAGTTGGACTTAATTTGTGTCTTCAAGACTTTTGAAGAAAAGAAACTGTAAGCAACTATAAAATAACTACTAACATTCAGATATGGATTAACAAGTTACAGAGGGGCGCCTGGATGGCTCTGTTGGTTAAGTATCAACTTCAGCTCAGGTCATGATCTCACAGTTTGTGGGTTCAAGCCCTGCATCTGGCTCTGTGCTGACAGCTCAGAGTCTGGAGCCTGCTTTGAATTCTGTGTGTCCCTCTCTCTCTCTACCCTTTCCCAACTCCTGTTCTGTCTCTCTGTCTCTCAAAAATAAATGTTAATTTTTTTTAAAGTTACATAAAGAGCAGTGCTAATAGTCTTAACAAAACAAGAAAATTCTTTTTTTAAACTATAATTCTACCTATTTCAGATGGAACTAATTCTTAGTTTTCTCTGTGGCATTTAAAATACATTAAAGTATAACTTCTACCTATTAGTCTTCAGATTGTTCACTGTAGATATCCTGACTTCAGGGTGGGCAAGAGGCAGTGACACACTATTATTGAGGTGACTCTGAATTGTAGTTTCTGGTTTTCAAAGTGAGGTGTCTTTAGTGATTTAGAAAGATCCTCAGGGAATTCAGGGAAATGGTGTCTTGTAATATGGTACTACTGTAATATGGTACCACTTTTTCTAACATTAATCAATCATTTACTTAATATTTTCCCCATTGGTATTCTATCAAAAGAGTATTTTTTCCGTGTTTTCTGTCCTACCTTTTAATGAATCAATGGCCCATAGGAACTTTGGCTTCATAAATATAGTCCAAAAATTTGCAAATAAGCAAATAAAAACAGAAGACCAGTTTCAAGAAGATAGAATAAAAAATATGAATTGCTAAACATCATCATGACAAAGCTATATCCATTGGACCATGTAAAAGCTCTCCTCAAAGCACCAAGATGTAACTTCACTCCCCTAATGCTACCCAAGATATGATAAATAGTGAAGGGGGGGTGAAATACTACCAGTTTTAAGGGCAGGAGCTTTGATAATCTTGAGATTTCAGAGTCCAAGGATTGTAAATTTAAATATTACTGAGGACACACAGGTTACAAAACCTGTTCAGGTCCAGCCCTTGTGACCATGTTGATTGAGGATCCAGTGATGACAGAAGTAACAATTTTTCAAGAATAGGCAGAGATCCATAATTTTTTTAAAGTTTTCATACTTATTAAAATTCTGTGCAAGTTTTAATGAAGTGTTTCTGTGGATTTGCAACCCCTGACCAAAAGCTACCATTCCTATATGAAAACAGGAATTCATCTTTGGGAAAATCTTTTTGGGAAAGTCCATGTCCTTTCACTGAAGACCAACTCTATAGCTCAAAGTAGATAAAGTTTCTGATTGTTTTTTTTCTTGGTTCTCATGGAACCCTTACTTAAATCAATATGATAAAGCATCCCACTCGGAAGCTAGCACTCTGCTTAACAAAAGATAGCACCCTTTCCTCCTCCCCCGCTTTATACTAAGAAATTGATACATGAAATCAATGTCATTTCAGGTGAATGAAAGATTCATCGTTATTATAAAATAAAGTGAATAATTATAACATAAAATCCCAGTAATAATAATGATCATAAAGGTCAACTGTAGGTCAAGTTGATAGTCTTGAAAGTTAAATAAAGGCCTTGACTTTTGTATGCCTCTCAGTTACATGCAATTTTATCTGGTTCTACACAGAAACCCATTTCCTGCTCTACCCCTAGTTCTGTCTGAACATTAGTAAGCTTTTTTGTAACAAAAATTCATGCATTTTTAAATAAATGTATGGTATCCCAATAGATAGAAATAAAAATATCCTAAATCTAAACTGGACTTCATCTCAATCCTTGTTACTGAACCAACATATCCTTACACTGAAATGTGTGTGCTAGGTTCAGGACACCACATTCAGGACATCAGGATGCCCTTTGGAAGCTGGAAACACTGAAAGGGCTATGGCTCTCTTCCTCTTACCTACTACTCTCTTCAGGCATACTTTGCTTTACTGTGCTTTGTTATGTTGTGCTTTGCAGATATTGCATTTGTTTTTATTTTTGTGGGTTTTCTCCCCCACAAATTGAAGGTTTGTGGCAACCTTGTGTGAAACAAGTCAATCTGTGCCATATTTCCAACAGCACTTGCTCACTTGGTGTCTCTGTGTCACATTTTGGTACTTACGGAAATATTTCAAACTTTTTCATTATTATTATGTTATGGTGATCTGTGATCAGTGATCTTTGATGTTACTACTGTAATTGTTTTGGGGTGCCATGATCTGCACCCATATAAGATGGTGAGCTTAATAAATGTTGAGCGTGTCTGACTGCTCCACTGATGGGCCATTCCCCAATCTCTCTCCCTCTTTTTGGTCCCTCATTCCCTGAGACACAACAGTATTGAAATTAAGCCAGTTAATAACCTTGCAGTGGCCTCTAAGTACGTGAAAGGAAGAGTCCCAGGTCTTTCACTTTCAATCAAAAGCTAGAAATGATTAAGCTTAGTGAGGAAGCCATGTCCAATGTCAAGATGGGTCAATAGCTAGGCCTCTTGCACCAGGCAACCAAGCTGTGAATGCAAGGAAAAATTCTTGAAGGAAAATAAAAGTGCTAACACATGATATTTATCCCCACAATAACTACTTTGATGCTTTTTTGGGAAATATTAAATGCCAAATTCTTTCACAATATACATTCTCATCTAAAGATTACGTCACATATACTGGCATTGTAGAAGGTACTGGAGATATAAAGATAGGAAAATATCTGCTTCCTGATACAGTTTTTAAGACCTCAGTAAGCTCATAAGATTATTTCTTCCATTTTTGGAAGGGTTTACTGTTAGCAAGTTTGCTTTATTCACATAGTCATGGCAATGTAAACATCAGATACCTAAAGATTAGCAAAAATATGTGATATAAATATCTTAGGAGGTAGAGGGAAGGAGAATCCTCATTTCCATAGTAAGAAGTACATAAATAATATTTAAAACTCGAAGAATCAAGAAATGGCAGTATAGGCACATTATTTAGAAACATGGGTGGAAGGAATGCCAGAAACATTCCTTCTGGGTTGCTTCTGGGAAATGACAATCAAGGAGTGAGAAACAGCAGGGCAGGGACTGCTCTTCATTGGTCTTATACAACAAAGAGTTTTAAAATTTGTAAGTACACATTTGATTAAAAAATCACTAAAAGTGGGGCACCTGAGTGGCTCAGTCAGTTAAGCATCTGACTCTTGATTTCAGGTCACGTCATGATCTCATGGTTCGTGACTTCAAGCCCTGCGTTGGGCTCTGCCCTAACAGTACAGAGCCTGATTGGGATTCTCTCTCTCTCTCTCTGCCCCTACCCTGCTCATGCTCTTACTCTCTCTCAAAAATAAATAAATAAACATTTAAAAAATTATTAAAAGTGTAGGAATTTACCCCAGGGATACAGGAGTACTGATGCATAGGGGCAGCACTCTCAACAATAGCCAAATTGTGGAAAGAGCCTAAATGTCCATCAACTGATGAATGGACAAAGAAATTGTGGTTTATATACACAGTGGAGTACTACGTGGCAATGAGAAAGAATGAAATATGGCCCTTTGTAGCAACGTGGATGGAACTGGAGAGTGTGATGCTAAGTGAAATAAGCCATACAGAGAAAGACAGATACCATATGTTTTCACTCTTATGTGGATCCTGAGAAACTTAACAGAAACCCATGGGAGAGGGGAAGGAAAAAAAAGGAAAAAAAAGAGGTTAGAGTGGGAGAGAGAGCCAAAGCATAAGAGACTCTTAAAAACTGAGAACAAACTGAGGGTTGATGGGGGGTGGGAGGGAGGGTAGCGTAGGTGATGGGCATTGAAGAGGACATCTTTTGGGATGAGCACTGGGTGTTGTATGGAAACCAGTTTGATAATAAATTTCATATAAAAAATTATTAGAAGTGAAAGAAATTGGGTACACAGAGGGAAGCAGAGATATAGGAAATGGGGATCAAGGACTTACAAGGCTCAGTCCATGCTTCTGGTCCTTATCTGAGACCCAGCCATGCCTCCGCCATTAGATTCTCATGGATATCAAGCTACCCTTCCAATAACCTCCTCCTGCTTAAAGCCAAGTGAATTTCAGTTATTCACAAGTGGAAGCATCTAACACATACATACTTTAAGAACAACATTTCATTGAAGGATGATCAAATAACAATAATCAGGAAGATTCAACAATTTTTCTTCCAAAATCTTCTTAAAAATAAGCACTCACCCTTAAAGTCCCTAGTGGCCACCACAAATTCTGGTATTTGTGAAGAGAAGAAAATTAGAAAGCATTATAGAGCAGGAGTTGGTAAACTTTTTCTGTAAAGAGCTAGACAGTAAATATTTTAGGCTTTGCAGACCTTATAGCGCTTTGCCACAACTCAGCTCTGCCATTGTAGTGGGAAAGCAGACATAGACAATACACATGAGTGTGGCTGTCTTCAACAAAAATTTTTTTTTAATGTTTATTTTTGACAGAGAGAGAAACAGAGCATGAGCGGAGGAGGGGCAGAGAGAGAGGGAGACACAGATATCAGAAGCAGGCTCCAGGCTCTGAGCTGTCAGCACAGAGCCCAACGTGGGGCTTGAACTCACAGACCGCGAGATGGTGACCTGAGCCGAAGTCGGACACTCAACCGACTGAGCCACCCAGTTGCCCCTCAACAAAATTTTATTTACCAAAACAGGCAACAGTCTGGATTTGGTCCATGACCCAAATTTACTGACCCTTCTTTAGCACTAGGGCCACTGTATAAAATTAAATAATCTGTACACAAAAGTGAGTGACCAAGGTAACAGATGGGGACTGAAATGTAGCCACACTCCCTTTGCCATTCTCAGTTCCAAAGTGTGACACTATGTTTGTCCAGAGAAGAGGGCACTTTTCTCTAATTCATCTGTCTAGTGGGGATGCTTTTCTCTAATCAGACGATGGCTCCATGGCTAGTTTCTTCCCTAATTAGATCCTCAGAGGACATGGAAACATTAAAATATTTGCAGGTCAGTAATAACCTCCTACATGAGACTTCTAGTCATCAGCCAAAATATCCCAAGCCAACTTCCCATTCTTTCCATGACCTAGTGTTGAGTCACTTCATCTTCCTTTATCATTCTTCTGGGAAATAGGCTCAGTGTACCAAAGTCCCAGAACCAAACACAATACTCCAGGAATTGTCTAAGGAGTACAGAGCAAAGTGATTATTTGTTGGATAATTGTAGGATCAGATAAGGTCTTGGGCAGTAAATGTCTACTATGGACTCATAGTAAGCTTGCTGCCAACTGAACCCCTTAGTTCCTTTAAACATGTGCTGCTGTTAAGAAATAGTTCCTTTATGTTCTATTTCTACAGTTGAGTTGTTAGACCCCAGGTTTAAACTTTATACTTATTTCTATGAAATTACATGTTTTAGAACTGGTTCATTGTTTCACATAGTTCAGAAGGAGGTGTTAGTTGTCCTATCACTTCATGGATCTCTGTCTGATAAGCCTGCCACCTATCATCTTACTGAAATCACAGATTAAAATGTTGAAAACAGTAAAAGCCAGAGTGTAGGAAATTGCTTGTTCACTACCTAAACAGAAACTTTAAAGCAAGGTATATGCCTATATAGGTGTAATAATAAAAAACTAATCTCTAAAGAAAATATTACTTCTGTAGACCTTAATTCTAAATTTCAGGGAAAATTTTAATAACTGTGGAATACATACAATGATATGTAATAAGAGTTAATATTTAACAGCATAATAGACCAATTATTTTCTTTTAAATGTTTACCACCAAGAGACCACAATAAATAAATAATTGTAAAAGATCACAAAGAGAAAAATAGAATAACAATAAATAGAAGTTAAGAAATATAAAATATTCCTCTTACTAGTAATAAAAGAAATACAAATTAAATAATTAATAATTATAGGCCAAAATGCTCAAAATATATAAAACATCTAGTGCTACCAAGGCTGGATAAAACCATACTCCTCTGTTGCTGAAGTATTATGAGTTGGTATGATCTTCTTAGAAATCAATATGATGGGATGCCTGGGTGGCTCAGTCAGTTAAGTGTCCGACTCTTGATTTTGGCTCAGGTCATAATCTAATGGTTCATGAGATACAGCCCTGTGTCAGCTCTGCACTGATAGCATGGAGCCTGCTTGGGATTCTCTCTCTTCCTTTCTATCTGCCCTTTCCCCTCTCACGCTCTCTGTCTCCCTGTCTCTCTCTCTCTCAAAATAAATAAAAAAGCAATCACTATAGTGATATGTATTAAGGAGTGTGAAATTTTTTCTTACTTCTTGACCCAGGATTTTTATCCTAGGGAAGTAATGAAAGAAGAAAAATGTTGAAGAGGTGCATATGAACATACTTTATAATCCTAAAAAATTGAAAACATTATCCTCATGTCCTAAATACCCTACAAATATTGTATTTTAACATCCTGGTGAAAGAAATATATTGTGATGAAGAACTGGAAGTATTAAGTATTAAATGTGTAAAAATATGGAGAAATAATTGGATGGTAAGTGGAAAAGCTATATGAGCAGAACTAAGGAAATGGAGCAGAACTAAGGAAACATGAAAAGAGATAATTGAATATTGATATTATTGAGTAAATTTTTTTAAAAAGTTAAAATCAATGTTACTGTAATATTGTCTTCAAAATAAATGCATTTTATATTAAAATTCACTACCATATAAAATACATCTTACTGAGTAGTTTGAAAAGTTATTGGTGGGGGCAATGTGGTAGAATCTAGAAAAAAAACATGTAGGGGAGGACCCTGGATCTCTTTCACCTGTGCAGAAAGGAAGGGTCACTGAATTATAGCCTAGTTGCTAGACAAAGAGTGGGAAAGGGTTGATGGGATGGTGACAGTGTCTTCCTGGACACAATTTGGGGAAAGCTGTTCCAGTAAATCTTGCTACAAATCTCTAAAATTCAGAGTTAAGTAATTTAAATGGAATATTTTACACATGACATAGCCCTGTGGTCTTTCTGGCATTTTCTTGTCTAACATATTTCCTAGATTAATCATGTATTGCTTGAGACAGTGATTATTTACTATGAGTTTCTACCTTAATGTAGGGGAATTTCTTGACAGGGAAATTTCCACATATTTCATCTTGTTTTGTTTCTCTTTTTTGAAAAGTTTTTATTTAAATTCCAGTTAGTTGACATGCAGTGTTATATTAGTTTCAGGTATACAATATAGTGATTCAACAATTCCATACAACACACAGTGCTCGCCACAAGTGCAGTCCTTAATCCCTATCACCTGTTTTGCCACCCCCCCCCCCAACCTCCCCTCTGATTACTATCAGTTTGACATCTGTGGGGGTGGGGGATGGAACGCATGTCACAATAACCAGGTGGTCTGTATCAGGATGTGTTTGGCTTCACATAGTAGTTGAAGTCACAAGGACATTTACTGATATTTAACTAGATATCTGGAGGTGGGCAGTCTCAGGGTTGACTTGATTATCAACAATGCCCTTGAGACTCTAGACTCTAGCCCTTCCCACCATCTTCTGCTTGCATTTCATCCCCATGATTTTGCCTCACAGTTGCAAGATGGCTACAAGAAGTTCAACCATCCTGGTTTCCCTCTCTAGAGTACAAAGCAGAAAAAACAAGTAGTGTGTCATATCCTTAGAGGTTGGGTTGAATTGGATAAAATGATGATTATAATGGTGAAGTAGTAAGAATAAGCTTCTAAGCAAATTCTAGTGTGGACTGCCCTCTGTGCATGGCTAATAAAAAGCTCCTCCAACAGAGGAGGTGAATTTGTCTAGCTAGGGACTAGTTCTTGTGTGGGGTAGGTTTAGAGGGGAGAGGCTATGAGAGGGCTAAGTGGTTATTCTTGGTTTTGTTTTAATTCACCACTGAATGGCAGGCAAATAGTGTCTAAGGCAGCACAGGCTTGAGCTTATAGCCTAGTGTTCTTTGGTAGCTCTCAAAGGCCTACAAACTAGTATCAGTCTAATTTCTCCCTTTCTTTCCTTTTTCCTAGTCATAAAAACATTTTATTCCCTGAGAATTTTCCAGTGCACAGGCTGGATGTGGCAGCCACTGCTGAATGAAGCCATTGCTATGGAAGCTCTTGTCCCAGTTGAGGAGAATTCTGTGTTCACTCAGTCTGGCACCTCCCACACTGGATACAGTTGTTAGGGGCCCTTGGCCATGGACCTTGGGCCCCTGCATCAGCTGCATGGGCTTGTTGCCCCAACTAGTCAAAACCACTGGCCCATAATGTTTTACTTTTTATGTGTTCTCATCTTTGAAAAGTAATTTATTTTCTATCCCTTTTGTTCAAAGATTTTGAACATTGATGTTGTCTTAAAGGGTTATCTAGCTTATTCATGTCACTAAAGGCTAAAATTAGAATCAAATGAGAACAGGAAGGCAAAAGTTATAAAGATAACCAAAGAAGATTCTATCTTAGATACTAAAAGATTTGCTTCAAAATAATTGATTGTTTTTACTATGAGCAGGGAGAAACAGTATGGAAAAGAATACTAGTCTTTGAATCAGAAAATTTTGGTTCAGGATCCAGCTTTATCATTCTAACCTTGAACTGAACAATTACCTTTACTGGGCTTCATGCAACCTATTTATGTGTCTAAGAAGCAATATTGTTTTTAAATTTATGGGACTAATTTGTTGACTCTTTTCATCTGTTTGTTAAAAAAATTTTTTTTATTCTTTTTATTTTAGAGAGATAGACCATGAGCGGAGAAGAGGGGGAGAGAGAGAGAGAGAGAGAGAGAGAGAGAGAGAGAGGGAGGGAGAGAGAGAAACTTAAGCAGGCTCTATGCCGAGATTTTAACCGACATGGGGCTTGATCCCACAACCCTGGGGTCATGATCTGAGTTGAAATTAAGAATTGAGTCAGACACCCAACTGACTGAGCCATCCAGGCATCCCTCACCTAGTATTCATTTTAATACTCAGTTTTCTTTTTCCACATTTATGATTCTAAATGTTAATATTTTTCCAATCTGTTACTAATAGTCCCTAACTCGCTGATTATTTTTATATGTAAAAATTTTATAAAAATTTTATAAATTTTTTTAAATTTTATATTTTATATGTAAAAATATTATTTTTATATGTAAAAATGTCATTTTTGTATGACATAGGCTTTTCTCATTGAGCTGTGCTAATTGATGACTTTGTTAAGGTGGAAGGACGCTTGTTTAATTTTTTAAAAGGATTAATCAAAATTGGACATAACAGAATCCAGATCCCAAAGTGTCACAATCAGGAATATTAGAGTGAAACTAACAAAATGAAATTTAATAAGGATAAGTGTAAAAGTCTTCCCAGTACAGTACAAAGCATACATAATTTTGGAGAAGTTCATGTGGGACAAAGATTTAAGATTTTTATTTGACTTTAAATTTAATATGAGTTAACAGTATGAAGAAGTTGCTTAATTTGAAGTTTTGATAATCTAAAATTTACTTTTTGAGATTGGTTCTATGAAGCTCTAGAAGACTGACAATGGGTAAAAAGAAATTGAAAGTAGACTTTAATTAAGCATAAGAGAAATCTTTTTACTAGACCTGAGGAACAAAGAATTTTGGTTAATTTCAGGCCTGGCTATTTTCAAGTCTGACCAGTTTCTTGGTCCATTTTCCATTTGGACAATTTCTGGTTTGATCAATCATTCATCAATAAATGTTAATATACAATGTTATGTTGTAGATTTATCTTATTTTGATTTCTGCCTATTCTCTATTTTTCATTTCTTTATTTGCCTTTCTTGCCTTCCCCCGGCTTCTTTAAACATTTTTTTAGAATTCTATTTTGATTCATCTATAATTTAAAAAATTTATTTATTTTTTAATTAAAGTATAATGAACATGCAGTGTTATATCAGTTTCAGTTGTACAATATAACGATTCAACAATTCTATATGTTAGTGTTCATTCAGCATAAGTGTACTCTTACTCCCCTTCACGTATTTTACTTTTCCCCCACCCGCCTTCCTTTTGGCAACCACCAGCTCTCTATATTTGAGAGCCTAAGTTTTTTGTTTATCTCTTTTTTCTGTTTGTTTGCTTTGTTTTTTTAAAGTCCACATATGAATGAAATCATATGGCATTTGTCTCTCTCTGTCTGACCTATTTCAGTTAGCATTACACCTTCTAGATCCATCCATGTTGCAAATAGCAAGATCTCATTCTTTTTTATGGCTGAGTAATATTCCATTGTGTGTGTATAGATGAATGGATAAAGAAATGGTATATATTATATATAATATATATCTTTGAAAAGTATATTATATATAATATATAATAAAATAATATAATTATAATAATATGATAAATGTAATATAATATAATATAAATACCATTTCTTTATCCATTCATCTATAGGTAGATACTTGGGTTCCTTCCATATCTTGGCTATTGTATATAATGCTGAAATAAACATAGGGGTGCATATATCTTTTCAAATTAATGTTTTATTTTCTTTGGGTAAATACCTAGTAGGGGAATTACTGTATTGTATGATACTTCTATTTTCCATTTTTTTGAGGAACCTATATATTGTCTTTCACAGTGATTGCACTAGTTTTCAGTCCCACCAACAGTACACAAGGGTTCCTTTTTTTCCCCCAACATCTTCACCAACACTTGTTTCTTGTCTTTTTGATACTAGCCATTCTGACAGGTATGAGGTAATATCTCATTTTATGTGTCTCCTGGCCATTGTATGTCTTCTTTGGAAAATTATCTATTCATGGCTTCTGTGCATTTTTAAATTAGATTACTTTTTGGTGTTGAGTTGTATACATCCTTTGTATATTTTAGATATTAACCCCTTATATGCTTTGTAAATATTTTTCCCATTTGGTGGGTTGTGTTTTTGTTCTGTTGATGGTTTCCTTTGCTGGGCAAAAACAAAAGCTTTTTATTTTGGCATAGTCCCAATAGTTTAATTTTGCTTGTATTTCCCTTGCCTGAGGACACATATCTAGAAAAGTGTTTCTATGGCTAATTTCAAAGAGATTACTGCCTATGTTTTCTTCTAGGAGTTTTGTGGTTTTAGGCCTCAAATTTATGTTTTTAACCCATTTTGAGTTTATTTCTGTGTATAATGCAAGAAATTGGTCCCATTGTACATTCTTAATCTTCCCTCTTGCATTCCAATTTTAGTATATGTGCTGCTGCAGTGATCACAATTTATCTATGTTTTTGAGCAGATCTTTTTCTATCAATTTTTAGTGGCTTCTCTAGGTATGATGCCATACATATGTAACTTATTCTACTCTACTGGGGACGTTTCATCAGTTCCAGTGAAGTATAGAAACCTAACCTCCCTTTATGTCTCTTTATCCTCCCTGTTTCTAATATATTTGTTTTAAATATTTCCTTTACATACATTTAGAACCACATTTAAAAATGTTATAATTTTTACTTCAACCATTGTATGAGTCTGCTCAGCCTGCCATAACACAATACTAACAGCAGAGTGGCTTCAACAACAGAAATTTATTTTCTCACAGTTCTGGAGCCTGAGAAGTCCAAAATCAAGATCCCATCTGATTTAGTCCCTAGTGAGAGCCTTTTCCTGATTTACTGAGAACCTTTTTCTCTCTGTGTCCTCACATGGTAGAGAGAAAGAGAGCTCTGGTTTCTCTTCCTCTTATAAGGATACCAGCCCTACAGGAATAGGACCTCACCCTTTTTTAACCTTTATTACCTGCTCAGAGACCCTGGGTGGGGGGTGGGCCACCTTGGGGATTAGGCCTTCAACTTATGAGGAGCACATTCAGTCCATGACAACCATCCAACATAATTTAGGAAACTCAATAGGAAAAGGAAAGTCTATCATATTTACACATATTTTTGCTTATTGTAGTTTTTTATTCTTCCTGTTGTTCCAAGGTTCCTTCTTTATTGGTTCTCTTCTGTTAGAGAATTTCCTTTAGCCATTACTGTAGAATAGATCTGCTAGCAAAAACGTCCCTTTGTTATGCTTCATGTGAGGATGTCTTGCCTTTGTATTTATTGTAGAAGGATATTTTCACTGGGCATAGGAATCTGGATTGGCAGTTCTTTTCTTTGATCACTTGAAAAATGTTGAGCCACTTCCTTCTGGTCTCCATGGTTTCTGATGAGAAATCTGGTCATTCAAATGCTTTCTCCTTTTACAGTTAAGGTGTCATTTTTATCTGACTATATTCAAGATGGTTTTCATTGTCTTTGTCTTTCAGAAGTTTGACAGTGATGTGTCTTGATGTGGATTCTTTGGATTTATCTTATTTAGGTTTGTTCAACTTCTTGAATCTGTAGGTTTGTGTTTTTGCCAAATTTGGAACATTTTCAGCCGTTATTTCACATACTTTTTAGCCCCACCTTCTTTATCTCTCTTTCTAGGCCTCTGATGACACAGAGGTTCTGTCCTGTTTGGTTTATTAGTCTGTTTTCTCTCTGTTGTTCGTATTGGATAATATTTATTGGTCTATCTTCAAGTTCGCCAATTTTTTCCTCTGTCTTCTCCATTCTGCTGTTGAGACCAGACCATTTGCTAAGCTCTTTATTTCAATTATTACATTTTTAAGTTCTAAAATTTCCATTTGGTTTTTCTTTATATTTCCTGTTTTTTGCTATGATTTTTTATTTTTTTACAGCAGTTATTTATTTATTTATTTATTTATTTATTTATTTATTTATTTTTGCTTCTTTCAAGAATGCTCATAATTGCTTATTAAAGTCCTTATGATGACTATTTAAAAATCTTGTTATATAATCCTAACATCTTTCTCATCTCAGTGTTGGCATCTATTGATTGTCTTTTTACATTCCATTTGAGATCTTCCTGGCTCTTGGTATGATAAATGATTTTAATAGAAACCTGGACATTTTGGATATTGTGTTAGGAGACTGTGGATATTATTTAAACTGTTTTAGCTGATTTTCTCCAACACTGTACCAACAGGGAATGGGAGGGATGCTGCCACAGTACTGCTAGGTAGGAGTCCAGGTTTCCCACTCTGGCTCCACTGACACCTAAGTCAGGGAAAGAGGCTTCTCATTACTACTGCATTGAGGTGGGCATGCTAGCGCCTCACCAGGCCTTTGCTGCTAGATCCCTGGCTGGTAAGGGGTAGAGTGTCTTGTTACTGCTCCCCAAATTGTCTCCACTGACACTATAGGAAAGAATTGCCTCTTTACTGCCCATCAGGGATGGGCAGTATTTAGCCTTCTCTGACACCATCCAGCATGAGTAGTGGGTGCCGTGTTACAGCCTGGGGAGGGTAAAAGCCACAGGTTTCTTTAGGTGGTGTTTTGCTATAGTAGATTATTATTTTCTAAAAGTTTTTAGTCTTGCTAGGTTACTTCTTTCCTGGTCCTATAGTTAGAAAGAACAAGATTGTTGGGGCTTTTTGTATCTACATCTGTTGGCATTTCTGGGTCATTGGCTTCTCCAGCAATCAGTCTGAGATGTGTGTAGAAAAGAGAAGAAATGAAAACCCAGGGAACTCATTGCTGTGTTGTTCTTTGGGCTCTGAGGTCCCTAGCCTGTTTGCTTTCTCCTCTCCATTTTTCAGTCTTCTAATGTTCATTTTATGTCCAGAGTTTAAAGTTGTAAGTAGCAGGAGGAATAGGGAAAATAAGTGTATTTCATCCTCCTGGAAGTGGAAGTCCTAGCTTCTCAGTTTATACGGTCTTTGTGTATTTCACATTAGCAGTATTAATTAGAGCATAACAGAGCTTTGAAATAACTTGTAGAAAAATCTAAATTACTTTAGAATGGCTCTAATGAGAAGGCTGAAATTTTTTTTTTTGATGAATCATGGTCTATTTAATTTCATTCAAACTAAATTTAATGCTATCTCTTCAGAATAAATACAAGAATGTTTGAAACATCTCTGGACTAACAAAAACCTACATTCTGGTTCACAGTCTTCCACTATCCAGCCATGTGAACTTGAGCAGATTTACTGCAATCTCAGTATTCTCATCTGGATTAAGAGTGTTGGGCTCATTAGATGATATCTAAACTTCCTTCTAGCACTGGCATTTTACTTACCCCTCAACAACTTATTACTTTTTAAAAAAATCTCTAGACTCCCACTGAAATACAGGGTTTGAAATATGTTTGTTAAATCAAATAAAATCCTCATGATTAGACAAGAAAAGTAAGGATGGCTATTATTTATTGGATACTTACGGTGAACCAGGCACTATAGTAAATGTTTTATAAATGTTTGCTCATCCAATCCTCAAAACAGTAAATTAAATTAGAGATTATGTACATTTTATTGATAAGGAGAGTAAGGCTTGGAAAAGTTAAAAACCATGTCTGAGGATATTTTTTTTCCTGAAGTTTTCTTTTTTTAAATAAACATCTATTTGATTCCAAAACTGATGCTTGCAACTACTTATATATACTCTTAAAAAATAGCTTACAATTTTTTAAATGTTTATTTATTTTTGAGAGAGAGAGAGAGAGAGAGCAGGGGAGGGGCAGAGAGAGGAAGACACAGAATCTGAAGCAGGCTCCAGACTCTGAGCTGTCAGCACAGAGCCCAATGCAGGGCTCGAACCCACAACCCATGAGATCATGACCTGAGCCAGAGTTGGACACTCAACTGACTGAGCCACCCAGGTGCTCCTATGTTTTCTTCTAGGAGTTTTATGGTTTCAGGTCTCACATTTAGGTATTTAACTCATTCTGAGTTTATTTTTGTATATGGTATAGTAAAAAAGTGGTCCAGTTTTCCCACACCATATCTTGAAGAGACTGCCTTTTCCTTATTATAATACATTCTTGCCTCCTTTATCATAGATTAGTTGACTATGTACTCTTACATATACTTTTTATTTTTTGGCCACTTTTCAATAAGCAAACTATTTTATAGATATGGAATCTTAAAGGAGAGGTCTAGATAGCTAGGTGATGTCTTTTAGTTTTCTCCAGTCACTTTATTCTGCTTGGATTTGTTTTTTAACTGTGTAACATATATTCAGAAAATGTACAGCTACAGCTAGTTTTTTGTTTTTTTTTCTGTTTATTCTCTTTATCCACCCACCATTTAGTATTCTATTATAGGGAGCATCATTCCCCTTGAGAGGTAATGGAATAAACTCAGGATTTCAGACAGTCATTCCTTAAGAACAAAAATTTAATTTGACAACTTTCCATAAACTTTATAATGTCTCAGGACAGTCCCAGGAATTAGAAGGAATGTATTGTTATCTTTACGAGTAAACTTTACTTACTTATAGAGAATGGATAAGGATTTGAGTTAATCAAAAGGTAGAGGTCAAGAAGAAATATAAAAATAAAAAAAGAAAACAGAAGAATAGAGCAAATAATATCAAATTTAAAAGTATGTGGTCTTTTAAACTATTTAACATGATGCTAGTTCCTAAAAATATTTCATAAAAAGTTTCATTTTAAGTAAATTAAATGAGTGTGTATTAAAAAAGAACTGTTTAATACTATGCAATTTGTTGAGATGTTATGTTTTCATAAAGTCAAAATTATGTCAAAAAGAGATTCATCCTCTTAATCAAAATCAACTCTATAAGTTTGTAGGGATGCCTGTTATGTATTTATTTGGCAAAAGACCCTAAAGTACTTATGTTAACTTGTAAGGAAGGGAATAACAAGATGAGAAGCCAGGAGTACATAAATCCTTATTTTACCCTCTCTTTTATTATGAAGTCCCCTTATCATTCAGCTGGCTCACTCTGTACAATTTTCTATGTCAGTCTGCAGGGGCATTCCAATGGAAGTTATTCAAATTTCACATTACTATGTGTTCCCAGAATTACCAAGAGAACTAATTGTGATGTAAAAAGTTTTAATATCATTTCTTTATAAGGACTTAGGAAATTGGCAATTGGCTCCTTAATCTTGATCTGAGATCAGATGTGCTTTTCTAGGAAAATGATTTTCTCTTCAGAAAGTTGCCATGATTTTGGTAGGTAGAGAACTGGTCTCCATATAGGAAGTTCTGTTTTTGCCATAAACCCATTGTGTGGAGAAGGCATTCTGGTGTTAGAGAAACAGCTTTCAGAATAGTTTTGGTTGGTTTAGTTTTTATTGAAACTGAACAAAGTATTATCTGGTTCAAACAAAACATCTGCTAAGTCCAATATAAGACTGATAAAAACTCAATTCTGGGTAGAGTGGAAGTAGAAATAGGGGTACAGCTCTGACCCTTGTCACTTCACTCATGCATTAAGCGTTTGCTATTGAACCTCTGAGTCTGGGCAGCAGCATTTGAAAAGCCTCCAGTGAAATGTAAAGATCACTAGGTTAGGAACCCAATAACCTAAACTATATAGTCCCGTTATTGCTGTCAACAAGCTGTATGACTGAACCTCCGTGGGTCCAGATTTCCTCATCTGTGAAACAAGGAGATTGAACTTGGTATCTTTCAGCTCAAATATTGGAGGGAACCATTAGCAACTGTATGCAAATCACAAAACTTCTGTGCTTTATCAGTTTTCTACTGCAAAATAAGATGCTCACTGAAGGGTAAAATTTGCATGCATACCTTAAAGTTCTAAGTATTAAGAGATTTTTTTTTAGCCTTAAAAATTAAAGGGAGTTGAGAGAAAATTGCATTATAAATGTGAAATATAAAATTGTCCTGTTCTAAGCGATTTCACTATATCGTTCTTTCTCAGTTCATTGCAAATAATTAGCAGTATTTTATTGATTTACTGAGCAAACATTGAGTGGCCCACTAGAGTGCCAAGTAGGCTAGAAAAGACGATTAGCAAATGACCACTACTCTATAAACATTTATAGTCCTCCCCTCAAATACAGGAGGGAATGTGTTCTTAACAATGTGTTGCTATCAACGGAACCTCTTTGATTGTGATGCCACGTTCTAAGTGATAAAGATGGTGCTGCAAAGGCACATATTGAAGCTAAATGAAAAGTGAAGTGTACTCATTTAGAAAGACTACTATTTAAAGACACAGAGACTTTCATTAAGGAGAATGGCTTTGTTGCAATTGATCTTTGATCAACTGGAGCAAAGAGTATTTTTTTATAGGTTTAATAGCCTTTGCTTTCCTGATAAGCAGAGTATCTCTTAAATATGAAGATGGTTCCATTGTCTAAAAGGAGATAGATCGTCCCACCAATGCTGCCCATATTACCTGAGTGCTTCTGGATTATTAGTGGTTGGTTGAAATGGATTGGAGCCAAAAGAGGGTAGAGTTGGATGAAGGTGCCAAAAGAGATCTTTGAAGGTTTAGAAGGGATGCCTGAAAGGTCCATTCCCTCTAGACTTACCCCCCAATCCTCATGCTATGATAGGAGGGGCAGCCTTTGGGCAGGTCTCCCTTTGTTATGCAGACTGCTAGATCTCCCAGCTCAATCCACAAATGCACCCACTCACTCTGAAAGGGTCCCTCCCCAAGGTGGATATGAAGTCCACCCCTTACCGTAGACATGGCAGCCTCTCCATATACCCACCCAACTGTTGACTGGCGTTCAAGGGCCACCACCATCACCCACCCCAGCACCATCTTCCAGGAACTGGCCTCTCCCCCATTAGTCCCCGCCCCTCTTCTGAGAGCACCCAATGGGTGGAGTCGGGGCTGTGGTGGGAGGGGCCTGAGGCGGGCGCATTTAAAGAAAGGCAGAGGGCGAAAGGAGGCTAGAGAGGAGAAGAAAGAAACCAGGGGGCGAGGCGCCGTCCAATGACAAAGCCCAGGGGTGGGCGCCGGCCGCCATCTTGTACCGGGCGGCAGGATATTCACCCGCGTCTTCCGCCCTCGGAGGGGGAGGGGCGGCGGCCGAGGCGAGAAAAGTAGCGAGAGACGCGCCGGCCCGGAGGCGCCAGCAGCGGCCGCCGCCGCGGACCTGGACGCGGGCGGGGGCGGCGGCGGCGGCGGCGGCGGCGACGAGAGCCGGCAAGCGCGGGCGGCCCCGAGCGGCCTCCGATGCGGCGCAGCGTGAAGAGGCGGCGGCGCCGGCCCCCGGCGGCCCCGGCCACGGCCGCCCGGGGCGGCGGCTTTCGGGCCGGAGGAGGGGCCGAGCTGGAGGCGCGGGAGGAGAAGGTGGTGTACTCGCGGTCGCAACTGTCGCTGGCCGACAGCACCAAGGCGCTGGGCGACGCCTTCAAGCTGTTCATGCCCCGCAGCACGGAGTTCATGAGCTCGGACGCGGAGCTCTGGAGCTTCCTCTGCAGCCTCAAGCACCAGTTTTCCCCGCACATCCTGCGCAGCAAGGACGTCTATGGCTACTCCTCCTGCCGGGCCCTGGTCCCCGACCCCCCGCCGCCCCCCGTCGCCCGCGGCCAGACGCGCCGGCCGGCGGCCAGGAGGAGGCGCCGCGGAGCCCGGGCGGCCGCCGTCCGCCGGAGGAAGCCCCCGCCGCCGCCGCCGCCGCCGCCGCCGCCGCCGGCCCCCGAGGACAGCCGCTCCCCCAAGCCCGCGGCCCCCGGGCCCTGCTTCGGGGGCCGCACCCTGGAGGAGATCTGGAGGGCGGCCACCCCGACGCTGACCACCTTCCCCACCATCCGAGTCGGCGGCGACGTGTGGGGCGAGCGCAGCCTGGCGGCGGCGCGGCGCCGGGCGCGCCAAGTCCTGCGAGTGAACCTGGAACCCGTGGTGAGGCTCCGCCGCTTCCCGGTGCCCCGGGCGTGAGACTCGGCCCCCTCCGCGAGACTCGGCCCCCTCCGCCCCGGGACGGCTTCCGCCTGGAGGGATGAACAAGTGACAGTCGAGTGTTTACAGATCCGGCCGGGACCGCGTTCCCTAGTGCACTTTACGGGCGAAGAAGCACCGGATGGTCCCGGCCCGCGCCCCCGGGATGCGGCGCCGCCGTCTGGGACTCCGGGGCAGGTGTGCCCTCTGCTGCCTCCCAGTACCGGGTCTGCGGAGGGAGGAGACAGCTGGACCCGCAAGGGTGGCCCCCTTTCTTCCTAACCCCAGATTGAGACGTCTCCAGGACTATAGGGGCAGATCCGTTTTCTCCCTTTTGGACTCTACCTCACTGGTCTGGAAGCCCTCCGAAGAAGTCATTCTTTTTTCCAAAGGAATTTGGTTTCGTGCTTGTGTAATAAAGCTAGAATTTACTTGCTGTTCATCCACCTCCCCGCTCCCCCCGCCCCACTTTTTCTTTTTTGACTGCCACCCCTCGTTCTGGACGAAAGATCGAATATGTGTTGAAAGGTGTTGCACTAGTTTGTGCTCAGGGTATTCTGAATCCCACTCGTTTCCGAATTTTAACTGGATTCCAAAGCTTTGACCAAGGATTTTTTCTAAGAAATTCAAGCGTATGACTGTTAATAATGTAGGGATTTGTATGGCTTTGAATTTCATGGGCTCAGTGATTACAAACAAAGAGATGCAAAGTTCAACTGTTTAAACATTTTTAAGGTGTTTCTAAAGATTTTATATTGAAATTTAATGTTTATATTTACTGAGCTCTTAAAGGAAATGGCAGAAACTCATGGAAGTTTTGTTTAGGAAAAGTTGACTTGTGAAATTCTTTTTAAGTGAATAAAATTAAAGTGCATTGAAACCACATGGCTTGCGATAAAAAAGAATGAGTGAATTACAAAGAACTGGTGTTGGTTAAAGAGATGGATGGAATCCGATTGGAAATGATTTGGCCTCCTTGTACTAGTCTAACATACAGATCTGGGAATATTTCAAGGATAATTTATTTTAAAATGGAAATCGCGTAGAAAAAATGAGTATGCGTATGCGCGGTGACCAAAATGCCAAACAGAATACCCATTGGAATTCTCAGAAGTATTAATGATCTAGAGGGGTGGAGGCATTTCTTGGTATCAGATAACTGGTTGAAGTTAACTTTGGGCAAAATAGGTTTTCCTCCCTTGTTTTTGTTGTTGTTGTTGGCTAACAGAAATGTCCAGATTACTATCAGTTACTCTTATAAACATCATGACAATTAGTTAACTGTTTTGCTTCACGAGTTACCTTTATTATCTCGTTTCCATTCATAATTATGTTTGTAGTTATTGGTCTTTTGTTTGACAGCCGAAGACCACAGGAATCAAACAGGCGAGCCACAAGAGTACTGACCCTTCTTTTACACTTTTATAATAGTGTTTGTATCCTATGGCCCAGTGTGGAATTCTTGATTATCCAAGTGCCTTCGGTCATTGGTGGCAGCAAGACTTAATGGTTTTTAGCCAGTGGTGCCGCAGCCAGATTTTACTGCAATATCTAAAGGGTCAAGTAGTGATTTTGTACCACTATTATTTCAAATTTGAGTATTCTGCCATGGAACCATCCATACCAGGCTGGAACATGACCTATGAAATCTTCAATATTAAGGTTTCTCTCTGCTTGGCAGCTTCTTAGGGGAATAATGAGAGTTGCAATTTTGACTCTTGTGTTTTTAGAATTCAAATGGCATAGCTTTCTGAAATGAATTTTTCAAGTTTAATAGTTCATAGTAGGAGTTTTGTGACTTTAATTTCAGTGTTCTTGTTTTGTAAAAAAGAAAAAAAGGAAAAAAAAGATACATCTATATATATATGACTTTATGCCAGTTACCCAGTAAGCCTCATATTCTTTTATTCACTACTCAATGATAATGTGTTGCTACAAATACTGTCACTTGAGTAAATAAAAGTGAATAATTACTTAGAAGATGGAGAGTGTTAAATTATATTTGTGTGATAGGAAGCTTATATATATTCTTTTGGTTATTAGCTTCCATTGCCAATTGTATTTCAAATACATAGGGTTTTCTCCCCCGCCCCCATTACCTTTTTTAGCTAATTAGCACCTGAGGAAAAAATACATATTTGTACCACTTCACTATTGTATATAATTTTATATTAATTAAAAAATAAATCCAATGGCCATATTAGAATGTAATTTCAACATATAGCTTATTTAGATAGCTTCCCAGAGGATTTTGAAATTAGATGTAGCTGGGAGGATAACTTTGCTCAGCACAAAATTGAAACATAACCATTGACACCATGCGTTTATTTAAACTTAACTGAGAATCTTATTTTTTTTTCTTCCTATGCCTTGTTACTTTAGTGCACTTGAACTTGAGTTAATGCTTTGGGTTATCCGGGCTATCTGATTTCAGTTTGGATCTGATTGCCCATCCTAAATTTAATGTTATTTACCTGGTCTCTTAAAAAATCTTGCCGTTTCTAGTTTGCAAAACAAGATGTAAAAAAATCTTTATTTTTGCCAAGTTGTCTTTAGCAAAACCTTGCTGAAGTTGGTTGTTTTACAACTTATACAATGTGAAGAAACAACTAATATAGTTGATTCGTATATTAATAGGAAAATGAAAGTATTTTATGGATACTTTTGGGCAGAATGTGAAAAGGAACTTGGCACGGTGGCCTTTTTGATGAGGCATTCATTTACTGTCTTCTAAAGTGAGTCTGTGCTTAGCTTGTACATAGTTTTTTGAAAGAAATCCCATAATCTTTATTCATTCTCTTACCTTTATATCTCATATGGCACAAGTAAAGGGGGAAGTTAAGGAGGAAGTTTATCACCTTGCTATGCTTGAGTGCCTAAATGTGGTGACCGGCACCTGAAATAACCTTTTGAATTCCTGATGTCATTGTTATCCCCCTTCAACTTGTCAACCAGCAACTTATTTTTCCTTACGGAACTCAGTAATGTTATGATTGTTGAGGGCAAACTTCATTGTTGTTAGTGCAAAGTGTCGCTGTGGTGGTGTGTATTTATTTTGTCCAAGTTTGAGTACCTGATTGGACAAGTGTAATTTAAGCTGGTGGCTGACACGTATCGATTTGCTGTGTGCAAGCAATAGAACTATCTTCCTGAAAACTATTCAATAAAAATGCATTAAAAATATTTGGATACAAAAAAATGTGAGCAATTTTGAACTCAAAATTTTTTTGTTGTTTCAAGGATTGCCACAGCACTCTTTAAATTGGTGTTTTTAATGGACATATATACATAATATTTACTTTATTGCTGTGTTTAAAATATTTTTTGATAAGACTGTTATGTCTTAAGTGCATTAGAAGGCAATTGTTTGTAATGGAACTGAATTGTTTTCTTGGACAGTTTGATGTGCGCATATGATTAAGATTTACAATCTGGTTGTACTTTTCTTTTTAATTTATTAACTGTAAATAAATTTTAGAGAATATACAGTGTCTGGCTTTTCTAATGATGTTGGGGAGTTTTTGAAATGGGATTTTATGTTTGCATGTGAATTGGAAGGCAATGTGAGAAGTTTTGACTTCTTTTGTGAACTTCAGAATCCTGGAAGTCTTGAGATACGTGTTTTATGCTATTTGGGGAGTCAACAGTATATCAGTATCAACTCTGATGATCCAGTGAATCTCTGAGACAGTGCTTCATGCCCAAGCCCAAACCATTACCCAGTTTGCCAGCTTAATAAAGACTTTAAAAATGCATCAGAATTCACTTTGACTCCTGACCCCAACCCCCTTGGGGTGGTGATAGAAGGTCTCATGCTCACGTTTTTTTATATTATAAAAGAAAGTAAGCGTGCTCTATGTGAGTAGCAGCAGTAAAGACTGTTCTACAGAAGTAAAGCCCGAATTTTCATTACAGTCTAGAGGGTAGAAGTGCAGTGCTAGGAAGGACAGGATTCATAGTATTATGTGGCCTGAATATGTCTTCGTATCTGAGTTCCTATCAATAATTGGAGGCAGCAGTGTAATAACTGTGGATCACATTGCCTGGGATGGCATTAAAGCTTTGCCACTTGCAACCATCCGAACTTTAGGTAAGTTACAGAAACTCTGTGCTTTACCTTCCTCAAGAATCAAATGCGGTTAGTAAAAGAAACTATTGGGCTATTGAAAGGATTAAAAAGGGCGTTAATGGGTGAACACATAGGAAATGCTTAATAAATGCTATTAATTGGAGGCATATGTACTGAGAATAAGTGTATATGCTGAGTGGTCCTTTGGGAGTTTAGCATCCTGAAAATAGAGTGTGGTCTGGGAAAGGCAAAAGACAAATGATGAGAAGGTAATTTGTGGGTGAATTAAATTGAAGACAGACAGCAGGAGGTTAGATTAAGTTGATTTATTAGGTAGTTTTCACTGTTGGAGGTTTTCTAGACTTCCTTAGAAATTTGGGGTCTTTTTATCATTTCTCTGGAAGATATTTAAAATATGCTGTTAGGGATATTAAACTATCTGAGAATCTATAAAAGTAATAAAAGTTACTGATCAAGAACTTGCCAAATTTCAACACTAAGTTTTCACTTCAAGTTAGCTCAGTAAGGTTTGCTTCAAAGCCATGTGAATTTACATGTACAAAACTAAATTAGAAGCAATTTGTGTGAGCTTTGTACTTCCTGTGTTGAAACAAATGAGTGCAGTAGTTAGATTTGAAATAGCAGAAAGTTATTACCAAAAGGAGAAGATATCCTCACATTTGAAGCACTGACACACTCATCTTTGGATTTTGGGTCTAATGCCTGTAATTTAGCTCTGATACCACCCCTCCCCCGCCCCCCACAAGGAATAACAATCTATTCTAAGTTGGTGAGCAAGCCAAAGTTGCAGTAGCTGAAATTAACACAAAAAGAATTTCCCTAGATGGAAGTTATCCAGTGGTAAGAAGCTCAAAACTCAGCCTGACTGCAGATTCCACAAGAGCAATGACTTCTCACCGTCAGCACTCACTTGTCTTGGTAAATGTCACCCTAAACTGTAATTTATTACATGAACATATCCAGAGCCCAACTGGAAAGCAGTGCTCATAACAACACGAGACAGTATGGCTCCCAAGCAAGTTTTAGTAAATATTCTAGTGGTCTCAAAACTGAACTTCGCTTGCTTTTGAAGGTATTCATAGAAATGTTAACTTTGAGATTCTTCCAAGTACTGAAATTAACTATGTAAAATGTACATACGTTTCTCTCTTCTAGGATTTTTTCAAGTACGTATTCTTTAAATGTTTAGTAGATGAGTAGAGGAAAAAGGGTATGATTTAGAGGTCTGCACTCAGATTAAGTAAGATTATTGAAGCATAGCATACATTTAAAAGGACATATATTTATTAAAAGTATTATGAGCACAGCTTGATGAAATTGCATAAATTCAATATACTTGTGGAATCAGCACTCATTAAAAAAATTACCGGTACCCCAGAGGACCCCATATGCCTCTTTTAGCCACTGTCTATCTCCCCTTCAGGATAGCAATTATTCTGACTTTTTACAGCATAAATAACTTTTGCCTGTTTTTAGACTTTATAGAAATGGAATTATGTGTCGTATACCTTGCTTCTTTCACTCAAAATTATGTTTGTGATATTCATGTTATTGTATGTAGTTATAAATCCTTTATTCTCATTGGTGTATAGAATTCCATTGTGTGAATAGTTTACAATGTTTCTGCAACTCTTGATGGGCATTTAGGTAGATTCTAGCCTAGGGCAATTATGAATAAAACTTCCGTGAACATTATAGGACATGTCCTGTGGTGAACATTTTTTAAAATAGTGTTTATCTAGGAGTGAATTTGCTGGGTCACATGTCATCCAAATGATCAGCTTTGGTAAGATACCTCCAAACAGTTTTCCAAAGTGGTTATACCAATTTACATGAACTTTTTTCTATAGTAGTGCCTGCGAGTTCTGAGTACTTCATAGGCTTGGCAACACTTGCTATTTTTGGTCTTTTTCATTTTAGCTATTCTGGCAGGTAAACAGATTTTTTTTTTAATTGAAAAATTTCACTCCAAGTATTGTATACAAATGGTTAAAAAAAAAAAAAACCACAACATCTAAATTGCAGATAATGACTTGCAATAAAAAACAAAAGGCTCTCTTTTACCCACAAACACCTCTCCCCTAGAGGCAACACTTTTTTTTTTTTTTAAGTCAGGGTTTTTTAAAACAGGCTATATTTTTAAGGACGGTTTTAGGTTTAGAGATAAATTGCACAGAAAATACAGAGCTTTCCCACCCCCACCAGTTTCTATAGATATTACTACCTTGCATTAATGTGGGTACATTTATTATCACTGATGGATAAGCCACTATTGGTTGACACATTATCATTAACTAACATTAGGGTTTACTCTTTGTGTTGTATAGTTTCACAAGTTTTGACAAATACATAACGGCATGTATCTCCCATCACGGTATCATACAGAATAGTTACACCACCCTAAAAATGCCCTGTGCTCCACCTATCACCACTTCCTCTCTCCCCCTAAACCCTGACAACCACTGGTCTTTTTACCATCTCCGTAGTTTTGTTTTTTTCAAATGTCATTATAGTTGGAATCATAAAGCATATGGCTTTTTCTGATTGGCTTCCTT
The DNA here is from genome assembly GCF_046562875.1 of Panthera onca. Classification (NCBI taxonomy): domain Eukaryota; kingdom Metazoa; phylum Chordata; class Mammalia; order Carnivora; family Felidae; genus Panthera; species Panthera onca. The sequence continues at coordinate 78,031,551 of NC_138340.1, forward strand.
CACGTAGTAATACACATGTAAGTTTCCTCCATGGCTTTTAGATAGCTCCCTTCCTCCCTCTTTCCCTCCCTCCTCCCCCTCCTCCCTTCCTTCCTTCCTTTCATTAAGGGAGTTTATTTTTTAAAGCAGTTTTAGGTTTACAGAAAAAAGGACTGGAAAGTACAGAGAGTTCCCCTGTTCTCCCTCCTGCCCCCCCCCACCCCCAACACATAGTTTCCCCTATTGTAAACATCTTGCAGTAGAGCAGTGCATTTGTTACAACTGATGAGCCAATATGAAGACTATTATTAACTAAAGTCCAAAGTTTATCTTAGCATTCAGTGTGTTGTGCAGTTTTGTGAGTTTTGACAAATGCACAATGTCATGATTCTAAGCATTTCACTGTCTTACAAGATAGTTTCACTGCTGTAAAAATTCCCTGTGCTTCATCTATTATTCATCTCTCTCTTCCCCCCCTGAGTCCTTGGCAACCACAGGTCTCTTTACTGTCTCCATTATTTGAGGCAACACTTTTAACTGTTTCAGGTTTTCATTCTTTTGTTGTTTATCTTCATAAATATAAATAATATACTATACTGCTTCTTATTGATTTATCAATTTTAAGCACCGTCTACTAACTTCCTATGTGAAGATAACGTATAGGTCATCTAAGCCACCTGTCTTCTCTCTCCTTACCTTCCGATATGTTACTGAATTCCTGTCTTTATACTGTTTTAGTCAGGTCCAGCCAGCCAATGAGTCATTATAGGTATTTTAAACAGTTACACACATGATGGGACATCCCAGAAGCCACACAGAGGATGGTGAAGCAATCAGGAATTAGTATCATCAGAAAGCTGTTTCCACCCCCAGGGCTGGAGAAACTCAGAACCATGCCTAGCAGGAACTGAGAACATGGAAGAAGAGGCTGCTGGGAAAGAAGCTAGAATCTCTGAGGAGATAAAATCACTGCTAGAAAATGGAGTGGGAGAGAGAAAAATATCTGAGCTTATACCTTCCTCCCTTTCTCCAGTCAAGCCTCCATTGGTCAAACCACTCTGGAAGCCAGTTGGCAAGGAACCCAGGAAACACAGTCTGTAAGAGAAGTCCAGGAACTGGATCTGAGGGCAAACAGACATAATGGATGAGGTTACATATGTGTATTAGTTAGGGTTCTCCAGAGACTCAGTATCAATAGGAATTGGTTTACAGGATTATGGAGGCTGAGAAGGGCAGATCCAGGAGACCCAGTGGTTTAGTTCCAGGCAGAGTCCAAAAGCCTAAGAATCAGGAGAGCTTATGATGTATGTTCTATTCCAAGTCTGAGTCTGAAGGCAGGGGACGACCAATATCCCAACTTGAAGACAGTCAGATAGAGAGAGTGGATTCTGTCTTATGCTGCCTTTTGTTCTATTCAGGTCTTCAATAGATTAGATGAGGCCCCCCAGTGTTTGGGAGGACAATCTGTTTTGCTTAGTCTACTGATTCAGATGTTAATTGTACCCAGAAATGTCAGCACAGACTCACTAGAAATAATGTTTAACCAAATATCTGGGCACCCTGTGGCTTGGTCAGGTTGAAACATGAAATTAACCATCACAAGATATAATTTTATGTATGTATGTATGTATGTATGTATGTATTTTGAGAGAGAGAGAGAGAGAGAGAGAGAGAGAGAGAGAGAATTCCAAGCAGAATCCACGCTGTCAGCACAGAACCTGATGCTCAGCTTAATCTCATGAACCATGAGATCATGACCTAAGCCAAAATCAAGAGTTGGATGCGTAACCAACTGAGCCACTTAGGCACCCCACAAGATGTAATTTTAAACTAGAGACTTCTTACTTCTTACTTGTTCTATCATTTTTCACATCTTACATTGTAAGATAAATGTCTTCCTTATCCTTTCTGCACGTTTTCTCTCCTATCAGCTTTGGACTTCTGTCATTGTTGTCAACATTGGTATTCTGCTCTGCAATCAAGTCTCTTTAGATTGTTCATAGGTTGATTCTAAAACTTGAAAACCAATAAATGGTTTACATTATTGTGATTATGTAAACAATATGCAAATCTTAGAATTACTACTCCTTCCTTGGAATTCTTGGACCTCTTGAATGAGGACAGCTCTGGCATCAAGGTGTAATGGATTATTTTTCTTTGTACTCCATCAGTGCTTTAAACCACACCATATTTCCATTGGCTTATTCTGAATAAGACCATCTTATGGATATTTGTTTGGTTCTCCTTAATTTTCTGATTGCACTTATTTGTTTTCTTATACTCTTTCAGCATTCTCAAATCATGCCATTTATGACATCATCTTGTTTCTCCCTCAGAGTTGTCTTACTGGACCCTTCTCTCCTCCTGCCTCAGTTTAGCCTGGTAACTCAGTAGGTCTGCTTCATAGCTTTCATCCTGGGGTTTTCCTTTGCTATTGTCCCAGTTTGTTTCCATGGTTTGACGGTAATATGACTCTCTGAGAAAGTAGGGAGCATTTAAAAGCCTGGGCTTTTGAGCCAGACTGCCTGACTCTTACTTTCACCACTTACCAACTGTGTGACCTTGGATAAGTTATTTGGCTTCTTTATAAGTCTATTTCTCCATCTATAAGATAATAATAGTAATTGTATATGCTTTATAAGATTGTTGTATGGCTAAATGTAATAATATGTGAGAAGCACTGGGAATGGTGCCTGGCACAAAAATAAACACTCTGTGAATGTTAGCTGTTATTAATTATATTTTTTCTTTATTTCTTCTTTCCTTGTTTTGCTGGAGTCCACTCTCAGATAACTTCCTAATAAAGAATGAATAGAGTCAAATGTTCTGAGGCTTTGCATGTCTCAAGATATCTTTAATCTGCTCTCAAATTTAATTGATAATTTTGATAGGTGTAGAATTCTAGGTTGTAATGGCCAGATGCCCCTTCCTTAGATTGTCCCCCGACCATAACACCATTGGAACTACCATATCTACTTTTTATAGTGTTTCTGACTCACCATCACTTTCACCTTCTCCTATTTTCAAAATCATTCTCTAAGCCCAACCTATGCTTAAGGCAAAGGGAATGAAGGTATACCTTATGAAGAGCTTAAAAGAGAATTTATGAACATATTTTAGACTGCCACAGTCTGCCTGCTGGCCTCAAATTGTTTACTTACATCCTGCATGCAAAATATCCTCACCCCATCCCAAGAATCCTCCCTCTTAAAGCCCCAACCCTTTATAACATCAGCTCAAAGTCCAGAATATTGTTATCTAAATTAGGTCCAGGTGTGGATGAGTCTCCTTGGGTGCACTGGTTTTTGACTACACTTTTTCTCAATCTGAAGACCTATGAATTAAGCATACAACCAACACGGGCACGTGATAACCAGAATAAATGCTGCTGTTGGAAAAGGAACGAAGGAGGTTCTCATGAGTCACCGGTCCATAGCAATTCTGAAGTTCAGCTGGCACAGGTAGGCAGTCCCTTCACTGGGTCTCAAGGCCTGGGAATGATTTTCCATGGCTCTAGCTCCTGCTAGGAGCTAAGTCATTCTTTCCTTCTCATGAAAGGTAGTCTGTGTCTGCAGCCTCATGGTTGTTTCAGCCTACTTACTGATTGTAGGAGTTTGTGGGTCCAAAGCCCTCTTTCATTTTATGCACTGGGATTAAGTAAACTCTTCTCTACCCTGGGCTTCTTCAAAGACTGATGAGAAACAATACTCCTAAACTTCAAGTTATGTTGTAACAGAGCCCCACAGTTTACTCTGTGGGGGTATGCCTATGACACAGAACTCTGGGATTCTCCAAGACTCTACTTCATTTAGGAAACCTTTCTGGCATCTTTTCTCCAATGTCATCGGGTTCAATTTTATTGCTAATGATTTCACCTTCAATAAGGGTGATGTTATTGATGTTATTTGTGCTAATAAAATGTGAGACTATATTTTAATGGCGTTGAGTAAATGCAAGTAGTATCAGTTAGGGACGTGTTCAGCTGTTCCAGAAAGGCTGCCACCAGTGGCATAAACAGAGTTTTACTCACAAAACAGGCTGTAGGCTGCACTCCATTAAGGCAGCAATGTCATGGCAGCAAGCTGCATGGAATAGCAGAGCTGCCAATTTCTTTATGTCCTACTACAAAATCTTGGAACAAATGTGAGCAGGCATTAACACTAATAATACCAATATTTTTACCACTTACCCTCTTCAAGATGCATGATATGTATGAGCATGTCAGGCTCACAGCGCATCTGTGAGGTGGAATGATTGATGTCTTTTTGAAGTCATTCCTTTTCTTCTTCTCCAGGTCAAAAATTAGCTGTCATATTTCTAGGGCACGTGGCTTCACCAAAACCCCTACTAGGTCTCCTTGGCTTATCAACGCATCAAGCAAATGGCTTATCAATGCATCAAGCAAACTTCTAAGAATTCTGGGATCTGATACTTGTGGGTCATGGAGAAACCAGTCCAGACTTTTCAAATCACATTAAAGGTCCCTGCTGTTCAGTATACTCTCAGAATGGACCCTTGGAAGGTGCTCCTGTATTAACGTTGTACTTCAGTTGGCAAGAAACTTGCCTCCTAGGAGGCACTGTAGCTTTCATATCTATTAGTAATTACCAATGAAGGGAAAGCCAAGGATTTTCTTTGTCTTCTTGTTGACATTTTCCAATGCATACTAAGTTAACAAGTTTCATTTTGTTTAATTCTTACCATCATATAACCACTGCAATATCATCACAGAACAATGGTGGCCCCGAATGTAGCATCATCAGTTCTGGAAACTTCAGACGTGGCTGTGGTAGCAGTTAGGGTGGATCCCATCCAGTTCTTGGCCACTTGGGTTTGTCTGCTTCTCTCCTCCCTGCTCCCCCCACCCCCCTCCTTTATCTCTTCCCCGCTCCCCCTGCCCCTGCCCCAGCCCCAGCCCCAGCCCCAGCCCCAGCCCCAGCAGCAGTGAGAATCTGGTTAGTCAGTGAGTCTCTAGCAGATATAGATAGAGGTCATTTCTCTGGATAATCTTTATGGTTGACTGTGGCCTGGGTAGCAGGATTGGTTCAGACAGAAGCACCTGGTTTTGGGGCCACTGAGCAGTGTCTGTGCCCTGCCTGAGAAAGGGGACAGTATGCTTTTCAAGCACTTCAAGGCTCCACTTCTCCCTGCGGACTGCTGTGTTTTGTCACTTTCATCCATTTATCAAAATAACCTAAACTTTATGCTAAAGAAAGTGGGCCTTGTATGTCCTTTGCAGTTTGAAAAACTGTCAAATCACCTAAAAATATAAGGGTGGGATCTCAGAATCTGTACCTTTACTAACTAAGCAGTCCATGGTTCTGTTGACTGGGGAGAGGTATCAGACCATACTCTAAGAAACCCTGCCTTAGAACATTATAGCTCTTTGGACTTTCAAAGCACTGTGTTTAACCTGGTTATCAAAACTCTTTAAGTCTTTGTGAGTATACATTCAGAGCTATTTGAGATCTGGATCCTAGTCTCCAAGTTTTCATTACCTTTCAATGCTGGTTTTTCTTTTCCCAGAGCTCTCTTTACTTTTTGCATCATTCTATTGGGCATTTGACCAAACTTGTCAAATAAACTTTTCCTCAAATTGAATATATGAACATTTAAGAGCACTGACATGTTCAGTGCCCAAATATTTTATTATTTCCGGTAGGAGTTGGTTCTGTCTGTGGAAGATGAATAAACCAATGTTTTTTTGTTTTGTTTTGTTTTGTTTTATTTTTTTATTTTTTGCACATAAGTAAATACATGTGCAAGGCAGCATGCTGAGTACCTGCCAGGGGGAATAAGAAGGTCAGGAGTGTAAATCATATTTCTGTCATCAAAAAAAGATAAACTTTTTATCTGATTAATTAAAATAAGCTGTGCTTTAAAAAATAAAAGGAAAGATAGCCATGAACTCAGGTAACAGTTAGGCAATTAAGTATTTTTTCCCTAGGGCAGCAAGGAGTTAGACAAATACCATAATCTGTAAATTTTGTTCTAAAAAGTTGCTACTAATAAGATTATAAAACTTATCTTTAAAGCTTGCTTTGTGTACTGCTCTTATTCCTTTGTTCTTCAAAGCTGAAGGTTTTCTCTTTGTCTCTTAATATGAAATGAAAAGACATTTTCCCCCCATATTTTCTTCTTGCCATTTTAAAGCTGAGCTTTTTAAAAGTCTTTTATGTATTAATTCTTTTTCTGTTCATCCTTTGTATAAAACCAGCTTTGAGATTGGGAATAATGTTGACTATTGTTAACCCAAGCTCAGTGGATTTAACTTCTCATAAAACCAAGCATTTTGAGGAGACTTTGAATTTTTATCTTGGAGTTCCTTGTCCAGACCATGGGCGGGGTTTTATCGAAATAATCCATAGCATGGTGGAGACCCTGTCTCTGGAAGGAACTGTCTGATTAGACCTTATAAGTTGATTTTTCTCGAAATCTAGGCATTGAGAGGGCCGGAGGTTGGATGATGGGAGAGCGAGACCATAGAAGTGCAGAATACCCAGGTTTACTTGAAGCCAACTGAGCAGAGGAAGGTTCTGTCTTGCAAGAGGTTGGCTCAGCAGGGCTCGGCTCTCAATTGTTATGGACTTAGTGAAAAATAGACTCATGGGAGCCCACAGGAAGGATCCCTCTAGAATTCTAAGGGAACTAGTTCCTTTTTTTTTATTAAGGAAAGGGTCTTGGGGGGTGCCTCCTTCACCTTTGTGTGTCCATTATTCTTCTTCACACTATTTGTGTTGTCATTAACCCCCTTAGGTAGCCCTTGCTCCCCTCCTAGACCATGTGTTCCTCACGGAAGGACTCATCTTTCTCATCCGTGCGTCATTACTATAGTGCCAGCCAGGTGCAAAGGACCCAGTACATATTGAATGAATGCAGTGTGTTTATGGAGTTTCGGCTGCCAATTTTTACAGAAGCACTCCCTATGTCACTTGAGTTTTATGCGTAATAGAAGCAATCTCTACTGGAGATTCTCTCTCTCTCTCTCTTTTTACAAACACCTATGTAATAAACTTTCGATTAATTCTTACCATTTTGTGATCAAATGAATTGGCTGGAAATCTTGCCACATTTTACAATCTTATTTGCACCCCAATACCACTTAAAAATCACTACCTAAGTCCCTTAACAAGAAGCACTACAGCTCAGTGATTAAGAGGGTGGCCCCTGGAGCCTGGCTGCCTGGGTTCCAAAATCCTACCTTGCTCTCTTTCTAGCAGCAGACCTTTGGACAAGCTACTTCCTCTCTTTGTTCCTCAGTTTCCTCAGCTGTAAAAAAAAAGGCAGAGCATAACACCAACCTCATGGAGCTCTCACATGAATTCAGTGTGGCAACACAGGTAAAAATGCTTAGAATAGTGCCTGGAACTCACTTAGCTGCGAGTCAATAAACATTAGCTTTTATTAGTAGTGATGTAAAAAAGTTTACAAAGTCTCTGCTTGCTTACTTAAAATTTTCACATTAGCCGTGTTGAAAGCAAAGAACAGGTGCACTCTATAAAGCACCATGTCAAGGTCAGACTTACTCAGGAGGATGAGGTCAAAATCTCTGATGGTGGTTGAGTGCAAGAGGGTGTTCAAGTGAACAGAGAGGCACAAGACTTGCCCTCGGTACAAATCGATAGCAAGATGACCAGAAAGCCATAGGATACCAGAGGGAACAAACTAACATTGGTTTAGTTCCTACCATAAACCAGTACGATTCTCTGCACTTCACACTTGTTTTTCTCTCAAGCAAAACTAACAGTCCTGTGCGATACATGTTATTATTCCCATTTAACAGACAGCTAACTAAACTAATGCTTAGAAAGGTTAAGAAACTTGCCAAATATCACACCTATGTGGCAGAGCTAGGATTTGAACCCACGTCTGTCACATCCCACTCCCTCTGCTAATCTTTAGAAACATCTTTGGAAGAAGTGAAATAAATTAATCATGCCCTGCACGATATAGAACTGGATACTGTAGGACCATGAAATCTCAAGGTGGAAAAAAATCAATTTAAGAATATTATTTTGCTCGCTGTTGTATTTCTCAGAGTGTATAGCCTAAGTGTTCAATATTTGTGAAATGAGTAAGTTTATGAATGAATGAACAGAAGTGTGAATCCCTATGCTCCTACGATTAGACTGTTTAGTTTGGCTGAGGATCTCGGGGAAGTCTGGCTTACATCTTAAGCCATCGGATGTGCTTCCCTTTAGAGCTGTCATGGCAGGTGAAAGAGAAGGTTATTTCACATAACATTTGTCTCAAATTACTTGTAGGCCAGTACAAAAGCAGCCCACAAACGTAAGCAGTGGGAGTCATACGTAGTTTGAAACCCTTCTTTCCCACCCCGCAGGTGCCATCCTACAGCCTCTCTGTGTTAGAATCCTGTGTGCCCCATGGCAGGCACGTCTTCTGATTTATAACAATGTCAGCTCTCTAGACTGCTACGGATGATGGCGTAGGCTAGGTTCTGAGTATATTCCAATTCCCTTTTACCTCCAAAACACCTTTGTTAAAGTCTTTCCTTTAAATGTTTGTTGGTTTGTTTGTTTGTTTGTTTGTTGAGAGAGAGAGAGAGAGCCAGGAAGGGGAGGGGGGGGCGGAGAGAGAGAATCCCAAGCAGGCTCCACGCTGTGAGCACAGAGCCTGATGCAGGGCTTGAACTCACAAACTGTGAGATCATGACCTGGGCAGAAACCAAGAGTCGGATGCTTAATGGACTGAACCACCCAGGCGCCTCCACCCCTTTTAAGGTTTTGATTCCCAGGTTTTACGTAGATAAACGACAGAGCTGATAAACACAACAAAACAAAATGGAATGATGGATACGGAACCAGGGATTGCACGATTGCAGTAAGGACAGAATATGTGAGAGTAAGCGGGGTGGGGGTGGTAAGGAAGGGCGAGGGGGCACTTGGAGGGTCTGTAAATGGAAGCTGACATTCTAGCAAAGGTGGGGAGTTGCTACTTGCATTCCTTTACGCCTGAACTTCTTGTCCCCAGCACGTGGTATCCACTTGCCATAGGCTTCACAGCTGGAGGATGGATCAGCTGCTCCCTGCAATCAGGAGAGAAAATTCCATCCACAGAATTCACTCATTCTCCTGCCCTATAATGTTTACCTTCTGGCTGGTATTGCTAAAAGCACCTATTTTCTTTACAACCCAGTAGAACAGGTAGATTTTCCTCTGCCAGGCTTTGCTCGCTTGCTTCTCAGTTCATTCATCCACCTGTGGCTTTATTCACCCGCTCAACAAAAAATGATTGAGGGCCTCCGTGTGCCAGACTCTGTTCTAGAGGTAAACCCCTGCTTCGGTGATGCTGGTGGGTGATTCTTGACTTCTGGGCTTGCAGCTACTACATCATGTGGGTCACTCCATCACCTTCTGTTTCTTTTTCATTGTCATTGGGCAGGTGTCTGCCTGCTTCTTCTCTCTAATTATGTACAGGGTAGAATTCAGTGCTTTGGGGATATGGATGACTGCAGTGAACAGACTCCTGAATGTGTCTATTATCTCGGTGAATCGTGCATATTTGTGTTTCAAAAGCTAGTTGATTCTAGAGCTAGATATTTTAAACAAAGCAAAAACAGTCCAGAAGGAGCTCAAGAGACAAAGTCATTGGGTGAGCCCCAAACCTGGGAGGAAATGCAGTTGGGCTATAGGCCTCCAAATGTGGAGCTAGACTGTTGTTGGCTGAGAGCCTCACTGTCTGTCTTCAGCTAGGAAGCGGTACAGCTGGGATGAGAATTCTCATAGTCAGATTCTTGGTCTAGTGTTTTTTTCTGCCAACTCATTGGCCTGGAAGGGCTGAGACCTTTTTGGACCTTTATTGTGTTTTGCTGCAGGAATCAAACACAAGGTAGGTTTCTTAGGCAGTTATAGAAGGGGCTGTGACAGTAGGGTAGGGTGGGAGGCAGGGAGACCTGGCAGGAGGGAGGACACTGGAGCGGCAGGAGAGTGGGTCTGAGAGATGCTCTGTTTCCTTCCATTTTGTTCTGGGCAGGCCTTAGTAAGGATGTCTGGTCCTGAGTGCTAGTGGAGTTCATGTACTGGCAGTGGCCATGAGGGGGTAGGGGCACCCTGGAGAGGTTCCTGATAGTCCATGGGAAGTAGGTATGTGTGCGTGTGTGCTTGTGTGTGCGTGTGTGTGTGTGTGTGTGTGTGTGTGTGTGTGTGTATGTGTGTGTGTGACAGAGAGAGAGAGAGAGAGGGAGAAAGAGAGGATCCCAGTAAGGGAGTGTGATATTTATTCTGATTGCCTATTCAAATCATTTTCAAATGACTCAAATCATGGGGCATTTTCCTTAAAAATAAAAGTAGGTCCTAAAATTAATACTAATAACATTAATAATAAAATCAGATCCAAAATTTGATGTCCATTATTTTAAAAAATCTTTCTAAATATGTTTCTTTCATTTGAGAAGTTGGCTTTGGTCTCTGAATTCTGGAAGATGTAGTGGAGTATTAAAGATGGTCTGGAATGGCACCTTCATGGGTATGATTTTTTTTTTTATTTGAGTGTAGATGACACATGATACTACACTAGTTTCAGGTATACAACATAGTGATTTGACAACTCTATACGTTGTGTTATGCTCACCACAAGCATACTTACCATCTGTCACTACACAACACTATTACAGTACCATTGACTATGTTCCCTATGCTGTGCTTTTTATCACGGTGACTTATTCATTCCACAACTGGAAGCCTGTGTCTCCCTCTCCCCTTCACCCATTTTGCCCATCCTCCCATCCCCCTCCCCTCTGGCAGCCACCATTTTGTTTTCTGTATTTATAGGTGTGAGTTTTTAAATATGTTTATTTATTTAAGAGAGAGAGAGACAGAGTGAGCGAGCATGAGTGTGAGCAGGAGAGGGGTGGAGAGAGAAGGAGAGAGAGAATCCCAGGCAGGCACTGTGCTGTCAGCGCAGAGCCCAATGTGGGGCTGGAACTCATGAACTATGAGATCATGACCTGAGCCGAAATCAAGAGTTGGGCATTTAACCAAGTGAAACACCCAGGCGTTCCTTATTGGTGTGATTTTTTTATTCATTTCACAGACTGAACATTCTGGCAGGAGAAACCTGAAATGCACAGTGAAATGAATTTTTCTAGTCAATGTGGAGGAGAGAGCAAGGCAGAATGGGGTGAGTACAGAGAGTAAAAGGTTTGGAAGCTGAGTTCATAGCACAACTACCAACACACTGTGAGGACGTTAGCAAATCAGGATTCTTTCTATTTCATAACTTCATGATGCAGGTTAAAGTTTTACATGGATTCCATACAATCAGAATCCTTTCTGCATGAGCCATTGAGAAAAGAGGGCTTCCGATGGAATTATTCGGGCAGACATTGTTTATCTTTTAAGTCAGTGATGGAAAATGATGATCGGAACCCCAGGATCATGTGGCTGAGGTTCAGAAATGCAATTCATTCACCATGAGGACATTTTGAAACTGAACATTGCCCAGGTTTGGTTCTTCTGTTTTGGTCACTTTTTAGTTAAAGTGTTTGGTAAGCAATGTTTATCTTAGTTATGGCAAGGCTAATGTCTGAATAGGGATATCACTAGAAAATTAATGCATAAGGTTTTTCTGTTTCTAATATAAAGGAGAGTCATCTATTAACATAAACTATGGTTTGAAGATAGGGACCAGCACATGGAAAAACTATTGTGAGCCTAGGATTCTGTTGTGGAATATGGTATTTGTTATGGTGAAAGATGATTGTCAAAATTCCAACATTCTTATTGAGTGGCGCTGATGGCTAAAAGGAGAGAGATATTTTGGTTGAAATTCATGATTGCTCTTGAAAATAGAAGTGTAAATAGGATTCTGATGAATTACTTTGCTAACTGATCTTTGTTAAACAAAGTAATGTATTATAAATGGAAAAACTAGTCTGTATTTTTTCTTTTAAATGTTTATTTTGAGAGAGAGTGCAAGTGGGGGAGGGTCAGAGAGAGAAGGAGAGAGGATCCCAAGCAGGCTCCACACTGTCAGCACAGAGCCTGAGGCAGGACTTGATCCCATGAACTGTGAAATCATGACTTGAGCTGAAATCAAGAATCAGATTCTTAACTGACTAAGCCACCCAGGCACCCCAAAACTAGCCTGTCTTCTTAATTTTTTTTAAAGGTTTATTCATTTTTGAGAGATAGAGTGCAAGTGGGGGCAGGGCAGAGAGAGAGGGAGACACAGAATCCAAAGCAGGCTCCAGGCTCTGAACTGTCAGCACAGAGTCTGACATGGGGATGGAACTCAAGAACCGTGAGATCATGACCTGAGCCGAAGTCAGATGCTTAACCAACTGAGCCACCCAGCCACCCCAAAACTAGTCTTTCTTCTTAGGAAAACTGTTATTTAAGAAAACCTTGCTTATAAAGGGCTCCTGGAAATTCCACAGAAGATCCTCTTTTCTGTAGATTTGTTCATTTTCTCACTACACATAGATATTTTTCTAATGTTTTAATTTGATGTTTTCTAACTCCAACTTGACTCCCTCAAATACTTACAGTAAGTCTTTTCTTGTATGATCATGTTTTTAAAAAGATGCATTTAAGACTTCTAATATAGATCCATTCTTATCGTGATGGGCATGTAAGCTGTTTCTACCTTTTCTGGAGAGCAAATTGGTAATAAATACTCAGAACCTTAATCTGCTCATACCCTTTGGGTCAGTAATTTCACACTTGGAATTTTGTTCTAATACAATAATCAGAGATGAAGGACTAAACTGGTGTTCAGAGGTGTTCATGCAACAACATACACAAGGAAATTGGAAATGAAGAATGTCCAGTGGTGGGAGAATAATTGTGTTACAATATACCTACACAATGAAATTTTATGTAGTTGTTAAAGTCATGTTTTTATAGCTCATTTAGTGCTCTGATGTTAAATGAAAAAGAGAAGGAATATATAACATAGAAGATATATTTCTAGTTTTCTTTTAATCAAATAGCTCAAAATACTTTGAGGTATGATTTACATACAATAAGATTTTCCATGTTCAGGTACACACTTTGGTTAGTTTTGTCAAATGTGTAAAGTCATTCAATAACTACTGCAACCAAGACATAGAGTCCACCACCCCAAAAAGTTCCTCTTGCCTTTGTAGTCAATACTTTCCCTCTACTCTTGGTCTTTGGCGAGCTATAGTTTTGCATTTTCCAGAATGTCAGATAAATGGAATCGTGCAGTGTGTTGTCCTTGCATCTGGCTTCCTTCACCTCTGAGATTCATTTGTATTTTGTGCATCAGTATTTCACTCCTTTTATTGTGGAGCACTGCTAGATTGGTATAGGCATTTGAGTTGTTTCCAGTTTCAGACGATTGTGAACCATTGAGTAGAGGATGTAACATTTTTATTTCTCTTGGGTAGACATCGTGGGAGGATTACTGGGTCTTATGGTGAGTGTAAGTTTAAGAAATTGCTAATCTCTTTTTCAAAGTGTTGTACCATTTTGCATTCCTACTAGCAATGAGAGCTCCAACTGGTTTGCATCCTCTATACTCATAGAATTGCCTGTTTTCAAATTTCAGCCATTCTAATAGGTGTGTAATGGTATCTCATTTTCCTAGTAATTAATGTTAAGTATATTTTCATGTCCTTTTAAGCCATCTTACATTTTCTCTAGTGAGATCTCTATTTAAATCTTTTAAAATTGGAGTTGTCATATTACTGAGTTTTGAAGAGTTCTTTATATATGCTGTATACAATTCCTTTGTCAGATATGTGATGTGCAAATATTTTACCCAGTTTATAGCTTGTCTTTTCAGTTTCCTAATGGTGTCTTTTAATGAGCAAAAGTTTTCAATTTACCAACTTAGCTATTTTTAATTTTATGGTTAATGATTTTTTGTAATAAACTTCTCAGTTGGAATAATTTTAGGTTTATAAATGAAATTGTGAAAATAACGCAAAAAGTTCACATACGCTCAACCCACTTTCCCTCTTATTAATGTAAATATGGTTCATTTGTGACAACCAGTGAATATGGTTTATCATTGTGCCTTATCTATGAAGTCTTTGCCCCCAAATCACAATTTAGGTGATTAAATCTATACAATTTAGCTTTTAGGCTTCTGTGATACATTTTCAATTAATTTTTGTGTATGATCTGAAGTGAAGTTGAGATTTATGTTGTTTTTTTTTTTCTTTTTGCTGTATGGGCATTCAGTTTTTCTGAATACATCTTTTATTAATATATAATATATTAATATACTTTTATTATATATATAAAATAAAATGTATATATAATATATAAATATATACCAATATAAAACAGCCTGGCACTGTTGTGGTTCCTCTTTTTCCATGTGGTCTAGTCCAAAAGCTGAAAATCCTATGCTTTCTACTTCCACATCCACCCTTAAAATAAACCCCCATTACTTAAGACAACTTGATTGGGTCTCTGCTTCTTGCAACCTAAAAGAAACTAGCAACCCTAACACAGTCCAAAAAAAATTATTTTTTTTCATCTTTAATTCCAGTGCATTTTTATTAGCATCCCATTGGGAAGTTCTATTTCTTCTATTTTCTGGCTTTATGGGGATGAATGACTAAAAATCATGTTCTGGGCCCAAAACTTCTCCTCCAGGGTCTGGTCTCCATGAGTGAAACGAGAGCTATCTATGTCTTTATTATAACATTCTATTTTTCTGATAGTTTTAAACACATTGTCAAGATCAAGGGAAAACATATTAGTATGTTAACCAATTATTCATTTTAAAATTTATTTTTCATATTATCCCAGCTCAAAGACCAGAGTTCTGAGAACAAGAAATTCTGATTTGGGGTCGAGAGAGAGGGTTGCAAGTAGAAATTTTCTGAACAGGGGCACCAGGGCGCCTTAGTCATTTAAGCACCTGACTCTTGGTTTCAGCTCAGTTCATGACTCTTGGTTTCAGCTCAGGTGGTGAGATAGGGCCCTGCATGGGACTCTACTTGAGGGTGGAGCCTGTGTGGGAATCTCTCTGTCCCTTTGCCCTCTCAAAAAACAAAAAACAAAAGAAGAAATTTTCTGAACACAGGCCAAGACTTGTGTTTGTGAAACTGGTTATCAAAGATGGTAAAAGAGTTACTGAAGCTTGGTTTTGCATACTGGAGACAGCAGGTGATGGACTAAGGAGTCAGAGTGCTTGGGTTTAAAGGCCATCTCCATAACTTTCTGAGCCGTGTGACCTTGAGCAATGACAAAGCCTCCATAAGCCTCAATTCCTTCTTCTGCACACAGGGGTGATTGGGAGGCTCCTATCAGGTACTGTGCTTGTAACACAGGAAGTGCTCAGTAGCTGTCAGTTCATCTCTTTGCTCCTTATATTCTTAGCACTCCTGTCAGGGGGCCTGGAGGCCTGTGTGCCCGCCTGAATCACCGGCCTTTTCAGGCTAATTGTTCACCGGCCTTTCAGGCTAATTGTGATGAAGGCTTCCTGTTTCACTGAGCCCTTGAGCCACCCCATCTGTTCAGCCATTTCTGTTGCCCTGTGTGTGTTCTCTCCTCCTTTTTAAGACCCTTAATTAGTTTTGGGTGATAGAATGATCACACCACCTGAGCATCAGTTATTAGCAATAAGTGTGGCTCCTCTGAATAGCTAGGGTATCCTAATTATTCCCACATAAAGGTAGTTTTCTGCAGCTCTGATTACCTGCTAAATTCTACCAATGCATATTTTAAAACATTGTTTTGTTATTTGGAAATCATTTGCTTCAGATTCATCCAATCCATCCAGAAACACCTGCAATAACATTGAGATAAAATTCTTTTGTTTTACTTTTTGTTCACTTTTTAATGCCAGTGCTTTTTTTTTTTTTTTTTTTAGGCATCCCTTTGGGAAGTTCTATTTCTTCCATCTTCTGGCTCATGTTTCCTAAATAGACAATTAATTGTTAATAGTTGCTGTCTCTGGGAGGTTGTTGCACTCTTCCAGGCATTAGTGTTGTCATGCCAGGCCTGGGGTGTTCATTCTTTCACTGACTTTTGTTCCAGGTCCACATGACAAAGGCAACAGGATAAAGAAGGTACTGACTTGAAACAGCTAGAAATTCAATTCAACTAGGACTAGGTTAGCACCTGCTGGGGGCAGTGGGCACAGCGTTTAGGGCAGGAGAAACAGAAATGAACCACAAGTGAGCAAAATGGGCTGGGTATAAGAGAAAAAAAACCTATTTCCAGCACTACAGTCAAGTTTTCATTGCTTTTGTTTGAACTATGGGGTAAATGTGTAACATACTACAAACCCATATTATTTCTGCTGCTTATTTTATTTTATTATTATTTTTTAATGTTTATTTATTTATTTAGAGTGTGTGTGTGTGTGTGTGTGTGTGTGTGTGTGGAGGGGGAGGAGCAGAGAGAGAGGGGAGAGAGAATCCCAAGCAAGCTCTGTGCTGGCAGTGCAGAGCCCGACCTGGGGCTTGAACCCACAAATGGCAAAATCATGACCAGAGCTGAAACTAAGAGTTGGTCACTCAACTAACTGAGCCACTCAGGCTCCCCTTGGCTGCTTATTTTAATTTCACATTGGGTCTCAGTATTAGCAATACCATAGGGAGTGGTGTACATGCGTAATCTAAGGAGGGTACAGCTTTTAGATCTGGCTGATTTTTTTTCTTTATAACATTTTGTACAACAGCAATATTTCATAATAAGTTAATTAGAAACACAAATTTGAAGATTGTAATTGGGAGGAAATCTGGTAAGGAGTCATTGCAGTTGGCCAGGAGATGTGAAAATGACAGAAATTAGTGTGGAGGCGGGAAATGAGATGAGGACAGATCTAGGATTTTTTTTTAAAATGCCTTTTGTTGTTTAATTAACATTCTATAAAGATAACTTTTTTTGGTGCATAGTGCTGTGAGTTTTAATGAACGTATAGACTCGTGTAAGCACCACCCCAATCCTAATACAGAACAGCTCAGTCACTGGGGCACGTGGGTGGCTTAGTCAGTTAAGCATCCCACTCTTGGTTTCGACCCAGGTCATGATCTCACATTTCTTGAGTTGGAGCCCCACGTGGGGCTCTGCACACTACTAACTTCCTAGAACCTGCTTGGGATTCTCCCTCTCTCCCTGTCTGCCCCTCCCCCACTCACACTCGCTGTCTGTCCCAAAATAAATAAATAAACTTCAGAAAAAAAGAGAACGGTTCCATCACCTCCCAGAATTCCCTCATGTTGTCACCCCCTCCCCCATCGCTGAGGCCTGACAACCACCTACCTCCATCTTTAATATCATATAAATGGACATTTATTGTCGTTAACTTTCTGAGACTGATTTCTTTCATTCAGCATAATACCTTTACAACACATCATTTTCTTAGTGTTTCACTGTATCGATATACCAGGGTTTGTTTTACCATTCATTTCCTGAAGGACATTTGTGTTGTTCTGTTTTTGTCAGTTATGACTAGAGCTGCTATAAACATTTGTGTACATGTTTTTATATAAACATAAGTTTTCACCTCTCTAGAGTAAATACCTAGGAGTGGGATTAATGGGTCACATGATAAGCTTCTGGTTTTAACTTTACAGGAAACTGCCAAACTATTTTCCAAAGTGGATGTAACATTTTGCATTCCCACCAGCAATGCATGCACGTTGCAGTCACTCTTAGTCCTTGCAAGTATTAGGTATTGTCTTTAAAAAATATGTATTTCAGGAGTGCTTGGGTGGCCCAGTAGTTGAGTGTCCGACTTTGGCTCAGGTCATGATTTCATGGTTTGTGAGTTCGAGCCCCATGTCGGGCCCTGTGCTGACAGCTCAGAGCCTGGAGCCTGCTTTGGATTCTGTGTCTCCCTCTCTCTCTCTCTGCCCTTCCCCTGCTCACACTCTGTCTCTCTCTCTCTCTCCCTCAAAATTAAATAAACATTAAAAAAATAATTTCATTAGGTGTGTAGTAGTATCTCATTGCGGTTTTAATCTGCATTTCCCTAAAGCCTAGCATTGTTGAGCATCTTTTTGTGTACTTAAATATATGATATTTTGGATACAAGACCTTTGCTGGATATATGAGTTGGGAATATTTTTTCCCAGTCCATAGCTTGTCTTTTTGTTCTTTTAACAGTGTCTTTTAACAGCAAAAGTTTTGATATTGATGAAGCCCAATTTATTGATTTTTTTTCTTTTAAGTAAATCCAAAATTATAAACCTTATAACTTCAGACATAAATTTGTACTCTTTATTCATTCATTGGCTATTCTATACTAGCATCTGAATGTTTTCAGGTTGTTGCTTATGGTTGCACAACTTGTACACTGCACAATTCTAGGAGGCATGATTTATGTGGACTATAGTGTGAATGGTAACCCTCAAAGCTGTGAAGTGTACAACTTGTACAAACATGTATTATCTCTTTGAGGGTCTTCTCTACTGCATATATTGCTGTCATTGCTGTGGTTCTGTTTTACTTTTCTTGCCATTTATTATGTGGAGTGTATATTGAAGCTAAATTTAAGAAGCTCCTGTTTATGAACCATGTAAAGCTAATTTGTTCTCATTGATTCTCAACCAGCTGATGGCTTATCCTTGGGGTTTCAGCAACATCAGGCTTTCAAGTTTGTTTCCTTAGCTGACTCTATTAATTTGCATTTATGGAAATTGGAAACTCCCTGCAGCCAGCCAGTGTTAACTAGACAGCCATGGTTTTGAAAAATCACATCTAAACAAAGGACTAAAAATTTAAGATTTGTAGCATCATCTGGGTTTGCAAAAAAAAAAAAAAAAAAAAAAAAAGCAACAATATAAAAAGCAGGAAAAAAAGCAACAGAATATGAAAACAAAAATGCTATTTGCAGGGACTATTTTGGCTCCAAGTATTTCACTATTAACTCTGAGTAGCTCTGGGCTGGTGCGTGACTTCCCTCTGACAACATGAATGTACCATTCAGTGTCACAAGATGCTTATATTCTAAATACTTGGTCCCGCTAAAGATGGGATCACAAACTATTAATTGATCAACAGTTAGTGTTGTAGCAGAACCAGCAAAAATTCAACAAAACAGACCTGTTCTGAGTGTGCTCCTATATCATTGTCTTCATCGTTACTATGGGCTCTACAATGCTGCACTGTGAGGCGAGGATAGGGAAGGATGAGCAAATATCCTGCTTTTGAGTTGTTTTTGTTCAAAATCAGGCAGATTATGTTTTTAGGTAGAGGAGACACATAATAAGATTGTATCTTGGGAATGAGCGTAAGTGAAATAGGGAAACTGGTAAAGAGGGCATCTTGGGAAGTGTGGACTTTGAAGGCTGAAGGTTTGGGAGGAGGGGGTGTGTCATATCACAGGTAGGTGAAAAGATTACTTAAGAAGGGATCTCTGCTTGGAGTGTCCAAAGAAATGATTTGAGAGATGAGAGTAGGAACTTATTTACTGAGGGGCTATTGATCCCACTCTAGGAAATGACAGTATACACAAAGGTATTTTGTTTTGTAAGTAAGCCCATGAAGGTATTCCAGGGAAGGCTATCGTGCCTGGTGTCTTCACCTACCAGGCCTCTTCATAATAAGCTACAGTAGGATTTCAGAAAGCGTCCCGTTTTTCACCACTAAAAATGGTGAAAATTTTATGATATTAGCTGTAGGCTTTTATTTTTTATTTTTTGCTTGTTTTACAAATGTCCTTTATCAAGTTGATGAAGTCTCCCTGGATTCGTAGTTTGCAGAGAGGATTTTTTATTTTTTGTGAATGGGTGTTAGGTTTTGCCAAATGCTTTCTCTGCATCTGTTGTTAAGATCGTATGATTTTTCTTCTTTAGCCTGTTGTGATGGATTACACTAATAGATTTTTGAATATTGAAGCAGTCTTGCATACTTGCACTAAATCCCTCTTGGTTATGGGTATATAATTCTTTTTACACATTGCTGGATTTGATTTGCTAACATTTTATTGAGGATTTTGTGTCTATGTAAATGGAAGATACTGGTCTCCCGTTTTCCTTTCTTATAATGTCTTTCTCTTGTTTTGTCAATGCTGGCCTCCTAGAATGAGGAAGTTTTCCCTCTGCTTTTATTTTCAGGAAAAGATTATAGGACATTAGCATCATTTTTTCCTTTAAATGTTTGGTAGAATTCATCAGTGAAACCATTTGGGCCTAATGCTTTCTTTTTGGAAGCTTATTAAATCTTGATTATATTTATTTAGTAAATATAAGCCTGTCAAGATAATCTATTTTTCCTTGTGTGGGTTTTAGTAGTGTGTGTTTTATTTTTTTAAGTTTTTTAAAATGTTCATTTATTTATGAGAGAGAGAGAGAGACAGAGTGGGAGCAGGTGAGGGGCAGAGAGAGAGGGAGACACAGAATCTGAAGCAGGCTCCAGGCTCTGAGCTGTCAGCACAGAGCCTGACATGGGGCTCGAACTATGGACCGGGAGATCATGACCTGAGCCAAAGTCAAACGCTTACTAACTAAGCCACCCAGGTGCCCCAGAGTGTGTGTCTTTTATAGAATTGGTCTATTTCACCTAAGTTATGAAATTTGGGGGCATAGAGTCATTCATGATATTTTTTATTATCCTTTTGATGATCATGGAATCAGTAGCGGTTACCTCTTTTTCATTTAAGATATTAGCCATTTGTGCCTTCTTTTTTTTCTTGGATAGCGTAGCTAGGGGTCTATTACCTTTATTGATCTTTCAAAGAACCATCTTTTGATCTCTCTGTTGATTTCCTCCAATAATTTCCTATCTTTTATTTTATTGATATCTATTCTCATTTTTTGTTATTTCTTTTCTTCTGCTTGCTTCAGCCTCCATTTATACCTCCTCCTCTATTATCCTAAGGTGAAAGTTTAGGCTACTAATTTGAGATCTTTCTCCTTTTCTATTTTTTTAAAGTTTATTTATTTTGAGAGAGAGAGCATGTACGTGAGCAGGGGAGGGGCAGGGAGGGGGGGAGACACAGAATCCGAAGCAGGCTCCAGGCTCAGCACAGAACCCAATGCAGGGGCTTGATCTCATGACCATGAGATCATGACCTGAGTGGAAACTAAGAGTTGGATGCTCAACCGACTGAGCACCCAGACACCCCAAGATCTTTCCCCTTTTCTAATAAATGCATTCAATGCTATAAGTTTTACTCTAAGTAATGCTTTCACTGCCTCCCACACATTTTGATAGGATGTATTTTCATTTAGTCCAAACTACTTTTAAATTTCTCTCAAGATTCCTTCTCTGATGTGTTATTTAGAAGTATGTTGTTTAATCTCCAAATATTTGGGGATTTTTCCAGCTATCTTTTGGTTATTGATTTCCAGTTCAATTCCAGTGTGGCCTGACAGCATACTTTGTATGATTTCTGTTCTTCTAAATTTGTTAAGATGTGTTTTATGGCCCAGAATGTGGTCTGGGGTGGTGAATGTTCTGTGTGAACTTGAGAAACATGTTTATTCAACTACTTTTGGATGAAGTACTCCATACATATCAGTTAGATCTAGTTGATTGATGCTACTGTTTAGTTCAGCTGTATCCTTAACTATATATCCTGGATCTGTCAATCACTGACAGGTGTTGAAGTCTCCACTATAATAATGGATTTTTCTCTTTCTCCTTGAAGTTCTAAAAGTTTTTCCATCAAGTATTTTCATTCTCTGTTGTTGGGAATAGACAAGTTAGTGATTGTTATGTCTTCTTACAGAACTGACCCCTTTGTCATTGTATAATGACTCTCTTTTATCTCTCTGAATTTTCCCTGTTTGAAAAGTCGGCTTTGTATGAAATTAATATAATTATTCCAGCTTTCTTTTGATTAGTATTAGCATGATATATCTTTCTTCATCCTTTTGATTTTAATCTATCTGTATCTTTATATTTCAAGTGAATTTCTTATGTAGTTGGATATAGTGGATTTCTTATATAGTTCTTATATAGTTGAATCTTGTTTTGGGACCTCCTCTGACAATCTGTGAGTTTTAATTGGTATATCGAGACTATTCACATATCATGTAAGTATTGATATAGTTGGATTAATATCTACCATGTTCGTAACTTTTTTCTATTCACTGCACTTTGCGTCTTTTCAATCTTCCCCCCTTTTCTGCCTTCTGTGATTTTATTTTTTTTTAATTTTTTTTTAACGTTTTATTTATTTTTGAGACAGAGAGAGACAGAGCATGAATGGGGGAGGGTCAGAGAGAGGGAGACACAGAATCTGAAACAGGCTCCAGGCTCTGAGCTGTCAGCACAGAGCCCGATGCGGGGCTCGAACCCATGGACTGTGAGATCATGACCTGAGCCGAAGTTGGCTGCTCAACCGACTGAGCCACCCAGGCGCCCCTGCCTTCTGTGATTTTAATTCAGCAGTTGGCATATTCCACTTTCTTCTCTCAGCTTATTAATTATACTTTTCTATTTTAAAAAGCTGTAGTGGTTTCCCCTTTGTTTGCATTACACATTTATAACTAATCAAAGTCCACTTTCAAATAACACTATACTGCTTCACAGGTAGTGCAGATACCTTATAACAGTGTTCCCAATTCCTCCCTCCCATCCCTTCTAACATTGATGTCATCTACCTCACTTATCCATGTGCTATGATCACTCAA
Organism: Panthera onca; assembly: GCF_046562875.1. Lineage (NCBI taxonomy): Eukaryota > Metazoa > Chordata > Mammalia > Carnivora > Felidae > Panthera > Panthera onca. The sequence continues at coordinate 78,054,061 of NC_138340.1, forward strand.
TATATTGCTGCTGTTATCACTTTAAACAAATGGTTATCTATTAGATTGATTAGGAATGAGAAAAATAAAAGACTTTATTTTACCTTCCTTTATTCCTACTCAAATACTCTTATTTTTTTAATATAGATCTGAATTCTGATCTATAATCTATATCATATTCCTTTTTTCTGAAGACTTTCTTTTGAGAGAGACAGAGAGGGTGCAAATGAACAAGGGGCAAAGAGAGGGAGAGGGAAAGAAAGAATCCCATGAAAGGTAGAGAGAGAGAGGGAGAGAGAAAGGGGGGGGGATCACCCAAAGCTTGGCCTGTACTCACCTGCAGTGGGGCTTGAGCTCACCCGATGTGGGACTTGAACTCATGAATGGTGAGATCATGACCTGAGCTAAAGTCAGATGTTTAACCACTGAGCCACCCAGGTGCCCTCAAAAGACCCTCTTTTCAAATTTCTTGCAAGGCAGGTCTACTAGTGATAAAGTCCCTCCATTTTTGTCTGACAAAGTATTTCTTGTTTTTTTTTTAGAATGGGAGGTATTGTAAAATTCAGATGCCTTTGGGAAGAGTAACACCTCCATGCCTAACATCTCTTTTTTTAAATGTTTATGTATTTATTTTGAAGGGGGGAGGGGAGAGAGAGAGAGAGAGAGAGAGAGAGAGAGAGAGAGAAAATCCCAGGCAGACTCTGTGCTGTCAGCATGGAGCCTGATGCGGGGCTCAATCTCATGAACCATGAGTTCATGACTTGTACAGAAATCAAGAGTCAGATGCTCAACCACCTGAGCCACCCAGGCACCCCAGAAAGTCTTTATTTTTTCTTCAGTTTTGAAATATAATTTTACTGGATACAGAATTCTCCTTTGGTGCTTTTTGTCCTTTCAACACTTTAAATATTTCATTACAAAACGGGCTCCTGGGTGGTTCAGCTGGTTGAGTATCTGACTGGGGTCATGATCTTGTGGTTTGTGAGTCTAAGCCCCATGTCAGTCTCTATGCTGACAGCTCAGAGCATGAGACTGTTTGCATTCTGTGTCTCCCTCTCTCTCTGCCCATCCACCACTTGTGTTCTCATGCTCTCTTTCTCTTTCTCTCTCTCTCTCAAAAATAAATAAATAAACATTAAATATTTCACTACACTGTCTCTTTGCTTGTATAGTTTCTGAAGAGATATCCTATATAATTCTTATCTTTTTTCCTCTATAGATAAGGTGGGTTTTTTTTTACTTTATTACAATTTTCATTTCTCTGTTTACATTACCCCTCTGTTCCTGGATGTTGTCTACTTTTTCCATTAGAATCCTTGACATATTAATCATAATTAAACCCCCTATCTTTAAATTCCAAAATCTGTGTCATCTTTAATTCAGGCTCTGATGCTTATTTTGTCTCCCTATACTGTTTTCTTCTGGCCTTTTAGTGTGCCTTGTAATTTTGGTATGTTAACAGACATGGTATGTCTGTTAATAGGAAGTGAAATAATCAGGCTTTTAGAATGAGTTTTTATGTTAATTTGGCTAGGATCCTGTCTGTGTTTAGCTCTCTGTAGCTATAGTTTCCAGAAGCTTGTTTCTTTGTTCCCCTTGTTGTCTTTGGGTTTCCCTAAGAATTTTTTCATAAAAAACAGAATTCGTGTCTTATGTTTCTCTCAGTTGTAATCTACTTTTATTATACTAGAGCCCAGTTGATGTGGTGGTAGGACAGAGAGCAGGAATATTTTATAATCTTATATTAAATCTCAATTTTTTTGGTGGTTTGAGTTTCTAGGTTATGACATTCTGAAACATTTCTTAGCCTTTTTTCTCCTCTTATATGAGATAGGAAGGCTAGAGGGGACTGGAGTTTTCTAATTGTCCTCCCACCAGGCTGGCTAAGCCTCTGGTAGTTTCCTTGATGGCTGGCCTTTCTTATGGAAAAAATCTGGATATAGTTCAAAATGTTTACTTTTTCCCTCCCTGAGCCTGAAGGATAGATAAATTTTTCTCCAATCTTTACCTTGAAAGTGTGATGGGCTTCTAGAGATAAAACCCATAAAAGTGGGGAACTTCCCTAAGACTGAGCCCTTGGGGGTTTTATGTCTGAAATTAGTTCACACTCACCTCCAGGAGTACATCAATTATGGTTTAAAGGTTCCTACCAGTTACTAGCACCAGTGGCTTCTGCTCCCAGTAAGCTAATCTCAACCTTGGTTCTCTATTCTCCTGTCTCTCTAGCATTGGGGTGGTACTTTGTGACCTCAGTTTTCTGATGGAATTTAAGAAGTCATTGATTTTCAGTTTGTTCAGTTTTTATCTTGTTGTGAGGATGAAAGTGATGACTTCAAAATTCTTTGCATGTTGGAACTGGGAACCTTCTCGGACTGTCATGGGATATATATTTTATGACATGAATAGGTCAAAAAGCAAACCTCCTTTGTGTGAATCCCAGGTAATGTAGTACACTATGGCCTCCAACTCTGTGCTTTCTGTCACTTTTTTAAAAAAGTAAACAATTAGCGAACAGAAAGAAAATAAAGTAAGAATAAATTTCACAAAAGAAAAAATTGACAAAATGGTAAAAAACAAAGTGTAGTTTTAAAATAAATTTCATAGCCCTTCTTTGGAAATATTCAAGTAAACAGTAGTATACAGGTGTCCTGTGCAAAGGAAGTGACTAAGAGGACTACTCTTTCAAGGGCATCTTATGACATTGAGCAGGATGAACTTTGGAAATAACCTAAGAACCTACAGAGGAGTCAGCAGACTATAACTGACCTGCCGTATCTTGCATGCCATCTGTTTTCACATGGTCCACAGGCTGAATGATTTCTGTATTTCTATATGATTGGGAAATAAAAAAAAGAATATTTCATGACACATGAAAATTACATGAAATTCAAATTTCACTGTCACAAATAATGTTTTCTTGGAACTTAGCCATACTCATTTGTTTTTAAAATGGCAGTATTGAGTAGTTGCCCTGTAAGACTGTATATGGCACTCTCATCACTTTGGATTAACGCTTGGGATACTGCAAATTGCAGTGATGTAGTTTTAATTCAACAGCATTTCAAATGTCACGTGATAACATCCCTCCCTTTTTCCCTTCCTTCCTCCCTCCCACCTACCTTCCGTTCTTCTTTTCTTTTGTTTGTTTCTTCCTTCCTTTTCTCCTTTCCTTCCTTCTTTCTTTCTCTTCCCCTCATTTATTTATTTACATTTACAGTAAATATCTATTAAGTCAAAACAAGAAAGGAAAAGTGGGCTTTGAATCATACTCTTAAGACACAATGGAGGGGATGCCTGGGTGGCTCAGTTGGTTAAGTGTCTGATTCTTGATCTCGACTCAGGTCTAGATCTCAGGGTCATGAGTAAAAGACATGATGGAGTATGGATTATTTTGTTAGAATTAGATGGCAAAGCATTCTACTTATTGTGCAATGAGGTAGTTATGCTAAAAGAATACAACATATGTCAGCCATATTAATCATCACAATATTCCTAGCTCACAGAAAAGCAATGGTTAGAAAAATTAGAAAAATGTAAAACAATGTCTCATTGCAGAAGAATTTCTTCCAAAAATAAAACAATAAAAACGAGCCTGTGCCCTAAGAACCCGAGTGACCCACTTGTTAGCCAAGCAAGAGAAGCTGTTTACCAATGGTGAGTTAACAAAATCCTGATTGATTGCAGCAGACAAAGAAATGTGTCCAGAGAAAATAAACTGGTTGAGACTTTTAGCCTTTCAGTGAAACGTAATGAATGTAAAGTGTTTAAAGCCTGTGGTTATTTATTGTGTTATTCATTAGCAGGTACTTTGCCAAAAATATCTGAATCTATCATGTGTAGCTCAATCCAGTAGCTCCGTTGGTGAACTCATTTGCTCCCATGGATGTAACTATAGTTGGGTCCATGAATTTTTGCCAGAAAAAGAAACTGAACATCTTGACTTGTGCCACACAGCAGTTAAATGGCAGTGGTAAAATTTTATTGTGAGTTTTTGAGCTCAGGGCTAAGATTGAAATTTTTTGCAATAATAACTGCCTTTAGCCTCTACTATGGAACACTGAGGGGCTCTGAAAATTGGTTTCTGCTACATTCTTGGTGCCTCTTAATGAATTCAAACTAACATCATAAGGCTAAACAACACTCATATGAGAAAACTTACACTGCTGTAAGTCATTTTGACAACTTACATTGAGTCTCAGCCTTATACTCTTACAGTGGTGTCAAAAGATAAAGCAAGAAGTGAGATCTCCATTTCCATGCAAATTTGCAGTGGATATGTTTTCTGAGTTCAAACTTTGGTTCCAGCAGCAGTTTTTGGACCCAAATGCAAGTGCAAAAAAGATTTCCATATTTTAAAATCCATTTAACTGAGCAATAGAGGAGTTTCCATCTAACCTTCAATTGAAAGTGATTAATCTGCAAAGTAATGATATGCTAAAAGACAAATATCAATAGAAAAATTTAATAGAACTCTATAAATGCCTTCCAAGCAATCAATATGCTCAATTAAAATTATATGCTCATGAATTGATATCAGTATTTGGCAGTACTTTCCTGTGTGAAAAGACATTTCCAAAGATGTGATATTCATTTTTGAATTGAAATACTCAGTGAGGTAAAATCTCATTACAGGCCCATATTAACAGCTGAGCATTAGCAATGATGATGCGCCAATTACATTTGAGCCCCAATTAAGTGAAATGTTATCACCCCAAAAGGATTTTTTTTCTTCTTGTTATAGACCTATGCAAAAAATTACATTATAGACTTATTACAAAAAATGAACCAAATTATTATGATTATGTTTTGAATTTTGTCAGTAAAAAAGTGTGGGAATTTCTTTCTTAAATACAAGTGTCTATGTAACATTCTTGATTTTGCTTCTTGGTACACAAAGTCTAAAATATTTACTATCTGTCCCTTTACAGAAATTCTTTGCTGACCCCTGACCTAGATGCTTTTAACTCCCTGTGTGCTAGAAAACAGTCGGTGGTCCTCAAGTGAAGAGGCCCCTGGCACAGAGCCAATCATCTACAAAGGTCCTTGTACATTTAAATGGGACAATGAAAGTGTTTAAGGATTGGTCAGCTGACATGTCAGCTTGGCACGTGAAAAAAATAGGGTGCCTCTTTTTCAACCCATCTGTGTGAGTTTCTTAGAGCCACTGTAACAAAGTGCCACAAACTGGAGGTTTGAAACAACAGAAATTTATTCACCCCCACTTCTGGAGACCAAAAGTCTGAAATCAAGCTGTTGGGAGGGCCATGCTTCCTCTGAAGCCTCTAGAAAAGAATCCCATTTTGGCTCTTTCTAGCTTCTGGTAGTTGCCAGTAATCCTCAGTATTCCTTGGCTTGTAGCTTCACCATTCCTGTATCTACCTTCATTGTCACATTATCTACCTTCTTACCTGTGTCTCTGTGTCCAAATCTTCTCTTTTTATAAGGATGTCACTCATATTGGATTTAGGACACACTCCCATGTAGTATGATTTCATCTTATTTGAACTGATTACATCTGCAAAGACCCTATTTCCAAAAGAGGTCACATTCTCAGGTCATAGGTGGACATGAATTTGGCAGGGGTGAGGGGTACAATTCAACTCCATCCGTTTTAGCAGTGAATGGAGAAAGTAATCAAAAATGGTACTTGGCTAGAAAGCTTTAGGGCATGAAGTAGACAGATTAATGCTCCTTCTGCCACAGGCATTCACATCCTAATCTCTAAAATATGTGAATGTCTTGTTTTATATGTCAAAAAGGACTTTGCTGATCTAATTAAGCTAAGAATTTTGACATGTGGAGATTATGCTTGATTATCTGGGTGTGCCCGATATAATCACAAGGGTCTTCATAAGAGGGAGACAGGAGAGTCAAAGGCAGAAGAAGGTGGAATGACAGAAGCAGACACAGGAATGATGAACTTTGAAGAAGGAGAAGGGACAATGAGCCACAGAATGCTAGCAGCTTTCAGAAGGTAGAAGTGAAAAAGAAATAGATTCTCTGTGGAGCTTCCAGAAGAAACACAGCTATACCCACACCTTGACGTTAGACTCAAAAAAAGTCATTTTGGACTTCTGACCCCCTAAATCCATAAGAGAATAACTCTGTATGGTTTGAAGTCACTAAGTTTGTGGTTAATTTGGCACAGCAGCCATAGAAAGCAAGAAAGAGAACTAGTTAAGCTTGTTACTGTAGCTGGGAGGGTGAGTCCTGGTCATGCCAAAGAGAAGGAAACAGTAGAGAGATGGAGATAACATTTGGGGGCAGTTGGGGGGGGGGGGCAATGGAGAAGTGGAGGAAAGGATGGATATAAGAAAGATCATCCAGAAAGGGGTGAGGGTGCATCTTAGGGCAAATGGGAAGTCAGAGAATACTCTTTGCTTCTGCTCTGTTACAGGCACGTGTTTTTTAGATGATTGTATAAGACAGATGAATTCCAGTTTGGGCCTGAAATTTTAAATAAACATGATTTAAGTTTGTAGGAAAAAGGTGATATTTTCTTAAATTAATGACAGAATTTAGGATTTACATGCAGTTTTTCAGATTCAGAACATTCCCAAGGGAATCTTCCTAATCATTGTTCCTTCCAGATGGCCTCCTACAGATGCCCTTGTTCATTATACAGACCACAACAGTGCTGAAAGGACCTCTCAGAGTTTTGTATCTAGGGGTGTTAAAGGCTTCACTTTGGCTTGGGAACTAAGAAATATTTGCAGCCAAGCAAACATTTCAGAGGTGGGATGTTCCCTGCAAAGGATGATTTGCCCACAAGCATAGAAAGTGTCAGGTCAGGAAAAAGAACTTGAGTGTTACCACTAGCTTCTGAGCTTGGATCAGAATCATGAAGCTAAAAATAAACTCTGCTAGCCAGCTCATTCTGTCATGACCCCACACTTCTTAGGAAACTAATGCTGAAACTATTTTTCAAACAGATAGCAAATCAAGAAAACATCATTCCACACGGGGGATAAAAAGATCAGATGCTCAGAAAAGGACTTCAGAACTGTTTTAAAATTATAAAAACAATCTCTTATTTGAGAAAGTCTGATAGCTACCAGTTTCTTTTAACCCCTGATTTTATTTATTTATTTTAAAGAGGAATGCTATTTTATAGGGTGAGGGAGATTCTAGCATTGTGTCCCCAGAGGTTAAAAAAATAAACTAAAAAGTAATGAGATGTCTGTCTTCCTGGGATGGATGTAGGAAGTTACTGCCCACTCATAGGTGAATACATCAGGTCAGAGTTTTTTAAATATGGCTACCAGTGGTTTTGAAGTCTTTTCCTCCAGTTAGAGAGCTTTAAAAAATACTGATGCCCAGGCCCCAAATCCTGATATTTCAATATAATTTGCTGAGAAACAGGATTAGGTGGGGTCTGGAATTCCTTGAAAATGTAAAAATTCCTTGATTGACAAGAAATTCTATAATTATGGTCACTTAATTTTAATAAAGTAATATTTATGGTCACTAATTATAATAAAATTGTGATCTAATTTTATAATTATGTCTGAAATCTTATTGTGATAATTTAATGGGCTGAACTCTTTAACAGATTTCATTTAGCAAACATTTATCATGTACTGAGTATGCAGTAGTCTTTAGAAACCTTAGTTCTGTAGGGAAGTGAAGCATATAAAAAAAGTAAGAATTCTCAAGCCATGTGACATGTAGATAGAATTATGTTTAAATGAAAGAGGTACTGGTGAGGGAGGAGAGGTTAAATTTATTCAGGGTGGGATGGAGGTGTAATGGAGAGATAAGAGAAGTCTCTGGTCTTAGCTCAGTTTAGAAAGCTAACTAGAGTCTGTCAGGTTGGCAAGTCAGAGGGGTATTTTCAGACCCAGGGAAAACATGCGAAAAAACATAGACATGAGATAGCATGTTCAGAAGATTATTAATATTGCTGGAGGGCAACATTTGGAAGATAGTGTCAGGAACTGGGAATTGGCAGAAGGTAGGAAGCAAGGTTGGTCCCAAGAATGGGGCTGAGTGGGGAGAACCTCTCAACCTTTCAAACCTTGGGAAGCACATCCTGGATCCATCTGACAACTGCTAGAAGATTCTCAGAGCGGGGACATGCTCAGACTTGCTATTATGTAGGATCCCTCTGGCAACCCTGGGAAAGAGTCTAGGAGGAGTGAGACTAGAGGCAGCGAGATGAATAAGGAGGCTGTTGCAAACACAACTGGAAGACTTGAACTAGAGTCATGAATAGAGAGGAAGGGATAGATCTAAAACATACCAGGGAGACAGAAAGAATAAGACCTGGCCAAGAGGTGATAGGTACAAAGGAGACAGGGAGTCAAATTGAGTTCCAGGTTTTTTATTTTCCAGATGGCTTATGATACCCATCTGGCCCTAACATTAAAGGACAATTTATTTTATAGATTTAGTCATACAGGAACAGATATCCTCAGGCTTCGCTCAGCAGCATGGAATGTGAACTGTGTTTCTTCAGGTCATCCTAGCCTTACATGGGCTAGGGGATGTGGGGATAAGGTTGTGAAGTGTGTGTAGGCGTTCAGGGTAGAAGTGGGAAGGAAGTAATGGCTTTTCTTTTGTTTTAATTGTAGTCAAATACGGACAACATATTGTATTTACTGTCTTAGTGATTTTAAACATGCAGTTCAGTGGTATTAAGTATGTTTACATTGTTGTGCACCTGTCATCACCATCCATCCCCAGAACTCTTTCCATCTTGTAAAACTGACTCTGTACCCATTCAATTATAATTCCTCATTCTGTACTCTTCCCAGGTCCTCGCAAGCACCATTCTGCTTTCTGTCTCTATGAACTTGACCATTCTATGTACCTCAAATGACTAGAACTATAAAATATTTATCTTTTTGTGACTAGCTTGCTTCACTTAGCAGAATGCCCTCAAGGTTGATGCACATTATAATATATGTGAGAATTCCCTTCCTTTTCGTGGCTTAATAATATTCCATGGTATGTATATATCACATTTGTTTATACATTCACATCTTGCAATGGACACTTGCGTTGCTTCTGCCTTTCAGTCATCGTGAATAATGCTGCTATAAACATAGGTGTACAAATATCTCTTCGAAACCCTGCTTTCCATCGCTTGGGGTGTAGACCCAAAAGTACAGTTGCTGGATTATATGGTAATTCTATTCTTAATTTTTTGAGGAAGTGCTATACTGTTTTCCATGGTGGCTGAATCATTTTACATGTCACCAATACTGTACAAGAGTTCCAATTTCTCCACATCCTCACCAACACTTGTTACTTTGTTTTTTGGGGTTGCTTTTTTGTTTTGTGTGTCTGTCTGTGTATGTTTATAGTAGACATCCTAATGGGTATGAGGTGAGAGCTCACTGTGGCCTTTTGCTCCAGCTTTCATTAGCTAAAAGCAGCTAATGTCTCTTTTAGTTGAGGGTTCCATAGAGTTTTCTGAAGTGACTTACACCATTGTTCTTGCCCCTGCTTTTTCCTGGTCACTGTTGTGATATTTCTTCTAGACGTGGATGCCTCTGTTGCTGAACTAATGTTCAAAATGGCCACCCCTGCCATCATTGGTGGGTGGCTACTTCTTTCTCTGTTCTGATAGCCATCAAGCCATGAGAGGTAATCACCCTCTCCCACTGCCCATCAGTCCCCAACGGAACCTTACATTCATAGCCTCACTTGCACTGGTTCCGAACCAATCATTTGACTTGTATTCAGTCTACTTCTGCCCCCTCTCTACCTGACACAAGGAGAAGGGCCAGAAAATAAAGTAGAAGGTGCAAACCTGGGCTACATTCCCACATTGTCCCCCTTTCCAGCCTAAGCCTGGTCTCCCTTTCTCCCTCCTCCTCTTCTAGTGTAAGTACTTTCCCCAGCCTGGATATAGTCCTGGAAGTGAAGGAGTGACCCCCAGTCTCCACCCACTTGAAGCATTCACCCTGCAGGATGACTACCAGTGCCACGGATCCAACCACTGTCTGCATGAGCCTTATAGGGCTTTCCTGCAAATAAAACCCTAATGGACCTACTCAGGGATTCCGAATTCATCCTCTGGCCTCTTGCTTTAATGTCATAGAGATTTCAGACCAGATTGCTAGAATTTAGACCTATCCTTCTGTCTAATATAGAAATTATTCATAGTTAAGTATCATATAAATCCTGGTAAAACAGGTTCCTGCAGTAGCTCAACATAGTATTTTCCGTACATCATTTCTTATTCTGTTCTATGCTCAGACCTGAGGTTTGGGGCCTGCGTTAGTTTCCTGGGGCTGCTGCCACCAATGAACACAAACTGGGTGGCTTAAAACAATAGACATTTATTCTCTTACAGTTCTAGAGGCCAGACCCCCAAAAGTGTCATCAGGGGCCATTCTTTCTGAAGGCTCTGAGGAAGTATCTGTTCCGCACCTCTCCTCCAGGTTCTGGTGGCTTCCGGCAACCCTCAGCATTCTTTGGCTTCTGGCCTAACTCCAGTGTTGGTTTCCATCTTCACAGTTCTTCTTACCCATGTCTGTGTGTTAAATAACATTTTCCTTTCTCTTATAAGGACACCAGTCACTGGATTTGGGGCCCGCCCTCAATCCAGGATGACCTCAGCTCAGAATCCTTAATTATGTCTGCAAAATTCCTATTTCCAAATATGGTCACATTTCTAGGTACAGGGGTTAGGACTTAAATCTATCTTTTGGGAGTGACTGTGCACCCATGATGGGGCCCAACAGGCGGGTCACATCTGTAGCAGTTGTTCCACTGAGGTGGTGACCTAGAGAAAAGCTCTATCTGATAATTGGCTATTTGGAACAAATTGGGAAATAGCTTCCTTCTGACTTTAAAGTTAGGTCATATTTGGTGCTCTGAAGAGTATTTGTTGTTAATGAGAATTTAGAGTCTCTCTCTCTCTCTCTCTCTCTCTCTCTCTCTCCCTGCCCCCCCTTGAAATATGCCCACACACACAATTGTATTGTAATTTTCTACTTTAAATAATTTCCCCATTTTCTAAAGTGAATTCCTCTCAGTTTTCCACAAGACATTCCATTCTCCATCTTCACCTAGAATTGGACAAATGACTTAGGTTTTCAAAGAATGTCTCCCACATTCTTCAAAATCACACATTCTCCCATATTCCTTAAGGCAAGGAATTGCCTCTTGTCACCATGTTCCTTCCCTGAATGTGATGGTGAAAAGGCCTTGACCACCCCCACCCTCTTGCCAACTTTAGCTATGGCCACATGCTTCTCCTGCTCAGAAGCCAGCAGGAGACAGTAGCTGGGATGCTGGAGCTATTTAGAGTGGTATGATTAGTTTTCATGTCTCCTGACCACAGGCTTTGCCATTTGATGAATTTATGACACTGCTTGTGAATATCAGTTTCTACTTAGTAACTAACAAGAGTGACTGATTACACAATCCCAAATTGATATTTGGAAACTTTTAAGAAAAAAAAAAAGACTGGGAGATGAGATTTATTACCATTCTCAAGCACTTCCTGAACAGAATTTAAAACTCCCTCCTGGAAAAGATTGTAAAATAAGACTCTCCTTGGCCAAGGGAGAATAGTCTACAGAAAACAAACATAAATATCAAACAAGGAAACAAAGTCTTCTGGGAGAAATAAGGATGGCAATGAGATGTGGAAGTCAGAGAGAGAAATTGAAAGAGAGAGAGAGAGAGAGAGAGAGAGAGAGTGGGACACATGTTTGCACAAGCCTAATGATGTCAGCCTGTTCACAAGAGTTCACAAGAATGCCTTCCCCACTTACCACAAGGGAGCCAAGACCAGTATGAAGATGGGGCTCTTTTAATCATGGACTCAGTTACTTTCCTCTCCCCATTGTTTGTACCCACTCTGTGTTACACAATGCTAGGACTAGGAAAAAATGATACTGCCTGAATCTCATTGAAGTGTTCTTTAGCCTCAACGGTGACGTGAAGCCTGCTTTAGATACCTTAAAAATTGGTTGGGCACCTTGAAACTGACTTTAGCAAGAATTAAATCTGTGGCATTGAGTTAGAGAGAGGAAAACTAGCTCTTTTGGACTAATGGTAGGTGTACTACTTTGCAAAAAGGAGACCAGAAAGGGAAGTGGAACACCCTAACATAAAGAGGTGCAGTACTCTCTATATTCACTGGACCATAGCAGCTGCAAAAAAGGTATAGTTCACCTCCTCAAATTAAATGGAGAGATGCTCCTTTTCTTCACAGGATGGAAACCACTATGATAATCTACACAAGTATTTAACTTACCAGAAAAGTGGTTTAAAAAATTAGTGACAAATTGTTTTCTCTTTTACCTCTGTGCTTTTGCCCAGAGGAAGAGACACAATATTATACTATTGGTACTTGCCTGCTATCCTCTGGGAAATAGTCTCTCAATATGGAAAAGACAGGGATCAGAATAGCCCAGGAATAAGGGAATCCATCCATCCATCCATCCATCCATCCATCATCCTACCAACACATTGAGTACAGAGGCATTCAGCACTGTAAGGGATGTAAAGGTAAATATGACACAATGCTGAAATTATATACCTTTTAACTGCAGAATCTTGTGATTCTGTAGTTTTCCCCATTAGATGATAAATCCACCAATCTTCCTCTAGCCATGCTCAACAGTTGACTACCAGAGAAAAGGTATCTATCTGAAGTCAAGAAATTTATGTTCAAATCCCAGTCTTGTTACAAGTTGTGTGGTTATGGGTTAATTAATTAAACTGTCTAGACCACAGCTTCCTCATTTGCAAGTGAGAAATAATTCCACCTTCAGAGAGTTATAGGGAATAAACAAAATATATAAAACTGCATATAGTAGTTCTCTTTCTCCTAATTCTTATAGGAAGAACTTTCCATCTAACAAGAATGTAGCATTTCTCTGTAAAATAGTCTATGGTATTTACAACTTTGGTTTAAGACTTGTAAAGAAAGGAATTTAATTGTATTCCTCAAGTCAGTATTACCTGGCAGGTCTCCTGGGTTTTTTTTTTGTAGACTATCTCCTTTCCAGGATTCTCAGAGTGTCCTAGTCTGAAGAAGTTTCGAAGTTCTCGGTCCATCTCCTGCTTCGTGCCAGGTCACCTTGGGTTTCTGTCTTTTCCAGCGCTGCATCTCCTTGAATATTTATGGTTTTAGCACATGCTAATGCATTTAGGAGCTCCAAAGGAACCATTATTGCTCTTACTCATGCTTAAATGTTTGCTCACCCAGCCCACAGACTCGCTGGCACATACCAGGGAGCCACATGCTTTTCCCAAGTATGTGGGTCAAAGGCTATTTTTTATCATTTGGGTCAGATACATACTATTTATAAACTTATCTTAATTAGATTTTTAAAAATATCCTAAAGTTTCTCCAGCCAAAACTTTGGGTTCAGAAAATGTTTATTCCTGAATGGTATTTTTTATTATTCAAAATGCATTTATGGTTCTTGAGAAAAATAAGATGAGAATTGGCAAATGCCATTTGAAACAAAGGGGGAAATATCTACAGAGGTGGAAATTCCACACTATTTTTCTAATTTCATAGAGATTACACTGGGCATAATTGTGGAGTTTTAAAAAGACCTTGCCCTACCAATTTCTTCTGCCAACCAGATCTGAGATTATGGGCAAATAATGTCTCAGAGTTTACTTTTCCAATTTGTAAATGGGGAATATAATACCTAAGTTCAGGATAGTGTGAGATCATAGGTAATGCCTGTAAGACATGTGGAAGACAGCCTGACACATTACACTCAATAAACACTGTATCCTTGTTTTGATTTCCTCATATTTCCCACTACATGCATATGTACTGTATCTCAAGGGTGGGGCCTTTTGTAGGTCAAAGTGTCAGCTTCACCATATAAGCTATCACCAATGCAAAATTTTTCTTCTATGCTTGAAGGATGTTACCCTTCCCTTTTTTATATATGAATACTAAAATTTGGTGGTAGAGATTATTGATTATATACATTATTGAATATAGATTATATTTAATCTATATTGTAGTCTAGCACACAGAGAAGTAGTTGAAATCCCCCCATTTCATGCATTGTGGATATACATATTGAACACCTTAGGTGTCTGGGGCTGTTAGGCTTAAGTACACAGTGATAACCAAACATACATGCTCCATATTTTCATGATGTTTCAAACCTTAAATACAAAAATTATATGTGTAATTACAAATTGTAGTAAATGCCATGAAATAAAGGACTAAAGGTTATGAGAAGGAATAACACAGGGAACAAAACTTAGATTAGAGGATTGGTCAAAGCAGCCTTCTTGGGGAGAAATGTCCTTTATTTAAGCTTTGACCTATACCAAGAGCTGGTCAGGAAAATAACAAAAACAAATTGCATTCCAAGTGAGCCTGGGAAAAGTGATCTATTTTGAGAAACCAGGAGAAGAGAAGGTCCCAATCACCTAATGAAAAGGAGCATGAGGAAAGATGGCATTAGAGGGGTGACAGGGCAGGACCACCAAGGTCTTGTGGTCATGTTACAGGGTCTACATGTTATTTTGTGTACAGTGGAGATAATAGAAGTATTTTAAGTGGAGGAATGAACTGCTCAGATTCAGGATTTTTAGATGACATTCTAGCTGCAGTGAAAAGAATGAGTTGGGATTTGGGTGGGAAGGGAAGTGTGGAGGTTAAGAAAGAAAGCAGGGAGACTAGGCAGAAGGTGGGAGAAACCACTGTCTTGGCGTAAGTTGGAGGCTGAGCTGAGAGCACCTGCTGCTGGATGGATCACAGGAAAGAGGTTGAGGAGGGAAGGACTGACAATGAGTTCTCTTTCCTGCTTGAGTAACTGAAAACAGTGCCCCACTAACAGAGCATCATAAGAGTAGTCTTAAGTTGGTCATGGGTTTCAATTGCTTATTAATTGGGTATTAATTTATATACTTAGAGAATTTTGCTTAGGATTTTCTTTTTTCATTGTTTTGTTTCTACCAAACTGCTAGTTGTTACCATCTTGATTGTCTAGTTGATGGTCTCCAATTCTTTGCTGGCAACAAGACCTTCGACATAAGAGTATGGAACTGTTGGGTTGTCTAGGTACATCATCTTCTACCCAGTCTTAGTCATCATTGCAAA
Source organism: Panthera onca (assembly GCF_046562875.1). Classification (NCBI taxonomy): domain Eukaryota; kingdom Metazoa; phylum Chordata; class Mammalia; order Carnivora; family Felidae; genus Panthera; species Panthera onca. The sequence goes on from NC_138340.1 coordinate 78,069,086, forward strand.
TCTTTAATAACTACTGCTTTAGAAGAATGTCAAACTCCAACAGGGTTGTTCTCATTGTTCTCTGAACATCTGCCCTTTTTTTTTTCTTGCACCTTTGCTCTTGTCTGCAATGCCCTGCTCCTTCCTGGCTGCCAAGTAGAAATTTGATCATCCTTTAAGATTCTTTATGCTACTGCCTCTGAGAAGCCTTTACGGATCAATCAGCTCAGTTGACTTCTTCTGACACATCAAACTTGACCTTGAAATCTTAGTTTTCTTTGTATGAGTATGGGTCTTTTCTACCCACTTACATTGTAAGTTTCTTGAAGACAAGGATGAGGTCTTTCTATGCTTCCAGAAACTTTCATAAATCCTCACACATGGTCAAAATTTAAAAATGTTTCTTGGTCAAGTCAGGTGGGAGGGGAGCCTGCTGAAGAGATATTCTAGGTCAGGTACAACCTTAAAACAATGTTTACACTACAAACTAAAAGCAACTACCTGATGGCACATAAATAATATGAAGTTTCTGCACATATCTGCACATATCACAAAAGAGTTATGTCATGGCCTCTGTTTTCTCCTACCTATCAATGCATATTGGAGACTGAACTTGAAGAACATATTTTTTAGAGCTTTGTGATATTTCAATGCTATCTGTGCTGTACATTCTAGAGTCACATTGTTTGTTTTTGTTTTTCATTCTCTGAAATACATTCATCAAGACAGCTTCTGGGCGTGGATCCAAAAAACAGTTTCAAGAAACCAGGGAATTAAATAGCACCAACCAAATTTTCAGTTGTAACAATAACTATTAAGCAGATCTCATTTAATTCTGGTCTGTGATCTGGACCATGGAAAATTAACTCTTGCCTTTTCAAGTCTCAATATTTATGAAGCTGGGATACCAAACTAGTGTCTGTCTAGATTTTTGATACCCTAACCCCCAACCCAAGTGTGCCATATCATAGCACACATATCTCTAAAGCGTGTCTAAAGTTGTTTTCTTTGAGAATTTGGGGAATTTTCAAAATAATCTGGAAGCCATTTATAGTATCATAAAGCCAGTATATGTAGTCTTTTTGTTTAGGAGCTTGAAGTAAAAAGAAAAAAAAAAAAGGAAAGCAATGTCAATATGGACACAACATAATTTTTACATTGCATTTTATTGTCCTGTTTCTGGAAACCATTCAGAATTCTTTGAACTGGATTCCTCTCCTCCTTTTGTCTGGGGATCTCAACATCTACCCTAGTGGTTCTTAACCCAAGCTCAAATTAGAATGCTCTGTGGAACTGACATCCAGGCACCAGGGTGATTCTAATGTGCAGCCAGGGTTTAAGACTAAGGAAGCTAACTAAACATTAACACGCTATAGCAGATGTGCTTCAATCTGAGCACAGTGGAGTGGAAATGTTCATAACAGCCTTCATTACAATAGGTCCAGTCTGGAAACAACCCAAATGTCGATCAAAAGTAACTAAATGGATAACTAAATCATTAAATACTCACACAAGAGAATGCAATATGGCAGTACCAATAGCTGAGTTATAGCTATGCAAAACAGCATAGATGAGCCTCATAATGTTGACTGGAAGAAGCCAGACCTAAATAAATGTATATTGTTCCATTACATTTTTATAAGATTCAAACATGGACAAATTTAATCTATGTTGTTAAAAGTCAGGATATTGATTACGTTTGGGGAGGGAGTTGGGGCAGGAATGGGGAGTGATGACAGGGAGAGAATTCATGGTGTTGGTAATGTTCTCTTTTTGGAGCTTTGCAAAGTTAGAAGCCTAAGGTTATACAACATAAAATTATGTTTTTGCTTTATCATTTCAGTATGACCTCAAATCTATATGCTGAAATAATTAAAGAAATTCAACTATATTAACAAACAATATAATCTTTTGGAAGAAGCTCTTTGGTGAAAAATAATAATAATGAAAGTTTACGGTGTCATTTATCATTATGGGTCTTGATTTGCTACTAGTTCTTGTTTTGTTTTGTTTTTTTCAATGTGATGCAGTCTTGGAGACAGACCTACTTAAGATAATATTTTGGAAGTTAATATATTAATTACAGTAAATGGGGGTCTAAGAAATCTGTTCATTTAAGTCTATTTTAAACCAAATAGCATATGGTATAAAGCCAATTATATGATTTTCAAACAAATGTAATATCTTATAGATTCACATTGGTTTTTCTTTTTTAAAATTTTTAGGGGCACCTGGGTGGCTCAGTCGGTTAAGCATCTGACTTCAGCTCAGGTTATGATATCATAATCCATGAGTTTGAGCCCTGCGTTGGGCTCTGTGCTGACAGCTTAGAGCCTGGAGCCTGCTTCGGATTCTGCGACTCTGTCTCTGTCTCTCTGCCCCTCCCCTGCTAGTGCTCTGTGCCTCTCTCTTAAAAATAAATAAACATTAAGAAAATAAAAAATAAATAAAAATTAAAATTTTTTTAATGTTTATTTTTTGAGAGAGAGGGAACACAAGCAGAGAAGGGGAAAAGAGAGGGGGACAGAGGATCCAAAGTGGGCTTGTGCTGACAGCACTGAGCCCGGTGTGGGGCTTGAACTCATGGACTATGAGATCATGACCTGAGTGTCAGTTGGACACTCAGCCAACTGAGCTACCCAGGTACCCCCAGACTCACATTGTAATATAGACCTTAGCAGGGTTAACACTGGACTATTTTAAACCCCCCTTGATGTCTTGAAGGTACCTAATAAATTTATGAGTTGAAACATTTTATTGATTCAGCTGATACTGGACTGAATCATTTAATTTACTTTGAAATGTTATTTTCTGATTATGATAGTAATATAAGTTTATTGCAGAAAAGTTAGAAAATAATAAAAAGAAAAATGCTCATAATTCAAACACCTGGAGGTAAGCACTTCTAAACATTTTTTTAAAGTTTATTTATTTTTGACAGAGAGAGCGTACATGTGCGAGAGAGGGGCAGAGAGAGAGAGAGCGAGAGAGAGAGAGAGAGAAAGAAAGAGAATCATAAGCAGGCTCCATGCTGTCAGTGCAGAGCCCAACATGGGTCTTGAGCCCACAAGCTGTGAAATCATGACCTAAGCCAGAATCAAGAGCCAGATGCTTAACCCACTGAGCCACCCCACTTGGAGGTAAGCACTTCTAACACTGTGGTATAATCCTCTGGGAAGAGGTATATGTACATGCATTTAAACAAAATTAGCTACATAGCTTTGAATCCCTTTTGTCATCTAGTTGTATAAGCATTTTGCTAAGTCATAAATGTTCTGCAGGGCTATGAATTTTAAAGGTTACATAGCATGCCATAACTTATTTAAACACTACTGTTGATCATTTAGGGTTTTCCATTTTCTTGCTTCCATTACGTGCAAAGAATGAGCTTTGCAAGGTGTAGAAAACAGGGTAAGGACTGTCAATTGTATCTCAATTAAAAAGGAAAAAGAACTACAGCAGGTAATATGAGGGGGAGGAGCTGGCATGAGCAAATTTTTGTGCACCTTGTCTATTGCTGGCATCCTTCTCTCCCTCGTCCTCTTCTTTTGTCTACTTAACCCCTAGCCCCCACCTTTTTCTTCCTCCTTCTTCTTCTCCTCCTCCTTTTCTCTGGCTACACTGGCCTCCTTGCTTCCCATCAGTACACAAGTTTACTCTCCTGCCTTTGGGAATTTGTGGCTCCTTCTGCCTAGATCACTTTCCTGTCACCATGTAGTTCCCTCACTTCCTTGAGGTCTTTATTCAAATGTCACCTTTTCAGTAAGACCCTCTCTGGTCACCCTATCTAGTATTTCACACACTTAACCCCGATTCTTATATCGTCTCCAAGATTTGTTTACCTTTTTCCCTCTAGCATTTGTTATTATCTACCATAGTTTCTATTTCCATTATCTTTGTCAGTCTCCCCCACTGGACTATTAAGCACTAAGAGCACAGGGATCTTCACTCCTTTTGTTTGCTGCTGAATCCTCATTGTCTAGACTGTGTCATCTCATTCTAAATGCTCAAAACATATTTGTTGAATGAATCAATGAATCAACATCACTGTTGTCATAATCATCATCAACAGCCCATCTCCTTTAGGAATCCTTTATTGAATATCCACGCTGTATGGAAATTTATAATCCAGTCAGAGCAACTGGGTACATAATTTAACAGACTCCATTACTTGAAGTAACCCCCTCAGAGTACATCCTCAGAGACAGATCAAACAATGAAATTGAATAGATGGTATTTGTTTATGTCACTGAACATAACAGCTAGACCATAAGAAGCTGGAAAAACTGCTCTAAGTGCATAATTAACCAGATTAAAATGATTCAAAAGGGATTTGTGAAGGAAAGGAAATTCAGGGTTAAGGAACCTCTTAATCTTCCCAATTCTTGCAAAATGTGAGGAATAATTTATTAAGATGACAGGATTTATCCACCTTATCTAGAAGAACAAGACAGCCTGACCCAGTCTGCCCATAGTAACTCTGCCAAACCTCAGTAGTGGATCAACTCAAAAGTACATTTTCCTTGTTCCGCCTCCTGTTCCAAAACCAATAGACGCTGTTGAAGAAAAGCAAGTAACCAGCTCCATTGCACATATGCAATACTCAGCTTCATGCAGGCCCACAGCTCTGTTTAGCAATCCTAGAATAGAGAGGTTCTCAATAGTTTTGGTCCAGAACCCACTTTGTACTAAATTATTAAGGACCCCAAAGAACTTTTGTTTATGTGCATCATATGTATTGATGTTTATTAGAAATTAAAATCAAGAAATTTCAAAAATATTTAAATCATTTAAAAATAGCAATAAAATCAATATATGTTAATACAAATAACATATTTTTATGAAAAATAACAATATTTTCCAAAAGAAATCAGTGAGAAGATGAGCATTGTTTTACATTTGTGCTAATCTCTTTAATGATTGATTTAATAAAAGATAGCTGGATTCTCATATCTGCATCTCCATTCAGTCTGTGTAGCTTCTGGAAGACTCCACCATCCACTCATGAGTGAGAGTGAAAATGTAGTAACTTATTGCACTGAGTCTGTCTTCCTGAAGTTTCCTGATGGTTTTTGCTTGTTACCAATAACCTCCCAATCAATGTCAAATCCTGTGGTAGGGATTTAGCTAAAGGTATTGGGGAAGACTTCATGGGCATTGAGGTAGGTATTAAAGGCTGACTCTGAGTATACAAGTCAAGGTAGAAGAAAGGGCAGTGATGGGTGAGGGTGTAGGGAGAACAATCCCTGTGACAGGAGATGAGGGAAACTGAGGCTGGAAATGTCCCATAAGGAATCTGGGCTCCTCCTGGGGGCATTAAGAAGCATGGAAGTTGACAGGCAGGCTAGTTTGGGAAGGAGGCGTATTGAGAAATACTTCCTTTTTAGAACAAGAGGAAAGGGAGCAAAGGATACAGATATTGCTAGTGGTGGTAGTGACATGTAGGAGAGTAGAGTGCTCATTCATCTACTCAGTGGATTATTGAGCTCCCCCTATTTACTTACTCTGCATGTATAAGATGAACACCATCTGGGAGGAAGGGTATGGTTACAGCTTAGAAGGGCAGTAAAAGTTTGAAACAACTTCTGCAACTGGTATTGGTAAGGGTCTCACAAAGATTGACAAAGAACCACCAGGGTTTCATCAGTGGATAGGCTAATCCACGGTCAGGAAATTGTAAGAGCCAGTGGAGCAGAAGACAAAAAGTGTAAATGAACTATGAGTGCTCATGAGAGCGCAGTTAAGATGATTGGCCCTAGATTTCAGGTTTTTTTTTTTTTTAAATCAAGGTAAAATTTACATAACATAAAATTAACCATTAACCATTTTAAAGTGTCAGATTCAGTGGCATTTAGTACATTCACAGTCATGTGCAACCATCACCTCTGTCTACTTCCAAGATATTTTATCACCTAAGAGGTAGTCCTGTTCCCATTAAGCAGTCACTGCCCATTCACCCCTCCTCCCAGCCCTAGGAAACAATTAATTTCTTCTCTTTCTATGGATTTTCCTGTTCTAGGTGTTTCATATCAATAGAACCATGCAATATGTGACTTGCTTCTTCACTCAGTATTATGATTTCAAACTTCTTCCATGTTGTAACACATATGAGTACTTTATTTCCTTTTGCTGCCAACTAATGTTCCATTTTATGGATATACTACATTTTGTTTATCTATTCGCCAGCAACGCGCATTTGTGGTTTATTTCTACTTTTTAGCTATTATGAGTAATGTTGCTATGAACATTTGTGTACAAGTTTTTGCGTGGACATACGTTTTCGTTTTTCTTGGGTATATACCTAGGAGTGGAAATGCTGGGTCATAGGGTAGCTCTATGTTAAACTATTTAAAGACCTGCCAAACTTTTCCAAAGCAGCAATGTATTTCCACCAGCAATACATGAGGGTTCTAAATTCTCCACCTCTTTGCTTGTTATTATTTGTCTTACTTTATTATATCCTTCCTTGTGGGTGTAAAGTTGTAGTTTGACTTGCATTTCCGTAATGACTAATGCTACTAAGCAATCTTTCACATGCTTACTTACCATCTGTACCTTTTCTTTGGTGAAGGGCCAGTTCAGCTCTTGCCCATTTTCTATTTGGATTGTTTGTTTTTTTAGCATTTCGAGAATTCTTAGTATATTCTTGATGCATACGTGATTTGCGAATATTTTCTCCCATTTTGTACCTTGCCTTTTCATTCTCTTAACAGTGTCATTTGCAGAGCAGAGACTTTTAATTTTGTTGAGGCCCAAACTACTATTTTAAAAAAATGTATGGATCATGCTTTCTCATGTCATGTCTAAGAACTGTTTGCCTAACTTTACTTTCTGAAGATTTCCTCCTTTTTTCTTATAAAAGCTTTATAGTTTTACACTTTTACATTTACATCCACAATCCATTTGAGTTAATTTTTATACAAGTTATGAACTTAGGTCAAGGCTTACTTATTTATTTATTTTGCCTATGAATATTTAATTGTTCCAGTAACATTTGATGAAAGACTATATCCCCTTTACCGTTAGATTGGCTATGTGTCATTGTCAGAAATTGGTTGACTATGCTCGTGTATAGCCTCAATTTCTGGATTCTCTGCTATGTCTCCTTGACCTATGTGTCCATCTTTCTTCAATACCACACTGCCTTGATTACTGTAGGTTTATAGTAAGTCTTAAAATGGGGTAAAGTGAGTTCTCCAGCTTTGTTCTTTTTCAAAGCTGTTTGGCTGTTCTAGTTCCTTTGTCTTTTCATACACATTTTAGAATCAGCTTGTTGATATTTACAAAAAATTCTGGAATTTTGATTGGGATTATGTTGAATCTATAGATTAAGTTGAGAATTGACATCTTAACAATTCTGAGGCTTCCATGGATAGACATGACATATCTTTCTATTTATTTATATCTTCCTTTATTTCTCCAATCAGCCTTCTGTAGCTTTCAGCATACAGATCCTGTACACGTTTTGTTAGATTTAAATCTAAGTATTTCAATTTTTGGTATGATTTTGAATGGTACTTAAAAATTTTTTCATATTCTAATTGTTCATTGCTAATGTATAAAAATAAAACTGATTTTTATATATTGACCTAGTATTCTGGTGTTTATAAATTATTTATGAGTTCTAGAAAATTGATGTATACTCCTTAGGATTCTTTTGATGTTGATAATTATATCATTTAAGAGTTGAGATAGTTTTCAGGGTGCCTGGGTGGCTCAATCAGTTGAGTGTCTGACTCTTGGTTTCAGCTTAGGTCATGATCCCAGGGTCATGGGATCATGTCCCGTGTTGGGCTCTGTGCTAAGCATGGAGCCTGCTTAAGATTCCCTCTCCCTCTCTCTCTTTCTCTCTCTCTCTCTCACCCTCTTTGCTCACTCTTTCTTTCTAAAATAAAAATTAAAAAAATAAAAGAGTTGAGATAGTTTTCTTTCTTTTTTTTTTCCCAATCTGAAAGCCTTTTTTATGCCTTTTCTGTCCATGCCATTCTTGTGCTCAGGGGAGGTACTGGTATTTATGACAATTTGCACACAGAATTGGGAGATTCCCTTCTTTGATTCTCTCCTTTCTTGGATTTCTCCCAAACTTTCCACATTCAAAGGGATCCTATTCTAGCTCCAGTCCAAGGTGGTAGTATAGGAAGACCTTGAACTCACCTCCTCCTAGGCGAAAGAGGACTTCAACTACCTCCATATTGACCTTAACTTTCTAGTTGATTAAGTTCTTCTTTCCAGTTTGTTTCTTAATTAAGGCCAAAGACCCTGAGGGCAAAGCAACGCCTGCCGGGAACTGAAACTACCCCTCAAGCAATAAGGACTGCCCTGAGCCAATAAGACTCCACCATCAACTCCAAGACAATGACCAACCTGACCTTTACTGACCACCTGCATGTACCCACCCACCTTTGTCCCACATTTTCTTTACATATTCCTGGAAGTATTTTTGGTACTTTAGAGACAGTCTTTGATGTTAGTCTGCTATCTTCCTGGTGTTGGCCTCACTGAATAAATTCCCTCTTTGTTTCATCTCCACTAGTTCCTCTGCCTTTGGATTTTGTCAGTGGTGAGTAGACAAACCTGGTCTTCTTGGGTCCCCTGGAGCTAGGTGCTCTTGCACCCTAACTCCCTGGCTACATATTTGGTGAGCCAGCCAGGAGCTGTACTTCCAGTTTGTCCAGCTCCCTCAGGATTATACCTATTGATAGAACAATTACTCCTGAAGAACTGAGGACTGACTGAACAGCTTCTGCCCAACAAAATATAGAATATCAAAAGACAACAGCAAGAGAAACAGACAGTAACAAAGGGAACCCTCACCCCTAATGTTGCCAAGGGAAGTGGGGAGAGATAGTACTGAGAGACCAGGAACAGACTCCTCTGTCCTTGGGCACAGAAAAAAAAAAAAAAAAGCTGCAGTTTAAAAAGAGCAACTGGCGTTTAAAAGAGAGGACTAGAATTCTGCCAACAACAACAGAGGAGCCATGGGAGCACTCTCTGGGTCACAGGGACTGGAGAATGACAGGTTTACATGTTTTTATCCACCATTTTTGTTAATGTTTATTTATTTTTGAGACACAGAGAGCACAAGCAGAGCAGGGGCAGAGAGAGGGGGACAGAGAATCCAGAGAGGGCTCCACACTGACAGCAGTGAGCCTGATGTGGGTCTCAAACTCATGAACTGCGAGATCATGAGATTATGACCTGAGCCAAAGCCAGCCACTCAATTGACTGAACCACTCAGGCCCCACGTTTTCCATCTGCCTTAAAAGCACGGACCAGAGCAGGATCCAGTTTCTGTAGCTGGCCTGCAGCCTCAGTAAGCCCCAGGCCCACAATGCACACCAGTGCCAATTGCACTAGGACACACACACACACACACAAGCCATGCTTTTTTTTCTTTTTTCTTTAAAAAATTGCAGTTTCAAAGAGCAACAAGCATGTAAAAGATCCATTTCTGGACTGTACCCCACCTCAGCTCCTGCTGCCCCTTCAGGGCATTCTCTGGGTGGAGAGTCCTGGCATACCCTAGTTTACATCCACTTCAGCTTCAAATATCTTGTCAAGGTGTCCACTGCATGTAGAGCTCCAAGTCCCTTCAGCTGGTACCCACTTTAGTTTCAGCTATCCTGCCCAGGCACCCTCTGTGTAGAGAGCTCAAGGACCTCCTGACCCATAGACTGCTTTGGTTCCAGCCACTCTGCCAGGGCACCCCCTTGTACAGAGCTCCCCAGGACACATCAACTTGCATCCATTTCAGCTTCAGCTGTCCTGCCAGGGTATCCTCAATACACAGAATCCCAGGACACCCCAGCCTGCACTCACTTCAGCTTTAGCTATCCTGACAGGGCACCTGACATGTAGAGAGCCCCAGGATCCCCAGTCCAGGCCAGTCACGGCTTCAGCCAGCCAGCAAAAGTCACCAACTGCCACACACAGTCTACACAGGGGACAACCATATACAAGACCATTCCTTCAAGTTTAGGAGAAGTAGCTGCTCTGCCTAATCTATAGAAACAAATACAGAAAGCCAAGCAAAATGGGAGGCAGAGAAATATGCTCTAAAAGAAGGAATTAGAAAAAAATCCCAGAAAAAAACTAAAACAGATGCTCGCTGGGTTGCAGAGAAAAGGGGAAGAACTAAGTGAGACCTTTAATAAAGAAACTGAAAATATAAAAAAGAATAAATCAGAGTTGAAGAATACAATAACTGAAATAAAAAACACACTACAGGGAATCAGCAGTACACTAGGGTATGCAGAAGGACATATCAGTGATCTGGAAGACAGACTAATGGAAAGCACCAAGATGAATAGCAAAAAGAAAATAATTTTTAAAAAAATGAGGATAGGTTAAGGGATCCCTTGGAAATATCAAGTGAGCAAAAATTCACATTATAGGGATTCCAAAAGAAGGAGAAAGGGGTAGAAAAATTATTTGAAGAAATAATAACTGAAAACTTTCCTTAACTAGGGAAAAAAAATAGATGTCTAGGACAAGAAGCACAGAGTTCCAAACAAGATGAACCCAAGGAGATCCACACCATGATACATAATAATTGAAATGTCAAAGTTTAAAGATAAAGAAAGAATTTTAAAAGTGGTAAGAGAGAAGCAAAAATTTACCTATGATTAAAAACAAAAGCAAACAAAAAACACCTAAAGCTATAAGCTGATTTTCAGCAGAAACTTTGCATGGTGGGAAAGAGTGACATGATATCTTCAAAGTGCTGAAAGGACAAACCTACCACCAAGAAAACTCTACCTAGCAAGATTATCATTAAGATTTGAAAAAGAGATAAAGAGTTTCCCAAACAAAAGATAAAGGAGTTTATCAATATTAAATCAGCCATGTAAGAAATGTTAAAGGGGAAAGAAATAGGTGCAATTAGATATTACAGAATTATGAATAAAAAGATGTAAAATATGACAACATATACATAAAATATGGAGGAAGGAGTAAAAAAATGTTATTCTTTTTAAATTTCTAGAATGTGAACTTAAATGACCATCAAATTAACAGACTGTTATATTCTTGGGATGTTATATGTGAGTCTTACGATAACAACAAACTCAAAACACAAAAATACACAAAAAATAAAGAGAAAGAAAGCCAATTATAGCACAACAGAAACTCATCTATGACAAAGAAAGAGAGCAAGGAAGAAAGAAGCAGAAAACTACAAAAAACAATGAGAAAACAAAGAACAAAATTTCAATAAGTACATACAGATCAATAATTACTTTAAATATAAATGGCCTAAGTGCTCCAATCAAAAGACATAAGGTGACAGGATGGATAAAAAACAACACCCATCTAAATGCTGCCTACAAGAGATCACTTCAATCCTAAAGACACACACATACTTAAAGTGAAGGGATGGAAATACATTTACCATGCAAATGAAAGTAAACAACAACAACAAAACCCCAGAGCCAGGGTAGCAATACCTATATCAAACAATATAGACTTTAAAGTCTTCAATAAAGCATTAGCAAACCGCACTCAACAACACACTAAAATGATCAAGTGGGATTTATTCCAGGGGATCAAGGATGGTTCAATATTCTCAAATCAATCAACATGATATGCCACATCAACAAAACAAAGGTAAAAACCATATGATCATCTCAATACATGCAGAAAAAGCATCTGAAAAAATTTAACATCTATTCATGATAAAAATTCTCAACAAAGTAGGCTTAGAGGGGACATACCTCAACATAACAAAAATACTATTTTGTGAGACTTTTTTTTTATGTTAAACAGCTCACACCTAACATCTTAATGTAAAAAACTGAGAGCTTTCCCTCTAAGATCAAGAACAAGATAAGGATATCTACTCTTGCCACTTTTATTTAATGTAGCACTAGAAGTCCTAGCCATATCAATCATATAAGAAAAAGAAATTAAAGTCATCAATATTGGTAAAAAAGCTAAACTGTCACTATTTGCAGAAGGCATAAGAATATACATAGAAAACCCTAAAACTTACCCCAAAAACTACTAGAAGTAATAAATGAATTCAGTAAAGTTGCAGGATACAGAATTGATACCCAGAAATTGGTAGTGTTTCCATATAATAATAATGAAGTAATAGAAAGAGAAATTAAGAAAACAACACCATTCATAATTGCACCAAAAGAGTAAAATAGCTAGGAATAAACTTATCCAAAGAGGTGAAAGACCTGTACTATGAAAACCATAAAAACAATGATGAAATTGAAGATCACACAAACAAATGGAAAGATATTCCATGCTCATGGATTGGAAGAATTAATATTGTTAAAATGTCCATATTACCCATAACAATATACGGTTTCAATGCAATCCCTATCAAAATAGCAAAAGTATTTTTCACAGAACTGGAACAAATAATGCTAAAATTTGTATGGGACCACAAAAGACCCTGAATAGCCAAAATAATCTTGAAAGACAAAAACATAGCTGGAGGTATCAAAATCCCAGATTTCAAGATGTACTACAAAGCTGTAAGTAATCAAAATAGTATGGTAGTGGCACAAAAATAGACACATAGATCAATGAAACAGAATAGAGAGCTCAGAAATAAACCCATGATTATGTGGTAAGTTAATCTATAACAAAGGAGGCAAGAATATACAATGGGGAAAAGACAGTCTCTTTAACGAATGGTATTGGGAAACCTGGACAGCTACATGCAAAAGAATGAAACTGGATCACTTTATAACACCACACACAAAAATAAATTCAAAATGGATTAAAGACCTAAATGTGAGACTTTAAGTAATAAAAATCCTAGAAAGGTAAACAACAGTAGTTTCTCTCACATCAGCTACAGCAACATTTTTCTAGATATGTCTTCTAAGGTAAGGGTAACAAAAGGAAAAAAAAAAATAAAGAAAAAAAAAGAACTGTTAAGATTACAGCAAAATAGAGCAGGTCACAAAAGCCACCCTCAGGTAGAGTAATGAGACTTCACTTCTTGATGGGGAAATGGCAGGATCACATTGCAGAAGAGCACATTTGATGGGAGATACTGTGGTAGCCGTCTTTGGAAAATACAATCTGCTACACTCAGTTCATCTATTCCTGTTCATCTGCCAACACAGCTCACCTGTATAAGGAATGCTTCTGGGCTCCAGCTTGTTTAGTTACTTTCTTCATTTACTTGTGAACACAGAACAAATCACAATTACTAAAATGCATAGAGGAAGTCAGAGGGTATTAGTGTCACAAATAAATCATGTTTATTTCACAAACCAGAAAAAAAAAGATTACAGCAAAATAAAAAGGGTTTGTACAGCAAAGGAAACCATTAACAAAATAAAAAGACAACCTAACGAATGAGAGAAAATATTTGCAAATGATATATCCAGTAAGAGATTAATATCTAAAATATATAAAGACTTTATACAACCCAATACCAAAAAACCAAACAATCCAATTAAAAAATGGGCAGAGGACCTTCTTTCCAAAGAAGACATACAGATGGCAAATAGCTACATGAAAAGATGCTCAGCATTACTAATCATCAAGGAAATTCAAATCAAAAACACAATGACATATCACCTGTCAGTATGGCTAAAACCAAAAATACAACAAATAACAAGTGTTGGCAAAGATGTGGAGAAAAAGGAGCTCTTGTACACTGTTGATGGGAATGTAAATTGGTCCAGCCACTGTGGAAAACACTGTGGAAGTTCCTCAAAAATTTTAAAATAGGAATACCATATGATCCAATAATTCCACTACTGGGTATATACCCAAACAAAAACACTAATTTGAAAAGATATGCACCCCTCTGTGTACTTCAGCATTATTTACAATAGTGAAGATGTGAAAGCAACCTGAGTGTCCACTAATAGATGAATGGATAAAGGTGTGGTATAAGTGTATGGTGGAATATTATACAGTCTTGCCAAAAATGATGAGATCTTGCCATTTATGACAATATGAATGGACCTAGAGGGTATTATGCTATGTGTAGTAAGTCAGACTGAGAAAGACAAATATCATGTGACTTCACTCATCTGTGGAATTTAAGAAAAATAATAAAGAAACAAAAAGCAGAATCAAACCTGTAAATAGAGAACAACCTGATGGTTGCCAAAGGGGAGGGAGAATGAGGAATGAGCAACGTGGGTAAAGGGAGATACAGACTTCCAGTCTGGGAACGAATAAGTCATGGGAATAAAAGGCACATTATAATTATATTGTAATAATGTTGTATGGTGATTGACGGTAGGTACATTTGTGGTGGGCATAGTATATTGTGGAAACTTGTTGAATCATTATGTTGTACACTGAAACTAGTATAACATTGTATTTCAACTGCATTCAAATAAAAAAATGAAAAACAAAAAATAAGAAAATCCAAATCTGGTCCTTTGGCCAGAAAGCGAGGATTTCTTTTGGTGTTTTATTCAGCCTGCTGTTGCACATTTCTGCAACACTCAGTTTCCCTTGGGGGGGGGGGGCAAAGTGGCAAAAAAATAGCTAAATAAATAAATAGGATTCCCTCACCTCTGTGCTGTAGGACTGCTTTTCTTGGTATCTCTGGTCAGAAAAATGGGGTTTTTCTCTTAGGGTTTTGGTGCCCATTTCACTAGGTTGTAGCTCTTGAGGCAACATGCTCTTGAGGCAAGGCAAAGAGAAGAAAAGAGAGAAAAAAAAAACCCAGGAGATTTCCTCTACATTTTCTGGCTAATATGAGACTCTGGCCAGGAAGATAGGTTTTCTCTACATATTGTTGCCTTTACCCACTTCAGAGTTTCACATTAGAGCTGCCCTCAGGTCAATCACTGGAGACAAAAGAGGGAAAACACAAATTTGTCATATAAGTCTGGATTAGTTAGGTGTGTCCAGAAAAATTGGGCCAATAGGAGACTATAAGTATATGATTTAATATGAGGAATTCACTCACACAATTATGAAGGCTGGGAAGTCCCATAATGTACTGTCTGTAAATTGGAGACCCAAAAAAACCAGTGGTATGATTCAATCTAAGTTCAAAGGTCTGAGAACAGGGGAGAAAATGGTGTAAATCCAAGGAAGCAGAAGACTGATGTCCCAGCTTATGCAGTGAGGAAGGAACTGGTGGGGACTAGGGGTGGGGCATGGATTCCTCCTTTTTCTGCCCTGTGTTCTATTCAGGACCTCAGTAGATTGAATGCTGCCCACACACACTGGGAAGGGCAGTCTGCTTTACTGAGTTCACCAGGTCAAATGCTAAACTCATCCAGAAACACTCTACAGATACCCCCAGGAATAATGTTTAGTCTGGGCACCCCATGGCCCGCTCAAGTAGAAATGTAATAATAACCATTACAGAGTCATTCTTCAAATTTTGATTCCCTTCCCCTATTCACCTCCTATTGTTAACTTTAAAAATTTTTTTTAAATGTTTATTTCTGAGACAGAGACAGAGACAGAGTGCGAGTGGGGGAGGGGCAGAGAGAGAGGGAGACACAGAATCTGAAGCAGGCTCCAGGATCTGAGCTGTCAGCACAGAGCCCGACGTGGGGCCCGAACTCACAAACCATGAGATCATGACCTGAGCTGAGGTCGGTAGCTCAACGGACTGAGCCACCCAGGCGCCCCTCCTATTGTTAACTTTTAAGTTCTAACGTAGTTGCTTTTTATATTCTGAGCAGTATATAATTGCAGTCAATGCAGGCAATGCACTGAAGTGGAAGTAAGCCTAAGAACCATGAAACTTAAGTGTTAGATGGATCATCAGTGAAGATGTTGAAATTATCTAGGTGATGACAGGAATCTGGGCAGAGAATGCCCAGGAGTAAGGTGTTAACATTTTTAATGAGTACATGTGTGTGGCTTGGGTAGCAGGAAATGACAGGGATGAAGATAGGCAGATGGAGCATGAAGACTGTCAGCTGGTGCATGAGTCTTCCAGGAGTTTTTCAAAGTGATTCAAAGTGGTGGAGCCACAGTCTAGATGTGGCAGCAAAACCCTATGTGAAGGCCCACCTTGCCTTCTAAGAAGTAGGAGATGGGTAGTCTATGCAAGGGTGACCAACTTTTGCCTTGAGAGAAATTTGAGGGAAGTTGTGTTGTGTAGGGACTGGTGTTTCAGTTAATATGAAAATGTTCTGGGTAAGGGAAGGGAAGAAGATCTTAGCTAGGGCACCAACATGCTACATATTACCTTACACTTGTAGCCCTTAACTCACCAAATCCTTAACACACTAATGGGAAGGCAGTGTAACATGGGTGACAGCATGCATGTTGGCATAGGAGCAGAGTTCGTGCCCATCCCAGTCACACCACTTGTGTGTGATCTTGGACAAGTTACTTAACATCTCTGAAACTTAGTTGCCTCATCTGTAAAATAGAGATAATAACAAAGGGTCATGAGGATTAAATGATAGTATGTGCAAAGTGCTTAATCCAGAACCTGAAAACACAGAACAAGTGCCCCACAGATGACAGCTATCATTATCCCCATTTTAACAGCTAAGAGAGGCTAATATTCTGTCTGGGGTCAGATACCTACGCATGAATCTCAGGTCTTCTGACATTGATTCTTTAATTTGGAGGGAACCCAGGCCCGGATGGCTGGATGAGTAGAAGGAGGTGGACCAGTAAGCCAGTCCTCTAATCACCTCTTATTTGACAGTGCAATTGCAGATTCCTCTCCTTCCAGTGAAAAAAAAAAAAAAAAAAAAAAGAATGAAAATCCCTCTAGAAGAGGTAATACACAGAACCTTACATGTAATATTAAGTTTCAGGCTCTGTAAAACTTGACATGCATCATCTCATTTAATCTCACAATGACCCTTCATGTGGGAGTCCTTATTCCAGTTTCCAGTTGAGGAAATTGAGACCTAGGAAAGTGAAATGACTTCCTCAAGTACCCACAGCTCATTAGTGACTGTGTTGGGCCATAACCCTATACTCCTTCACATCCAGTGTGTTTTCTTCTGTGCTAAGTGTTGCTCTCTCCCAAGGCGAACACTGCTAAATAATCATTTGAACAAGGCAGTAAAAAGATACATTCAAAACTTCTAGTTTTCACCCAGGCACTGTTCTCGGGGTGACTTTAGTGTTTTTCTCTCTGAGAAATAGAGGACAAATTCTCAAGCTCTGCCTTTGTTGCTGTGTTATGAAGACCAGTAAAAATTAGTAAATCTCACTGGCAGACTCAAGTTTCCAAGTTGAAGACAGTAGTTTGAATTCTCCTTCAGCCACGTATTACGTGTGTTAAAGGTGAGAGCTGGGATTTCAAATGGCTTTGATAATCTCCATCAATGCCTTTTTTAAGATTTGACTGCTTGTTCTCATTCTTTTCCTTTTTTTCTAACTATACTTCCCATCTGCCAGCTCGTCCCTTCTAGTTTCTCCCCATGTCTAGCAATTGTCATTCTCCATATGTCCACATTAAATCTACCATCTAAGAAGAAGAAAAAAAAATAAAAAACAAAACCAGAGAAGTAAGACTCAATATTAAAATGTAATTTGGAGTTAACACTTCTACTTCCAGCCAAATATAATAACAGGGACTGGATTTATACTCCTTCTGGAAACAGCTAAAAGAGTATACAAAATATATGAAAAAGCTGTTCTCAAGACATCAGACATCAGGCAATGAAGTACAGTGATCCCTGATGTTGGGGAATAAACAAAGTGATCCCTAGTGTCCTAGCTTACAGGCTGGGTGGAGTTTTGAGGCTCTGGTATAGAAAGGAGGAAACTGGCAAAGCCCAGCAGTTTCCCTGAATTGTGGACGAGGAGTCACTAGTTCAGGAAGGCTGCTAGATTTCACAGGGCAGAATATGGACGAGGAGTCACTAGTTCAGGAAGGCTGCTAGATTTCACAGGGCAGAATATCAAAGAGAAGAAAGTTTCTCACAGAGAGAACTCCAGAGATCAACAGGGTGTCTTCCTTGAGTATTAAATTGAGCATTGATCAATTCTTGTGTATGAGGAAACTATCTGAGGCCAGGGGAAGAAAAACTCAAAAGGATTAGAAGGAACAATACCCACTGTCATACAGGGTCACTAATAATGCCTGTTCCTCAGCATATAAAAAGAATTATTCACCATGATCAAGTGGGATTCATTCCTGGGATGCAGGGCTGGTTCAACATTCGCAAATCAATCAACGTGATACATCACATTAATAAAAAAAAAGAGAACCATATGATCCTGTCAATCAATACAGAAAAGGCCTTTGACAAAATCCAGCACCCTTTCTTAATAAAAACGCTTGAGAAAGTCGGGATAGAAGGAACATACTTAAAGATCATAAAAGCCATTTATGAAAAGCCCACAGCTAACATCATCCTCAATGGGGAAAAACTGAGAGCTTTTTCCCTGAGATCAGGAACACGACAGGGATGCCCACTCTCACCGCTGTTGTTTAACATAGTGCTGGAAGTTCTAGCATCAGCAATCAGACAACAAAAGGAAATCAAAGGCATCCAAATTGGCAAAGATGAAGTCAAGCTTTCGCTTTTTGCAGATGACATGATATTATACATGGAAAATCTGATAGACTCCACCAAAAGTCTGCTAGAACTGATACATGAATTGAGCAAAGTTGCAGGATACAAAATCAATGTACAGAAATCAGTTGCATTCTTATACACTAACAATGAAGCAACAGAAAGACAAATGAAGAAACTGATCCCATTCACAATTGCACCAAGAAGCATAAAATATCTAGGAATAAATCTAACCAAAGATGTAAAAGATCTGTATGCTGAAAACTATAGAAAGCTTATGAAGGTAATTGAAGAAGATATAAAGAAATGGAAAGACATTCCCTGCTCATGGATTGGAAGAATAAATATTGTCAAAATGTCAATACTACCCAAAGCTATCTACACATTCAATGCAATCCCAATCAAAATTGCACCAGCATTCTTCTCAAAACTAGAACAAGCAATCCTAAAATTCATAGGGAACCACAAAAGGCCCCGAATAGCCAAAGTAATTTTGAAGAAGAAGACCAAAGCAGGAGGCATCACAATCCCAGACTTTAGCCTCTACTACAAAGCTGTCATCATCAAGACAGCATGGTATTGGCACAAAAACAGACACATAGACCAATGGAATAGAATAGAAACCCCAGAACTAGACCCACAAACGTATGGCCAACTCATCTTTGACAAAGCAGGAAAGAACATCCAATGGAAAAAAGACAGTCTCTTTAACAAATGGTGCTGGGAGAACTGGACAGCAACATGCAGAAGGTTGAAACTAGACCACTTTCTCACACCATTCACAAAAATAAACTCAAAATGGATAAAGGACCTGAATGTGAGACAGGAAACCATCAAAACCCTAGAGGAGAAAGCAGGAAAAGACCTCTCTGACCTCAGCCGTAGCAATCTCTTACTCGACACATCCCCAAAGGCAAGGGAATTAAAAGCAAAAATGAATTACTGGGACCTCATCAAGATAAAAAGCTTCTGCACAGCAAAGGAAACAACCAACAAAACTAAAAGGCAACCAATGGAATGGGAAAAAATATTTGCAAATGACATATCAGACAAAGGGCTAGTATCCAAAATCTATGAAGAGCTCACCAAACTCCACACCTGAAAAACAAATAACCCAGTGAAGAAATGGGCAGAAAACATGAATAGATACTTCTCTAAAGAAGACATCTGGATGGCCAACAGGCACATGAAAAGATGCTCAACGTCGCTCCTCATCAGGGAAATACAAATCAAAACCACACTCAGATATCACCTCATGCCAGTCAGAATGGCCAAAATGAACAAATCAGGAGACTATAGATGCTGGAGAGGATGTGGAGAAACGGGAACCCTCTTGCACTGTTGGTGGGATTGCAAATTGGTGCAGTCGCTCTGGAAAGCAGTGTGGAGGTTCCTCAGAAAATTAAAAATAGACCTACCCTATGACCTAGCAATAGCACTGCTAGGAATTTACCCAAGGGATACAGGAGTACTGATGCATAGGGGCACTTGTACCCCAATGTTTATAGCAGCACTCTCAACAATAGCCAAATTATGGAAAGAGCCTAAATGTCCATCAACTGATGAATGGATAAAGAAATTGTGATTTATATACACAATGGAATACTACGTGGCAATGAGAAAGAATGAAATATGGCCTTTTGTAGCAACGTGGGTGGAATTAGAGAATGTGATGCTAAGTGAAATAAGCCATACAGAGAAAGATAGATACCATATGGTTTCAGTCTTATGTAGATCCTGAGAAACTTAACAGAAACCCATGGGGGAGGGGAAGAAAAAAAAAAAGAGGTTAGAGTGGGAGAGAGCCAAAGCATAAGAGACTGTTAAAAACTGAGAACAAACTGAAGGTTGATGGGGGGTGGGAGGGAGGGGAGGGTGGGTGATGGGTATTGAGGAGGGCACCTTTTGGGTTGAGCACTGGGTGTTGTATGGAAACCAATTTGACAATAAATTTCATATATTGAAAAAAAAAATAATAATGTCTGTTCCTGATAGCCAGTGTGGAAGACCTCATAATTTACATTCCATTTGGAAAATACTTGAGTCTTGTGTCAGTACTGGGGAAAAATTATCCCTCAACTAAGTGTTGCCCTTGCCTTGCCTAAAATATCTTAAAAGAAAGACCTGAAAGGATCAAACAATTTCTAAGTAAGTAAACTATGTCCCAAAACAAAAACCAAGCATATTTACAGGAATCTAAAAATATCCAGCGTTCGACAGGGGAAAATTCACAATGTTTGGCAACCAATAAAAAATGATCGGGCATGCAAAGAAGCAGGAAAATAAAACCCATAATGAAGGGGGAAATCAATCAATTGAAACTGACCCAGAAATTACACAAATGATACAATTAATAGATAAGAACATTCAAATAGTTATTATAACTATATTCCATATATCCAAGAAATTAGAGGACAGAATGAACATGTTAAATAGAGACATGCTACTAATAAATAAGAGCTAAATCAAACTTCTAATGATGAAAACAATGACTAAAATGAGAAATCTGGTCTATGATTACTGAATGGGATTAATGGCATATAGACAGTGCAGAAGAAAAGATTAGTGAACCTAAAGACATAGCAATGGAAACCATCTAAAATGAAACACATGGAAAAAATAAGACCTCAGATAGTCTAATATACATGTAATTGGATCTCCAAAGAGAATGGGCAAGAAAACTAACTGAATAAATAATGGACAAAAAATTTCAAAGTTGATGAAAACTATAAACACATAGATCCACTAAGGTCAATAAACCTCAAGGAAGGAAACATGAGAAAAACTCCATCAAGGCACATCATAATCAAATTGCTTCAATCCAGAGATACAGAGGAAAAAGATAAAAATGAAAGCAAAGGTCTCATCAGAACCAATGTAATCTAGAATACAGTAGGACAACATTTTTAAAGTACCTAAAGGATAAAACTGTTATGATCTTAGATTAGGCAAACATTTCTTAGCTACCCCACCAGCAGTATGATTCATTACAAGAAAAAAATATGACTGAGCTTTATCAAACTGAGTTCTTTTCAAAGAACTAACATTTGAAATGACAAGACAGAGACTGGGAGAAAATATTTCCAAATCATATATGTGACACAGGACTTATATCTAGAACATTTGGACAATTCTCAAGACTCAGTATTATGAAGCTAAATAATCCAAAAATAATGAGCAAAAGATTTGAAAAGACACATTACCAAAAAAGATATATGTATGGCAGATAAATATATAGAAAGGTGTTTAGCATCATAAGGGGAAATGCAAATAAAAGCTACAATGAGATAACATTTCATACCCACTAGAATGTCTAAAGTCAAAAGACTGGGCTGCCAAGTGTTAGCTAAGATATGGAATAACTGGAACTCTCATATACTGCTGATGGGAATGTAAAAGTGAGAAAACTACTCTGGAAAACAGTTTGATAGTGTCTTAAAAAGTTGAACATGCAACCTAGCATATGACTCAGCCAAATCTACTCTCAAGTATTTTCCCTAAAGAGATCACAGTATATCTCCATACAAAAAATTTTACATGAACGTTTATAGATGCTTTGTTTACAATAGGTTAAGGAGCACCTGGGTGGCTCAGTTCATTGAGCATCTGACTTTTCATTTCTGCTCAGGTCATTATCCCAGGGTTGTGGGATTGAGCCTCACATTGGGCTCCACGCTAAGCATGGAGCCTGCTTAAGATTCTTTTTTCTCTTTCCCTCTGCCCTCTCTCACTCATTCTCTCTCTCTCTTTCTCTCTCTCAAGTAAAAAGAAATAAATAGGCCAAACATGGAAACAACTCAAATGTCCACTGACATGTTAATGGATAAACAAAGTAGTAATGGACTATTGACACACACAATTGTATGGATAAAATTCAAAATGATAAGTGTAAGTGAAAGAAGCCAACTCCCCCACCCCTAGAAAATGCGAGATAATGTATAGTGACAGAAAACAACCAGGGATTGCCTAGGAATGGGAATTGGGAAGGCGTGGGGGGGTGGCGGGATACCTAAGGGATACAGGGACATTTTTAGAGGTGACAGATATATTCCTTGATGCGATGTATACATGGATGTATATGTACATCAAAACTTACCAAATTATATAGTTTATTATTATTATTAATTAATTAATTTATTAGATTTTTTTAGAGGGAGCATTCATAAGTGGGGAAGAGGGGCAGAGGGAGAGAGAGGGTATCTTAAGCAGACTCCACGCTTAGAGTGGAGCCCAAAACAGGGCTTGATCCCACCACCCTGAGATCGTGACCTGAACCAAAATTAAGAGTCCGATGCTCAACCGACTGAGCCACCTAGGTACCCCGCAAATTATGTATGTTAAATATGTACAGTTTATTGTATATCAGTTATGCCTTAATTAAGCTGTTTATAAAGAAAACATGATTAGATATTGTGCCTTTTGACCTCCAGGACTGCTATTTCAAGCCTGGTCCACCAGCATCCACTGATTCTCAGAATCCCCAGTATCTCTCAATAACTCACTTCACTTCTTAAAAATAAATGTTACTGGGGAAAAAGGGAAATACCCTGGCAGTTATCACGTGTAGCAATTATAAATGTGTCACAACTCTTAGAACTATGGTCCATAGATGAGATGGGTGACAGAGCATATGTTTGCTTTAGGCAACTTGGAGCTGGCTGAATCCCAGTACTCCATTTACCTTGTCCATTTGTTAATAACTTGTCTACCAGTTAGTGGTCCTCTGCCTCCCTCTACTATATAAGATGGGCTTTGGTCCGTCTTGATCATTTCTGTGTTTATAGTAGAGCTCTAAATATCATATAATATATGCTTATTAAATTTATATTAAATGAATGAATTTTATTGCTTCTGTATAGAGCATATATCCAGATTTTTGACAATCCATATGGTAAGAGTCCCCAGACCATCACAGTTTCAGTGGTTTCAAGGTTTTCTAGTTTTTATGCAATGTTGAGATTTTGTTACAACCACCACAAGCTAGCCCTACAACCACACTTCCTGGATCATATAATGTCCCTGTCTCCTCATTCACAATCTTTTGCAACTGAACGAAGATGACTTCATAATATGATCTTTGTTGAAGAAGGCCAAATTCTTCATTTTTTCTCAGTCAGACAGAATTAAATCTGACTGTGTGAAACTCTGCCAGTGATGTGGCAATAGACATGAAAAGGATCAATTCAAGTTGACTCCCTGAGCGGATCCCTATAATCTGCTTAGGGCATAAGTACACTTAAATAGAAATTCTAAGTGAAATAAGCCATACAGAGAAAGACAGATACCATAGGGTTTCACTCTTATGTGGATCCTGAGAAACTTAACAGAAACCCATGGGGGAGGGGAAGGAAAAAAAAAAAAAAAAGAGGTTAGAGTGGGAGAGAGCCAAAGCATAAGAGACTGTTAAAAACTGAGAACAAACTGAAGGTTGATGGGGGGTGGGAGGGAGGGGAGGGTGGGGGATGGGTATTGAGGAGGGCACCTTTTGGGATGAGCACTGGGTGTTGTATGGAAACCAATTTGACAATAAATTTCATATATTGGGGAAAAAAAAAAGAAATTCTGCACTCAGAAATATGTCTACTGTTTATCCAAGGAACAAAAACCAAGCATTTAAATAAGTAAGTCATTTCCATGGAGAACAGCATAATTAGGGAGACCAAGCAGTGCAAAGTGGGTGAATTCTTCTTTAGGACCTTAACTATTGCAGAGACACAGTTCACTCTAGGGGGGTGTGTAACAGAAACATGAAACCAAAAAGCTGCTATTGTTGAGTAATAATGTTCTCTAAACTGTGCCTTATGCATTGGCATAATAATGCAAGGGAGTTAAGCACTTATTATAAGTGGCACAGAAGTGGACAATTTCTACATGCTTCAACACCTCTTTATAATAATTCATCATGTCTGCACTTTGTGCATGAACACTCCCTTGGTCATTTGCTCCCTGAAAAATAAGTCCCCTGTATTAGAGTGAATTTGGCCTTCCTGAATAGGGTGGGAGACAGCAAAAGGGCATCCCTTGGTATCTGTTGTTTCATTTTATTGGATAGTTGTGGACCTACCCCTGTAAAAGGATTCAGAATTTTCGTAGTATGTCTTGAGACTGAATTGAAAGCCCATTGTATTCAACTTAACAAATAGAGTATTACATATCAGACATTGTGAAACATGTAACTGAAGGAATGTTACTTCCCAAAGATTGACCCTCAAGATCAGTCTGCCTTCCTAATGATGCCTTTTTTTTTTGGAAGGTCATGAAATTGGTTAGTGAATCAAGATCAGCATGGTTTAAAATGAAATAGAACCATAAATAAAATATAAAAGTACATTACACTTAGTAAAGCTAACCAATATTTCATGAAATTTTGTTTCATTTATTTATATGTATGTATATGTGTGTGCTTTTACTGGGTTGTGGTGAAATATGTGTTCCTTATAGTAGATTGGGGATAAAATGTTTGAAAGACACTGTCCTAATGCACCTTCCCAAGCTGCCTAATGCCTCTGCAGCTGGGGTTCTGGATAGGACTTAGGTTCATCCAGTTCATGTACTTGCATGAAATTTGGAAGATATGGTGGTTAATTTTGTGTGTCAACTTTACTGGGCCACAGAGTTCCAGATGTTTGCTTAAACATTATTCTGGGTCTTCTGTGATGGTATTTTAGATGGATTTAATATTTGAATCTGTACAATTGAGTAAAGCAGATTACTTTCCCTAATGTAGTGGGCCTTATCCAATCAATTGAAGTCCTGAATAGAATAAGGATGACTCTCTCATTGATAATAGGGAATTCCTACTGCCTGCCTGACTGCCTTTAAACTGGAACATTGGTCTCTTCCTCAGACTCAGAGTGAAGCATCAACTCTTCCTGAGATTCAAGTCTGCCAGCCTTTGGACCAGAAATATACAATCAGCCCTCCTGGGTCTCCAGCTTGCCTGCTAACCCTGCAGATCCTGGGACTTGTCAGTGTCTACACTCATGTGAGCCAATTTCTTATAATAAATCTCTTTCTATATATATACATCTTATTGCTTCTGTTTCTCTGGAAAATATTGACTAATTCAGAAGGTGAAAGACATATCTATTGGTTCTACAGCTTTTTATTTTTTTACTTTTTGGCAAACACAATGTGGTAGGCAGAATTCTAAAAAATAGCCCCCAAGGTTCCATACCTTAATCGTGGGAACCCATGAATATGAAAAGATATGATTTCTTTAGTCATGTTGTATTATATAGAGAGATTGGGTGGGCCTAATCTCATCATGTAAACCCATGTAAAAGCAGAGAGTTTTCTCTGGCTGGAGGCAGTAACAGAAGCCAGAAGAGTTAGTGTGAGGGAGATTCCACAGAAGGGTCTTGCCCCAGCTGTGATGCTATGGGAGGGTCTGTAAGAAGGCCTGTGGAAGGAACTGTGAATGGCCTTCTTACATTTTAAAGTGACCCCTGTTCCACAGTCAGAAAATAAAGACCTCAGTCCTGTAACTGCAAGGAACTGAATTCTGCCAAACCCAAAAGAGCTTAGAAGTAGATTTCTCCCTGGAGCCTCCAGATAAGAACCCAACCTACTGACACCTTGACTCCTACATAGAGATACCCTAAGCAGAGAACCCAGGTGAGTCTGCTTGGACTTTGGACCTACAGAATTAGGATAATAAATGAGTGTTGTTTTAAGAATTTGTAGTAATCTGTTACACGGCAATTAAAAACTAATGCACTTAGTCATGGAGATGTGTTTTCCTGTGGTAGCATTAACAGAGATTTAGGGGCTAGTCACTGGTATCAGGGGACAGGGTATAGGACATTTGCTTTGGCTGGTGCAGGCCTAGCAGGTGTAGTGGCTCTGGAGCCAACAGTTCCACTGGTGGCCTCCTTGTTTCTAGCTTTCTCATTGCAGAAGAGGCTGGGGTTATTCTGGCAAGACAATTCTGCAGTGTCATCCTTGGATTCGGAAAATGCAGTCTATACCCCACTAAACCAACCCTTCTCATGGTGTTTTGAACACCCAATTCCTCATATTAAATCACTGCTTAGATAGAAGATAATTTCTGTTATATTCTACTGAACCTTGACTATTTTATTCCACATATTTCCTACTTGTTAAGTACAGTGATATCTGTCAGCTTATTTAAAACTCTGAAACAAAACAAAACACAAAACTCTCCTTACCTCTTGAAAATACCTCTTGTTTTGTTTTTGATGACATTTCACTCTCCTGGTTTCTCTTATATATTCCCTCTACTAATTTTTGTTCTGTTTTTCTGCCTCATTTTCATTCATCAAACATGTATTGAGCATGTACTAGGTTGTAGACACTGTATGCAAAGAGCAGAGGCCTTATCTAGAACTAATCATGGACCTTGTCCTCTAGGGATTTGCCACTATGTAAACAAATTAACTATAGTGAGTTTATAACATCTGTAATAGAGGTGGATAAATGTACTCTGGAAGTCCAAAGAAGAAAACACATGATTCTCTGGGGCAGCCAGGGAGGATTTACAAAAATGAGACTCACTTGAAGTGAATCTTTTAGAGTAGACAGATTTCAAATAGACAGAGTAAGGAAGGGCATTCCAGGCAGAAGAAACAAGGCAAAGGCATGGAAGTTTGAAAAGATGACACATTAAAAAAGTAGCAAAAAGTTTCCTGTGGCTGGATTTCTTGGGGGAATGGGCAATTGGTAGAGAGTCAGGACTGGTATAGAAGGTGACATATGAATTGGATCCTAGAAACAGTTTATAGGAGATAGTTATTGTACTAGAATTCTGAACCTTTGACGACTACCCATTATATTCAAATAAATCTGAAGCCACTTCCTGGCTTGGTTAAAAGGTTGCTCATCATCTGACTAACTCTCTAGGGTTACTCTTATCCTATTTTCCTCTTTTCTATAATTCATTCACTCATTTACTCATTCATTTATTTAGTCAGAGAGGATATGGGTGGGGATGCATATCATGAAGGATGTAAAGGTCATTATAAGGACTTTGGCTTTTATTTTAGATGAGATGGAAAGTCAGTTGAGTGGTCAGATCAAATTTACATTTTATTTATTTATTTATTTGAGAGAGAGAGAGTGCAAGCAGGGGCAGGGGAAGAGGGAGAAAGAGAGAGAGAGAAACAGAGAGAGAATCTCAAACAGGCTCCACGCCTAGCACAGAGCCAATACAGGGCTTGATGCCATGACCCTAAGATCATGACCTGAGCCCAAATCAAGAGTCAGATAGATGGTTAACCAACTGAGCCACCCAGGTGGCCCTAATTTACATTTTAAACAAATCACTCTGGCTACTGGGGAGTAGGATGGAGTGGGAGGCAAGTGTACAAGCAAAACAAATAAGGAGGTTATTATAGTAATCCAGAAGTAACTGTAGCTTGAATCAGGGTGGAAGAAGTGGACAAAGAAGGATTATGATCATGTATATATTATAAAGGTGGATATAATAGAATTGCTTGTGGATTGAATGTAGGGTATGAGAAAAACAAGATATCAAAGATGACACCAAGGTTTTTTGGCCTGGACCACAGGATGGAGGTAGTTTTAATTTGTGTGTTAGAGATCATGGATTTTAGAGGAAATATAAGGAGTTGCTTTTTTAACATGGTGACTTTGAGATGCTTATCAGACATCCAAGCTGCATTTTGAGCATGCAGTTAGATATAGGCATCTGGAGTTAGAACTGAGAAGTGCAGGCAGGACTCATGGCTGGATTACTTAGTATTGAAGCCAGGAGATTGCATGAAATCACCTTGGAAGAGAGAGAAGATGTGCAAGGACTGAGCTCTGGGGTTAGAGTTAGAGAACTCTTAAAGTTCTGAAAGATGTGAAGAAACCAACAAAGGAAACTAGAGGGAGTGGCCACTGAAGGAGGAGAGACAGGAGGAGGACCTCAAGTCCAGGAAGCCTAGTGAAGAACGTGTTTTGAGGAGGGAGGGATCAAATGGGTCAAGTGCTGATGGCAGTCAAATAGGAAGAAGTCAAATAAATGATCACCAGGGGCACCTGGGTGATTCAGTCGGTTAAGTTTCTGACTCTTGGTTTCAGCTCAGGTCATGATCTCATGGTTTGTGGGTTCAAGTCCTGTGTCAGGCTCCATGCTGATAGTGTGGAGCATGCTTGGGATTCTCTCTCTTTCCCTCTCTCTCTGCCCCTCCCCTGCTCACTCTCTCTCTTTCTTTAAAAATAAATAAATAAACTTTAAAAAATTATAAAAAGTAATCATTGGATTTTGTGAAGTGGAGTTCATTGACATGTGACAAGAGCCATTTCAGTAGCACTGGGGGAAAAGCCTAATTGGAGTGGGTTCAACAGAGAATTGGAGAAGGACTGTAGAGAGTGGATAAGGCAATTCTTTCAAGGAGTTTTGTAACAAAGTGAGGGAGAAAAATGAGGCAGTAGTGGGAAAGGAAGGAAGCAGGGTCAAGAGAGGACTTTCTTTTTTCTTTTTAAAATTCAAGAAATAAGTGTTTTGTATATTCCATATTGCTGATGGAAATGATGATGTGGGAGAGTGGGGGAGAATTGCTTATAACAATGTTCTTGAGAGAGCAAGAGTGCCTTGAGTCTAGTGTCCAAAACATAATTGACTCAGAGAGGGATGAACAGATCCTTCATATTAATGTTGGTGAAAGCAGAGCACACGGGAATAGATGTAGATGGAATGATAGATGTGATAGGTGATTTTGCAAATTCTCTTCTCACTGATCTGATTTTCTCAGTGCAGTAATAGACAAAGTTATAAGACCAGAGTGAAGAAAGGATTGGGAACAGGTGGAAATTTGCAGAGAAAGAAGTTGTAAAGTAGTAGTCTAGGGGTGTGAGTAGCCTTGTGACCTCAATTGAGGTCAGTGATCCTCAAGTAACTTTTGTGTGTTTTTCTCCAATTACATTGGGTGTTAATATGAATAGGAAGTTAGATTGAAATTCTTGCAGTTCCCCACTCCTTTACCTTTGCCCAGGTAAGGTTGTGTCCGTCTGTGATGCCCTCTCTACCCTATTTACTCATCTTTCAACTTTTGACTCAACCATTACTTACTTAAGCCTACCAGGCAGAGTTAATTGCTCCCTTTCTTGGAACTATTGTGGTACCATATGCAACCCTCTATTGTAATCATTGCCATATTATAATAATTTGCTCCCCTGTCTCCCTAGTTAATTTGGCTACTCCTTGAGGGTGTCAATTTGGTCATTGCAATTCTTAGTATACAGTTTGGCTTATGGTTAGCCTTTGTTAATTGCCTATCGAATTGAATTGAATTGAATTGAATTGAATTGAATCGAATTCCATGGAGAGAATGAGCGAAGGAGTTGGCGGGTAAGATAGGCAGGGTCTAGAGAAAGAACGAGTGGTGACATTTAGAACCAGACTCAGCTGCTCTATAAGGAGGGGATCTCCTGCCATGAGGGTGGGAAAGGTAACTGCTAACTCACCTGCAGTGGAGTGAATGGGGCCTAAACCCCAAATGGACTTATGTAAATTGTGTCAATAATTTTCACTTCTATAGAGTTTTCTTTGAGGATCAAAAGAGTTCATACATGCAGAAGGATTTTGTAAAAATGCACTACATAACATAAAATACTATTTCTTACAACACTCTGTACCAAAGTAATAGAAATGTGTTGAATTTATATATTTTGCTAGAGGATAGGCTGTATAACAAAGGAAGAGAAGGATGAGTTAAAAATAAAAAAGAATGATTATAGCTATAATCTTTTTGTTGGCCTTTCTACTCTTAAAAGTCTCTTTGGAAGATATCATCACAGTCTCTTTCAGTTACAGCATGTTCCACTGACTCTCATTGTCTCTGAGCCAAGAGCCCTAATGTGACCTACTTTGCTAAGCCAGGTGGTGTCGTAGACAGACAAAACTGCCAGCTCATTCTGCAGGAAGCAGAGGGTAAGGAGCTTGCTGATCTGACTGGCTGGTGTCACAATGCACAAGTTTGGGAATTGCCCGTACTCAGAAAAGGCCAACCTTCCACAACATTCTAAAACTCAAGAGAACTTTCTAACACAGTGGCAATGTTAATAGTTCCAAAGCAATAAAATGTCTGATTCTTGATGCTGACTAGAAGTAGTGTTATTTTAACACAGTTCTGACTCTTATTGTTTTCACTTCACTTTCCTTTACGTTTCAAGTTTCTTAAGGGCAGGGACCATGTTCTATACTTCATAGCCTTTGCCCACACATGCCTACCATGGTATTTTATGGGTAGTCAATTATCATCTGTTATTAATTGGGTTTTTCAGTAGATGTCAGGCAGCTTTCATGGTGACTATGTATTGGCAGAGCATAAAGAGGATGTCAAGAATGGAGTTTTTTCTACTATGAAGACCACATGTTGCTTACCTTAAAATCCTGGGAACATAGGATGTCCTGCACAAATGACTGTGAGTTTAGAACACTCATATTATACCCCTTCTTCCCAACAGTTTAAAATACCTTTATGACAGTTTATCTTCCTTTCACTCCCTAACTTAAAATAATATACAGCATTGGCTTTGGTCTACCTGCTTACATGTGAAAAGAAGCAGCCTTAGAAAACACATAGCTGTTGCATTTTGAAGTATCCCTAGAAGGCTGCCTTACTTGCTGCCTTTGTCAGGTGGGTTGTGTAACTCTGTTATTTCTGGGAGGATCTTCTAAGATGTAAGTATATTTCTTGGGCAGAGTGGCATGTTGGTTCATTATCATCTGGAGTGAAACTCAGCTTATGTCCACTAGAGTTGGTCCTATTGGTCACACGAAGGAATGAAAAATAGGCCAGATTAGTTTTGATGATCATAACATTCTGGGACATATAGTGATGCCCATGAAAAAATGAAATAAGAGCACCAGACTGGAGACTCAAATTAAGAGATGTCTCAGAAAGCAGAATCAAGATGCCAGAATGGAGAACAAAGATAAAGGCTGTCTAGGTTCTAGAGGTTGGAGAGTTTGCTCCAGCAGAGAGAAAATTCCTTCAGAGTTAAGGGAGAGGCTGGCCGGTGATGTACAGGCCCCTTGTTACCACCTCCAGTCCATGATCTTTCTACTCCCCTGAAATTCCTGCCTCCATCCTCCTTAGCCCATCTATTCAATCCCAGAGCATCACCCTTTTTTCATGGAACTCTCTGGAATTCCTTCCTACTCTTCTTTCTTCTCACCTTGCTCCTGCCTCTGTTGTGGACAATTTCAGAATCCTAGTATAATTGGTCCAGCAATGTAGCTTCAGTGTTCTTTAAATTTTCAGACTCCCACAACCTTAACTGCCAGTTTCCTTTGGTAGCTAACTTCTGTGGTGGTGCTCTGGGCTCTATGATCACCCAGATGTCTCCTGCTGGAATCTCAAACTTAACATGTCTCCTGCTGGATCTCTCAAAAGAGCCTCCCTTAACCAGGTGTTCCACTCCTTGACTTCACAACTTCTCTTCTTCGGCCTTGAGGTCCCTACTCCCTCCCTTTCGTTTCCTTGTATATTGTCCCTCGTGGCTCTATTTCCTTTCCTAATCCAGTGTATACCCCACAGTGTGTCACTTTGTGTTGGAGCCTCCTTGTCCTCTGCTGCATCTGCCTTGGTGGCCTTGAATCTTGGATGAGTCCCCTACTCTGTCAGCCCTTCCTCTGTTTCACTCAACCTAGTGAGCTGCTACAGGGAATCACAGTCACTAGGGTTACTCACTGTAAATTTATGGTTGCCAATGTCAGCTGACCCTTAGGGCTCCTTGCCAATCTTAAAGGGGTCTGGTCATTTCCCATTTCCACTCCTCACAGCAGCTATTCCAAACCTCCATAATTTCCCTCAACCTATCTTTTTCACCTTTTCTTGGGAAATGATTCATATTTCACAGATAGAACTTAGATTGTAGACATCTTCAAACTCTCACTCAGACCCCATAATTACAACCTTCAACACCCTCCAATACCTCAACCCCAGTCTGAGAGACAAAAACGTTCCTATTCCCACTCTAGATTTATTCATTCATTCATTCATTCATTCATTCAACAATCACTGAGAGCCAACTGCATCCTAACAAGCACTGTGCTATATGCTGGGGATATTAGAGATGAAAATGTAGGTGCTACCCACAAGGAG
Source organism: Panthera onca (assembly GCF_046562875.1). NCBI lineage: Eukaryota > Metazoa > Chordata > Mammalia > Carnivora > Felidae > Panthera > Panthera onca. The sequence goes on from NC_138340.1 coordinate 78,101,583, forward strand.
CTTAAAATCATATAGGGGAGACAGATATTATGGTGTAATGAGCAAAATATGCATGGAGGATTATAAGAGTGTGAGGGGAAAAGCCACCTAATTCAGCCTTCAGGGGAAGGAGATGAAGTGTCATGAGGGACTTTTCAGATGGGGTGGTGTCTTGAGCTAATCCTTAAAGGGTAAGTGGGTGTTAATTAGGCAAGGTTGGAGTGGGAAGGAGACAAAGGGTCATGGATTAGAGGGCAGGGAAGGTGACACTGTATATAGGGAGAGGGTATAAATAAAAATAGGAAGTTGAGTCATTCTGATTCTTGACTGTGTCCTAGACTTTGTTAAGTGGTCATCGCACAAATAACCTCAAACTAACACGTTTTCCCCAAATTGCCTTCTCCATTTTTTATTCTTTATCCTAGTATAATTCCTTTCATTCCCTCACTAACATGATTCAACTAGTACCTCACTTCTGTTGATTCTGTGGCTGTTGATTCAGCATTTCCTGTATGCCTCACCCTTCTCTATCTTTGCTTAGCATCAATGCAGTAGTCTCATGACAGATCTCACATCTGTACTCCCCTTAGAGTGATCTTTCTAACATGCACAATTTATTACATCACTGCCTTCCAAGATGTGGTTCCCCCACACTCCAGCATGATAGAAAAGGCCTTTCCCATCCAGCCCCTGCCCCCACCTTTGCATCCTTATTGGTCCGGGGCCAATTGCTCATGCTGCTAGGCTCTCACATGATCAACTATCAGCGATTTCCTTAATATGCCCTATTGTTTTATACCTTGATGTCTTCCCCCTCCCCACGGGTACAAGAACGTTTTGAGGCAGCATCTTAATCTGAACATATTTCATAATGCAGTCTAAAACAACAATCAGACATTTAACCTAATCTTTTTTTTCTTTCCTGAATAACGATTGTAATAGACGCTTTTTTTTTAATTTTTCATTTTCTATTATTGAAGTATAGTTGACATCCAGTGTTATATTAGTTTCAGGTGTATAACGAAGTGATTTGATAATTCTATACATTATTTAGTGCTCACCATTATGAGTGTAATCGCCATTTGTCACATCATGTTATTATAATATCAACTATATTTCCTATGCTGTTCTTTTCATCTCTGTGAGTTATTTTATGACAGGAAGTTTGTACCTCTTAGTCCCCTTCCCCTATTCTGTACCCACACGACCATTGTGTTTGTGCTTTCAGCACCGTATTCAGTGAAACGCATGAGACAGTTAACACTTTAATATAACATAGGCTTTGTGTTAGATGATGTTTCTTAACTGTCAGCTAATGCAAGTATTCTGAGCACGTTTAAGATGGGCTAGGCTAAGGTATGATGTTCAGTAGGTTAGGTGTATCAAATGCATTTTCAACTTAGAATATTTTCAACTTACAATGGTTTTATCTAGAGGGGACTCTATCCTAAATTGAGGAAGATCTGTAATGTTTTTGTACAAATGTTGGAAAATTTCTTAGAACTGCAATTGTGGTATCAGTAGGACAGAAAGAACCTCCTCCACATCCATTCCTTCACCCCCTTCCTTTCATGGTTATTACCAGTGCTTAGCTGTGCCTATGGCTACTCAGAATTAGGACTACATTTCTCAGCTTCTCTTGCAGCCAAAGCAATGTGAGAGGAAATGTCATTTGGCAGCTTCTGAGAAACTTAGACAGCTGATGCATGCCTTTTGTCCTTTATTCTTTGATGTGCTTTGCATACTGCATTGGACCCTGAACTATAGGGACACACCCTTTGGATGGCAAGTGAATTGAGATTGTTTCAGCAAGAGCTGGAAGGAACTAGATTTCTGAGCACTTCATAGATATAGCTGTCCTATCAGTCTTGAACTGCATACCTCAGATTTCATTTACTCGGGAGAGAAATCCACTTTTACCTTGTTGAAATCATAGTTATTTTCTTTTCTGTGTTGTCCAGCCAAACCTAACCCTAATGAATGCATACAGATAAAAGGTATAAATATTTTGAATTTTTACAGATATTGTCCAGCTTGGCAAGCTGAGTTTGAACTTCAGCTACTCTGTTCATAACACATTTCTTAATCTTCTTCTGCCTCTGATTTCTCATACGAATCATAATAGAAAGTACTTCATTTGGTTGTTATGAGGAATAACTAAATTAAAATATCTAAAATAGACCAGTGTCTGCCTAACATAGCAAATACTCAATAAATATGTTATTATTATTACCATTATCATGTTTAATTGTCCTCCAAAGAAGATGTACCAGTTAGCCAATTACATTTCTGAAATGTCTTTTTCCTCTTCCCTTATTGATACTGTGCATTACCAAAGATTTTTGTCCAACAGATGAATAGTAGTATTTCATTTTTATTTTAAATTGCTTCCTAAAATTAAGATTGTACATCTTTACATTTTTTAAAAAAGCCATTTATACTTGTTTTCTGGTGAACTTCCTTTTTGTGTCCTCTGTTCATTCTATTGGATTTTTGTTTTGTTTTACAGTGTATCTTTAAAAAAAAAAAGCAATACAAGGATTATGGAAATTAGCCTTTTGTATTCTGTAGGTGGTGCAAATATTTTCCCTAATTTTCATTTGTTTTTTTGACTTTACTTTTTCTATGCAAAATGTAAAAAATTTCAATATAGTAAAAATGGTCCTTCTCTAGTATAACATCTGAGCTTAATGTCCATCCCTAATTTAGAAAGATTTTTCTCACTCTGGATTATAAAAACAATTCTCCCATGTTTTCTCCTAGGACTTTATAGATTGACTTACATGAAAGTATTTTCTCCATCTGGAATATAACTTGGGTAGACAGTGAGGTAAGATTTGCAGTGATTCTGCAGATGACTGTGTTGGAGCATTGACAAAAATGAACCCTCTGACATATAAAATCCTACCTATGTAAGTTGTAGTTTACTTTGATCCACATAATAGATACATCTTAAACAAAGCATGCCAGAAGCCATCCCACTTGCAGATATTGGGTAAGCTTTCCTCCTGGGTTTTTTCTTCCTCTTAGAGGGAAACACATAGGTCGTTTACAATGGCATTTTGTATTTCCAGGGTAAGGTCCTGCCAGGTCCAGCATAACTAATTTACCAGGTTGCAAGACTGCCTCTCACACATCACTTCCTGGTGGTGGGCACAGTACCTTTCTCTGCCACCAGGACCATCCTGCCACCTGTTCACAGGTTAGGTAATAATGCCAAGACGCTTTTATGCCGGTGCTAACAATGACCCATCTGTGGACATATGCAGTCAGATACTGCCTACCTTTTAAGGCCAAGGAGGGATTGAGCCCAGGACCTGCCACTGGGCTCCATCGTTGTTTCTTTTTTCTCTGGGGTTTGTCGGTTGTTATCATCACGGTTGAGAACACAAGCTCTAGAGTAAAACTGTCTGATTATGTACTTCTGTCTTGAGCTATGGGGAAAAAAACAAGTTTTCTTACCTATTTTGTGCTTTGCTTTCTATTCTGTCAAATGGACATTATCACATAGTGTGGAAATGAAATAAATAAATATGTAAAGTGCTTAAAAATTCCTTAGCAACAAATGCTCAGTAAATATTAAGGCCTTTCCCAATCCAGAATATAAAAATAACTTTCCTGTTTTCTCCTAGGATTTTACAGATTCGTTTTTATAAGAAAATGTATAACATCTGTAACAAATATTATAACATATAATATGACATAATAAAAATTAAAACATTTATAAGAAAAGTATTAAAACTTTATGAATAGAATTATTATTACTATTATTTGAACAACGCATTTGCTTTGAAATGTCACCTTTGTTATATACTAAATTTGCATATGTTTTTGAGTCTAGTTCTGGATTCTCTATGGTGATTCATTCATTGAGCTTAACCACATTTGCTTTATAACATGATTTATTATCTAGTAGAACTTGCCTAATTCATATGCTTCCCTTTCAGAAAATTTTTTCTGGCTGAGCTTGAATTTTGATATTTATACAAAAATCTTAGAACCAGCTGCTCTGATTTAAAAAATCAATATTTTATTGGGCCTGCAACAAATTAACATATTAATTTAGAGATAATTGACATTCTTACAATATTAACTTTTCCTATTCCAACACAAGGAATAGCTCTATATTTATATTTAAGCTCTTTTTTAAAAAAAAATCTCAGAAGAGTTTTAAAGTTTTCTGAAAGTCTTCTTTATATATTTCTTGCTTGTTTTTTATTAAGTTGCTTCCTTCCTTCCTTTCTCCATCCCTCTTCCTGCTCCTTTTTCTTCTGTTATGGCAAATGGCACCAATTCTTTTATTGTATTTCTAATTATTTCTTGTTTGTATGGGAGAACTCTCAGTTGTCACTTTGTGAGCCTGGATCATGTAATTGGATCAGGAAGACTCATGAAAATCTGATCTCCCTTCCTTCATTGCAGTTACGTATAATTGCCATTTGTTGGAAGGAGATAAACTGAGTCGAGAGACTGTCTTAGAAGAGAGACCCCTGAGGTGACAGCAGTCTGAGAGAGCAATTGGAGAAGAAACAAATGTGACCCAAAAAGGAGCTCACCGAACAAAGTGATTGAAGTAACACCCAAAAAGCAGATTGATTAGGAATAGCACCAATAAGTAATTGTCAGATATGATCAAAGCTGTACACAGGCAAATTTAAAGTGTTAAATGTTTTCCTTAAATACAAGGACTTTTTCTTAAAAAAAAATAACCGAGACAAAAATCAGTAAAATAAAACTTGTTTGTGTGTGCGTAGACAGAAAATTCAAGCGCACACAATTAGAAAAGTAAAACATGGTAACAGTATAGAGCTTTTTGTTATTTAAAAAAATCATATGTACCTATGCCAATAGAAAATGAATGTTTGGGAGAAAATGTAAATGACTACAACTGGTTTAAGAAAAAGTAGCAAGAGAATGAAAGCTACTCAAGTCATTTTTTAAAACTAGCATAACCCCATAACCCTGACACCGGAGCCAATGGGTAAGACTTGGGGACTAGCCACCCTGGCTGGGATCTTTTTAACTAACACTTAACTTAGTTCTTACTCATTGTAGGTGTGGTTCTGAGCATTTCACAAGTAATCCACGTAATTCTCCGAAGGACCCTATGAGGGAGGGATTACCATTATCCTCCTTTTACAGATCAGCAAATTGAAGAAGTTCAGAGGTTAAGGAACTTGTCTGCTCCTAAGGTCACACAGGTGGCATGTGATGACACTGAGGGGTGGCATGAAATAGTGTCCTCTAGTTCCAGCTTACCCAAGTTCACATCCCATCTTACCATATACTAGTTGTATGACCATAGGCACAATTTTTAATGCTTTTGTGCTTCAGTTCTCATATATGTTAGACTAAGAAATGAATATAATAATCATATAAAGAGTTTAGAACAATATCTGGAATGTAGCAAACATCTCTTAAACATAATGCTATTATTATTGCTATTATTACTAAAACGGGACACAGAATACATTAAAAAAACATAATTCACATATACACACAAAATTTAATTTCCTGGTACCTAAAATATCAGAAAATCCAGTAATTTAATTAAGTACTCTAAAGTCTGGTTTTTCTTTTTTCATAAATTTAATTTAACTTATTTTTAAGTATTTTATTATTTTTTTAAAATGTTTTATGTATTTTTGAGAGAGCGCAAGCAGGGGAGGGGCAGAGAGGGAGGAATAGAGGATCTGAAGCAGGCTCCATGCTGACAGAAGCGAGCCCCATGTGGGGCTTGAACCCACAAACTGCAAAATCATGACCTGAGCCAAAGTTGGATGCTTAGCCGACTGAGCCACCCAGATGCCCCGATTTATTTTTTTAATTAAATTTTTTTTACGTAAAGTGTTATATTAGTTTCAGGTGTACAATATATTGATTCAACAATTCCATACAACAGCCACCGCTCATGGTGACAAGTGCACTCCTTAATCCCCATCACCTGTTTCACTCACCTTCCCTACCCCTCTCCCTACCATCAGTTTATTCTCTAATTAAGAGTTTTTTCTTGACTTGTCTTTCTTTTTTTTCACATTTGCTTCTTAAATTCCACATATGAGTGAATTCATATGGTATTTGTCTTTCTCTAACTGACTTATTTTGCTTAGCGTTATATATACACACACACAATATCTTCTTTATCCATTCATCAATTGATGGACACTTAGGCTGCTTCCATATCTTGGTATTGTAGATAATGCTGGTATAAACATCAGGGTGCATGTATCCCTTTGAATTATTATTTTTGTATTCTTTGGGTAAATACCCAGTAGTGTGATGGCTGGATCTTAAGGTATTGTATTTTTCACTTTTTGAGGAACCTCAGATGTTTTCCACAGTGGCTGTACCAGTTTGCATTCCTACCCACAGTGCAAGAGTGTTCCTTTTTTGCCATATCCTTGCCAACACCTGTTGTTTCTTGTGTTGTTGATTTTAGCCATTCTGACAGGTGTGAGGTGATATCTCATTGTACTCTTACCTTGCATTTTCTTGATGGTAAGTGATGATAAACATCTTTTCATGTGTCTTTTGGCCATCTGGATGTCTTCTTGAAGTGTCTGTTCATGTCTTATGCCCATTACATTTTTTTTTTAAATGTTTGTTTATTTTTGAGAGACAGAGTGCAAGCAGGGGAGGGGCAGAGAGATGGGGAGACACAGAATCCGAAGCAGGCTCCAGGTGCTGAGCTGTCAACACAGAGCCCAACGTGGGGCTCAAACTCATGAACAATGATATTATGACCTGTGCCAAAGTTAGATGTGTAATGGAGTGAACCACCCAGGTGCCTCTCTTCTGCCCATTTTTTAATTGAATTATTCTGTTTTGGGGTGTTGAGTTTTCTAAGTTCTTTATGTATTGGATACTAATCCTTTACTGGATATGTCATTTGCAGGTATCTTCTCCCATTCTGTAGATTGCTTTTTATTTTTGTTGATTATTTCCTTAGCTGAGCAGAGCTTTTTATTTTGATGCAGCCCCAGTAGTTTATTTTTGCTTTTGTTTCCCTTGTCTCAGGAGACATACCTAGAAAAAGTTGCTTTGGCCAATGTCAAAAAAGTTACTGCCTGTGTTCTTTTCTAGGATTTTTATGGTTTCAAGTTTCATATTTAGATCTCTAATCGATTTTGAATTTATTTTTGTGTATTGTGTAAGAAAGTGGTCCAGTTTCATTCTTTTGCATATTTCTGTCCAGTTTTACCAACACCATTTGTTGAAGAGAATGCCTTTTTCCCATTGGATATTCTTTCCTGCTGTGTCAAATATTAATTGGCCAGATAGTTGTGGGTTCATTTCCGGGTTTTCTATTCTGTTCCATTGATCTATGTGCCTACTGTGTGCCAGTACCATGCAGTTTTGATAACTATAGCTTTGTAGTATAACTTGACATCTAGAATTTGTGATGCCTCCAGTTTTTTTTTTTTTTTCAAGATTGCTTTGGTTCTTCAGGGTCTTTTGTGGTTCCATACAAATTTTAGGGTTGTTTGTTCTAGTTCTGTGAAAAATGCTGTTGGTATTTTGATTGGGGTTACATTAAATATATAGATTGCTTTGGGTAGTATAGACATTTTAACATTATTTGTTCTTTCAATCCATGAGCATGGGATGTTTTTCCATTTCTTTGTGTTGTCTTCAGTTTCTTTCATCCATGTTTTAGAGTTTTCAGAGTATAGGTCTTTCACCTCTTTGATTAAGTTTATCCCTAGATATCTTATTATTTTGGTGCAATTATAAATGGGATTGTTTTCTTAATTTATCTTTCTGCTGCTTCATTATTAGTGTATAGAAATGCCGTAGATTTCTGTTCATTGATTGTATCCTGTGTTCTTTAGTTCTAACAGTTTCTTCATGGACTCTTTTGGGTTTTCTATATAGAGTATCATGTCATCTACAAATAGTGAAAATTTTACTTCTTCTTTGTTGATCTGGATGCCTTTTATTTCTTTATGTTATCTAAATGCTGTGGCTAGGACTTCCTGTACTATGGTGAATAAAAGTGGTGAGAGTGGACATCCTTGTCTTGTTCCTGACCTTAGGGGAAAACCTCTCAGTTTTTCCCCATTAAGGATGACTTTAGTTGTGGGTTTTTCATAGATGCCCTTTATTATGTTGCAGTATTTTTCCTCTAAACCTAATTTGTTGAGGGTTTTTATCATGAATCAATGTTGTACTTTGTTCAATGTTTTTTTTTTGCATCTATGGAAATGATCATGTGGTCCTTATCCTTTCACTTATTGATATGCTGTATCATGTTAATTGATCTGAATAATGAAGTACACTTGCAACCCAGGAATAAATCCCACTTGATCATTGTGAATACTTTTTTTAATGTATTGTTGGATTCAGTATGCTAGTATTTTGTTGAGTATTTTTGCATTGATGTTCATTAGGGATATTGGCCTGTAGTTCTCTTTTTTTAGTGGAGTCTTTTTCTGGTTTTGATATCAGGGTAATGCTGGCCTCACAGAAAGAATTTGGAGGTTCTACTGTTGGACTGTTCTACTTTTTGGAATAGTTTGAGAATAATAGGTATTGACTATTCCTTAAATGTTTGGTAGAATTAATCTGGTCCTGGACTTTTGTTTGTTGGGAGTTTTGGGATTAATAATTCAATTTTTTTCCTGGATATCAGTCTGTTCAAATTTTCTATTTCTTTGTGTTTCAGTTTTGGTAGTTTATATTTCTAGGAATTTATTAATTTCTTCTAAGTTGTTCAATTTGTTGGCATATAGTTTTTTCAGAATATTCTCTTAAAATTGTTTGCATTTCTGTGGTGTTGATTGTTATTTCTCCTCTCTCATTTGTTCGTTTTATTTTGTGATTTTATTTGAGTCATTTATCTTTTTTTCCTGATGAGTCTGACTAGAGATTTATCAATTTTATTGACTTTTTCAAAGAGCCAGCTCCTGGTTTCATTGATCTGTTCTATTGCTTTTTAGTTTCAATATCATTTATTTCTGCTCTAATTTTTATTATTTCATTTCTTCTCCTGGCTTTAGGCTTCACTTATTGTTCTTTTTCTAGCTCTTTAGGTGTATGGTTAGGTTGTTTGAGACTTTTCTTGCTCCTGGAGGTAGACCTGTATTGCATAAACTTCCTTCTTAGAACCATTTTTGTTGTATCCCAAAGGTTTGGACCATTGTGTTTTCATTTTCATTTTTTCCATGTACTTTTTCATTTCTTCTTTTATTTCCTAGTTAACTCATTCATTGTTTAGTAGCATGTTATTTAACTGCCATGTATTTGTGGTCTTTCCATATTTTTTCTTGTGTATGACTTTGATCTTTTTGAGTTTGTTAGGGCTGATTTTGTGTGCTAATATGTGATCTATTCTGGAGAATGTTCCATGTGCACTTTAAAAGAATGTGTGTTCTGCTGTTTTAGGATAGAATGTTCTGAATATATCTGTTAAATCCATCTGGTCCAGTGTTTCATTCAAAGCCATTGTTTTCTTGTTGATTTTCTGTTTAAATGATTTGTCCATTGATGTAAGTGGAATGTTAAAGTCCCCTACTATTATTGTATTATTATTGATTAGTTCCTTTATGTTTGTTGTTCACTGTTTTATGTATTTGGGTGCTTCATGTTTGGTACATAAATATTTACAATTATTGTGTATTCTTGTTGGATTATTCCCTTTATTATTATATAGTGTTTTTCTTCGTCTCTTGTTATAGTCTTTGTTTTAAAGTATTTTGTCTGATGTAAGTAGAGCCTTTGGCTTTTCTTTCAATGTTCTAAGTAGTATTTGAAATATGAAAGGGTTGCTAATGTACAAATCATTCATGAAGAAAAGCTGCTGAAAATTTTAGCAATGTTGGTGCACCTGGGTGCCTCAGTCGGCTAAGTGGCCAACTCTTGATTTTGGCTCAGGTCATAATCTCAAGGTTCATGAGTTTGAGCCCCACATCGGACTCTGTACTGACAGTTCAGAGCCTGCTTCAGATTCTCTCTCTGTCCCTCCTCTGCATGCACACTCTCTCTCTCTCAAAATAAATAAACTTAAAAAAAAAAGATAAATTGAGACATTAAAATTAAAAAAAAATTGGCAATGTTGGCAATATTTTCAGATGGAATGAATTTGAGAACCTTTATAGATATTGACTTCAAAACTTGTCATCCCAATTTTATACAAATCAATATTTAAGGGGTTTTACATTATCTAATATCAAATCACATTTTTGAGGTAGTTTTTTAAAATCATGGTTTAAAGTACTATAACAATTTTGTGAATAAAGTTTCAAAATTAATGGGGGCGCCTGGGTGGCGCAGTCGGTTAAGCGTCCGACTTCAGCCAGGTCACGATCTCGCGGTTCGTGAGTTCGAGCCCCGCGTCAGGCTCTGGGCTGATGGCTCGGAGCCTGGAGCCTGTTTCCGATTCTGTGTCTCCCTCTCTCTCTGCCCCTCCCCCGTTCATGCTCTGTCTCTCTCTGTCCCAAAAATAAATAAAAAACGTTGAAAAAAAAAAATTTTAAAAAAAAGTTTCAAAATTAATGAAAAAACAAGAGACCTAACTTTTTGATCAAATCATTTCTGAAAGATTTTCATTTTGGAGAAAATAAATACAAATAATGATCATGTGTAAGATATACAAATTGACTTTATCTATTAAAAACAATTGTTTGGAAAACAATATGGAAACTTTTTAAAGAATGAAACAGACTTATTGTAAGACCCAGCAACTCTACTCCTAGAACTCTAAATAAATAAATAAATAAATCTAAATATAAATATAAATTATAAATTATCAATCTAAATTATAAATGCAAACTGAACTCTGAACAATAATGGAATTATCCACATGGCCAAGTTGAGTTTAACGTAGGAATATATCATTTTAATGCATCCAATAAGAGTGTGTGTGTATGTGTGTGTGTGTGTGTGTGTGTGTGTGTGTATATATATATATATATATAAAATGTAATTATCTCAATAGATCATTGCAACACTATTTCTAAAATAAACAAAGAGACAAACCCTAGACATTTTGGAACAGCAAATTCTTCCTAAACATGACAAGGATATTCTGTATTAAATAAGCAGCCAACATCATACTCCATGGTAAATTACCTGGATGAAGATCTCAATTCTCTGGACAAAAGAATTGCCTAGGGAGCTTTTAAAACCTTCTGATGTTTGAGACCTACCCCTGACCAATAAAATCAAAATCTCACGGGTTGGGACTCTTGCAACAAAGTAGTGAAAAACTGGTCTATAAGAAAGCAAAATTAAGAACTAAACCAGGATGCATATCATGACCATTTTTATATAACATTATTTTGGAGGTTCTGGTGCATACTCTAAAACATGAAACAAGAGATAAAAATATTGGCCAGGTGGAGATAAAATCATCATTTGTAAGCAATGTGATTATGTACTTGGAAAACCTCAGGAGAATAAACTGAAAATACAATTTTTTAGAATTTTCAAGAGAATTTATTTATATACAAAGAGAAAATAGAACTAATAAAAAACATGTGGAACCTCGATCAAGGGTATAATAAAATTTAGTTTGCAGAATAGGGCCTAGGTCTGTGGTTTTCACACTGTACTTTTTGAAGTCTCAGGGCAAAGTTGACCTGGTAAACACTGAAGAGGACAAAGGAGTAAAAGAGCTCAGGACCCCCCACTCCTGCTTTAATTGAGGCAGCTAATAACTAAGGTTTTGTTTGACAACATCTGTCCTTGATGAAATGTTCCTTAAGAACATTAATTCCTTTTGTCCATTCATTTGTTCAGTTACATGTTCTGTGTTTATTGAATTCCAACAATATACAAAAATTACCAACTTTTGTTGAGCACCTACAGGAGTCTTACTGTGTTAGATGTTTTATGTACTTTACCTCATTCAATCTTTGCAAAAATCATGTGAGGAAGGTATTATCCCCATTATTTACAGACAAGGAAAAACATTCAAGGTGAGGAACTTGCCCAACCTCTTACACATTGTAAGAGCTACAGCCATAATTTGAAAGTATTTTAGCTTGCTTTCAGACCTCCTTTTCTTTTTATAACATATCACACTACTTCTTAACATGTGGAAAACAATGATGGCATGGGAGATCATGATAATGATGGCATTGATGTTCATGACTCATTGGAGTTTTGATGAGGGTGTTAATGTTGGAGATGAGGTAAGGGACATGAAAGAGATGTTGATGATGCTGAGGGTAAGGAATATGGGATGCATATGATTCTGGTAGTAGAGGTGGAGTTTTTCTCTGTGATGACTCATCCTTCTGCCAGTTGAGATGGAATGGCAGAAGCCAGAATGCCTGGATGCCCTGGGTTAAATATCTTCTGTCAAGAAGAGAAGAGGGCTAGACTATTGGGTCTGGAGAATAGATAACATATTTAAGGTAAACAAGGGACTGGTTTTAAGGAACAGGAGATGTTGGGGGAGGATACTCTGGTTGAAACTCAGTCCCCAGCAAGGACTGCTTGGACAGAAAAGGAAGCATGCCTGGCAATATTTGCTTCATCTATGGTAGTTCTCAGAATAACTTTACTCTTTTTTTTTTTTTTAATTTTTTTTTTTAACGTTTATTTATTTTTGAGACAGAGAGAGACAGAGCATGAACCGGGCAGGGTCAGAGAGAGGGAGACACAGAATCTGAAACGGTCTCCAGCCTCTGAGCTGTCAGCACAGAGCCCCGACGCGGGGCTTGAACTCACGGACCGCGAGATCATGACCTGAGCTGAAGTCAGCCGCCTAACCGACTGAGCCACCCAGGCGCCCCAGAATAACTTTACTCTTAACATCTACTGCACATGTGCCAATAGACCCTGCCACTGTGCATAGTGGAAGGAATGGAAGCAGGTGTTATAAAAGACCTTTCTGATCACTGATTGCATTCGTCAGAAATCTTGAAATTAGGCAAGATATCCAGGGCCTCATTATTTTAAAATAAACTATCTACTCCAGGGGCGCCTGGGTGGCTCAGTCGGTTAAGTGGCAGACTTCAGCTCAGGTCATGATCTCGCGGTCCGTGAGTTGGAGCCCCACGACGGGCTCTGTGTTGATAGCTCGGAGCCTGGAGCCTGCTTCTGTTTCTGTGCCTCCCTCTCTCTCTCTGCCCCTCCCCCACTCGCGCTCTGTCTTTCTCTGCCTTTCAAAAATGAATAAATGTTAAAAAAATTTTAAATAAACTACTTCAATTCTAGATTCCTACAACTCTAGTTTGTAGTAACTCTACCAATGCATAGGACTCCCAGTCACCAGAGCAGCAAGTCCTCTCCATCTTTTTCACAATACGACATAGGAGATTTTTCATCAGAAAACATTTTCTGATGAAATAACAATATGGAATAGAAAACATGATTCCATAGACTCTATGAAATAAAATTATTATTTTTACTGAGAACTGTCACCATTTCAGACCTGCATGAAGTTGAAATAAATACTATGAACAACTCTAAGTAAGAACTAACAACTCAGAGTGAAAGGAATCAGAGGTGACCAGATGAGTTAGTTGTGTCCCAAGCAAAATGCCCTAATTTCAAAATTATTCATGTATTCAGAGCAACAGAATCAATGTTCATTCTATTTAAGAGGTAGTGGTTTTTTCTACTCAAGTAAAAACACAGTACATACACCCAAATTCTGGACTGAAAATAGAAGATTATTAGCATTATAATATATGTAAATGTCTGCTCTATTCATGTTAAAGTAATTAGTATCTCTCAGTCATATGCTAATTATTACATAAATAGATTATAAATAATCATTGGAGAAGATTTCATTTTTTAAGCCGAAACCCTACATATTTAAAGAGCCTATTGTTTTATTGTACAACAAATATGGAAAGAATAACACTGTATGTTAACTATGCTGGATTTAAAATAAAAAATGAACAAAAAGCATGAAAAGAATGACTTGCTTGTTCAACTGATTTAAAACTAAAAATTCAACAAGGTGCCTGGGTGGCTCAGTTGGTTAAGCACTCACTTTGGCTCAGGTCATGATCTTGTGCTTCATGAGTTCAAGCCCCACCTTGGGCTCTGTGCTGACAGCTCATAGCCTGGAGCCTGCTTCTGGTCCCTTGTCTCCCTCTCTCTCTGCTCCTCCCCCGCATGTGCATAGGCACGCGCACGCGCTCTCTCTCTCTTTCTCTCGAAAATAAACATTTAAAAAAAATTAAAACCGAAAATTCTGTGGTGTTCTAAAACTTGTATTTGTTAAGGTTTGGTAGGTACAAGATACCCTTAAGATCTAGACCAGTAATTCCCAATCTTACTGGAACTTATTGAAGATGTTTGTCTTGGTGGCAGGCTTGGGGAAGAAAAAGGGGTATAATTTTCTCAAACTGAGTGCATAAAAATCACCTGGAAAGCTCGTTAAACACAGACTTCTGGGTTCCATCCCTGGAGTTGTTGAGTCAGTGGGTCTGACCTGGGGCCCATGATTTGAATTTCTAACAAGTTCCAGGTGATACTGATGGAGCTGGTCCCAGCACCACATTTTTTAGTGTTTTCAAGGATGAGATGGTGGTGGGTCCCAAGGACTGGAGGAGCCACCGAATGTGATGGCTTTTCGGGCTCCCATTCCCCTGACTGTGAGTAGATGCAGCATGTTTGGAGGTATGTCCTGTGTCAGAGGCCTTGCCTTTGCTTTTGCTGGTTGCGGTTGCTCTAGGCAAGTTGGGCTTTGTCTATGCATATTTATTTATTTATTTAATGCGTTGTTTATGCTTATTTATTTGCTTGTTTGCTTGATCTGATCTGATTCAGGGGAGGCTCGTGTTTATGAATTCCAATAGCTTTTGGCCCTTAATCCAGAAAAAGGCCAAGATAGGCAAATTTCTTTGTAGCCTCCCTTTGCCAGCAGACAGCATTTTTTCGAATCCCCTCTTTCCACTGACCTGCGTCTTCAAGGGCTCTAGTGTTAGGTGGCACGGGTATGTTCTGTATTGTTAGTTTCTGCTTTTCATGACTTCTTTTATTCTACTTTCTTTGGACTTCATTTGTAGTTCTTTATGTAATTTCTCAATATGAGTGCTTAGATTGATTTTTTTTAACTTTCTTTTCTAACGTAGGCATTTAAGTTCCAACTTTCTACCTGGAGTGAGCTCAAGTCTTAGTCTTCCTTTCTCAAATGGCTGTTAAAACCCAAACTTATTGTTTGGGAAGACCAGCCAATGCCATAGGGCAGCCAGAAGCTATTAGGGCTTGCTGATAACCATGGCCTTAAGCCTCTTTGTTGTTTTCACTCCTGGGGAAATCTTTCTTTCTCTCTAGCTCAGATTATATTCACAAGTCAGCTTGTTATACTTCATAAATCATTTCTAGGTATTTTTCAATAAGTGGCTTCTCAAGATCTCTGTTCTGTCATATTGCTAGAAATAGAAGTCTAGAGTTAGCAGCACCTACAGATTGTGAGAATTAGATAATATCTATAAAGCCCTTAGCACCACTACTGTCAGATAACAAGTTCTTAGCAAATATTAGCTACTATTGTCATTATCGTTAGCATACCTAGATCTCAGTGGATTATTAGTGGCAGAGGTAAGAAATGGAATGCTACAGGCAGCAAATCCTGCCAGGAGAAATAGTGATGGAAACAGGAGAAAACATGGTAAATTTATATTTTAACAAGTTTGTGATAAAGGATTGAGGATATGCATTGTATGCTTCCTGAATAGACCCAGAAAACTGACCCAATCAAGAGAACGTTCTCATACAGAGGGAGAAGTCCTGGAATCAAGTGCAGAGCTATCTTAACCAGTTGCTAAATCTAGGGGCGCCAGTTGTAGACCAAGATGTCACAGTGGCTGTGACCAGGCTGAAGACACTCTCCTCCAAGGTATGCATTTTGGCAAAGTTAGAAAGGAAGCGAGGATGTGGAAAAAAGCTAGACATTTTTTTAAAAGCAATAATTGGGAGTGTCTTTGCTGGCTCACAGGTGCACACCCTGTGTTAAATATAAATTAATAGCCGAGAAGGAATGCTTAGTGTAACTTTCTGTCTTGGTCTCTCACTCTCTCAAAGCTCTGGGATTCCTCTGATAATTACATGGGTAAAATGAAGTTGTATTCCATCCCTCAAAACTATTTGAGGCAGAAGAGCTCAGTGCTGGATGTCCCCTTCTCAAGTCCCCTCTCTTTTTTCCCCCTGGATGTTCTTTTCCACTCTTTCCTCTTAACTTTTCTCTCACCTCTTGTTCCCTGTCTTGGGATCACTGATTCTCCTGTCTCCAGCAGTGAACACCAGCCATTTCCCACACTGTACCATGTCATACAGCAGACAGTTCTTTTCAGTTCTGGTTGGGATTCAAGATGGAGGCCGTGGCCCTTAGGAAGGCTGGTGGGAGCTAGGCAGGTGTTCACCTTTAGACCTGAGGTATCAGGCAAATGATCGAGCCAGTGCTTGTGGAATTGGGAATAGGTGGAGCTGTTTACCTTAACCATGTAGAGGCCTGTTATCAGAACAGGGGCTCACACAAAGCCAGACCCAGTCAGAGGAAGCCCAGGACAGAAGAACAAGCTCAAGGCACCTGGTACTGTGGTTCCACTGCATTTGCGCTTTGGGTCACCTCAGAGAATGTATATCTTTCTTTCCCACACACTTGACTTCAGTGTGAAGACTTTCAGAAAGATAACAGCTTCTCCTCAAAATCAGAGAAGACCTAGATATCACCAGGCCATTTCTGAGGTAGACAAGAGGAGAGCCACACGTTCCAGTTCCAATGGGCCTTTGCTAAAGAGTCAGGAAAAAGGAACAGTAAAAGATGGGTGAGATGCTGGACCCAGCCTGTGCTGCTGAGATTACTTTGTGGGTGTCTTTCTCTGTGGAGTACTGAGTACAGTTAGTGGGTAAGGCAGTTTGGGGACCCAAGCTGGGGGCTCCACATGGCCTTGTAAACATGAAGACCAAGTCAGGATACACCTCACAAAGTAGCATAACCATCTTATGACTTACTGTTGGCACCAGCTATGGTTTAGCTGCTGTTTTGGGTAAACTTGGGTGAAGAGGCAAATAAAGAGCCTCTTAACATACTTGTCCGAGTACTGCTTTTTGATTACCTCTTTGGCTTTTTCAGAAGTTAATGGAAATCTGAGAAAGGGGATGAGGCAGGTGCTGGGGTCTCTGGTAGTTCTCTTCCAACCACTTGAGGTCCTGATGGTAGCACATTTCAGGAGGCAAAGAGAGAGAAGGAAGCAACATCCAGACACATCCATCCAGGATCCTGATCGATACTGAGTGGAAATGGAGGCTCTTAAATGGTGAGGAAGGTATTCTGGATCTAAAGATCTTGTTCATCAACAAAATGGTCATTGCAAATGAGTTGTGTTGTTAAGCTATACAAAGTGAGCCATATATGATATTGTATTTGTTCATAATAACTGCCATTTAGAAAGTGCTGCCAATTTAACTCTTCATGCAAATTATTTTCACAACCTCTCTATGGAGAAGACATTGCTGTTTTCTGATTTTTATAGATGAGAAAACTGAGGCCCCAGAGGGACAAATAACTTGTCCAGAGTCACACTCAGCTGGTAGTCCGAGCTGGAACACTAACCCTGTTCTGAATTTACCACCCAAGCTTTTAACCACTCTATGAAACTACTTCAGAGCAGACCTGGAAGGTGGGGACTGATAGCTGCATTTCAGGGCAGGAAATTTTGGTTTATATTAGGTTAAACTATATGAAACTGTTGATATTTATCATTTAAAATTTTTTTTTAATTTTAAATGTTTTATTTATTTTTAAGAGAGAGACAGGGTACGAGCAGGGGAGAGGCAGGGAGAGAGAGGGAGACAGAATCCATGAAGCAGGCTCCAGACTTTGAGCTGTCAGCACAGAGCCTGATGGGGGGCTTGAACCCATGAACCACAAGATCAGGACCTGAGCTGAAGTCAGATGCTTAACAAACTGAGCCACCTAGGCGCCCCCCCCCATTTTTTTTTAATGTTTAGTTTTGAGAGAGAGAGAGACAGTGCACAAGTTGGGGAGGGAGAGACAGAGAGGGAGACACAGAATCTGAAGCAAGCTCCAGGCTCTGAGCTGTCAGCACAGAGCCCAACGTGGGGCATAAACCCACAAACCGTGAGATCATGACCTGAGCCGAAGTTGGAAGCTCAACCAACTGAGCCACCCAGGCGCCCCGTTATTTATCACTTTTGACTTACAAAAATGACAATGTCATATGCTCCAACCCTAATAGAGACTAAGTGAATTAACCAAGTTTATCCCAGGTAATAAGTATTCTCCTAAGACTCTAAATCCAAGTTCTTTGTACTAATCCACTCAATCTGAAAGTAAAGGTCTAATTTACTCTCAAGTGCCTAAATGTTGCCACCCTTTGGGGTCTCGCCACTTTGCAGGGTGAGGTGTTGGGACAAAGATGCAGGGTAATGGTTGTAAAGAACACCTCAATAGAAGTCTCAAGGTGAGGCTCTGAGACGGTAGAGGACAAAGTCCTAAAGAGGTCAGGTAAGACCTCCAGACCACATTCCTTATTGAGAGAGCAGCTCAAGCCCTCACAGACAAGAGAAAGAACTGTGCCTTCAGGGAGCTTTGCATAGTTGCACTTGTTTACATCATTGGCCTTTGGGGAGTGGGAGAGAGGTGTGGGGGTGTATCACAAACTTCCTGAAAATGTTAGAGGCTTTTATCCTCCTTCAGAGCAACATTCTGATGTGACATGATCACATTTGTGCTTGGAAGACCCTCACTGTATGTGTGTGCATGCTGGATTAGAAGGGCATGCCCAGGGGACTAGTTAAGAGAAATCCAGACAGGACATAATGCACATCTGGCCTAAGTCACGGGGGAGACAAAATGAGGGAGTAATTTGAGGCTATTTAGAAAGTAGAATTGACAAGGCTTGGTGACTCATTTGGAAGCAGGGGGCATTCTACAAATGACAAATGTGTGTAGAATTTACAAATAGATTCTCAGCCTTAATCAGTTACTAAAGACTGTCACTCAAACTTCCAGAAGAGGGAAGAATAAAGCCTCTAAAATAAAGAGCCCCAGGCCACAAAGAACTATGCCCCCCCTTTTTTTAAGGAAATATGGAAACAAGGGGAGAATCTTGCAACCTGGAGATCAGTCATGGGGGAAGTCTCCCCACTTGTGACAGGGCCAACATTCTGTGGTAGGTACAGAGCTGACATACTGGCCAGATCCATTTGGACTGATGACTGCCATACTGCCATGTTTCATGTGTTGTCAAATATTTTGATCATTCCTACTTTTTTTTTTTTTTTTTTTTTTTTTACCAAGGGACAAACCAACTAGCCTATTTTATTGGTGTGTGAGAGGTGCTATACAAGGATACTTATGTTCTGAATCCTTAGTTACTTATTGGAGAATAGATTTTTTTAATATCTCTAAAATCCTTGGGAGGAAAGGAAGTTGAGACACCATAACCACAGAAGGATAGGGCTTGCTATCCTTGATATGCAATTGGTATTGATATGATATGATATGATATATGATATATGATATGGTATTGAATGCCCTGGGAAAAAGAGGGAAGTTCAGGCATATCTTGGGCAGGATTATAGTGCTTATTTAGTTATTGAAAGAGAAGTCATGTATAGCCTGGATCTCACACTGCCCATCTCACTTGCTTTCAGCTGTGTGTCACCTTGGACTGGTGTAAATTGTTCCCATTTTTAAAAAAATATTCTTGGGAGAGCACAAGCAGGGGAAGGGAAAGGCAGAGAGAGGGGACAGAGGATCGGAAGTGGGCTCTACACTGGCAGGCTGATAGCAGCAAGCTCCATGTGGGGCTCAATCTTACAAACAGAGATCATGACCTGAGCTGAAGTTGGATGCTCAACTGACTGAACCACCCACGTGCCCCTAAATTGTTCCCATTCTTAGAACCTTGTGGTAGTATCTACAGTACAACAGCCTCCCCACAGCAAGTAGCAAGAGGAGTTATGGACAGATTTGTCCCACTGACTACCAATATAATGAAATGCAATAAAAAAAGTAATTCTGTACATACTAAAAGGAAAGTTCTGGGACTTTTCTTGGGATTGAAGTCAAATCAAAACACAACCTCTCAAAAGAACCTTTGTCCTTTTTTTTTTTAAATAAACAAACTAAGCCACCCAGCCCTGCTCTGTTGGAAAGTGAGTTAAAAGGAGGCTATGTTAATATTAGGCATGTCCTTTGACCAGTTAGTAAAGCAAATTTCTAAAGAGTAGGCCGCAAAAAAGTTATGCCCATTTAAAACTTTTTCCTGGAAACCTTTATTTCTCTTCCCCATATAGTCTGTATAATTGAATATGAATTTTCAGAGGGCTCAAAAATACAAAGACTTTTCAATAAACTCTCCCAAGCAGCCTAGTGTAAAGGTTTCCAAGGAGGAGAAGACAGATGCATTAATCAACAGCTTTCAAAGTAGCAAAGCTCTCAGGGATAATCATGAAAGACATCTGTCACCAATGGCAAAGCATTTAGTAGCAGGAAACAACATAAACTTCAAGATTAAATCATTCCAAAGATCTATGTGTTAGAAATGCCTCATGGTCTATGTCCCACAAAACCTACATGTCTACAAAATGACAATTCAACTGCCATGGTTTTCCAATTTTACTGTCTCTTTGTCTTGCTCTGTTCTCAATTTCTTGGTCTCTGTATTTCTGGAGATGCAGATGTGTTTCACATAGACATAGTCAGAGAGTCCTCAGATGAGGCCAATCGTGGACTTGGCCAAGGACTGGCCTTCATGGGATGCTGAATGTTCCTGCAGCTGAATTTGGTGAAACCTGGAATAAGGGCAGAGTGAAGCCAGAGGACTGCCTAGCTCAGCTCTGCACCCATCTTCACGGATTGTGCAAGCATGTCTAGGCCGCATGGTCTCCGGGAGCATAGTTCCAATGACCATCAAGGCATGAATAGGTTAAAATGGGACATAGTGTGGTCATCTTTTACTGTGGTCCTGTGTTCCCTATGTCACAACTTGGAGAATAACTAATGCCCCAGACAGGGAGATTTATTTTCTCTGATGCAAATGTAGGACATCTACATTTCCCTTCAGCCTTTGCTGTTTCAGGGGGCTCTTCTCCTGAGACCAGGACAGACCATCTGCAGTTACTAAAAATGTATTTTTTTTCTTAAAATGATGGAATAGGGGGTTATTGAGTATAGATGAAAATGCATCTTTCAAAGACACTGTAGACTGAAATAGACTTTGTATTGGTCTGGTAACCCAACAATTAGAAATAACATTCTTTTTGTGAGGAATTGCTTTTCAGGTTACAAACAAAATAATTAGGAATCCAACTCCTTTGAAAGTTAATGGATACCCTTAGTGGCACATAGTAGAAATCTATAAAATGATAACATTAAGCATTTTGTGGCAGAGACTTAGTTGTCTTCCAAATTCTGTAGCTATGCAATATTTAGCTGAGCACATGGCCTCTCAAAGTAGAGATTCTTTTTCTGAGCCTTCCTTGCAGCTAGATGTGGCTGGTGACTGATTGGCTAATAAGATGATGGCTTTACTGATGCTTGATGGTGTGTATGTGCTATATGAGTTATGGGGGATTTGGATGTGGGGGCCTTGTGTTGCTTTTTGTTCTTTCATCTTGCTGCTCAGAATGCACATACTACCATCTTGGTTCATGAGGTCAAGTCCACCAATAGCAGTGCAACTAGATAGAAGAAGCCTGGGGCCCTGGCACCATGTTGCTTGGGGGCTTTCTGTTACTTGCAACTCAGCCTAATTCTAACTAAAACATTTATTATCGTATGCCTAGACATAGTGACGTACTTGATACTATCATTTTGGTATTAACTCAGTATCTAGAATAAGTTCCTTTTGTAAATGAGCCTTCCAGGCATGTATATTCTCTCTTTAGTATAAAATGTATCAGGTTTATAGGTAAGCTTTTCATAACTAAGGTTTTTAGTGAAGTCTTTCATTAGCATGCAACTATAACACTAATACTATTCTTACCAATTGCTTCCAATTGGCAGTAAGCCTGGAAAAAATCAATTTTGCAAGTGGATCAATTCTTTTGTATTCTTTCTCAAGGTATGTGTCAAGAAAAATATGAGATCTTTATTATTTTCTGCTTTGACTCTTTTAAAATACAAAAGTAACTGAGGCTCTGGTCTGATAGAAGGCAGAATTATTGACCAGAATGAAAATCAGCTTTTAAACATTCTACATGTATCAGTTGGCTATTTCTGGGCCAGCTGGTCTAGGATGGCCTCATACATCTGGCTGTTGGCTGGCTGTCAGATGAGTCAACGGGTGACCAGGCCACGTGTCTTTCATTATCTAGCAGGCTAGCTTGGGTTTGTTTACATGGTGGTGGCATGATTCCTAGAGAGAGTGGAAATGTGCAAGGTCTCTAGAGACCTAAGCTCAGAACCAGCACACCATCACTTCCATCATATTCTGTGTCCAAGCAAGTCACAGCGTCAGTGGATCCAAGGCCTGGGAGAAATAGACTTTACCTCTTGATGGGAGGAGCCACAGAGTCACACTGCAACAGGTATAGATATAGGGAGGCTAAAGAATTGTAGCCATTTTGTAACCAGTGTAACAGAGGCTGTGGGCTTGGACAAATGTTTCCTCTTCTTGTGTGCTGGAGAAAATTACTGGGAAGGAGCACAGAGACCTAGAAGCAGGGTGAAAGGGGATGGCAGATCATCTAGGTAGAAATGCTCTGGAGTTTAGAGATATCGTGTAGGCTAGAAAGGTAGGTGCTGGGAAAGACAGTTTTCGTTTTTGTTTTTTCTAGGAATCTGTTTGAACTTGAATGTGCATACAAATCACCTAATTCTGATTCAGTAGATCTGGGTTGAATCTTCAATTGCTGCATTTCTAAGAGTCTCCCAGGCAATGCTGCAGCTGTTCTTAACACCACACTTTAGACAGCAAGATTCTAGACTCTTCAACCATCATTCCCCTAGAGAAGAGTCTAGCTTAATGGAAAACCAGAGAGTTGATATTAGAAAGAGCATTTATTTGTGAAATACCTAGTATTTGTCAGGAACTGTGCCAAGGACTTTCTGTGCCTTGTTTAATTCTGGTCACAACTTTGTAAGCTAGGCAATGTTATCCTTATTTGAGAATAAAATTATAATACAAGGGTTTTGGGTTGCCTGTCCACTGTGTTACAGTGTGGATAAAGGATGACCACACTTACAATACTGGGCATGGTGCCATGAATGTAATAAAACATAATAAATAGATTGATGTGATCCTATGGTTGGTCAGGCTCATGTTTTTTCCAAGGTGAAATAAATCTTTCCAAGCCTGTTCAAGCCTACCTCTCTTTGGATACCTCAGCTTATGAATTGGTTCAGTCACTACACTATTTTCTACTAGATCAAAATGTCAAAGAAGTTCACCCTCTGTACTGCTGAAATTTTGCAGTGAGTTTCCTTAAGATCACCCCCAAAAGAGAAAGCCTTTGAAGTCTGGAATGACTGGTAGGATTGAGTCATATATTTGTATAGTGTATCACTTATATAAACATAGATGTTGGTCCTTGTGATAAGGAATAACGAAAACTACAAACTCACAACTGCCAAAGCCAAGTCCTACAGAGAAGGACTTCTACCCATTTCTGGTGCCCTTCATTCCTTTGTATACAACCAATTATTAATTATCACTTGTTTCTTTCATGGATGGTGTCTTTGGTGATATACTGTGTTTAAAAATCTTTGCCATTTGGAATGATCTCCTATGTTATCCTCTAGGAATTTTACAGTTTTACATTTTACATTTGGGTCTGTGATCCAGTTTAAGGTAATTCTTGTGCAGGATGTAATATCTGTGTCTAGGTTCATTATTTTGTTTGTGGATGTCCAGTTGTTCTAGCACCATTTGTTGAGAACACTTTTTGCTTCTTTATATTGCTTCTGCTACCTGTCAAAATCAGTTGACTGTATTTATATGGGTCTATTTCTGGACTCTGTATTCTGTTTCATTGAGCTATTTGTCTATTCTTTTGCCAATACCACTGTCTTAATTACCGTAACTTTTATCATAAGCCTTGAAGTCAGGTAGTACCAGTCTTCCAACTTTATTTTTCAATACTGTTTCAGCTACTCTGGGTCTTTTGCCTCTTCATATAAACTTTAGAAGCAGTTTGTTGATATTCACAATATAAATTGATGGAATTTTGATAGGGATTGCATTGAATATGTAGATTAAGCTGGGAAGAACTGACATTTTGACAATATTGGGTTTTCCTATCCATGAACATGGGCTATCTCTCCATTTATATAATTCTTTGATTTTCATCAGAGTTTTGTAGTTCTCATCATAGAGATCTTGTACATATTTTTTTTCACATTTATACCTAAGTACAGTAAAACTTTGGTTTGTGAGCATAATTTGTTCTAGAAACATTCTTGTAATCTAAAACACTTATATATCAAAGCGAATTTCCCCATAAGAAATAATAGAAACTCAGATGATTCATTCCACAACCCAAAATAAAAATGTGTATACACATACACACACACACACAGGCACACACACACCCTACATCTTTATCCATTCATCAGTCAAAGGACATTTGGGCTCTTTCCATAATTTGGCTTTTGTTGATAATGCTGCTGTAAACATTGGGGTTCATATGTCCCTTCAAATCAGTATTTTTGTATCCTTTAGGTAAAATCCTAGTACTATAATTGCTGGGTTATAGGGTAGTTCCACTTTTAACTTTTTGAGGAATCTCCATACTGTTTTCCAGAGTGGCCGCACTAATTTGGATTCCCAGCAACAGTGAAAGAGGGCTTCCCTTTCTCTGCATCGTTGCCAACCTCTGTTGTTTCTTGCATTGTTAATTTTAGCCATTCTGACGGGTGTGAAGTGATATATCATTGTGGTTTGGGTTTGTATTTCTCTGATGATGAGTGATGTTGAGCATCTTTTCATATGTCTGTTAGCCATCTGTATTTATTCTTTGGAAGAATGTCTATTCATGTCTTCTGCCCATTTCTTAACTGGATTATTTGTTTTGGGGGTGTTGAGTTTGGTTGGTTTTGGGTCTTTATAGATTTTGTATATTAACCCTTTATCAGATATGTTATTTGCTAATATCTTCTCCCATTCCATAGGCTGCATTTTAGTTTTGTTGATTATTTCCTTTGCTTTGCAGAAATTTTTACCTTGATGAAGTCCCACTAATTTTTGCTTTTGTTTCCCTTGTCTCTAGAGACGTGTCTAGTAAGAAGTTGCTCCAGCCAAGGTCAAAGAGATTGCTGCCTGTTTTCTCCTCTAGGATTTTGATTCTCCACTGTCTCTCATTTAGGTTTTCATCCATTTTGCATTTATTTTTATGTATGGTATAACAAAGTGGTCCAGTTTCATTCTTCTGCATGTTGCTGTCCAGTTTTTCCAACACCATTTGTTGATGAGATTTTTCTTCCATTTAATATTCTTTTCTGCTTTGTCGAAGATGAGTTGGCCATACAGCTGTAGGTCCATTTCTATGTTCTATTCTGTTCCATTGTGTCAGTCTTGGGGCCATACCTTCTTGATTCCTACAGTTTTCTTACGTAGCTTGATGTCCGGAATTGTGAGGCCTGCACCTTTGCTTTTCTTTTTCAAGATTGCTTTGACTATTTGGGGTCCTTTGAGTTTCCATAGGATTGTTCCAGCTCTGTGAAGAACACTGGTGGTATTTTTATTGGTATTGCATTAAATATGTACGTTGCTTTGGGTAGCATAGACATTTTAACAATACTTGTTATTCTAATCCATGATCATGGAATGTCTTCCCATTTCTTTGTGTCCTCTTCAATTTCTTTTATAAGTATTCTAGAGTTTTCAGAGTACAAATCTTTTACTTCCTTGGTTAGGTTTATTCCTAGGCATCTTACTGTTTTTGGTGCAATTGTAAATGGAATTGATGCCTTGATTTCTCTTTCTGCTGCTTCATTATTAGTGTTTAGAAATGTAACAGATTTCTGTACATTGATTTTGTATCCTGACACTTTGCTGAATTCATGTATCAGTTCTAGCATTTTTTTTTTTTTTTTGGTGGAGTCTTTTGGGTTTTCTACAGAGTACCACGTCGTCTGCAAATAGTGAAATTTTACTTCCTCTTTGCCTATTTGGATGCCTTTGTTGTTGTTGTTGTCTGATTGTTGAGGCTAAGACTTCCAGTACTATGTTAAATAGTAATGGTGAGAGTGGAAATCCTTGTCATGTTCCTTACCATAGGGGAAAGATTCTCAGTTTTTCCCCATTAAGGATGATATTAGCTATAGGTCTTTCATATATGGCCTTTATTATGTTCAGGTATGTTCCATCTGTCCCTACCTTGTTGAGACTTTTTATCAAGAATGGGTGCTGCATTTTGTCAAATGCTTTTTTCTGCATCTATTGACAGGATCATATGGTTTTATCCTTTCTTTTATTAACATGGTATATCATGTTGATTGATTTGTGAATATTGAACCAGCCCTGTAGCCCAGGAAGTAATCCCACTTGATCATGGTGAATAATTCTTTCAGAATAATTCTTACTGTTGAATTCAATTTGCTAGTGTTTTATTGAGAATTTTTGCATCCATGCCTCAAGGATATTGGCCTGTAATTCTCCTTTTTAGTGGGATCTTTGTCTGGTTTTGGAATCAAGGTAATGCTGGCTTCATAGAATGAGTTTGGAAGTTTTCCTTCCATCTCTACTTTTTGGAACAGTTTGAGATGAATAGGTATTAACTCTTCTGAAATATCTGGTAGAATTCCCCTGGGAAGCCATCTGGCCCTGGACTCTTGTTTGTTGGGAGATTTTTGATTACTGCTTCAATTTATTTGCTGGTTATGGGTCTGTTCAAATTTTCTACTTCTTTCTGTTTTGATTTTGGTAATTTGTGAGTCTGTAGGAATTTTTCCATTTCTTCCAGATTGCTCAGTTTGTTGGTATATAATTCTTCATAGTATTCTTTAGAATTGTATTTCTGTGGATGTTGGTTTTGATATCTCCTCTTTCATTCATAATTTTACTTATTGGGGTCCTTTATCTTTCCTCTTTGATAAGTCTGGCTAGGGTTTTAACAATTTGATAATTCTTCCAAAGAACTGGCTCTTAGTTTCATTGATCCGTTCTACTGTTTTTGTTTGTTTGTGTCTATATCACTTATTTCTGCTCTAATCTTTATTATTTTCCCTCTTCTGCTGGCTTGGTCTTTATTTGCTCTTACTTTCTGAGCTCTTTTAGGTGTAGGTTAGGTTGTGTATTTCAGACCTTTCTTCCTTCTTGAGGAAGGCCTGTACTGTTATATACTTTCTTCTTATGGCTGCTTTTGCTGGATCCCAAAGGTTTTGGACTGTCTTGTTTTCATTTTCATTTGCTTCCGTGTTTTTAATTTTTTTTCTTTAATTTCCTGGTTTACACATTTATTCTTTAGTAGGATGTTCTTTAACCTCCATGTATTTGTGGTGTTTCCAAATTTTTTCTTGTGGTTGGCTTCAAGTATCATAATGTTGTGGTCAGAAAATAGGCATGGTATGATTTCGATATTTTTGTATTGGCTGAGGCCTGATTTGTGACCTAGTATGTGATCTATTCTGGAGAATGTTCTGTGTATACTTGAAAAGATTATGTATTCTTCTACTTTAGGATGAAATATTCTGAATATAACTGTTAAGTCTATCCAGTCCAGTGTGTCATTCAAAGCCATTGTTTCCTTGTCAATTTTCTGCTTAGATGATCTGTCCATTGCTATATGTGGGGTGTTGAAGTTTCCTACTATTATTGTATTACTTTCAATGAGTTTCTTAATGTTAGTTATTGATTACTATATTTGGGTGCTACTAAATTGGGGATATAAATATTTACAATTGGTAGATCTTGTTGCATAGGCCCCTTTATTATGATACAGTGCAGTTCTTCATCTCTTGTTATAGTCTTTGGTTTAAAATCTTTCAAGGAATGATGCTGTATTTTGTCAAATGCTTTCTCTGCATCTGTTGAGAGGATCATATGGTTCTTGTCCTTTCTTTTATTGATGTGATGAATCACGTTAATTGTTTTGCGGATATTGAACCAGCCCTGCATCCCAGGTATAAATCCCACTTGGTCATGGTGAATAATTTTTTTAATGTATTGTTGGATCCAGTTGGCTAATATCTTGTTGAGGATTTTTGCATCCATGTTCATCAGGGAAATTGGTCTATAGTTCCCCTTTTTACTGAGGTCTCTGTCTGGTTTTGGAATCAGGGTAATGTTGGCTTCATAGAAAGAGATTGGAAGTTTTCCATTTCTATTTTTTGGAACAGTTTCAAGATAACAGGTGTTAACTCTTCCTTAAATGTTTGGTAGAATTCCCCTGGAAAGCCATCTGGCCCTGGACTCTTGTTTTTTGGCAGATTTTTGATTAATTCGATTTCCTTACTGGTTATGGGTCTGTTCAAATTTTCTATTTCTTCCTGTTTCAGTTTTGGTAGGGTGTATGTTTCTAGGAACTTGTCCATTTCTTTCAGATTGCCCATTTTATTGGCATATAATTGCTCATAATATTCTCTTATTATTATTTTTATTTCTGTTGTGTTGGTTGTGATTTCTCCTCTTTCATTCTTGATTTTACTTATTTGGGTCCTTTCCTTTTTCTTCTTGATCAAACTGGCTAGTGGCTTATCAATTTTGTTAATTCTTTCAAAGAACCAGCTTCTGGTTTCATTGATCTGTTCTGTTTTTTTTTTTGTTTGTTTGTTTCTATAGCATTAATTTCTGCTCTAATCTTTATTATTTCCTGTCTTCTGCTGGTTTCGGGTTTTATTTGCTGTTCTTTTTCCAGCTCCTTAAGGTGTAAGGTTAGGTTGTGTATCTGAGATCTTTCTTCCTTCTTTAGGAAGACCTGGATTGTTATATACTTTCCTCTTATGACCACCTTTGCTGCATCCCAGAGGTTTTGGGTTGTGGTGCTATCATTTTCATTGACTTCCATATACTTCTTAATTTCTTATTTAACTGCTTGGTTAGCCCATTCATTCTTTAATAGGATGTTCTTCAGTCTCCAAGTATTTGTTACCTTTCCAAATTTTTTCTTGTGGTTGATTTCGAGTTTCATAGCATTGTGGTCTGAAAATATGCATGGTATGATCTCGATCTTTTTGTACTTACTTAGGGCTGATTTGTGTCCCAGTATATGGTCTATTCTGGAGAACATTCCATGTGCACTGGAGAAGAATGTATATTCTGCTTTAGGATGAAATGTTCTGCATATATCTGTTAAGTCCATCTGGTCCAGTGTGGCAATCAAAGCCATTGTTTCCTTGTTGATTTTTTGATTAGATGATCTGTCCATTGCTGTGAGTGGGGTGTTGAAGTCTCCTACTATTATGGTATCATATCGATGAGTTTCTTTATGTTTGTGATTAATTGATGTATATATTTGGGTATTCCCACATTTGGCGCATAAACGTTTACAATTGTTAGGTCTTCTTGGTCTATAGACCCCTTGATTATGATATAATGCCCTTCTGCATCTCTTGATATAGTCTTTATTTTAAAGTCTAAATTGTCTGATAGAAGTATGGCTACTCCAGCTTTCTTTTGTTGACCATTAGCATGATAGATTTTTCTCTATCCCCTTATTTTCAATCTGAAGGTGTCTTTAGGTCTAAAGTGGGTCTCTTGTAAACAGCATATAGATGGATCTTGTTTTCTTATCCATTCTGTTATCCTATGTCTTTTGATTGGAGCATTGAGTCCATTGATGTTTAGAGTGAGTACTGAAAGATAGGAATTTATTGCCATTATGTTGCTTGTAGAGTTGGAGTTTCTGGTGGTGTTCTCTGGTCCTTTCTAATCTTTGTTGCTTTTGAGATTATATATATATACGTATATATATATATATATATATATATATATATATATATATATATATGTATATATGTATATATATATATGTATACGTATATATATATATACGTATACATATATATATATATATACGTATACATATATATATATATATATATATTTTCATCTCTTCTCCCCTCAGAGAGTCCCCCTTAAACTTTCTTGCAGGGCTGGTTTAGTGGTCACAAACTCCTTTAATGTTTGTTTGTCTGGGAAATTTTTTTCTCTCTTTCTGTTTTGAATGACAGCCTTGCTGGATAAAGAATTCTTGGCTGCATATTTTTCTGATTCAGCACACTGAATATATCCCGCCACTCCTTTCTGGCCTGCCAAGTTTCTGTGGATAGGTCTGCTGCAAACCTGATCTGTCTTTCCTTGTAGGTTAGGGACTTCTTTTCCCTTTCATGATTTCATGATTCTCTCCTTGCTGAGTATTTTGTGAATTTGACTATGATATGCCTTGTTGATGGCTGGTTTTTGTTGAATCTAATGGGGGTCCTCGTGCTTCCTGGATTTTGATGTCTGCGTCTTTCCCCAGGTTAGGAAAGTTTTCCGCTATGATTTGCTCACATAACACTTCTACCCCCATTTCTCTCTCTTCCTCCTCTGGGACCCCTATGATTCTGATGTTGTTCCTTTTTAATGAGTCACTGATTTCTCTAATTCTTAAATCATGCTCTTTTGCCTTAATCTCCCTCTTTTTTTCTGCTTTGTTATTCTGTATACGTTTGTCTTCTATATTGCTGAGTCTCAGTTCTGCCTCATCCATTCTTGCCACCGCTGCATCGATCCGTGATTGCAGCTCAGTTATAGCATTTTTAATTTCATTCTGGCTATTTTTTACTTCTTTTATCTCTGCAGAAAGGGATTCTAATCTGTTTTCGACTCCAGCTAGTATTCTTATTATCGTGATTCTAAATTCTGGTTCAGACATCTTGCTTGTGTCTGTGTTGGTTAAATCCCTGGCTGTCGTTTCTTCGTGTTCTTTCTTTGGGGTGAATTCCTTTCGGGGCTTCTTGCTCCCCAAGTTCAGCTCTTTGTGTCGTGTACCTGCTGAATTCTGTGGTTCAGGTTGTGCAGATTGTTGTGTTAATCTTCCAATCAGTTTTTCAGGTGTGTAGGATGGTTTAGTGTTGGTCTGTCTGTATTTCATGGACACGAGACACACAAAAAGCTTCCATGCTGTTCCACCATCTTGGCTCTCTTTGGTTTAAAATCTAGTTTGTATGATGTAAGTATGGCTACTCCAGCTTTCTTTTGACATCCATCAGCATGATAAATGGTTCTCCATCCCCTTACTTTCAATCTACAGGCGCCTTTATGTGTAAAATGGGTCTCTTATAGATAGTACATAGATGGGTCTTGCTTTCTTACCACTTCTGCTGCCCTATGTCTTTTGGCAGAGCATTTAGTCTATTTATATTCCAAGTGATTATTGATAGATATGAATCTAGTGCCATTATATTACCTGTAACATCATTGTTTCTGGAGATTTTCTCTGTTCCTCTCTAGTCTTCATTACTTTTGGTCTTTTTTTCCCCACTCAAAGCATCCCCTTTAATATTTCTTGCAGGGCTGGTTTAGTGGTCATGAACTCTTTTGTTTTTGTTTGGGAAACTCTTTATCTCTCCTTCTATTCTGAATGACAGCCTGGCTGATAAAGTATTCTTGTCTGCATAGTTTTCCCGTACAGCACGTTGATTATATCATGCCTCTCCCTCTGACCTGCCAAGTTTCTGTGAAAAAGTCTGCTGCTAACTTTATTTGTCATCCCTTGTAAGTTAGAGATTTCTTTTCCCTTGCTGCTTTCAGGATTTTTTTTAAATCTCTGTATTTTGCAAATTTTATTATGATATGTCTTAGTTTGACCTGCTTTTATTGATTTTGATGGGAGTTCTCTTTGCTTTCTGGATTTGGATGTCTGTTTCCTTCCCAGTTTAGGGAAGTTTTCAGCCATAATTCACTCAAATAAACCTTTTGCCCCTTTTCCATTTCTTCTTCTTCTGGGAGTCCTGTGATATGAATGTTATTATTCTTTATGGAGTCACGTGTTCCCTAAGTCTATGTTTGTGATCTAATATTTTTCTTTCCTTCTTCTTTTCAGCATCATTATTTTCCATAATTTTATCTTCTATATCACTGATCTGTTCCTCTGCTTCTTCCATCCTTGTAGTCACTACACCAGTTGGTTTTACATCTTGGTTGTAGCATTTTTTATTTTGGCCTGACTAGTTTTTAGGTCTTTTACCTCTGTAGTAAGGGACTCCCTGGTGTTTTCTATGCTTTTCTCAAGACCAGCTAGTGTCCTTATGATTGTTGTTTTAAATTATGGTTCGGGCATATTACTTATATCTGTTTTGATTAGATTCCTTGCTGTGACCTTTTCTTGTTCTTTCTTTGAGGATGAGTTCCTCTGTCTTGGCATTTTGACTAAGTCTCTGTCTTCTCTGTGTTAGGAAAGC
Source organism: Panthera onca (assembly GCF_046562875.1). Classification (NCBI taxonomy): domain Eukaryota; kingdom Metazoa; phylum Chordata; class Mammalia; order Carnivora; family Felidae; genus Panthera; species Panthera onca. The sequence goes on from NC_138340.1 coordinate 78,133,822, forward strand.
CTGTTATATTTCCTGCTCCTGAGAGTAATGGCTATATTTAGAGGTCCTATACTGTCCAGGGCCTGGCGCTTGAGGAAATTTTTCTGGGGCATGCTGTGTGCATTCCACTGTTGTGTTTTGGCTGCTTTTTCCCTCCAGTGAGTCCTCTGGAGAATTTCTCCCTGTCTGCAGTGGGAAGCGTTTGGGGACCTTGTCCAGTGTGGCGATTTTTAACTAAGTCAGTTTTGGTTTGCTTGTTAAAAGAAGCCAGATCCTGTTTCCCATAGAGCTGAAGCTTTGTAGCACTCTGTGGTCAGTAGACTTGGTACATGCAAGGGGTTTGTGCTGGTCTTCTGGTGGAGGGGGCCCACTGTTGCTCTGGATTTCAGGCACACTTGCCCTCGTTAAAAAGCACCTGTGGGATGCCTGGGTGATTCCATTGGTTAAGGGTCTGACTCTTGACTTCGGCTCAGGACATGATCTCACAGTCGTGAGATCAAGCCCTATGTTGGGCTCTGCACTGGGTATGCTACCTGATTATGATTCTTTCTCTCTCCCTCTGCCCCTCCCCAACTCCTACTCTCTTGTACACCTGCCCACATGTGCTCTCCCTCTCAAAACAAGGGAAAAAAACAGCACATGCAGAATGTAGGGTGGGGTTCATTGGAGATGGGGGTGGCACATGGTGTAAGTAGTTCAAGCCCTCCACTACTGGCACTGTGCTGCTCACTGAAGTCTATCAGTACTGATGGGGGCAGGGGGGAAGATGACAACAGCCCACTCTCATACCTGGAGATGGGAGTTCGCACCCACTTCTGTTCAGGAATCCCTCATAGAAGAGCAAACAATCTCTCCTCATGTGTCCCAGGCATCCTTCAGATCCCTGCCTTCATGCTGTGTCTGAGCCATCTGCCCACTGGTGGTGTAGTGCTCCTGTGTTTCTTCTCAGGAGCACTGACCAGGTGTTAAAACTCAAATTTTAGGGACCCAGCACAGGGTTGACATACCCTGATCTTCTCCAGGAGGGTCTTGCCATGCTCAGGCTGGTGCTGGTTTGTCCTAGAGGGGCAGTTGCACGAATGCACAGGGGCTTGGAGATTATGGTAAAGTGCAACAAAAAGCCAATGTCCAGGTTAGCTGCCTTCTGCAGGTGCCTCTACTCCTATGCTAATGAACAGGGCAGAAAAATGGCTTTTGCTGGCTCATTGTCCCCTATGAGGCAAAGCCACCTCTCCTAGATATACTCCAAGAAGGGGAACTGTCTCTCCCATTACAAACCAGGAGATCTTCAGTCCATGCTTTCCTCTCCAAGGCCTCTGTGCTCCTCCACAGGAGCACCTCTATGCCTGCCAGGCTCCACTCTGGTGATGGCATGGCCTTCTAAAACTTCAGACTTTGAGCTCTGCTGCTTGTAAAAGCTTGAGATAATCAGTCCCTCTTGTTTTCCCAATTAATGGTTTTGGCAAAGTGTTTTTCTTGTGCAGTCCTGTGTGTGCTGTGCTCACTTGCTCATATTCTTTCTCTCTCTCTCATCACCTCCCCTCTCTCTGTGATCAGGGCTCCTCCCCTCTGCAGCACCTGTGATTCTTTTCTCCCCCAAATCATATCTCTGCACCTCCTACCTTCTATGATATGTCCTCTTTTCTCCCTCTAGTTGTGCAATTTATTCTTTCAGTTCTCAGATTGATTTCTTGGGTGCTGAGAATCATTTGATATTTATCTAGCTGTGTTCAAGGGACAAGGTGAGCATAGATTCCTCGCTACTACTCTGCCATATTAACTCTTCTCCCCATCTTAGTTAATTTCTATTGCTATGTCTTCAAATTAATTTCTTTCAAATTAATTTCTCCACTTAAAGTACTGAATCTTTCCTCTAGTATTTTGAATATAAGGTACACAGTGATAACTATTTTAATGTTCTGGTATGCTAATGCTAACATGACAACTCTGGATTGGTTTCGATTGATTGTTCTTCTCATGGGTCAGATTTTCTTATTCACTTGCATACCTGGTAATTTTTTGTTGGATAGCAAACATTGTGAATTTTACCTTTTTGGATGCTGGATATCTTTGTGTTTTATAAATAGTCTTGATGTTCCCTGATGCAAAGTTATTGGGGAACACTTTTAGATCTTACTCTTAAGCTTTTTTTCTCCCCAGCTTTATGAATTTATAATTCAAAAATAAAATTATAAGATATTTAAAGTGTACATTGTAGTGATTTGATATTCATAGTGTACATTGTAAAAGGATTTTGCCATCTAGTTAATTAACACATCCATCACCTCACGGTTTATATTTTTGTTTTTTTCTTTTGGTGAGAACACTAAAATTCTACTTCCTTAGCAAATTTCAATTATGTAACACAGTGTTACCAACCAAACAGCCACATGTTTTACATTAGATTTTTAGAAATTATTCATCTTACAGCTAAAAGTTTGTGCTCTTTCACCATCCCCTCCCTCCTTCCCCCAACCCCATACCCTGGAAACCACTTTTTTGCTCTGTTTCTAGGATTTTGATGTAGAATTTTTAAAAAGTGATACTATACATATAGTATTTGTCTTTCTCTGTCTGGCTTATTTAATTTTGGATAATGCCCTCAAGCACCGTCCATGGCTCTTAAGCTTTTTAAGGCATGACCAAAGCAGCATTTTGTCTAGAGCTAATTCTTTCCCATTACTGAGGTGAGACTTCTTGAGTTCTATACCTGGTTCCCCATGAATTTTGAGATTTTCCAGTCTGGCTTATAGGATGAGACACTATCTCAGGTCTTGTATGAGTCCCTCTAATTATTTCAGGTGGGTTTTTCCCCCTTAGCCTCCAGCAGTATCCTTACATACATGTCAGTAGTCTGCTCAGTGTTCAAAGAGGACCCTCTGCAGACTTCCAAGTTCTCTGTCTGGCGGCATTCTCCTATCTAGTACTCTGTCCTGTAAACTTGAGCTGCTTTTGTGTCCCCAGATTTAGGTCTGTCTTCTCAACTCAGGGAATCTACTGGACTCTGTGTTCCCTGTTGTGGAGTATAAAACTCACCCAGTAAGAAGGGAGTTCTACAAGAGCTCACTTTATTTTTCATCCACGGGTTAGTCCTTAGTTGTCTGATGTCCAAGTCTTGGAAAACATTTTTTTTCCTCAATATTTTGCCTACTTTTTTAGTAGTTTCAGGTGGGAGGATAAATATGGTCCATGATGTCTCATGTTGTTCAGAGGCCAAAGTTCCTATAATTGCATTCTGAAGCACAAAAACGTATAAAAAAATTATTTCTTCATTTATGGCTCTCGGGTTTGCACACCCTGGCTTTAGGCTCTATGTGTCTTGATTTCCTTATTTGTAAAAGTAAAGGGCTAGACTATGAATTAGTCTGAGTTCTCCAGAGAAACAGAACCAATAGGATATGGAGGATATGGAGGTGTATGTGTACACACACACTTAGCGATGTATATAAGTTATCAGCTCATGTGGTGATGGATGCTGAGAAGTCCCATGATGTACCACCTTCAAACTGGAAACCTAGAAAAGCTGGTGGTATAGTTCAAAGGCATGAAAGCCAGACAGCCATTGCTGTAGATTCCAGTCTGAGTCTGATGGCCTCAGAAACAGGAATGCTGATGGCAGGAGGAGATTGATGCCCCAGCATGTGTAGTCCAGCGGGGAACAAATTCAGACTTTCTCAACCTTTTTGTTCTATCCAAGCCCTCAACAGATTAGCTGATATCCACCCACCTTGGAGGTGGAGGGGTCTCATCTACTTAACTCAGCCCACTAATTCAAATGCTAATCCCTCTAGAAACACCCTCACAGACACCCAGATAATGTTAAATCAGACATCTAGGCATCCCATGGCCTGGTCAAGTTGACACATAAAATTAACCATTACAGACCAGAAGCAAGACTCCTTGCATTGTAGTTCTAAAGGTTTCAAGTTCATGAAATAGACCTGCTGATATTGTCTGAAACAGAGCATAGCAAGCACTCTAGCCTGAGCTGACTCAAAGTTCATATGGGAGAACTTGGTGACCATGCATCTCCTCCCTATAGTTATTTCTCTTCTCTTCATCCATCTATTCGATCATTTAGTGAGTACCTACTATGTGCCAGGCACTATGGTAAGCACTGGAGATACAGCAACAAACAGACTGACTAGTACATTAGTGAATGCTTATCAAGCATTTACCAGGAGTCTGCTGGGCCAGTGCAAAGCACCTGACCTACAGTATCTTACTCAGTTCTTACTTCATAGGATTGACGTGAAGATTATCTTTACACAGATAAGAAAACCACGATCACAGAACCACTGAGTAATAAAACAGAGATGTGAACCTAGGCAGTCTGACTCCAGATCTGCTTTTAATATCTTTGCCGTAGATTCTGAAAGGTGACCCACAGACAAAACTCAGCTTGTAGATATATTTGTTTGGACACACTTCCTTGTACAAAAAATTAAATCTGAGTTTCTGAAACTCTCCAATTTGCCAAACTGCATACTGTTTCAATTCTTTCATACCCAGCCTGATTCTTTTATTTACCTGTCTGGCCCTTAAAGGCATTTGGATTTTGATTTCTGCCCACTTCTGTGCTACCTTCTTTTCAGGGTAATTGTGTACATCTTCCTCCTCTCTCAGCTCTGTTAACTACTCCTCAAGTAATTCTTTATCACAACACACCCCTCCCTTTTACTCCTTTTCTCTTTCCCATTTATCCTTAATTTCCTGCCAAGTTTTTTCTCAAAAATTTCTCACTCTTTTCCCTCTGGTTTTGAGCCCTATCCCCATGGGCTGATTGTGGCTGATATACTATAGCATTAAGAACAAGAAAGAAGTGTAAATGGACAAAATAAAAGATTCCTTAAATGTCTAAAACCTTTGAAAATTTCATTCTATTTCTTCAGATCTCAAATAAAACTAAACAAACAAGAGGACTGACATTATCTTTCTTTTTTCTCTTCTGCCTCATCAAAATCTGATTAAGAGAAACAGAGTTTTGATGTGGTCATGTTTTCCTGTTTTGTTTTAACCATAGTATCTGGGCTTGACTGTAAAGCAAACCATAGGATATACCATCTTATGAAAACAAATACATTTCAAATTCCAAATAATTGACTGAAGAATGCAGTTTTTAAAAATCTGAGTATGATTTATGTAACTACATAACCTGTTAGTTTCAGATGCATAACCAAATGATTCTATATTTGTATACATTGCAAAATGATCACCACAATAGGTCTAGTTAACATCTGTTGTCATACACAGTTATAAATTTTTTTTCTGGTGATGACAACTTTTAAGATACACCTTCTTAGCAACTTTCAAATAAACAATACAGTAGTATTAACTACACTCACCATACTGTACATTACATCCCCGTGGCTTGCTTATTTTATAACTGGAAATTGTACCTTTTGATTGCTTTCACCCATTTCTCCCACCCCCACTCCTTGCTTCTGCCAACCACCAATCTGTTCTCTGTATCTATACACTTGGGGTTTTTGTTGTTCCACATATAAGTGACATTATATGCTATTTATCTTTCTCTGACATATTTCTTATCACAAATGGCAGGATTTCCTTTTTTAATTGCTGAATAATCCATTGTGTGTGTATATACCACACAAAATAATATATATATATATTTTTTTGAAATATAATTGACAACATTCTATTAGTTTCAGATGTACAACATAGTGATTCCACATATGTATCCGTGGTGAACTGATCAATGCAGTATGTGTGTGTGGTTTCTGTCATCATGCAAAATGAATATAATCTGATTTACTATATTTTTATGCTGTACATTGAATCCCTGTGACTTAATTATTTTATCACTGGTGGTTTTTGTATCTCTTGATCCCCTTTACCCATTTTGTACTCCCTCCCTCCCCCAGTCCTCTTTACTTCCAACAACCACCACTCTATTCTCTGTATCTGAGTCTAGGTGTGTTTTGTATCATTTCTTTGTTTTCCTTTTGTTTTAGATTACACATATAAGTGAGAATATGCAGTATTTGTCTTCCTCTGACTTTTTCCCACTTACATAACAGTCTCTGTTGTCACATGTTGTCCCATGTTGTCACAAAAGGCAAGATTTTATTTTTTAATGTCCAAGTAGTATTCCGTTGTGTGTGTGTGTGTGTGTGTGTGTGTGTGTGTGTGTGTGTGTATGTATACATACCACATCTTTATCCATTCATCTATTGATGAACACTTAGGTTGCTTCCATATCTTGGCTATTGTAAACATAAGGATGCATATATCTTTTCAAATTAGTGTTTTCCTTTTTTTTTTTTTTTTTTTAGCTAAATACCCAGTAGTGGAATTGCTGGACCATGTGGTAGTTCTGTTTTTATTTATTTATTTATTTATTTATTTATTTATTTATTTATTTATTTATAAAATGTTTATTATTTACTTTTGACAGAGAGAGAGACAGACAGACAGAGAATGAGCAGGGGAGGGGCAGAGAGAGGGAGACACAGAATCTGAAGCAGGCTCCAGGCTCTGGGCTGTCAGCACAGAGCCCAACGTGGGGCTCGAACTCACAGACCGCGAGATCATGACCTGAGCTGAAGTCAGATGCTCAACCAACTGAGCCACCCAGGTGCCCCCAAAGAAGATTTAATACCCATCTTCCAAATACACAGAGAACCCTCCTACTGTTTTCCATAGGGGTTGCGTTTCTTCCAATGGTGATTGAGGGTTCTCTTCTCTCTATATCCTGACCAACAGTTATTTATTTATATATTTTTTATACTAGCCATTCTGACAGATGTGAGGTGATCTCTTACTGTGGTTTTGATTTGCATTTATCTCATGAGTGAAGAGAATCTTTTCATGTTCCTGTTGACTATCTTTTTATCTTCTTTGGAAAGAGTCTATTCAGACCTTCAGCCCATTTTTTTTAATTGGATTGTTTGGGGAGTTTTGTTGTTATGGGGTTATGTGAGTTCTTTCTATATTTTGGATATGAGCCCCTTTTTGGATGTATTATTTGCAGATATCTTCTCCTATTCAATAAGTCATTTTTTTACTTTGCTGATGGTTTCCTTTGCTGAGCAAAATCTTCTTAGTTTAACATAATTCCATTTGTTTATCTTTGCTTTGTTGCCCTTGCTTTTGGAGTCAAATCAAAAACAAAAAAATTGCTATGACCAATGTCATGAAACTTACCACCAATGTTTTCTTCTATGAATTTAATGGTTTTAGGCATTAACATTCAGGTTTTTAACCCAGTTTCAGTTAATTTTTGTATATGGTATAAAATAGTTGTCCAGTTTCATTCTTCTGCATGTCGCTGTCCAGTCGTCCCAATACCATTTACTGAAAAGACTGTCCTTTCCCCATTTGTCATAAGTTAATTGACCATATGTGTGTGGGTTTATTTCTAGGCTGTCTATTTGGTTCTATTGATATGTGTATTTCTGTTTTTGTGCAGGTAGCATACTGTTTTGATTACTATAGCTTTGTAGCATGGCTTGAAATCAGAGATTGTAATACCTCCAGCTTTGTTCTTCTTTTTCAGATTGCTTTGGCTACTTAGGATCTATTGTCGTTCTGTACAAATTCTATAATTGCTTGTTCCAGTTCTGTGAAAAATGCCATTGGAATTTTGATAGGGATTACATTGAATCTGTAGATTGCTTTGGGCAGTATGGAAAATTTAACAATATTCTTCCAGTCTATGAACATGGAACATCTTCCGATTTCTTCTGTTTCTTTAATCAGTTTCTTACAGTTTTCAGTGTATAGATCTTTCACCTTCTTGGTTAAGTTTATTCCTAGGTATTTTATTGTTTTGGGTGCAGTTGTAAATGAGATTGTTTTCTTAATCTCTTTATGATAGCTCATTATAAGGGTATAGAAATGCAACTAATTTCTGTATGTTAAATTTGTATCCTACAAGTTTACTGAATTATTCTAACACTTTTTGGTGGTCTTTATGGTTTTTCTATATGCAGTATCAATGGCAAATGGTGACCATTTTATTTCTTCCTTTCCAATTTGGATACCTTTTATTTCTTGTGTAATTGCTGTGGCTGGGACTTCCAATACTATGTTGAATAAAAGTAGGGAGAGTTGGCATGCTTTTCTTGTTCCTGGTCTTAAAGGAAATACTTTCAGGTTTCACAGTTGAGTGTGATAATGGGTGTGGGTTTGTCACATATGGCCTTTATTATGTTGATACACATTTCTTCTGTACCCCCTTGGTTGAGAGTTTTTATAATCAATGAATGTAAAATTTTGTCAAATTTTTTTTGTGTCTATTGAAGTGATCATACAATTTTTATTCAATGTGGTACCTCACATTGATTGATTTGTGGGTTGATTGATTTGTGGATGTTGAAATATTCTTTCATACCTGGAATAAATTCCACTTGATCATAGTATGTGATCCTTTTAATGCATTGTTGAAGTTGGTTTGCTGATATTTTGTTGAGGATTTTTGCATGTACTTTCATCAGGCATATTGGCCTGCACTTTTCTTGTTTTGGTAGTGTCTTCATCTAGTTTTGGTACCAGGCTAATGCTGGCCTCATTAAATGAGTTTAAAAGGAAGTGTTCTCTATTTCCGATTCTGTGTCTCCCTCTCTCTCTGACCCTCCCCTGTTCATGCTCTGTCTCTCTCTGTCTCACAAATAAATAAACGTTAAAAAAATTTTTTTTAAAAGGAAGTGTTCTTTCTCTTTAATATTTTGGAAGATGGGTATTAAATCTTCTTTGGGGGCACCTGGGTGGCTCAGTCGGTTGAGCACCTGACTTCAGCTCAGGTCATGATCTCGCGGTCTGTGAGTTCGAGCCCCGGGTTGGGCTCTGTGCTGACAGCTCAGAGGCTGCTGGAGCCTGCTTCGGATTCTGTGTCTCCCCCTCTCTCTCTGCCCCTCCCCCACTCATACTCTGTCTGTCAAAAATAAATAAACATTAAAAACATTTTAAATCTTCTTTGAATGTTTGGTAGAATTCACCAGTGAAGCTCTCTGGTCCTGGACTTCTGTTTGGGAGGTTTTTTGAATTTTTTTAATCTCCCTTCTACTAATTGGTCTATTCAGATTTTCTATTTTTTTATGATTCAGTCTTAAAAGATTGTATGTTGTTAGGAATTTATCCATTTCTTCTAGGATGTCCAGTTTGGTGTGTAATTGTCATAGTAGTCTCATATGATCCTTTTTATTTCTATGGTATCAGTTGTAAATTCTCTTTAATTTCTAATTTTATTTATTTGGACCTTCTATTTTTCTTGGTGAATGTGGCTGGAGGTTTACCTATGAATTTTTTAAGTTTATTCATTTATTTTGAAAGAGAGAGGGAGGGAGGAAGAGAGGATTCCAAACAAGCTCTGCACTGTCACCACAGAGCCCCATGTGGGGCTTGAACTCATGAACTGTGAGATCATGACCTGAGCTGAAACCAAGAGCTAGATGCTTACCAACTGAGCCACCCAGGCACCCCAAGGTTGACCTAGTTTTGTCTGTCTTTTCAAAGAGCCAGCTTTTATTTCCATTGATCTTCTCTCTTATTTTTTAAGTTTCTATTTTATTTCTGCTCTGATCTTGTTGCCTTTCTTCTACTAACTTTAGGTTTATTTCCTCTTTTTCTAGTTTCTTTAGGTGTAAAGTCAGATTGTTTGGGATTTTTCTAGTCTTTGACATTGGCCTGTATTGCTGTGAACTTCCCTCTTAGAACAGCTTTTGCTACATTGCATAGATTTGGGAAAGTTATTTTCATTTTCATCTGTCTCAGGCATTTTTTTTATTTCTTTGACCCATAGGTTCTTCAGTAGCATGTTGTTTAGTCTCCATGTGGTGGTATTTTTTTTTTTTCATTTGTCTTCTTTTGATTAAATTCTAGTTTCATACCATTGTGGTTGGAAAAGATGCCTGATTGCATTTCAGTTGTTTTGAATTTGAGATTAGTTTTGCGGTCTAACATGTGATCTATCTTGGAAAATGTTCCATGTGCCCTCTAGAATAATGTATATTGAGTTGGTTTTGGATGGAATGCTCTGTATTTATCTATTAAGTCCACTTGCTCTAATATATTGTTTAAGGCCATTGTTTTCATAATGATTTTCTGTCTGTATAATCTATCTCTTGATATAAGTGAGGTATTAAAACCCTGTGCTATTATTGTTACTATCTTTTTCTACCTTTGTCTATTAATATTTGCTTTATATGTTTAAGTTCTGTGTTGAGTGCATAAATATTTACAAATATTACATCCTCTTCTTGGATTGACCCTTTTAACATTATGTAATACTCTTTTTGTCTCTTGTTATCTTTGTTTTAAAATATATTTTGTCTGATATGACTATGGCTACTCCAGCTTTCTTTTCATTACCTTTTGCTTGGAAAACCATCCCTTTACTTTCAGTCTGCATGTGTCCTTAGATCTGAAGTGAGTGTCTTGTGGGCAGCATATAGATAGATGAGTCTTGTGGGGTTTTTAAAAAATGTTGATTTGCTTATTTTTAGAGAGAGAGAGGGAGGGAGAGAGCAGGCATGTGGGAGGGGAAGAGAGAGAGAATCCCAAGTAGACTGCTGATTGTCGGCATAGAGCCAGATGCAGGGATCGATCCCACACCATGAGATCATGACCTGAGCTGAAATCAAGAGTCTGACACTTAACAAGCTGAGCCACCCAGGCACCCCAGTCTTGTGTTTTTTTATATCCATTCAGTCACCCACCCTATGTCTTTTGATTAGAGAATTTAGCACATTTACATTTAAAACAATTATTAATACATATGTACCTATTGCTATTTTGTTAATTATTTTCTTGTTATTTTTGTACTTCTGTGGGCCTCTCTCTTTTCTCTTGTGATTTGATGATTTTCTTTAGGGTTTATTTTGGGGTTCCTTTCTCTTTATTTTTTTGTGTATCACAGGTTTTTGGGGTTTTGGTTACCATGAGGTTCATATATATTGATGTAAATCTATTTTAAGCTGATAGAATGCATTTGAACTTGAGCAACTCAAGCATTACATTTTTACTCCCCAACCCCTGCAATGTTTCATGTTTTGACATCATATTTTACATCTTGATTTGTGTCTCCCTTAACTACTTACTGTGGTTATTGTTGATTTTTACCATTTTTGTCTTTCAACCTTTATACTTTTTAAGTGGCTGATCCACTGCTTTTATTGCATGTTTAGTTTTACCAGTGTGATATTTTCTTTTGTATATTTTATGTTATGGTCTTTTATGCTTAATGAAGACCCTTTAACATTTCTTGTAAGTCTCGTTTAGTGGTGATGAACTCCTTTAGTTTTTGCTTGTCTGGGAAATTTTATCTCTCCTTTAACTCTGAGTGATAACCTTGCTTGGAATACTATTCTTTAAATATATCCTACCACTACCTTTTGGCCTGAAAAGTTTCTGGTGAGAAATCTGGTAGAAGGTAACCTTGCTCTTACAAAGTTATTCTCTTTATTGCCCCAGGAATGCACACACTTGTTCATTCATCTGTTCACCATTCATTCATTATTCATATACACCATTGTCAGGCTCTGAACCAGGCTCTGAAAACACAAGGACAAATAAAACTCAACCCCATCCTTAAAAGGCTCCTGATCCAGTATAGTGGTCCCTACCATTGTTACCTCATGGCACAAATGATGGATGATTGTTCACTCATTTGTTAGTCTGCTGGTTATAATCCTGGATGCACCCTCCTCTTCTTTTCCCTCTTAAGAGAGAATGGCAGACCAGTGAATGAGAGCACTATTATTCAAGAGAGAACTTTTATCTTTTTGAAGTTACAGAAAATTATTTTTAAAGTACATTATTTGCTAACTTATGTGTAAGTAGTGAATGATATGGGTCATGCTGATGTGTCTTGCAGGTAATAATCTAAAATTTAGTGGCTCAAGTGACACTGCTCACTTGGAATGTCCTTTTCTTCTTTATTGAAGTGAATGCTGAGGGCGTCAACTAGTCCTCATGTTCCCAAAGAAAAGCAACTCAGAGATGAGGAACCTCCCACCCTTTTGAGGAGAGAACTTGATATCTGATCTTTCACCTTTGTGTTCTTTGAGTAAATACCACAAAATACAAAAGAACTGGGAATGTTAACCAGAAGAATAGAGTGTTAGAGAGATTGTGACAGGAGTCACTTGTCTGAAGGAAGAGATTTATTCTTTTAGTTCCAGGGGAATAACGCCAATGAGAGAAAGCTATAAGAGGTATAATTCACACCCACATGACTTGTTCCCCAAAGGGGTGTGGCCAAAATAGCACTGAACTTGGAAATGCTCTCTTACAGGGGGTGGGGAGAACCCCAACATAAATAAGATCAAGACAAAAGGGGAACTTAATAATGACTAAGGAAGCCAGGGGTGGAGGGACTTCAGTCACCCCTGCATTCCCACTGTGTTGTTAAAAATCTATCTCCACCCCTGGTTTCTATGCCAGTACTGCACTGGCCTCCCCACTGGGAGGGCTCTAAGATACGTGGTGAAGTGAATCTTGGTGTCCCAGGTCACACCCAATAGCAGCAGTGCTGTTCACAGTGGCTTGAGCACACTCCAGGGACTTGGGAAAGGGGTGCTGACTGGCTGCTGGAGTCATATGCTGGCTTTAAAACCAGGGATGTGGAAGAGGGGGTTGAAGCTTCCTGCCCAACCTTCAGAGTCTGAAGCTAAGGTGACCACCTCCCACCAAAAGAAAATGAGGCTGCTAGACTGAATGAAGGGGGGAGTAGGTGAAGAACAGGTGAAAAGAGCAGACACTGTTTGTGTTTCCAAGACTGATCAGAATAAATGAAGTCCTGTACTTGTTTTTGTTTTGTTTTTTTGTTTTGTTCCACATGAAGGCCATGCAGAAATCTTCGGCAGCTCTTCTTAAAGTTCCCTGTTAATTATCCAATTCCACCCTCTCATATACCACAGCAGCCCTCAACACAATTCTCTTCAACTTAAAGATTCCCCTCCTCCTCAGCTTTTCCACCTGATTCTTGTACACAAAATGGGAAAACCGGTCTGACAGGTAGAACTGAGGAAGGGACAGGACAAGTAACTGTTTGGGGTGGGTGTGGGGAAGTTGGGAACACTGGCAACTGGATTATTTTATCCCATCACTTCAAGAAAATCAGATTCTTCCAAGGAAAACAATGAATTCCCAATCCTGGAGGACAGGCCATGCTCCTAGGACATTAGAGACCTGGAGCTTCACAAACTCACTCAATGCCCTGCTGCCACATTGGAACTTTATACAAGTCTACTTCATGTTTCTTGAGAAGGGAATTTCTCTTCTCACATGCTATCAAGGGTGTTGCTAATAACTTAAACTAGTATGACTTGCATAATGGTCTGGCACATCTGGGACTGAAGCTTCAAGACTGTCTACTAGCAAATAAACAGCTGTGAAAGAAGGGGAGAAAGTAGTAAAGAGCAAAAAGCAAACAAAAACTCAAGTGAAAAAACATGGCCAAGATGGAGGGATGGGCAAAATGGGTAAAGGGAAGTGGGAAGTATAGGCTTCCAGTTATGGAATGAATAAGTCATGGGAATAAAAGGTACAGCATGGGGAACCTAGTCAGTGGTATTGTAACAGTGTGGTGTGGTGATAGATGGTAGCTACACTGTGGAGTATAGCATCTTGTATACAATTGCTGAATCACTTTGTTGTATACCCTGATACCAATGTAACGTTGTGTGTCAACTATATTCAAATAATAATTTAAAAACCTGGCCACCTTCATTAAGTGATGGGAAGTAAAAATAATTCAAGGCGATCACCTAGAAGGGAACTTTTGGTTTTATCCATTTCTGAGATAAACCTCATTAATATAAATAGTTCCAAAACCAAAATTTTGGAAAACCTCCCCCTATATTTAACTAGCCACTTATCTCCTGGCCAATTTGTCATAGAAGGTACACCAGGAAGCTCTATTTTATTTCTCTAAACTAAAACAACTATAGGAGCTTTGAAATTTTTATTATTTGTTTAATGGTCCAGGTGGATACATGAGAACACCTGCTTTAAAATGTTTTAGATGAAAATTATTATGATTATAATAAAACTCTAAAGCCTTAAGATTTGTTTCATAATAAAGAAGCCCAAAATTGTTCCATCCCTATATCACCTCTGGAATGGCCTTTCATGCAGACCTCATCAGGCCCTCCAGCTGTCAGTAGGAGAGTGTCATTTCCACCCCCCTCCCTTAGCTGATTGCCGAAACATTTAGTTTTGCGTTTTACCACCATCATTGGATAGCCCTATTCCAAAAATACATCAGGAAATATCTCAAATTTATGGAGGGTCAGTAATTGTCAAGGACTTAGTTGTGAGAAGTAGTATTTTAAGGAGGATTACCTGAAGGAAATGCATTTCTAACACTGTAAAATTTATCCTTGGGTTAGCAGACCCTCAGGGAACAGACTACCTGGAGGACTAAGTTGTGGCTTCCCACCTAGTTAATTTTATTGAGCCCAGCATTGGTGTTCTGCCATTTGCATGCTCTAAGGAGTGGTATAAGAAGCAGTGCCAAGAAATGTGATGCTGCCCTTACTAAAGTGGTTTTGGGGGCGCCTGGGTGACTCAGTAGGTTGAACGTCAGGCTCTTGATTTTGGCTTAGGTCATGATCCCAGAGTCCTAGGATCGAGCCATGCTAAGTATGTAGCCTGCTTAAGGTTCTCTCTCTCTCTCTCCCTCTCTCTCCCTCTCTCTCCCTCTCTCTCCCTCTCTCTCCCTCTCTCTCCCTCTCTCTCCCTCTCTCTCCCTCTCTCTCCCTCTCTCTCCCCCTCTCTCCCCCTCTCTCCCCCTCTCTCCCCCTCTCTCCCCCTCTCTCCCCCTCTCTCCCCCTCTCTCCCCCTCTCTCCCCCTCTCTCTCCCTCTCTCTCCCTCTCCCCCTCTCCTCCTCTCCCCCTCTGCCTCTCTCCCTCTGCCTCTTTCCCCACCTGGAGCACAGGTTTGTTCATATTCTCTCTCTCTCTCTCTCTCTCTCTCTCTCTCTCTCTCTCAAGATTAAAAAAAAAAAAAGGTTTAGGAGAAACTGCTCATGGTTGTTTTAGGATTCTTCCTGCCTTAACTAGAATTCCAGGACACATGTTTATTTGCATCCCACCCCTAGTCCCTGAGGCCCCAAGTGCCAGGCCTTGCAAGGAGGTTTTGGCCCACCCCTCACACTTTGACCTTCCCTAAGGTGATGCACCAGATGGAGAAGCCTGGGGGAGATTCTTCAGGTTACTTGGGCTGTGTTGGTGATGGTTATTTTGCCCTGGAAGGGGACCCCACAAGTTATTACTATTTTAGGCAATCCACAACCATAACTCTGCAAATTTACTGCAGAGGTTTTATTGGCACCATGGGACTGTTTCACAGAGACTGCAGAACTTTAACTGACCCTTAACACCTTAGGGACAGATCCTCTACCCTGGGGTTATGGTGATAAGGTCACTTTCACATAATTTGAATGTGCTCTCTAATGGCCAATTCAAAGATCTGTTTGCAGCATTTAAATTGCTGCTAGTAATTTAGCTGCTGTTTAACACAGGCAATTATTGCATCATTTCACACGTTGAAACTGAACACTCAGCCCTAGTGGTTATTGCATCACCTCAGAACAACCTGCTCTTCCAATCAATTAAACTCATTGCGCTTGAACACGAGTTGGCTGCCAGTCACACTTTAAATCACCACCTCACCACCTATTTCACAATGAACTGCCAAAATGAAATGACCTCCCTAAACATGATCTGTCTCTTCCTTGGGACAAACTGGCTTTGAAAGAGATTTTCCACGGTCTTCTGGGAATAAAACTATTGCCTATCTCCCCTCACCCCTTCCTCCACAGGGAGGAAAACTTCTCAGGTCTCTGTTCCAGGAATAGTAGCGTTGCTTCCCAGCTGAAGT
Source organism: Panthera onca (assembly GCF_046562875.1). Classification (NCBI taxonomy): domain Eukaryota; kingdom Metazoa; phylum Chordata; class Mammalia; order Carnivora; family Felidae; genus Panthera; species Panthera onca. The sequence goes on from NC_138340.1 coordinate 78,149,648, forward strand.
TTGTTTTTGTCCTAGGACATTGTGGATGATGAAACTAGTTGTGTTAACTGTTTTCTCCCCTCCATTTATTTTTGTTATACCAGTAAAGCATGCTCATTCTAGGAAAAATCAGAATACATAGCTGTGCAAGATGAAGAATAAATAAGTTAACTTATTTATTAAATCTCAAAACCCAAGTGGTATCATGGCTAAAATATCAGTTACCCTTCCAGTATTTTCTGTTTTCTCTTTGAACTGGCTGTTAGAAAGAGCCAGATACCAAATCCCAATATGGACAAGGATTTAGTATATAACCATGGAGAAAAGATGTAAGATATAGATGGTAACGGCTCTCCATTTGGAAGAATATAAAATTGAACTTCTACCTTATACTACATGGAAAAATCCACTTCAAATATATTAAGTATTTAAATGTAAGAAATATAACAAAGAAGTGATTGTTTAAAAATTGGTAGGCTACATGATCTTTCTAAGGGTGGGAAAGACTGTTTAAAGTCAAAACTAGAAGCTATAAATGACAACATCATTATACTTACTTTTTAAAAACTTAAAGCCAATAGAAAAACAATAGGATAAGTATATTTGTAATGTAAGTAACAGGTTTGTATCTCTAATGTAAACTCTTAAATTTGAGGGAAAAAATGAGATGATGAAAGATACCCAAAATATACAAATGAACAGTTGACTGAAGAATAAATTCAAATGGCCAACATACCAACAAACATAAGATGCTGAGATTGACCAGTTGTCAGAGAAAGGTAAATTAAATTTAATGATAAAACACCATTTTACACTATGACTGGCAGAAAGAGCCATAATACCATATGCTGGTGGGGGTAGGAGGATGTACTCATATTTTGCTGGTGAGTGTGATATGCTAAAATCTTCTGGGAAAGAAACTTGACATCTATTAAAATAAAAAGGACATGTATCCCTTGACCCAGAAATTCTATACCAAGGAACATAGCCCATACAAATACGCACATATTTAGGGATATATGTCTAAGGAGGTTTACTGCAGTGTGGTGTCAGAAGGGAAAAACAGGGAAAAAGAGCATACCCGTTACCAGAGTACTAGCTTAATAATTTATGATACATCTCACGTAAAGGAATATGTTTGCAATCAATTTTAAAAAAGGAATTAAAACTAAACCAGATGATTTGGAGGAAATCCTCATAAGATACTAAGAAAAGTACATAGAATGATTCTATTTTTGAGAGATAAGAATTGACAGAGGTGTGTATGTGTACCTGAATGAGATGATATAAGTACAGAAAACAGTAAGGAAGGAAGCAAATTTGGTTGTAAAAATTGGTTACCTTGGTCAGGGGAAGAAGGCCATGTGATCAAGGTGCATGAAAGTGGAAAAGGGAGAAGGGACGCACAGAGCCAAGTTTAAGGGGAAAGAAGCAAAAAAATTCACTAAAAATAAAACTCTGTGCATATGATCACATTTATACTTTTGTATAAAATTATGTGATTTAAGGGTTGAATTGTTTCCCTAAAAGAAGATAAGCCCTAACCCCCAGCACCTTAGAATGTGACTTTATTTGGAAATAGTCTTTATAGAGGTAATCAAATCCACATGAAGTCATTAGGGTGGGGCTTCATTCAATGTGACTGGTGTCCTTGTAAAAAAGAGAAAACTTGACACAGGCACGCATACGGTGAAGATGATCTGAAGACACAGAAGGAGAACGCTATGTAAAGCGAGAGGATTGGAGTGATTCATTTATAAGCCAAGGAATGCCAAGATTCTGACTAACCACAAGGAGAGGCAATCAAATAGCCCCCTGTATGTTTCAGAAGGAGCAGAACCCTACGAACACATCTTGATTTCATACCGCTATCCTCCAGAACTGTGAGATGACAGAATTTTGCTGTAGGCCACCCATTTGTGACACTTTGTTATGGCTGAACTATGAAATGAATATATATTGTGTGTGTATTAAAAAAAAATCAAGTAGCAAATTAAAAAAATCCTTATCTAAATCAGTAAAAATACCTATAAGTTCAGAGCCGTATTTATACTTCAGTCCCTTGAATAGACTTACCACACTTCTTTTAGTCCTTTTTCATCCCTCATTTATTCATCTTGATGTCCATCTTAAGTTACTTTTGGAACACAGAGCTGTAGATTTATGTAAGTCCTATAGCCTTGGAGCTGAAGGCCTAGTTGAACCATATACACTAAAGGAAACCGACCAAGGTGAGAGGAGATGAAAATGCAGAATGAGGTGACCCCACAGCCCTTGATCATCAGAAAGAGATGAAAAACTATCAAACTACTCAGAAACAGCAATCTCATGGCCAGATTCCATGTTCCAGTTTCCATTCACTTTAGGCCTGTTGTTTTGGTTTCTGTGAGGAGTAGTCTTCAGAACCCTCCCCCCCAAACACCACTTTTTTACTTAAGATAATTGGAGTGGATGTCTGATTGATGTAACCAAACTTAAGACCCCCAGGAAGTTCGTGGTGGGTGAAGGACAAATGGTTGAATGGTGAATTCTGAATTAAAATGTTCACTTGTGTGGCCCAAAGATTGAGTCCCTCTCAGCCTCACCTAATCAGTGTGCACTAACACTGAGAATTGCATGATGGGTCCAAATTCTGTAACTGTGAATTTTGATCTGTTTTATGATGTGAAGATAATTAAAAGATAGCAAAGTTGTATATGAGAGCTTAAACTTACTCTCAGAGACTGAAATTTGGAAGAACCAACATATAAGAGATGAAATCAATGATCAGTAGTCCTTCCCCACCCCCTGCTAGAGAAATTGTTTCGTGAAAAGATGTAGGAATTCAGGTAGCTGAGGCCAAATTGCACGAGAAAGAATATCTCAGAAGGCTGGTGTCCCATGGAATTTGAAAAGAGGATCAAAAGATCAAATGTGTCAGAGTACCTTCAATACTGAGCCAGGGGAAGGAGCCCTAACTCTCCAGGTCACCCACATAGTTTTGGAATGTGCCCATAGTGGGAAAGGTGGCATAATTCTGACTGGCAAAACTTGAGGGCACCTATCATTAATACCATCAAGAAAAACCCTCTTGTTTAGACTTGATTCTTATCCTTCTGATAGTAAATCCTTTTTCCAAATAGATGTCTCTGTGGGTAAGGTACTTTGAGTTTTGATAAGCTCTCCCAGCCATATTGCCCACTGTGAAGTTGTATTTTCTCTGAAAAGGAATAAATGTTGGGCCACTTTATGTCAGCCTCTGTTGAATCAGTCCCGAATCTACTTGTGTAGGTAAGTTGACAACACAGTTTCTGATGAGCTCTCTAGAGAAGAGCTCTAGGGCATTCTTGTTTTATTAACTGTATCATCTAGCAGATGAGTGATTGAGATTATAAGTACCCGAGGGAAGACTTGGTCAACTCTGTAGGGTGATCTTGATGCAAAATCCAGGTGGTGGTGGTTTGGTGTGTGTGTTTGTTTATGATCACGTGCTTTGATGTTGGGCTGACTGGGAACCATATTCCAGACAAAATTCTGTGTAAGTTCTGGTCATCAATCTTAATACTGCCTTCACACAAACATGGTAAATGACATGAGCCAACAAAAGAAATTCTGCAATTAATTGCTGCCTTTGGCTTAAATGGAATGGGTCAAGAAGGCCAACAAAATAAAATGTATTTTTCCCCTAGACCAACACCCTCTCTACTGGCTAAGAATCAGGTTATTCTTCAGTTTATAAGAAGTTCCCCTAAATAGATAAACTCTAAATATCCTGAACCATAACCACTGCTAGACAATCAGAAGCCTGGATTATAGTTTAATTAGCTAATTAGGCTTAATTGGTTTATTTATGTGCCAAAAGCCATGATCACTCACTACAGGCTGAGTGTGACATGCTTGGCATAGACATCCAACTGCTCTCAGCTCCATGCCTCCTGATCCCATTCGACACCCCCAGCTCTGGATTTCTGTGCTGGGCCTCCTCAGTCCACTCTGTGTTATGGTTATGCCAATACATATGAGGTCCAGCTTTTCCTTTTTATAGCAGAAAGTTGCTTTGGGAACTGCACTGGGGAAGTCACTGTGCTGGACTCTACTCTTTTTAGAAATTTCTCTGAGCTTAAAGTTAAGCTGTGTATTTTCTAATTCTTGGCTCTCTGCTCACTTAGGTGGATTTTGTGCTTCTCTTTAGGGGACTGCAGGGCAGCAACTGCCACCCTTTTGGTCCAAATGTGGAGCATCACAAAGTCCTCCTCAAAGGACCCAGAGGAAGGTGGGCTTAAGAACTCTGGTGAAAATGGTCTGACAAGTGTTCAAGCTATATCCAAACCGTAATCTTAATTAAATGGTAAAAAGAGGGGACTAGTTGGAACCAATATCTGGAAAGCCTTCATCTTGGTATTAAGTCTCTGCAGGCTGTTTACGGTTCTCAGGAGATGCTGCACCCGCTGTTTTGACATTTAAGGAAGAGTAATGTGACTTACTTGCAATGGGTTCCAAGCTCACTGGCGTGCAAGCATTCGGCAGATCTGATCTGAAGCCAGGGTTTTGATGTAGTATGAAAAGATTAAAGAAAGGGTGCCTTAGTGTTCCCTGTATAGCTGATTTGCAGGTTAAATTGTTTATTTTCAACTTTCTGAGATTTGTCTAGAGAAGGTGTATGACTGCAGATTTCATTTACATCTTCCTTTTACTTGAATTTGATTAATTTGTGGTTAACTCTTCAAAAAGGAATGTTAAAAACAGACACAGCAAGTACAACTATAGAGAATAATGCTGGCTTACACATTATTACAGGAAGAGGAAAGGGTAGCTCTCTAAAAATGAAGCAGAACCACCATGAGATACATATTTTCCTTTTTTCCACATGCTGGTGCCATTCTGGAGAGAAAACAAGAGAGCTGTCACCCCAGTGAGAAATCCACTGGGGTTCTCCACACTGACTCAGAGCAGGTATAACCTAGACATCAAGAAGCTGCAATTGAGTAGAGAAATGTCTGAGGACACTGGGTAAATAGGGTAGGGATGACAGGGCCTCACCAGTCTGCATACAACTTTCTTTTGGTAAAAGGGCTGCCTGGGAAGGAGTAGGCACATCCCTTTCCCACGAACTGCCTCACAGCATCAGTTGGAATGATCCAAGCTAGGCTGGGTATGTGATATTATTGAGGTTATATGATACACCACTGGGTATGTGATATAATTGAGGTTTGAAGCCTTGAGTCTCTGGCCTTCTTCTAGCTCATCTTGTCTTTAGTCTCCTACCTCCTCCCACCCCAAATTCTTTTTATCATTACACACAGAAACATCAGCACATTATTTCTGATCTCTGATATTCTGTCCCATCATTAAGCTTTGTTTGATGCTGTCTCAATCATCTTGTCTTAGATAACTTGTTGCTCCACCTTGTATGCATACATGTCCCTCTCCACAGGGAAGAGAACTTGTGGAGGACAGAAGAAAGGAAGAGGGAAGGAAGGGAAGTAAGGAGCAAAAGAAGAAAATAAATATGGCTATCATGTGGCTCTTTCCGTTCTCCAGAAATTGGTTCATTAATTACTTAAACAAACACTTTTATAGTGTTTATTGAGTGCTAGATGCTGTTTTAAGTGCTATGTTAGTAATAACTTTTAAAATCAAGTAAAAACAACTATCATGATATACTTTGTGAGGTAGGTTCTATTTCTTTCCTCATTTTACAGAAAAGGAAGCAGTGTTGAACCAAATGGTCAAGGTCATAGCCAGGTTCCAACCCAGTTTGGTTCTGGCTTCTTTTCTTAACCATTTCCTTTTGCTATCTTTTCCTTCAGGTATTTTAGTTTTTAAGAATCTAACCTAAACATTCTATGACTATATGAATAATACATTCTTCCTGTCAAAAGGATAAAAAAGGAAAAGATAACTCCAATATTTCTAGCCTCCAAAAAGTACAGTTCCTATTCTTACATTATAAGTGTTTTATTTATGAGATTTTTGTTCACATATGGAGATCATATTACATGTATAATTCCATTTCCTAATTTTTCCTTAATGTCCTATAATCATTTTCTAATGGTCACCAAACACTTATTTTTTTTTTTAAATAACTACTGGGCATTTGAATTGTGCTAAATTTTTACTCACAAATCTACTTGTGTTTTGTCTTACTGTTTTTTCTCTAAAAAAAAGATATTTGTGTTAAGACAATTTGATTACAAACGTTCTGATGACAAAAGATTTGGCAATAGAAACTATTCAATTTATAAGTTCATCAAGGTTTGTGGGGGCATCCTTCCTATGCTAGACACGGTAAGAAGCTGTAGATATGGTGAACAGGAGCTGTTTCTCACCCTCAAGGAGCTTACATTCCAGTTAAGTAGATTAATATTGCAAAAAAAATTAAAAAAGAAAATAAAAGGAACCTCTTAGCCCCACCACCAAGAGATAACCACCACTCACAATTATGTGTATAACCTTTCTAATATTTTTTTATTTATTTTTTTAGAGAATGGGTGACGGGGCAGAGGAAGAGAGAGAATCTGAAGCACGCTTCAGCTCAGCTCAGTGCAGAGCCCAATGTGGGGCTTGATCCCACAACTCTGAGATCATGACCTGAGCCAAAAGTAAGGGTCAGACACTCAACCAATTGAGCCACCCAGGCTTCCTTCTAATATATATTATGTATACATATAGTTTTAAGGAAAAACTGAGATTACATTATCTATGGCTTTATAACCCAGAAGTAACATTTGCTATTATTCAATGTTTGTCAAAAATTATACTGTTAATGGTGGCATAGTTTTCCATTTTATGTATCAAACATAATTTAATCATCTTTCTTTTGTAAAATGTTTAGATTGCTTACAGTGTTTTGAACTATAATGAGTAGGCTTAGACTTCAAACCCTTTTTTTTTCACATCTCCCTGTGAAATTTCTGACGATCGAGTTTTCAGCTTACAGATCATGTTTGAGACACTTAAGATAAAAACATTACACTTTAGAAAGCCTGAATATTTTTCAGTCTCACCAGGACCACACGAGGATATACCTTTACTGTGTCTTTACTCATATTATCATTACAAAACAAAACAAAAAGTGAAGGTTTGCCAAGACCTTGTTCAATTCCCATCTCAGTTTGAATATATTTGAGTACTGATAAAGGGCAAATATTTTTTTTTTCACAAAATTATTGACTATTTGTGTATCTTTTGGTGATTTTTCCTTGTTCTTCACATCTTTTTTTTGTAGTAGGGTTTTTCTTTTTTCCAAACTGATTTGAAAAATTTCTTGTCACTAACCTGTTAATTGATAATCATGTGTTTTTATAGAGATGGCTGTCTAAGTTAAAGACTGCTGCTTTTCTTGGCTCATGCCTGCCATTTTCCAGTTTCAAAGCCAACCACTGGGGTCTCTCTGAACCTTTTTCCATAGTTAAATATCTCTCTGACTCTCCTCTCCTGCCCCCAATTCCACTCCTAATGACCCTGGTGATTGTATTAGCCTCCCCCCCACCCCGGCCCCCGATAATACAAGATAATCTCCCTATCTCAAGATCAACTGATTAGCTGACTTAATTCCACCTGCAACTTAATTTTCACAGGGGAATTAGGATGTGGACGTATTCTGTTCATTACAATACTTTATTATACTTTATTTACCAAATAGCTACCTCTCTATACATCTTTGTCTATTAATTTACTGTATTTTTTGATGTATTTAAAAGTAAATTGCAGATGTCAGTACACTTCACCCTAAATAGTTCAGCATAAGCTGAATTATAATATTTGTTTACAGCTTAAAAAAATGCTTTTTGGGGGGCGCCTGGGTGACTCAGTCGGTTAAGCATCCAACTCTGTTTGGCTCAGGTCATGATCTCACGGTTTCATGAGTTGGAGCACCGCATTAGGTTGTGTGCATACAGTGCAGAACCTGCTTGGGATTCTCTGTCTTCCTCCCTCTCTGCCTCTCCTTCTTCCACTTACACTATCTCTGTTTCTCTCAAAATAAATAAGTAAGCATAAAAAAAATTTTTTAACCACAAAACTGGGTTTTCCAGAACAAGCAGAGAATTAGAATCTGGGATGAACAAGTTACAGCAAAATCATAGGCAAATGCTCAGTTTTTAAAAATCTTGTGGTAAATTTTACATACAAGAAAATGTACAAAATTTATTTATTTATTTATTCATTTAATATAATTTATTGTCAAATTGGTATCTATACAACACCCAGTGCTCATCCCAACAAGTGCCCTCCTCCCTGCCTATCACCTGCTTTCCCCTCTCCCCATCTACCCTTGGTTTGTTCTCAGTCCTTAAGAGTCTCTTATGGTTTGCCTCCCTCCCTCTCTGTAACTTTTTTTTCCCCTTCCCCTCCCCCATGGTCTTCTGTTATGTTTATCAAGATCCACATATGATTGAAAACATATGGTATCTGTCTTTCTCTGCCTGGCTTATTTCACTTAGCATAATACCCTCCAGTTCCATCCATGTTGTTGCAAATGGCCAGATCTCATTCATTGTCATTGCCAAGTAGTATTGCAGAAAATGCACAAATTTAAAATACGAATTTGCTGAATTGAATAAATGCATACGCTTGTGTAACCCAAAATCCTATCAAGAAATGGCATCTTGGGGAGCCTGGGTGGCTCAGTCGGTTAAGCGTCCGACTTCGGCTCAGGTCATGATCTCGCAGTCTGTGAGTTCGAGCCCCACATCGGGCTCTGTGCTGACAGCTCAGAGCCTGGATCCTGTTTCAGATTCTGTGTCTCTCTCTCTCTGCCCCTCCCCCGTTCATGCTCTGTCTCTCTCTGTCTCAAAAATAAATAAATGTTAAAAAAAAAATTAAAAAAAAAAAAAAAGAAATGGCATCTTAACATCACCTATCATGACCCTTCAGAACCACTGTTCTGTTTTGTTTTGTATTATAGGTTAGCTCTACCTATTCTAGATCTTCATTTAAATGGAATTATTCAGCATGCACTTTTATGTAAGTCTTCTTTCACTCAACTTTGTAAAATTTTCATTTTTTAGTATCAGTAGTTCATTCCTTTTTACTGTTGATATTCCATTGTGTTGAATATTACTATTGCCCAGTTGATGTATACCAGATTTCAGTTCTTGGCTCTTACAAATAAATTCTTACACAAGTCCTTTTATGGGCATATGTTTTTATTTCCCTTGGGCAAATATCTAGAAGTAGAATTGATCAACCACTGGGAAAGAGTATGTTTAGTTTTATAAGAAACTGCTAGAACTTAAAGAAAATTTATGTTATTTCACACTCTCACCAACAACATGTAAGACTTCCAGTTGCTCTAAATCCCTGCCAACACTTGGTGTTGTCAGTATTTTTAATTTTATCCATTTTAATGGGTGGTGTCTTTTGTGGTTTTAGTTTGCATTTCAGTGATGACTAATGTTTAGCACTTTTTCATATCTCTTTTTTTATGAGTGTATATTTACATCTTTTGCTCATCTTTACTGTTTTTTATAATTTTAAGTATTAACTGTTTTGTATCTCATTTGTTTTTATTTTAGTGGATGGTTTGAGATAGAAATTAAAAATTGTTTACACATATTGAACTAATTGTGTCTATATATATATTAATATTGATATTACATATTTAAATTCAAGTTAGTTAACATACAGTGCATTGGTTTCAGGAGTAGAATTTAGTGATTCATCACTTACGTACAATACCCAGTGCTTATCCCAACAAGTGCCCTCCTTAATGCCTATCACCCATTTAGCCCATCCCCCCACCCAACACCTCTCCAGCAACCCTCAGTTTGTTCCCTGTATTTAAGAGTCTCTTATGGCTTGTCTCCTTCTGTTTTTATCTTATTTTTCCTTCCCTTCTGTTCATCTGTTGTGTTTCTTAAGTTCCACATATGAGTGAAATCATGGTATTTGTCTTTCTCTGATTGACTTATTTCACTTAGTATAGTACATTCTAGTTCCATCCATGTTGTTGCAAATGGCAAGATTTCATTTTTTGATCGCTGAGTAATATTCCAGTGTGTGTGTGTGTGTGTGTGTGTGTGTGCATATCACATCTTGTTTATCCATTCATTAGTCGATGGACATTTGAGCTATTTCCATAATTTGGCTGTTTATAGTGCTGCTATAAACATTGGGGTGCATGTACCCCTTTGAATCAGCATTTTTGTATCCTTTAGATAAATACCTAGTAGTGCAGTTGCTGTGTCATAGGATAGTTCTATTTTTAATTTTTTGAGGAACCTCCATACTGTTTTCCAGAGTGGCTGCACCAGTTTGCATTCCCACCAACAGTACAGTACAACAGTATACCAACAGTTCTCCTTTCTCCACATCCTTGCAAACATATATTGTTGTCTGAGTTGTTAATTTTAGCCATTCTGACAGGGTGTGAGGTGGTGTATCATTGTGGTCTTGATTTGTATTTCCCTAGTGATGAGTGACGTTGACCATCTTTTCATGTGTCTATTAGCCATCTGGATGTCTTCTTTAGAAAAGTGTCTATTCATGTCATCCTCCCATTTCTTAACTGGATTATTTGTTTTTTGGGTGTTGAGTTTAATAAGTTCTTTATAAATGTTGGATACTAACCCTATATCTGATATGTGGTTTGCATATCTCTTCTCCCATTCCACTGGCTGCCTTTTAGTTTTGTTGATTGTTTCCTTTGCTGTGTAGAAGCTTTTTATCTTGATGAGGTCCCAATAGTTCAGTTTTGCTTTTACTTCCCTTGCCTCAGAGACATATCTACTAAGAAGTTGCTGCAACTAAGGTCAAAGAGGTTACTACCTGTTTTCTCCTGTAGGATTTTGATGGTTTCCTGTCTTACATTTAGGTCTTTCATCCATTTTGAATTTACTTTTGTGTATGGTGTAAGAAACTGGTCCAGTTTCATTCTTCTGCATGTTGCTGTCCAGTTCTCTCAGCAGCATTTGCTGAAGAGACTGTCTTTTTTCCATACATTGAAAAAATTATCCTTTATATTTCCACTGATGTGAAATGCTCTCTTTATTATACTATTGGACACACTGGACTTTTTTTTCACAAGGTTTTTTCTGTCCAATTGTAATGCTTATTCTTGCACTGTTATAATTTTAATTGTTGTGGACATCGAATACACATTAAAAGTCGGCACTACAAACTCATTGTCCTTGTTCTCTCTTTTTCAGTATTTATTTTTCACTTTTTCAAGTGAAAATCACTTATTAAAGCTACATGGTTTTATATCTCATTATGATTTTTGACTGGAAAATTTTTAAACTTACCAATTTTAGGGAAACTGCCCTTCTTACCTATTTTGCCTTACCATCTAGGAGCATAATAACTTTCTCCATTTATTCAAGTTTTCTTTAATTTTATTGAGTAAATTGAATAAAATTGTTATTTGATATTTTGACTTTGTTATGGTACTGTGAGACTGGTATTTTGGATCTCTGTCCAGTTTTCCTTCTTTTTGTAAATATTTTCTGGTATTTATATCCTTAAAAGAAATGAACAGTCACAAACCAACAAATTAACATATTTTAATAGACACACCTCAGGACTTGGCTCATCAAGGCCTGTTTGATTAACCATAGCGTCATGGGAGAAAATTTTCTAGGTAAGTAGGGCCACAGATGCCAGATGGAGTCTGGTGCATAGTATTCTATCTATAGGGATGCCTGTCCCTTACAAGCTGCTCCAACTCTAGGGACTAAGCAGATCACTAGCCCTGCATTATGTTACAGTCTTTAAGTCTTTGTAGACTCATGGTCTTTAAGGTTCCTTCCATCTGTAAACGACATTGATCTTATATCAGTGGTTCTTATCCCTGGCTATGCCAAATCTCTATGATCTCAGAGATTCTGTTTTAAGTGATTTGGGAACTGGAACATCTATATTTTGTCCCAGTTTTATTGAGATATAATTGACATAAAACATTGTGTTAGTCCATGGTGTACAGTATAATCATTTGATCACATACATATTGTGAAATGATCACATAAGTTAATATCAATCATCTCACATAGTTACAAATTGTTTCTTATGAAGAGAACTTTTAAGATTTATTTTCTTAGCACCTTTCCAGTGTACAATGTATTATTGTTAACTATAGGCACCATGTTCTACGTTACATCCCTAGGATTTACTTATTTTATAACTGGAAGTTTATACCTTTTGACCACATTTATCCACTTCCCCCACTCCCTTCCCACCTCTGGCACCCACCTATCTCTTCTACCTATGAGTTCAATTTTTAAGCTGCCACATATAAGCGAAACCATACAGTATTTGTCTTTCTCTCTCCGATTTGTTTCACTTAGTGTAATTCCCTCAAGGTCCATCCATGTTGCTGAAAATGGCAAGATTTCTTTCCTTTTTATGGCTGAATAATAGTCGTGTGTGTGTGTGTGTGTGTGTGTGTGTGTGTGTGTGTGTGTGGCATTTTCTTTATCCATTTATTCACTAATGAACACTGAGGGTGAATCTATGTCTTGACTATAAGTAATGTTACAATGAACATGGGGATGGAGATATCTTTTTGAGATAGTTAGTTTCCTTTGGTTATATACCCAGAAATGGAATTGCTAGATCATCAGATAATCTCTTTTTAGTTCTTTGAGGAAACTTTACACTATTTTCCATAGTGGCTACACTAATTTACATTTCCACCATAAGTGCACAAGGGTTTCTTTTCTTCACATTCTCACTAAGACTTGTTATCTCTTGTGTTTTTGATGATAGGCATTCTAACAGATGAGAGCTGAATTTTCCTGATTCGTGATGTTGAACACCTTTTCAAGTACTGTTGGCCATTTGTATGTCTTCTTTAGAAAAATGCCTACTCAATTTCTCTGCCTATTTTTAATCAGATTATTACTGCTTTCAAGTTTTTGCTATGAGTTCTTTATATATTTTAGATATTCACCCTTTATCAGATATATGATTTGAAAATATTTTCTCCCATTCTGTAGATTACTTTTTCATTTCGTTGATGGTTTCCTTTGCTGTGCAGAGCTTTTTAGTTTGATGTAGTCCCATTTGTTTATTTATGCTTTTGTTGCCTTTGTTTTTGATAGCACTTCCAAAAGACTCATTGCCAAGACCAGTGTCAAAGAGCTTAACCCCAATGTTTTTTTCTAGGAATTTTATGGCTTCAGGTCTTGTATTCAAGTCTTTAATCCATTTTGGTTTGATTTTTGTGAATTGTGTAAGATAGGGGTCCAATTTCATTCTTTTGCATGTTGTTGTCCAGGTTTCCAAAACCATTTATTGAAAAGACTATCTTTTCCCCATTATATATTCTTGGCCCCTCTGTCCTGAATTAATTGACCATATAAGCATAGGTTTATTTCTGGGCTCTCTATTCCATTGATTTATATCTATTTTTATGCCAATATCTTATTTTGATTACTACGGCTTTGTAATTTAATTCAAAATCAGGGAATGTGATATATCTAGCTTTGTTCTTCTTAAGATTGCTTTGGCTATTTGGGGTCTTTTGTGGTTCCATAAAATGTTAAGATTTTTTTCTGTTATAAAAAATGCCATTGGAATTTCACTAGGGATTGCACTGAATCTGTAGATTGCTTTGGGTAGTATGTATATTTTAATAATCTTTCAATCCTTGAGCATGGAATCTTTCCATTTATTTCTGTCATCTTCAATTTCTTTCATCAATGTCTTGTAGTTTTCAGTGTATAGATTTTAATTTATTCTTAAGTATTTTATTATTTTTGATGCAGTTTGTCAATAAGATTATATTCTTAATGTCTCTTTCCAATTGTTTGTTATTAGTATATAGAAATGAAACAGATTTTCATACATTCATTTTTGTATCGTGAAACTTTACTGAATTAATTTAACAGGTTTTTTTTTTTTTTGTAGAGTCTTTCAAGTTTGCTCTATATGATATATCGTCTGCAAATAGTGACAGTTTTACTTCCTCTTTCCCCCTTGGATGAACTTTATTTTATTTATCTCTTCATTTACTTATTTTTTTACTTATTTTTGCCTAATTATTCTGGCCAAAACTTCCAATATTATGTTGAATAAAAGTGAGGGAGAATGGCATCCTTGTCTTGTTCCTGATCACAGAGAAAAATCTTTTCAGGGTTGAGAATAATGTTAGCTGTAGACTTGTCATATATGGCCTTTATTATGTTCCTCTATGACAGTTTGCTGAAAGTTTTTATCCTGAATAGATGTTGATTTTGTCAAATTCTTTTTCTGCATCTACTGAGGTGATCATATAGTTTTTATCTTTCGTTTTGTTCTGTGGCATATTACGTTGATTGATGTGCAGATGTTGGACTATCCTTGCATGCCTAGAATAAATCTCACCTGATAATGATGTATGATCCTTGTAATGTATTGTTCAATTCAATTTGGTAACATTTGTTGAGGATTTTTCTGTCTACGTTCATCAGGGTTACTGGTCTGTACTACTACTACTACTAGTCTCCTCTTCCACCTCTTCCTCCTCCTCCTCCTCCTCCTCCTCTTCCTGTCCTTGTCTGTTTTGGTGTCAGGGTAATGCTGGCCTTGTAAAGTGAATTTGGAAGCGTTCCTTCCTCTTCTGTTTTTGGAGGAGTTTGAGAAGGATTGTTACTAATTATTTAAGTGTTTGGTAGAAGTCACCAATGCAGCCATCTGTTTCTGGACTTTTGTTTGTTGGAAGGGTTTTGATTAATAATGCAATCTCCTTACTAAGAATTGTTCTATTCAGATTTTCTATTTCCTCATGATTTAATTTTGGAATATTATGTTTTGCCAGGAATTTACTCATTTCTTCCAAGTTGTTGAGCTTGAATCATTTAATTGTTGTAGTAGTCTCTTGATTTTTTGTATTTCTGCCGTATCAGTTGTAACTTCAGTTTCATTTCTGATTGTGAATCCTCTTTTTTGTTGTTGTTAGTCTAGCTGAAGGATTGTCAATATTGTTTCTTTTCAAAGAACCAGCTCTTAGTTACATTGATCTTCTCTATTGTTCTTTTAGTCTTTATTTATTTACGTTCAGACACTATTTATTATTCTCTTTCTTTAACTTTGGGCTTTCTTCTTCTTCTTCTTCTTCTTCTTCTTCTTCTTATCTATTTATTTATCTATTTTTAAAATTTAAATCCAAGTTAGTTAACATATAATGTAATAATTTTAGGAATAGAATTTCATGATGCATCACTTACATATAATACCTAGCTAGTGCTCATCCCAACAAGTGTCCTCCTTAATATCTCTCACCCCTTTAGCTTTTCCCCCTCACCCAACACCCTGCCAGCAACCCTCAGTTTGTTCTCTGTATTTAAGAGTTTCTTATCGTTTGTTTTCCTGTTTTTATATTATTTTTCTTTCCTTCCCCTATGTTCATCTGTTTTGTATCTTAAATTCTACATATGAGTGAAATCATATGATACTTGTCTCTCTCTCTAACTGACTTATTTCACTTAGCATAATACACTCTAGTGCTATCCATGTTGCTAAAAATGACAAGATTTCATTCTGTTTGATCACCAAGTAATATTCCATGGTATGTGTATATATATATATATATATCATATCATCTTTATCCATTTCTCAATCGATGGACATTTGGGCTCTTTCCATACTTTGGCTATTGTCAATAGTGCTGCTATAAACAGTGGGGTGCATGTGCCCCTTTGAATCAGCACTATTGTATCCTTTGGATAAACACCTAGTAGTGCAATTGCTGGGCCATAGGGTGGTTATATTTTTAATTTTTTGAGGAACCTCCATACTGTTTTCCAGAGTGGCATATATATAAATTCTCCACAGTTTTGTTTTTCTGGTTTTCTTCTTGTAACTGATTTCTAGTTTCATACCATGGTGATCAGAAAATGTGCTTGATATGATTTCAGTTTTCTTGAATTCATTAGGACTGGTTTTGTGACCTAATATGTGAGCTATCCTGGAGAATGTTCCAATGTTCCATTTGAGAAGAATATGTATTCTGCTTTTAAATGGAATGTTCTATAAATGTCTCTCACAACCATATGGTCTAATGTGCTGTTTAAGCCCAAAGTTTCTTTATTGATTTTCTTTCCGAATCATCTATCCATTATTGAAAAGCAGTTATTGAAGTCCCCCACTACTCCTGTATCAGTGTCTCTTTCTCCCTGTAAGCCTCTTAATATTTGCTTTATATATTTTTGTGCTTCTGTGTTGGATGCATATATATTTACAGATACTATATCCTCTTGTTGGATTAACCCCTTTATCATTATATAATTACCTTATTTATCTCATTGCAGTCTTTGTATTAAATGCTATTTTGTCAGATATAAGTATAGCTACCTCTGCTCTCTTTTGGTTTACATTTGCATGGACGGTCTTTTTCCATCCTTTACTTTAAGGCTATTTCTATCTTTAAAGTTCAAGTGACTCTGTTGTGGGCAGCTGATAGTTGGGGTTTGTTGTTGTTGTTGTTGTTTTATCTATTCAGCTACTCAGTGTCTTTAATTGGAGAATTTATTTCATTTATATTTAAAATAATTACTAATGGGTATGGACTTGCTGTTGCCATTTGATTAATTGATTTCTGACTGTGTTACAATTCCTTTGTTCTCTCACTCTCTTCCTTTGTGATTTGATGAGTTCCTGTAGTAGTATGCTTAGATTCCTTTCTCTTTTGTTTATTTGTTGTAATTTTCTGCTTGTGGTTACCATGGGGCTTATATAAAACATTCTACAATAGTCTGTTTTTAGTAATAATAAGTTTGAACTTATGCAAAACCTCTTATTTTTACTTCATTCCCAACATTTTATCTTTTTGATGTCACAATTTACATCCTTTAATCTTGTGTTTCCCTTAGCAAATTACAAGTTATTGTTATTTTTAACACTTTTGTCTCACAACTGTCATACCAGCTTTATATGTGATTTGTCTATCACCATTACAACATTAGAGTATTCTGAATTTAACTATATATTTAACTTTACTGGTGTCACTGATAATTTTATCGGTTTTCCTGTTACTACTTAAAATCCTTTCATCTGAACTTGAAGAACTCTCTTTAACATTACTTTTAAGACCAGTCTTGTGGTGAGAACTCCTTCAGATTTTGCTTCCTAGAAAATTCTTTATCCCCTTTTCAATTCTGAAGGACGACTTTGAATATATAATGTGATTCTCTTCTGTCTGGCAAAGTCTCTGCTAAAAAAAAAATCTGCTGTAGTCTTATGGGGGGTCCCTTGTATGTAGCAAGGTGGGTTTTTTTCTTGACACTTTTAAGAGTCTCTCCTTAACTTCTGACTTTTTAAATTATAATTTGTCTTGGCATGTGTCTCTTTAGATTCATCTCATTTGAAACTTTCAGTGCTTACTGGGTCTGGATGTCTGTTTCTTTTTCAGGTTGGGGAAGTTTTCAGCCATTATTATTATTATTATTATTATTATTATTATTATTATTATTATTTAAAGGTGCTGAATTTATGTTTATTGTATTGTATCATTTTTGTTTCAAATTTTTATTTAAATTCTAGTTAGTTAACATATAGTGTAATATTGGTTTCAGGGAGTAGAAATTAGTGATTCATCGCTTACATATAACACTTGGTGCTCATCATAATGAGTGCTCTCTTTAATACCCAACACCCATTTAACACATCTCCTGCCCACCTCCCTCCATCAACCCTGAGTTTGTTCTCTGTTATTCAGAGTCTCTTAAGGTTTGCTTCCCTCTCTATCTTTTTTTTTCCTTCCTTCTTTATGTATTCATCAGTTGATGGACATTGGGCTCTTCCCATAATTTGGCTATTGTTGATAATGCTACTTTAAATATCAGGTACATGTGTCCCTTTTAATCTGTATTTTTGTATCCTCTGGGTAAATACCTAATAGTTCAATTGCTGGGTCATAGGGTAGTTCTATTTTTAACTTTTTATGGAACTTCCACACTGTTTTCCAGAGTGGCTGCACCAGTTTGCATTCCCACCAACAGTGCAAAAAGGTTCCCTTTATCTGGGGAAACAAAACAAACACTTATTGTTTCCTGTGTTGTTAAGTTTAGCCATTCTGAAAGGTGTGAAGTAGTACCTCATCAAGGTTTTGATTTGTATGTCCTAGATAATAAATGATGCTGAGCATCTTTTCATGTGTCTGTTAGTCATATGGATATCTTCTTTGGAAAAAAATGTCTATTCCTGTCTTCTGTCCATTTCTTATCTGGATTATTTGTTAAAATTGCTAGAACCAATACATGAATTCAGCAAAGTCACAGGATACAAACCAACGTACAGAAATCTGTTGCATTTCTACATACCAATAATGAAGCAGCAGAAAAAGAAATCAAGCAATCAATTCCAATTACAAGTGTACCCAAACAATAAGATACCTAGTAATAAACCTAACCAAAGAGGAAAAAGATCTACATTCTGAAACCTATAGAACACTTATGAAAGAAGTTGAAGAAGACACAAAGAAATGGAAAAGCATTCCATGCTCATGAATTGGAAGGACAAGTATTGTTAAAATGTCTATATTACCCAAAGCAGTCTACACATTTAATGCAATCCTGATCAAAATACCACCAGCATTTTTCACAGACCTAGAACAACCAATCCTAAAATTTGAATGGAACTACAAAAGACCCTGAATAGCCAAAGCAATCCTGAAAAAGAAAAGCAAATTTGGAGGGATCACAATTATGGACTTTAAGCTATGTTACAAAGCTATAGTCATCAAGACAGTATGGTACTGGCATAAAAACAGATGCATAGATCAATGGAACAGAATAGAAAACCTAGAAATGGACCCACAACTAACTACATGGTCAACTAATCTTTGACAAAGCAGGAAAGAATATCCAATTGAAAAAAGACAGTCTCTTTAATAAAGGATGTTGTGAAAACTGGGTAGTAACATGCATAAGAATGAAACTAGACCACTTTTATTATTATTATTATTATTATTATTATTACTATTATTATTATTATTATTATTATTAATTTTATTTAAATCCAAGAGAGTTAACATATAGTGTAATAATAGTTTTAGGAGTAGAATTTAGTGATTCACCACTTACATACAACACCCAGTGTTCATCCCAACAAGTGTCCTCCTTAATGCCCATCACTCATTTAGCCCATCCCCCCACCCCCAAACTCTCCAGCAACCCTCAGTTTGTTCTCTGTATTTAAGAGTCTCTTATGGCTCCCCTCCTCTCTGTTCTTATTTTTCTTATACAATATGCAAAACAAATGCAAAATGGATGAAGGACCTAAATGTGAGACAGGAAACCATCAAAATCCTATAGAAGAACACGGGCCTTGACCTTGGCTGGAGCAACTTCTTATTAGACATATCTCTGGGGGCAAGGCAAACAAAAGCAAAAATGACCTATCTGGGCTTCATCAAGATAAAAAGTGAAGGAAACAATCAACAAAACTGAAAGATAGCCTACAGAATGGGAGAAGATAACTGCAAATGACATATCAGATATAGGGTTAGTATCCAAAATCTATAAGGAACTTATCTAACTTGATACCCAAAAAACATAACCAGTCAGCCATTATTTCTTTAAATAAGCTTTCTGCCTCTTTTTTTCCCTCTCTTCTCTTTCTCAAATCCCTTTTAATGCACATATTGGTCTACTTGGTTGTATTCCTTAAGTCTCTTAAAGCTATCTTCATTCTTTTTTTCTCCTCTGCTTGAATGAATTCTACTGCCCTGCTTTCAAGTTCACTGACCCTTTCTCTGCTTAATGTATTCTAATGTGAACTCCTATATTGAGTTTTTAATTCAGTTATTATATTTTTGAGCTTTTGTTTGTCCTTTTTTATATTTTCTGTCTGTGTTGAAATTATAACTTTGTCCACACGTTGTTCTCCTGACCTCAGTCAGCATCTTCATGACCACTATTTGGCTCTCTTATCAGGTAACTCACTTATATTCATCTCTTTAAGGTCTGCTTCTGAAGTTTTATATTGTTTTTTTTACTTGGAACATGTTTCTCTGATCCTTTATTTTACTTGACTCTCTGTGTTGTTTTCTGTGCACCAGATAAAATAGCCACTTCTCCCATTCTTGAAGGAGGTGGTCTTCCATAAAAAATGAACCTTATCAATCAGCCTATCCCTAGCTCTCAAACTTTTGTAATTGTCCCTCAAAACTTTGTGACTAAGCAACTTTCCTTGTTCTTGGTGGCTTCTAGGAGTTGATCTGTGTCAAGATCTGTCAGCATCCCAAATGGGAGGATCTCAGTCAGCACCTACATGCAGGCTGTTGGGAAGCCAAACCCTCAGGCAGCATGTGTTAAAGTATGCAAAAAGACTTCTTTTAGAGAAAGACTTGGTGATGGGTATTTTTCTGTTCCCTCTGCGCTGAGCCAGATGATCAAGAGGTGTGTCCCATGGGTGACAGCTGTAGAAGCTGGGACAACAGATATTTGCAAAAGTTTCTTTTAGGGAGATACCAACAACCTGGTGCAGGGTAAAGACTTAGCCCAAAGGTGGTACTGCCAGCAGGTGGTTCATAGATGTATATTAAATTTGAAAGCTGACCTTCAGGATGGAGCTTTTAAGATGTGCAAATAGGTCTCATACACAGAAAAACTGGGAATTGACATTTCCAACTACTGCCTCTGTTCTAAGCCTTGAGGGGATAATCAGTTAAGTACTGTTTCTCTGCTACACTCCTGTTGAAACTGCAAACACAAGCTCACTGGCCAACAAAGCCAGGTGATCAAGGGGATGCATCCCCTGGGAAGTAACTGCAAAATCCAGGGGATTAGATGTGTGCACAAGCTGGGTAGAGGGAGACCACAAAGATGATACCAAGCTGTCTCACCAGTTTCTGGAGAGGATTGTAGTCTGCCCCTAGATTTGTGTTACATCAGGAGCCTGACCCTCGGTCTGTGCCTTTAAGGTAAGCAAAAAGTTGGTTTTTTGTTTTTTGTTTTTGTTTTATTTTGTTTTGTTTTGCTTTTCAGGAAAAGAGTAGATATGGGCATTCCTATCTGCTGCCTCTATGATGAGCCCTGGGTGGGTAACCACTATGAGTCCTCAGGAGCCCATTTGTTTCCTACAGCCTTGTGGATCTTATGGATTCAAACCCCATTGCCCTCAGAGCTAGGTTTTTGGGGGCCATTCCTTGGGTGGAAGTCCTAAAAGTTGGGGTGCTAGATGTTGTGTGAGTCCAAACCCTTCGTTTCTCAGAGAGAAGCTGGGAGTTGTGAGTTCTTTCCCGATTATATGTCACTTTGCTGGGGGTTGGGTTTATGGCAAGATTGTGTCTCCATCTCTACTACCCATTTTGGTGTAGGTTTTTACCTCCTATCCATGGTATATAGGAGTTGCTCAGCTAGTTTCTGGGTTTATTTCAGAGGGACTTGTTCCATGCATAGCTGTAGGCTTGGTGTATTTGTAGGAAGAGGAGCCTGTTATGTTGCCATCTTGAACTGGAACCCTGGAACATATTCTTAAAATTTCTCCCAGATAATTCTAATTTGCTTCCAGGGTTGATAATCATTGTTGTAAATTCTCATCTAAAGATCTGGGGTGGAAATTTTCATATAGTATCCATAACCTGCCACCTGTTTCCTAGGACTCTTTTAAATGGACTGAAGAAAGGAAGGTTCATCCTTCCATTTACAAGACCCCATTCCCTTGAGTGAAATATTGTACAGGTAGGTGTACAGATTGAGAATCAGAATAGACAAGCATGGAGAGATGGGCATGAAACAAATAGATGAGAGGTTTTTCTCAGCCTAGAGACGAAGGACCAGCCTGAGGAGCTGGAAGTTTCAGTTGGCACCAGTGAAATGACAGAAGTTGGGAGTCTTTCTCTTTGGCTAGTGAAAATCAAACACTGTTTGTTGAGAGGCATGGTGATTGAGAGACAGGGAGATTTGGTGATTGGGTCAGTAGATCCATCACTAAATTGACAAATTTAAGAAAGGATTGGGTGCTGATGTTTGGTGGTTATATACCATATGAATAAAATCTGGCAGGCCAACCACCCTAAAGCTTGGAGTCTGAAGGCAGATAAATGCTCTGTAGAGAATTTCCCATTCTGGCATTAGTGATTCTCAGATGGCCTTGACTTCTTGGCCTTAATCAGCCATGGGGCAGAGCATTACAGTCATGGATTTCAATGGGATATTTCACTTAAAAGGCAGTTGAGCGCACATGGATTGGTATACCCTGATGTATGTCACTAGTTCAAATCGTTGTTTACATTGTGCCAGAGGTACACACTGTAATTCCCATGACCATACTTTGGCATTAGATGAGTCTCGGCTCAAGGTTCTTTACTTAACATGTGACTCCATATTACTTCTGACAGGAAATTTGGGAAGAAAACCAAAAGTGGGCTTGCCTCCCTCGCCCAGGTACAGCCAGCCATGGTTACTTTAGGATCCCACAGGAAAAAGGTCATGATATTCTGTTTTTCAAATGGAGCTTAGGAGTCCAGACTTGTGATCTGATATGCTAGATGAGCTATCTAAACCTTTCAAAACAGTAATAACCATCAGTTAGCACAGTGTTAGGCTCTGAGTGCCTTCTATTTATTGATAATATATTTCTCACACCAACCCTATGCATTAATATGAAAAAACAATACAATTTAGTTCTTTGAACATGGTTTCCAAACCCCCTTACCAACGAAGGGCTCCTTGGCAGGCTCCTTAGCAATGAACCCAGACACAGATTGCTTGGGTTCAGATCCAATTTCATGATTCACTGTTAGTATGACTGAAGCAGGCTATTTAACCTCTTTGTGCCTCCTTCATCTTGTATATGAAATGGGGGGTGAGGTAGGGTGAACCTACCTCATAGAATCATTGAAGAATTAAATAAATTTATTTATAAAGCAGTTAGAACACAGCCCACACATAGAAAGCAGTATATAAATGTCTGCCATATCATCATTATCTTAAGGAGAATTGGGTAAGGAAAGGTTGATAGTTGAGTATTATCTGTAGTTTCTGTGGGTAAAACAGAAGACAAGCCTATTGATAATAATATGAATCGATAATATATTGCCATACAATAGTAGTAGAATGAAGTATTTAGGAGCCCAGGTGGCCAGCCAGATTACCTGAGTTCAAATTCAACAACCACTTATAAGCTGTGTGACCTTGAGCAAGTTACTTAACTACTTTGTGCCTCAGTTGCCATGTCAATAATAAGGATAATGACAGTAATAATAGGTACCACATATGGTTGTTGTATGACTTAAATGAGGTAATCTATTTAAAGCACTTAGATCAGGTGTTGGGGTATAGCAAGTGCTACATAGTAGCTATTATATGAAAAAGAATATTTTAGATATTAAATTTTTCCCTTTTTCATACTTAGCTTTCTTCTTTTTCTCAATACCAGCTAATCCTCAGATTACTCTTAAGTCTTTCTTCAATGAGATTTAAAGAGATCTTTTCCATTCAACATTTGTTAAGCAGCTTTCACACATAGTGGGTTATGACCTACTCTTTGTGGAATAGGATATAAATATGGACTCTACCCTAAATAGCTCCCAAGGTTTTAGGAAAGGCTGTGATATAAACACAAGAAGTAACACTATGATAAGCATTTTAAGAGAAATAGTCCCACAGTAAGACAGGCTCCTCGAGGTTTGATAAAAGTTCTGAACTGGAAGAGTAGAAAACGCTTGCAGAGGAAGTAACATTTAGGGTGGGCCATGAAGTGTAAGTCATATTTTTTCAGGCAGAGAAGAGAAATGTTTAAGGCACACATTAACCTTACACTTACATCCTTTAGCTGTACCTCAGAACCATCTGGGGACATGCTGAAACATGGGCTACTGGGATCCACCCACAGAAATTCTGATTCAGTAGGTCTGGGGTGGGACTTGAAAATTGGCAGATCTAACAATTTACTAAGGGATGTTGATGGTGCTGGTCCAAAACACACTTTAAGAAGCACTAAATTAAGATCAGCAGGTCACCATGGTTTGATTTCACTTTAGAATCCTCCAGGCAGCTTAAATTTTTTTTTAAGAGTCTCATGCTCTACCTACTGAGCTAGCCGGGTGCTGGCATTAAAATTTTTTTTAAAAAGACTGTCAGGATGACACCAAAAAAACGCCTTTGGTTATTTTCATAGGCAGCTCAGGTTGAGAACCTCTAGGTGTTTAGGTTCAGGTTGCATTTTACAAGGTACTTTCTCAAGATCCATTAATTCCTCCCTGTGCTTTAAGGTATTATTATTGGTATCCTACTTTATGGAGGCTTCAATTTTGACAGAGAGACAAGGAAGGTAAGGATTTGTTGAAGGTCACTAAATCCTTGACCAAGCTAGACTCAAACCCAGGTCATTGGCTGACCACATTTGCTTATTTTATACTTTCAGCCCTTTGGGGGAAAATAATGCATCCAGAGGGGATGACATGAGTATATAAAGGAGTGAACACAGGGTATGTCGAGGTTTGAGCAGTTGGCTAGGATGGCTGGGCCATGGGTGCCTTGGGATGTCAGGGCTTGGACAGTTTGGGACTTGCTGTGAAGGGGCTAGAAAGTCATATTCAGGAATAGTAACTTAATATGAGGAGAATTAGGGAGCCATTCAAAGACATTTATTAAGAACCAACAATTTAACACTTCCTGAGCACCAAAAATTCTGTAAAGGCCACTGTGCTCCATAGTTAATATACATTATCCCTAATTCTCATAGCAATTCTACAGAATGGGGATTATTTTCCCCATTTGGTGGATGAGGGAACTGAGACTCAGAAAGGCAAATGGCTTGTTGAACTCATGGAGCCAGAAAGTGACAGAGCCTGAACTCAAAGCCAAATTTGTCTGGCTTTAAAGCCCCCATGGTGTTCACGATGTGTCACTAATATGATTTGAAGGTGTTTGAAGAAAAAATTTTTAACTTTTAATTTTGAAATAATTTTAGACTTTTAGAAAAGCTGTACAGTAAAATAGTAAAGTTCTATATACCCTTCATCTAGTGTCCCCTAATATTTGTTGTACATAAACTTGGTACAAATATCAAAATGAAAAAATTAGCATGGGCATAACAGTCTTAACCACTCCAAGTGCCTTATTTGATTGATAGTTCTTTCCAATATTGTCATTTTAATTATTTTTAATGTTTATTTTTTAAGAGAGAGCATGAACAGGGGAAGGCAGAGAGAAAGAAGGGGACAGAGGATCAGATACTTGTTCCATGCTGACCCAATGCAGAGTTTGAACTCATGAACCATAAGATCATGACTTGAGCCAAAGTAAGAAGCTCAACCGACTGAACCACCCAAGTGCCCACCAATAATGTCCTTTCAGTTTTCATGTCTATGTCTCCTAATTTCCTCCTTTGTGTCTTACAGTATAAGGACTTAGATTTACTTGTTCTTACACTTGATTCCAGGTCTAATGGAAGGATCTAGGCCTTGGACTACTCAGCCATCAGCTTGTGCTTATGTTCTTAACTCTCTTTTCTACCAACTCCAGTTCAACCCTTCACTCTGGTTAATTATATTAACTTGGTTTCCTGTATGAATCCTTTAGATTATCTGGGTTTTTTTTTTTCTTGATGGGCTTGAGAGAGTTTATCATTTTATATTCACAACTCTTAACATTGCTCTTCTCTCCCTGAGGCTGGCATCAAGGGACAATGGCTATGCACAAGTGGATGGGGACCAAACTGGGAGGTGATCTTATAGTGTCTATGGTTCCTGGTGTCCTGAGTTAGCAGTGAACAAGCCAGGAGGGACAAGTTTTCAACTGACTCTCTCAAATAGGAAAAAACAAAAAACAAAAAAGACCCTCTGGTGGCCCTAGTGTGCATCTAAATCAGGGTTTGGAACTGGGTATGCTTATGCTCTACCCACTACAAATAACAGTGTTAAAACACTGGATGACTCTGTTTTAGCAGTAATGGTGTGAAAGGAACTGTTGCTTTCTCCATTTGTCATTAGGAACTTTAGTCAATAATAACAACAGTAATAACAATATGTTCTGCTCTACCATATTGAATGAACTCCATGGTGGTTGATCATCAACAAGAGAATGCCATATTGGACATTCTTGTTGTAGGTCTTCTAAGACATACATATAGCTCTTCTTGGACATGAAAAGTGGTGGGAACTTTAGATCATACTACCTTGAAAAGACTGATGTTTGTGGTTAAAACAAGAGAACAATGCTCAGATGTAGATCAATCAGCATCTATTCTGGTTTGCTTTATAAACTGTCCATTAATCTGATGGCAATAGAAAATGCAAATTCTCAGTGTGTCAGCGCTTCAGTAATTCAGCAGAACTGACTCTTGTTGAAGCTTGCAGAGTAACTGGCTGGGTAATGAGAAACCTACCCAATTCTTTTTTTTTTTAAGTTTTTATTTATTTATTTATTTATTTATTTATTTATTTATTTGGAGAAGGGGAGAGTGAGCAGGGGAGGGACTGAGGGAGAGGAAGAGAGAGGATCCCAAGCAGACTCCACACTGACAGTGCAGAGCCCAATGGGGGTCTCGAACTGATGAACCCTGAGTTGATGACCTGAGCTGAAGTCAAGAATCAGACGCTTAACTGACTGAGCCACCCAGGCTCCCCAAAACCTACCCAATTCTTATTTGCCCCAACAATCTACCTCAGAACATACTTAGAGTTTTTCATTGATCTTTTACCTACAAATGATGAGAGCCTGCCCTTAGATTCCTTCCTTGCCATGACTGTCTCAAATAGGACTAATGGATATGCAGTCCCACTATAAGAAGCAGTAGTTGATGCCTGTATTCTCCTCTAGGATTTTGATGGCTTCCTGTCTCACATTTAAGTCTTTAATCCATTTTGCATTTATGTTTGTGTATGGTGTAAGAAAGTGGTCCAGTTTCATTCTTCTGCATGTCACCATCCAGTTTTCCCAACACAATTTGCTGAGGAGACTGTCTTTTTTCCATTGGATATTCTTTCCCACTTTGTTGAAGATTAGTTGACCATATAGCCATGGGTCCATGTCTAGGTTTTCTATTCTGTTGCATTGATCTATGTGTCTGTTTTTGTGCCAGTACCATAGTATCTTGATAACTACAGTTTTGTAGTATAGTTTGAAATCTGGAATCATGATGCTTCCAGTTTTGTTTTTCATTTTCAGGATTGTTTTGGCTATTTAGCTTTTTTTTTTTTTTTTTGTGGTACCATACAAATTTTAGGATTGCTTGTTCTAGCTCTGTCTAGAATACTGTGGTATTTTGATAGAGATTGCATTAGATGTGTAGATTGCTTTGGGTAGTATAGACATTTTAACAATGTTTCTTCTTCCAATCCATGAGCATGGAATGCTTTTCCATTTCTTTGTGTCTTCTTCAATTTCTTTCATAAGTGTTGTATAGTTTTCAGAGTGCAGATATTTTACCTCCTTGGTTAGGTTTATTCCTAGGTATCTTACTGGTTTTGGTGCAATTGTAAATGGGATTGAACTTGATTTCTTTTTCTACTGCTTTATTATTGGTGTATAGAAATGCAACAGATTTCTCTACATTGATTTCATATCCTGAGACTTTGCTGAATTCATGTATTAGTTCTAGCAATTTTTTGGTGGAGTCTTTCAGGTTTTCTACATAGAGTATCATGTCATCTGCAAATAGTGAAAATTTGACTTCTTTCTTGCTAATTTGTATGTCCTTTATTTCTTTTTGTTGTATGATTGCTGAGGCTAAGACTTCCAGTACTATATTACATAGTAATGGTGAGAATGGGCATCCTTGACCTTGGCCAGAGCAACTTCTTATTAGACACATTACTGAAGGCAAGGGAAATGAAAGCAAACATGAACAATTGGGACTTCATTAAGATAAAAAGCTTCTGCACAGTGAAGGAAGCAGTCAATAAAACTAAAAGGCAGCCTGTATAATGGGGGAACATATTTGCAAACAACATATCTGAAAAAGAGGTATCCAAAATCTATAAAGAATTTATCAGACTCAACACTCCAAAAACAAACAACCTAGGTAAGAAATGGGCAGAAGACATGAATAGACACTTTTCTGAAGAAGACATACAGATGGCTAACATACACATGAAAAGATGTTCAACATCACTCATCATCAGGGAAATTAAAATTAAAACCATGATGAGATACCACTTCACACCTATAAGAATAGCTAAATTAACACAAGAAACAACAGGTGTTGGTGAGGATGCAGAGAAAGGGGAACCCTCTTGCACTGCTGGTGAGAATGGAAACTGGTGCAGCCACCCTCCATACTGGTGCAGTATGGGGGTTTCTCAAAAAACTAAAAATAGAACTACGGCATGATCTAGCAATTGCACTATTAGGTATACAAAAGGATACAAAGGATCCTTTACCCAAAGGATACAAAAATACAGATTCAAAGGGGTATATTTACCCCAATGTTTATAGCAGCATTATCAATAATAGCTAAACTATGGAGAGAGCCCAAATGTCCATTGACTGCTGAATGGACAAAGAAGATGTGGTACACACACAAACACACACACACACACACACACACACACACACAGGAATATTACTCAGCCATCAAAAAATGAAATCTTGCCATTTTCAATGACATGGATAGAACTAGAATGTATTATGCTAAGCAAAATGAGTAATCAAAGAAAGACAAGTATTATATGATTTCACTCCTATGTGGAATTTAAGAAACAAAACAGATGAACATATGGGAAGGGAGGGGGAAGCAAAGGGAAACAAACCACAAGAGACTCTTAATGATGGAAAACAAACTGAGCCTTGATGGAGGGAGGTAAGTGGGAGATGGGCTAGATGGGTGATGGGCATTAAGGAGGGCTTTTGTTGTGATGAGTACTGGGTATTGTACGGAAGTGATGAATGACTGGATTCTACTTCTGAAACCACTATTGCACTCTACATTAACTAAAAAAAAAAGAAAAGAAAAACATTAGTGTCCAATAATCCTAAGTGGTAAACAGTAATTTCATTTATTTGATAACTATTCTCCGGGTGTGCTTGATACTGTGCTAGGTATTAGGGATAAAATGGGTATTGAAGTAAATATAGTCCTTTTGCTGATAAAATCTATATTTTAATGTCAAGTACAGAAAAGTCAAAGAATATTATGAGAATATTAACTCGGGGTGCCTGGGTGGCTCAGTTGGTAAAGTGTCCAACTCTTGGTTTTGGCTCAGGTCATGATCTCATGGTTCATGAGTTTGAGCCCTGCATCAAGCTCTGTACTGGCAGCTTGGGATTCTCTCTCTCCCTCTCTTTCTGCCTCTCCTCTGCTTGCACTCTCTTTCTCTCTCTCTCAAAAAAAATTAACTTATGATTAGTACTTTTTATTTTCACTGCTGTATTTTAATATTGAAATCCTTGATTTGTATGGAATTTTTGTGGTTCAAAAGTGATACAGAAATCCAAATGTTTTCTCCTAGAATACTAATAAGTTGTCAAAATATTATTTAGTAAGTGGACCATGTGTTCCCCACAGATTTGAAATGCATCTTTCTCGTATACTAAATTCTAATATATCATTGGGGTTATTTTGGTACTCCATTCTGATCCATTGATCTGTTTCCTTACTAGTTTTTAATCTCTATAACTTTATAGTGTATTTTAATAGTTGGTAGGCAAATCTTTCCTTTTTACTTTTCTTACCTCTCTACCTTTCCAGGTTATTCCCATGTATGTATTTTCCAGATGGCATTTAGGATGGCTTTTTCAAGTTCTTAATCACCCTTTCCCAAGTTTCCTTAAAAGCAAAACAAAAAAACCTGGGGTTGCATAGGCTGCTTTAAGCCCTAATGACAAGACATCTACTGCTAATGCTTTTCCATTAAATTTTATAAATTCACCATGTATGTTAAATGAGGATTCCTGGCCATTCCTCATGCAGAAAAAAAAAGTTCCTTTGGTGGATTATGTTGAGCAGTAAAGCCTATAAAGCATATCCCTTTAGAGTACTTTAAAATATAAAAATTAATTCCAGATGCAGCTTCCAGTCAGTGCCTTCATGCAACAATTCCCCAATGTGCTTTATGCAATATGGTTAAGGTAAATTATCAACTGCCTGCTGAAATTTAAAAGAAAAAATTCCCTTGTAATGTGTATCCTTTACAGGAAGATAATCATAGTGATAACTGAAGAACAATTTGATTTCTTTGAGCATTTTCCATGCTAATCATCCCATTCACACACGTTTCACACATAAAGATCTGTTACAGAATTTTAGAGTATTTTTTGATCAATTCAGAACAGTAAATAAATGAAATATATCAAAATTTCTGATAGAAACAATATAACATATTTTGGTGTCTCTAGCAGCAGCTGGTTCAAGCATTATATTAGGTCTTTCTCTCCCAAGCTTGTGGTCAAACATGTAATCACTAGCACGAAGCCGAATATACCATGGCAGCATTCATAGTGACATAATTAAGGACATAGGCTTTTCCTTAAGTAAATCCCAGAGAAGGTTCAAAATCACCAAAGGTACAGAGAAATCATAGAAGTTCTTAACTCACACAGTAAGAAGGAAATAACAAGAATTTATCACTATGAAATGGGAAGAGTTGTGCGTTAAATATCTGAATCTTTTCATTTGAACCCAGCATATACTGTTGAATGTGACCATGACTTCAGATTTATTTAACCTCTCTGAACATAAATGGCAATAATACTCTGGCCTAAATCTTAGGGTTCTTTATGGTGTATTAATGGAGACTGAAAAGTCAACATCTTGATGCTCTGGAGAGCACTTTTGTACTGAAATTCTAATACCAGTAAAAAAAAAAATGATAAAACAGCTCACTGATTGCTGCCTTTTATGGAAGAAAAATATGAAGAAGTTAAACAGCCCCAAGAAAATGTTTAATCTTTTAAATCTGTTTTAATCCAATCAAGTTAAAACTATAAAACATTTTTTAAAAAGATGTTGTAGTTTAAATTGCATTACTCTGCCTTGAATTGAGTAAATACTAGTGTTAGGGGACCTTGTACTGTTCCCAATTATATGTTAGAGAAATACTTCTCCACCACCATGGACTTCAAGATGCTGCCACCCGACATCAGGCCATCTGATTTACTTTGGCCAATGTAAATGAAACTGACTTGTGCCTTTTTTGTTGTTGTTTGTTTTGAACAAAATATTAAGATCCTTTATGAGATTCTGCTATTTCTCATTTCTTTTTTCTCTCTGCCATCTGAATTGGATGTCCTAAGATGTGTCAGTTCTGTTGTTCTTACCTGATACTTGATTGAGATGTGAAGCAGAGACACGGCCAAACTGAAGCTAATATGTAATATGACTAAGAAATAATTATTTTTTGTTATAAACCTTTGAGATTGGGGCACTGTCTGTTACCAACTAGGATAAGCTAATACAGGCCAATATTCTGAAATGGTAGAAATAAAAGTTCTAATGTCCCCTTGCCATTTCTTTGCTTGGATACCTGATTTCTATAAGGATTATAGGATTCTTTGATTATTTCCATGGATTCATCCTCTGTTGATTTCATAATTATGATATCAATGAAATATGATGACTGGGAAGTGTCGAGGGCTATTTATTGAAAAATCCCAAAAGAGACACGAATGCATGAGGGAAAGAATTTACCTTTGATAATGAATGATATTTGAACATTTACAGTGGCTTTATAAACAATAAGCTGTTGGTAAGACTTTACCAAAACAAATTAGACAAGAGCCTTTTCTACCTTTCTATAATACTCAAAACAGTTCCTCCCCTAGACAAGGCATGTGGTGGGCAATCAAGGATAGAGGTGAAAATGGCACATTTCGTGATTACTCTGAGTATTTACTTCCAAGCCCCATGATACAGGCCTCTGTTGGTTTAGAGGTCTGAGTACCCAAGGAAGGAATGCTTCCACCAGGACATCCATCAATAGCTCCACTGAATTGGAGCTAAGACAGCTGCCCAGATGTTTTGGATAAGCAGGCAGATGCCATTGGATAAGCAGGCAAAAAATAAACTGGAACTGGCTAGAATAATTGCTCCTGATTATGAAAGAAAACTATTTTCTGGATACACAGTGGGGGCAGGGAATGTTATGTTGAATCTCCTATGGTACCCTTTGGTACGGGGTATCTTGCAATGAAAGTTATGAGAAGATGATAGTATTTTAACATAGCCAGGACTATCCAGAGCTCAGTCCTTTAGGAAGGATGGTATGATTCAGTCTACTAAGAGAGGAACCCCAACCACCTGATGTGCTTACTGAGTACAATGAACATGGAATGAATACTGAGGGTAGAAGGCATAAAGATCAATCATGGATATGTGCACAAACTCAAAAGTGTGGATAATGATGCCTACTCATATTTTCTTCCTTATCATATATTTTTTAAAATTTTTTTTAACGTTTATTTATTTTTGGGACAGAGAGAGAGCATGAACGGGGGAGGGGCAGAGAGAGAGGGAGACACAGAATCCGAAGCAGGTTCCAGGCTCTGAGCCGTCAGCCCAGAACCCGACGCGGGGCTCGAACTCACGAACCGCGAGATCGTGACCTGAGCTGAAGTCGGACGCTTAACCGACTGAGCCACCCAGGCGCCCCGTTATCATATATTTTTAAAATAATTGTCCATTTTCTCCCTCTCCTATTCTTTTCTTTATTATATGGAATGTATTGGTTAAATTTATAGGTTAGCTTACTGGATTCAGAATTTACAGACCAAGTCATGACAGATTAGAGGAGAAAGTTCTGTCACCCCAAGATCCTGGACTTGAAGCAGGTGCAATAATTGATAAGAGGCGAGGATAATAAGATAATAAGAGGCGAATGTTTTTGAGGCGAGGATAATGTGCTTTTGTTTGTACAATGGAGAGTTGGGTTATGTTGACTTGCCCATTTTGTTGTTTATGGTGGTAGTGTAGTTGTACTCTGGAAGTTTGAATATGGAAGAAAGAGTGGATGTAATTTGGCACGTGTCATGTTTTCGTCTCAAGTGATTTGCCTGTCATTACTATTTTGGCAATTTCCACATTAGGAGTCTGCCTTCTTCTCCAAGGAAGAATCTCTGCCTTCTCTACCTGAGATCTACATGTGGACATAGATTCTGACACCAGGTATACTCAAATAAGACTTTGTTATAGAAGGGAATGATGTAAAGGATCAGTCACCACCTAGAATCCATGCTTTGGAGGTAGTAGTTGCACCTGTGTTCTATTCTAGGGGTGCAGTAGCCGCTGAGCATCCAGCATGCAGCGCACGGTGTCATCAGTGCATACCGCTTGCTTTGTGTTTGGCCACAGGGAACACTAAGTTTTAGGGAGCTGTCCTTGGATCCAAGCCTGATTCTCTAGCTCTACTATACCAAGCTATCTAATATCTGTTAAGAAATTCGCTTTTTGCAAAACTAACTCAAGTGGATTCTGTTTGCAACAAATAATAACACTTTCCAAAATTGTAGAGGTACCTTGTCCCCTACCTCTCAAACAAGATGTTCTTCAGCATGCCAAATA
Organism: Panthera onca; assembly: GCF_046562875.1. Taxonomy (NCBI): domain Eukaryota; kingdom Metazoa; phylum Chordata; class Mammalia; order Carnivora; family Felidae; genus Panthera; species Panthera onca. The sequence goes on from NC_138340.1 coordinate 78,182,969, forward strand.
GGAGCGGTTTATGTGTTTCATTCACGTAGCTCTGTTTACTAGACCTCAGTAGAGTAGCTGTTTATTTGATATAGTGTGGAAGTTTTGCTAATCACGAAATAGTTAAATGCCTTTTACATCTTTCAGGACTCTTGTGCCTTTCTATGCTCATCACTTAAATAATTTTTTCATTTATCAAATATATATTGAGATTCTTCTATGTGCTAATCACTGTAATAGGTGCTATAACTACAGCAGTGCTTGATACAGACAAGGTCTCTGGGCTTATACAGTTGAAAATCAAATGAGGGAGCCACTTTGGGAAACTGGGTGGCTCAGTCAGAGGAGCATGTGACTCTTGATATTGGGGTCATGAGGTCAAGCCCCACGTTGGGTGTAGAGATTACTTAAATGAATAAAAAAACCCCTAAAATATAAGTAAGCCAGTAAGTAATGAAGCTGATTAAAAATGTGATAAGTGCTTTCAAGAAAATAAGCCAAGTGATGCAGTAGAATAAAACTGCAGATGGATGAGACATCAACTTATCAAATATATTTTGAGATTCTATTATGTGTGATGGATGAGACCATCAACTACAAAGGATGGTCGTTAGAAGGCAGCTAGCGGACATGTAAAGTTAAACTTTTACATTTTACATTAATAAATCTGCTGTTCCCATTCTCACCAAATGAGGCACTAAAATGGAAACGGTAATTCACAAACAAATCTTGGTCTAATTTTCTTTAAAAACAAAGTGTTTTTGCCATATGATATAATCTCCCAAAAAGCACAGCCTTCAGTACCAATGAAAATAGCCCAGCAGGTACATAGAAATACAGAAGCCCATGTTTCATTAAGTGACTCAGTTCTTTTCAGCTATGGCTTTCAAGTTAATAATACCTAGATTCAGATGAAATCACTAAGGCTTTTCTTGTAGATTCCCAAGTACATAGGAGTCCATCCTATTCTATGGGTGTGACTGCCTCGGACATTGACCACATTCTATGTTCCAGGGCCTATGCTAAATACAAGGAAAATAAAGGAGAAGCCTGACCATGCAGATACCAAATTCAGTTTCCACCTACATCAAGTGTGTGATTATTGTTGTGGAAAGGATACCTATCCTTAAAAGCCTTGATGGAAAGCCCTGGAGAATTTCTCAAGAACCTGTATAATTAGTATATTACAATAGCAGTTGATTTCTCTCTTGTTCGCACATTCAGAAACCCATATCCAAATTCACATTCAAAGTCTTAGCTTATTTATGACTCTCTTTTCTTCACCTTGCACATCTGGTACATCAGCAAGTTCTGTTGACTCCACCTGAGGGTCATGTGGAACTCTACCACCGCCACCTGCTCTGCCACCATCACCTCCCAGGTCTCTGTCATTTTTCTGTGGTCACTGGTGTACTGGTGAATGTTTAACAGCCACCTCTGGAGGCTGGAGAAGCCCTGCTCTGTAGCCTTTGTTGTTCTGCAGTATAAATACTCCCGCTATGGCCAGTTTTAAGCTACCTACATGAGTCCCACTGAACGTGAAGTTGGGAAGAGAGGCACAGTGGCACCTGTATTTCCCCACTACAGATAAAAAGATACACATCCCTTCAATGTCATAGATAATGGTTAAATGGAGTAAAATAGTTAGGAAGCAATGACTTTTCATTATTTATGAGCTTTGCTTTCAATATAATTTATTTAATTGTGAGTATATACCATTTGATTTTTACATAATGGTTGTGTTTAACAAGAGGTTCACAAAATTGCTAGAAATTTGAGTCAGTTCTTTGGCTTCAGCACACCATGACTTCCTGTCTCAGGCTCCTACAGCCAGTGATTGCCCCCCCCCCCAACCCCTGCCACTCCCCACCCACACTAAGATGAAAATTTCAACTTTTCACCATGACCTTCAAGGCCCTTCAAGGTCTAGCTCTTCTTATCTTTCCAACCTTACTTCCTCAACACTCATCCCTTTGCTTAATCCTCTGCAACCACATTGACCTTTCTGCTGTGTCCTCAGACACACCAAGAGCAGCCCTTCCTTAAGAATTTTGCACTCATTAGTCACTCTCCCTGGAATGCTTTTTTTTTTTTCAGAGATTCACGGGGGTTGCTCACATTATTCAAGTCTCTGGCTACTCTGTAGAAGAGTCAGCCTTCTCCATCAGCACATTCTCTTGCATCTGTTCTCCTCATTGGACTATCACTGTCTGGAACTTAATATCTATTCGTTGGCTCCCTGGTTATTGTCCTACTAGAAGGTAAGTCTTATGAGGGCAGGGCCTTTTTCTTTTTCATTCAATTCTGTGTCCCTGGGGCCTGGAACAGCACCTTGTCCCAGGAGGGCACCAAGCCTGCACATTGTGTAACACGGGGTGAGGAAGGGGGGGAGGGGTCTCATTCCTATGGTGTACTTTATAGGTGGTGTCCTTCTGTGGAGTGCCCTTCATCTAGGATAAATCAGTGTTCAAAACACCTTCTGTGAATGAGTGCTCTCGGCCAGGCAATGCACTAGAACTACTTGTGTTTTGAGCTGTAACACTTCAAACAGTGTGCCAGAGCCTCACATGCCTCCCTAGGTTGGAAAGGATAAAAGAATCTTCAAGATCAAAAATCACAAGACTGAGAATAATGGTTTGTTGTCTCAAAAGTCTCACTCCCAGGCATATTTTCATGATAATTGCCTTATAAACTTCTGAGTCCTAGAAGCTCTGACAGTGCCTGCCCAGCTCCTGAAATTTGATTGGATAGACACTGAAGCTCTCTCTGATTCTGGCTTTGAGCCTTTTGGCTTCAGGACTAGAGCTCCCTTGCTGGCTCACTCATTCTCTCTCTATCCGTCTGTCTCTCTCTCGCTCTCCCTCCCTCTCTCCCTGTCTCCTCCTCTCTCCTTTTTCCATCCCTGAGATGAGCCACACATGCCTAAATCCCCAGCATTTTTCTTACTGTGCCTTTGGCAGTTGCTTCCTGTGTCCTGGTTGTAACTTGATGTTTCTTAGACTTCATTTCTCTTTCCATTCATAGTTCTTTGGCTCTCTTCAATGTTCTTTCTAGAACCTGCACCCCACTTTGCTCCAGCTGTTGTCCTCTTCCATGTTATGGATCTCTGGGTAGGGATTTCTTTATGCCCTACTCACATCTGCCCTCTCCTGGCAGCTATGATGTCATTCATGTGAACCTGACTTTTAATTTAAATATTGACTGGGTCTCCAGGTATTGTGCTGTATGTAATGGGCAACATGTTTGCAGTTTCTGGCTTTGAGCAGTTTGATGGGGGATACAGAGAAAATACCCACAGAGCAGACAAGTCAGTGTTTTCTCCAATGGAGTGTGTGAACTTCCAGGGCCTCCTAAAACGATCCATTGGGATGCTTGAAGAAAATGTCAGAACCTGTCTAATTCTATTTCATTCTTTTAATTTCTGTGTTTGTGTGTACCAAGGCATCTTTATTGATTAGGATGTGTTATCAGAAGAGTTTGAAGACCCCTGTGCTGGATAACAATCCTACTTATACTTTAGGACTATGAATTATTTTTATTGCTACTGCCTGAGCAGTCATCAAATTCTTCATGCCCCTTCAACTGTGGAGTTCTAACTAGACACAGTTTAATTAAGGTACAGCAAGGGCTGTACAGTGCGGGATCACTGTATCACATGGCGTATGTGATCTTTGCAGAGATAGTAACTCCTTGTGAAAAATCCACTGTATTTTAAAAGTCTGCAAATGTTATCTTTGTATTGCTTCCAAGTGAAATGATATGCGATATCACTGAATCAGTTAAAATGTGCTTCCTCTGAATCATACTTAAAATAATTTTGATATTGTGCATTCTAAATGTTAACTTGTCACAAATCACATTTCTTAAGCACTTTTTCTTTTGTGCCGGGTTGTTGTTTGTCAACTTAGTATCATCCCTATCTCTTGCCAGGAGAGTTCTGGTTTAGATTTTGCCAGTCAGAAGAATTTGACATTTGGAAGGGGAAATAAGAGGAAAAGCCAAAATTCCCCTGGTAATGGCTGTGGACAGAAGTGGGGACCGTTGGCAGGCCTGAAGTTGTCAGGCTTCTGGGTAAACTACCTAAGGCTTTGGGGGCGGCAGGTGGCTGAGATGACAATAGCTTCCCTGCTATTCCAGGGATTCCTGCAATTCCTTACATTCTTGCTCCTCTGGATTTCCTGAAAGCCAGTTGAAGTTTTTGCCTGATCTTCATGTTTCCTACCCTTCCAAAAATTGTGTAGGTTTCTAATTTCCTAAATGAAATCCCCACCTACTTGAAATGTCTCCTGTGGTTTTCATTTTCTTAACTGAACCCTGATTCATAGACTAGTTCTGGGATTGCATCCGAAATAATAAAACAAGGATAAAAGGATTCTTTGTGTTTCATGAGTGAAACAACTCAACATTTTAGAGATATCAATTGACTCCCAAATATATAATTTCATTGAAATTTCAGTCAAAATTCCAGTAGAGGTTTTCTTGGGGTAACAAAGTAGAAAGCTGAAATATATAGATGTCGAAATGTTCGATTTTGTTCTCTGCTCTTGTTACTTTAGTCTATTTGCAAGTACCACTTTTTTTTTTTTCACGCAGACTTTGTAAAACCTTGTGTTTTTCTTCCGTGGCATTGCCTTTGTAGACCTTTGTCCTTCCTTATATATTTTGGAAACTTTATCAGGTCCCTCGCCTTCTCTTCCATTCCCTCCTAAAACACTATAATATGCATATATTACACATAAATATTAATATATACAAACTTGGCATAGAATAGTAGACACTTACTAAAATAGTGGAGACAGTATTGGGTCTCACATCAAGTACAGAAATAATCTTCAGTGGATTAAAGACTTAAATATAAAAGAGGAAAATGATAAAGGACAAAAACAATGTAATAGAATCTTTAAGTCCTCTGAATAAGGGAGATGTTTTTCTTAAAAAACCTAAAAGAACCCGGTGCCTGGGTGGCTCAGTCAGTTAATCGTCTGACTTAGGCTCAGGTCATGATCTCACAGTTTGTGAGTTTGAGCCCTGCGTCAGACTCTGTGCTGACAGCTCAGAGCCTGGAGCCTGCAGCCTGCTTTGGATTCTGTGTCTCCCTCTCTGTCCCTCTCCTGCCCGCACTCTCTCAAAATAAACATTAAAAAATAAATAAATAAAAAATAAAAGCACAAAATTCGACTATTTCAAAATTCAAGATTTAAGTTTAATGAAAAGAGCACCTACTTAGGAACACATCGTGATAGAACCTCACCCAGGTCCCCAAGGAGATGGTGTTCATTACAGTGTGGTTTTGCTCACAGGGGAGTAGTTGCCACACAGGGGCCACCATTGCACTACAAGATGAGTAAAACGTGGTGGATATATCCTGAGAATATTAAGCCGTAGTTAAAAGCGAGATTCATGTATATATACAAACATGGATAAACCTTAAAAACATCCTGGCAAGTGAAAAATATGACAGAATATGATTTAGCCCAACACTATTGTAGAATCAGGCTAACTCTGACTCATTTTTTTAAACATGTACCCCGTATGTCAATTTTATATATGGAATTCATTCAGGTGCCTGAGTAAACCGAATCCAATTGCCTACTTTTGTCAAAGCATTAAGAATAAATTCTGCTGCTGGATTTTAAACATTAAGTATACCATTAGGTCTTGGCATAGTGCATTGCACAGAACAGGCTGTTAGTAATAAACACTGGTGTGAGCTGGTCCTACCTAAATTATCATAAGATTTAGACCGGAATGAGTGCTAGCTCTTACTCTATAAAGACACAATTGGTAACTCATGTTGCTTCCACAGGCGTGGGATTGGCTGAGTTCCCAAAAGGTGCCAGAAATGTGTGAGATTCAAGATAGTTGAAGGGCATTTTTCATTTTTGTGGAGTTATTAATCCTCCAGTTCAGGAGCTGACAAACCAGCGCATTCAGCGCAGACCCCGCCTGCAGCCTCTTTTCACAAGACTGTGAGCTTAGGATGGTCTTTACATTTTTAATAGTTGTCACACACGGACCTCAATAATATTCTTGATTGTGCCTCTTGGTCTGCAAAACCTAAAGTGTTTATCATCTGAACTTACAGAAAATATTTACGAGCCCTTGCTGTGTGGCTCATCCACACATTGGGTAAATATTTACTGATACCTATGGTGTGCCAGGTGCTGTTGGAGGTGAAAGTGGAACAGCGAACAAAAGAGACCAAACATCCTTGTTTCATGGAGTTTAAATCCTAGGGGAGGGAGGCTGATAATGAAAGTCAAAATAGGGAGTGTCAGAGCAGTGCCACAGGAGCGATAAAACAGGGGAGGGGAACAGGGAAGACGAGAATGACATGATTATGGAAGCATGGTGTTATTCATTTATTTTAAAGTTTATTTACTTGAGCAAGAGAGAGAGAGAGAGAGAGAGAACGTGAGTAGAGGAGGAGCAGAGAGGGAGAGAGAGAAGCCCAAGCAGGCACCATGGTGTCAGTGCAGAGCCCAATGTGGGGCTCAACCTCACAAACCATGAGATTGTGACCTGAGCCGAAATTAAGAGCTGGACACTTAACCAACTGAGCCCCCCAGGAGCCCCTGAAAGCATGGCATTAATTAGGAAATATTACAATATATAGCTTTGACTAAATGCTTTATATTATTTGTTGATACAACATAAGCAGCTTTCTTTTTTTAATTCTTTTTTTTTTTTACATTTTATTTATTTTTGAGAGAGAGAGAGAGAGCACAAGTGGGGGAGGGGCAGAGAGAGAGGGAGACACAGAATCTGAAGCAGGCTCCAGGCTCTGAGCTGTCAGTACAGAGCCCAACATAGGGCTTGGACTCACAAACTGTGAGATCATGACCTGAGCTGAAGTCAGATGCTTAACCGACAGCCACCCAGGCACTCCAACGTAAGCACTTTTCTGAGTCTTTGGGTGGTGTTCTCACTTTCATGAGACTCCACTACAATAAATTTATGAGGGTACACTTACCTCTCTGGCCTAGCCTGGCCTTTGCAACATCTCCTTCTCATTCCGAAACTTCTTGTTATCGACCAGTCTTTGTCTATTTTTTTCTTCAACTCACAGATAAACATTGGTGCTTATCAAAACTGCTTTTGGTGAATCTTTCCTGTTCTCACCTCCTTTTCCTTAAAACAATGTTGTTTATTACAAAAACAAAATATAGCAGGGAAGTTAAACAACACCCAAAACTGTGACAAACTTCAGTGAACATTTTGGAATATAACCTTAGAAATAGTTTTTTATAAGTAACACACACACACATACACATATCATGTAACTAAAGTGATACGAAGACGAAAAGAGGGTTTTTTTTTTTCTTTTGTTTTTGCTTTATTTCTTTGTAAGGCAGGAAATGTAGAGGTAGGAAATTACTGGCATTAGTTCAGTGGCTGAAAGACTTCAAGGCAAGTTCTCTGTGTGTCATTGGACCTTTTCCTCCACATAATCTCAAAATAGCTGCTGTAGTTCATCCATTTTATACACAGCCTAGACTGGAGGGAGGAAAAAGGGGAAAGGAAACTATATTGTTTTTTTTTGTTTTGTTTTGTTTTTTTTTTAAGTTTTATCTTGTTTATTTTTGAGACAGTGTGAGCAGGGGAGGGGCAGAGGGAGAGAGAGAGAGAATCCCAAGCCATCTCCGCACTGTCAGTGCAGAGCCTGATTCAGGGCTTGATCCCACGAACCGCAAGACCATGACCTGAGCTGAAATCAAGAGTTGTACACTTAGCCAACTGAACCACCCAGGTGCCCCAACTATACTGGTTTCTTATTGCTGCTTTAATAAATTACCACAGACTTAGAGACTTAAAACACAAATTTATAATCTTACACTTTTGGAAGTCAGAAGCCTGAAATCAGTTACAGCATGCTAAAATGAAGGTGCTCACATGGCTGCATTCCTTTTGGAGGCTCTCAGGAGAATCCATTCCTTGCCTTTTCCAGTTTCTAAGGGCTTTTATATTCCTTGACTCATAGCCCCTTTCTTCATCTTCAAGCCAATGGCCTAGCTCTTCAGAACTTTATCTCTGATCCCTGCTTCTTTTATCACATCTTCCCTAACTCTGAGCCTCCTGTCTCCCTAAGAACATTTATGATTATGTTGAACCTTCCTGGATCATCCAGGGTAATCTCCCCATCTCAAGAGCCTTAACTTAATCACACCTGTAAGATCCCTTTTGCTGTGTAGGGTAACATGGTCATAGATTCCAGGGATAAGGATGTGGATATCTTGTCAGAGGGCATTATTCTGCCACTCACAGAAACCAATTAGAATAGGTGATATTTCTGTCAAGAAAACAGAAAATTCCCAGAAGTTGCTATTAGACTTGGGCTGATACCTTGTTGCTCAAAGCTATAGCATGTGGCCAATCTTCAGTGACAGCTTTGATGGACTCCAAGGGGAGCCCTGTCAGAATTTCTCTGAATTTGCCCATAATGACCTGACTGTTATACTCCCAGTTGATCAGTCCCTGCATGTGGGCTACCCCAGGAAGTGTGTGACCTTGAGCAAGACAATGCTCCACAACTTTGACACTTCCTGAAATAACTGACAGCTGGAGGCAGTCTGCAGACAGCATTCCCAGGTCTGGGGCAATATACCTGTCCCTGAAGGGGGATCCGGACAGTGTATCATGGTGTTGTGGCAGTCATGATTTACAAGCTGAAGTAGGTCTCTAGGTATTGCTGTGGGAAATTGTCCACACGTAACATGATGTAAATACAATGGTGAAGAATGTGAGGTTTTAAAACAATGAGGTGACAAGCATGGGACCCAGGAAGGCTAACCTCCTGTTTTATCCCTGCCATTTATTCCCACTTTTAAGTTCACGAAGGAGCAAAAACCTCAAGGAACAAACATAAATCTCGCATAAGATACCACTCCTTTACCACTACTCTTGATCACTCTTGTAATGAAGAGCTTTCTGGTAAACTGGGCTGGATTATGAGGTTTATATTCAAGATTAGGTGGGGTCTCTCCTCAGAAGCCTCAATCTTATCACCTGTGATCCAAATGACAAACTTTGGAGCACATAAATAAGAGAAAAGAAAGCAAGACTTTGGATGCACTCCAAAGTCCAGCCTTAAGGTCACCACACCTAAGAAAAGTAGCACAAAGAGGATGTCTAGAGAGAGAGAGAACCATGTGCATGACCTTTGACTTTGACATTGACCTCATCAGTGTCACAGAATTAGGCCCATTCAGGTTAGTATTCCCGTCTCCCAGAGAAGCTGAGTAGAAGAAAAGTTAGATCAGTATATACAGTATTACCCCTTTTGTGGGTAGTTTGTGTATGTAAATGTATCATGCCTAGAACAAAAATCTGGAAGAATACATACCAAACATTTAAAAATGGATTTTTCTGTGGCCTATGGTCATAGCTAGAATAAAGATCAAATCAGATAAGCCCCTAAAAGGTCATTGGAATCAACCAGAAACATGGCAGCAGTTAATTCCATTTTCCACACAGAACTCATTAAGTAGAGAGATGTCTCATGATGACTGATGTCCATCCTACCTGTTGGAATAGTATCCTTGGGAATAAAACAATGAATACCATAAACAGATTTCACTTTCACCAAGCCACTCCTGTCAAGAAAGGGACTATATGTTAAGGATTATCAGGACATAGGAGGCCTATCATGGCCTACCTGGGCACTTGTATGTCCTGGTGTTGCGTGGATGAAATCATGACAAGGTTTCCTTTATCTTCTGTGTACTCTTTTATGTTGCTTGAACACTTTACAGAAAACAAGTAGAATTTTTATATTCTGTCAAAACCAAAGTTATTTTCCTGTGGGAGGCAAAATCACACAAAAAAATTTTGTGGATTCTCATGTGGAAAGTAGAGTTAAGAAAAAGCATGTGCTACAGGGGAGGCCTGCTAGGGCAGATGTGTTTGCTGAGGGAACTCCTAGGTTGACTCACATGACAGGGTGCTGTGTCATGTTTGGCACAGCACCACCCCACACATCACCCTACCTGCATCACCAAACCCTGTATCTTGTTAATTTGTTTGGCATCACCCACTAAAGGCTTCACTGCTGGGCTTCAGGGTCCTACAGCTGTGACTGTATTACAACACAGGCCTCTTGAAGGTCCCCAGATCCCTTTAGTTCCTTTGACCATGCCAACTCCCCAGGCAATACCCTTGATTGAAATAGTCAAACAAAGCACGGAGACAGGCTGTGGGGGCCCGGGAGATTGTGAGCTACCGGAACTTCCGGGTTCTAATTTGCCTGTGCACCAGCTGAACCATGCTCCTTTTCTGGTGGTCTGCCCTGCCCGGACCTCCACTTACCCTCACTAGGCAATAAGAGGAGGATGTGATTTTAATACTAGGGTACACATTGGTGCCAATCTTAGTGAAGACAGGCACTTCACATTGATAACCATGGCCTGGTAACTGCCTAGGGTGCTCTCAGGATTAAGTTATTTTCCTTTCCAAAAACACATGGGCCTTTAATCCTTGAATATTCTAAAAATGGCAGATTATTTACTGAGATATTGCTTGTGTTTTGTTCTGACTAGTGTAGAAGAAGAAAAGAATATAATGTGTCTTCTCTTTTCATCCCAGCTCACTCTCTCCGTTACACCACCAAACCAAAGGGCAATGCAGACTTCCAACCCTGAAGAGCAGAAACTGTTCTTACCCTCAGGGTGAAATTAAGAAGCTTTTGTTTTCAAAGAACTGGCTCTAGGAAGAAAGGAGTGTCTTTTCTTGAGTTCTGAGGTGGGAGTAAACAGACCTGGACAGTGTTGAGAGCTTAGAGGAGACCAGAAAGGGTCTTGTGTGGGTGGGTGGGGTGATCCTTGGGTAGCATCAGTGACCTCCATCCTGAACTCCTCCCAGCATACCGGGAAATGGCACAGTGGCCTTCCCCAAACATTTTGATCTGTGTAAACCCAGAAACTTTCACATGAACCTAGAGGGAGGAGGGAAGCCACAGTAATGACTGACATGGAATTTCCTAAAAGCCTAATGAAATGGGGCCTCAGAGCAGACAAAATTGAATCAGGGAAATGGAAGACATGTGAGAAACTTTACACCCTAGGATGTGCAGCAAAAGTTTCTCACGTGTCTTGGTTTTTCTAATGTGTGTTATATAAAGTTAAGTCATTCTCTTTGTGATATCAGTGATCTTAAGGAACTGAGAAAACAGAATTTTTTACTCAGCTTTATACTTTTCCATCTTTTATTTTTCCCTTCAAAATCTTTTTCTTTGGAATATATTATATATGAGAGGCTTGGGAGAAAAATTAGTTTTTTAAGAAAAAAAATACTGCCAAACAGCATGTTTGAGTGGCTTAGTCGGTGAAGCTCCCAACTCTTGATCTTGGCTCAGGTCATGATCTCACAGTTGGTGGGATTGAGCCCGGACTTGGGCTCTGTGTTGACAGCACAGAGTCTACTTGGGATTCTCTGTCTCCCTCTCTGTCTCTCTCTCTCTGTCTCTCTCTCTCTCTCTCTCTGCCCCTCCCCCACTTGCATTCATACTGTCTCTCAAAATAAACAAACAATAAAAAAATACAGCTATTAATGTGCTATCTGCTTATATGTCCTGAGCTCCTTGTAAAAACCACTGAGTGACAGGATAAGACTGTAAATCCTGGCAAGAGGAAGTCAGTTAATGAAACTATACCATGTGCCTACTATTACTAGTATAGCTACTCCTATTAAAGGAAAGGAAAGGACTGGGACATCTGCATGGCTCAGTCAGTTAAGCATCCGACTTGATCTCACAGTCATGAGTTCAAGCCCCACACTGGGGTCAGCAGTGGGCATGAAGCCTAATTTAGAAAAAAAAAAAAAGATAACAACCAAGAAACCAAAGAATAGAAAAGTTTTGATGCCAAGCAGAGAATCTGATTTGGCAGGCAGGCTAAACTCTGAGGAATGAGGTTCTCAAGAGAAGTGGGCAGGTCTTTCAAAGCTAAGGCATCAGGAACCATGTCTATTTCACATTAAGGAAAGAGTCTTTGAATGTCAGTGATAAGCAGGTGACCCCCAGGCTTGTCAGTGAAGCAGTGTTGAGCTTCTAGCGGTGGCTACTGCTGCCTGGATGGAGCGTCCACTGCACGGTAGAGTTCCCAGCTGTCTGCTCCTAAATCAGGCCAGACAGCCACGTCAGGGGTTAGGCTACTCTTCCATAGCATTGTTACTAGCACAACCACCACCTCTTGGTTGTTGGGCTATATCTTTCATCAGGACACTTTCATATATGTTAATCTTGTTTGGGCTGAGGGAGGCAGAGTACCTGTGCTCTCAGTTTACAGATTAAGAAGCAGAAGCTTATGAACATCCAGTAAATTTACTAGGTAAAGAGTATTCATGAGTAAGGGAAGAACGAAGAGGGTCAACGATGACTGAGCAGGGCTGAACATCAGGGATGATGGCTGAATTGTGTCTGTTCATTAAGAACTTTAGACTACACACAATGGGGAAAAGTATACATCCCAGAGATTTCCATACTGAATTATGTACTCATCATCATCTACCTTAGGAGCAGTAGAAATACTTTCTTTGGAGTAATTCATTTTTTACATGACAAAAAGCTTAAAAGCTTAAAAAACTTTTTTATTATAAAATTAAAAACTTAGAAAGTATAGATGTCTGCACAAACATTAATCCTTTTGCAGAAAACTTAGAAAATATAGGGGGAAAGTGGAGAAAAAGGTACCCACAACTCAAAGGTAAACAATAACATTTCCAGGGTTTTTTCTACATATATGTATGTGAGTATGTGTGCACAATTGGGATCACATTACATAGGCATTTTATGTCATATCTTTTTAATTTAACATGGTGTCCTAGTATGGCACCTGTTTTTCTCTGGTAGGGCTGCCATAACAAAATACCATAGACTGGGGGTGGTTTAAACAGAAATCTATTTTCTCACAGTTGTGGAGGCTAGAGGTCCAAGATCAAGTTTTCAGTGGAGTTAACTCTTACTGAGGGCTGTGAGGGAGAATCTGTTCCATGCCTCTCTCCCTGCTTTTGGTGGTTTGCCAGCAATATTTGTTGTTCCTAAGCTTATGGAAACATAACTCCAATCTTCCCATGGTGATCTCCCTCTGTGCAAATTTTCCTTTTTTTATATGGACACCAGTCATTGGATTAGGGGTCCACTCTATCCCACTATAACCACATCTTAACCGTCTTAACATTTGCAACAACCCTGCTTCCGAATAATATCACATTCTGCGATCCTGGCGATTTAGACTTCAACATATGAATTTGGGGAGGATACACTTCAACCCATATAGCATGAGAGCATCCTTGAAACTTTCATTTATATTGGAAATAAAACATTTCATTATACAAACACAGCAGTATTTATGTAGCCAATCCTCTATTGTTTAACATTTGACTTTTTTTTTCCTATTTACTTAATGCTGCTGTGAACCTTTTCATGATTCATAATGAAGTCCCTCCCATATCAACAAGAATGAGTCCATTGTGGCATTGCAATGAAAACTTAATGGCCAAAACTCTGGAGAAATACAACTAAGAAAACCTACTCTCAGTCTAGCTCACTTGCATACGTATAGAAGCAACTGTGTCTAAACCAGTCGTCTCTGAAGTTGAGTGCAATAAAACAATATTTAGGGATATGGAAAATACATTGAAATTACTATTTCAATATTCTAGTAGACTAATTCAGTGTCTGTTTTTGTCTTATAATGCTCATAATGTAAAACTAGGGTAGCATCTACATATAATTTATAAATAAGTATATTATAGATTGTGGGAAATTCTCAAAAATCTTTCCCAGATAAGGATTATGAAATGGAAATAATTCACTAGCCTTGAATGTTTATCCAAGGACATTTCCCCTACAATTCCTGATGTTTCAGCTGTGAATCACAAGCCAGAACTTAGTAACCTACACACTTGGCAGATCATTACCTCTGATTCTAGCTTTTGGTATCCATTCTGACTGTGACCCCAACCCCTTGATTCTTCTCCCCATGGCCTTGCCTTGGTTTCTAGCCTGGGTTCAGAGATAAACAAGTAAATAAGTAAATAAGTGATGGGTACCTGTGTGGCTCAGTCACTTAAGAATCCGACTCTTAGTTTTGACTCAGGTCATCATGTCACAGTTTGGTGAGTTTGATCCCCACATGAGGTTCTGTGCTGACAGTGTGGAGCCTGCTTGGGATTCTCTGTCTCCCTCTCTCTCTGCCCCTCCCCCACTCATGCTGTCTCTGTCTCTCTCAAAATAAATAAATGAACTTAAAGAAACACACCCATACATACATTCATACGTGACTGATGATCCTGCAAAACAGATAGGGAAGTTCAGAGGTGTGGAATGCCGACAGATCACTGCCCTCTTGAGACCCATTTGGTTTCCCATAAGTATCTTCAAAATGAAGAAAGAGGACCCACTTCAGATCATCTCAAAGCCTGCCCTAAATGGTTTGATACTTCCTGTTTATCTTCCCAGATATTTGCCACTTAGTCACATGGGCCAACCAAGCAGACAGACCCCCAACTGCTGACAGTCGGGAATAAATATTTTTCCTGGTTTCTCTTTCTGCTTGTACAGTTAGAAAGTGTAGCTACCTGCATTCCATGGCAAGGTCTGGCTCTACCAGGAACAGTGTTCAGTGTTCAAAATCTGAGTCTTTTTTTTTTTTTTTAACAAAGAGCCTGAAAAGATGCAAAAGAGAATGGATAGAAACTCACCTACCTGACTGCTGGAAACCAAACTTGTTTGTCAGTCTTTTTGAGCTAGCAGAAAACCAAATTTTAAATACCAAGTTGCAAAACAAGATGGAATTAGCTTGAATTTTTAATGCAGATTTATATTCAGGAGCTACTTCTGGCCAAACCCTTTGCTCACTGTCTCATTTGTCATGTTGGAATTCCTTTGGCTTACTGTTCCATATGCTTTTGGGGTCAAGCCAATGGTAAGCCATCAATATTTTGGGTTCCATCACTTTTGTTTCTACTTATTTACTGAAGCAAAAAAATGTGATCTTTTTGTAAAACAGAGCTTAGAAGCAGGCTTTAGTCTACAAGTCTATATAGAAGTTGTTTAGGGATAAGAATACATTTTCTTCTAGATTGCTAGTCTGAACTAAAAAAAGCATTTGTGCTCAAACTTTAGTGTGCAGAAGATTTATGTAGTGGTACTTGTTTAAAAAAATTCCTCAACCCCACCCAGAGATGTATGGGCTCAGAAGTTCTGTAGGGGTCAGGGTGCTGTGGATCTACATTTACAAATAAAATCCCCAGGTTATACAGATGCATTGAAAAGCATATTAAAAAGGCAGTTCAGCCCACAGTGGACTGAAATACCAGAGATTTTAGAGGAAAAAATAGTAAAATAAAAGCTCTGTGTTGAGAGAAAATATTTAGAACAGATTTACAAAACATATCTAGAATGGTGTACAATGAAAAGCAGATTTATTTAGAGTAGGATAAAGAGGTGCTGATTTCTCCTGTCAACAAATATCACTTGAGATCCTACCTTGAGACAGGCACTAATTTAAATAGAAGGACACGTGGTTTTACACAATTCTTCTCAAAGTTTATAGTCAGTGGAGGAGGCAGATGTTAATCAAATTACCTCACTAAATGAATAAATAATCACAAATTGAGGTAAGTGTTCAGAAGAAGAAGTATAACATTCCCCAAAGGTATATGATAAAGAAACCTGAGTTACACAAGGTTAGGGGTGGGCAGTGGGGGGAAACATTCCTGAAGAGGTGATACTTGGACTGAGATCTGAATAAAGTTGTCTTGGTGATGTGTGGTTGGTGGACTGAGGCAGGTGTCTGGGGCCGAGGGGGATTGAGTGCACAGAAGTCTAAAGAGGAGGAGGTGCTTTTCTGGCTGAGAAACAGGAAGAGGGCCAGTGTGGCTGGAGCACAGAAGTTGAAGTGGCAGATGGCAGAAAAGACTAGGAAGGAATCAAGATCACAGCAGACTCTTGTGCAATGATGTTGATCTTTAGCTTAAAATCATAAGTGTGTGTGTGTGTGTGTGTGTGTGTGTGTGTGTGTGTGTGTGTGTGTGTTTAATCACTGGATTGCAGGGTGGCCAGAGTAGACGTAGATAAAGTTTGGAAGTTTTTGTGGTGCTGTGAATGAGATTTAATGGCTGCTTGGCCTAGGATAGAAAAGTGGAAATGATGAGAAGAAAACAGAGATAGTTTGGAGGTTGTTGATGGATTGGCTGTGGGTAGTGGGCATCACAGAACATGTCTTGGGCTTCTGGCTTGTGCGACTGGATGAATGCATAAGCTTATGCCCATAGTTAAAATAAAAAATAGTGGATGCAGAGCCTGGGTGGCTCAAATTGTTGAGCGATTGAGCATCCAACTCTTGATTTTGGCTCAGGTCATGATCCCAAGGTTGTGGGATTGAGCCCCACGTTGGGCTCTGTGCTGAGTGTGGAGCCTGCTTAAGATTCTCTTTCCATCTCTCTCTGCCCCTACCCCATGTACATGTGTGCTCTCTCTCTCTCTCTAATAAAATAATATTAATAATTTAAAAAATAAATAGTAGAAAGGACCAGGCACTGGGGGGAGGATCATGAGTCTCTTCTTAGACATGTGGAGTTTGTGATATCAAAATGGAGCATTTTAGGCATGCCAATGGAAAGAAAACATCCAGAAAAACTCACTGGAGTAGTTTGAACTGAAGGTACAAACGAAGGTCATCAGTGTCTAAATTGTTACTGAAGCTTCAGGCATAAGTAAAATGGCAGGACAAGAATTTAGAGTGAAGTGAGACGCAGTTCTGGGACAAATCCTTGGGAATCTTCATTATTTACATCAAGTAGAGAAGAATGACCTGATACATCTGCAAAAGAGGGATCAGAGAGGTGTAAAAAGCCAGGAGATTGTGGTGTCATGGAAGATGTGGGAAGAAAGAATAGTTTCAAGAAAGAAGTAGGAGTCTTCACTGTTGACTACTGCTGTCTGGTCAAGGATGATAAGGAATGAAAAGGGTTCCCTGATAGATGAAAGTGGACGTCATTGGTGGACATTGCAAGAGCTATTTTGGAGGCATTGATGGGAAAAGAAGCCACACTGAAGTGTCTTGGGAAGTGAGCAGAGGTGAGAAAATGAAATAGTTTCATAGACTCTTACTGGACTCTCTAATGGTTAACAGCACTAGTGTTTGTTGCCTAATTGCTCTTTAAATTGTGTTGTTTATCTTTCCTTTGCTGTCTGAATAGTAGTACTTCCATTTTAATCAGCCACCATTAGACTTGTTTATTAACTTTCAAAGAGAATAATTAGGCTTCAAAAAAATCTGGAAAAGAAGAATAAAAAAATTTCCCTAAAAGACTGGACAAGAGTTAAAAGAAAAAGAGAAAGATTAAAAGGGGTTCACCAAGATATGTCTACAGATAGTAATAAAAATAAAAATAATAGGGCAATATATGCGAGAAGTCTTAGGACACTCTTATTATGTGCCAGGCACTTGATAAAGCCTTTAAATATAATTATTTATTCAATAATCACAGCACTAGGAGTTATTCTCATTCTGTAGATTGAAGCAGTTGGAGCATGGAGAGTTTGAATCAATTGTCCAAGGTCATCTACATAAATAGTGGTTGAGCTGAAGTATAAACACTGTGTCTTGAATCTTCAGTCTTCATAACTAAATGAATATGAGTTTGCCAGGTAGAAGTGACTTCAGAGTGGTAGAAAATGCAGACAAAGCAGGGGACCTGACATGGGCTGAATCCCACTGAAATGAAATGAATGGTAGCAGGGGAGAGATATAAGCAAATGTCTAGCCGGAGTACGGACTACCAGTCCCTCCTCCTGCAGACACTCTAGCCTTTGCTAGTGATTTTCTTAGAGGCCCTTCCCCCATCAGGCTCTTAAGGGCAAGGATGGAAATATTCACATCCCTCATCATACTCAGTACTCTTTGTATGGTAGCTCTGCACTACCATAAGCTAAGACCTCAGCTTTGAGATCTTAATGTCAAGTGGTGGGATGATGGGGAAAAAAATCCCACTTGATAACATGTCCCAAAGTATTTTTCTCTTTTGGCACAATGTCTAACATTCATTAATTGTAGCTATTTTCATAATGTTTATCGTTGTAACCTTACGACTGATAAGAGGGCACACATAGTTTTGAGGACATTCTTCTTGATGGGCAACTTAGCCATATCTGAGGGATTTTTTTTTTTTTTTTGCTTCTCTGGCACTACACTTTAAGAAGGGCTTAGAGCATGTTCAGGTGAAGGTAAATGAATTCATAGTTTTGTCATAAGAAAAATGATGGAGGGAATTAAGGATGAGAAAGGAAGAAAAGGAATACTAACAGAAACTTCAAGAAGATATACTTTATCTTAATACAAATAAGTAATTTCTAACAAAGCCTTTGAAAGTTTTGTAACACACTGCTTTACTGAGTAATGGGTTTCTAAACCTTGGAGGTGGTCACCATGGCTGAGTGCATACTTGATAAGTGATAGATACGTTGTAGACAAATGATGGATTCATAAGTTGTAGAGAGTAAGCATTTGGAAGATGCCTGTTAAAACAGGGACTCAAACATATCTATTCAATAGACGAATAAATTAATGGAGCTGGAAGCTGTATCCAAGAGAGCCTATGATCCCATATAGTTCTTCAGATCTTTGGAAATCAGAGTCATATTTCAGTGACAAGGGATGGTTTTGGATCTAGATGAGGCACTGCCCAAAGGGATAGGCCACAGAGGGGACACTGGGCTTGGGTTTGATACTGTGGCCAGGGAAGTATGAGGTATGATGGTGAGGACAGTGGTTACAGCCAATTGATCAGCTTCTGTTTCATCTTGAGTCACTCCAAGCTCTTGGTGCATAATTACTATAAAAATATCAGGAAAATACATCTTTATCTACAAGGAAAATCACCATCAAAGGACAAGCAACAGGGAATGAATCTCAGGTGAGCAGCTACCAGGGAAGGAAAGTACACATTCTGGCAGGCAAATCAGCATTATATTAAAACTAAACATATTAACTCTGATAACTACCTTGGAAGGATTTTTCTAAAATTTTTAATGAAGAAATAAGAATCAAAATAGAGATTTGACATTGGCTGTTCCACCTGTGACCGTCACCTTAATGTCTTTCAGCTTTTCTCTGTGGCTACCTTCTGTTCTAAGTGATTCTAGGACTCTACAAGAATTTATAAATTCTGATGTTGCTGATTAAAAGTAGTTTTACAAAAGCCTTGTTGATAAAAGTGTGGTGGCTACTGAGTAAACAATTGTCCTGACTTGTCAAAATATGTCAGCACAACTTGCTATAATAGTATGTTTTGAACTGCAAAGCTGGTGGGTCAACTCTCAACACATTAAATCGGTTCCTTTTTCTTCCCATGCATTTTCTTCAACATGAAATTGTCATGGTGACAGAATAGCAGCATTGCCAAATGCTGGAAAAATGGCAGGAAAAAAAATATAAGCCACATGCAATAAAGCAAACCATGGAAACAGTTCAACTCCAGATATCCAGAGCTGACATTCAGATGGGACAAGTCAGTCTACTTGCAGGCTATATATTCTTGTGGCCTTGGCTACAATAAATGTATCTCTTTTTTTTTGCTTCAAGATCAAGAGCAAGGAGATAAAGAATTAAGCAATGAAGGTTATTGTGGTTTGTAATTCTAAACAGGAAATAAGAACAGCTCTCAAACAAGTGCAAAAATGAAATTAAATAGAAGTCAGGATAAAGATCTCCTTTGCTTCCTGTAGAATTTGCCCTGGGACCTAAGGTGACCTTTACGAATTTAAGTCTGTCTTATTGTTCAATTCTGACCCAGTCTTCCAGGCAGGTGTCCTTTTCTACTTCTCCTTCATCTCTCATTCCACCTGCTTCTGGTTTATTCCTGGCTACCTACATGTGCTTTTCAGAAAGCAAAAATGAGGTAAGAAGGTTAGAACTGGAAAAACTTGTAAGATTGCATCGCCCAACTTCTCCATTTTATCCATGAGAAAAATAATGATGCTCATAAAATTTCAGTGGTTATCCCTGCCCACACAGGAAGCTAGTGGCATCACTGTGGGTAAACAGCTAACACTTGTTGCAACAAGATCATATTTTAAGTACTTTAAAAGCATTAGGTAATTTAATCCTCTCAACAATCTTATGAAGTAGATACTAGTATCTTGATTATTTTACAGATAACAAGAGTTTGTGTTACTTGCTTCTGGTAAAAGCCAGGAAGTAGCCAAGCAAAACCTCAAACACAGGTATCTATGATGGAGAAAGTCATGGGGTTTTGGAGGAAAATAAATTTATGTTGCAATACTTGCATTGACACTCAGCAGCTTTGACTTGGGTGATTTACTACATCTCTCAAGCCTCAGTTCCCTCATCTGTAAAAGAGGGTGATGTGGGATGGTTGTAAAGATTAAATGAAATTTTATATGTCTTAGCATAATGCCTGGCTTTTAGTAAAGGCTTGGTAAACAGTAGCTATCATTACTATTATATCATTTTATTTTTTATATCTCAGTCCTCTGGGTCTATCTAGGGGTTTCCACTAAACTGCTTATCTTATTATCAAATATCATCCCAACATTTCTACAAGCATAATGCGTAGGAAGTCTGGAACCATATTTTTCAGCATTGAAGCAGCATTTGGGTAAAAGTAATTTAAAAAAATTTAGTTGTCTTTTTTTGTTCTTTAGTTTTTGAGCATCATTAAGGGTATATGTAGTTTCCAGACTTCTTAAACTCACTTTATTCCTCTTTTATTCTACCCATACCTGAAAGTAGCTCCCCTTAGTGACTATCTCCCCAATGTGTCCTTCCCCTCCACGTTCCCTATATATGTAAAAACACAGTTTTATTGTATTACTCAAGGCCACCATAGGCAAAAATGTAAATATATGATCATCAAATTTCAGAGTCTACAGTTTCCTTAAAAATCATGTCATCCAGTCATTGTTGGGTGAGGATGTGAGTTGAGATATGTAGATGAGGATTTATGATTTAAGTTCTCCAAATAATAAGCATCATTCCACCATGACAGCATGATTTGTCCCACATGCAAATTTTTTTTACCTTCTGTGAAATAGGTAGTAATTCTGTGTCCCCCAGTCCCATAAACAACTGTCTACATTTAGAAATGTTACCCAGCTATTGATCTACAGGAAATAACAGTTGATTCAACTGAATGTGGAGTTCTAGGTTATAAAAAAATGTCCGGCAAGGTAAGGTGGATTAAAAGCAACATTTTTTCTAGTATCAGTTGTCCTAAAATTTAGGTGACTCACTATCCCTATAGATTCTGAATCTCATGAAGGTTGTAACTGTATCCAAAGCTATTCCAAAAATACAGAAGGCTCTGTTATGGGCACTCCTAGCTAAGGTTATGAAAGAAGCTGGTTTATGAGCTTGGAAGTAGAGAGCACCTGGGTGGCTCAGTAGGTTAGGTGTCTAACTTGAACTTAGGTCATGATCTCCCAGTTTGTGAGTTCAAGCCCTGCATTTGGCACTGTGCTAACAGCATGGAGCCTGGAGCCTGACCCTCTCTCTGCTCCTCCCCCTCACGCTCTGTCTCTGTCTCTGTCTCTCTCTCTCTCAAAAATAAATAAAATCTAAAAAAAATTTTAAGTGCTTGGAAGTAGAGGTAAATGTGGATGTGTGTAGGAGGAGAATGATGCTGAAAAACACCTGGCAAGTGACTTTAGATTTTAAATTTCAAGAGGCTAGGGTTAACTTTTTATGCAGCACTACTCTAATATTCCTTGCAACTCTATAACTGGATTATCTTGATAATTGATTACTTTATGTTTCTTTTGGTATCCAAAAGAGTTGGTTAGTGGAGCCAAGCACTCTTTATCTCTGGTTTAAATAGAGAAAACCACAGTAATATGGAATCGACAGCACGTAATAGTTTGTCTTCCCAGATATTAAAACTCAAATTTAGTTATTTATTTATTTATTCATTCATTCATTCATTCACTTATTCATCCATCCATCCATCCAACAAGTATTTGTGGAACACACACTATGATCCACAAAGAATTGACCAGGTTTTACAAGATTGACTTATACCAGTCAAACAAGGTAATGTTCATTTATTTTAAAAGAGGAATAGTCTTTTCTAATAATCAGAATGCTTGGGCATACCTGCCCTGAGACCCAAATTTGTCAGAAGATTGCTTTGATAATGCAGAATTAGAACAATTACTGTCATCTGTTTTGTTAGTTTGTTTTATCTCTCTCTAGAACAGTCTGAAACATATATACCTCTGCTATAGCAGCAATGATTACATTCAATTAATAGCCATTCTATGAAACTTAGTAAATGTTATAAGCCTAACACTGTATGAGGTACTGAAAAAAAAAAGTCCACCATTTATTGAGTACTTACTGTATACTACCCAATTTTACAGATCCAGCAATTTATGTGTAGAGAAGTTATGTAAATCACCCAAGATTACATAAGTTTCCTTACCTGTTCCTTCTACAGCTTGGTGATGTCTGATAGCCTTACTCTCTTTAATGACTCTCCTCACCTACTAGCATCAATCCTGAGATATCGGTGAATTGCCAACTAGTCACTAACACTTAACATCCATCACAAGGCTTTTATGCTCTCCACTTTCCCAGATTAAAGACTTGAAACTAAAGACAAATAGATCTGGGTTTGGTACAACATAAGGCTGATATTACAGATTGAGCACAAGTAGGCCTTGATGTTTATGTCCTGTTTCACAGTGGCAGTGAATTTGCAATGAATTAGCCAGCCTTTCTTTCTGTCTTCCTCCTCCTCCTCTCTCTCCTTTTCTCTCCTTTCTTTCTCCAGAAGCAGATGTTTGTGAGATGGCTGGGAAATATTATACTTAGAGGTATGGCCTGGGAAAAGAAGGTTTTCCTCTGTATTGGGCTTTATAGAACACTATGACTTCCTTAGCAAGCTACCCTTCTTAAAAATGGTAAATGACTGAACATGAAACTGTTCTCTGTTCAGAGCTAGGAGAGTCTTTGGAAGTGGGTCAGATGACAGCAAGTCTGGGGAGGAGAGCATCACAGGCTAGGTTGTTGTGAGACTAGACTTTCCTAATGAGCAGGCAGAACTGGCCCATGTGTGAAATATATAGATCCTATTGACCTGGGCAAATAAAAGCACAAGATTGACTGACATGGCAGACTTAAGAGGGTGAGAACATAGGAAATTAAATGTAAGGTGGGAAAAGTATAAATTAATACAATCAGATTACAAAAATTATTTTTAGGGGCACTTGGCTGGCTCAGTCGGTAGAACATACAACCCTTGATCTTGGGGTTGTGAATTTAAGCCCCACATCGGGGGTAGAGATTCCTTTAAAAAAAATCAGTTTTAACATTTACATGTGAGGATATTCTACAATTAACAAGAATAATGTAAAATGATATTAATTTTCTTGTTAAAATATTGGTAAGAAAAAAGGTTGCAAAAGTATAGAGTATATGACTACAAGATATAAGAAAAAATACATATATGGAGAAGGCTGGTGGTAACATGTTATTGGTGGTTTTCACTGGGTGATGATATTATGGATGACTTTTAATTTCTTCTTTGTGCATATTTATATTTTCTATAATACAGTTATGTTATTTGTATTTTTAAAAATGTTTTTAAACAGTAGGACCTGAAAAGTAAGAATTTTGTCAGTGATTCTATACTAAAAGCAGAAAGCAGTTTATAGCTGTTAAAATTTGGCCACTAAAGACATGGGTTATTTTGGTCTCATGACAGATGTTTATAGAACAGGATGTCCCAGCCTCTCATAAGTCAGACCAGCTGACTTTGTACTTTGCACGCTGTAGTCTGCTGTGGACATGAAGAAAATCAAAGCTGAAAAGGAATTTAATTTATTATGATGGTGAAGAAGTGCAGTGTACCTGGAAAATGGACGTTGTGAGAGATTCTAGTCTTTAGATAGTGGGGAAGTCAGAGAAGATGCCAAGAAGTTGTTGACAACCATATCTTACCATATCCTTGCCTACTCTTCCCTAGCTTTGACAGAAGTGGAGGAATTAAATTCCTTTTCAATTTCTCCCAGGCCTTTCACTACTCCTGGTCCCTTGTCCCATCAGCCAAACTAGAGCATTTTGATGAGGATTCTTTTCCAGCCATTAACATGAAAAAACATTGATTTTAATTACTCCCTTTTCCAATGGTCGCCATTGACCCTTGCCCATCTCTATGTCATCACAAAGCTCCCCCTCAGTTCTGACCACTTTGAATTCTATCTTCACACCTTTGCAAGGGCTCAGTAACTTCTGTCAGTGTCT
This sequence comes from Panthera onca, assembly GCF_046562875.1. Classification (NCBI taxonomy): domain Eukaryota; kingdom Metazoa; phylum Chordata; class Mammalia; order Carnivora; family Felidae; genus Panthera; species Panthera onca. Next base: position 78,207,211 of record NC_138340.1, read on the forward strand.
CCCTTGGAGTGTACATTGCATCAATTTCCTCATTGCACCAGTTCAGACCATTGAAACCATTACTGCCTCTCCCTTTATCCTTTGCTTCCTTGCCTCATTCCCACTTACCCCATTCTCCATTCTTATGCTAAAGTTTTGTTGTAAAAACAAATGCTCATGCCACTCAGCGCGCCCCCCCCCCCCCACCAATATCTAATACCTTATGGTTTTCTATGGGATAATCCAAATTCCTATGTATGACCTCATGTTGTATTCCCCATCTCTTTATCCACACTACTCCTTCCTCAGAGGCTAATCCCTGTGAATTCCAGGTTCAGCCCAAATAGGTTTGTCTGGTCCTAAAGGAACATGCTCTCTTTCTCTAAGCTTTTGCTTATGCTGTTCCCTTTGCCTGGAATAACCCCTTGTCTTTCTTAGGCTAAAAAAATGCTTTTGATCTTTAAGCCTCAGCTCAGTTGTTACTTCCCCCTGGAAATCATAAATATAGCCACCAAATTTATAGTTATTCAAGTATTTGTATTTTCTCTGAGAGCACTTTGTTCCTATGTATGGTGTAGCTTTTATCAGTATTGGATAATAATCCAGTGGTCCTCATGTGTAAAATGGAGGTAATTTGCTTCAGAGGACTGTTGGAAATACTGAGTGAATATATATATCACATTCTCTGTTAGGCAGTTTCATGTACGCTACAGAAATATCTGCACTCTTAGTAGAAGGCAGGCAAAGAGGCCATGAGGCAATAGGTCCTTGAGAAGTTACCAGCAAACAAAAGCCATAATTAAGCAAAATCCAAAAGATAAATGTAGTAAAATGTGAGGTACTTCATTGATAGTAACAAGAAAAGTAGGCAGACATGGAGGAACCCAGGACCATAAGAACAACTACCTTGTCACCTGTGCTCTGGTAGATCCTGAACACTGTCCTGTTCCCAGCCTACTTTCCTGACCCCATTGTTCTCTTCTGAACCAGCTACATAATTTGCAGAGCCCAGTAAAAAATAAAAATGTGAGATTCATTGTTCAAAAATTACTATGAATTTCAAGACAGCAGCCTTATTGTATTTAACCAAGGGAGTGTCTATCTCTTGCAAATATAATAGTTTGATGAAAATATTCCTCCTTTAAGTCTTGTTCCCCTTAATCTTTAACTAATCTGGCTTTGAAGTAAGGACAACATGCAATTTCTTTGTAACTCTCATGGTATTTTATTTGTAACCTTGAGGCACCTAGCAATTTCTATCCTGCTATGATGGATGTCTTATCTGTGATACGTGTCTTATCTCCCCTTCTGGAGAGTGGTTTTAAAAGCAGGTCTATGTCTGATTTATCTTTGTTGCCTCCAGCCTGCCTATATCCAGCTTACTTGGTTATACTAACTAGCAAAGGGATCGTCTTTTCTCCTGTTTTGAAGCAGGTTACTTTAGTATAAAAGTAAGAATTACTTTCATTAAACTTGGTTAGAAGAGAAATCTTATTAAGTTATTTAACTCTACATCCCCACCCATCCCAAATCTTTCAGTAAGTATAGAACTCTTGGGACATATGCCAAGATTAAGGATAAGGCTGAATTATCTTGGGATAATTCCTTGCACAAAATATGCCCTGGTATTATAATTATTACAGCCAGGCATGTCCCCCTAATAAGGGAGAAATAACATTCCTTGTGATCACAGAATTCTCATTCGTAGATACATATTCAGTAATTACAAAAATAAGCTTTTTGGACCCTTGAGTTGGTAAAGTAGGTTTATAGGTTATATCACATTTATTAAACACTTCACTTTGTGCCAGGAACTGTACTCAATACATAGCTTATATCAGCTTCCTTAACTTGATTCTCACTATGAACACAGTAAAGGAGGCACCATTGTATCCATTGGTCAATAGAAAGAACCAAGGCTTAGAGCACATTGGCCAGAGTGATAAAGACAGCAGATGGCACAGCTATGATCATTGGTCCATGCATTTAGCCTCTACTCTCCATTGCTTCATGGACAGTGACCCTATACGAAACAGTGTCTACTTCTCTCTGTCCCTCTTTTGAGACATTTGTCCTAGCTCTTCAGAGATTGACACCTCACCCATAGGTACCCATTGCCAGCATGACTTCCCATCACTCCTGTTATTCAAAGAAAAAAAAATTCTGCGATAAACTCAATAGAGATTCCTAGTATTTGCCTTAAAAATAAAAAGTCCAGAATATTTATTTAATCAGAAGCACAGTGCTCCTAAACCTTTCCTACAGCAGTGACCCTAAAGGCAGAAGAAGATGGTTAGTCACTTCAAACAGAAGTTTTCTTCAAATCTTGCATATTATTTGTAAACTCCATTAAAATTTTGTGTTCTCCATGTCTGTTTACTTTAGTATTAAAGTAAGAATTACTTTCATTAAATTTGGTCAGAAGAGAAATCTTATTAAGTTATTTAACTCTACCTTCCTACCCATCCCAAATCTTTCAGTAAAAATAGAACTCTTGGGACATATGCCATATCTGTTTTCTTCTTCTATCCACTGGTTCACCTCTGAACCTGTACTTTTATTAATTGAAAAGTAATAAATTAGTACATTGTTAAAGGCAGAATTTGGGTACCAAGGAGGGAGTGAATGATGGGGAGAAAGAATGTGGCCCTCAATTCATACTCTAATGGGCCATTTTCTTAGAGATGCCTCTCCAGGTGTCAGAATAGCATGTTGAGAAGCAGAAGCAAGGTGGATACTAGTCTTACTGTCTAGGCTATTCAGCACACACACCTGACATGTGGGTCAGGGTTGAGTTGTATGCTTTAAATGACCACTGACAGCTAAAACATGTCTAAAAAAAGGACTCAAAACCATGGCAAACAATATTAACCAACACTATTGATGCCCTAAATATGTTAGACATTTGATCATATAAAAAGATATATATTATATATATATACATATATAACATGTTTATGTACAATTTCATTGAATAGATCCAGCAGCCTTTTGAGGTATTATCTAAATTTTAAAAATAAACAAACTGTGACTCAAAGATATTGAAATGCTTGCTCAGGTCTCCATAGTAATGGCTGGCAGATGATGTGGCAACATTGTTGATTGCCTACTCGATCCCATTCCTTCTTTCCTTGCTAGCAGAGCCTGATTGGCTTCATCCTCTTCTGAGAGATCATGTCTTTCTAAAGAGACTGGGTCTGGGGCGCCTGGGTAGCTCAGTGGGTTAAGCGGCCGACTTTGGCTCAGGTCATGATCTCACGGTCCGTGAGTTCGAGCCCCGCGTCGGGCTCTGTGCTGACAGCTCAGAGCCTGGAGCCTGTTTCAGATTCTGTGTCTCCCTCTCTCTGACCCTCCCCCTTTCATGTTCTGTCTCTCTCTGTCTCAAAAATAAATAAACGTTAAAAAAAATTAAAAAAAAAAAGAGACTGGGTCCTCTCCAGGTCCATTGGGAGTAAGGGGGATGATGAACCTTAATCAGTTTAAGCCAATCATGAGCATCTCATTATCATTGTCAGATAATTTGTTTAGGCATGGACGAGTTGATGTGAGGAAAAGTCAGCTCAGAGGATTAGACATGGGGAAGTTTCTCCTTGCTCTTAAAAATCCACACAAAAAAAAGAATGTTTCTTTTTATGCTTCTGGACACTGTCATTTTTTTTTTTTTTTGAGACAGAGAGAGACAGAGCATGAGCAGGGGAGGGGCAGAGAGAGAGGCAGGCACAGAATCCGAAGCAGACTCCAGGCCTTGAGCTGTCAGCACAGAGCCCGACGTGGGGCTTGAACTCACAGACTGTGAGATCACGACCTGAGCTGAAGTCGGACGCTCAACCGACTGAGCCACCCAGGCGCCCCTGGACACTGTCACCTTTATGTGGCTCGTAGACCTGTGGTAATCATTGTAAAGGATCCAGATGACATTAACTACCCTCAGAGGCTTTATCATTTTCTCTGATCAGCAGATAGAGTGATAGTTTACCTCTCTACCTTTAGGCAGAGTTGAAGCTGGTTGCAGTATTTAAAAGATTCTGTCCACCTCTGATTTTCTTCTGTATCTAAAAGGTAGTTTTTAGGATCTTTTAACTGAAAGCCTAGTATGATCACTGGGGTACCTTCCCCTGGTGGTCTTGAACTTGAATCTTCACGCATATCACAGGGAAACTGCAGAAAACCCCACTCAGCTTTTCAGTGGTTTTCTTCTTGGCTGTTTAGCCTCATGCCCTCTACAGCTCCAGAATTTGACAAATGTCTTGGGTAGAAAATAGCCTATAAGCTTTAGGCTCAGTTCTCTGCCCTTCTGTTACTACCTGGCCATCAGCCCTTGAAGTCTTTGGTTTTTGTCTCTCCCTGAGACCACTGGAGGTCTCTGGTTTGTCTCCCAGCAGTGACCCCGTGCTTAGGCAAAGTCCAGGTGCACAGCCTCTTGCCCTGAGCCCAGATTTGGCAAATATCCCCCAGAACAAAAGAAGCTGCAGAAGTCAGCATGTCTCTCCATGGTTCTCCTTGTTCTAGAATCCTGTGCCCTCTAGTTCCTGTTGTATCAGCAATTTTTTGATGCCTTGACTCATTAGAGAATTTTTGAAGTTTACCCCATTCGTTTGGTTTTTCTCAGTGCGAGTATTGGCCAGCTGCAAGCTTGGCCATGCCTTACAAAGAAGTGTGTTTTTAAAAAGCAGATGATATAAATAACAATCTTTTCTTGTAAGTTTTTAGTATAAATGTTTTCAGTTGCACATTTTGCTATACCTGCTTTATCATCTCTTAAACTTGTGCTGAACCATTTTAAAGGAATTTGCAACTTTCTAACAGTTCCATTACAAATAATTCAGCAAATATCTTCTAAAAATAAGAATATTTCCTTATATTATGATACCATATTATACCCCCAAAGATTAAGTTTTCTTATATCTTTTGCTAACTAGTCCATAATACAGTTTCCATTGTCTCACCTAGAGCAATTTCATCCAACTGTGAAAGAATCTGGCATTGGTTTTTATAGTTTTTTTTTTTAAATCTATATTCTTTATTCATGACATTGACAATGTGAAGATGCTAGACCAGTAGAGTCAGAGTGAATATTTTTGGTAAAGACATGACATAGATGATATGCACAGTTTATATTGTATCATTTCAGCAGGCACATGCTCTCACAAAGCTTCGCTATTCCTGATGCTAATTTGATCACTAGATTAAGGTGGTGACAGTCAGATTTTTCCATTGTAAAAATATGTTTTCCCTTTGTCATCTGGCACTGTGCAGATGTCCTGCTCCCCCACTACCCACCCAACCAAAATTTTACTTACTGTATTTAGTATTTATTGATGATTCTTGCCCGAATAGATATTTCACTGAAGTTCGTAGTATGGGTAATTTTCTAATTCTGTCATTCCTCCTCCATTCATTATCTGGCATGCTTTTCTGTTTCAAAAACTTCTTAAAAACTTCCCTTCACCAATTGAGGATGAACTATATTTGCTTCCAATTATGGAGATTAATTTTTTTTTAATTTTCTGAATAAGGAGATGATATGCCACCTTTAATGCTGGCAAATAGGTTAATTTCTTTTTTTTAATTTTTATTTGTTTATTTTTAAATTTCAGATTTCTTATTTCTTCAAGTTTGTTTATCAGGGGTGACTGAAATAAAAATATATAATTGAGTCCCATCATTGGGGAAGTGGTTTTAAGAGAAAACTGGTCAGTTGATGGTTGCCATTGGTAAATAGACAGCCAACAGTGTGTCAAGAATAATATAATATGCCTGTTCACAAGGGGATGCACTAGGAAATAATTTATGTGAACTTCTTGATTTCATCATACAAGAGCACCACCCATGCCTCTGAGAATACTGGACCATGCACCTTTGGAAGAGCTTTGGCTACTTCATCAGGGCAATCTTCCTTCAGCAGTTGGGCATGCCTGTGTACATGATGTCAGTTTCTTTGCACCCTGGATGCATCATCATATGGCCATGAATAGTCAAATGGACAGGAAGTCAACCCAGCAAGCTCTGTGACAGATTGTGCAATCATCCAGCTGATTAAGAGATGAGTATTCTGGGGATCTGGAAGCATTCCCTTTGCATCGTCATAGATACCGAAGTAGGCAGCTCAGTAGATGAGATACCCTGCATAGACACATTAAATTTGTTCAGGCCCTTAATCCCACTAGATCTGTAGATTTCTTTTAAGTTTATTTATTTATTTTAAGAGAGAGAGGGAGAGAGGGAGGGGGAGAGAGAGGCAGAGTGAGAACCCCAAGCAGGTTCCACGCTGTCAGCACACAGTGCTATGTGAAGCTCAGTCTCACCAACCATGAGATCATGACCTGAGCTGAAATCAAGAGTCAGATGCTCAACTGACTGAGCCACCAAGGCACCCCTAGATTTGTATATTTTTTTAAATTTTTTTAATGTTTATTTATTTTTGAGAGACAGAGAGAGCTGGGGAGGGGCAGGCAGAGAAGGAGACAGAATCTGAAGCAGGCTCCAGGCTCTGAGCTGTCAGCACAGAGCCTGACGTGGGGCTCAAACTCATGAACCGTGAGATCATAACCTGAGCGGAAGTTGGTGCTTAACAGACTGGGCCACCCAGGTGCCCCATAGATTTGTAGCTCTTAACCAGGCAGTCACAGAGGCCTCTGAATTCCCTTTCAGTTCCAGCTGTGCCCACATCTGTTGCTAGACATATAAGGGAAAAAATCAAGAGGATACACAAAACACAAGGATGTGGCTCCAGCACCACCACTTGATGGCAAATTCCCTGCAAAGTAGGACAAAACTGGATTCTCTTGCCCACACCACCCAGGAAGATCTACTTGTATTTATCTTTGAAGGCAAAGTTGAGAGCCTGCATGAGGAAGTATCTGATGACATTGGCCAGGTTACCATCCCTGATCCTTAGGGATACGAACCACGCAGTCTGTAATGCCCTTTCATCACTTACCTGTGGTGATTTGCTTGCCAGCTTGCTGCACCTGCTGGGTGGGTGCTACCGCAGTCTTGGAGATGGCAAGAGTCACTCCACCTGCCAGGAAGTCCTTGGACACAGCAGCATCTGTCATGTTGAAAGGAAAGAGAAGATGGGTAACTGCAGGACTGTGGTAGGAACTGGCTGGGACTCTGGGGCCTTTTTTTTTTTTTCTTCAAATAAGCCTGGACTTGTGGATTTTCATTTTTTTCAATGTGTTTGGTAAATTATGGCCCATATTCTTCTTAATGTTTCAAATAGACCAACTATTACCAGTGGTAGCTCCTCTCATTTGGCTTGTATGTCATATTTGAGCATTTTTGTGTTTTCTGGCACAAGAAGACGCTCTACTCTCACCATGGACTTAAGCCATTTCTCCAAGATGTGTATGGGGAATAGTATATGGAAATCAAGATAATCGGACTAGTGTTGCTCATTACTCTAAGTATGTTACTGCATGGAGGACAATGGACAGATCGACTGATCTATCTATCTATCTATCCACACACACACCTTTAAAAATCATGAATTTTCACTGATATTTCAAATTAACATTTAACATAATTTTTCTTTTTTGATGTTCTATTTGTATCTTTTTTTGTTTCCACTGAAAATCTTGGTCCCTAGTAATATATTGCCTAATTTTCTCTGTCCTAGAAATAAATAAAATAATTTCAAAACTATAGTACCATTACCATTACATCTTGGTATACATTCCACTAAAAATAAACAGTCAGAAGTCCTTCGAAAGAATTCTTTTTCTCTGGGTAATTATATTACCAATTCGATATATTCTTACATCATATATCTTTTATGTTCTATTTGGTTTCAGCTTGTTTTCAATTTTTTAGTATGAATTTTTTTAAGTTGTATTTTGCCTCTGATTATGTAAATGTTTTAATTGCCTCTCATTCACCCCATTGATGAGGTAGAGATTCTCGCCCCAAGATTAGGGGAATAAGAAGCATTTTTTTAGTCACTTATGCTCACAGCCTGGGGGAGGACACTGGACTTCATGCAAGGCACACGGGTTGGATTCAAGAACAGAGAGAAAGGCATGGAGCTGTGCAAGGCAGGCTTTTGTAGCATCAAGTGGGTTGGGTGCTCCTGGTTCCTGCAGGAGGCTGTGATTGGCTCCTTAGAATAATTCTGTGGGCTGTCAGAAAACTGAAACCCTGAACTCGGGGATAAGTAAGAACTGTGTCTGGTCCATTTGAAAAGGAGGGTTGTGTGGCTTAAGGATTTCTATCCTCAGGAGCAGAGCTCAGAGGGGAATTTCAGTCCAAGATCCTCCTGATTTTACCAGATGTCAAGGCAGCACATCATGTCAAGGCTTAATTTTGGTCTTACAGCACAGTAAAACATTTATGTGCCTCAAAGTTTAAACTATATAAAATGGAATCCTCAGAGTATTGTTTCCATTCCTGTCCCTTCTACTTTGTCTCCCACATGGATAGCCTATTTTCTTAGTTTCTGACTTATTTTTCTTGGGTCTCATTTTGAAAATAATAAGCAAATAAGTAGATCACTCTCTTTGTACTACTTATCACTCTCTTTCTACTACTTTCTACTACCTACTTACTCTCTTTCTACTTTTGCTACTACTCTTTACTACTACTCTCTTTCTTACTACTTTCTACTCTCTATCGGACTATTTATTCCCTTCCTTTCTGGCATAAAAGAAACACACTTATCTACATTGTTCTGTATCTTGCTCCTTTCAGCAGGAGCACTTTATATTAGCATATAGAGATCTTGTTCATTGTTTTTTTGTTTTTTTGTTTTTGTTTTTTTTTACCGCTTCCTTGTACATCATTGTGTGGGAGTAACCACAGTTTACTCAACCAGTCCTTTTTTTAGTAGACATTTGAGTTTATAATCTTTTGATAGTACAAATAGTGCTGTAATGAATAACATTGTACATATGTTATTTTCTTTTTGATGGTATATCTTCCTAATACAGTCTAAAAGAGGAATTACTCTGGGTGTAATCATGTAAAATGTTGTTAGGTATTGCCAAATCCCTGATCATGTGGAGTTGTACTATTGTCCATTTCCCAACAGCAGTGTATACCTCTTTGTTCCCTCACCAACAGTATATATTTTCAAACTAGTGGATTTTTTGTCAATATGAGAAATGCTGTATCAGTGAAATTGTGTGTATATTTCTCATGTGGATGAAATTTATGGGTCTTTTTTGTGTACTTAATTGCTCTTTACATTTCCTTCTCTCATGTGCTTGTTCTGGTATTTTGCCTAATGTTTTATAGATTTCTGGTCTTCTAGATTTTTAAGAGCCCTTTACATGTTAGGAAGATAAATGCCTTTTTGTAGCATAAGTAGAAATATTTAACTCCCAGTGGGTATTTTTCTTCTTCATTTGATTCTGATGTTCTTTGCTATGCAAAATGTTTTAGGTTTTAATATATTTGAGTTTAAAACTATTTTCCTTTATTGTTTCTAGATTGTACCCCACTCCCAGATAATAGATTAATTCACCTGTGTTTTCTCCAAATACTTGTACAGTTAAATTTTTTGCAGTTAGATCTCTGATCCACCTGGAGCTTATCCTGACATAGTGTGAAATATGGATTCAATCTTAACTCTTTCTGAATGGTTAATTTCCCCAATACTTGTTATGAAAATATCTAACTTCTAACATGATTTGATGTATCACGTGACCAAATATTGAATTTCTACATGTACTTTTTAATGCAACAATTATCAAGTTTATTAATGTTATACTCATCTAATAAAAAGTGTTGGAATTTTTTTCTTTTTTAACTGCTCAGGAAGAGTCACATAACATTGGGGATATCTGGTCTACAGAGGTTTGGTAGGTACTTTCAGAGGGTTGTAGCTCCTTGATAACTTTCTCTATTTCTCCTTTAGAATTTTTTCATCTTTGATCTTTACCGCATTCACATTTGACAAACCCTGTTGTCTTAGAAAATTACCCATTTCATCTAGGTTTTCCAATTTATTTCCTTCCAATTGTTCAAAATAATCTCCTATGGCTTCTAAGGTTTCCTTTTTTCCAATAATAACTTCCCTTTTATCATTCCGTATTTTGTATAATTGTGCTTTTTCGTTTTATTTCTTTTGAGTAATCGTTTGGCTACGTGGTCAATTTTTGCAAAGAACAAGGCTTTAGAAGAGTAAATTCTACCACTTTCTGTATTTAAACTTGATTTTGCCAATCTGTTTAAAAACAAATACACAAACCTGCCAACAAGCAATTGTAGAGAGACTACCCTTATTGTAACAGGAAAGCAGACTATATCCATTAGAGAGATCCCTTGCTTTTTCCCTAAATTCAGTCTTTATTATTTTCTCTATATATGTTAAACTTGAAAAGCCTGGTGGTCCATGTAACCAAACCATAGGCAGTCCAATTTTTCAAGCCTCCTCCAGATTTTGCTGACTTCTCAGTGATGATAGGTTTAATTATTCTCTATGTGTTCATCTGCTTGCTTCACAAGCAAATAAGGCAGCAACTCCAGGGACCATGGGCTTAGGCAGAGGTATCTTTGATGATGGGGAAAAAGCCATACACCAAAAATAGAAATTGCTTTCTACACTCGGGGAACACTGTCCTTTCTAATCCCAAATTTGAGGCAGCTCACTGGGGATTCCTAACAGTTATCTTCTTATGGGCTAAAGAAGAAACGGACCAGGGGCTGAGAGGCTGTATCTTGGGTAAATGGACAGTGTGCCCCCACTGGTTTCCCTGCCTCTTACTCCACTTCCTCTCTATGCAGGCCCCTCCTCCTTTTGTCCACCTTCAGTGCACCTAATTGTTTGAAATCCAAACCCACTGGAGCTCTGTTTTTAGATTTCTTGCTGGTAAAGATTAGTAAGCTTTTCTTTTAAAAGTTTTATTAGGGAAAATTTGAATCACACACAGAAATCCAGCAAGTATAGAATAAATTCCACATACTGACATAACAAACATCAACATTCTGTCAATCATGTTTCATCTCCCACCTTACATCACGTCATATCATCTATAAATTCTTCATAAGTCAGTCCCTAAGATAAACAATCAAAATACCATTTGTATTTAACAAAATAATTCCTTAACATATTACCCAGTACAAGGCCATATTTCATCATTGTCTCAAAATTTCCCAGCTATTTTAATTGAATCAGGATCCAAACAAAGTCTATGCAAATTTTTAAATTTTTCTGTTTTTAAATTGAGATATAGCTGACATATAACATTATATGAGTTTTAAAGTGTACAGCATAATGATTCAATATTTATATGTATTGTGAAATTATTACCACAATAAGCCTAGTTAACATCCATCACCATACATAGTTACAAAAAAAATTTTTCTTGTAATGAAAGATTTTAGATCTACTCTTTTAGCAACTTTGAAATATGCAATACAAAATTATCAACTATAGTTACTCTGCTATACATTACACCCTATGACTGAATTATTTTACAACTGGAAATTTGTAACTTTTGACTCCCTTCACCCCTCACCTCTGGCAATCACCAGTTCTCCCTATCTATGAGCATGGAGATGATTGTTGTATAAATTGCACGTGTAAGTGAGATCATACAGTAGTTGTCTTTGTCAGACTTACTTTCTTAGCATAATGCCCTCAAGATCATTTGTCATGACTAGTGGCCAAGATATCCTTTTTTATGGCTAAGTACTATTCCTGTGTGTGTGTGTGTGTGTGTGTGTGTTGTATGTATATGTGGTGTGTGTGTGTGTGTGTGTGTGTGTGTACACCACATCTTCTTTATCCATTCATCTATCAGTGGACACAGGTTGTTTCCAGATCTTGGCTGTTGAAAATAATGCTGCACTGAATATAGAGACGCATGTATGTTTACAAATTAGTGTTTTTGTTTTCTTCAGATAAATAATGCAGAAATGAATTCATGAAACATACGTAGTTCTATTTTTAGTTTAAAGAAATTTTTTAATGTTTGTTTACTTTTGAGAGAGAGAGGGAGACAGAGTGTGAGCAGGGGAGTGGCAGAGAGAGAGAGGGAGACACAGAGCCTGATGTGGGGCTCGAACTCACGAACTGTGAAATCATGGCCTGAGCCAAAGTCAGACATTTAACTGACTGAGCCAACCAGGTGTCCCCTCTTTTTTTTTTTTTTAAGGAAACTCCCCACTGTTTTCCATAGTGGCTGCACCAATTTACACTTCCATGAACAGTTCACCAAAGTTTGCTTTTCTCTACATTCTTGCCAGCACCTGTCATTTCTTGTGTTTTTGATAATAACCATCCTAACAGGTATTACATAATATCTCATTGTGGTTTTGATTTGCATTTTCTGATGATTAGTGATGTTGAGCATCTTTTCCTGTGCCTGTTGACCATCTGTACACCTTTTTTTTTTTTTTTTGAAAAATGTTTATTCGTATACTCTGCTCATTTTTAAATCAGATTATTTTATTGCTATTGAGTTATATGAGTTTTTTATATATATTTTGGATATTAACCCATTTTCAGATATATCATTTACAAATATTTTCTCTCATTCAGTAGATTGCCTTTCTGTTTTGTTGATGATTTCCTTTGCCATGCATAAGCTTATATTCGATATAGTTACACTTGCTTACCTTTGCTTTTGGAGTCAGATCCAAAACAAACAAACAAAAAAAAACAACAGCACTTAATGTCAAGGAGCTTGTTGCCTGTGTTTTCTTCTAGGAGTTTTATGGTCCTAAGATCTTACATTCACTGTGAGATCCATTGTGAGTTAATTTTTGTGTATGATGTAAGATACACATCATAGTTTTATTCTTTTGCACGTGATTGTCCACTTGAACCCAACATTATTTACTGAGGAGACTTGCCTTTCTCTATGTATATGCTTGGCTCCTCTGTTATAAATTAACTGACCCCTGTATGTGTGGGTTTATTTCTGGGCTCTCTATTCTGTTCCATTGATCTATGTGTCTATTTTTATGCCAGCACCATACAGTTTTAATGCTTAGTAACATAGCTTGAAACACAGGAGTGGGATGTCTCCAGCTTTGTTTTACATTCTCAGGATTCCTTTGGCTCTTTGGGGTCTTTTGTTCTTCCACACAAATTTTAGAATTATTTGTTCTAGCTCTGTGAAAATGTCATTAGGAATTTTGTAGAGATTACACAGAATTTGTAGATGCCTTTGGATAGTATGGTTATTTTAACAATATTCTTCAAATCTTTGAACCTGGAATATCTTTCCAATTATTCATGTTTTCTTCAGTTTCTGTAATCAATGTCTTATAGTTTTTAGTCTATAGAGCTTTCACCTCCTTGGCTCTGTTTTGTTGATGATTTCCTTTGCCATGCATAAATTTACTCTGAGGTATTTTATTATTTTTAATGTAATTATAAATGGTATTGTTTTCTTAATTTCTATTTCTGAAAATTCATTAGTATATAGAAACAACAGACTTTTGTATATTAAATTTGCATCCTGCAACTTTACTGAATTCATTTATTAGTTCTAACAGTTTTTGGGGGGAGTCCTTAGGGTTTTCCCCTACATAATGTCATGTCATTTGCAAATAGTGTTAGTTTTATTTTTTTCCTTTTCAACTTGGATGCCCTTTATTTCTTTTCTAATTGCTGGCTAGGACTTAACAATATTATATTGAAAAAAAAAAAAAAAAGGTAAGAATGGCATCTTTGTCTTGTTCCTAAAAAGTTTTGGGCTTTTTACCATTGATTAGGATGTTAGCTGTGGACTTGTCATTTGTGGTCTTTATTATGTTGAGGTATGTTCCCTCTATACCAACTTTGTTGAAAATTTTTAACATAAATGGATGTTAAAGTTTGTTGGATGCTGTTTTGTATCTATTGAAAGGATCATATAATTTTTATCCTTTATTTTGTTAATGTGGTGTATCACATTGATTGATTTGTAGATATTGACACATTCTTGCCTTTCTGGAACAAATCCTACTTGATCATGGTATATGAGCCTTTTAATGTATGGTTGAATGGAGTTTGCTGATATTTTGTTGAGAATTTTTGCATCTATGTTCATCAGGATATTGGCCTGTAATTTTTTTCTTATGATTCTTGACTGTTTTTGGTTGCAGGATTAAATGGTTTGTAAAATGAGTTTGGAAGTGTTCCCTCCTCTTCTGTTTTTGGAAGAGTTTGAGAAGCATTGTTCTTCTTCTTTGAATGTTTGGTAGAATTCACCAGTAAAGATGTCTGGTCCTGGATTTTTGTTTATTGGGAGGTTTTGATTACTGATTCAACCTCCTCACTACTAATTGGTCTAATCAGATTTCCTGTATGTTTATGATTTGGTCTTGGAAGGTTTTATGTGTCTAGGAATTTATCCATTTCTTTTAGGTTGTCCAACCACACATACTTTCGATGATTCAGAAAATGCAGACTAGTTTGGAATTGATCTAAATTGGCTCCAAGTTCTGAATAATTAAATCATTTATAAATTTTGCAACTTTCAGGTACTTGCAGACATGCCAACATATTATTGCCTTGTTTCACAAATAAATGAGGACATTTTCATTGTGTACTATTAATAACCTATGAATGGCTGCCTTGAAAGTGCTAGCAGTACAAGAAATTTATTGTAACTTCTAAAATAATAACATTTACTGTTTTTTTTCTGGTTATATAAGCAATGAACTTTCATTGCTGAAATTTGGAAAATAAGAAACAAAAGAAAGAAGTAAATAACAATTCCCTCACTTTGATATAAACAATTGAAATATCTTGTCATATTTTCTTGACATAATTCCATGTATACATTTATTTTTAAATGAAATGATTATTTATATGTACTTTATATCTTATTTAATAACAATGTAGATAATGATCACAATATCATGTCTTTAAATATATTTCAAAAATATAAATTTTAATGGCTACATAACAGTCCATAATACAGACCTGATTTAATTTATTTACCTAGTCCTCTAAGGTTAAATATTGATGTATTTTCACTTGACACATAAATACAGTGATATTTTCATTTGAGAAGTAACCTTGCAATCCTTCCCCTTACACGTAAAAACGAGCATTTGTTTTTTTTTTTCAATATATGAAATTTATTGTCAGATTGGTTTCCATACAACACCCAGTGCTCATCCCAAAAGGTGCCCTCCTCAATACTCATCACCCGCCCTCCCCTCCCTCCCACCCCCCATCAACCCTCAGTTTGTTCTCAGTTTTTAACAGTCTCTTAGGCTTTGGCTCTCTCCCACTCTGACCTCTTTTTTTTTTTTCCTTCCCCTCCCCCATGTGTTTCTGTTAAGTTTCTCAGGATCCACATAAGAGTGAAACCATATGGTATCTGTCTTTCTCTGTATGGCTTATTTCACTTAGCATCACACTCTCCAGTTCCACCCACGTTGCTACAAAAGGCCATATTTCATTCTTTCTCATTGCCACGTAGTATTCCATTGTGTATATAAACCACAATTTTTGTTTTGATGACATTAGGGATTGGGTTTACTAAATTTAGGATAATGAACAGTTTAGAGCTTACTGATGCAGATTTTTAAATTGTTTCTCAGAAAGTCTATAGTATTTAAAAAAATTTTTTTAATGTTTATTTTTGAGAGACAGTGTGAATCAGGGAGGGGCAGAGAGAGGGAGACACAGAATCTGAAACAGGCTCCAGGCTCTGAGCTGTCAGCACAGAGCCCGACATGGGTCTCGAACCCAGGAACCGTGAGATCATGACCTGAGCTGAAGTCAGACACCCAACCGACTGAGCCACCCAGGTGCCCAAGGCTATAGTATTAACATGTAGAATGTGGGAGTCTCGTTGTACTCGCTCAGCGACCCAGATAGAGAGTTGCTCCATCTCCCCAGGGCAGGAAAAAGCAAATGAGTAAGTTGTGCACTGTTGCCTAAAGTTTCTGTCTGGATGTGACAGATTGGATGTCTTCTCACATTTTATTGGCTACAGCAAATCACATGGCCACATCTAATTTCAGAGTGAGTAAGGGAGTGCACTTTTGCAAGGAAGAGAATGAGAATTTTTGTGAACAGTTCATTACTACCTCATTGCGTTACAGCCAAGCCAACTGGGTGAACATTGCTTTGAGGGCAAGTCCATTGGTGGTTCCCTTTCTGGGTCCCATGCTACCAGAGATGGTATAGACTAACTTTCTCATTCACTGGTGGCCTCAGAGGCATGGCTGTCTTCAGCACCTTTGACCATTGCCCTGGAAGTAGCACTTTTTGTTCACTTATCAAATGTGTTATCTAAGAAACTATGCCTGCTATATTGTCTTGAAAGATGTACTCCAGCAAATCCTTCCATTTCTGTATATTTATGTAGTTCTTCCCACCAAGAAATGGAGTACATTTCTCCTTTCCTTAAAACTGGGTGAGTCCTGTGGCTTACTTCAACCAGTGCAGTGTGGCAGAAGTGACCCCGTGCCAGTTTGGGCCTAAACCTTATCAGGCCTGACAGCCTCACTTGTGCTGTCTTGGAAGCCAGCCACCCTGCAAAGAGGTCTCTACTATTCTACTTAGAGACAACATGGAGAGAAATCCAGGAAAATGGCAGGACACCTTGGACATTGCAACCCTAGCTGAGTACAGCCACACAAGGGGCCCTGGCTGGTACCACATGAAGCTAAGATGAACTGTTCTAGTTGAATCCTGACCAAAGTACAGAAGTGTGAGCAAATAAATAGTTGCTTAAAGCCACTGAGTTTGGGAGTGGTTCCTTATGCAACAACAGATGAGTGAGCCATTATACATGGGCCCCTGATCTTACACATTTATAATAAAATTCAGCATGTGATAATTGTTATAAGAGGGGTGCAAAGTACTGTAGGAGATCAGAGCAGAGAGATTACTTGGAGACTGAGGTAGTAGGGAGTGCTTCATGGAGATGTAAAGAAAATAGGTTTTAAAGACAGCCCAGGGGTGCCTGGGTGGCTCAGTAGGTTAAGCATGGGACTCTTGATTTCAGCTTAGGTCATGATCTTCCAAGTTTGGTTCCTGAGTTGTAGCACTGCTGCTTGGGATTTTCTCTCTCCCTCTCTCTCTCTGTCCCTCCCCTGCACACTTATGTGCATACAAGTGCTCTCTCTCTCTCAAAAATAAATATATATTGGGGTGCCTGGGTGGCTCAGTCGGTTGGGCGTCCGACTTCGGCTTGGGTCATGATCTCACGGTTTGTGAGTTCAAACCCCACGTCGGGCTCTGTGCTGAGAGCTCAGAGCCTGGAGCCTGCTTTGGATTCTCTGTGTCTCTCTCTCTCTCTGCCCCTCCCCTGCTCATGCTCTGTCTCTATCTTTCAATAATGATTAAACGACAAAATTAAAAAATATATGTATATATATTTAAAAAAAAAGACTTAGCCCAGCTATGTTTTCATCAACTATTAATCTCCAGACATCTATTTCTCTGAGATTTTATACCTCACCTCACCCCCTCCTCTACCAATGTCCTTCTTTTTTTCTTTTTTCTTTTCTTTTCAATATATGAAGTTTATTGTCAAATTGGTTTCCATACAACACCCAGTGCTCATCCCAAAAGGTGCCCTCCTCAATATCCATCACCCACCCCCCCTCTCCCACCCCCCATCAACCCTCAGTTTGTTCTCAGTTTTTAAGCGTCTCTTATGCTTTGGCTCTCTTCCACTCTAACCTCTTTTTTTTTTTTTTTCCTTCCCCTCCCCCATGGGTTTCTGTTAAGTTTCTCAGGATCTACATAAGAGTGAAACCATATGGTATCTATCTTTCTCTGTATGGCTTATTTCACTTAGCATCACATTCTCCAGTTCCACCCACGTTGCTACAAAAGGTCATATTTCATTCTTTCTCATTGCCACGTAGTATTCCATTGTGTATATAAACCACAATTTCTTTATCCATTCATCAGTTGACGGACATTTAGGCTCTTTCCATAATTTGGCTATTGTTGAGAGTG
Source organism: Panthera onca (assembly GCF_046562875.1). NCBI lineage: Eukaryota > Metazoa > Chordata > Mammalia > Carnivora > Felidae > Panthera > Panthera onca. The sequence goes on from NC_138340.1 coordinate 78,225,053, forward strand.
CTGCTATAAACATTGGGGTACAAGTGCCCCTATGCATCAGTACTCCTGTATCCCTTGGGTAAATTCCTAGCAGTGCTATTGCTGGGTCATAGGGTAGGTCTATTTTTAATTTTCTGAGGAACCTCCACACTGCTTTCCAGAGCGGCTGCACCAATTTGCATTCCCACCAACAGTGCAAGAGGGTTCCCGTTTCTCCACATCCTCTCCAGCATTTATAGTCTCCTGATTTGTTCATTTTGGCCACTCTGACTGGCGTGAGGTGATATCTGAGTGTGGTTTTGATTTGTATTTCCCTGATGAGGAGCGACGTTGAGCATCTTTTCATGTGCCTGTTGGCCATTTGGATGTCTTCTTTAGAGAAGTGTCTATTCATGTTTTCTGCCCATTTCTTCACTGGGTTATTTGTTTTTCCGGTGTGGAGTTTGGTGAGCTCTTTATAGATTTTGGATACTAGCCCTTTGTCTGATATGTCATTTGTAAATATCTTTTCCCATTCCATTGGTTGCCTTTTAGTTTTGTTGGTTGTTTCCTTTCCTGTGCAGAAGATTTTATCTTCATAAGGTCCCAGTAATTCATTTTTGCTTTTAATTCCCTTGCCTTTGGGGATGTGTCGAGTAAGAGATTGCTACGGCTGAGGTCAGAGAGGTCTTTTCTTGCTTTCTCCTCTAGGGTTTTGATGGTTTCATGTCTCACATTCAGGTCCTTTATCCATTTTGAGTTTATTTTTGTGAATGGTGTGAGAAAGTGGTCTAGTTTCAACCTTCTGCATGTTGCTGTCCAGTTCTCCCAGCACCATTTGTTAAAGAGACTGTCTTTTTTCCATTGGATATTCTTTCCTGCTTTGTCAAAGATTAGTTGGCCATATGTTTGTGGGTCTAGTTCTGGGGTTTCTATTCTATTCCATTGGTCTATGTGTCTGTTTTTGTGCCAATACCATGCTGTCTTAATGATTACAGCTTTGTAGTAGAGGCTAAAGTCTGGGATTGTGATTCCACCTGCTTTGGTCTTCTTCAAAATTACTTTGGCTATTCGGGGCCTTTTGTGGTTCCATATGAATTTTAGGATTGCTTGTTCTAGTTTCGAGAAGAATGCTGGTGCAATTTTGATTGGGATTGCATTGAATGTGTAGATAGCTTTGGGTAGTATTGACATTTTGACAATATTTATTCTTCCAACCCATGAGCACGGAATGTTTTTCCATTTCTTTATATCTTCTTCAATTACCTTCATAAGCTTTCTATAGTTTTCAGCATACAGATCTTTTACATCTTTGGTTAGATTTATTCCTAGGTATTTTATGTTTCTTGGTGCAATTGTGAATGGGATCAGTTTTTTATTTGTGTTTCTGTTGTTTCATTATTAGTGTATAAGAATGCAACTGATTTCTGTACATTGATTTTGTATCCTGCAACTTTGCCAAATTCATATATCAGTTCTAGCAGACTTCTGGTGGAGTCTATTGGATTTTCCATGTATAATATCATGTCATCTGCAAAAAGTGAAAGCTTAACTTCATCTTTGCCAATTTTGATGCCTTTGATTTCCTTTTGTTGTCTGATTGCTGATGCTAGAACTTCCAGCACTATGTTAAACAACAGCGGTGAGAGTGGGCATCCCTGACGTGTTCCTGATCTCAGGGAAAAAGCTCTCAGTTTTTCCCCATTGAGGATGATGTTAGCTCTGGGCTTTTCATAAATGGCTTTTATGATCTTTAAGTATGTTCCTTCTATCCCGACTTTCTCAAGGGTTTTTATTAAGAAAAGTTGCTGAATTTTGTCAAAGGCCTCTTCTGCATCAATTGACAGGATCATATGGTTCTTATCTTTTCTTTTATTAATGTGATGTATCACGTTGATTGATTTGCGAATGTTGAACCAGCCCTGCATCCCAGGCATGAATCCCACTTGATCATGGTGAATAATTCTTTTTATATGCTGTTGAATTCGATTTGCTACTATCTTATTGAGAATTTTTGCATCCATATTCATCAGGGATATTGGCCTGTAGTCCTCTTTTTTTTACTGGGTCTCTGTCTGGTTTAGGAATCAAAGTAATACTGGCTTCATAGAATGAGTCTGGAAGTTTTCCTTCCCTTTCTATTTCTTGGAATAGCTTGAGAAGGATAGGTATTATCTCTGCTTTAAACGTCTGGTAGAACTCCCCTGGGAAGCCATCTTGTCCTGGACTCTTATTTGTTGGGAGATTTTTGATGACTGATTCAATTTCTTCACTGGTTATGGGTCTGTTCAAGCTTTCTATTTCCTCCTGATTGAATTTTGGAAGAGTGTGGGTGTTTAGGAATTTGTCCATTTCTTCCAGGTTGTCCAATTTGTTGGCATATAATTTTTCATAGTATTCCCTGATAATCGCTTGTATCTCTGAGGGATAGGTTGTAATAATTCCATTTTCATTCATGATTTTATCTATTTGGGTCATCTCCCTTTTCTTTTTGAGAAGCCTGGCTAGAGGTTTATCAATTTTGTTTATTTTTTCAAGAAACCAACTCTTGGTTTCGTTGATCTGCTCTACAGTTTTTTTAGATTCTATATTGTTTATTTCTGCTCTGATCTTTATTATTTCTCTTCTTCTGCTGGGTTTGGGGTGTCTTTGCTGCTCTGCTTCTGTTTCCTTTAGGTGTGGTGTTAGATTTTGTATTTGGGATTTTTCTTGTTTCTTGAGATAGGCCTGATTGCAATGTATTTTCCTCTGAGCACTGCCTTTGCTGCATCCCAAAGCATCTGGATTGTTATATTTTCATTTTCATTTGTTTCCTTTTTTTTTAAATTTCTTCTCTATGGGGCACCTGGGTGGCGCAGTCGGTTAAGCGTCCGACTTCAGCCAGGTCACGATCTCGCGGTCCATGCGTTCGAGCCCCGTGTCAGGCTCTGGGCTGATGGCTCGGAGCCTGGAGCCTGTTTCCGATTCTGTGTCTCCCTCTCTCTCTGCCCCTCCCCCGTTCATGCTCTGTCTCTCTCTGTCCCAAAAATAAATAAAAAACGTTGAAAAAAAAAATTTAAAATTTCTTCTCTAATTGCCTGGTTGACCCATTCATTCTTTAGTAGGGTGTTCTTTAACCTCCATGCTTTTGGAAGTTTTCCAGACTTTTTCTTGTGGTTGATTTCAAGCTTCATCGCATTGTGGTCCGAAAGTATGCATGGTATGATTTCAATTCTTGTATACTTATGAAGGGCTGTTTTGTGACCCAGTATGTGATCTATCTTGGAGAATGTTCCATGTGCACTCGAGAAGAAAGTATATTCTGTTGCTTTGGGATGCAGAGTTCTAAATATGTCAAGTCCATCTGATCCAATGTATCATTCAGGGCCCTTGTTTCTTTATTGACCATGTGTCTAGATGGTCTATCCATTTCTGTAAGTGGAGTGTTAAAGTCCCCTGCAATTACCACATTCTTATCAATAAGGTTGCTTATGTTTGTAATTGTTTTATGTATTTGGGGGCTCCTGTATTCGGCGCATAGACATTTATAATTGTCAGCTCTTCCTGATGGATAGACACTGTGAATATTATATAATGCCCTTCTTCATCTCTTGTTACAGCCTTTAATTTAAAGTCTAGTTTGTCTGATATAAGTATGGCTACTCCAGCTTTCTTTTGGCTTCCAGTAGCATGATAAATAGTTCTCCATCCCCTCACTCTCAATCTGAAGGTGTCCTCAGGTCTAAAATGAGTCTCTTGTAGGCAGCAAATAGATGGGTCTTGTTTTTTTATCCATTCTGATACCCTGTGTCTTTTGGTTGGTGCATTTAGTCCATTTACATTCAGTGTTATTATAGAAAGAGATGGGTTTAGAGTCATTGTGATGTCCATAGGTTTCATGCTTGTAGCAATGTCTGTGGTACTTTGTCTCACAGGATCCCCCTTAGGATCTCTTGTAGGGCTGGTTTAGTGGTGACAAATTCCTCCAGTTTTTGTTTGTTTGGGAAGACATTTATCTCTCCTTCTATTCTAAATGACAGACTTGCTGGATAAAGGATTCTCGGCTGCATATTTTTTTCTGTTCATCACATTGAAGATCTCCTGCCATTCCTCTCTGGCCTGCAAAGTTTCAGTAGAGAGATCGGTCACAAGTCTTATAGGTCTCCCTTTATATGTTAGAGCACGTTCATCCCTAGCTGCTTTCAGAATTTTCTCTTTATCCTTGTATTTTGCCAGTTTCACTATGATATGTCGTGCAGAAGATCGATTCAAGTTATGTCTGAAAGGAGTTCTCTGTGCCTCTTGGATTTCAATGCCTTTTTCCTTCCCCAGATCCGGGAAGTTCTCAGCTATTATTTCTTCAAGTACACCTTCAGTACCTTTCCCTCTCTCTTCCTCCTCTGGAATACCAATTATGCGTATATTATTTCTCTTTAGTGCATCACTTAGCTCTCTAATTTTCCCCTCATACTCCTGGATTTTTTTTATCTCTCTTTTTCTCAGCTCCTTCTTTTTCCAAATTTTATCTTCTAGTTCACCTATTCTCTCCTCTGCCTCTTCAATCCGAGCCGTAGTTGTCTCCATTTTATTTTGCAGCTCGTTGATAGCATTTTTTAGCTCCTCCTGGCTGTTCCTTAGTCACTTGATCTCTGTAGCAAGAGATTCTCTGCTGCCCTTTATACTGTTTTCAAGCCCAGCGATTAATTTTATGACTATTATTCTGAATTCACTTTCTGTTATATTGTTTAAATCATTTTTGATCAGTTCATTAGCTGTTGTTATTTCCTGGACGTTTTTCTGAGGGGAATTCTTCCGTTTCGTCATTTTGGATAGTCCCTGGAGTGGTGCGGGACTGTGGGGCACTTCCCCTGTGCCGTGTTGAATAACTTGCGTTGGTGGGCGGGGCCGCAGTCAGACCTGATGTCTGCCCCCAGCCCACTGCTGGGGCCACAGTCAGACTGGTGTGTGCCTTCTCTTCCCCTCCCCTAGGGGCGGGATTCACTGTGGGGTGGCGTGGCCCGTCTGGGCTACTTGCACACTGCGAGGCTTGTGGTGCTGGGGATGTGGCATATTAGCTGGGGTGGATCGGCAAGGTGCACAGGGGCGGGAGGGGCAGGCTCAGCTCGCTTTTCCTTCGGAGTTCTGCTTTGAGAGGGGCCCTGCGGCACCAGGAGGGAGTCAGACCTGCCAGAGGGATGGATCCGCAGAAGCACAGCTTTGGGTGTTTGCGTGGTGCAAGCAAGTTCCCTGGCAGGAACTGGTTCCCTTTGGGATTTTGGCTGGGGGACGGGCAAGGGAGATAGTGCTGGCGAGCGCCTTTGTTCCACACCAAGCTGCGCTCTGTCATCCAGGGCTCAACAACTCTCCCTCCCATTGTCCTCCAGCTGTCCCATTCTCTGAGCAGAGCTGTTAGCTTATAACCTTCCAGATGTCAAGTCCCCCTTGTTGTCGGAACACACTCCGTCAGGCCCCTCCACTTTTGCAAGCCAAACTCGGGGACTCTGCTTGGCCGGAGTGTTGCCCCTCTGCCCTGGCTCCCTCCCGCCAGTCCGTGGAGCGGGCACCACCTCTCCGCCCTTCCTACCCTCTTCCGTGGGCCTCTCTTCTGCGCTTGCCTCTGGAGACTCCTTTCTGCTAGTATTCTGGCGGTTTTCTGGGTTATTTAGGCAGGTGTAGGTGGAATCTAAGTGATCAGCAGGACGCGCGGTGAGCCCAGCGTCCTCCTATGCCTCCATCTTCCCGGGATCCTACCAATGTCCTTCTAATTAAGAGGTAAAAAAATATTATATCTTAGTAACTCACTTGAACCCTCTTGTCCCATTCTTTCCATTTAATTTTTTAAGTTTATTTATTTTTGAGAGAGAGACAGAGAGCATGAGCTGGGGAGGGGCAGAGAGAAAGGGAAACACAGAATCCCAAGCGGGCTCCATCCACACTGTCAGCACAGAGCCCAATGTGAGGCTCAAACTTGTGAACAGCGAGATCATGACCTGAGTCAAAACCAAGAGTCGAATGCTTAAGCTTAACAGACTGAGCCACCCATGCACCCCACATTCTTTGCATGTTAATGGAGGACAATGTTAGATAAATGAATCATTAAATTTTAGGAACAAGCACAAAGAAAGTGCTTTGAGAAGACTTAATAGAATCAAGCAACTTGTATCACATAATCACTCTTTACTACCCTTACAGGAAGGCTGGCTCTACTCGTACTAGGTAAGAGTGTACTTCTCTACTATGTTCCCAGGATGACACAAGGGAACAATCTCTTCATTTGAAGACACGTTAATTCTCCCTTTGGAGCTCACCATAAGCCCTAATAAATCAGTCAGCTCAATCAATGTCTTCAGTCTATTTGCATTGCCAAGAGTGCTACCCATACTCAAACCGACACTGCCTCTTCAGTTTTCAACAGGTAGTTATTTCTGTTAAGCTCCTTCATCATTAAATTCTCAAACTTGCACTCACTTTAAAAGTGCAAGTATGCAGTCAGCAGTATGGAAGTAAGCAGGGAGATTTACAAAGTCAAACCCAGTGAAGTTGAGCAGTCTAGAGCTGAAACGAGAATCCAGCAAATTTAAAGGTGTGCATGGTATGTGACCTAGCAATTTGACTCCTAGTATATATCCTCAATGTGCCCAAGGTAACAGTATGCAATTGCTAATGAAATGACAAAAAAATGGAGCCTGTCTACTTATTTATGGAAAAGAAAAATATATAGCAGCAAAACTGAATGAGAATTACATTTATTCATAGTCATGAATCTCAAATATATGTTAGTGAAAAAGGCAGGAATAACATATACAATAAGACACCAGTTATAAAGATTTAAAAAATGGAAAATAATACTATATATTATTTATGGATATATACATACATAGTCAAGTTTAAAATATGGATGGAAATGATAAATAGAAAATTCAGGATGCTGGTTAGCTCTTGGGAGGGATTTATGGGAAAGAGATTAAAGAGGAATCCAGAGAGATTCTATTGTGACTATAATATATAATAATTTCTTAAGCTGGGTAGTGGGTACAGGAGCCTCAATGTATTATTCTTGGTACTTTTTTTATATGTCTGAAATATTCTTCTTAACAAAATAAAAGATAAATTTTAGGATGAACTGATTCATAAATTAATATTGAACTGTTGCAGACCATGTGATTCTAAATAAATCACAAATCACATCAGCTCTCAGTGATGCATTCTCCTTTTCTGAAATGAGGGACTTGAATTAAGAGATCTCTAAAGTCCCTTCCACCCCCCAAAAAGAATTAAATCTTTCAACCTGAAGTTTCTCCAAATAAATGCTGTGTTTCTCAAGGACAGGGAACATGTCTTTACAGCTTTCCATGTTCAGTGTCTTTTCCATTGTCCATAGATTCCCGATAAATTTTAAGGTCTTACATAAGAATATAATGTATAGTGACTGAATAAACAAGCAGTTACAATAAAAACAACAAAACCCTTTCTTTGCATTATTAGCTCGTCCAAAGCCAGATAGCTGTTTAGAAAATGGTACAAAGTGACTGTAATCAATTCTGGGTTCCATGTGTGAAGTAGTATCCAAGGAGAAACTGCTTTCTCAGTCAATACCACACCTTTAGCTATACCTAACTATGCAGATCAAGTATGCTTTTGATTACAGACAAAAGAGAAAGTATCCTCATGGTTCTCCTGTTAATCCCTACCACTGGAATTTCAAAAGGATTCCCCTTAGGCCTGCCTAGCTGGCTCAGTCCATAAACCAAGTGACTCTTGATCTTGGGGTTGTGAGTTTGCCCCATGTAAGGTGTAGAATTTACTTTTAAAAAAATAAATGAAACTAAAAGGATTCCCCTTTGATGATGAGTAAGAGGTAATATTTTCTTAAAATTGCAAGGTTCAAAAGTGTCAATCCAATTTTCACTCCTTAAAGAGCACGTGGAAACAGATAATTTGGGTGGTACACATACAGCTTCAGTCTTACTTAACTTTTAAAATACCCCCAAATATATTCACCTGTCCCACCCCTGCCCCCCGAATATTGCTTGACAGTTACTTTGGACCTCACTTTGTTCTGAAATCTCTGTGCATTTTTGGCTCATGTGTACTTGGAAAGAACTTGTACTTGCTTAGAAATAGCAGGGAGATTTTATCAGGAATTGGAGGTGATCAAAGAGATTGTCCAAAGAGCAGAAAATTGAGATTGGTGTCTTACCTAGTACCCTGGTAAGGGGTCTGTGAGACTTTAGCCTAGGATGTAATTGTGCTTGGAAAAGAGACCATGTTGGGGAGAAATTCACAGTTCTTATATAGACCACTTATGCTGGACAATACTTAGAGATTACAGCTGAATATGGGGAGTTATTCAATGGAATGGAATCAATGCCAGAAAACGTATTTCCTAATTGGTCCTATTGTACATGGAGTGCCAATGAATGCAGCCACAGAGTGCTGAAATGATTAATCACTGAATTTCAAGAATGCACTCAGGTGCCATTAAGCAAAAACTGAAACTCAGAACTTGTTCATCCCAGTGAAGCTTAATATTGCTTAGGCTACGGTAAAGATGGTGGGGAGCAAGTTATCAACTCATCTTCCCAGCTTAATGGCCAGAAGAGGAGATTTAAAGGAGATTTTCTAACTCTAGCTGGCCTAGTTTCTCTTGTCATTTTGAGAAAATGAGTCTTCTTCTTCCTTAGAAAGACAAGTAGATTTCTCCTGTGGCCAGAATAAACTGACAGGAATACACTTTTGTCAGTAAATTAGAGTTTGGTTCATGAAGAACACACACAAAAAAAAGCCAACTCGGTGGGAGCAAACAAGTTGAGTTGAAAGTCACTTAACTTCACCCTCTGCAACCTAGTTATACAATGAAAGCATTTTAAAAGATGAAAATTTGGATGGGTCCAGCAAATATTATATTTATTTGGAGCCTGATTCTTTGTTTTTTAGACAGGGAGATGCTTATTATAACAATAGAGGAAAGTTACTAAGCAAACGTAAACATAAATGTGGAACTAAGCTTACCCATATGGACAGATATACATGAGACAGTATGACAAATCAGAAATAAAGTGGGGAAATAATGAGGTCGAAAGGAAAGAATTGAGGTTTGGGAACAAGTGCTACTGGTCTGATAACTGTGGACAGTTAACTGTGAATCTGAGGCTGAAATTTGAGGAACTTTGAAATCTAGTTAAAGAGTTTGCAGGGGAAATGACTTGATGTAGCAGTGTGGTGGGCACTAGGATCCCTCTTCAATGAAGATTCATGTCCCAGCTCCTGAGAGTGCTTTGAGACAGCAGAACTCAATTGTCAGTTCCTTTAGGGATTGTCTTATCTGCAAAGAGCCACCTCCTCCAAGGTTATGCCCTGCCCCAAGGTGGCCCGCATCTGGTGATTGATCAACATGGGGACCTCAGTTAGCATATGAGCTGCCATATTGTGTAGGGTCTTAAAGGTATAAATGGCACCTTTCATACTGCATTCCAGAGGTGGTCGAGGAACTCTGTACAGTTGTGAATGCATAGAGCAGTAGGTATAATTTGTTTGTAGCTGAGGAGGACAATGTACACCAGAAGGCCACTTCTGGAGGCCCAGCAGTGGGCTAAGAACTTTCTCAATGACTCTCCTCTCATAGTGGGGAATGAGTCTGGGGTGGTCCTTGCTCACAGGGCTCAGAGAGCCGATTTAGGGTGACAGGGTTACAGCATTCTTTTATCTGCTGGCCAGTCTAGCTTCAATTTTACCACAAATCTATGCTTTAGGACAAGGGTGCTCTTTTTAGCTTTATATATTTGCTTAGTAAAATTATGTGACCACTTACTATTAATTTAACATCCTGAAGTATAAGGGAAAGAAACCATGAGCCAGGCATAACTTATCTGCAACCTGAGCAACTAGTTCCTTTGGAATCAGACACAGAAATATGGGTGGGTTTTAAAGTCTTCTGATGAACTTGTGCAGACAATTTAGGTTTACAGTCACTTTTGTATCTAGTATTCCAAAACAGTAGTGCCTGGGACCTGTTTGCTCTTCAGGGTATTGTTGGCTTAAAGAGAGAAATGCCGTCAAATTCAAACTCTTTATCACTGAAGAATCTAAATTACATCTGCCCAGGAAACCTGAATTCCACCATTGCTGCCTGGGCACTTGTAGATAAAGTGTCTCGTTGTTCATGGCTCTGGGCCCTGGAAGACTTTTTTAATTAACACAGCCTCTTTCTTTTGTCAGCTTCACTCCATTTAGGGTGGAGCTGCTTAGAGTTAATTTTAAATTACAAAACTAGTCCTTGAGAGGCTGGCCACAACCAGATCCAAACTGCAACTCTATTTGCTGTTACCTTCATTTCTACCTGGTTTTGTCTCCTAACTGGTGCTGTGATAAGATCAGCAGTGACTTTAGGAAGACATAGAATGAGGGGAAAAAAGAAAAATTTAAGGCCTTTTATTCTAACTTCTGCAGGAAGTTTAGTAGGCAAAGGAATCTTTTTGTTTACCTCTAGCTTTTTAAAAAATTTCTATTTAATCAACAAACTGTATTCATCAGAAAAAAAAAAAACAATCTCCCAATACTTGAGCAAGTGGATGCTTATTGTCTGAATAATCTGCTAAGGGGCAATGAGAAGATCAAGAATAATATTTTTAAGGAAGCAGCCCAGTCAGTGCGGTAAACATTAGTGCTGCTGTCCAGTATTATTTGTTGTTCTCTTCCTCTGAGCCCTGGGGAAGACTGCACTTCCCATGCTTTGAAGTTAGCAGACATGTGATTCGCTTTAGTCAATGACATGTGAGAAGGCATGCCTATTAATTCTGGGTAGAAGTATTCAAGAGGCAATGTGTAATCCTTATGCTTGCTTTTTCCCTGCTACGACAAACACTTAAACTATCATGAAATAAATTTTTACTTATTCCTGCAGGTAACCTAGGCTATCCTAGCTAACTAAGCTAACTATTGTGACACTGATCATCCTCAAAGACAATATCTATATTAATATCTGGGGATTACATAATCAAAAAGTCTTCTGGTTGTTCAGTCAGCAAATCTTGTTCTCTCTGAAATTTTAGTGCATCACTCTTATGTGACAAAGGAGAACAAAAGATCACCAAATATTTGAGGAAGACTCCAACTTGAGAGGCCAAGTACAAAGCCAACAGGAAAAAAAAAAAAAAAAAAAAGAACTCAGGAAAAACACAGATAACATGTACCAGGAGAAAAGAAATTATCATTTATATCCTCAGAAAGATGAGAGCTATTCTATCCATGAAAGAAAACAGAAAGCTGTATAAAGTGAAAAAATAGAATTGTTGGGAAGCCTGGGTGGTTCATTCATTTAAGCCTCCAACTCCTGATTTTGGCTCAGGTCATAATCTCTCAGTCATGAGATCGAGCCCCATGTTAGGTTCTGTACTAAGCATAGAACCTGCTTGGGATTCTCTCTCTCCCTCTCTCTCTCTCTGCTCCTCCTCTGCTTGTGTTCTCTTTCTCTCTCTCTCTCTCAAAATAAATAAACAAACATTAAAAACAAACAAAAAATAAAATTAAGAGCTCTTGTAAATGAAAGACATGAGAGCAGAAATTTAAAATAATTCAATAGAAAGATTGGGGGGAAATCTATGAGAATGAATTAAAAAATTAAAAAATAGAGACAATAGGAGTAAAAGGATAATGTGATTAAAGGATTAATCTTTAAGAGCCAATCTCTAATGAATATAAATTCCAGGAAGCCTGAACAGAGAGAACAGGGAAAGGTAATTATCAAAGAAATAACACAAGAAAAATTCTTAGAGTAACAGATCAATGGAGTAGGCAGCACAATGAATCAAGGAACAAATACTCGACACATCAGGATGAAAATTTCAAAGCGCCAAGAATAAAACATTCTAAAAACTTCCAAAAAGAAAAAAAAATTAACACAAAAAAGGATGGCAGTCAGAATGGCATCAGACTTATCAATAACAACACTGGAAGCTACAAGACACAGCACAATACCTTTAAAATTCTAAGGACAAAATATTTTCAACCTAAAATTCTACACCCAATAAGATAACTAAGTGTTAGAATTATTAGCTATACAAGTTTCAAAAATTATACTTCTGCACATTTCTCAACTGCATGGGCTCCACCAAAACCTACTTCCCCAATAGTAGTTAGTGTTTATGTATTTGCTCACTTGATCTTTAGGACAGCAGAATGAGGTAAGTACTGTCTTTTCACCACCATTTTACAGATGGGAAGATTGAGACATAAACAATGTCTCCAAGGTAGCACAACTAATAGTATAGAGATGGAGTCTGAACTCAAGCAATCTAACTCAAGAGCCCATTATTAGATCACAATTTTACTTGGCCTCCAAGACAAAGACATTTAACCCAGGAAACCAGCGCATTCAACACAGAAAAGAGAGAAAATTATCAGAATAGCTGTACAAGAGACCCAAAGAATAAATAGTCAAGATTTAGGGGGGTGGGGGGGAATGAAGGACTCTAAAAGACGTATCTCCATAGAAAGAAAGAAGTGATAGTCTCTCTGATATATTTGATCATAGTAAAACTTTATTGAGATGAAGACCTTGAAGATTGAATCTAAGAAAATAAAAAACATGAAGTATTTTTTTAAGTTTATTTATTTATTTTGAGAGAGAGAGAGAGAGAGACAGTGCAAGTGGGGGAGGGGCAGAGAAGAGAGAGAGGGAGAGAGAATCCCAAGCAGACTCTGTGCTGCCAGCGCAGAGCCCAATGCAGGGTTCAAACTCATGAAACTGTGAGATCATGACATGAGCTAAAACCAAGAGTTTGACACTTAACCAACTGAGCCACGCAGGTGCCCCTAAAGTATTTTTTAATTACAGGAAAAAGTAAAGTGAACCATAAGCATAGTATACTATCTACTTCAGATATAAAATCATTCATGCATTTACAGTATTTGCTAAATATTGACTTAACCAAAAATTGCTGTAAAAATGTATTTGGAGGCAGGTCTTCCACTATGGTGAAGAGATTAGAAAAGTCTCTCCCCACCAAAAAAATAACCAAAACAAAAATGGCAAAATAAAAACATTCTCATATAAATCTTATTTTTCTTTTAAAAAATAAATTTGCATATAATAGTAAATATAATACCATATTATTGGTTTATAGCATATAGACATATATATGACAAATAGAAAGCAGGGCAGAGGAAATGAATCAATGTCAAAGAAATTTTTATCAGAATGAATCCACTAATAAACTGATGTATATTATGTTAAGATACATATTGTAATCCCAACTACTAAGAAAATAACTTAAAAAAATACAATTAAAAGTCAACCAATGATTTAAAATTGTACCCTCAAAAATAAGTATCTGACACAAAAGAAGTCAGTAAAAGAGATGACATGAGGCATATGGAAAACAAATAGAACAAATGGTAGACATAAATCCAACCATATCAATAATTACATTAAATGTGAATGGATTATATCCCAGTCCAAAAGCACAGACTGTCAGACTGAACTTTTTTTAAAGCATGATCCCACAGTATGTTTTCTATAAGAAACACATGTTAGATTCATAGACACAAGTAGGTTGAAAGCAAAAAGATAGAAAAAGTTATGTCGTCATGCAAATAGTAACCATAAAAAGCTTGGGTGACTACTGTAATATCAGATAAAATAGACTTTAGGGAAAAAAAAATTAGTAGATATGAAGTGGGCTACTTCATGAAAATAAAAGGGTCAATAAATCAGGATATATAACAATTATGCATGTTTACACATCTAACAAAAGAGTTCCAAAGTACATAAACAAACCAAGTGTTCTTCAAGATAACTAATGGGTCCATGAAGAAATTAAAATGAAATTAGAAGAAAAAAATTAGAACTAAATTATAATGCATATACCTCATTTTAAAAATCATGGATGTAGCTAAAATATTATTTGGAGGGGGCGACTGGGTGGCTCAGTCGGTTAAGCATCTGACTTTGGCTCAGGTCATGATCTCACAGTTTGTGAGTTCAAGCCCTGTGTTGGGCTCTGTGCTGACAGCTCGGAGCCTGGAGTCTGCTTCAGATTCTGTGTCTCCCTCTCTCTCTGCCCCTCCCCTGCTTGTGCTCTGTCTCTCTCTGTCTCTCAAAAATGAATAAATGTAAAAAAAAATTTTTTAGTATTATTTGGAGAGAAATGTATGGAATTAAGTGCCTATATTTTAAAAGAACAAAGACCAGACATAGATGACATAAACATTCATTTATGAGACCAGTATCATGTAGATATCCACTTGACACGTCCTTTTCCCCCCAACTTTATATAATTGACATATAACATTGTGTAAGTTTACAGTGTACAATGTGTTGATTTTATACACTTGCGTATTGAAAATGATTACCACCTTAGTATAGCTAGCACCTCTATCACATCACATAATTACCATTACTTTCTTGTGGTGAGAACACTTAGATTTACTCCCTTAGCAACTTTCATGTACATAAAACAGTATTATTGAATTGTTTTATTTCTTAGATATTTCATTGTTAGAATACAGAAATTCCACTGATTTCTGTATGATGATTTTGTATCCTGCAACTTTACTAAATTTGTTAATTAGTCTATCAGTTTTTTGGTGGAATTTAGGATTTTCCATATATAATATCATCTGAAAATAAAGACAAATGTACTTCTTCCTTCCAATTTAGATGACTTTCATTTCTTTTTCTTCCCTGGTTGCCCTGGGTAGAACTTGCAGTACTATGCCGAATTAAAAACAGAGGTCCTATTCCTGATTTTAGAGGAAAAGCTTTCACCCTTTTGCTGTTGAGTGTGATGTTAACTGTGGGCTTGTCATATATGGCCTTTATTATGTTGAGGTATGTTCCTTCTATACCCAATTCACTGAGAGTTTTTATTATGAAAGAGTGCTGTATTTTTGTCAAATGTTTTTCCTGCATGTATTGAGATGATTGTAAGATTTTAATCTTTCATTCTCTGAGTGTGATATATCACTTATTGATATGCATATGTTGGACCATCCTTGCATCCCTACAATCAATCTTGCTTGTCATGATGTATAATCCTTTCAATGTATTGTTGAATTCGGTTTACTAATATTTGTTAAAAATATATCTATATTTATCAAGGATATTTGTCTTTGTTTTCTTCTCTTGAATTGTTCTTATCTGGTTTTGGTATCAAAGTAATGCTGGTCTCATAAAATGAGTTTGAGAGTATTGTCTCTTCAGTTTTTTGGAGGAGCTTGAGAAAATACTTCAGTTCTATATCTGCTTGGTTCTTTTTTTATGATTTCTATCTCTTGGTTAAATTTCTCACTTAGTTTATGCCTTGTTTTCTGAATTTCCTATTGAATTGTCTTTCTGTAGGTTTTTTTTTTTTGGTTTTTTTTTTTTTTTTGTGGTTCATTGAGTTTCCTTAAAACAGCTCTTTTGAATTCTTTATCAGGTAAATCATTGAGCTTTGTGTTCAGTTACCAGAAGATTATTGTAATTCTTTGGTAGTGTCTTTTTACCTTCATTTTGCATGTTCCTTGAAGCTTTTCATTGTTGTCTTTATATTTGAAATAGCAATCATCTTGTACAATTTTACTAATTGCATTTGGGAAAAAGATACCTTATTCTGAGGCTATCTCGGGCCTTCTGTGGATACCCTTGCCCTTGCTTCTTACTCCATTTTGTGGCACAATTCTTAAACTTATATGCCTTCTCTGGATCCTGCAACACACCAGGCTCTGTATTCATAGCCTCTCTTTTGTTTTCCCACATGTGGCCCTAAAGCTCAATTGTGTGGTCTCTCTCTTTAGCCTGCAGATTCAGCCAATTTTCTGTGTGTGCTCCTTGGCAGTCTGCCAAAACCCACATGCACCATTGTCAAGAGCACACGTAAGGAGCTGGCCATAGGGTGGAGGTGAGGCTTGCAGAGCACCGTGGGTACCTATTAGTCAGTTGGAGTTGATCGATGGGTGAATCACTCTCAGAAGCTTATGGACTGGCTTCTGGATGAAATCCACAAGACAGTTAGGATCTATGTCCCTTTTATGTCCTCCAAGAGTTCTGTCATTCTCCTCACCTCTTCCCACCCTCCAAATCATAGAGCTTTTAATTAGCATTCTGGATAGGAAGAGAGAGAAATGAGCCCATTTGGCATTGTCCTATATAGCTGGGGAAACAGGTATTCACCCAAATGCTCTTCCTTTTACCTAGGGGATAAATCAAAAGCCAGGGAAAGTCTTCTTGGCCCTATGCTGTGCTGCCTTGTGGGAGTAGTGATGTAGGTTAAGCCAAATTGCTCTTCCCTCTCCAGGGCATCCAAAACCATATTTTATTTCTTATTTTTATTTTAGATTTTTTGCTCTGAGTGCTGGGACTTCTCTGAAAACCAGGAACAAAGGCTGTCTCATTCGTGAGTGATTGTCTTAAGCCAGTGTTCACCAGGTTCTCCCAGATCATGACCAAGTAGAGCCAGTTCAATTTTTGACATGTTAAGCTTGAGATCCTTATCAAAAACCTGGTTAGAGATGATGAATAGGTAATTAAATATTCAAGTCCCTATAACAAGTGAAAAGTTAAGGCTAGAGATATAAATTTGGAAGTAATTAGCAAGCATGCAGATGGCATTTAAAGCTGTAAGACTAAGTGAAATCACCAAGGAAGTCAGTGTAGATAAAAAGGAAAAAAAGGACTAAAGTCTGATCCCTAGAGTGCTGTAATATTATGAAGTCAGGAATAAACCAGGAACGGAAATGAGACTAAGGAGGAGGCAGGCCAAAAACCAAGAGTCTGTGGACTCTTGAAAGTCAAGAAAGCTTATAAAGGAGTAGGGAGTGATCACCTGTGTCAAATCTTATTGTTAGATCAAGTAAATCAGGCCTGAGAATTGACTATTGGATTTAATGAGATGAAGATCATAGGTAACCTTGACAAAAATGTTTTAATAGTGTTTTTAGGAAAAAGTCTGATTGGAATAGATTTTAGAATGAAAGGAAAGAATTTAGAAAGGGCAAGTATAAACAACCTTTAACAGAAAGTTTATATAAAGAAGAAAGAGAGTTGAACATGAGTGAATATGAGCTGGAGAAAGATCTGGGGTCAAGAAGGAATGTATCTATTTTTAACAGGATAAATTAAAGCTTCTTTATATACTAATGCAGAAGTTCCAGTAAAGAAGAAAAACTGGTATTACAGGAGAGGGAATAATTTGTTCAAGAGTTGACCTTGAGTAGGTTAATGGGGATAGGATCTAGTTTATAGACAAGTGGTTGGCATTTACTAGGCTTCTTATATCCTCTTGATGAAGTCACTCTATCATTCTAAAATATTCTCTTTTTTTCTGATAGTTTTCCTTTCTACATTCTGAGGATTATCTAGCCACTCTGGTTTTCTTTTCACTAATGTTAGGATGAAACATAATTTTCTATCCTTTTAATCTCTAAATGCCATTATATTTAAAGTGTTTCTTGTAAACACAATAAAGTTGGATCTTGCTTCTTATTTAATCTGACAATCTCTTTTAACTGGAAAGTGTACCGTTTATATTTATGTAATCATCAATATAATTGAATATAAATACACCATCTTGCAGTTTTTTCAATTTATCTCCTATGTTCTTTCTTTCTTTTCTCCCTTTTTTTCCTGTCTTCTCTTGGATTCAAGGATTTTTAATTATTATTTCATATGTAGGCTTCTTAATTACACCTGTTTGGGTTTTTTTGTTTTAAGTCATGTCCCTAGGCTTTAAAATATATTTCTTTATGTGAACACAGTCTACCATCAAATATTATACTACTTAACATAGATGGTAAAAATCTTACAAAAGTAAATTTATACTCCCTTCTCATCCTTTGTGCAATCGTCATACATTTTACTTCCACATATGTATGGACTCAATTTTCTGTTATTTTTACTTTAGACAATCAATTTTTTCAAGATATTTTTATAATGAGAAACAATCTGTTATATTTGCTTGTATACTTAAAATTTTTTTCTCATTACTCCTTGTTTAGATCCAAATTTCCATCTGGTGTTATTTTTCCTTTACCATTTCTTATAGTAAAAATCTGTTGGCAATGAATTATCTCATTTTGTTTTTGTCTGAAATGTCTTTGTTTTGATTTAATTTTTTAAGGAAGCTTTTTTGAGGTGTAATTGTCCTATTATAAACTGCACAAATTTACAGTATATAATTTGATAAACTTTGACATGTGTACGCACCTATGACACTATCACTATAATCAAAATAATGAACATATCCATTACCCCCAAGAGTATCTTATTTCCTTTTGTAACTTCTTCCCATTCCCTGCTTCCCTAGGCAGGAACTGATTTACTTTCTGTTACTACCAATTAGTTTGCATTTTGTTTTGGAATTTTATTTAAATGAAATCATAATTATGTACTCATTTAAATCTGGCTTCTTTCACTCAGCATAATTATTAGCGTTTCACTCCTGTTGTTGTATGTATTGACATTCTTATATCACATTTTTTCCCTCTATTTACCTATTAATGGATATATAGGTTGTTTCCACATTTCATCTATTACAAACAAAGCTGATGTGAACCTTTGTACGCATGTCTTTCTTTGGAAATATGCTTTCATTTCTCTTGGGTTTTGCCTTAATTTGACCAATGCAGAATTTTAGGTTGACAGCTTTTTTCTCTGAGTAATTTACAGAGAGTATCTGACTTGCAAATCTGAAGCAAGTCGCTGAAATCTTACCTTTGTTCCTCTGTATGTAATGTGTCCTTTTTCTTCTGGTTGATTGAATTTTTTTTCTCTTTTTTATGGGGTTTCAGCAATTTGATTATGACATGTCTTGTGTGGATTTTTGTCATGTTTGGGTTTTATTAAGCTTCTTAGAACAGTGAGGTTTTAGTTTACATCAAAGTTGGAAATTTTTTGGCCACTGATTCTTCAAATAGTTTTTGTTTCTTCCCATATCCTTTCCTTTTGGGACTCCAATTACATGTATATATTAGGCTGCTCAATTTAGTCCCAGAGGTCATTGATGGTCTTTATTTTTTTCAGGTTTTTTCTCTATGTGTTTAATTTGAGTAGTTTCTTTTTGTTTTTTTTTTTTTAAGTTTATTTTGTGAAAGAGAGAGAGAGAGAACGAGGTGGGAAGGTGCAGAGAGAGTGGGGGGACAGAGGATCTGAAGTAGGCTCTATGCTGACAGCAGACAGCCCAAAGCAGGGCTTGAACCCACAAACTGTCAGACCACGACCTCAGCTAAAGTCAGATACTTAACTGACTGAGCCCCCAGCACACCCCTAATTTGAGTAGTTTCTAATGTTATGTCTTCAAATTCACTTATTTTTCTTCCACAGTGTCTAATCTGCTATTACTACCATCCAGTGTATTTTTTATTTCAGGTATTTTTATTTCTATAATTTCAACATTTGTCTTTTAAAATATCTTATTTTTCTCTCCTCATCATGTGTATGTTTTGCTTTTGTTCTGGAGCATATGGAGTATATTTATAATAGCTGTTTTATTTTCATTGTCAGCTAATTCTTTTTCTGTGTCATATTTCTCTGTTTCTATTGACAGCTTTTTCTTTTTTCTGTTTATGGGTCACATTTTCCAGTTTCATAGTATTATTGGTATTTTTCTTATTGGATGCCTGACATCGTGAATTTTACATTACTGGGTGCCAGATTTAAAGTATTGATTTTAATACCTTTGGATTTTGTTTTGGGACATGTTGAGTTACTTGGAATCATTTTGATCCTAGCAAGGCTTTAATTCAGGGCCAACTTAACATCACTGCTAAGGCAACACCCTTCTGAGGACATTACCAAATGACCTACATATTAGGAAATCTTTCTACTCTGGCTGGTACTAATATAAATTACAATCAACTCTGTGTGAGTCCTAGCGATTGTCCCACCTACTCTTTTCCCGTGGTTCTTTCCAAGCTTTGAATAGTTTACTCATACAAATATATATAGTACTTGGCCCAAAACTTAAAGGGACTTCTCTGTAGATCATCACAGCTTTTCTCTGCAACTCCCTCCTACAATTTTTTTAGATGTCCTGGCCTCCCCAAACCCCAGTATATGTTTCCTCAACTCAGAAAGACTTTTAGGCTCTTGTTGCTATTCCACTCCTGGCACTGTGGCCTGTAAAGTCCTCTGTACAGTAAGCTGGGGTAATAATAGGATTCACTTGTTATCCTTTTCTTGGAGATAACTATTCCATGCTGCCTGTTGTCAAATGCCTGAAATCTGCTCTTTCATACATTTTGTTTCATTTTCACGTTGTTTAAGGTAAAAAGTTAAGTTCAACCCTGTTACTCCATTATGGCTAGTAGCCTAAAGTTGAGTCTTGACTTTTTCTAGGAGTGAAGACAGTTCATTGATTTTAATAGAAGAGAAAGAGAAATGTATGGGCACAAATGCATACAGGTATGTGAATGCAGCAGTGGCAGTTTAAAATTTTTATTTTTATTGTTTATATTTCCTCAGTGAAGTAAGTTACAAAATTCCTAGCCTAGAGTGGGGAAAGGAAAAGAGATGTTAGAGGTTTGGTGGAGAGGAAATGTGGCCTAGAAGAGTGGGAGGGTGAATCAACTAGGTAATAGAACTTGGTTGCTATGCAGCCGAGTCTCCTTGAACTGGTGATCATGAATTTCATTTCAGAGTTTTAGTTTTGTTTTACTCCAGACATGTTTAGCTGTGTAGTATAAGTGCATAATGGCTGGGTTAAACTACTTTGTTATTTTACCAAGAGTCAGAAAATTGTTTTTCTGAAAAAAAAATTATTGTTTTTAGAAATGAGGCAAAACTGAGTCCAATGTCCTTCTTTGTCATATGGCCACCCAAGGATTGTATAGGAGAACAAATCTAGTTCAACTCACAGTTAACTATTGATTAAAGTTTCCGGGTAATATGTGGAGGTACATATCAAGTTGTAGTTTTTGTCCAGTAGGAATACAGGTAATTACTGCCCAGTGGAACACATAATTTATGACCCTTGTTAAATGTTAACTAGGTTTGTACCTCATGTAGCAATCCTGTACTTAGCTTCTTAAGTGCTCTTTGAACTGGTTATAACTTCTTAATTTCTTCATTAACTCATTAATTCAATACAATATTTAATCTGCATTTATTTAACATTAACTGATTAATTGAATAAATAGTTGATCTGCATTCATTTAATATTTGCATCAGAGTCTTGTTTACAAAGGTTACTATACTTTAACACAAGGAAGCATATCAAAATGAGAGAGAAGCAAGGGAGCTGAGGCTGTATGCAGTGCAATAAATATGATGATTGACCATAGAATTGAATCTGGGAAAGGAAGTACATGAGGATAAGAGAGGAACAAAGGTCCATGTAAAGGTGGAGAAAGCAATACATTGTAGGTTTTGGTATAGTAGAAGATTCTTGGAGGCCAAGTAGTAGAGGAAGTAAGTTAGAGAGAGAGTAATGATTAGAAATGATGATATATAAAGTTATAGTTGTTGGTAAAAATAAAATTTATACTATGACCTTTGTAAAAGAAGAGGTCAAAGAACTGAGAAGTCCATTTATTGGGAGGATTACTTATTCCGACATCATCAAGAACCATAACAGGAATATATTGAGGAGGGTGACAATGACTCAGAAGTAAAATCTTCAAAGAATGATGGACTGTAAGCAGTTGGTTGATAGGTGACTGTCACAAGGAAGAGAAGTAGGCAACATAATATTATGACATAATATCAGAGTTGGATGCTTGTAGAGAAGAGGAAGAGGAAATGTCTAGAACCAGTAAAGAGGAGCAAGGAGAACATGGAAACCCCCCTCTCCCAGACCTCCTGGCCAGGGAGATGTGGAAGAGAAAGCAGCACTTATTTGAGAAAGCTACAGAAGCAGCTTTATCCAAACTGTATCCTTAAGGGAGAGTCAACCCTTAGTGAGGGAAAGACAATGAAAATATTCAGAGGGGAAGTTAAGCATATAGGAAGTTTTGCTGCTCCTGGACAGTGAGTTCCAAAAGGCACATTCAGGTTATTTCAGGAGGTGAGGAACAGTGGGAGATGAGGTCAGAAAAGGGGATGTGTAGGGTCATGCAAGTATTAGAGTGAGGGAGATGGGGAAGAACAGGGAGACCTGGAATTTTTGAGGCAACACACGCAATACTAAAAAGCAGAGTGAAAATAGCCTTGATGAGTAATGCGATGAAGGTGGAAAGGTCTTGCTAAGAACACATAAAACTGTAGGATCTCACTTGAACCCCTGATTTATGCTAGAAGGCACGCGGAAGGCCACTTGCACTCACCATTTGTGTGGAAACATGATTTTGGGGACACATGCATACCAATAGGAAATAACTAACAATAATGCAGATAGGAAATATGGTGACTGATTATGGTAACTGCATAGCAACCTAGAGAGTTTTAAGCTTTGAAAGTCAGTATGGGAATCCATTGGTAGTTTATTGAGTCAGGGTAGGAGTTGAGGAATATTAGTCTGGTGCTGGAGGGAATTGAAGCTGGAAAGTGAGTGAGACCAAATGGATCCAGTAATCCAAGGGTGATGAAGTGATGAGGATAAGAACAAGGGAGCAGTCATGGATAGAGAAAGGAGTGGACCCAGAGACATCTTAAGAGGAGAATCTGTTGGACATTGAAGCAGTTAGATGCTGATTATTAAGAAAAAAAGGGACATCAGTGATGACTGAGGTTTCAGTTTTAGGGGTAGAAGGGTGGTAACATTCATAGGTGACAGTAAGATGCCTAAGTGGATACATTTTGCTGATAGTTGGATATCTGAGACCAGCTTTAACCAGGAGTAGCTGCCAGGGTGCTTCCTAGATTGTAAAGGGATGGTATGAATGTTTAATTTAATCTAAGCCCCTACCCCCCACCAGGAGCTGCACTGAAAGCAATCTTTCAGCTTCTAGTATTTTTTCTTTCTTTTCCTTGGGGCTGGGTTAAACAACCTCCTGTTCTGTTCTTGTTTTTCTGTTTGACTTTGAGCAAAAGGACATACTCAGGGAACATTTGGTACCTGCAGAACCTCACCTTTTGCAGGGTTTTGGGCAGAATCACAAATTAGATTCTAGTAGGCATGAATGGCCACTCAGCATGGAGAGGTACCCCTGAATCTCATGACTGCTCCCGAGGTATCTTTCCTATACACAGCCTTAACTTGGCTGGCTGCCTGAGGGTCAACATGAACTTCCAAGCAACGATGTTCCATTTTCAGTTCAACAGCACACCAGTCAATCTGGGTGGAAAAAAAAGAAAGGGGTGGGCATTGTGGGAGAGATTGCACTGAGGGGAAATGGTATTGGGCATAAGAAGGCAATTAGAATAAAAGGAAGAATTGTGTGAAATGCTCATGATTAAATAGAAAATATATTAAATTCTAATACCACAAGATCTTAAAAAGTTAGCTTTTTTAACCTTAGCACAGACTTCCTCTTTGGTTTCCTATTCTGACTTTCCTCATCCACGTATTATGTTGTACTATATTGGTGGCTTAGGAAGAAGAAAGTTACTTCTTCACTTGAATCCAGGATGGTTGATAGTTTTAAACTTGCATGACAACTAATTGGTTTGTAGTGAATACCTGGAACGCTATATTGAGACAGATTTTAAGTCTGGGTGCTGCAGGCAAGAATGCTGAAACCAGTGAGTAATGTCTGCTGTGGAAATGGGAAGATCTCTTGGGGACTCAATTGCCATACTTTTTGCTTTAGACAATTTTCTAAGTAGAGCACCCCTCATCTTTCCAATTCTATTACCTTCATAACTTACATCTATTTTGCCCCCATCCCTTTCTTTGCTTCAGAAGCCTCTATTATGATTCCAGATGTTGAGTTCATGGAGGATCAGTGTGTGTTCTTCAGGTATCTTCTCATAGACTTCTCAAAATATCTGAACCTCCCCTGAGGAGTGCTCAGGTTTTACCTTCCCACCAGCTGGGTGGGTCTGACCATTTGGCTTCAGTGTTGAGGCAGCGATGGGCCATGGGGAAAGGGGAGGCAACCCATCTTCAAAAAGTTACCCATACTGGGCACCTGGGTGGCTCAGTTGTTAAGCATCGGACTTCAGATCATTTGCTCATGGTTGGTGAGTTCCAGTCCCACGTGAGCTCGAGCCCCTCTTTGGGTGAGCCCCACTTCTCTCTCTCTCTCTCTGTCTCTCTCTCTCTCTGTCTCTCTCTCTCTCTCTGCCCCTTGTAGAATTCTGTCTCTCCCTCTCTTTCTCTGCTCCTCACTCACTTGCACCCTGTGTCTCTGTCTCTGTCTCTCAAAAAAAAAAAAAAGTTACTCAGACATAGGATGGCCCCAACAGGAGGGGCCAGCAATGCAAATCCCATTGTCCTAGAGGATTCTGGGACCTCAGCTCTTTCCATGCTGGGATTGATACCAGAGGTGTCCAATGTGGTGAGCCAATTGTGAGGTCCATCAGGCTTCAGCAAGTTATTAGCTAGCAGTCAGTGACAAGATGTCACAATTCAGCTCTTGGGAGAAGGGAGTCTCAATAAAGTGGGCTAGTATATTGAGCATGATTTCAGTTCCAGAAGGTACAGGAATGATACCCAGGACACCAATTGGGAGGACTTGGGGAAAAGGGAAAATGTAGTTCTTCAGGAAAGGGAGTACGCTGGACAAATCATATGTTGAGGCAGCAAAATTAATTCTGGCTCTCCCACCAGCTGATAAGAACTGAGCTCCTAATGTTATATGTCAATTATATCTTAATTTTTAAAAAAGACATCTTTCTTTGGACAGCATGTCTGAGGATGAGAATAGGTACAACTAAGTACAAGGCTGAAATTCAACCAGTCTGTACTACTCTGGCTCTCCAGTGCCCCAACCCATCCTTTCTCTGGGACTCTTCTCCCAACCTCCTTATTATCCAGAAACTAAAAGGGTAAGTCTACACACCAGTGGGATGGGGTTATTGCTTAATTGTATTGTGCAGAATCTAAGAAGTGATCCCATTCAAGGACAGTCCATCTCACACAGAAATAGCCGCCTCAGTTTCTCAAAAAGATCATTATGTATGGCCTCATGACTCGACCACAGAAAAGAGATTTCATTTATCTGCTTCTGATTACTCTTTATTTTAGCTTAATGGGTGTTTTCTCAGCGTCCTGGTTTCTTCTAGATTTGTAAATTCACCTTACTATGTTTAAATCATATTTTATAAGTTGAAATTAATCATATAGGACTCTAGCTTTTAGGGCAATTTCTTCTCCCATTAAAATACAAGGACTATACTCTTGTTTTCATTTGATGGAGTCAAAAGCATACAGATGTAAAAAGTATTTATGATTCAAGCACTTCTTGATTCTCTATGAATTCTTGGGAAATTATAAAATACCTTTTGGATGGCAGCTAAGAGAGACACTATATAGTTAGAAGAAGGCATCCCTCCACTGATGTATTATTTGTGATAGTCAGTACTGTGTGGTACGTGTGGTAACCAAAAGAATATTGATTCCTTCAATCCTCTCTCCAGTCTACAAGAACTGGAATTTCTCAAACAGGCCACAAGGTGGCAGATTAACTGCAGCAGGAAAAAAACCCAAGTCCTGCAAAAGCAATAGAGAAATTTCTTCAACTAAAGTGAAATTAAGAAATATCTTGCCCTCACCTTATCAGTTCCTGTGTAGTAGACCTCTCTGATCAGAAGTCATACTTGATAAAACAAACAAACAAACAATGGTTATAAAGCCTTTTTTTCAGTAAATGTTTTACTACTCCTTTGAAAGAAAACAAAACACAAAACCCTCTGCCTACTTGATAACAACCTTTCTGAACACACAGTTTATTTGAGTCCTACCTGGCAAAGGCCTCTCACAGAAGCCCCAGAAATGACTCCTCGCACTCAGGAATTTTTAGTCTTCTGTCCCTGTCAATCAATTGGATTATTTACAGTGTGTCTTTCTTTTTAGTGCCCGTACGTAGTGTCATTGTTGATTCACTGCCCACCTTCGCTGGGCCTGCTGTCCTCTGTAATTTCTGGGGCTCCTAGAGCTGGTTGTACCTGGCCTTCCTGCTTCCAGTTTCTTCTCCTTCTAACCAACTCTCCTCCTTAAAATCCCTCCTCACTGGTGTGGAATCAAATTCAAACTCTAAGGCACAGTACACGAGGCCCTTCCAACTCAACCTTCAAGCAGTCTTACACACACACACACACACACACACACACACACACACACACACTAATTCACTGCAGACATTTTGGTTGTCTAAAAAATATGCTATTTTTTTTCACACATCTGAGTTTGCATATAATGTTCCCTCTATCTAGAATGCTCTTCTCTGCCTGTGTCTAGCAAACATCCAGTCCCATGGGCCTTGCTCGATACTTGCAGGTGGACCTGTGCTGTTCCTGCCTCTCAGGCCTTAACACTCTGCACAAAGCCTCCTCTTACTGAACTCATCCTGTTGATATATAGAAGATAGAATTTTATGTCTGTCTTCCCATTTAAATGTAACCTCTTTATTCAAGAAATGGAATGAGTGATGGATAAGATATAATTTTCTAAGTAAATAAATATAACCTTTTGTTAAGTTAAATGATGAATAATTATTACATATCTGGGTCACTTCCAAACCAAAAAAAAAAACTAAAACATTAATTACAGAACGTAGGTTTATCAACTTTGGGCTTACTTTTACAGAGGAACTAAAGACATTTGGGTCTATTAGTAAAACATATTTTGTGCCACACTAAAAAATTTACTGTGAGAAAGCATATGTTTTTAGAGATTATAAAATGTATTTATAAATTTGCTAAGCCACAGAATGGTAATGTAACAATGGCTCACAATTGCTTACTTTTTAGTTTTCATTAGAAATTAAAGGTTTCTAAGGGTTAAAACTATATTATATGGCATTAAAACTACTAGAATTGGATAGTATTTATCTTTCTCAGTCACCCTTATTTACCTTAGAATAATACCTGTTAGGTCCATCCACCTTGTTGCAAATGACAAGACTTCATATTTTTTGGCTGAGGAATAATCCATTGGGTTTACATATACCACATCTTTATCCATTCATCCTTTATACATTTGTCTATGGATGGATACTTAGGTTGCTTTTTATCTTGGCCATTGTTAATAATGCTGCAATAAACATAGGGGAGCCTATATCTTTTTGATTTAGTGTTTTATTCTTTGGGTAAATACCCAGTAATGGAATTACTGGGTCATATGGTATTTCTTTTTTTAATTGTTTGAAGATCTTCCATACCATTTCTATAGTGCCTGTGTTACTTTGCCAACAGAGTACAAGCGTTCCCTTCTCTCCACATCCTTACCAATACTTGTTATTTCTTGTCTTTCTGATTCTAGCCATTCTGATTAGTGTAAGGTGAGACCTAATTGTGGTTTTGATTTCTATTTTCTTGGTGATGAAGGACGTTTTCTATCTTTTTGTATGTCTGTTGGCCATCTGTATATCTTCGTTGGAAAAATGTCTATTCAAATCCTCTGCCCATTTTTTCATTGTGTTTTGTTTTGTTTTGTTTGCTATTAAGTTCTTTATATATTTTGTATACAAACTCCTTATGGGATATATCATTTGCAAATATCTTCTCCCATTCAATATGTTGCCTTTTTATTTTGTTGATGGTTTCTTTCATTGTGCAAAAGATTATTATTTTGATGGAGGTCCAACAGTTTATTTTTGCTTTTGTTTCCCATGCCTGAGGAGACAGATCCAGAAAAATATTGCTAATACTGACGTCCAAGAGATTACTGCCTATATTTTCTTCTAGGGAGTTTTATAGTTTCAAGTCTCACATTTAGGTCTTTAGTGCATTTTAAGTTTATTTTGTATATGGTTTAAAGAGTGGCCTAGTTTCATTCTTTTGCATGTTTGCTGTCCAGTTTTCCTAGCACCATTTATTAAAGAGACTGTCTTTTCCCTATTGTATATTCTTGCCTTCTTTATCATAGATTAATTGACCATATAATTGTGGGTTTATTTCTGGGCTCTCTATCCTGTTCCACTGTTCTATGTATCTCTTGTTGCGCCAATACCATACTGTTTTGATTACTACAGCTTTGTTAGTATAGCTTGAAATTTGAGACTGTGATATCTCCAAGCCTTGTTCTTTTTTCTTAAGATTGTTTTTGGCCATTTGGGGTCTTTTGTGCTTCCATACAAATTTTAGGATTATCTGTTCTAGTTCTGTGAAAAAAAAACCACGCTATTGTTATTTTGACAAGGATTGAATTGAATCTGTAGATTTATTTGGATAGTATGGACATTTTAACAATATTCTTCCAGTCCATGAGCATGTATATCTTTCCATTTGTTTGTGTCATCTTCAATTTCTTTCATCATTCTTTTATAGTTTTCAGAGTACAGGTCTTTCACCTCTTTGGTTAAGTCCATTCCTAGTATTTTATTCCTTTTGGTGTAATTGTAAATGGGATTGTTTTCTTAATTTTTCTTTCTACTACTTCATTATTTGTGCATAAAAATGTAACAGATTTTTTATATTAATTTTATAACATGAAACTACTGAATTTATTCATTTATTACTCGAATAGTTTTTTGATAAAATCTTTAGGGTTTTCTGCTATAGTATCATGTCATCTGCAAACAGTGACAGTTTAACTTCTTTTCTACCAATATAGAGGTCTCTAATTTCTTTGTCTTGTCTTACTGCTGTGGCTAGTACTTCCACTACTATGTTGAATAAAAGTAGTGAGTATGGACATCTTTGTTTCTGATATTGGAGGAAAATCTTTGTATTTCATCATTGACCATGATGTTAGCTGTGATTTTGTTATATATGGCCTTTATTATTTTGAGGTATGTTCCCTCTAAACTCACTTCATTGAAAATGTTTTTCATGAACAGATGTTGAGTGTTGCCAAATGCTTTTTCTGCATCAATTGAGATAACGATATGACTTTTATTCTTCATTTTGTTAATGTGGTGTGTCTTGTTGATTGATTTGCAAATCAGTCTGATCCATCCTTACAACCCAGGATAAATCCCACTTGATGGTGTTGAATGATTCTTTTAATGCATTGTTGAATGCAGTTTGCTAATATTTTGTTGAGGATTTTTACAACTATGTCCATCAGGGCTGTTGATCTGTTCTCTTTTTCTGTAGTGTCTCTGTCTGGTTTTGGTATCAAGGTAATGCTGACCTCACAGGATATATTTGGAAGCTTTCCTTCCTCTTCTATTTTTTGGAATAGCTCAGGGAAGAATAGGCATTAACTCTTCTTTTGTAGAATTAACCTATAAGTCCATCTGGTCCTGGATTTTTTTGTTTGTTGGCAGTTTTTTGTTACTGATTCAATTTTGTTGCTAATAATTGGTCTTTTCAGATTTTCTATTTCTTCCTGACTCAGTTTTAGAAGATTTTATGTTTCTAGGAATTTATCCCTTTTAGGTTGTCTAATTTGTTGGCTTCTAATTTTTCATAATATTCCCTTATAACTCTTTGTAATTCTGTAGTGTCAGTTGTTACTTCTTTTTCATTTCTGATTTTATTTGGGTCCTCTCTCTTTTTTTCTTGGTGAGTCTAGCTAAAGGTTTTTCTGTTTTTGTTTATCTTTTCAAAAAAACAGCTCATTGACCTTTTCTTTTTCTTTTAGTCTGTATATCATTTATTTCCACTCTCATCTTTATTATTTCCTTTCTTCTAACTTTGGACATTGTTCTTATAGTTCTTTTAGGTTTAAGATTAGATTGTTTATTTGTTTTTCTTATTTCTTGAGGGGGGCCTGTATCACTGTAAATTTTCCTCTCAGAACAGCTCAGCTCTCAGCTTTTACTGCATCCCAAAGATTTTGGCCATTGTGTTTTATTTTCATTTGTTTCCACGTATTTTCCTCTTTAATTTCCTCATTGACCATTGGTTGTTTAGTAGCATGTTGTTTAGCCTCCATATGTTTGTGTTTTTTCCAATATTTTTCTTGTAATTGATGCCTACTTTGATATTATTCTTGTTGGAAAAGATGCTTAAAATGATTTCGGTATTCTTAAGTTTATTGAGACTTGCTTTGTGACCTAATATGTGATTTATCCTGGAAAATATTCTGAAACATGAATAGACACTTCTCTAAAGAAGACATCTGGATGGCCAACAGGCACATGAAAAGATGCTCAACGTCACTCCTTATCAGGGAAATACAAATCAAAACCACATTCAGATATCACCTCACACCAGTCAGAATGGCCAAAATGAACAAATCAGGAGACTATAGATGCTGGAGAGGATGTGGAGAAACGGGAACCCTCTTGCACTGTTGGTGGGAATGCAAATTGGCGCAGCTGCTCTGGAAAGCAGTGTGGAGGTTCCTCAGAAAATTAAAAATAGACCTACCCTATGACCCAGCAATAGCACTGCTAGGAATTTACCCAAGGGATACAGGAGTACTGATGCATAGGGGCACTTGTACCCCAAAGTTTATAGCAGCACTCTCAACAATAGCCAAATTATGGAAAGAGCCTAAATGTCCATCAACTGATGAATGGATAAAGAAATCGTGGTTTATATACACAATGGAGTACTACATGGCAATGAGAAAGAATGAAATATGGCCCTTTGTAGCAATGTGGATGGAACTGGAGAGTGTGATGCTAAGTGAAATAAGCCATACAGAGAAAGAAGGTTCCATATGTTTTCACTCTTATGTGGATCCTGAGAAACTTAACAGAAACCCATGGGGGAGGGGAAGAAAAAAAAAAGAGGTTAGAGTGGGAGACAGCCAAAGCATAAGAGACTCTTAAAAACTGAGAACAAACTGAGGGTTGATGGGGGGTGGGAGGGAGGGCAGGGTGGGTGATGGGTATTGAGGAGGGCACCTTTTGGGTTGAGCACTGGGTGTTGTATGGAAACCAATTTGACAGTAAATTTCATATATTAAAAAATAAAAAAAAATAAAAAAAAAACTGAGAACAAACTGAGGGTTGATGTGGGGTGGGAGGGAGGGGAGGGTGGGTGATGGGTATTGAGGAGGGCACATTTTTGGATGAGCACTGGGTGTTGTATGGAAACCAATTTGACAATAAATTTCATATATTGAAAAAAAAATATTCTGTGTGCACTTGAAAAGAATGTCTATTCTGGTGTGTGTGTGTGTGTGTGTGTGTGTGTGTGTGTGTGTGTGTGTTTGCATATGTATACACACATCTGTTAAGTCCATCTAGTCTAACGTGTCATTTAAAGCCACGGTTTCCTTGTTGATTATCCCACTGGTTGATCTATCCATTGATGTATGTGGGATGTTAAAGCCCCCGATTTTTATTGTATTACTGCAATTTCTTTGTGTCTGCTAACATTTACTTTATGCATGTAGGTGCTTTGATGTTGAACATACAGATATTTACAATTGTTATATCCTCTTGTGGGACTGATCCATTTGTCATTACATAATGTCCTTTTTTTGGTCTCTTGTTATCTTTGTTTTAAAGTCTACTTTGTCTGATATAAGTAAGCATTGCTACTCTCGCTTTTTTTTTCAGTTCTATTTGCGTGGAATATATTTTTCCATCCCTTCACTTTTCAGTCTGTACATGTCTTTAGGTCTAAAGTGGGTCTCTTGTAGACAACATATAGATGGGTCTTGTTTTTATATTCATTCTGTTACCCTATGTCTTTTGATGGGAGCATTTAGACCATCTACATTTAAACAATTATTGATAGGTAAGTACTTATTGCCATTTTGTTAATTGTTTTCTGGAGTTTTTTTTTTCTCTTTTTTTCTTTCTTTCTTTCTTTCTTTCTTTCTTTCTTTCTTTCTTTCTTTCTTTCTTTTATAGTTCTCTATTCCTGTCTTCTTCTCTTGCTCTTTTTCCTTGTGAATGATGACTTTCCTTAGTGTTATATTTGGTTTTCTTTCTCTTTATTTTTTGTATATGTATCACAGGTTTTTCATTTGTGGTTACCATGAAGTTCATTGATAACATACTAAGTGTATAGCAGCCTATATTAAGTTAATGGCCAGTTAAAGTTAAACACATTCCAAAATAACTTATTTTTACCCCCTCAATACTGTATGTGTATGTTGTCATAGTTTGCATCTTTTTATTTCGTGAGTCCTCTTAACTAAGTATTTAGATACAATTTACTACTTTTGTCTTTTAATCTTCCAAGTTGCTTTATTAGTGTTGCTCTACTGCCTTTATGTTTGCCTTTACTCATGATTATTTTTTTATCTTATAATTTTCTCACTTCTAATTAAGGCCTTTTCTTTTCCTCTTAAATAAGTCCCTTTAACATTTCTTGTAAGGCTAGTTTAGGGGTGAGGAACTCCTTTAACTTTTGTTTATCTGGGAAACAGATATCCTTCCATTCTGAATGATAACCTTGCCGGGTAGAGTATTCCTCATTGTGGGTATTATTTCCTTTCAGCACTTTGAATATATGATGCCACTCCCTTCTGGCCTTCACTGTTCGTGCTGAAAAATCAGCTGATAGCCTATGGGGTTGTACCTAAGTAATTTCTTTATGTTTCTGCTATTAATTTGCTCTGTTTATCTTTAATATGTGACATTTTAATTATATTGCATTGTGGTATGGACTTCCTTGGGCTTACCTTGTTTGGAACTCTCTGTGCTATCTAAACTTAACTGTCTGCTTCCTCAGATGAGGGAACTTTTCAACTGTTGTTTCTTAAAATACATCCCATACTCCTCTCTTTTCCTGCTGGAACCCTTATAACGCAAATGTTTGCTAGGTGTTGTCCAGGATATCACTTAGCCTATTCTCTTTTTTTTATGTTTTTCTTTTTGCTATTTAGCTTTCCATTTTCCTGTCTTCCAGATCACTGATCTGTTCTTCATTCTCTAATCTATTGTTGATTCTAGTATATTTGTCATTTCAGTTTTGTATTATGCAACTCTAATTGATTCTTTTTTATATTTTCTATCTCTTTGTTGAAACTGTCACTGAGTTCATCCACTCCTGTCTCTAAATCCAGTTACATCTTAGTGACCATTACTCTGACGTCTTTATCAGGTAGATTACTTAACTCCATTTTATTTCATTCTTTTTCTGAGGTTTGTCTTGTTCTTTCATTTGAATCATATTCCTGTCTCCTCATTTTGCTTGACTTTCTGTTTGTTTCTCTAAATGAGGTGGAACAGCTACTTCTCCTAAATTTGAAGGAATGGTTTGTGTATGGCCATCTCCTGTGTAGACTATATGTGCCTGGTGACTCTGGCCAGCTCACTGTCATTGTGGTAAGCATAGGCTACGGACCCCAAAGCACTCTGTGCTGCAGCAGCCCTGATGGGATAGTCAGAGCTAAAGTGGGCATGGACTGGGGTGTCCATGCAGAGGGCACTTGGGCAGAACTGCTGAAGCTGAAGTGGGTCCAACCCATGTCCTGGGATGCTCTGTTCAGGGAGTCACATGACAAGATATCTGGAGCCAAAGCGAGTGAGGGTTGAGAGATCCCAGGGCACTCTGCACCTAAGCCACCCTAGCAAGTTGTCTACAGCCAAAGTGGCATAGGCCTGGAGTGTTTCAGAAGGCTCTTTCTGCCTGTGTCTCTTGGGCAAGGAGGCTAGCGTGTGGTGAGGACTGACTGGAGGTATCTTCATGTGTGCTGCTCTGGGGCCACCTTGATGGGATCACTGGTGTTAATGTGAGGTAGGGGCCTGAGGCTCACTCAGACAGTAGGCTGGCTAAGATGCCAGGACCCTCATCCTGTCTTCACTATTAAAGTGGAAGGGGAACATAAACCATGATGCATACCAGCCTCTCTAACCTGGAGAGAGTTCCAGCAGCTCCCCACTGTTTGGTACAGTTTTAGGGCTCGATCTTTCATGTTCTAGTTGATCTTTTAACTCATGATCATTTTTCTGTGTCCTAGTACAGAGGAATCTGCTTACAGTCCTTCAGTACTATCCCTAAGGAACTATGCCACATGTTCCTTACTGTGTGTCTGTCTCTTTTGCCATTGTTTGTGTGGTCTCTGTATCTTATGTTGTGCAGATGCTGTTCAGACAGCCCTCAGTTCTTCAGGAAAAGTTGCTCTACAAATAGGCATAGATTTGGTGTGTCTGTGGAAGAGGTGAGTTCAGGGTCCTCCTATGTCACCATCTAGGACCCTCCTTTTCCTAACTCTTGAAATCCTAACTCTTGTATTGTGGAATCTACCACTAAAACAATAGGTGCCCATCAAAAATCATTAGATTCTGGCCAAAGTTATTGATAATAACAGTCCTTAATTATCTCTTAGCTGACCAAGGAAGTATCTGTGCTGTGACCTACACCACCTGCTGCCCCTGGTTTAACACTTCTGGAGAAGTTGAAACTCAGTTATGTAAGATTGCTGAGCAAACTGGCTTAAAAAGATGACTCTTTCAGTGTGGTCTCTCTTTGACTTATTTGGTTTGATTGTTTTCAGTCTTGGGGACCATGGCTCCAAACGGTACTTCAAGCATTGGGAATTATCCTACTTAGAACAATCAGAGTAGTCTCTCTGTCACATTGTATTCTCTCAAAGGTTTTCAATACATGTTCACAGTTACTAACCACCGAGCAGATGATCTCCCTAAGACTGGAACATCAGAAAAGGAATGAGGCGAATGATCAACCTAAAAAATTGTGAACCTGAAGTTATGACCTGTGACTATCACAGAGATTAAGCAAAACAAAACAAAAGAACAACAAAAAGTCATGACCTGTGATCACCACACAAAGGATAAAAAAAAAAACCAAAGCACAAAAAACAGAACAGAACTTCTGTTCAGAGAGCGGTGTTAACACCTTAAAAATCTTCCATATCTCTCAGTTTAGCTGAGATTCTAATCAAAAGGGGAAATTGTTAAAAAAGTGATCACAGGGCTAAAATAGAGTCATTTATGCTAAGCCCCATTCCTCTAATTGAAGGTTCAGCCTCTCCAGAAATGTAACCTTTAACCAATCAATCCAGAATAACCTGGTCAGTCCTAGTAGGAAATTCACCAGATATATCCTTTCCATCCCCCTAAGGAGGTGACCTTGCTGAAACCAGGTACTCTAATAAACTTTTCCTGCCCCCTTTCTGCCTTTAAAAACTTTTCCTTTCTACAGCTCTTTGAAGATCCTTTCTGTTGGCTAGATGGGATCCTGCCCAATTTATGAATCCTTGAATAGAGCCAATTAGGTCTTCAAATTTACTCGGCTGAATTTTTTTTTTTAAGTAGGCTTCCTGCCCAGCCCAGGGCTGAGCTCACAACCCTGAGATCAAGACCTGAGCTGAATCAAGGGTGGGAGCCTTAACCAACTGAGCCACCCAGGCACCCACAATTTCGTTTTAACACCCAGATCAAGTCATGTTGGGACTGAGCTTTTGCACACCACAGGAAAGCAATTCTTGGGTAAACTTGAAGGTCTGCCAAGTAGAAAGATGAGTCCACAGCTCTCCAGTCATGATACAGAGGCACTGTGGGAGGTTCTTCCCGCCTGAAACTTCGGCAAAATTCTGCTGATTCATCCTCACACAGCGGAATTCTTAAGGGGGAGGAGGACTGGGGGAGCCGGGAATACCCTAGACCATGTGACATGGAGAGGAAGCTTGGCCAAGGGAGCTCCAGAACTCTGGCCTGAATGCAGGCTTTGTTCAGGTGGGAGGAACCTGGTGCCATTTAGCTCTAAAATAAAGAATTGAGGCGTGAATCCACTGGTCTTGCTAGGTTTTGTTCTATTCACTCTCATAGAGAAACCTATTTCAAGTAGGCTATTGCTACAAGGAGAAAGAGATTCCTGTGGGTTAACTCTAAATGTAGTTTGGGGCTTCTTAACAGGGTCCAGGGGAAAAATAACACCGAGCTGTTGAAGGGAAATTGTGGCTATCTACCTCCTCAAGCCAGTTGATTCTCTGGGGATTTCCACCTCAGAAGTTACTTCCTGAGAGAACTTCAGCCTGGAAAGGGTGGTGCCCTCACTACACAATATGACGCATGTAAAAATATCATGTAATATTTCTTGGTTTTATTTTTCTCCAGGGAGAAAGCCTGGATTAGAGATAGGTGGTGGGAAGAGGGAGCTGAAGATTCCCAGCAACTTAACTCACCACTTAGCACCAACTAACTGGTGGTTATTGGCCTTACCTCACAACTGCCCATCTTTTGGGACTCAACTTTCTTCTCCCCTTCTCAGTGTGGGCTAATTGACCCACATTTAGCTCTCCTATCAGGTACCTCCCCTTTCCTGGACTATGAGTCAAGGAGGATAGGCTCTTTCTTGAGTAATGTCCCCCAGTGGCTAATGTAGAATTAACTCTGTACACACTTATGAAATGGGCCAAGTGGATGAGTAAGTTAATGAGTGAATTCCTACCCCTTATAGTGGTCTCTCGAAATAGCCCACTTTCTTGTCTATCTCACCAACTAAATTGAAGGTTGTTTTAGGAAAGAAGCTGTTTGCCTTTTTTCAACAGGACTGTGTATCCCATTGCCAAGCATAGTGCCTGACCAAAGTATTTAAAATATTGAAAGGAGAAGGGACAGGGTGATCCTGATCCTTTGTTTGTCTCCCAGTTGGGAAGGGCAGATGAACATGTATGGAAAAATCTGAGAACCATAAACAGCTAAGCTGACAGCTGTGACATTCAGAGGGCACAAGATGCCCTGAGGAGAGATGGTACCAGTTGGAGAGGGATTGCCTGGAGACTGAGAGAACCAGAAAGCTCTGCCCCAGGAAGAACTGGTCGGGGTGACGGACTGTGTTAGCAGAGTTTGGTGGGAACAGCATTGGGAGTTTGATAATTTCTGAAAGGAAGGGAGGTTTTGCTAACTGACCAAAGCCAATTGGATTTAGGTTACAGACACCAAGTGGTTAGGTGAGAGAGAGCTCTAGAACCTTTTTCTCCAACCTCATTGCCTGGAGCTGGACTAAAATGAAAGCAGGTGGAATTCAGCCTCCCAGACAAGTCTATCTTAGCAGACAAGATAATGAGAGCCACACCATTTTTGGTAAACTCACTCCCCACTGTCTAATCTCTGGGCACTTGATAAGTGCTTTGCATGAAAAGTTCACTCAAAACAGATGTACCAGCATGGTAGTGGCAGGAGAATCCACTACACTTCTCCTGGATCAGAATCCATTGTCAAGTGATAGAATATAAACCCAAAGGTAATCCTAGGCCTGGAATGCTCCCCAAAGAAAATTAGGCTACTGTGCCCATTAGATTGTTATTCCTAATTCAAGCAAGTGTGGGGATTTCTAGCCATATATACTAAAGTTTCAACAATGAAATTATATTTTGAATTCCCTTTATGTTAATCGCCTCTTCCCCTAGTGCATATTTACACAGAGAATGTTGGAGCGCTGGCCTCAAATGCTAACCCTGCTGCAGTGTTTATTTCTGATTAGGGCTCTTTAAATGATAATTAACCATCCCTCAGATTTGAATTAGAACTAATGTATCCACTTTATGTTACACAATGCATATGCTGACGTATTTCAAAGTAAATTACAGACAGCATAACACAGAGGATTATGAAACATTCTGAGTGTAGAGAGAGTTGGCATTATTGTACGTTGTGGAGGGGGTGAAGTCCTCTTGGGCAATAAGGAGAAGTTGACCCCTGATGGGGAGATACCAACACCTGACTCAACCTCAAATGTGTCAGTAATCTCCTCTTATTTCACAGCCCTTGTCCTCATAGCTCCTGTCCTGTCATCTCATGTCCTGAATTATTTTAACAGCTACCTAACCAATATCCCTACCTCACATATTTTTCTCACCACGCCTCCCACCCCCAGGCAAAGCCGTTCTCTTTATCATCATTTGTGTATTCTCTCTAAAGTACAATCTGCTATGAAACTTGATGGTTTAAACCCTTTTAATAGCTTTCCCACTTTCTAGAACGAACCCCTAATCTCTTAATTCCTTAGCTTAGCTTAAATGCCCTCTATAATTTACTCTTTGTAGTGTCACCTCCTGTCACCTCCTGCTTGGATATTGACACTTGGATTAATGTTTTAGAGTTGCCATCCTGCCTGCTTTATCTTATTCATGCCTCAGTACCTTTGTGTCAGATGTTTGCTCTTTTTCGCATTCGCCAACCCCATGTAACTAGCTGCTACTTATCCTGCAACAGTCTCTCATGATAGAAGAATAATATACAAAAATCAATTGTATATATATGAGCAATGAGTAATTGAAAATTGAATTAAATATGATGGAAACATTTATAATAACATAAAACAACATAATGTGGGGCGCCTGGATGGCTCAGTTGGTTGAGCCTCCGGCTTCAGCTCATGTCATAATCTTGCGGTTTTTGAGTTCGAACCCTGCATTGGGCTCTGTGCTGACAGCTCAGAGCCTGGAGCCTGCTTCTGATTCTGTGTCTCCCTCTCTTTCTTGCCCACCCCCCTCACTCTATGCCTCTCTCTAAAAATTAAAAACATTAAAAAAAACGTGTTTAGCGATAAATTTGACAAAATATAGTTGATTTTTGGACAAGGTTTGGAACCACACAAGATTATTTATATTCAGATATTTTTCAATAAATACAGTACCAGTACTGTAAATGTATTTTACCTTCCTTATGATTTTCTTAACATTCTCTTTTCTCTAGTTTATTGTAAAAATACAGCATATAATACATATGACATACCAAACATGTGCTAACTGACCACTTATGTTATCAGTAAGGCTTCCAGTCAACAGTAGGCTATTAGTAGCTAAGTTTTGGGGTAGTCAAAAGTTATACGTGGATTTTCGACTGTGTGGGGGGGTTTGGCACCCCTCACTACCACATTGTTCAAGGATCAATTGTATATGCAAGCCTTAGATGCTAGTAACTATAAAACCTTGATGAAAAAAAGGACCAAATACAGTACTAAAAATTCTTAAATTTTCTTAACTTTTAAAAAAATTATTGAGACATAATTTACATACAGTATAATCCAACCTTTTCGTGTATAGTTTTAGTTTGACAAATGTATTAGTAATATAATCATTACCACAATTAATATATGTAACAATTCCCTTTTCTTCCCCCAATTCCTCTGTGTTTCTTTCTAATTAACCCCTCCCCTCCACTAGCTCTGGTTAACCGCTCATCTGGTTTTTTGTTTTTGCCTTTACCAGAATGCCATAAAGTAAATACACTTTTGAGTCTGGTTTTATTCACCTAGTCATAATGCTTTTGGAATTCAATCCTGTTGTTACATGTATCAGTATTTCATTTCTTTTTATTGTAGAGTAGTATTCTACAAGTCAATATTTTCACCAGTTGAGGTTCATTTGGGTTATTTCCAGTTTTTGGTGGTAATGAACAAAACTGCTATAAACTGTCATGAACAGGTTTTTTTCCGAACATAAGTTTTTATTTATCTTAGACAAATATCTAAGAGTGAGTTTGCTGGGTCTTATGGTAAGTATATATTTAACTTTGTAAGAAACTGCCAGTCTGTTCTCAAAAGTGGCTGTATCATTTTGTGTTCCCAGCAGCAGCTTATTAGACTCCTAGTTGCTCTGTATCCTTAACTGATATTTGGTATCCTCAGTTTTCCCTCCATTCTAACAGGTGTATTGTTGGATCTCATTGTAGTTCCCTGATGACTGATGATACTGAACACATTCATGATTTTTTTCCATATGTAAATCTCCTTTCATAAAGTGTTCAAATCTTTTGCCCAATTTTTAATTGGATTGTTCATTTCCTTTCTGAGAGCTCTTTATGTATTCTGAACACAAGTCTTTCACCAGATGTATGTTCTGCAAAATTTTCCCTCTGATTCTGACTTGTCCTTTTATTTTCTTAACAGTGGCTAAATGGTTAATTTTATATGTCAACTGATTGGCCAAGGAATGCTAAGATTAAATATTATTTCTGGGTGTGTCGGTAAGGATATTTCCAGATGAGATTAACTTTTGAGTTGGTGGATTCAGTTGAATAAATTGGTCTCTTCAGTATGAGTGGGCATCATCCAATACTTTGAGGGCAAAAGGAGAAAACCTCCTATTGGTTGTTTCCCTGAAGAACTCTGACATGCAGTGGCTTTCAAACAGAACATGTTTAATTTTGATAAAGTCTAGCAATTTTTTAAAATGTCATGGTTTGTGCTCTTTGTATCCTCTTTAAGAAGTTTTTTGCCTAACACAAAGTGATAAAGACATTCTTCTCTTTTCTCTTTTAGAGGTTGTATAGTTTAGGTTCCATTTGGGTCTGTGATCCAACTTGAATTAATTTCTGCCCTTAAGTAAGGCAGAGTGTCATTTTATGTATTTATTTTTTTACATTTGGATGTCTAATTGTTCCAGCACCATTCATTGAAAAGGCTATTCCTTCTCCTTTGAATTATCTTGTCACATTTGTCAAAATCAACTGATTGTATATGTGAGGGCTTTCTCTAGATCCTCACTTCTGCTCTACTGAATTAAAGGTCTAAGGCCAGTCCTACACTGTTCTCACTACTTTCCATTAATGTCTTGTAGTTTTCCAGTAAGTCTTGAAATCAGGTAGTGTGATCCTCCAACTTTATACTTCTTTTTCAAAATTCTTTGGCTATTCTAGAACTATTGACTTTCCACATACATTTTAGGATTAGCTTGTCAATATATAGAAAAAAAAAACCTGCCAGGACTTTGACTGGGATTGCAATCTATAGCTCAGTTTGGGAGAAATGAATCTTAACAATATTGGCTCTTCTAGTCTATGATGTTGACCTTGATTACCCTGCTGAAGTAATGTCTGTCAAGTTTATCCATAGTAAAGTTATTCCTTTTCTCACCTTTTCTATACGGTACTGTTTG
Source organism: Panthera onca (assembly GCF_046562875.1). NCBI lineage: Eukaryota > Metazoa > Chordata > Mammalia > Carnivora > Felidae > Panthera > Panthera onca. Next base: position 78,265,648 of record NC_138340.1, read on the forward strand.
TAAGGAGGTCACTAGGCACAGCCCACACTTAAGGAGTGGAGAATTATGAGCCATCTTCTAGAGGGTGGAGTATTACATAAATTATTTGGCACTCTTTTGCATGAGAGATTTCTCTTTTTTCCATTTATTTATTTATTCAATCATTCACTTATATCTGTATGGACTCATAGAGATTCCTTTTAATCTTTGGGTTAGAATAGTTTATTTCATTGCTCAAATTACTCCAGTTTTGGCTATTGGAAATGTTTCCAGTTCGCTCCTGGGTGCCTTTTATATGCCCCATCATTGTGGTGGGTTGTTTTTGAGCATGCCCTTGCTTTGGGGGGCTATGAGATTCTCCAAGTTCATTTTTACATTTCCTACCCAGTCCTAGGGTTAGCCATTTCTCCAAGGAACCCTGGTTCCTTTTATTGAAGAGGGTACTAGAAATCAAGATTTGGGCTCTAGGAGGGCTCATTCTTCTAGGCCCTCTCAGCTGAAAGCAAGAAAATATATGCTCGCATATATATATATATATATATATATATATATATACACACACACACACACACACACACACACACACACACACACACATATATATGTATATCAATAAACATTTCTGTATGGAACCATCTGTATCTGTGTTAAACTAAACATGAGTTCATACTGATGCCTTCATCTTTAATCTATTAGTGCAAGGATCATTCTGGCCTCCTTCCCACTTCAACAGTGAGAAACCTGGCTCCTACCATCCACCATGCATTTACTTAATTGTTCATTTCCAGAACACATGTGTAATAGTTTAAGAATCGTTAACACAAGGAAACAGGCTTATCCACTCGAATATAGTGCTTACGGGTGCCACTCATTTCTGAAGTCACTAAGGTAACTTGGCACTTTGAGCATACTGTATGACCCAGCCATTCTACTCAGGTATTTACCCAAGAGAAATGTAATCATATGTTCATACAAAGACTTATACACAAGTGTTCATAGCACCTTTATTTTTAACAGCCCCAAACTAAAACAACCCAAAATGTCTATTAATAGAAAATGGACAAACAAATTTGATATAGTCAAACAATGAGATACTATTCAGCAATAAAGAGGGATGAACTATTAGTACATGCACAATACATATGAATCTCTAAATGATTACTGAGTGACAGAAGCTGGACTCTGTTTAGCTGTCAGCAGAGAGCCTGATTCAGATCCAGATCCTCTCTCCCCCGCACCTCTGCTCCTCCCCTTCGCGTTCTCTTTCTTTCAGGAAAAAACAAAAAAAGTGTATGCCTAAAACTCCTCATCCTTTTTAACTCTCTGGCAGTGCTTCCCAAACTTTCATGTACACATGAATCTCCTAAGGGTCACATTAAAATGGAGATCCTGAGCTTCTAGTCTAGGGGGGCAACTTGAAATTCCTCATTTCTAACAAGCACCCAGGTGGTGCAATTGCTAGTCTGTGGTCCCATGCTGAATGTATATGCAGTTCATCAACTTTAGTTGGAATCACCTGGGGAGTTTTTGGAACCTGCAGATACTTTGAACACAGAGATGAGGATTCTTATAGGCATGTGGCAAAGTCTGGAAGTGCACTTTTCACAAGACCCTCAAAGACTCTAATGCTCTGATACTCCATGACCAGATGTGGGAACACATTAATCAAGGGCTTGCAAACCAACTTGGCCATGTTCTCTAACATATTCAATAATTTGAACCAAATTTCCAGACATCATTTTAATCCTTTCAAGTTTTCCTCCCACACTTTTTATTCTTCAACTTTTGTTTGTATAAAATAAATAGAATTGGAGACCCAATGAGCAGGTGAAAGTCCAGACATCATTGTATGAGGAAGAAGGGAGGTAATTTAACACCTATAACTACAAAGGATTTATTGTGCTTTGGGTAGCAATTGAGAAAAGACTCCTTCTTCCTTTTTTCTCTTTAATCTGGGCAATAAGGCTATAGAAAAATTTTAGATTGAAGTTAGGCAAACTGGGATTCTTAGTTATACAAATAGCACTCTAAAGTTGGAAAAGTGTACTCCTTGAGCCTGTATTTTTTTTTCTTTTTACTAAATGGGGATAATAATACCAGTTTTGCAATAAATTGGGCATAATGCAGAGGAAAACTAAGGAACTTCCTTTCAATAAGTAAAGTAAAATACAGTTAATGGAAAAGAAAATACAAATGGAGTTTATATATATGAAGTAAGCCTTAACTTGATTCCCAGCAAGAGAAATGCATATTAAAACTACAGTCAGGAACATTTTTTACCCATAATATTGGCAAAGGTCATTTTATATACTGTGTTGACAAAAGCATGAATTATAGGCACTTGCATACCCTGATGGTAAGAATATAAACTAACACATCATCTGTGGAGACCAATTTGGGCATGTCAATAAAAAATAAGATCTTTATACACCTTGAACCAGAAATTACACTTCTAAAAATTTATACTATAAGTACTATACATAGGAAATAGAGCATTTATTGTAGTATTGTTTCTGATATCAAAATATTAGAAACATAAATTACCATCAATAATTAATATATGTAATACATGTAATCTATAATATGCAGCTATTAAATGGATGACATATATTTATATGGAAGGATCTCTTAATACATATATGTATAAACACATATGGTGGAAAGAAAGAGTCTAAATGTCCATCAACTGATGAATTAATAAAGAAGATATGGTGTATATATATATATACAATGGAATATTACTTGGCCATCAAAAAGAATGAAATCTTGCCATTTGCAACAACATGGGTGGAACTAGAGTGTATTATGCTAAGCAAAATAAGTCAATCAGAGAAAAACAAATACCATATGATTTCACTCATATGTGGAATTTAAGAAACAAAACACATGAATCTAGGAGAAGGGAAGGAAAAACAAGATGAAAACAGTGAGGCAAACCATAAGAGACTTAAATATAGAGAACAAACTAAGGGTTGCTGAATGGGAGTTGGGGGAGGGTGGGCTAAATGGGTGACAAGCATTAGGAGGGTATTGTTGGTGATGAGCACTGGGTTTTATATGTAAGTGATGAATCACTGGGTTCTACTCCTGAAACCAATACCACACTGTATGTTAACTAACTTGAATTTAAATAAATAAAATTTAAAACTAAAGTAAAATAAATAAGTAAAATTTTAAGATAACAGTGATTCTCATTCTTGAAACGGACTCTAATAATACATGATATTTATAATTTTATCATAATCCTATGAGATAAATCATAATATTTTATGAAGTTTGGGATTAGAATTCAGGAACATAAAAAATTAAGGCAACATGACATGAAATTATTGTAAGTACAGAAGATTAAGACAACAAAAATATGAAATATGTTACAAAAAACACATATGATGAATATACATGTATTTATTTGTACAGAAAATCTCTGGAAGTATTTACAAGAAAATGTTAATAGTAGCTATATTTAAAAAAAAATTTAAGTTTAATTATTTATTTTGAGAGAGAGAGAGAGAGAGAAGGGCAGAGAGAGAGGGAGAGAATCCCAAGAAGGCTCTGTGCTATGGGACTCAAACCCATGGACCTTGAGATCACAACCTGAGCTGAAATAGTCAGATGCTTAACCAACTGAGCCATCCAGGTGCCCCTTAATAGTAGCTATCTGTTGGAAAGAGAATTTATTCCAGGAAAATAAGTTGATGGGAAAATTGTATGCCCTTTTCTTCCTTTTAAAATTTTATTTATTTTTACTTTTTAACTTTTTATTTTACAAAATGTTCAGGCCTAGGTGAAGTGTGCAAAAAATATCAGAAAATTCTTGTATCTTACTTTGCAAATGTTAACACCTTATAAAACCACCATATAGGAAATTAACCTTACTATAGTACTATTAGCTATTTACCGATATTTTTTCGGATTTCACCACTAATGCCTTTTTTCTCTTCCAAGGTCACGTGTTCATGTTGCCTTGCTCTCCTCCAATCTAGGATAATTCCTAATTTTTCTTGGTCTTTTGTGACCTTGCTGAATACTGGCCAGATATTATGAAAAATGTGCTTTGAGTTTGGCTAAGGTTTCCTTGTGACAAAATTTAGGGAATGCATTTTTTGGCAAGAGTATCACAGAAGCGGTGCTGTGCTCTGCTCAAAGCATCATCGTATCAGGAGGCTCCAATATCAATATGTCTCGGGAGCTTGACTCTGAACATACAGTTAACTGAGGTTCCGCCCCTGAAAACTTACTCTTTTCCCCTTTGTCATGGGAATATGCTTTGAGGCTGTGCAAATATTTTTCTTAATATATTTACCCCAGTAACGTCAGCAATTCAAGTTAGTTAACATACAGAGTAGTATTAGTTTCAGGAGTAGAACCTGGTGACTCATCATTTACATTACATTACATTCATACATTTACACCCAGTGCTCATCCCAACAAGTGCCCTCCTTAATGCCCATCACCCAAAAACCAAAGCTGAAGGCATCACAATTCTGGACTTTAAGCTGTATTACAAAACTGTAATCATCAGGACACTATGGGTGATTCTTAGTTACAACTAATACTGTAGTGTTTGCTGATTAGTAATTTATATTTTCATCATAGCTTCTATATTTAGAGATTGGAATTCTGCTGTAAGAGCTTTCCCTCTCCCACTTTAATTACTTATTTACTTCATTATTTATGTCAGAATGAACTCATAGATATTTACTTTATTCTGTGCATTAAAATCAACTATTATTGACATTTATTTTGTCACTCAAATTATCCCAGATTTCACCATTCAGAAGAGAAAGTTGAATTTGGCCAATGTGTCCTTTTTAACATGTCCCTGTTATTGTTTGTTCACATTTTTTGTTCATTTTTCTATCAAGTGTTTGGTTGTTTGTCCCTTAATGTCTAAGAAGTTTTTTAATATTAACCCTTTGTCTAGGATAGATGTTACAAAGTCTTTATTTTAAATTTTATACTACATGAATATTATATTTATACTATTAATGCAATGGCCTACATCTGCAAACAAAGTCCAGCCCTGCCAACGCCTATCCCAACTATCTGACAGAGAAGAAAGCACACTTATGTGGTATATAACCCAAGTTATGTAGCCAGTTCTCAGGCAATATCATCTTCCAATACAAAGAATGTGGCTAGAATACTTGTATTGCCTCAATATTACTGTAAGAAATACTTTTCTCAGCCACTCCTGGCCTCCCCCTTCTTCCCGATGAATACATCCTATATAACCAACCCCAGACATTCTCTGAACAGGTTGTAGTCTCATACTCTTCAGTGCCTTTCTATATTCTGTTCACTTTGCCTGTGATGCCATTCATCTACTGATTCATTTATTCATTGAAGAACAAATTTATTGGTTGTTTGTTTTGTTTTCTTTTTACCGATTAAGATTGATTTTTTAATTTGCCAGTTAGTTTACTGATTGCCAATTACATTCTAGTCATTGTGCTCGGTGTCAGGGATATTGTGGTAAACAAAACATACATGGTACCTGCCCTCTTGGGAGATAGAGAGACAATAAATAAATAGAATCAAATATTTGCTTACATGATGTGATAAGCATCAAGAAGTAAATGACTATGGTGGAAGAAAATACCAGATGGGAGCAACAACAGAGAGTAATTAGGAGTGGCTTCCTGGCCACCTGCCCTGTGAAGCATTTCCTCACCAGCCCACACTCCCACCTCCACTCAGTCAGTCACTCTTCTGTGCTCCAAAGTCATTTGCTTCTACTTCTGACTTGACACCTCTCTTTTGTAGTTAGTTGTTTCTGTAGCCACACCTCTAAGTACTAGACTATTAGTTTTCTCAATGCAAGGAGGGTACAGGGGAAAGCATATGGAATTTTGGAGTCAGAAAACCTGACTGTGAATTATAGTCTTCCATGTAAATGCTGGGATACTTGGAGAATCATCCAAACTCATGATTTTAGTCCAGGTTCCTTGGAAGTAGAGCTGGCAGTATCAAGGCTTGTGTATGGATAGTTTATTTGGGAAGAAACTGAAAGGAGTAGAAGTGAAGGATGGAAAGCGAAATGAAGAAGGAGGAAGAGACAACATAAGGATGCATTATTGAGTTGGCCACCACTGCAAGCAATGGGCCCCTATGCCTTGGGAGGAGCCCTATAAAAATGGTCTGTGATGAGGGGAGTATTCATCTGTTGGCCATTTCCCCACTGACCGAGGAAGCCCACATGAGCACAGACCTCCGCCCCCTTCATTACTAAGTTTCACAATATATAAGCTACCAGTAGATGCAACAAGCCACTCATCTGAGATGTCACAGACACCCCAGGGCAGGAAGTTGGAGAACACACCCAAGGATAGATACTGTCCGGTTGTATCTGAGTGAGGCTGGGCAGTCTCATAGAACAGGCTGATGAGGCAGTGATTAGAGTAAGGGATATGATGAGAGGGTTTAAACTTGAGGCATCTGATGCCCTCATTTAGAAAATAGACACAGGAGCAAAGCCTGCCTCTTTGGCATGTGAGAGTTAGATGAGATGCCCTATGTGGAAATGTTCTATACCCAGAAAACACTTATGCAAGTACTAGTCACTATTGCCATGATAGCAATCTTCAGTTTATAACCTTAGGAAAATACATCACACACAATTAAAAACCTAATGTGAGTTTTGTTAATAAGTAAGACTGAGGAGTCAATCCCAGGCTCTTTACCCAAGGTTCCTACCCATGTAAGATTAAAAAATATATATTTCATTCACTCCACATTCCTTCTGCATTCAATTAGACGTAAATTAAGTTAATGGTGGCAGAAGAGATACTTTTGAAATACGTTACTGAAAATGTTTTAGGCCATGCCTTAAAGTGAGCTAAGAAAAGGTTTATTTGCCTATGGAATGTGAGCCCATTAATGTGCTTAATTTCCTTTGGTTTTGTCCATTGTCTGATAAATACTCAAACAGAATTTGAGTGAGAAATCATTCAGAATTAGAAGCTAGGGTTCTCTCTGTCTTAAAAGCTTATAAACCACGGGGCGGGCAGGGCAAAGCAAATTGCATTCAGTCATAAACAATAAAGCAGGCATAGCATGTTGACAGAGTCAATAGTTACCCATGATAATGGACTAACAGGACTGAAGTCAGGCAGCACCAACCAGGGAAGGTTTCATTACGACTTACTTCATTTCAATTAGCACTTGCAGATCCTATGATAGATACAGCCAGTCAGTGTTAGGCAATGGGGCTACAGGGGTAGTGAGGGTGACAGACAAGGAAATTAGCAGTAAGAACAAGTGTCATAAATGCTATCAAGAGAGCTGCACAGAGGTGTTAATGGAGGGTAGAAAACGGGTACAAGTAAAGGGCACCTAAGTCATCTTGCAGGGAAAGAGAGAAGGGCCCAGACAGTTTTCCAAAAAGAAGAGATACTTCACCTATGCCTTGATGGAGGAGTAGACATTAATTGAATGGCATGAAGGGGAGAGGTCATGTTAGGCAGAGTGAATAGCCTGGACCAAGCCCTAGGGATTGGAGAGAGCATGGTGCTTTGGAGGAATCGCAGGAGGGTTAGCATTCAGGAGCAAGGAGAACATGCAGGGATGAAGTGAACAATGAGGCTACAAGGAATTAGTGGGGGCAGGGTCATATGGAACCTTCTGTGTCAGAAGGATCCATTTCAACTTTCCTAAGGGGAAAAGGCAAGTCACAGAAGGATTTTAAGCAGTGGGATGATGCAATCTTATCAGTGCTTTCTAGAAAGATACCTCGGGTCATGGTGTGAAAGTGGAAGATAAAGTGGGGTTGGATACATATGAGTGTAGAGAGCTCAGTTTGGAAATGACGATAGTAGTCAGTCTGAGGAGAGAGGATAATGATCTGTGGCAGTATAGTAGGGATAGAGAAGAGGTAATAGATTCTCAGAGGGAAATCGACAAATCGACATGCTGGTGACCATTTGTTTGAATATGGGAGAAAAGGGAGGTGGTGGACCAGGTGGACAATTGTGCCATTTGATGAAGAGAATAAAAAAGTTCATGGAGAAAGTAGAGCAGAATTGGAAGAAGAGTCGAAATGTGGTTGTAGGAGACATCTACTCAGAATGTTTTATTTTTCTCTATTTTCCTTTAGGACCAGGGATCCTTATATAAAATTTTTGTACATGAAAAAGAGTATGATCCTCGAAGGGTCTCAGGACTCCCACAAACGGTTGTGTGGTCTATCCCAGCAAAAGTGTATCTAGCCAAAGAGAATAAGTGGGGCTGATATGCAGTCTATGAATGCTCCTCAGGTGTGTCTGGCCAGGGCCACATCTGCCTGGAGGAAGAGGGACCTGTGCTGAATACTTTCCATTTGCCTCTCTAGATCCAGTTTCTACCTGTTACCCTCCTCTGTTCCTTGGGTGGCTGGCCTGCATGGACTGTATTCCTCAACCCCACCTTCTGGCTGGTTCTACCAATAGGAGGCACTGGCAGGATATCAAAGTGAAGAATGTTAGTTTCTCTCAGCTTCCTCTCTGCTGGATGGCCATTGATGACTGAGGGTCACAGCTCCCATAGCTACAGCTCCTGTTAGATTTTGAGTATAGGGTTCTCTCCTCTTGCTCCTCAGGGATGGGGTGGTAATGACATCCCACCATTGCTAGCCCCAGGGTGCTGTGGCATTTCTTGTGGATTTCTCTAAATCCTGCCCACACCTTTGTAAATGATGTGTTCTTTATACTGTCCTCAACTATTCATTTCTAAGTCATCATTGGTTTCTTGCTAGAACCAGAACTGATTCCGAATATTTTTCTGATTAACACAAAGCAACATCTTCATTCACTTACCCATGTACCTGTAGAGCTATGACAGTCATAGGAGCCCCTGTTTCTAATTCTTACAAAGGTGCTGTATAGAAAGGGGTGCCTATGGGGTCTGAAACACAGGCAGCCTTAACCCATCAAGGAAGTAGGACCAGACTAACTTTTTAGTCTGACACGAAGTTTGATTTGGAAGCAAAGACAGAAGATAGTATGTTTGAGTCTGTTCAAGCTGCTACAACAAAGTACCAGAGACTGGGTAGCTTATAAACAACAGAAATTTATTTCTCATGGTTCTGGAGGCTAAAAGCCCAAGATCAAGGTGTCAGCAGGGTTGGTAAGAACCCTTTAAGAATCTTTAAGGGTTACATTTTCAACATATTAATTGGGGGTGGGGGTGGGCACAAACATTAAGAGCCTAGCAGTGGAGAAGAGGAACATGCTCAGAGTCTCCAGACCCCGAGGAGAAACCCTGTGGATTGTCAGTGTCAGGTATCAACATCCATCCATCAAGCCTTCCTTTAGAATTGGGAATGGGCCCCTGAGGATTATTTGGGTGGGAGTAGAATGGCAGATGTCAACTCCCTACCAAGGAGGAATCCTCCCCTTTTCCAAGTCTCTCCCTTTCCTACCCAACCATACCCTTCCCCTGCCCTGGCCAAATAAAATTCCTACTTTTCTTTAATGCTGGAATCAAGTTCAAGAGAGTATCTTAGTTTAACAAGATACCAGAAAAGCTTTTAATCTTCACTCCCCCCAATGCAATAGAGGTAGAGAAATTGTTATTTATAAAATTTGGGGGTTTTTTATGTGCATATTTAGAGCCAATTATTCATTTGCCAACAGCTGTCAAGTATCACCTAACACTGGATCACTGTATCTGTTCTCTGGTGGTCTTCTGACCTCTAATGAGGTGTGCCAGGGCTACAGCAGGATGGGTGAATGCAAAGCCATAATAAGTAACAGGCAGATGGAGGAGAGGCAGAGTGGGGCAAGCATCCGACCCTTCCCATGATGGCAGTCAGGCTGAGGCCAGTAGTGAGGATGACCATGGGCAGGCACATGTTCTCACTCCATGTTCACATTCACTTATGATCTTATGCCGACAGCTCTGCATATGTGGAGTGGGCCATGCTGGAGGCCTACATATTTCCAGATACTTGACCCAGCTGTATATGGAAGCCTGAAATCTTCCAAACATGAAGCAAAGGGTCAATGGAGGCCTGTGAGCTTGTTCCCCAGGCCTTTCTGTACCCAGTAACAATTGTTCCCCAGGCCTTTCTGTACCCAGTAATAAAATGCCTCATCTCATCACCAAGGCCCCATTGGGTCCCCTTCTTCCTCTGACTCTTTCCAAACTTTGGGTGGGTGGCACTGTGCTATTTTGGGGTTACTGAGCTATGGGGTGGTGTTGAAGATGCTCTGACATCTCAAATTTATTGCTTAAGTATCTGAATCCTTATTCCAGAGAGTCATAGAGCTTCTAAGAGGCACATATGAAATTATGCTGTAAAATAAAATCAGTGACATTTGATCTGGGGAAATCCCAGAGCAAGTTCTCAAGGTTCTCTTACCAAAGTGATGAATTGACAAGGGGTCCAAACTTGCTCCTGTTTGCCTGCCTTTTCCAGGGGCTCCTAATTTCCTGAGAACCTTGCATGAGCAAATGGCCTTACTCAACCCTAGAGAGCTTTAGCCCTCCAATTTGCCTGTTTTTTTTCTATACCTAGCTATTGCTATATATACCGAAGTGGTGGGATCTCCCCACTTCTCTTTCTCTGCCCTACACCCTGCCATAACTGAATGAGAGAGTTTAAAAATGAGATTAAGATCTGCTTTTCCAAATCTTTCATTTTTTAACGTTTTTCTATTTTTTTCCCTTCTCTTCCTTTCTCTTTTGTTCATTAATTTATCCAGTTATTCATTTATTACATTTTATCTGGGGTCTGAGCCTATGCTAACTAGCACCCCTTTCACCATTAGGATTTAGACTTAAGTTTGAGGATACCTGGATGATTTGTGAGGTGGGCCTACCATGGGCCTGTATTCCTGAGGGATAGGAGTCTCCTCAGAAGACTCACTCCAAATGAGACAAAGGTGAGGACACCTACTTAAGGTTTATTTGCAACAAACCAGGACTGGGGTGTGCTTTGGGGTGGTCTTGGTGGGATTTTGGAAACAGCATAGTGACTGTCACTCATATATCTTCTGGCCTAGCCCCCAAGAACTTGTGCCTGGGTCCTAAGGTGAGAATGTTGGGATAAAAGGGCAAGTGAAAACTAAAACAGCTCTTCACTCAAACATCCCTAGGTTACAAAGGCAGCAGCAGCCAACACAGCAGCCCAGAGCCAGGTAGATGTTAGCATACTTCACCCTGGGTAGGCACAGCTTTGGCTCGGTGTGGGCACCAACATGGAGGTCATGCCTCAAAAGGCCACTTTCAGTGTCAGCAGCAATGAAGACAGCCCAGTAAGCACCAGCATGTAAGAAAGAAAGTGGCAGGTGCCATGCATAGTGACAGGGCCATCATGCTCAATATCTATAAGAAAATCACTGAAGAATCCTAGACGTTGGGAATAAACTTGATATAAGGATGTATGGTTGGAACATCCACAGACTACATTTGGGTTAATCCAGAGAGCACTGTTTTATGTCTCTTGTAATTAAGATCCTGCTCCAGCGGCTGAGTTTGGGGCACGCAGACTGTTATACATTCCTTAAAGCCAACTTAGTTCCACACAGGATTTGTAGGAGCTTTACATGAAAGCTTTGGATATAAAAGGGCTAACTTTTTAAAAAGAAAATAAAAGAACCATGGTCAAGAAATAAAGACTGGAAGGAAGGGAAGAAAAGAGGTGTTGCCTTAGAAAACCTAGTGAAGCAAATGTTCTTGCTTGACTTGAAACCCCTATCTCTTTTGGGTTTAATTCTTGATAATGCACACTCTATGCCTAATCAAGATCCACACAAAGATTAAATTCAGTTATTCAGGCAGAGATGCCTTCCCCCCCACCCAATGTATTACGGTGCCCAAAGTTTCCACAGTTCTGCATGGTTAGAGAGCTACCTGGAGTCGTTGAACTTAGTTTGAATAGATTGTTGGGAAACTCTGATTATCACATCCCTGCTCTGGTGTCACAAACACCCTAAAATGTAACAAACTGAGTGCCAAGCTGAGGGGTCATATACATGGCTGAGGGAGCTGGAAATGCCCTGTGTTCATGGCCAGTCCTGTACCTCTCTGCTGCCTTTCATCTTCACAGTGATGCCAGTAGATGGGTGGGCAGGAACAATTATCTGCACTGTGCAGGTGAAGAAACCACAAGACAGAGAGGGCCATGGCCCATCCAGGGCCACATTTGCATGCCGGGCTGATGTTTGAACATAGTTCTCCAGTTCTACGTTCTAGCTGCACTGCCCCTGCTTGACTGTAGGTCTGGAATGGTAAGTCACTCTGATTTTTCTACTAGCACTCTGGAAGACTGGTGCTCATCTAGGTTTGAAAACCTCACTCCTCTAAACTGTCTGTCCTCAGCCAGAAGACTCTAGGGGTGAATTGTCTCAGGTTAAATGTGGTTGATAAATATAGGAATCTAATTGCTAAATGTGATTCGTGGATAAGAAGAAGATATGGTCCTTGAATGAGGAGCATACAGCATGATGGAAAATTGAGGCAAGTATCAAAGAAATGGCAGTTCTTTTTTACTTAATTCTTTCAGATGTTTTTATATATCCAAAGTAAAATCATTCCTACAGAGCCAAAAGAGAGACTGGCACTAGATGGATGGATCCCACTTGGATCCCACTGATGCCCGCAGTCAGAATTTGCATGTCCAGAGTGGGCAGAAGAGGGCCTACACCTGTCTGGGAGGGGGGCCCCCCCACAGACACACACACATGTGCACACACACACACACACATACACACTATCCTGTCCTCTCAGTGTGGAAAGGTCTGGGAAAATGGCAACTGACCTATAGTCATCTTTGACCCCTTAGGAATTCAAAACTGCTATAACTAGACATCTCCAAGAATTTTCAAGGACCTCAGATTATTATAGAAAGTTAGAGCTAGATGGGTCCCAAGTGTTGAAGGAGAGAGCAATGTGGAGAACAAGAAACAATAGAACATTGCTGGTGAGACAGTAGCAAAGATTGATGGCAGAAATTAGCTATGTGTTTGTGAGATGCAAGAAGTCATCTGCTAGGGAAAGAGAAGAAAAAACATTTACTAAGCACCCAACATGTGCCTAATTCTGTACTTTCATGTATACCTTATTTCATTCTCAAATAGGCATATAGGTATGTATTTTGGTTCTATTCTATAGGTGAGGAAACTGAGACTTAGGGCAGGTTATTTATCCAAGGAGACCCAGACAGTAAAAAATGAACCAAGACTTGACATTCAAGTCTTTAAGGACACAAAGTCCATGCTCACCCTGTCACAGCCCTGTGCATGTACCTCTCTTTGGTCTAACAAATGCAGCATCTAGTAAGTTCCAGGCTCTGTCCTAAGTGCTTACAAATATCAACTCATTTAATACTGACAGTAACCCTAGGACATAAGTGCTACTATCATCCCCAGTTCACAGATGAGGCAATCGAAAGAAAAAAGAGGTTTTGTAGCCTGCCAAATCCCATATCTGTGGCAGAGCTGACTGACTGGCTCAGAGCCCATCCTTGTCATATTACTTCATGGTGCTCCTGCACAAATGGGAGTGCATTGGCCAAGCATACACTCTGTGGCAGGCATTATTGGTCCTGTGGTGAGTGCTTTAAACTTATTGACTTGTTTCAGTTCATGTGGTCAGGCAGTCTAGATGCTGAAGGTCCCTAAGGCCACATGTCATGGTGGCTAGATTATAAGTGTGGGCTCTGGAATCAGTGCCTGGCATTTATTAGTTAAGTGACCTTGGGTAAATAATTTAATCACTCAGTAGCTATTTCCCCATCTGTATACTAAGAGTCATAATTGCTTCTGCTTCATAGATTTGTGGTAAATATTAATTGAGTTTTTATGCATAAAATGCTTAGATAGTGTCTGAAAGTAGAAAGTGCTGGAGGGTTTTTCTTTTAAGACAAGCAGAGACAGACTCTTAAGTGCAGAGAACAAACTGGTGGTTGCCAGAGGAGAGGTGGGTGGGGGAATGGGTGAAATAGATGGGGATTAAGAATACAATTATCATGATGAGCACCAAGTGATGTATAGAATTGTTGAATCATTTTTTGTATACCTGAAATTAATATAACACTATATTAATTATACTTGATTTTTTTTAAAAAGGCAAACAGAGGAGTTTGCATATAATGCATGAAGATGTGAGGATGTCCTAATGAAATCCTGCAATTGTCTCCAAAGGGTCAGTGTCTACACAGTACTGCAGCCATGACTTCCACCTCCTGCAGGGTCCTTACCAGCCCCAGGACTGGCTGCTTGTGCATGTTCTCCTTTGGCAGAACAGACATCAGCAGAACATTGGCCACCCACTGTTTTTTATTTTATTTTATTTTATTTCATTTCATTTCATTTTCATTTCATTTCATTTATATTTCAGAGAGAGAGAGTGGGGGAGAGAGACAGAGGGAAAGAGATAGAGAAAGAATCTTAAGCAGGCTCCATGCTCAGTGTAGAGCCCGACATGGGGCTCGATCCCATGACCCTGGGATTATGACCTGAGCTGAAATCAAGAGTCAGAGGCTCAACTGACTGAGCCACCCAGGCACGCTACCCCCACTGCTATTTTAAGCTGGAGTTAAGGGTTGGCTCTAATTCCAGAAATAAGCTGAAATGGGGAAACTAGGAGGAAGTAGGAGGCTATGAGGTGCTAATGGAAATCTGTCTACTCAGGACCAGATTGCTTATCCTTAATAAGTAGCTCAGACTCTGCCATCCTTGAAACAGAGCCTTGACTGTCTGGCAGTTAATTAACTTTTCAAGGCTATTTGACATGGCATAAAATAATAGATGACTCTGCTGTACCAAGATGACTGCTTAGCCTCAAGGCCGAGGACTGTGTTTGAGGGACCATTACTGGCAACCTAAAGGCAAGAGGCCCAAAAAGAGCAAGACAAATTAGCAGCAGGCTGATATACCAGGACTGTAACCAGGTCCAGCACTCCCTCCTCCATTATCTCTCCAGCCTGGACCGCCTCCTCCATTTTGGAAACACTGAGGCCCTAGGGATTCATGTGATGAGGTCAGAACTTATAGGTCAGAGCTTTTTCACATGAGATGAGTCCTTGGTCCCAGGAGGAATGGCTGCCTAGCTCTCAATATGTGCTGAGATGAGGAAACACATAGAGCCACAAGGAGTTACCATGATTGTCTCCATCTCTGATGTTCCTCTTTGCCTTGTGCCTCCCACACATGTGCTGAGCTTTGGCACATAATACCTCAATTGCTGATTGTTGCTATTCTCTTAGTTTTACAGAGGAGGAAACTGTGGCCCAGAGGTGTTGAGTAATTGCCCAAGATGGCACATCAAGGAAACAGGTCTGGGAGGGTGGCCACAGATGAGGAAGCCAGAACATGTAGGATTGTATCCATTTTTTTAAATTTTCTACTGCAAAGGGGCACCACTGAAAGGTTTTAAGCATGAGCCAGGCAAAATCAGACTTGTATTTTAGAGAAGACACTCTGACTGCTGAGTGGAGAATGGATTAAATGAAGGGGGATGAGTTTTGAGTCTAGGGCAGTAGTCCTGGTGAGAGAAGGGGGCAGACTCAAGTGGTGGTGAGGGAATGAAGTGGATGGATTCCAGAGATATTTGAAAAACAAAGGCCTGCTTGCATTTAAGGGATCCCTGGTTAATAATCACATCTCCTTTTCATCAAGTTTTCCAGAGAAGAAACATTCCTTTGTCAAGACAAAAGAAGGAACCTCAGGGGCTGTTCTGAGCAAGGAACAAACTTGGAAGCTCCCCAGGAATTATCATAAAAGTCTTGGTGCTTTACGTATAAACTTTTCAGAAATGTAGTCTAGGCAGTGAGCAGTCAAAAAGTATTGCACAACCCTAAGCACTTGGAAAAGAATTATTCTGGGAATGTTGAGAGTCTCAACATCTTCTAGATCCTTCCCTGTCCAGGCTCCTTAGAGCAGAGCATCAGGGACCTTGGCCACAGAAACCACATGTCTCACAAAAGACAATGCTGACTTCTCCTTCAACTCTGAAGGTCTGTGTTTATAATCCCTTCTATCCTCAGTATTTTACTACAATCCATGTCAAAGTAAATGGAACTGGCAATAATAGATTTATGAAGAAAGTTCGAGGAAGCTAAATGGAGAGGCTTGGCTGAGGATCCAGGGAATGAACTCGACAACAAATTGGTGCCAGGCATTGAAGTGTGTAAACAGAGACCTTCTTGGAAAGCAAGGAGGGAGATGCCCAGTAGCTGAGCCAAGCATGCCCTAATTATGTAAACATTTCCCACTGAGGAGTCAGAAGAATCACAGATGGAGAAGTGGCTGTGACCTGAGGCATTTTAGGGCCAAAGGCTAAGAATTTGAAAAGAGTGACTTCCTGAATTTTCAGAGATAAGTCAGACTCCAGGACAGAGGTTTGAGTCCCTTGGTTGCTCTCTTTGGTTGAGTGAAAGAGGCTACTGAAAGTTTGGTTCAGCCACATGCATTCCTGCCTCAAGAACCTTGCTCTACCTGTTTACTCATCTGGAATTCTCCCACAGGTCTTGATGTGACTGAATTCCTCAATTAGCCTACCAGGAACTCTCCACTGTATCATTTTACTTCATTTTCCCTGAAGCACTTATCATTATTTAAAATTTTCTTCTTTAATTTGCTTTTTTACATATCTATCATTGGCCAAGTGTCTGAGAAAGCAGTAACTTCACATTGGTGCAAAACAGTGTCCCGTTAATAGTCCCAGTAATAGTGCCTGGCCTAGTAGGCACTCAGTTTTGTTGAATGAACACCATAAGTTGATAAGTCATGAAGCTGAAGTTTTGCATATATACTGCAATAGTCACCAGTTGGAAGATGGAAAATTTAGGCTAATAGTTTATTCAATGTTTATTGTGTGAACAAACTAATTGGACCAATTTTGTTTTTAATTTTGTCACTTGATTATCTTAGAATGTCTCAGGGACTAAAACAAATGCATATTTATATAAAAAACTGTAAGGCACAATATAGTAAGGTTAAGGAAGTAGTGTGCACACATAAGTTTGCTAACAAAATAAGCTGTGCTAGAACACTTTCTCAGTAATATTGTTGCAAAAAATAGCTCTAATATAAATATTGAACCAAAAATGCAAAATAAAGGAATTGTTACTTCATTTTTAGAAAGATGAATTTCTGCTTCTGCAGAAACAAACAACCACTTGAAGTTTACAGCAGCTCGAATCATTTAAATAGAGCATTTTTGAGAGCACAATCATTGCAAGATGTCAGACTTATTATAGTTGAGATTCAGACCCAGCCTCCTAGAAAAGAAAACCATAGCAGGAGGAGAATTCTAATTAGTCACACCCAGGGAATAAACCAAACAATCACGGCACAGGAATGAGATTAGGCCCCGGGATATCCAAGTTCTTTTCCCTTCTCCTTTCATGGGCTAGTGTTCATCCCCAGCCACCATGATAAAGACACTCTGAGATTTCAAGCTGCAGGCTGTCGGGCCACTGTGAGCTTGGCCTCCTATGATGTCCTCAGCAGAGGTCCAGGTTCATGTGGTACATATTAGATGCTGTTTGGTCAAGATGCTGAGAGAACTAACAGATGTTTCATGTTGGTCAGATTGTGATTCAGCCAAGAAAGATCTATAAGAAGGAGCCTGGCAAAACTGAGTAACTCAGTAATCCTCCAACTCCTCAACCTTTGCAACAGCATACAGGCCTCTGAGCTATTGTGTATGAAGCATTCCTGGGTAAGAGTGTCTAAATGGAATTTTAGTCTGCTCATCTTGTTTTCTGAATTTCTCATTAGCAAAACCTGGGGGCTACTCAGGATAAAGCTGAAAATCAAAGAGACATGGGCCTGTGGCCCTGTCAGTGTTTCATTGATTCTCCCTCTTCCTGCTATTCTTCAGACTGGAAGAAAGAAGGAAATAGAGAGGGAGGTGAGTTTGCATCTTGCTGCCTGATGCTGGGCAGAAAAAAAAAATTATTGCAAGGTCTGGAAAACCCTGGTGGCTTTGAATGAGAGAGCAGTAGGCTTAGTCTTTATGCCATGTTGGAACAGCCACTCCATTGGATGTGACCTCAAAGTGGAGTAGGGGTGATCAGAGGTACGTGAGCCTCTGCCAGTCCTAGGATCTTAGTTTTCCTATGGGACACCCTTCCACTTTCTATCTACATGATCCTCCTGCCTTGACAGATGAGTCTTATATACTATTAGGGGTACCTTTTTTTTTTTAATATTCATGTTCAGGTCTTTCAACAACCTTTTTAACTTTATAATCTTCCCACACAATAATAGCTCTGAATGAGAGGAGTTCACCAAGTGTTACAGATAGGTAGGAACAGGGACGTGTGAATTTCAGCTCACAGGACTTCTCCCTACCACATGTGATAACTATGGGACTGATACTGAAGTCAAAGATCATTAATTAGTGGTTATTAGTACCTTTAGCCTTGAGTGTACAATAAATACAAAACCTTCCAGAAACCCAGTTAAAGTAACTGATAGGGGTCTAGCTTCTGGTAATAGTGAATTGAATTTACTACAAATAATAATTATAAAATCTGGACAGAGTATTTTAAAAACACATAATATTTGAAACTATTTAAAGTGACCAAAAGTAGATAGAAACCAAGGGAGATTAACTCTTGAAATATCACAAGTATAATGGATAAAAATAGAAGACATGTAGGTGTTTGGGGTTTTGTTGTTGTTGTTGTTGTTGCTTTGTTTTGTTGCCTAAAGGCATTACCCAATTTTGCAATTTAATTGGCAGAAAACCATAGTCTTATTGGCTTGAAGTGACAGAGAAAGATGTTCAGGGCTGAGAGCAGCTGGAAAAATCGTGTGGGAGGGAGAGAAATCCTGAAAGTGATGAGCCACAGAAATGGTAAAACCCAAAATCTTAGTGTAAACTCTGCTTGAATCCCTAATGACTGCTAAACCACATGTGCACAGGGAAAACCCCAGGGACTCCAGTTAAAAAAATTTTTTGAAGACAGAACTGCACTGGATTGGATAAACTTGTAAATTTGCTGCTTTTTTAATTGTCTTCTCCTACACACATCTAATATCAGAGGATAGAGCTCAAGGCAGACAGAACAACAAAAGAACTGAAAAATATGAGTATAATCCCTACCCAAAACTTTTACTGACCACTCAACTATACAGGTTGAGGGGATACCCCTGGGAAGCAAGCTAAAAATCAGTGACTTAAAATTGAAAGAACTGAACAGAGATATCAGCTGCTGCACAGTGTTAGGTGACATAGTTTGAGTCTAGGAAAATTAACAACACTGTAAAACCCGTCCTTAGAAGAACATAACACATTACAGAGTTGCTACAGTGTATCATCCAGTTATTCAGTTTTCAGCCAAAAATTATCATATCTACAAGAGGAAAAATTGACCTATACACAGGAAAAGAGGCAATAAATAGAAATTGACTCTGAATGGATCCAGATATAGAATTTAGCAGCCATATATTATAAATATGCTTAAAGAATTAAAGGAAGCATAATCTCAATGAGTGAATAGATAGAGAATCTCAACATATAAATGAAAACCACATAAAAGTAATGAGAGGGAAAATCTAGCTAAAAATACAATAACTGAAATGAAAAATTCACTAACTAAGCTCAATAGCAGATTGTAACTGACAAGAGAAATGAATGAACTTTAAGATAGATGAAGAAAAATCATTTAATTAAATGACAGAGAGTAAAAAGAATTAAGACAGAGTATTAGAGACCTATGGATCAACAACAAATGGACCAATATAGGTGAAATTGAGACCTTAGTAGGAGCTAAGAGCATGAAAAGGAAGAAAACCTGTATTTAAAGAAATAAGGAATAAAATTCCCCAAATTTGGTGGGGAAATTAACTTCCAGATCCAGGAATGTCAGCCAAACCCAACCAGGTTGCAAAAAACCCAACATTATATGTAAGGGAACAGTGATACAATTAACAGCTGACTTTTTATCAGAAACAGTGGATGCCAGAAGTCACTAGAAAACATATTCAAAGTGCTGAAAGAAAAAAATGTACCAACCCAGAATTTTATATACATAGAAGGTATATACTTCATAAATGAAGATAATCAAATGTTTTTAACTAAGTTAAAATGAAAATACAACTTGTCAAAATTTGTGGGATGCAGCAAAATGAATACTTAGAAAAAATTATGGCATTAAATGCGTATGTTATAGAAGAAAAAATATCTAAAACCAATAGCCTATGCTTCTACCTTAGGAATGTAGAAAAAGAAGGGAAAATTAACCCTAAAGCAAGCAGAAGAAAATAAATAATAAAAATTATTTGAAAAAATCAATTGAAAATTGGAAAATAATAGGGTCAAATCAGTGAAAGTTGGTTCTATGGAAAGATCAATAACATGATAAATCTCTAGGTGGGATAACCAAATGAGAGAGAAAGAGAGACAGAGAGAAATAGACACAAATCACAAGTATCACAAAGGAAACAGATTAAACTAAAACCAATGTAATTAAAGAGAGTAATATACAAGTTAGGAGGTTTTGACATACTTCTTTCAGCAATTGGTGGCATAATTAGAAAGGAAAATCAGAAGACAAAGAATGACACTGTCAACCACATTAGCCTAATGCTTACAGAACTCTACACTCATCAATTGCAGAATATACATTATTTTCAAGTGCATACAGAATATCCAACAAGATATATCATTTGCTGGCCCATAAGAAACTGTTGAGAGATGTTAACACATAAAGGATTAAATTACAAATCAATAATAATAATAATAACAATAGTAATAATAATTCTACAAAAGCTCTAAATGTTTGAAAATGAAACAACACTCTGATAAATAACCCATAGATCGTTAAAAATCACAAAGATAATATAAAATTTTTTTTTTAGCTGAAGGACACCTGGGTGGCTTCGTCAGTTGACCATCTGAATTCACCAGGTCATGATCTCGCAGTTCATGCTTCAAGTCCCACATTGGGCTCACTGCTGTAAGCCTGTCAGTGCAGAGCCACTTCAGATCCTCTGTCCCCCTCTCTCTGCCCCTCCCCCGCTTGCACTCTCCCCAAAATAAATAAATATTTAATTTTTTTTACATTTATTTATTTTTGAGAAACAGAGTAAGACAGAGCACAAGCAGGGGAGGAGCAGAGAGAGGAGACAGAATCCAAAGTAGGCTCTAGGCTCTGAGCAAGCATTCAGCACAGAGCCTGACAAGGGGCTTGAACCCATGAACCATAAGATCATGACCTGAACTGAAGTCAGTCACTTAACCAACTGAGCCACCCAGGCACTCCTCAAAAAAAAAAAAAAAAGGAAAAAAATAGTTTTTAGGTGAATAGTAATAAGAACATAGTATGTAAAAATCCATGGTTTGTAGCTAAAGCAGTTGCTGAGGGAAAATTATAGTTCTAAATACTTACATTAGGACAAAAGAAAAGTCTGAGAGAAATAACCTAAGCTTTCATCTTTAGAAGCAAATTAAGCCCAAAGTAGGATAAATGATAAAAATAAGAATGAAAGTCCATGAAATAGAAAATAGCCAAAGAATAGGGGAAAATATCAATGAAATTAAAAGCTAATTTTTAGAAAAGATCAAATGACTTTTATGCATTTAATCTTCACAACAACAACACAAGTTATGTATTATTATCCTCATTTTATAGATGAAAAAATGAGGCACATAAAAGCCAAGAAACTCACCCCAAAATGGTAAAGTACTAAATTGAAATCTGACTCCCCTTCCTAGCTTCTTTTGCCTGTAGCTTTCCAGTTTTCTCAGTACCATTCACCAGTCTTCTCCCCATTTGTATGTATTTGCCTCCTTTGTTGTAGATAAATTGACCACATAAGCATGGACTTATTTCTGGGCTCTCTGTTCCATTGATGTATGTGTTTATTTTTGTAGCAGTACCTTAATGTTTTGATTACTATAGCTTTGTAGTATAGCTTGAAATCTGGGATTGTAATACCTCCAGCTTTGTTCCTCTTTCTCAAGATTGTTTTGATTATTTAGGGTCTTTTGTGGTTAGATACAAATCTTAGAATTATTTGTTACAGTTTTGTGAAAAAATATTATAGGTATTTTGATAGCGATTGCATTGAATCTATAAATTACTTTGGGTAGTATGGACATTCTAACAATATTAATTGTACTAATCCATGATTGCAGCGAATCTTTCCATTTGTGTCCTCTTCAATTTCTTTCATCAATGTCTTATAGTTTTCAGAGTAAAAGTCTTCCACCTTCTTGGTTAAATTTATTCCTAGGTATTTTATTCTTTGGGGGTTTTTGTTTTTAAATTTTTTTTAATGTTTATTTATTTTTGAAAGAGAGAGACAGACAGAGACAGAGTGCAAGTGGGGGATGGACAGAGATAGAGGAAGACACAGAATCTGAAACATGCTCCAGGCTCTGAGCTGTCAGCACAGAGCCCAACATGGAACTCGAACCCATGAACTGTGAGATCATGACCAGAGCCAAAGTCGGACGCTTAACCAACTGAGCCACCCAGGTGCCCCTATTTTATTCCTTTAGATAGAATTTTATTTTTCAGTTTTTATTTAAATTCCATTTAGTTAATGTACAGTGTAACATTACTTCCAGGTGTACAATATAGTGATTCAACACTTCCATAAAACACCCTATGCTGATCACTCCTTAATCCCCATCACCTATTTAACCCATACCCCCCAGCCACCTCCCTTCTCATCAATTTGTTCTCTATAGTTAAAGGTCTCTTTCTTGGTTTGCCGCTCTCATTTTTTGTCCTTTTGCTCATTTGTTTTGCTTCTTAAATTCTACATATGAATGAAATCATATGGTATTTGTCTTTGACTCACTTGTTTTGCTTAGCATAAACTTTAGCTCTATCCATGTCGTTGTAAATGGCAAGATTTCATTCTTTTTCATTACTGAGTAATTATTATATTACTGAAATATGCATATATGACTATTACTTTAATGCTTTAATGGATAAAGAAGATGTGGTATATTTTTGATGCAATTTTAAATGAGGTTATTTTCTCAGTTTCTCTTTCCGCTACTTTGTTATTAGTGTATATATTTTGAGAGGTTTCTGTATATTAATTTTGTATCCTGAAACTGTACAGAATTCATTTATTCTGATAGTTTTTTATAGAATCTTTAGGGTTTTCCATATATAGTATTATGTCACCTGCAAATAATGACGGTTTTACTTCTTCCTTACCAATTTGCATGCCTTTTATTTCTATTTCTTGTCTGATTGCTGTGGCTAGAACTTCCAGTAGTAAGTTGAATAAAAGTAACAAGAGTAAACATTCTTGTCTTATTCCTAATCTTAGATGAAAAGTTATTTACCATTGAATATAATGTTAGCTATGGGGTTGTCATATATGGCCTTTATTATGTTGAGGTATCTTCTCTCTAAACCCACTTTATTGAATTTTTATCATGAATAGATGTTGAATGTTGTCAAATGCTTTTTCTGCATCTATGGTTAATGATAATCATGCTGGGTAGCATATTCTTGGTAGTAGGTCTTTTTCTACATGCCACTCCCTTGTGGCCACTCCCTTGCGGCCATGCAGAGTTTCTGCTGAAAGTCAGTTCATAGCTTTATGAGCTTTCCCTTGTATGTAACTGTTTGGTTTTTATTTTTCTTGGTGATTTTAAGATTGTTTCTTTATCCTTAATACTTGCCACTTAAATCATTATGTGTCTTGGTGTGGACCCCCTTGAGTTCATCTTGTTTGGGGTTTTTTGTGCTTCCTAGACCCAGATATCTGTTTCATTTTGAAGATTAAGGAAGTTTTCAACTGCTATTTCTTCCAGTAAGTTTTCTGCCCCCATTTTCTTTTTCTCCTTCTGTGATCCCTATAATGTGAATATTGTTATACTTGGTGTCAGAGAGATCTCTTAACCTATTCCTATTTTTTATTATTCTTTTTTGCTTTTTGGTATTCAGCTTGGTTGCTTTTCATTACCCTGTCCTCCAGATCACTGACTCTTTGTTCTGCATCCTCTAATCTGCTGTCGATATATACCACCCTTCTTACTAATATTCATGAAAATGCTTAAAGACAGATTACTCAGATGTTTAGTAATTTTGTCTCTCTTCCCCCAAAATGAGAACTTGATTGTTTATGTCATGCCATTAAGTTCAAAGTCCCCCACTAATGTTCTTCAAATGTCTCCCTTACTTATCTTATTGTAAAATTGATGCCTAAGTGAAATCAGGACCTCCTACCAAGTGAAATGGGCATTATACTATGGTATTGATAGTATATCAGTTTTACCTTATCATTGCTACTCTAAAAGAGGTCCTAGAATGAGTGTTGTATTATAAATAAAGTTTACTTCTACTATTCAACATATACAGAGGGCTTATTAAATGCCATCCATATGATACTGAGCATGTAGTCACTCTTGTAGAAGCTTAGTTGCTATGACCATATCATACATAGTCAATCTTAAATAGGAGTGCATATCAAAATTTTGGAAACTACATTTGCCTTAGTCTTACTCTAGAAATTCTTATCTAGTAAATCTGGGGTAAGGCCTAAGTATCATGGTAAAAAAAAAAAAAGTTCCTCAGGTGATTCTGATTTGAACCCATGGTGAGTGTGTATTATATGTATAGTAGACAAATTATTTTAAACATATGTACACAAACACAGTTATATGGCTGTTGCATTCCTGAAAGCTACTTGTCAAACTTGATAACTATCAAACATTAAAAAGTTCTTTAAGGGGTGCCTGGGTGGCTTGGTCGGTTAAGCGTCCGACTTCGGCTCAGGTCATGATCTCACGGTCCGTGAGTTCGAGCCCCGCATTGGGCTCTGTGCTGACAGCTCAGAGCCTGGAGCCTGTTTCAGATTCTGTGTCTCCCTCTCTCTCTGCCCCTCCTCTGTTCATGCTCTGTCTCTCTCTGTCTCAAAAATAAATAAACGTTAAAAAAAATTAAAACAAAAAAGTTATTTAAAACATGAATTCACTAGAAAAAATTTTAATGAAATTTATGCTCTATTCAACAGAGCAACAGTGACACATGTGTCAACAAGATAGGTGTAAATCAGCATCTCAACAAAAAATAGACAACACATTCAAAATAAAATAATTTGAGATGGGTTTATTTAAATCTAGTTCAAAAATGTGGGCAGAATATAGGAGACCAGAGGACTATTTCGGGAACAAAGCTCTAGCCATAGCTGAGTTCTTACGGCTCTAGATCTGACTGGATAGAGGATGGGAGGGAGAAGGGACAAGAACTTGGAAGGAGAGAGAGTCCTATAAATGGATCTACTGTGGGACACAGGCAGCCTAAGACAAATCCACAGGGAAGGAGCCAGGAGAATAAGCACCCACCCCAGGTCTACTCTCTCCTTTTGGGACTCCCATGGGCAGAACTAATCTGGACACCAAGAGCAATGGAGCCTGTTACTGCAATCCATGTCAGCTGAGGAGCAGATAGCTGGCTGGAGAAGAGTTAGAAGTGAACCCAGCAGGGCAAACTGTAGGTGTATAGAAACAAATACAGCCTATTACGTGGTATTTAAGTTACCTGTCCTTGTCCCATCCCACAACCAGTCTATGCCCCCATCCCACCCCCCAGGAAGTAGTTCTGAAATACACCAAGGACAAAGAGCAAAAGGTATTATGGATGGAGATAAATCGTCACAGAAATCTGTAAGTAGAATCTAATAATATTTGCTGTTGGACAGGTTGTGGTATGTGAAAAAAGTAGGAGAATCAAGAATAGGAAGAGTTATGAAAAAATATATGGAGAGAATTCGAGAAACCAGGATTTTACTACAAGCTATTCTTTGAACTATTAACAGCTGATAGGTAAGGGACAATAAATAGGCCCTTAGATGAACTTCAAGCCCTGTCCCTAAGTATAAAATTAAAAAAAAAAAGCCTTCTTTCTACTTAGTTGAATGAAGGACTTTAAAATCTGTACTGCTGGAAGTATATGAGTTTGGGCTCTATTGTCTATTTATTGCTTGACTTGAAAGCAATTCTCTCAATCTCCAGCTTAATTCCTGTCCTCTCTTTTAGGCGGATTTCTTTTTGCTTTACAAAACAAATAAATGATCAACTATTTAGTTTATCTTTTATACTAAGAAGGATTTTCATGTGCTGACTTTGCCTAGTATAGGATCAACCTTGACAACAAGAATTAGTAATCTAACCAAAAAAATCAATCATTTAAAAAAATACTAAGTTTGTGACTGTAACCAAAAAGAGGGGAGAAAAGTTACACAAAGGATAGTAAACATTTCAAAATGTTCAGCCTCACAAGAAAACAAAGAAATGCATATACAATGGTGAGATGTTTTCCTACCAAATTGGAAAATATTTTTTAATTATAATATTCACTGTGTTAAGGAAAAGAGGTCTGTACATCTCCTCTTGGTGGGAAATTGATAGAATCTTTCTAGAAATAATTTCACAGTACTTATTAAGAGCCTTATTTTAGTTAAGGTAGATTAATTAACTCTTATAACAAAAATATCCCCCAAAAGAAAAAGGCTTCAAAACAGCAGTTTATTTCTTATACATGTAATAAATACTAGTTGGGATAATTGGTGTTGCCAGCTGTGCCATATTTTTTTTTATTTTTTTTATGTTTATTTATTTATTTTGAGAGAGAGAGCATGAAGTGGGGAGAGGGGCAGGGAGAGAGAGAATCTTAAGCAGGCTCCATGCTCAGCACAGAGCCTGATGTAGGGCTCTATCCCACTACTGTGAAATCATGACCTGAGACGAAATCAAAAGTTAGACGCTTAACCGACTAAGCCACCCAGGCGTCCTTGGCTCTGCCATTCTTTAATAGGTGGTTTCCAAGTTTGTGTGAGGCACATCTCCATTCCAAGAAGCTGGAAAGGTGGAATCATGCAAGACTTTCTAGGATCAGGCAAGGAAATGATACACATCACTTGTGCTCAAATTGCATTAGCCACAATACATATCTTATTGCAGGTGAGACTGGGCAATAGTCTGTGTGGCCAGAGAGAAAAAAAGAATGTCAATTTTGATGAGTGACTAGCTAGCA
Source organism: Panthera onca (assembly GCF_046562875.1). Classification (NCBI taxonomy): domain Eukaryota; kingdom Metazoa; phylum Chordata; class Mammalia; order Carnivora; family Felidae; genus Panthera; species Panthera onca. The sequence goes on from NC_138340.1 coordinate 78,292,568, forward strand.
GCTTTTAAAATACATGTAGATTTTAACTTCTTAATCTAGAAATCTGTTTTAAGGAAATATTCAGAAGTTTAGTCTGTGGCCGACTAAACTGTGGTTATCCCCCCAAATCTATTTTCCCCTTTTTCCTTAGTAATAGAAGCTGTATATTTTGCTAGCAGATGGCCATCCAGAAAAGAGACTATCTTTTTCAGTCCCTCTTATGCCAAGGCATGGTATATGACTAGCTTCTGACTAGTGGAAGTCCTGCAATCATTCCTAAATTCAATTCCTAAAGGATTGCCTGTTTTACACACTTTCCTTTTGGATGGGGATTCTTCCTCCATCCTTCTGTCCAGAACATGGATGTGAAACCTAGACCTCTTGATGTCATGTTGCATAATGAGGACAAAGGCCACAGCCTAGAGATAGCAGAGTGACAAGCTGTATGGAGTCAAGGGTCACTAGAAGTTGAAGGGCAGAGCCCCCATAGTAACCTTGGAATACCCATTTCCAGACTTGGAGGTGAGAGAAAAATAAGTTTCCTTCATGTTCGAACCAGTATTTTGGTCTTTTGTTTTTGTTTTGTTTTGTTTTTTAAATCCAAATTAGTTAACATATCCTGTAATAATGATTTCAAGAGTAGAATTTAGTAATACATCACTTTCATACAACACCCCGTGCTCATCTCAAGTGCCTTCCCTAATACCCATCACCCATTTAGCCCATCCCCCACCCAATATCCCTCCAACAACCCTCAGATTGTTCTCTATATTTAAGAGTCTCTTAGGGGTGCCTGGGTGGCTCAGTCAGTTAAGCGTCCGGTTTCAGCTCAGGTCATGATCTCAGGGTTTGTGAGTTCGAGCCCCGCGACAGGATCTGTGCTGACAGCTCAGAGCCTGGAGCCTGCTTTGGATTCTGTATCTCATTCTCTCTATGCCCCTCCCCCACTTGTGCTCTGTCTCTTTCTCTCAAAAATAAATAACTGTAAAAAAAATTTTTTTTAAAAAAGAGTCTCTTATGGTTTGCCTCCCTCTCTGTTTTTATCTTATTTTTCCTTCCCTTCCTCTATGTTCATCTGTTTCATTTCTTAAGTTCTACATATGAGTGAAATCATGTATTTGTCTTTCTCTGATGGACTTATTTTGCTTAATATAATATACTCTAGTTCCATCCACATTGTTATAAACGACAAGATTTCATTCTTTTTGATTGCCAAGTAGAATTCTATTGTATATGTATACCACATCTTCTTTATCCATTCATCAGTTGATGAATGTTTGGGCTCTCTCCATAATTTTGCTATTGTTTATAGCACTACTATAAACATTGGGGTGCATTTACCCCTTCAAATCAGCATTTTTGTATCCTTTGGATAAATACGTGGTAGTGCAATTGCTTGGTCATAGGGTAGTTCTATTTTTTTTTTTTTTTTTTTTTTTTAGTTTTTTAACGTTTGTTTATTTTTGAGAGAGAGACAGAACACGAGAGGGGGAGGGCAGAGAGAGAGGGAGACACAGAATCGGAAGGAGGCTTCAGGTGCTGAGCTGTCAGCACAGAGCCGGACGCGGAGCTCAAACTCACAAGCTATGAGATCATGACCTAAGCCAAAGTCATATTCTCAACCGACTGAGCCACCCAGGTGCCCCAGGGTGCCTAAAAGTAGTTCTATGTTTAATTGTTTGAAGAATCTCCATACTGTTTTTCAGAATGGCTGCACTAGTTTGCATTCCCACCAGCAGTGCAAAAGAGTTCCCTTTTCTCCACATCCTCACCAACATCTGTTTTTTCTTGTGTTGTTAATTTTAGCCATTCTGATAGGTGTGAGGTGGTATCTCATTGTGGTTCTGATTTGTATTTCCCTCATGATGAGTGACGTTGAATATCTTTTCATGTGTCTCTTACCCATCTGGATATCTTCTTTGGAAAAGTGTCTATTCATGTCTTTTGCCCATGTCTTCACTGGATTATTTGGGGTCTTTATTATCCATAGCCAAATCTAATCCTAACTGGTATAGGCCAGAGATTTTTCTTCTATAAAACATTAACTTTTTTCTGTTTTCTTATACAGTTGACCCTTGAACCACACAGGTTTGAACAGCACAAGTCCACTTTTATTCAGATTTTTTACAACTGTACTGTAAACGTATTTTCTCTTCCTTATGATTTTAACATTGTCTTTTCTGTAGCCTACTTTATTGTGGGAATATAGTATTAATATATATAACATACAAAATATGTTAATTGATTGTTTATGTTGTCCATAAAGCCCCTGGTCAATGGTAGGCTATTAGTAGTAAACTTTTTGGGGAATCAAAAGTTATATTTAGATTTTTTTTGAAAGAGTCCTCTCAGTGCTGGAACTTTCTTTTGTTTCTTTTTTCTAATTTTTTAAAAACATTTATTCATTTTTGAGAGACAGAGAAAGACAGAGTGCAAGTAGGGGAGGGGAAAAGAGAGAGGGAGACACAGAATCCAAGCTGTCAGCACAGAGCCCAATGCAGGATTTGAACCCTTGAACCGTGAGATCATGATCTGAGCCGAAATTAGATGCTTAACTGACTGAGCCACCCAAGCACCCCATAAGTTATATTTAGACTTCTGGCTGCACAGGAGGATTGGTGCCCCTACCTCCACATCATTCAAAAGTTAACTATATAACATGATGACAATTTGTTAAAATATATTTATCATAAGTCAGTGGGACATTTTATATAATGGAGATACAGAAATGGGAACTATCTTCTAAAAGCTGCAAACAGTATTCCCCCTTTAAAGACTGAGATTTTGATTCACCTTTGTGGAAGATTGTTGCTTTGTTTTAGTAAAAGATCACCTGTCCTTACAGTGCACAAGTGTCCTTACAGTGCACAAAAGTAAAAATAAGAACCCACCAATTGTTTGTGTGGAAATTGTGGTATTCTCATTTGGAAATGAAATTTGTCATACACAGTTGAATCACTATCTCCAGACTTCTGTTTTTGTTTTGGTTGTTATTGTGGTGGTGTTAGGTGATAGTGAGGTTAGAAAAGGAAGAAGAGAGAAATGCTCCCAGGGAGAAATGAATGGAGACAGGGCTCTGTCTGTATTATGGCTTTTTCCTGTAGGTGGCTCATTTTAGTTAACCTGATGAAAATGAGGAGGAAAGAGACAATCTGAAAAGGATGATTTTATGAGGACTTTCAAGATGAACACGAGTCATGGATGCTTTAGAAGTGCTGGGAAGAAGTGCATGCAGCGTAAGAAGGAGTAGAGGAGCATGTGTTTTGGGGTGGGTCCCAGTGATGTGAGTTTGAGAAACAAGGTTTGAACAGAGAGCATAAGTTTGCACATTTATGTGCCTTCTTATTTGCATAAGAAGAAGAAGCCCTGGGGCCTTGTAGTCAGGTCCCTGCCAGTGTCTCCATATGGATATCCTATAGGTATATGACCAACATGGCTGCCCAGACTACTTACCCGTGTGCACTCATTCATTCCTGACTCTTTTTCCTCTTATCCGGGCCACTACCAAGTCCTGATCCTCCTTCCACCTACATATCTTCAAGTCACTACTTCTTTCCATCCTAGTGATGCTTTTAGTGTCTCCTTTTTAGACCACCATAATCTCTTATAGGAATTTAAGCAACAATTTCCTACTTAATTTCCCCCAACTCCAGCTTTCTCCTGTTCCAATCCATTCTCTACATTTCATACAGAATTATCTTATTTTTAAAAATCCAATCAATAATAGGGAAAATTTCTTGGGAGAAGGTGTATTTTATATTTTGGAAAAATCCCAAGCAGTGAGAAAACATTACCAGAACATGTTTAAATTCTTAAATTGATGGATGTACCATTATCCCTGATTAGCCTTGTATTGAGTTACAATTAATGCTGTACTCTCCAATGCACCAAATCAATATTATAAAAATGGTTTCAAGGCTTAGTTTTTAATCTCCTTGTGTTTTATGCCAGCCCTTAAAGATTTCTGCCTTCTTTTCCTTCATCTTAATCTTTTCACTCACATTGAAAGGCATTGCTCAGAGCTGCCCTTGAAAGCCTTTAAATATGGCATACAGCACACATATTATTCTAAACACATTTCATAGACTTGATTGGAGTACCCCATAGCCAGTCTTTAATAAAACTGTCTTTGTGATGACTGCTTATCATACCAGCTATCCTAAGGATGTTTATTTGTGTGGAATTAAGCATCCCTTTCATCTTTGTAGACCTTATCAAGAACATGTGAAGTTAGCTGACTTTTTCCTGTACCATAAAGCTATCTTTGGAAAAAAAAAAAAAAAAAAAAGGATCCCTAAAATGCTTGCCCTACTTACCACCTGAGTATTGAATTGTTTTGTTTCAGTGCACCCAGCACTTCTTTTTTCCTAATTTTCTGGGGTACTGATTACTTGACTTATCTCCTATGTATACTTCCTCAGACTTGATTTATCAACCCTGCACTGACTTGGCTTTTGACCTCATCTATACCTATCACTCACCCTCTTTGCCTTTGTGTGCCTCTGACCTCCCAGGTAAATTAGGTACCAACTTCATTCTAGTTCAGTGGCTGTTCCCAACACAGACCCTGTGAAGTCCACATTCTTTCTTAAGGCCTTGCCCTCACAGCTGTGACCCAGGATTAGTTTCTATCTAAGATCTTTTTCTTCACTAGAATTCTTTAATGTCGTTATCCATAAGAAGTTGTGTGACTATAACTCTTTTATTTTTCCCCATGACTTAATTTCTTCAAGAAGCTTCTAGTTTCTTATAAATATTTTGTCAAGTGTCTGACTGTGTCTTGCATCCTGGTCTGATAGCTCTCCTAGCCTTTCCTGACTTCCTCCCTCTTTCCTTTCATGCAGATATTTGCCCTAATACAATCCTTGAGCATTCAATCCCTTCATGGCACCTTTTTCTTGGAGGACCAGGATCAGGACATACTGGTTTTAAAGTATAGTACCCTAATTACTATATTTTTCTCTTCCTCTCTTTTTCAATAAAAAAGAGTCACCATGCTGTACATTACATCCTCAAGATGTATTTATCTTACAACTGGAAGTTTGTACCTTTTGACCACCTTTACCCATTTTACCCACCACTCATTCACCACCCATTGCCTCTGGGAATCACCAACCTATTTTCTGTATCTATATGCTCTTTTTCTTTTTTCTTTTTTTTAGATTCTACATATAAGTAAGATCATACAGTATTTGTCTTTCTCTGACTTATTTCGCTTTGCATAATACTTCAAGGTCTATCCATGCTGTTGAAAATGGAAAAATTACATTTTTTATGGCTGAATAATTTTAATGCCATTGTATATTTATAAGCCACCTTTTCTATGTTTATTCATCCCTTGACAGATACTTAGGTTGTTTCCATGTCTTGGCTATTGTAAATACTGTTGCATTGGACATGGGAGCACAAATATCTTTTCAAAAGAATGCTTTTGTTTCCTTCAGATAAATAGCCAGAATTGGAATTGTTGGATCATATGATAGTTTTATTTTTAATTTTTTGAGGAAACTCCATGCTATTTTCCATATTGCCTGCACCAATTTACACTCCTACCAACAGTACACAAGGGTTGCACCAACACTTAATTCTTGTCTTCTTTTCTTTTCTTTGTTTAAGTTTTTAATTCCAGTTAGTTAATACACAGTATAATATTAGTTACAGGTAAACAATATAGTGATTCAGTACCTCCATTCATCACCCAGTGCTCATCACAACAAATGCACTCCTTAATCCCTGTCAACTGTTTAACCCATACTCCCACTCACCACCCCTCTGGTAACCATGAGTCTGTTCTCCACAGTTAAAGAGTCTGTTTCTTGATATGTCTCTCTCTCTCTCTCTCTCTCCCTCTCTCCCTCTCTCCCTCTCTCTCTCTCTCTCTCTCTCTCTCTCTTATTTTTTCCCTTGTGTGTTTTGTTTCTTCTTTTTAAATATAATTTATTGTCAAATTGGCTTACATACAACACCTAGTGCTCATCCCAACAAGTGCCCTCTTCAATGCCCATCACCCACTTTCCCCTCTCCCCCACCCCCATCAACCCTTAGTTTGTTCTCTGTATTTAAGAGTCTCTTATGGTTTGCCTCCCTCCCTGTCTGTAACTTTTTTCCCCCCTTCCCTTCCCCCATGGTCTTCTGTTAAGTTTCTTAAGATCTACATGAGTGAAAACATACGATATCTGTCTTTCTTTGACTGACTTACTTCACTTAGCATAATACCCTCCTGTTCCATCCACATTGCTACAAATGGCATGATTTTACTCTTTCTCATTGCCAAGGAATATTCCAGTGTATATATAAACCACATCTTCTTTATCCATTCGTCAGTTGATGGGCCATTATGAATAATGCTGCTATGAACATTTCATACAATTTATTCTGTGGATATATATTTCCACTCCACTTGGATAAGTAGTTATGAGTGATAATGCCAGATCAGATCATAACTATATTAACTTGCTAAGATATTGTCACACCATTTTCCAAAGTGACTACCATTTTATATTTCCATAAGCAGTATATGAAAATTTCAGTTACTCCACATCCTCACCAACATTTGATCTTTCAGTCTTCTAAAATTTAGCAATTCTAGAGATTGTCTCATAATATCTCATTATGGTTTTAATTTACAATTTCCTGATGACTAGGGATGATGAGAATCTTTCAGTATAATTATTGGCCATTTGAATATATTTTTGTGTGTCTAATTCTTGTACCCTTTTTTTTTAAGTTGGGCTATTTATATTCTAATTATTGAGCTATAAGAGTTTTTAATGTATTCTGAATATAAGCCCTTGTCAGGTATAGGTTGTAAAATATTTCCTTCCTTTCTGTTTTTACATTTTCTTGTTTCACATTTTCTTAACTGTGTCTTCTGAAGAGCAGAGGCTTTTTATTTTAGCAAAATCTATTAATTTTCTTTTATGGCTTGTGCTTTTTGTGTTTTGTTTAAGAACCTATGCCTAGCCCAGTTTCACAAAGATTTTCACTAATGTGTTCTTCTCTAAGCCTAATTGTTTTAGCTCTTAAATTTAGATCTATGATCTATTTTGTATTAATTTTTATGCATAGCAAAAGTTTAGGTTTTACTCCCATACAGATGTCCAGTTGCCATTGAATTATGTTGTTACCTTTGTTGAAAATCAAATGACCATATAAGTGTAGGTCTATTTTCTAGCTTTCTATCATGTTTCATTGACCTGTATGCTTATCTTTACACCAATGCCACACTGTCCAGATTACTACTGTTTAATAGTAAGTCTTGAAACATTGTAGTATAAGTCCTTCTACCTTCTTCTTTTCAAAAATGTTTAGGTAATCTAGGTCCTTCACTTTCATATTTAATTTTTAAGCATCTGTTTGTCATTTGTATATATTTTTAACTTGCTAATATTTTAATTCAGATTGCATTCAATCTATAGATCAATTTGGGGAAATTTAACACTGTCAAGTCTTCCAATTCATAAACATGATATATCTCCCGATTTATTTAGATCTTCTTTGATTACCCTTTATAATGTTTTATAGTTGCCAATGTGCATATCTCACACATCTTTTGATAACTCTGTTCCTAAGTTTTTATTGTTTTAATGCTATTGTAAGTGAAATTTGCCATTTTTCTTTTCCTTTTTTATTTATTTTTAATGTTTATTTATTTGAGAGAGAGATCTTGAGCAGGGGAGGGGTAGAGAGAGGGAGACGCAGAATCCCAAACAGACTCTGTGCTGCCAGCACGGAGCCCCATGTGGGTCTCAAACCCACAAATCATGAGATCATGACCTGAGCCAAAACCAGGAGTCAGTCTCTTAACCAACTGAGCTACCCATGTGCCCCATACATTTTATATTCTAATTATTCATTGCTAATATACAGAAATACAATTGATTCCTATATATTTACCTTTTATTCTGTGACCTTATTAAATTCACTTACTAGTTTTAAGAGCTTGTTAGTAGTTCCTTAGAATTTTCAACATACATTGTCACATCATCTGCAAATAGAGATAAGAGACTTTTTTACTTCTTTATTACTAGTCTTTTTGTATTTCATTCCTTTTTCTTAGTGCACTGACTAGGATCTCCAAAACAATGGTAGATAGAAGTAATGAGAGATGACATCTTTTCCTTCCTATTGACTTTAAGTAGAAAACACTGACCATTCAACACTAAGTATGAATTTAGCTATAGATTTTTTTAAGTGTACCTAATCACATTAAGAGAGTTCTAAACCCAGGTAGATGAAAGATTTTTTTTTTCATAAATGGGTGTATTAAGGCTTTTTATTGCCCAGGCTGTGGTCTATTTTGGCAAATGTACCATATGAACCTGAGAAATGCATTTTTCCATCATTCTGTGTACTATTCAATAAATACCAAACTAAGTCAAGGTAATTAGTAGTGTTGTTCAGATCTTTGTTGAGAGAGGAGTATAAAAATCTCCAATTATGATTATGAAATGTCTATTTCTCTCTTTAATTTTGTCTATTATCATTTAATGTATTTTGAAGCTCTTACATTAGCCACACACATATTTACAATTGTTTTTTCTTCCTAGTGAATTGATATTTTTGTCATTATGAAATATCCCTCTTTATATCTTATAATTTTTATAGTATAGAAATCTATTTTGTCTGATATTAGTATAACCAGTGCAACATTTTTATGCTTACTATTTGCATTGTTTGACTTTTCCTATTCATTTGGTTTCAAACTATCTGGGCCTTTATATTTAAAATACATCTCTTATGGACAGAATATAGTTGGGCCATGCATTTTTATCCATTCTGACAATTTCTACTTTGCATTTGGAGAGGTTAGTCCATTATTATTTAACACAATTATTAATAAGGTTGAGTTTGGGTCTATCATTTTATGATTTGTTTTCTCCCCATCTCTTCTCTTCTTGTTCTTCTGTTCTCCCTTTCTTTTATTTTTTGGATTGTTAGAATAATTTTTGAACTTTATTTTCATTTTCCTACCAGCTTTTTGCCATACTTCTCTGCATTACATATGTTTAATGATTGCTCTAAAAATTATACATCTTTAATTTTTTATAATCAACTAATAGTTAATATAGTACCACTTCATGATATATATGGAAATCTTGCAATCGCATACATCCACTTACTCTCATCCCAGATCCTCCTGCCATAGTATTGTATATACTTCTTCTACATATTTTAATTCCACACATCTTTTTGTTTTAAACAGTTATATGTATAATAAAGATATTAAGAGGAAGAAGATAAAATCAAATTGTTTAGCATTTACCCAGATAATTGCTATTTTTGATGTTCTCCATTCTTTTCTTGTGATCTGAGATTTTATCTGACATCATTTTCCTGCAGCCTGAAGTACTTTCTTTAGCGTTTTTTGTAATGCAGTTCTGCTTGAAACAAATTCCTTTATTTTTGTTTCATTTGAAAATTTCTTTAATTTATCTCCAATCTTGGAGGCTATTTTCACTGATTGTATAATTGTAGAATTCTGGGTTTTCAGGATGTGTGTGTGTGTGTGTGTGTGTGTGTGTGTGTGTGTGTGTTACTTTCAGGCCTTTAAAGATTTTCCACTTTCATCTAGTCTCCATAATTTTTCATGAATATCAGCCCTGAGCTACTCTTATCCACCTACTATCTTGTACAAAAGCTAATCATTTTATTCTCCTTTATCAGGAAGATAAATTGACTTTACCAACTTTGTTTTGCCAAACAATTGGCAGAGATGTGAGAAGATTTTTAGTCTTTTTTTTCTTCCCTGTCTACATAGCCCTCGTAAATAAAGGGTTATTTAGAAAAAAGTTATTAAAACAAATGTCTCCAACCTGACCTTGAATTAATAATCTCTGCCCCTGTGAAAAGAAAGAAAAAAGAGCATCCTTTTCTAGCCTCAGGATATATGTTCCCTGAATGACTTTTTTGGAACTGAGATGAGAGAAAAGTGTTTGCTTTGAAAGCAGTCTTTTATTCCCAGGTGTATTGGAAAGCTGGTGTTGTGCATGGCAGATCTGGGGTTGGAATTAAGCCTATAATTATATCAAGAATAAAACTTCAAGGGGCTACACACTCCTTCCGGAAGCGCTTTAGTCTCTATGCTCAGATGAAAAGGGAAAGAAGTAGCAAAGTCACCCATCTAAGTGGTGTATATAAACAAGAAGAGGTTAACTTCTGAAAAACAAAACAAAACAAAACAAAAAATAAAAAGGAAACAGAACAGACTGGTTCTCGCCTTTTAAACTTGTCCCTCCCTATATCCTGAAAAACATACCCAGTGTTTAGGGCTCAGCTACATTTGTCTTTGGTCTTCTCTAATGGGCATTTATAAGGAATGTGCCCTGTTCCAGCATGCTAAAGGTGTCTTATGCTTTTAAGTGTCTAAAAAGGCATACTACAAATTTCCTCCTGAGTGGAGTGCAGCTTGAGAAGCCGTATGATACAGGTCAGACTACAGCATTTGGAGCCAAGTCAACATGAGTTCAAATCCTTGCTGTGCCTTTTATTGAAAAACCTCAGATTTAATAAGTGAATCAAAAACTGTAAATGAAAAGAACTTCAAGTCAAATTCATACTCCTAAGCACACCTGTTTTTACAGACTAAAAGTTGGCGAAGTCCATTCTCTGTCTTCAGGCTACCTGATAACATGCCACCTAGCCACATAATTTGGGCATTTTTCTGAATTCCAGGCATAAACTGAGATAACCACTGTGTCTCTGGTAAAAGGAAGACCCCAGAGCTGCATACCTGCTTATTTGCTGTTTCCTATTCTGGGGTCAGTTCCGAGCTTCCCACTGTTAAGTAAATTGTTCTTTACTTGAACACATCCTATCCCTCCTCTCAGAAGGTTGTAATTCTTAGGAAAAAATAGAGGAGGCTGCAAAACTGGGAAATGTTTCCCAGCTTACTGATAAAATATAAGGAACTGTCATTCATAATGGATAATTACAGATATTAACGCAAGATAGAGAGGTTTGGGAGAACATCCTCTCTCATCTACCTCTTCATTCTTGACAATCCACAACATTTTTCTTGGTTCCGATGACAATGAATTGGAAACACGAATGTTGTGTGAAGTCATTAAAAAGTACAAAGTGAGTTACATTGTTCTACATATGAGTAATCATAAATTCTGGAAATCATCTAAGTTGATGGCAGAAAAGGAAATAGCATTAAATATTAAATGCAAGCTCGGGTGCTAAGAAAATACCCAGAGGAAAATTCTTTGTAATACTAAATGAAGACCATCCATCAAAGCAGGAGAGTATAGAGAAGATGGTGTGCCCTTAGGCAGATGGGACTGGTAGAAACCCTCTTCTCACTCACATCTTCCAGCCCGGTTGAGGATGTCGGTGCAAATTTAGAGCTGTCACATAGTTATCATGCCACAGTTTAACCCAACTGACAAAAGTATCTAGCATCCCAAGATGCCACAGCTTAATAGATAACTTTTAATTTGAAGATCTGTGAGGAGTGCCCATGTTCCTATGAAACCTGACCTCTACTGAAAATTCCTTCCAGGGGCGCCTGGGTGGCGCAGTCGGTTAAGCGTCCGACTTCAGCCAGGTCACGATCTCGCGGTCCGTGAGTTCGAGCCCCGCGTCAGGCTCTGGGCTGATGGCTCGGAGCCTGGAGCCTGTTTCTGATTCTGTGTCTCCCTCTCTCTCTGCCCCTCCCCCGTTCATGCTCTGTCTCTCTCTGTCCCAAAAATAAATTAAAAAAAAAAAAAAAAAAAAATGTTGAAAATTCCTTCCATATGTAGGTGGTGAGGTCCATTTCCTTTTCTGAAATTAAGTGGGCTCCTGGAGAGTGTATGGTCAACCACATGTATGCTATCCCTTTACTTTTGTTGTCAGGTTTAGAAGAATGTCTTAAAAAGGGATGGCAATTAAGCCACTACTTAAAAAAGCCAAATGCCTTTTTGCCTTCATCCTTTGTTTGCTTCTATCCAGCCCTGGGGTAGAATGGTCTGCTACCTAGGCAAGTTAACAGAAGTTGATTAGAATTTAGGAATTCAACTCTGGTGCAAAATTCCAGTTTTAGGGGCATCTGGCTGTCTCAGTGGGCGGAAGCATGTGTCTCTTATCTCAGGGTTTTGAGTTCAAGCCCCATATTGGATGTCGAGATTACTTAAATAATAAAATCTAAAAAAGAAAAAAAAGAGACTTCCAATTATAGCTGCCTCTTATCAGCATCTCACCTCCGCTGTTGGCATTTATTTTTTATTTATTTCACTTTCTACCTAAGTCAGGTCCACCAGCTTTTCCAGCACATATACTCAGAGTTGTCAGACCTGGAGCCTTTTGGTGTATGAGTCACCAGTTCTTATGACTTAGGTGCAAATGGATCCCTTAATAACTAACAGGTAATTTTGAAAATTAAAATTGGAAAATATAGAATCAAAGAAACAGAGCATTTACCATCATGGAATTTTTATTCTAATAAAAAAGCCAAACCCTCTCTCCCTCTCGCTCTCTTTCAATCTCTCTCTCTCTGCCTCTCTCTTTTATTTTCTTTTTCCTTTCCTTGCTTTCTTTCTGTTTGTGGTTGTTTATTTTTTGATTCAATTATATCTGGCTTTATCTTAGACTACACTGTTCTGATCCTTAACTGAAGACAGTGGGAGGTTGGTATACATACTAAGTATTTTTTGTAGCTAGGTTCAAGGATTCTGCCCCTGGATTTGGATCTTCATTTGTCATTAGCCCCTGCCCTATCCTAGCCCCAAGGACTTGACAGCTGATCTTCCTCCTTCCCTAACCAAGTTCTATTCTGCAAAGTTCAGCCTTTCATTGTTGTTTTAAACTATGCTTCAAACCTTTAAAACGGAATTATAGGGGCGCCTGGGTGGCGCAGTTGGTTAAGCGTCCGACTTCAGCCAGGTCACGATCTCGCGGTCCGTGAGTTTGAGCCCCACGTCAGGCTCTGGGCTGATGGCTCGGAGCCTGGAGCCTGTTTCCGATTCTGTGTCTCCCTCTCTCTCTGCCCCTCCCCCGTTCATGCTCTGTCTCTCTCTGTCCCAAAAATAAATAAAAAACGTTGAAAAAAAAATTAAAAAAAAAAAAACGGAATTATAGTTCATTTCAGATTTCACTATTATTAATGTTCAAAGTTAACTTTTCACATTATTGACTTGTGTTATTTATTGATTTGTTTTATCTGATACATGCATATAGTGCAAAATTTATAAGCTACAGAAGACCTTGTGGTCAAAAGTATGTCTCCCTCCCAAGCCCTACCTCCCCACCGATTGGTTTTCCTCTAGAGAGTCAAAAGCTCTTACCAACTTATTAAATTTTTTTCAAAGATATTCTATGTATGTACAATTATATGCATATGTCTATATGTGTATATTCTTTAAATTGATTTTTAATTATATAAGCAATGCATGAACATTATTTCCTTATACAAATTAAAACAATACAGGGTAGGTTTAGGTCCTCTTTGACCATTTCTCCAATCCCAGTTTCTTCCCAAATATAACCACTGTGAGTAATCTAGCATCAGCATAGCATAAATTCTTCCAAAATGTTTCTTTGCACTTACTAAAAATATATGTATCTACAGAAAACATGTAGCATTATTATTATTTTTTTTTTACTAAAAGATATAGTGCAAGAATCATTCTCCACCTTGTTTTGGGTCAAACTTTCAAAGCACCCCCGCTTCTAATGGTAGAAACCTTTTCTCTATTGTACCGGGTTTTCCCAAAAGCCAGAAGATGACTTTATTTCCTCCAGATCCCAGGACAAGCCTCCCACTGGTCCATCCACAAAGTTCTTGTTTGTTCTCAGAGAGAACCCTTGGAACTGAGATGGGGAAGAGAAGGGCTGTGTTCAATGAAGGAGGGAGGTAACTTGGCAACAAATATCTCATGTTCTCTTTGATGGCTCATCCTGTAGTTTTTTTTTCCTAGGAAGTAGTGACCTTACAGAATCCTTTTATCATGGAATAAAACTTGACACAGACACTAACAAGACAACTGGCCTCTCCTCTGGTCATTAACTGGAGAGTTCAAAACCAGGAAAACGTATCATGCAGAGCTGTTTCTTATCATGAACAGAAAGAGGGTGGGTCACAATCCCACCACTGTAATAGGAACTTTTAACATATTGTCTAAGGAGAAAAGGCAAAATCGGAGACATCTAAGTGATCAGATTCTGTGCAGTTACTTGACAGTAATGTCCATGTCACTTTGACAATGTACCTCACACTAATGATCACACAGCCTTCCAGAGGGAAGATGCTATTTTTGAGAAATGATCAAAGCTTTGCCACAGATTTGTATGACCATCTTTATGATTTGAAAATCTTACATGATGTTAAACAGGGTATCTGAATATTTTAAGGAACCAGGAAGCCACTAAATTAGAGAGCCACCTACTGCATTGTGAGACTGCTTAATTGGCTCAGTTTTTTCATTACTGAAACTTTGGATCCTACTCTGACCTCCAGGTCAACATTAAATAAATTTAATCCCTCTTAATAAGGATCAGAGCCAATCTTTCATAAGACAAAACCCCCTGTTAATCTGAGAATGCTTATGCCCATCTAGAATATGAACAGGCTTCTAAGACATCTTATTTTTACCTAGACCTATCCATCAGAATTTAAAGGCATCAGCTCTCTTTCATCATTAACAAGTTTCTTAACAATGCACTTGTCATTGCTTACTATAAATTTTTGTGTTTGAAATGAGATTCTTGGAATAAATCTCCTTTTATTTTGTTATAGTTTGTGTAGAAATGAAAATCAAGGTCATCCCTGGGTTATATTATTTGTTTGCCAAAGCAAGAATCCAAGAAGTGGCCAGTCATAACCTAGCCCTTCCTTCCCCACAATATTTAATGTCATCATTGCTTATTCTTATTTCACTTATTTTAATCCCATCAGATTTGTGGTTGATGAAACAAAGTTTTGAGATATTAGCTCATATTTTTTCCACAATATATCTATCAGTATAGTAAAAAAAAAAAAAAGAAGAAGAAGAAGAAGCTATATCTCGTGCTTTTGCTTGATATATATGGGATGCTTATATTAGTATTTGGCACAATCTGTGTTTATCATACAAGATAAAGAATGGGTTTTTGTAAGCAAGTCAAAATACCAGATGCTGTCCTTGTAATGAAATAGCCATTTCCCCTTAAGAGGCAAAATCTTCAATTAATAATTTGAATAAAACAGTTTGTTATAAAAGAATATCATCTGGTTCACTTTAGGGTGACAAAAACCCATTTACGATTTTTCTTTGGTTCTTGTCCCATGCCATGTTTGCTTGATTATGAACCGGATAAATCTTTACTCATTTTGAGCTGCCTTTTGCCATTTGTTTTATTTCTTTTAGCAACACAAATGGTTCTCATAGCCTACTTGTCCTCAGCTAGGCTGTCTTGCATTATTGCCAATTTGAGGATGGTTTCAGGTTTGTCAACATATTTTCAGGGAAGGGTTGGGCAAGGAATGTATCCTTCTTTTGTGTGTGTGTGTCTTAGAATTAACTTTGTTCTTTCCTATTCTCCTTTGCAGCCCATCCCAAAATCCCCTAAGGATTCAAACCTTAGGACGGGACTGACTCTGGGGGGTGGGGGGAAGGTTGTGGAGGGAACTTTTAATATGATTTATTTGGGTCTTTTCTCTTCTTGAGAACCACCAAAACATCGGCCCAAGGCTTCTAGTCTAGATCTTCCCTTCTCCTAGCACTAAGTTGAGATTTGTAAGTGATATTCATGAAGGCCTTTTGCAAAGATAGGAAATGGGGGAAGGAAGATACTTCTGCTACCATGGGCCTGCCTCACTCTTTCCCATATTGTGTCGTCCTCCTGTCTACTCTCCTTACCATGGTGTCTTACACAGGGCAAGTGTTCAATAGATATGTACGAAAAACTACTCCCTCATTTGATGTCCCTTGACCACCAGGCTAGGCCAATCTCTCCCTCAAGGATGAGAGGGAAGTAAGTCTGCATTGTCTTACTAGGTGTTGCAGGGTCTAAGTGAACGTACTATAATTCACATATGAAAAATAATGTAACTGTGTTTTCTGTGACTGATCTAGAACTCTGCAGACTCCCAATAGCCAATCAACACATATGAGTTAAAAGAATGAATGTGTTTCATCTTGCTCTGAATCCTCTTCCCAGTGCTGGCAGGCAGTAGTTGTGGGATAATTAAATCTTGTCCATTTGCAGTAACTCAGTCTTTTCTAGCTTTAGAGTCTATTTCGGGCAAACTTAATCCCATTGGGGTAATTGTTCAGTCCTTCAGGGCTTCTGCCTCTTCCCCAGGTGGCACATGGTCACAGAAGGGACTTGTGGGTGTTCAGATGACACTGGTAAAGAGCTTTTTGTTCTCCCTTGATCCTTCTCTGGACGACTGAGATCACATTGAGATGTAGTTCATGTTTCCTCGCGTTTGGACATCAGTTTCTGTCCTCCCTGTACCCTCTGCTGAAATTTCAATAGGTGGTCCAATTTTTGGTTCACTATTTTGGTTTTAACAATAGTGATTGCTCTCGGAGAACACAACTCACTACCCCCTGCTGACTGCTCTTTAAAAAAATTGTTCCCTTTTTATTGTGATAAGAACACAACATGAGATATACCCTCTTAACAAAAATTTCAAGTATACAATCCAGTAATGTTAACTATAGGCACAATGTTGTACAATTATCTCTAGAACTTAATCATCCTGCATAACTGAAACTTATACCTGTTAAGCAGCAACTCCCCATTTTCCACTGCCCCCAAACCCTGGTAACCCCAGTTCTACTCTCTGCTTCTCTTTGAAAGATTTATATACCTCATATAGGTAGTATCATACAGTATTTGTTTGTCTATGTCTGGTTTATTTTACCTAGTATAATGTCGTCAAGGCTTATAATGTTGTTGCCTATGGCAGGATTTCCTTCCTTGTTAGTGCTGAATAGTATTCCATTGTATGTATATGCCACATTTTTTTATCCATTCATTCACTGATAGATGTTTAGGTTGTTTCTACATTTTGGCTATGGAAAATAATGCTGCAATGAATATGAGAGTGCAAGTATCTCTTTGAGATTCTGATTTCAATTCTTTTGGGTAGATATCCAGAATGTCCTTGGAAAAAACTGATATGCACATGCAAAAGAATAAAATTTGACCCTTATCTCACATCATACACAAATGTCAACTCAAAATGTAATAAAGACCTAAATGTAAAACCTGAAACTGTAAGGCTCCTAGAAGAAAATATAAGCTCCTTGACATAGGTCTTAGCAATTGTTTCTAGGATAAGACATCAAAAGCACAGGCAACTAAAGCAAAAATAGGTAAGTGGGACTATATCAAACTAAAAAGCTTCCACACGGCAAAGGAAACAATAGAGTGAAAAGGCAACCTATGAAAGACAGTATGTGCAAACACATTAGTTCTCACACACTCTACTAACTTCTGAGGCTCTCCACCTAAGACGTTCCCTCATCCCTTGTTATGTTCCTCACAGCATCACACAGGAATCTCTGTATCTCTTCCATCCTACCCACTGGTTCATCAGTCCAGTGTAGACACTTGTCCCCATGAGGGGTGTTCTACCACATTCACCTCATGTGGGAATATAGCAGGAGTAAATTAGTTTCCCAGGGCTTTCCTAACAAATGTCCACATTCTATGTGGCTTAAAACAGCTGAAATAATTCTTTCACAGTTCTGGATTTTAGAGGTCTAAAATCAAAGTATCAGCTAAGTCTGTTTCTTCTGGAGGGAGAATCTGTTGGATGTGTCTCTCCTATTCTCTGGTGGTTGTTGGCAAATCCTTGGTATTCTCTGGCTTGCAGCTGTACATGCCTCCTTCATCAGACAGTGGTCTCCTTGTGTTCCCTGTGCCCAAATTTCCCTTTTCTTAGAAGAACCAGTTATTGGCTAACCCTAATCCAGCATGACCTCGTCTTAAATTGATTACATCTGCAAAGACCATATTTCCAAATAAGATCACATTCACAGCCACCGGGGCTTAGGACATCAACCTGTCTTTTTGGAGGACACAACTGAAGCCACAACAAAGAGAACTAAATTGGAGCACAAGCCCACATTCTTGGACTCTCCTTCATCCAACCTGAGGTTTGTATTTGGGTTTCTATCATCTAGCACCACCCATCTTCAGGGGATGAGGATACAAAATCTCTTCTACATTAGTGTCATCCCCCAGAATATCATTCCTTAATTCCTTGAATCCTCTTCTCACAATGGAAAAATGCTAGTCTCCTTCATGTCTGGTAGAAACTCTACCTTCATCATGTTCCCTTTACCTCACTGTAGAATTCAATGCTTAAACTTCCCAGCTTTGCTCTTGATATATCAACATTGAAGGTTGGTCAGAGAGATTTCCCAGCACCCTTTGCTGGGGCTCAGCCATTGCCTCCCATCCACAGAAGCCACTGAGTACTCAACATCATGGGAATTCTTCCCATGCTCTGAGGGAATGTCTACCTCTGCTTACTCCTAAATGTTCTTTTACTTTCCTTAAAGATCAGTACTCCTGGATTTTTCTGTGAAGATGGTCTTTCCAGAGCTTTGATTGAAGGACTTCAGGGGTAAACAAGTTGTCGACTGGCAGATTCAGCAGACCACATACCCCATTGAAGAAGAGAAAGACCTAGTATATATTGATCCCTCCAGAAGTAGGAGAGTTCAGAGAGGAGATCAGCAGGTTTTGCATGCACAGGATCCGCAGCATGAAAGTCCTGTGTGACTAGTCGTCTATGTACAACATCTTTGAGAGAGAGAGAGATCCATCTGTCATGCTTCCTCTGCAGAATCATTCTAATGCCACTGCATTCTTTGGCCCATTCCAAGCAGTGCAGAAGTCATGAGTACTTTATCTGTGATTCAAGTGACTTTAAGATTAATACTGGTTTTAATCTTTAAGCCTCAGCTTCCTTGTATATAATACAGGATGTTAGTATCCTCCTTGAAAGGTCATTATCATTATTAGACAACATATATGCATAGCAACTAGTCTAGTGCCTGGTGCTTAGGGGATGCTTAACAAGTAGTAATACATGTATCATTAGTCTATTCTGCTTCCCTCTTCTCTCTCTAGATCACACCAGTACTCTGAAATTACTCCTCTTTTCATTGCACCCTCCCCCCAGAAGAAAGACAAGGGAGAAGAAAGAGTATTACCCTCTCTAGAGCTCCTCTTGTCTGCTTCCCCAAAGAGGGAACTTCTGGGATTCAGAGGTTTTCCTGGGCATCTCAGACCAGAACTGATTCTATAATTTGTCAGCCTGACCAAATGAAAGCAATCCTAACTACAGAAATTTATGACATGTATGCCAGTCTACCATGTTGCACGGTAATTATGCACAGCACAAAATATGTCTAAGTTTTATTTGGAAGTGTTATTTGACCATTGGATTGATCTTAGTTCACTTGTGCTCATTCTTCACCATTTTTGGTCACAGTGTCTTGGAAAAAAGGAAATGCCAGTTAGTCACTGCACTGAGTCCTCTGGAAAGGGGAAATGAAACTGGTCCCATGGTCCCTTAGCTCTCCTACTCATAGATGCCTTATCTCAATCCAGGTCTGGCCAGCTCAGTCCAGATTCTTACTGGAGACCTGGTAAAGGGTAGCATCTCATCAGAGCAAGAGCATGTGGGAATTTCATTAGAAGGAAATAGTAAAGATTCATCTGCGAGTGGCTCGAGAGGAGCAGGGTGTTTGTTGTTGTTTGTTTTACTTTGTTTTGTTCTCTTGACACAGAAAGCGAGACCTGTCCAGTCAAACTAACATTGGGTAGTCCCATTTCATCACTGATACAACCATTCACCCTGCTGCTGAGGCTAAAACCTGGGAGTCTTATGTGACTTTCCTTTCTCTTATATCCTGAATCGAATGTAGCAACAATTTCTATCTGTTCTGCCTTTAAAATATACCCCAAATCTAATTACTTCTTTGACTTCCACCTTCATCTCTCACTCAAACCACAGCCTCTACTTGGCTTCCCAATCCCTGCTCTGGTGTCTCCAGTTGATTTTTCACCCAGGTTCCCAAGAAGTCTTTAGAACATGGGTTAAATAATTTTATTGCCCCATTCAAAGCCTTCTAATAGTTTTCTGTTGTACTTGGAATACAGTTCAAATTCCTGATCTCAGCCCACAAGATATCTCAGAATATTTATACCACTCTCTGCCATGTCTTTACTCCACTTTAGGCACACTGGCCTTCTTGCCATCCTTCCTGCCGCCCAAACATGTTCTCACTTGCTATGCCCTTGGAATGGAACATTCTTACCTCCTTCCTTTCACTTAGATGTGACCAGCTCCAAGAGGCCTTCTCCATCCCTACTTCCATCATTGTCTGTTCCATTACTTGGTTTTATTTGTCTTTGTAGTTATTAGCACAATTTCAAATTATATATATAGTAAATATTTAATTTATGCATTTCTTCTATATCCCCATCTAAAAGGTGAGCTCATGAAAGCAAGAAGCTTGTTTTGCTCACTGCTGTGTCCTCACAATTTTAAAGAGCACCTGGTCATAATAGATGCTCAGAAGGAGTTGGCAAATGAAGGGAAATTCATCTCTTCATTTGATATCTCCAAATGATATCTTTAAATATCTTTAAAATATCTCCTTGTATTTCATTCTTCACCCACACCTTCTAGCCTCTGAGTTTCCATTTCTTTAGTTGAAACAGTATCTCTAGCTGCTTGGGCTTCAGAAATATTTCCCCACATCACCCCAACAGGCAGCCAAGATTGAGAACCACTGAAATAAATCAGGGATTTCAACATTTAATGTACATATAAGTCACCTGGAAATCCTGCTAAAATGCAGATTATGATTCAGTAATGGTAGTAGCAGGCTACTTGAAAGCCTGCATTTTCAATAAGTTTCAGGTGGTACCACTACTGCTGGTCCATGAAGTGTGCTCTGAGTGGCAAGGGCCCAGATGATTTCCAAGATCACCTACAGCTCTACATTCTGAAACCAAAGTGAAGATAACACAATCCCTTCCACTTCTGTCCATGAAGACTAATACTGTGTCCCACCCTGGATGGCTCTGGGTTGAGTGCTGTGAGGGCACAACAGATGAAACATCATTTCCTTCATTTAAAATAATTTTTTTTATGTTTAACTTTTAATTTTTAAATAACATCATACTTAAAAAAGTTGCAAAAATAGTAGAAAGAACTCCTGTATATCCTTCAACAAGATTTCACAAATGCTAAATCTCACTTAAGCATAGTACCATGATCTGAATCAGAAAATTAATGTTGGTATAGTACTATTAATCTACAGACCATGTTCAAATTTTGCCAGTTGTTCCCACTAATGTCCTTGCTTTTTTTGGCCTGGGGATCCAGTCCAGCATCATGAATTGCATTTAGTTGTCCTGTATCTCTACTTCCCTTAAAAACAGTTCTTTGGTCTTTCTTTGTCTTTCATCATCTTAAAATATCTGTAAAGTACTGGCCAGTTATTTTGTAGAATGCCCCTCAATTTGGATTTGTCTGCTGTTTCTTTTTTAATTTTTTTAAATAGGCTCTGTGCCCAGCATGGAGCCTCATGTGGGGCTTGAACTCACAACCCTGAGATCAAGACCTGAGCTGATATCAAGAGTCAGACGCTTAATCAACTGAGCCACCCAGTCTGCCCTGACTGATGTTTCTAAGTATTAAATTCATATGGTGAATTTGGGGCAAGAGTATCACAGAAGTGATAATGTGTCCTCCTCAGTACATCATATCAAGGGGGCACAAAATGTGCATTGATCTATCAGTGATGTTAACGATGGTCTCTTGGTGTCTTCCAATACTATTTTCCTCTTTGCAATTAAATAGATATGTTATTAGGAGACACTTTGAGATTGCAAATACCCTGTATCTCATCACATTTTCACCCACTAATATTAGCATCCATTAATGATTCTTACTTTAAACAATTATTATTGTGGTATTTAGTCAGATGGTGATTTCCAGTTTCCATCATTCTTTCTATATCTCTTGGAACGCAGCTGTAAGGAAGAGCTTTTCTATGTCTGCCATTTATTTATTTATAAAACTATTATTTATATATACATAAATTTGTGGAATATATATAATATATATAATTTGCTTCCATGTGTATTTTTATGTCTTCTTTAATTTCTTGGTTAACCCATTCATTCTTTAGTAGGATGTTCTTTAACCTCCATGTATTTGTGGTCTTCCCAATTTTCTTCTTGTGTTGACTTCAAGTTTCATAGTGTTGTGTTCTGAAAATATGCATAGTATAATTTCAGTCTTTCTGTACTTGCTGAGGCCTAATTTGGGACCCAGTATTTGATCTGTACTGGAGAATATTCCATGTTGCACTCAAAAAGAATATACATTCTGCTGCTTTATGATGAAATGTTCTGAATATATCTATTAAGTCCATCTGATCTAGTGTGTCATTCAAAGCCATTGTTTCCTTGATTTTCTGCTTTGATGATATGTCCTTTGTTGTAAGTAGGGTGTTAAAGTCCCCTACTATTATTGTATTATTATCAATGACTTTTTTTTATGTTTGTGATTAACGGATTTATATATTTTGGTGCTTCCAGGTTGGGGGGAATTAATACAATTTTTAGATCTTATTTTTGGATAGACCCCTTAATTATGATATAGTGCCCTTCTTCATGTCTTGTTACAGTCTTTGGTTTAAAATCTAGGGGCGCCTGGGTGGCACAGTCGGTTAAGCGTCCGACTTCAGCCAGGTCACGATCTCACGGTCCGTGAGTTCGAGCCCCGCGTCAGGCTCTGGGCTGATGGCTCGGAGCCTGGAGCCTGTTTCCGATTCTGTGTCTCCCTCTCTCTCTGCCCCTCCCCCGTTCATGCTCTGTCTCTCTCTGTCCCAAAAATAAATTAAAAAAAAAAAAAAGTTGAAAAAAATAAAATCTAGTTTGTCCGATATAAGTATGGCTACCCCAGCTTTCTTTGGACATCCATTAGCATGATAAATGGTTCTGTATCCCTTCACTTTCAATCTGAAAGTGTCTTTAGGTCTAAAATGAGTCTCTTATAGGCAGCATACAGATGGGTGTTGGTGTTTTGTTTTGTTTTGTTTTGTTTTTTATCCATTCTGCTGCCCTATGTCTTTTGTTGGAGCATTTAGTATGTTGTTATTCAGAGTGATAGATTATTGATAGATAAGAATCTAGTGCCATTGTATTACCTGTAATGTCATTGTTTCTGGAGATTTTCTCTGTTCCTTTCTAGTCTTTTTTGCTTTTGGCCTTTTTTCACCACTCAAAGAATCCCCTTTAATATTTCTAGGTCTGGTTTAGTGATCGCTAATTCCTTTACTTTTTATTTTTCTGGGAAACTCTGTATCTCTCCTATTCTGAATGACAATCTTGCTGGATAAAGTGTTCTTGGCTGCATTGTTTTCCTATTCAGCATGTTGAATATATCATGCCACTCCCTTCTGGCCTGCCTCCACAGGTTTCTATGGAGAGATCTGCTGCTTATCTGATTTGTCTTCCCTTGTAGGTTAGGGATTTGTTTTCCCTTGCTACTTTCAGGATTCTTTCCTTATGTCTGTATTTTGCATATTTTACTATTATATATTTTGGTGTCGGCTGCCTTTTGTTGTTTTTAATGGGAGTTCTCTGTGTCTGTGGATTTGAATGTCCCTCCCTCCTCTGTCTCCCTTCCCTCTGCAGCATCCGTGATTCTTTTCTCCCCTAAATTGCATCTCCATACCTCCAACCTTCCACATTTTGTGGCCTCTTTTCTCCCTCTAGTTGTGCAGTTTTCAGATCAATTTTCTGGAGGTTCAGAATTATTTGACAATTATCTAACTGTGTTTGAGGGATGAGGTAAGCATTGTCCTTCTACTACTCCATCATCTTATCTCCTCCCCAGATTTTCCATTTATTCCCAATTTGATCTTGAAAGATTGTATGTTTCTATGAATTCATTTTTTTTCTAGCTTCTCTAGGCATATAATTTTTCGTAGTCATTTCTTATAATCCTTTGTATTTCTGGCTCTTGTTTGTCTTCTTTCATTTCTGATGTTATTTATTTGGTTCCTCTCTCTTTTTTTCTTGATAACTCTGGCTAAAGATTTATCAGTTTTGTTTATCTTTTCAAAGAACCAGCCCTTAGTTTCTTTGCTTTTTGCTTTTTTTTTTTTTGTCTCTATTTCATTTATTTCTGCTGATCTTTATTATTTCCTTCCTTCTACTTCCCTTGGGCTGTATTTGTTCTTCCTTTTCTAGTCCCTTTGGGTCTAAGGTTAGATATTTTTATTTGAAATTTTTCTTATTTCTTGAGGTTGGCATCTATCACTATAAATTTTCCTCTTCTAACTGCTTTCATGGCATCCCAAAGATGTTGGACCATTATGTTTTCATTTTCATTAGTCTCCATGTATTTTTTTATTGTAGCATGTTGTTTAGCCTCTGCATTATTGTGGTTTTTCCAGTTTCTTTCTTGCAACTGATTTCTAGTTTCATACTTTTTGGCTGCAAAAGGTGTATGAAATGATTTCAATCTTCCTAAATTTATTGAGACTTGTTTTGTGGCCTAATTTGTCATCTAACCTGGGGAATGTTCCATGTGCACTTGAAAGGAACATGTATTCTGTTGTTTGTGCATGGAAAATTCTGTATAGGTCCATCTGGTCTAATATGTCATTCAAGGCTACTGTTTCCTTGTTGATTTTATGTAAGTGGGATTTGAAGTCCCCTACTATTATTCTTTTACCTTCAATTTCTCTGTTTGTGTCTGTTAATACTTGCTTTATGTATTTAGGTGCTCCAATGTTGTTTGCATAGATATTTACAATTATCAATTCTCTTTTGGGGTTGATCCCTTTATCATGATGTCAGTGCCCTCATTTGTCTCTAGTTACAGTCTTTGTTTTAAAGTCTGTCTGGGGCACTGGAGTGGCTCAGTTGGTTAAGTGGTTGACTCTTGATTTTGGCTCAGGTTATGAACTCATGGTCATGGGTACAAGCCCCACATTGGGCTCTGCACTCACAGTGTGAAGCCCGCTTTGGATCCTTTATCTCCCTCTCTTACTGCCCCCCAACTCATGTTCTCTCTCTCAAAAATAAATAAACATTTTTTAAAAAGCATATTCTTAAAGTCTGTCTGATATGAATATTGTTACCTCTACATTTTTTTTGCTTTCATTTTTATGGAATATCTGTTTCCATTCCTTTGCTTTCAGTCTGTACATGTGTTTAAGTCTGAAGTGAGTCTTTTGTAGGTAGCATATAGATGGGTCTTATTTTCTTATGCATTCTGTCACCATACATTTTTTGGTTGGAGCATTTATATCATTTACATTTTTTTTTTTTAAAGAGTGTGAGAGGGGACAGAAGGAGAGGGAGGGAGAGAATCCCAAGTAGGCTCCATGCCCAGTGCAGAACACAACACAGTACTTGATCTCATGACAGTGAGGTCATGACCTGAACAAAAATCGAGAGTTGGATGCTTAACTGACTGAGCCACCCAGGCACACCATACACCATTTACATTTAAAGTAATTATTAATAGGTATGTACTTATTGTTATTTAATTTTTTCTGATTGTTTTTGTAGCTCTTCTCTGTTCCTTTCTTCTTGTCTTGCTCTTTTTCCTTGTGATTGATGACTTTCTATAGTGCTATGCTTGTTTTCCTTTCTCTTTTTTTTTTGTGTATCTACTATAGGTATTTGGTTTGTGGTTACCATGAGGTTCTTATATAACATCATACCTATATAGCAGCCTATGTTAAGTTGATGATTATGTAAGTCCAAACACATTAAAGAAACTTCATTTTTACTCCCTGCTACCATGCTTTAAATCTTTTTATTGTGTTTGTCCCCTTAACTAATTTTTCAGATATCATTGATTGTACTACTTTAGTATTTTAGCCTTTATATTGGCTTTATAAGTGATTGCTTTACTACCTTTACTGTGTGTTTACTTTTACTCATGGCAATTTTTCCTCTCATAATTTTTTTGCTTCTACTTATGGCATTTTCTTTTCTACTTAAGTTCCTTTAACATTTCTTGCAAGGCCATTTTATTGGCGGTAAACATCTTTAACTTTGGCTAGTCTGAGAAACTCTATCTCTCCTTCCATTCTTAATGATAATCTTGCCAGGTAGAGTATTCTTCATTATAAGGTTTTTCCCCCCTTTCAGTACTTAGAACATATCACTTCTGGCCTGAAACATTTCTGCTGAAAAAATAATCTGATAGGCTTATGGGGCCTTTCTTGTACATTACTAGTAGTTTCTCTCTTGCTCCTTTGAAATTCTCTTTCATTTTTTATATTTTAATTACTATGTGTCATGGTGTGAACCTCTTTGGGTTGATCTTGTTTCTTAAACCTGGGTTTCCTTTCCTGCTTTAGGGAGGTTTTCAGTTATTATATCTTCAAGTAAGTTTTCTGCCCCCTTTTTCCTCTCCTCTCCTTCTGGGACCCCTATAAGGCAAATGTTTGTTTTCACTTGGTGTTGTCCAAGAGATACATTAACCTATCCTTTTTTAAATTCTTTTTGTCTTTTTTGCTGTTTAACTTGAGTGTTATCCATTACCCTGTCTTCCAGGTCATTGATTCATTCTTCTGTATTTTCTAATCTGCTATTGATTCCCTCTAGTGTAGTTTTCATTTCAATTATTGTATTCTTCAACTCTGATTGGTTCTTTTTTATATTTTCTATCTCTTTGTTGAAGTTCTCACTGAGTTTATCCACTGCTTTCTCCAGTCTGGTGACCATCTTTGTGACCATTACTTTGAACCATTTATCAGGTAGATTGATTATGTCCATTTCATTTGGTTATTTTTCTGAGGTTTTGTCTTATTCTTTCATATGGGGAATATTCCTCTGTCTCCTCATTTTGCTTGACTTTCTGTGTTTGTTTCTATGAATTAGGTGGAACAACTACTTCTAAATTGGAAGTAATGGTATGTGTATGGTAGTACCCTCTGTAGACCTTGTGTGCCTGGTGACTTTGACTGGTTGACTGGAACTGTGGCTTGTGTGGGGTGGGAGTCCCAGAGTACTCCATGATGAAACTGTCCTGGTGGTATGGCCAGAGCTGAAGTGGGCATGATTCTGGGGCTCTTTATGCAGAGGATGCCCTGGCAGAACTGGTGAAGCTAAAGTGGGTGCTAGCTCTGGGATCCTAAGGCTTTCCACAAAGAGGGTGACCTGGCTGAACAGCTGAAACTGAAATAGGTACCAGTTAGGGGTGTCCTGGGCTGCTCAGCACATGGGTTTCCCAGGCAGGGCCATTGGACCCAAGGCAGGTGCTGGCTGAGAGTCCCAGGGCACTACTCACAGGGGACACCCTGGAAGGGTAACTGGAGCCAAAGGCAGCTAGAGCCAAAACAGGCACTAGCCGGAAGGTCCCAGAGTGGTCTGTACTAAGAGTACTCAACCACATCATTTGGAGCTGAAATGTGGTTGGCCTGGAGTGTTTCAGGGTGCCTTGTGCCTGTGTCACCTTGACAAGATGTTTGGAGCTATCGTGAGCATGGACCATGGGTGTTGCAGTGCATGCCGCTCTGGGGCTGCCTCGGTGGGACAGCTTGGGCTGGTGTGGGCTAGGGCCCTGAGGCTAACTGAGGCAAGCTAACTATGGCTCCTGGACCCTGCTCCAGTCTGTTCTATGAACTTTGAGGGAGAATGTAAACCACAACACTCACCATCCCCTCTCAGAGGGAGGCCTGGCAGAGCAGTGACCCCTGCCACCATTTGGCAGGGTTCTAGGGTTGGTTCCCACATAATCTAGTTGTTTTTTTAAGCCACAGCTGTTTTTTCTGTGCCCCAGGGCAGACAAATCTGCTCACAGTCCCTTAATACCATCCTTCCTCACTGCAGCTTAACAGCATTTGAGGGTGAGAATTCCCTTCATTACTGTGTTTCCATCTCTCTTGCTGTTCTCTATGTGGTCTTTTTATCTTTTGTTGTGTAGAAACGCAACAGCCCTCGGTTCCATCAGCCCTCAGTTCTTCTTTAGAAGGTATTGCTCTATAAATAAGTGTAGATTTAGTATGTCCACTGAGGAGGTGAGTTCAGGGTCTTCTAACATCACCATTTGGATCAGAAGAACCCTTGTTAACTCTTTCCTGTCATACAGGTACACCAGCCCCTGTTGCCTATGCATTGTGGTTCTAGTGATGTCAATTTCTGTTCCATTTTCATTTATCCCCTTTATCTATTATATAATTGTCTATCTATCTATCTGTCTTTTTTGGGAAGGGGGAACAAAAGGAGTGCAACTTTAAATGACCTATTAGAGAAGGGCAGTTCCTATGAGGATTAGTGCTGTTTTTCTTTTAGAAATTATAATAATAGCGTCATGCACAAAATCAGTTTGATTACCCATTTCTTAAATGTTGCTATTCCAAGAATGTAACTTCTCAAAGGGCAGTTATGTTTAAGATCATTTGAGAACAAAGACTTTGGCAAACCATTGTGTCAAGGAGCTGTGTTCTTTTTTGGGCATTTGCATTTTAACAGACTGAGAAATAAATCTAACTTTTCAAGTGAAGAACTATTTACCATCTGCAGTTTGTTAATGTCTGAGGCAGGGAAAATCTGTCGTTCACATACGTTTGTGATGGAGTTGGCAGATTCTACTCTTATGGAAGGCTTCATCAGCAGTGACTGAGATAGAAACACTCTGCTTCTGAAAACCTGCTTGATGCAATATGGTGAGCCAGCTACTCAGCTTCTGTTTGTGGCAAAAAAAAAAAAAAAAAAAAAAAGTCAGCATCTTGAGAGTAGTGTCTTCTCATTTTTTCTTGTGACAAAAATCTGAGTATCATTGATGAAAGAATTGGTATGGTCTAAGATAAAATAGTGACTAATGAATATATTCATCAGATTTCCAAGTACTCGTAGAGCAACTCAGATGGGATCAGGCTACCTTACCAAATGGCCTTGTACAGCAGGCAGAGCCAGGTGTAAGATTTACAGAGGAAAAGGAAGCAAGATGGGAAAAGAATATGAACTCCAAAAACCACTTCACAGAAATAGACTGTGCACAGAGAGAGAAAAAGGAAATTTTGTCCGTTGCCATGAGTGAAAAATTCTAGATGAGGAAAAGATGTTTAAAGGGGATGTAGGGGCGCCTGGGTGGCTCAGTCAGTTCAAGTGGCCGACTTTAGCTCCAGTCATGATCCCCTGGCTGGTGAGTTCGAGCCCCACGATGGGCTCTGTGCTGACAGCTCAGAGCCTGGGAGCCTGCTTCCGATTCTGTGTCTCGCTCTCTCTCTACCCCTTTCCCATCCGCACTCTGTTTCTCTCTTGCAAAAATGAATAAACATTAAAAATAGATAGATGATAGAGTATAGAAGGGTTCAGGTGATCTGTTCTAAGCAAGCCTTCTGAGCTGCCTTTTAAAGGAAACTTAATATAAATTGTTATTTATATTATTGTTTATGTTATTTGGTTTGGACTGGTGGTTTTTAAAACCAAAAACAAAACACTAAGCACCAGCAGGATCTAGTAGGATCTAGAAATGATTTGATATATTTGAATAGTAAGCAAGAGTGATAGTCAGTATAAAGATTAATCACAAGATATGGGCATTGATCCATTAGGATGGAAACTCAATCAAAATGGCCATCAGGTATAAAGGGCAGTGTGCCACACTGGTACGTGCCAGCTCAGTGTCACCCCTGACATTTCTAGGCCTGAAAATGATTTGTGGTGATGTATGGGCATGGAGGAGGTGTATGAGCTCAAATGTTCTCCAGTGTCAGTTTCATTTGAGCCTCATGAGAAACTGTGGGAGTGGGAGGGCAGAAGCTAATGACCAATTTCAGGTGACCTAAGCCCTGCCTTGTGTATTACTAGACACTGCTACATCTGACACATATTTACTAACTCTATTTCAAATATAATAACAAGAGAAAGTCTTGTGCCTTTTTTGATCATGTTTTGGAATAACAGTACAGGGTAACAAAGATAAGGTCTATTTCCTCCTCTGTTTCTTAGCATTGTTGCATTTCAGTTGGGGCCATGAGTAATTCTGACCAATGGAATGTGAGAAGTGACAGGGGTCACTTTTAGATCAATGTGGTCAAAAGTCAATGTGCTGGGGCATTTGCATCTGACTTTGCCTCAAGTCATGATCTTGCAATTCGTGAGTTCAAGCCCCGCATGGGGCTCTGCACTGACCGTATGGAGCCTGCTTGGAATTCTGTCTCTCTCTCCCCCTCCTATGCTTATGCTTTTGCTCTCAAAATAAATAAATAAATGTAAAAAAAAATCAATATGTTTCTTCCATCCTTCTATTGACATAGCAACTTTTGAGGCCAAGTGTCCCAAATAGTGTAGCTATCAGACAGAAAACGCATCCCCACTGAGCATCAAATTTGTGAGAGAAGCAAACATTCTGTGTTAAACCAGAGATTTGCACAGCATAATATAATTTACCCTGACTAGAAATTGGTCCCTAATGGCTGCTGCATAACAAACCCCTGAGGCATTTTCTTTACCGGAAAACAGGGAAGACCCAGATATTGAGATCAAAATGCTGCTTATCCAAGTTATACATTAGCAACGTACTTTCTACAGCTTCCACCTGCAATCACTTAGGGAGGGAGAACTCGAGTATAGTATGCCAGTAGTTCTGGAGCACGTGTTTGAAAACAGAATGTAAATAGTGTATGTTGACTGTCTTTGGGTAGGTGCCACAAGAAATACATGAGTTCAGAGAAGAAATGGCAGACAAAAACAAAAGTAAATGGAGAGTGTTCAGAAGTCCAGAGTTTTGTAGACCTGGAAAAGCCAACGTTTTCTAGACCCCAACAGTGAGAGACAGGATGGAAATGATTTTGGTTTTGCTTCCACCTAGGATATCAAGAGAACTTGGCCCCCACACTGATGAGACAGAGCTGGGAAATTTACAAAATCATAAATTTTCTCAAATACATCAAAAACTGAGATTACAAGACAACCAGGTAAACTGAATTCTTGAGAGTGACAGCTTGGCATATGAATTGCTTTAGCTTTGGTGGAGTAAGATAGGATGAGGTGGCTAGTGTACAAACACGTAAGAAGCAATCAGCTAAAAATTTACTAAATTATTGGGGCGCCTCGGTGGTTCAGTCAGTTGAGCATCCAACTTCAGCTCAGATCATGATCTCACGGTTCGTGGGTTCGAGCACCGCATTAGGCTCTGTGCTGATCGCTTGGAGCCTGGAGTTTGTTTCAGATTCTGTGTCTCCCCCTGTCTCTGCCCCTCCACTGCTCGCATTGTCTCTGTCTCTCTATCAAAAATAAAATATTTTTTAAAAAATTACTAAACTTTTAAAGGCTCATTGTGGGCTAGCATAACAGTTGAAAATAATCCCAGCAGCCCCAGACACAGGGGGAGTTTGCACTCACTCTCAAGCTCTTTTCCATGGCCTCCACCAGAAAAGCCACTTTGTTTCACAGAAAATCAAACCGAAATAACCTAAGCTAAAAACCTCCTTGTCTGCCTTCACAGAGAGTGAGAATCAATGTTTAACACCAACTCACATCTTCCCACTCACCAAACAAGTGCTATAAAAAACTCTTAGGTCACAACCGTGTCTTCACAGCTAATTAATCAATTAATCTATTCATTAATCTTTGAAGAGCTGATCTTTAGCTTCAGCTGTATTTTATCTGTAATAAGTATCAACAAACAACTAATTATGCCTAAACATAAGCACCTTCACCTTAGTGTTGGCTCTGAGTTTTTTTTAACTTTACAAACCTTCAGGTTTAGAAAGGTGTTATTTAAGGTTTAGGACTTAAGCTATTTAGTGACCTTAAGCTCTATTATTAGGTATAAAAGAGGCATTAAAACTTCCCAGATGAAATGCAAAGTAGGATTATTACATTGTTGATGGAATAATGCAAAGTGTAAAATCCTTTTCTCCTTAAACCTCTCCCACATGTATTTCAATTGAGGAAGCACTGAGAGCCCAGAGGGAAGACAAGTCTGTAACAGCACCGATTCCCTACTCCAAAATTTTTCTTTTCCATGTTTAAAGAGTATTGTTTGTTTTTACTCACATATCTTTATAAATAAAAATTTTGTGAATAGAAAATGAAATAAAACACATACTCCCATACCAGGTATACCCACTCTTAACAATTTAATGTGTATCCTTCCAGGCTTTTCTTTCCTAGGCATATATATTTTCAAAATTGGTTTCATATATTATGGACTCTGTTGCACTTCTCAAATTTCTCACCCTTCCATAAGCCTCATCTATCATCATCTTAGGTAATGTTTCAAATGCATGGTCTCATAGGGGGATACCTTCAGCTCCTGCTGAGAATCTGGTCCAATAGGCACCAGATACTTTCAAACACAACCTAACCCAGAAAAACAATTATTAAATATTTAGATTTTAAAATGTATGCTTTGGGGGAGCCTGGGTGGCTCAGTCGGTTGAGCATCCGACTTCGGCTCAGGTCATGATCTCACGGGTTCGTGAGTTCGAGCCCCGCGTCAGGCTCTGTGCTGACAGCTCAGAGCCTGGAGCCTGCTTCAGATTCTGTGTCTCGCTGTCTCTCTGCCCCTCCCCTGCTCATGCTCTGTCTGTCTCTGTCTCAAAAATAAATAAAACATAAATAAATAAATAGATATGTATGCTTTAAGTTTCTTCAAAATCTCAATAAGAGAGCTTTATACTAAAAAGCTTTACTTCGATATCTCTAAACATTTAGTCATAGGCTAGGGATTATAACTTCAAAATATAAACTACTTAAAACAACATGTATTTGGAAATCTATATTTTTAGAACGGTTTAAAAAATAGGTCACCAGGAGCTTCGGACATGCTGAGCATGTTGCCGTGAGAGACCACTGTAACACACTTGAGAAAAGT
Organism: Panthera onca; assembly: GCF_046562875.1. Lineage (NCBI taxonomy): Eukaryota > Metazoa > Chordata > Mammalia > Carnivora > Felidae > Panthera > Panthera onca. The sequence continues at coordinate 78,325,350 of NC_138340.1, forward strand.
AAAAACAGCTCTATGGGCAAAGGAACCTATACTTGATCTACTTTGAAGGTCAACCGAGCATTTTTTTTTAAGTTTTGATTTTGTTAAAACCTGGAATTCCAGGGAAAGGCAAGCCATGGGGGTGGGTGTATGATCTGCCTCCATGTTTCCTATGAAGATTTCATCAGTATCCTTTTGATTCTTATTTTCTTCAACACGCAGTGGTCATTTCTACTCGAATCATGGTGACAGTATCCCTAGCACATGGTCAGACCCATAACTGTCAGTGGCTTCAGAGTGTGATTTGTTTGTTGCCTTTTAAATGTTTCCAGGCAGCAGTTACTGTCCTGAAAGCCAGTGAGCAAGTGACTGACCTTGATACTGAAGGGCACTTCTATTCCATTTATTTATGAAACATGCAGAAAACAGATTCAACATTTGTATTGTAAGAGACATCCCTTTCCAAAAGAACACCACAGCGTTCTTAACTAGAGAGATAGATCATCCCCTAGTAAATTATATATAATTAATGTCCCTTACATTTGTATATAATAAACTCATGAAAATGTATTTGAGAGTCAAGGATCTGAACGTCAAACAGTAGGCATACAGAGGGCTCTACTTGTAGAGAGCTCACATTATAAAATTTATGCTTGTGATTAAAGACATTTTGTTTTTGGCATGGCTATGCAATGTGTAGATTATCTAATACATTAAAAACAATAAACATTATATATAAATAATAAATTAGAGATCTTGAAATTGATTCTTACCTCAGCTGCCAGTTATCTCAGCCTAGAGAGAAAATTTATTCAAAGCTTGAGTAAGGACTAGCTGGTAGGAATTCTACCAAAATAGTTCAAGAGAAAGTGGAATGCCTGCCATCATCTTCTCCAAAAAGATGACAGCAGCCTTGTGCACTTCTCCCTGCATTTGGGCCACTGCTCATTCTCAATCATACTTTCTCCTTTGACACACCATCTGTAGTCTCTAGATGGTTTTTTTGTCCACAAGTAAACTCACGGTCAACCATTTAAGGTCCATGGAACATCAACCAAACGTCAAGATTACCCACCTTCAGCCTACCTTAACTGCATTATCACTGGTATTGGCACTTTCATGTTGCCATCTTTCATTCATTTTTATAAGAAAGCAAAAGCAAAATATTATTGATATTCAAAGAATTGGATAAACACCCACAAATAATGATTGCCAAATACAGAATGTTAGGGGGCAGACAGAACCACCAGAAATTGGCTTAACATTTGTTTGCCAGTTGGAATATAAATATTCAGCAGAGTTCTGGAGATGCAACGTGTGATAGTGGTGAGACCACGTAAAAGTTATGTCAAAGTCAAGGATTGCCTAAATCCCTTTGAGGAATAGTCACTGCTGATATCTTAAATGAAAGACAAAACATTAAGATTAGTTTATAAGGAAATCCTTATAATTCAGTAAATTAACTTTCACCAAACTTTGTGCATTTCTCTAAAAGTATAGACTTGGACGCTGCCCAAGTAGTAAGAACAATTGGAGTAAGTGAAGAAGGAAGGGGAGTAAAATACAAGGCTATGAAATAGACCAAAACTTTGAAATTCAGTCAGGGCTCCCAGCAAAAGTGCTCACAGGCAGAGAGGATGACCAGAGACAGCTCCCTGGTGTTTCAGAATTGGGTGTGGCAGAGGCCAAGGGGGGCTTGAGTTCACTCCCACCATGTTGCGCATGGCTTCCAGTACTTACAAGAACACACACATATGTCTGTGTGTCCTGAGTGACCTTGGCCTTCGTACCAGGAGAACTGTATCCTAGCGCATGGACAAGAATAGTGTCAGTGAGACCTCACTTTCAGAAAGGAAAATATAATCTTAGAAATACAAGTCTCCCTTTGAAAAGGGAATCGGCTTTAATGAAAAGGAAACTGAGAAGTAAATCACTTGGAGTTGAAAAGCACTTTGTGTAGGCACATACATAGTGCAAATACCTTTACTGATAGGAGTACAGAAAGATACAGATTATTTATAACCCAGCCACTCAAAGATCTGATTTGCTAAGAACTTTGAGGCAACTCTGAAGCAAAATTACACTTTGTTTTGCTAGGTTCTGAGTTGTGGTGCCAGACAGTACCTCTACTAGACCTGGGTAAGCGTGGAGGAGGAAGGGGGAGGAGGAGATGGACAAGAATTCAGGAGGACAAGTCTCCCACCCATGGCTGTTGACCAGGTGGGGGTACCTGACCCCACCTGCGAACCATGTGGTATGGGTCTGGTTTTCGTTTCTCTCCAAGTGCTCTCCAGTCCTCTAAAATGCCTCCTGTTTGGGGATGATGAGGTGCCTGGAGTAGCTCCAGGACTTGGGCATGTAGGGTTATCTGTGGAGTCCCATTACCTGAGTCTGTCCCAAGTAAGCAGTCCGGTGATCTGATCAATCCTGTCAAATAGAAAAAATTTCTTTTGAGATTAGACCACCACACTGGTACTGACGCACTGATTTGGGGTGATTTTCATTCAAGTCAGAGGACAAGTTCAGGGCTTCAGTCTACCAACTACCCACCGCTGATCCATGGACTTGAGCTACCCAGGTGAGCCTACCATTCAAATCTTACCTATATATGTTCAGGCCATGATGCTGCATCAATTCTACAGTATCTGAAGGCAGCAGGGGTGGAAGCAGGCATCCTTTACCCTGTGCTGTCTCTGTTGCTGGCACCCTGGATCTCCCCACATCTTCATGGGCTCCACCCTCCATACCTGACTGCACAGCTCTGTGACTGGCCCCACCTCTCTCCTGTGACTGGCTTTTGAAACCATCACTCAGCAATGCCAACAGTCCCCTCTAACTCAAGTCCTCTTTTGCCTCTAATTGATATCATGACCTTGAGATGTCCCAGATCAGTCATTACCCCTGGGAAGAAAGGATCAGAGTTCCCACACACTGACCAGTGGAAGTACTCTAGTTGCTCTGCGCATGAGCCACTGGCCTGCCCCCCTCACCAATTGCCATGTGTAAGTCGGAGTGTAGCGAACATTGAAAGAGATCATATTCTAGGAATGCAGTAATCATGGCCCACAGAGTTCAAGAGAATTTGTACAAGATGTGTTTTTCTGTGGTTGCATTACCAAATTCCAAAAAACAAATTCAGCATGACCAAAGAGCAAATTATTATTCATTTTTCTGCACTGTACCGTTAAAGCTTGCATTGTGGCCACCATCAGTGAAACATAGTGAGAGTCACTGGAAGCCAGCATTCATGAATGGCGTGATAAATGCGGCCACACCATGAGTTATGACATAACCAGCATTAAATAGGTGGTATTAAGGAACTGCGGAGCTAAGAGGATTTGCATTGTTTCAAGTACCTGAAGGGCCATGGTATTATGAGTGATTACTGCGTTACCACTATATCCTTGCAGTGGGAGATATGAAATTGGTCCAAGAAGAGCACATTGGCAAGTAGATGGAAGATATGGTTTGTGGACATGAATAGGAAGAGACACTATGAAAAATCATCACAAACTCTGATTGGAAATCTTAAAAATACTTAAGTACCACTTCCCTGCCAATTATTCTAAATTTCATAAATAAATCCTATACCTACAATTATACCTATACTGTAATCCAGTACCTCCCATGGACTCATGAATTTTGGGAAACATTTTTTAATCAAGTTGTTTACATAGGTAGGGGCCCAACAAAATGTATTTGCCTGGGGCCCCACACATCCTAGGGGCAGCAGCCCTGGTGCCAAAAAGCACCAGTAGAAGTTGACTTGCTCCAGTCACCACTCTTTCACCAAAGGCGACACCATCTTGGTGCCACAGGTGAGGTCTCACTGAGCCCTCTGTACTTTCTGGGATTTCACCCCAACCTCTTCCATCACTTCTCAGCCTCATCACTACAATCTGCCTTGGAGACCACCAGGAGCAACCTTGTCATGTCCTATGTCCCTGGTTACCTCAGTCACCAGAAGCAGCCCAAGAATCTGGACCATCACTGCTACCCCAGCTGTCATCATCATATGGCCTGTACATTCCTAGTCTGACCCAATGTGACACCCAAGCCCACCTCCCAGACCTTTGCCTTCTGGTGTAGGTCTGTCATTAGCAAAATCCTTCATATCCTCCCCTTCTTGCCCTGATCTAAGAGGCATCTCTGTTGCAGCCCTCATCCCATCCTCCTCAAATCTATAGGTTCTACATTCAAAATCTATCAAGTATCCCCCACCTCTCACGACTTTCTGCTACCACTTGAATCTGAGCTATCTTCAGAGAGGGTTTCCTGACCTTCCTAGAAATAGCACCTCTCTTTCTCTCTGTACCCACCCCAACCTTCCTTTATTTTTCTTCATAACATCAGTCCCACCCGACATGTTATCGGTTGTTTGGTGTATAACGTGTCCCCCAACTGGGATACAGGCTCCCTGAGAGTAGCTACTGCCTATGTTTTGGCTATTGCTGTGTCCCCAGTACCTAGAACACTGCCTGCTGCACAATACACACTCAAAAAATACTTGAATACCTGACATTCAATATAAACAGAAAGGAAATTCTTACAAAGTTTTATTACATAGCCTATTTTTATCTACCTAAAACATAAACATATCTGGATGGAAAGATTTTGGAAAACCGATCATCATGAAAAAAAAAAAAAGTCTAGTGAAGGAGACAGTGAAATCTCATAAGTTGTATCTGTTGTTAGTCAATTCAAAAATAAAGGAATTAAATGAATTTTCAATGAAATTATAGAGGTTTATCATTAATTTTTAATAATTTAATAACTAACTTTATAATTATATATAATAAAGAGTTGGGGATGTCTTTTCTGTGCTCATTCCTTTGTTTTATACAATATTTAAAAAATCCTGCAACTTCATGTATTTATACAGTGCTTCCTAATTGCATCTCCTTGTCATTGTTGCTTACAGTAAGGTTGAGTCAATTAAAACTGCTTTTCTTTTACAAATGTTAAGTCTAAACATAACCAGAGCCTCAGTCCTTGATAAGACTCAGCTCTGCAGTTATCTGCCAACTGTGTGACATTCAACTTGCCACCTGTCTCCCCCAAAGGACCATTCTCTCTCATTTCCATCCCCTGAGCAAGTGCTACTTCCTCTACATGGAGTTCGTTTTCCACTTCTTTCCCTTCATCCTTCCTCTTCTATTCAAAGCCCATCCTGACAGCCCACACCACTCTGTGTCTTAAAGAGATCATGGCCTTATCCCAGGACTCATCACAATGTTTTTTCTGCTTCTCTCCCTCCACCATGAGACTGCACTGTGAGGCAGAGATCAGATCTGACTTATTCACACCTTGCCTGGTGCCTAACACATAATATGTGAACAACAAAAATTTGTGAAAGGAAACAGAGTGTGAAAGGAAACAGAAAGGAAGACTGAGGGTAAGACAAAGCAAGCCTAGGCCAACTTGTAAATGACATGATCTTGCTCACGGCATCACCCCACAGCATCAGTGGGAGGATAGAATAGCCAAAAACCACATTTGATCTGCTGAAGGTTGCCTGTCCATTTACGAATATCGTTGTTGTTTTTTTTTAAGTAATATGATTCAACTCTTGTTTGTTTAATCTGAGCTATGGGAGGTACAAGGTTGCAGAATGAGCAGGTTAAAGAGATTTGCCTTTGTCTTTCCTGAGCGTTCTTTGGAAAATCAGAATTTCTAAGTCAGTGTAAGCTCTTCCAGTTTGCCCTGGCTTCAGCTCTGGCACACCTAAATGCCCTCCCCTCTGCCCTGTTGGCCACAATGGTGGTTGGGCTGCCTGTGAAGAGAGCTGTGATCTGGTGGATGGGGTCACCCTGAGCTGCTCTTCATGGAAGAGCCCAGGCTGTGCTGCCTGATTTTTCTAACACTTACTTTTCCCCTTTCACATGATCTCAAGCATTTGGATGAGTGCAGCTTTGTTTGTTTCAATGAAGACACTCTTAAGAACTATTATTAAACAATTCTATTGCTAAAACACTACCTTTTGCACTAGAAATGAGCTTAATAGGAATTTTTTCCTGTCACTTTAAGTTGTTTCCGTTGCTTTTTTCCTCATTGAGATCATTGAATACGCCTCCTAAAATAAGATGTTGAAATAGAACCAGTAAGGGTGTGATCTGATCATGATTTGAAGGAAATTGCTTTTCAATCGTTAAATATGTAAGACTCGAGAGGATTTCAGCTCAAGTTTTTGATGGCTGGTCTCTGTCTGATGTCCAGTTTATAAGAGAAGTGTTATTCTCTAAGAATTTCAGGGGCTTTTGGGGAACACATGAAGTCAAAACAATTAGGAGATCTCAGTAACTGGTCAGCTCAACCTCTATAATTAGGAGAAACATCCATGAAGCTGCATGCCTGGGCTCATCTGTTTAAGATCAGGGCACTTACAGTGTAAAGGTATGTAGGCTTTTCACTGTAGGCAAGAGGAAGTGTAGCCTTGAACCTGGAAAAGGCCCCACACCCAAGCACAGTGGTAACCACTCAGATTCAGGACTCTCAGTGGGAATGGAGAAGGTTGGGTTGGGGCAGATACCAAAGGCCACTGTGTACCAGTCTTTCAGGCCGCACACAGCATCACTTTGGTTGCTAGTAGACGCTTCTCTGACTGAACTTCTTCTTGAGGCACAGATGATTCTGAGAACAAGGCTTACCTCTTAGATGTCCAGTGAATAGCAGTCAATTTGCCTTTCTCCCAATAAGCGTTAGGGCATTGACTAGAAGTATTGGGGGATCTTGTGTCCTAGAATCATGTAAATATTCTGGAAAAGCACAGGAACAAGGATTACTTAGAATGATAATAGCAGGCACTTATATATCATACCTAGAAACTATTTTAAGTGTTGTTTTTTATAGTAACGATAGCTGTATGAGGTAGGTATTTTGCAATTGAGAAAAGCAAGATTACGGAGGTTAAGTAAACTGCCTAAGGGCACTTGGCTTTTGCATGACTGGGCCAGGATTTGAAGCCAGGCAATCATTTCCCAAGTCAGACTTTTAATCATGAGGCTGTAGTCTGTTTTTGTAGCTTTTGCCCTACCAGACCTGCTTACATTTACCCAAAAACCCTACTGTAGCAATCTAATGCCAACCAATCCATCGAGGTATGTAATGGAAAGATAGGAAACATGTTTTTTTTATCAGAGTGGACTTTATGCACCAGGGCCCAAATATTTGCCAGAGCAGTTCCCCCCACCACACACACACACCTTGAATACTCTTCCAGGTTCCCCCTATTACTAGGTTCAGGAAACAAATACTTGTCTTCAACAGATTCTCCGGGCTTCTCTGGAAAAAATGCATACATCGCACAAGATGTAGAGAGAAGAATGAAGTGACAAAGTAAGCTGAGGATTAATGCTAGGTCAGAGCATATGGTTTGGTTCTTGTATGGCATGAAGCAAGTAACCATCCCAGGGTCTCCAGAGGATATTTGTACAGCTCCATATTGGTTTGAGGAGGCAGGAGGACTTCTCTCTCCTCCTTCTCACTCAGGAAGAGACCGCAGAAACTTAAAGGAAACCACAGGCAGAGTAAGACCTTCAGATCAGTTGAGTGGAAGATGCAAGGAAGGATGTCAGGAAAGTCCCGGGCCTGGGGCAGTGTCAGGAAAGTAGAGCAACTAGCAGAGGGGTCCTGGATAGCCTGGGAGAGAGTAAAGTCACCAGCCTCTGGGGAAGGGGAATTCAGAAGGAGAATTGAAAGGGCTGAGTGAGGATAATCCCCACTTGTTTCAGACTTTCACCTGAGACCCTGCTTTAAGGATAGCAGTAAGCTGTTTACAGGCAAAGAGAACATTGAAATACTATGTGGTAATTACATACCTATTCTTTTAAAGGATGCTACTGATTTGTCAGTCCCCAGAAATCTCCAAAATGGTCTCCAAATTCCAATTTCAGCATCTAATGAAATCTCTCAAACTCCTTCACACATCTGGAAGCAGCATAAAACTCTTCGCATAAAATATGGCCTGATGGTTGGCTTAGAAAGTATATTCTCATAACTATTTGTAGATTCCATTAACTCATGTATCTGGTACACATGTTAAGTGCCTACATGTGCCAGGATAATGCTGTCACTGAAGACGCAAAGGGAACAGAGCCCAGAAATCACAGCTGAATAGTTACAGATAGTCTGTAGCATTTAACTGGGGTTCTAAGACACAAATGACTTTTTTTTCCAAAATTGTAACAGGTATCTGAAGGGGCAAAGTCCACCCTTCCCACTGCTGTAATTGTTGAGATGTATCATCCTGGCAAAGCTCTTTGAGCATCTTTTTCTCTAAACCAACAATTCTGGATTTGGGTCACCAGACCCAGGAGCACAGCTCCACAGAGATACTTTCTACTTGAACCTACCTTCTGTGATCAGAGTGGCCCCAAACAGAGACCTTGGAAACCTCTAAAAAGAAAGTAAGACTAGAGAGGAGAGAGATCCAACTGCTGCCAGATGGTGGCAGATTTGCTTAGGGAGGGAACACAGAGGGGGACACCAGAAGCATCCTTTGACATGGGGAATTGGAATCTAGAGAAATATCAATGACTGCACCTCACTTGTGGCAAAGTTAGGATAAGACGCCTGTCTCTGATCTCTCACTGCTACATTTTGTTGCCTCCAATACAAAAACTTGTCCCCACACACTCATTCTTATCATTATTGCTGTCCCATGTTGAGCTCTGTGTGCTGATCACTGCCCTTGGAATCCTCCTCTTTCCACCAAGGATGGGGCCCTGCAAGCCTTTGCCTGTGTTATCCTGGGCCAAGGAGAACCTTTACTAAATAGAACTCTCTTGTTTTCTGACTCATTGTCCCCACCAGCATAAATAGTAGGTCCTGGTCTCCCTCTTTGAAGACCCTTTTCCTCCAGTATACTTAGGGAGCAAGATATCTCAGGGCAGCTGCCTCAGTAATCTGAAACTTTAGTTGTGCCTCCAACATTCAATCCCTTCCTGTCTCTACCTTCTGTTCCTCCACAGACCCCATTCACTTTGCTGCCTGTCACTTTCACTCACACCTGTCAGGTGAAATATGTTGTGATCATTCAGCCCTTTAATTCCCAATATCACAGCTAACCCCAAGCTTTAATGAGTAACAAGACATTAATACACATTTGGAAAAAAATAGGCAGGAATTACAACTCTGAGAGAGTTAAAACTGGTACTAGAAATGATGAATCATATAGTTCACCAGTCAAATCTTTTCCCCTATAAGCTCTGCTGGCAACCACCCATCCCAGCCTACTTTGCCACTCCTAGACTCTGTGCATTTCCTTCCATCAAAGAGAGAGAGAGAGAGGGAGAGAGAGAGAGAGAGAGAGAGAAAATGAGTCCCCCGGTCCTTCTTTCCATGGAGCCTTTGCCTGGTAACCCCTGCTTCAGTGTTCCCCAAGTCCTTTCCCATTTTCTGCCCCCATCCGGCTTGCCAGACAATGAACTGGAAGGTAATAAATTAAACATCCTTTTCCTTTTCCAAAGTCCTTTTCCAAAGTCTGGGTTAATTAGTCTAGAGTATTGCAAAGTATAGGACTTTAAACACATGAGCCAGATGGTCCTTGAGCTGCCTAGTCTGGCCTAGTCTGGCCCTCCATTCTCCTGAGTGAGGGTAAGTTTCCAATGCTCCCACCGGCACCTAGATTCCAGCCTTTGTTCCAATAAGAACAACCACATCTTTTCCAAGAATAGGAACAACTTTCAGAGATTCTGAGGACTAAATATTCTTTAGAAATGAAACATTTCCTTATAGAAAACAATTCACAGAGCTGCAATTCCACCCATGATGAAAACAGCTTCTTATGTTATGACACCGGAGCCCTTCAGAAAGACAAGGTCTAAGTTTCTGCATTCTGAATACTTGCTTTCCCTTTTAATAACCAAATATTCACTGTAATGTCTCCCAGAACAAAGGAATATTTACCTCAGAGTTCTGTTTGTCCTACTATTTTGTAATATACCAAATAAGGAAGGCTTTGAAAGTACTTTTTTTTTTTTTTCCTTCTCCCAACATTTCAAAGATCCCAAGACAAATTCTTTGTTAGGGATCAAGATCAAAGAATTATGTCCTTCCTTTTCCCCAGGAGTCTCTGCAAGAAGGATGTTTTTCCCAAGCATATGGCCTAAGGTAGAGAGTCTGCGTCATATTCTGACAGCAGGGTTACAGAGATTAGCGGCAGGAGACACATGGGGAGCTCTAGGCAAGGTCTTTAATGTGGGCATTGTGGGAGCAGGTGACATGACCATAAGCAGGGGCCCCCATTGCAATCCCATCTCCTCAAGGGCTCTGGAAAGCTATCACCCCCAAATCAAATCCACCCCTTTTTCCATCATTTCCTGGAGATGATAGCTTCAAAGCAGGAGTGGGTGTCTATGCCCATGTTAATACTCTGAGTCTATAAATTAATGTACAGCAGGAACTTCATTCTTATAAGCCCCTCTCTATGCAGAACATTTCAAATGCAGAGTCCTAGGAGTAAACTAGAAGGGACCTTAGAGTTTCTCAAATTCAACCTTGTTGTTCATTCAGATAAAGATGCTGAGATCTAAAAGTTAATGTACACTGCCAAGGCTGCCTAGCTTTTAAAAAAAATTTTTTTTTAATGCTTATTTTTGAGAGAGGGAGAGAGACAGAGTGCAAGCGGAGTAAGTGTGGAGAGAGAAGGAGACACAGAATCTGAAGCAGGCTCCAGGCTCTGAGCTGTCAGCACAGAGCCCGATGTGGGGCTTGAACTCATGAATTGTGAGATCGTGACCTGAGCCGAAGTCGGACACTTGACCAACTGAGCCACCCAGGTGCCCCGGTCGTGCAGCTTTTTTATCCCAGAGCTGGGACATAGCCACAACCTCCTGCCTTCTGGTCAAGTGTCCTTCCCCTATAACAAGGTCTTTTGATGGTGGCAATACGAATAAAAATCAAGGGGAAATCCTACAAATTTTATCATTCAGAAAGCAGTTCCTTTTTTTTTTTTTTTTTTTTTTTTAATTTCAGAAAGAAGTTCCTAAATGACCCCTATGTTGCACACCCTGTACTTGGAGCTGGGAACACAAAGATCAATAAAATATAGTTCTTCTCTTAAAGAGCTCATGGTCTAGATTTTGAGAAAGATAATGACTCAGTAGTGAAAGAGCTGTGACAGGACATCCAGGTATTTTAGAGACACCAAAGAGAGGTACCTTCCTTTGAAAACTATACAACCATTCTGATTTTCACTATGTCCAGGTAATTTAAGTCTTCCTGGAATACTTAGGGAATAATTCAGCTTTAGGGGGGTTTAAAAGCCACCTGCCTAGTCAGGTAATGTGGAGGTGTATGTGGTGCTGGAAGTGGGGGATGGGCTGTGTGCTCTGACCTCCGGAGCACTGGGTTTGCATTTGTTCCAGCAGCCTCAGGGAGGACTAAGTGTACCCACACCTGGTGACCCACACCCAGGCACTGTGCCAGCCTCAGGATGAACCTGTGGCTCTCCCCTTCTGCAAAGAACCTGTTTGTACAGCTCCTGGTGGGGCATTGTCTCCTAACAGCAGGAACTAGCTGACGCTTAGCAAGGTGACATTGCATTTTCAAGGTCCAGTCTTGGCACCAGGATGCAGGCAGTTGAAAATACCCTGAGTGCCTCTCTAGAGGAAGTATGCAGAGTACGCTCAACCACGGCTTCCCAGAAAGTAAGTTCTTGGGCTGAGGCCAGTGCAGGAGCAGGAGTCTGGCCAGGGGAATCCCAGAGGGCAGCACTGGCCCACCCTCAAACCAGGTGTACCCTGCAAAGGGGATTCTATTTGAAGTTGGTCACAGCCATTCAGCTTCCCAAAGAGGTGTTGTTCCCTGAAACCAACTCCCTGAAGAGAGTCCCTAAGTGCCTGTGTGTGTGCCACCCACTGAATGAATGGATGGATGGATGGATGGATGGATGGATGGATGGATGGATGGATACTGAGAATGGGGGGCAACTAGGGGAAAGAGATAAAGGAAGCATGGCAGAGAGGGTCTAAGAACGCAGGGTCTGGGGCCAAATTGCCTGTGTTATCCTGTAGCCCTGTGCAGGTAGTTTAGTATCTGGGGTGTAGTCTTCTCATCTGTAAAATGGGGAGAATAAAGGTAGCTACCTTGTGGTATTGTTGTCAGTATTAAGTGGATAAATACAGGTAAAGTGCTTGGTCCATAATAAGTATTTAATAATGTTAGCTATTATTAAAGCCTAAGACACAGTCCTTGTTCCCAATGGGATTAATCTAATGAGAGAAGAAAGAAAATCACACACGAAACAACAGCAAAGATGTGAAACTATATATAATCCAGTTCTAAGTTGTGTGGTGCAGAGTCCGAGATTAGAGACATTTGGCATCTCTCTTTACAGGTGAAGCCCACCTGTAAGAAAGGAGATAATTGGGGAGCATTAGAGCATAGTATGGACTCAAGAGACAGACCACCTGGGCTCTGAATTCTGACTCCACCAGTTACTACTGTGGGATCTTAATAGAGATGCTGTGATGGTTAATTTTATGTGTCAACTTGACCACAAGTGCCCAGATATTTAGTCAAAGATTATTCTGGGTGTTTCTGTGAAAGTGCTTTTGGATAAGATTAACATTTAAATCCAAATGAATGAAGCAGATTGTCCTCTCTAATGTGGGTGGGCCTCATCCAATCAGTTGAAGACCTGAATAGAACAAAATGGTTGACCCTTCTCTGAGGAAGAGAGGCTTCTTCACACCTGACTGCCTTAGAAATGGGATATCAGCTCTTTTCCTACCTTTGGACTCAACTGAAACATTGGCTGTTTCTGGGTCTTTAGTCTACCTTTCTTAGGACTATAACAACTACAAGAGCCTCAGGCCTTCAGACTTAGAGTGGAACCGAACCATTAGCTGTCCTGGGTCTCTAGCTTGCCAATGGCAGATCTTGGACTTCTCAACCTCCATAATCACATAGCCAATTGTTTACAATAAACAATAAATCTTGGTTCCCTGTATCCCTCCCTCTCAAACTCCTTTTGGTTCTCTTTCTCTGGAAGACCCTGACTAATAAGATATTAATATTTCCAAGCCTCAATTTTCTCAGCTGTAAAATGAGGATTGATAGCACCTACTCACAGAGTTGCTACAAAGATTCAATGAATTCTTGCAACTGAGCATTGACATGGTACCTAACACATTAAGGTGCTCAACAGATGTTAAGTATTAGGGGGTGTCAATTCCCTTCAGCCAGAGACCACCAGGAACACTTTTATAGTTGAAAAAGTTGGGTTCATTACTCACTGCAGCAAGGGGGAACACACCATGGTGAACTGAGGACTGTCTCAGTAAGACTGGGTTAGAAAAGACTTATTCTAAGTTTGAGTTTGTATTAGGTATTTTGGAGAGGTTTTAAGGAAGGGGGGCTTTGCTCTGGACTGGATGCTGTCGGGAAGCTGGGGTAATTCTGTATTTAGGGATCTATAGTAAGTTGAATTATGGTCCCCCAAGAGGTATGCCCAATTCTTAATCCCCAATACCTGTGAATGTGACCTTATTTGGGAAAAGGGTCCTTGCAAATGTAATTAAACACGTGCTCTAGAAACAAGATCATCCTGGATTAACTGGATGGGCCTTCAATCCAATGACAAGAATCCTATAAGAAGAGAAGACACAGAAACAAAGAGGAGAGACACAGGGGAGAACAAAATGTGAAGATGGAGGCGACATTCGAATGATACATCTATAAGCTAAGGAACACCAAGATTTACCAGCAGCCACCGGAAGTGAGGGGGTAGGCATGGAACACATTCTCCCTCAGAACCTCCAGAGGGAACCAATTCTGATGGCATCTTGACTTCATACTTTTAGTCTCCAGAGCTGTGAGAGGATAAATGTCTGCTGTTTTGCCATTCAGTTTACGGTAATTTGTTATGGAAGGCCTAGGAAACATACAGTATCTCAATAAAAAAAATTTTTTTAAAAAAGAAGGTTAGAGTGGGAGAGAGCCAAAGCATAAGAGACTCTTAAAAACTGAGAACAAACTGAGGGTTGATGGGGGGTGGGAGGGAGGGGAGGGCGGGTGATGGGTATTGAGGAGGGCACCTTTTGGGATAAGCACTGGGTGTAATATGGAAACCAATTTGACAATAAACTTCATATATTGAAAAAAAATAAATGTTTAGAGAGACAGCAGAATAGAGCAAGACTGAATTTGTAATTGATAAAGGAGTGGTTACTCCCATTAACTAGGAGAGTGGAACGCTTGGTGTATTGTGATTTGAACAGCGTGCAAGTTGTATCTGTGTTCATGTGTAATCACAAAGTAGACTTGTTTCTGTCATGATCTACCATGCTCACAGAGTGGCCCTGTCTCCTGTGGATGTTCTGTTTGGGCTCAACAGAACAGCACGGCCCAGCTGTGAATGCCAGGGCAGCTCTAGGATGTCAGAGGCTTCTTTTCTCTCTCTCTTTCTCTCTCTCTCTCTCTCTCTTTTTCAGGAGCTTCTAAAAGAAGTCAATAATTTCTTAAAAGCCTCCATTATACCCAAATTGCCTTCTGGGGGGTGGGGTATGAGAAATGGCCAGTCTTCCATTTTAGCCTTTCTTTGCTGCTTACTGAGGAGTTACTATTATCTGTCAGATTAGAAAATTTATGTTTCCTTCATTCCAAGAACTACATCAGGATTTGGTTCAGAGCACAGAGGCAACACATTTATCCTGTGACAAGTGAATTAAAATATGAGCAGTTCCAAGTGTCAAGAGTGTTTTCATCATTCTGGTTGTTCTCAAAGGAACTGATGGCAGTTTTCATGCAGACACAAGCCAAGTTGTTGGTGCATCTCCAAGAGGCCCATAGCTTGAGATAACTCTTTGGGGACAGCTAGCTGGAGCTGGACAGGTTTCTTTGCCATCCAGGGCTGTTTTGCAAAGAATTTCCTTTATACAGTAAATGTGCACTCACTCTGGGTCATATCAATAGATGCTACAGTAATTAAAATCTTACTTACCCCATCTTAATCTATCGCTGCCTAAACACACACACACACACATATATTCTTCAGAGATGCTGTGACACCCTCCTTCCGGCTTTCAGACTTTAGGATACTCTTCATTTTCCTTGTGAACTAATGAAGCCTTACAGAAACACTGCATAACAGTGGGTTTTTGCTCTTAGCTCCCTTATTTTGAGCTCTTCAAAACTGAGATTAATTCACATGCTCCTAAGGTGGCTTCCTTTACTGTTCTAACCAACACAGATCTCCCCAAAGGCAACTCACAACTCAGTACATGTTCCTATAGCCTTACCTATCCAAAAGCATGCAATATCTTTATGTCCCCAGTGCCAAAGATGTTTTTTCCCTTTAATACTCAAGTAATCATTTGTTATTTCTTTTATTTTGAATAATTCTTTTTCTTTTATTTTGAGAGAGAGAGAGAGAGAGAGAGAGAAGGAGCATGAGATAGGAGGGGCAGAGAGAGAGTGAGAGAGAGAGAGAGAGAGAGAGAGAGAGAGAGTATCCCAAGCAGGCTCTGCGCCATCAGTGCTGAGCCCAATGCAGGGCTTAAATTCATAAACCATGAGATCATGACCTGAGCTGAAACGAAGAGTCAGACACTTAACTGATTGAGCCACCCAAGCACCCCTCATTTGTTATTTCTTATTCTTAATTAATTATCAGAATGCTATCAGTTGAAACAGAAAAAAAAATCAACTAAGAGAGGCTTAAATAAATAAAAATTATTTTTACACATGAGAAGCCCAGAGTTAAGGTAGTTCCAAGGTAGGTTAACTCAGCAGTTCATAATACAATGAAGAACATGGGTTCTTTCCTCTCACCACTCCGGTCAGTTCGTTGACTTTTCCTTTGGACTGGCTCCCCTCCCGGTGGACAAGATGGTGGCTCCAGGTGTCACACTTTCACATAGTAACTGAATGACAGAGACAGAAATGGAGAATATCCCTTGTTTGGATGCCTGTTATAAAGATAGGAGAATTTTCCCTATAATCCCACAGCAGACATCTAGCCCTCTTGATAGAATTGTGTCACATGCCTATTCCTAAACCAGATGCTGATGAATAGGATGGAATTCAATTCATTGACTTAATCAAAATTTGCTTCCTTGGGTTAAGGAGCTGCCTGAACTCCTAGTGAAGGAGATAGTCACTAGCTACATTTGAAAAACCAAAGAAGCATGGTGAGGGATGGCTCCTAGGTAGGAGACAGACAGAACCTACCTTTCCCAGAGATTTACAAAAGAAAACAGGTCCAGTAGTATCTGCACACATGTCACAAACCCATGTGATGTAGGGCCCCCTTGTGGAGTTATCTGCTTCCAGGTTAACTCAGAAACACACTGATTTCACCTGGAAATTGCTACCAAATCCAACACAAAGGAGGTCATAGAGGAGACAAACAACATTTTTTTTCTTCTAGTGCAAGCTATAGAAAGTATTTCTGGGAGAAACATAAGCAAGGCATTAAATATATGAGATTATTTGGATTATATTTCCTTGAGGATTTAACATACAGTGCTGTAGGATTTTAATTTTCTTTCATAAAATGCATCATAGTATGTGTGCTTGTTAGAGTGGTATAGCAGTCTGATTTTCCCCAGGGCTTCAAGTAAATAAAATTTTGGAGGGAATGAAGGAGTTAGGAAAAAACATTTCCTTGATCCATCCACAACCAGGAAGTAGAATTCCAAAAATTGATATTATTAGATGTAGGGAGCCGAGAGCAGATAACTGTGCCTCTCCAGATGATAAAGGGTTTTTACTAGTTCTGATGATGATCCTGGGTCTTCTTTCTCCATGCCAGCCCTCTCGTAGTGATATCAGAAATCACTTGCATCTGGCAGGTCGTTCAAGATGGCAAGTAGGAAAATATTAAACTCACCTCCTCCCACAGACACAACAAATCTACAGCTGCATATAATAATTTACATTTAAAAAGTCCTAAAATGTAGATGAACAGCACCTCTACAACAAAGGATTAAAGGGTAGCATCAAGGCAGGTAAGAGAGGCAGAGAAACACTCTCACTAAAACCCCACCACAGATGCAGTGGCCCACAGCCCGCCCAGATGCCCCAATAAAGAGAATCTTAAAAGCAGCAAAAGAAAGGCAATTTTTTATGTATAAGGGAAAACTCATTAAGCTACCAGCAGATTTTTTTCAGCAGAAAATTTGTAGGCCAGAAGGGAGTGGCATAACGTATTCAAAGTACTGAAAGGAAAAATCTTCCAACCAAGAACAACCAGCAAGAATCTCATTCAGAATTAAAGGAGTTTTCCAGATAAGCAAAAGTTAAAGGAGTTTGTCACTACTAAGTCAGGCTTAGAAGAAATGTTAAAGTGACTTCTTTAAGCTGAAAACTAATGACAAGAAAACATATGAAAGTAAAACCCTCACTGAAAAAGGTGGATATATAGCAAACATAGTATATTAATCACTCATAAAGCTAGTATGAAAGTAAAAAGATAAAAGTGGTAAAAATAACACTACAATAATAAGTTGAGATACATAAAGATGTAGGGATGCCTGTGTGACTCAGCTGGTTGAGCGTCAGACTCTTGATATTTGCTCAGGTCACAATCCCAGGGGCGTGAGATCAAGCCCTACATTGGACTCCATGTTGAGCATGGAGCCTGCTAAAGATTCTTTCTCTCCTTCTGCCCCTTTCCCCCACTCATGCTCTCTCTAAGATAAATATGTAAAATGTAACATCAGAGACATAAACATGGGGGGAGTAAAAAATGTGGTTTTGGAATGTGCTCAAATTTAGTTGTTGTCAACTTAAAATAGACTGTTATATACATAGGATGTTATGTGGAAACCTCATGGTAACCACAAAGCAAAAACTTATAGCAAATACACAAAAGAAAATGAGAAAAGAATCCAAACAAACATAGCACTAAGGAAAGTTATCAAACCACAAAGGAAGAAAGAAAGAGAAAAAGAAAAGAACAGAAGACAACTACAAAAATAGCCAGAAAACAATTACAAAATGACAATAAGTACATACTGATCAATAACTACTTTGAAAATTTAAATGGACTAAATTCTCCAGTAAAAAGACATAGCGTGGCAGAGTCGACTTTTTAAAAAATGACTTATCTACATGGGGTGCCTAGGTGGCTCAGTCTGTTAAGTGTCTGACTCTTGGTTTCAGGTCATAACCTCACAGTTCATGAGTTCAAGCCCCTCATCAGGCTCCATACTGACATGCTGAGTTTGCCTGGGATTCTCTCTCTTTCCCTCTCTGTCTGCCCCTCCCATGTGGGCTCTCTCTCTCTCTCTCAAAATAAATAAAAACTAAAAAAAAGACTCATCTATTTGCTGCCTATAGAGACTCACCTCAGAAGCAAGGACACAGAGGCTGAGAGTGAAGAGATAGAAAAAGATAGTGCACATGAATGGAAATGAAAAGAAAACTGTTGTAGCAATACTTATATTAGGTAAAATATATTTTAAAACAAATACAATAATAAAAGGCGAAAAAGGACATTACATAATGATAATGGTAATTACATAATGATAACCTAGCAATGGTATCATTACATAATGATAACCTAGCAAGAAGATATAACATTTATAAGCATATATGCACCCAATATAAGAGCACCAAAATATGTAAAGCAAATATTAATGAATGGGAGAAACTGACAGCAATATAGTAATCATAGAGGACTTTAATACCCCCACTTACATGAATGGAGAGATCATCCAGATATAAAATCATTGAGGAAATAACAACTTTTTTTTTTTTTAATTTTTTTTTAAACGTTTATTTATTTTTGAGACAGAGAGAGAGCATGAACGGGGGAGGGGCAGAGAGAGGGAGACACAGAATCCGAAACAGGCTCCAGGCTCTGAGCTGTCAGCACAGAGCCCCATGCGGGGCTCGAACTCACGGACCGCGAGATCATGACCTGAGCCGAAGTCGGACGCTCAACCAACCGAGCCACCCAGGCGCCCCACAACTTTAAATGACATATTAGCCTGGATAAATGTATAGATATATACAGAACATCCCATGCAAAAGCAGAACACACATTTTTCTCAAGTGCATGTGGGACATTCTCTAGGATAGCTCACATGTTAAACGACAAAATAAATCTCAATAAATTCAAAAAGATCCAAATCATGTCAAGAATCTTTTATGACCATGATGGCATGAAATTAGAAATCAATTACAAGAAGAAAACTGGAAAAACCACAAAAATGTGGAAATTAAACAATATGCTACTGAACAACCAATGGGTCATCGAAAAAAAGGAAGAAATTATAAAATATTAGAGACAAATTAAAACAGAAATACAGCATACAGAAATCTATAGGATGTAGCAAAAGTGGTTCTAAGAGGAAAGCTCATACCAATACAGACCTACTTCAAGAAACAAGAAAAATCTCAAAGAAGCTAACTTTACACCTAAAAGAACTAGAAAAAGAAGAACAAACGAAACCCAAAGTTGGTAGAAGGAAGGGAATAATGAAGACAAGAGTGGAAATAAATAAAATTGAGACTAAGATTACAATAGAAACAGTCAATAAAACTAAGAGCTTGTTTCTTTTAAAAGGTAACATTGACAAACCTTTAGCTATACTCACCAATATAAAAAGAATAGAGAGGACTGAAATAATATCAGAAATGAAAGAAGAGAAGTTACAACTGATACCACAGAAATACAACAAATCTTAAGAGACTATGATGAACAATTATACACCAGTGAATTGCACAACCTAGCAGAAATTCCTGTATAAATTCCTAGAAACATAAAATATTCTAAGACTGAATTATGAAGAAACAGAACCACCGTGATACATCATATTAACAAAATGAAAGATAAAAAATCATATGATTTTCTCAATAGATGCAGAAAAACAATTTACAAACTTCCCTACCCACTCATGATAAAAACTCCCAATAAAGTGGGTATAAAGATAACATACCTCAAAATTAAAAAGGTTATATATAACAAACCCACAGCTAACATCATAGTCAATGGTCAAAAACTGGCACCTGGTTGGCTCAGTCAGGGGAGTATGTGACTCTCAATCTCAGGGTCATGAGCTCAAACTGGATGTTACGTGGAGAGATTACTTAAATAAATAAAATAAACTGAATGCTTTTCTTCTAAGATCAGGAACAAGACAAAGATGTTCACTCTTGCCACTTTTATTCAACATAGTATTGAAAGTTTTAGCCAAGACCATCAGACAAGAAAAAGGAAGTAAAAAGCATCCACATTAGAAAGGAAGAAGTAAAACTATCACTATTTTCAGGTGACATGATACCATATGTAGAAAATCCTTAAGATTCCACCAAAAAACTATTAGAACTGGGGTGCCTGGGTGGCTCAGTTGGTAACCGTCCGACTTCAGTTCAGGTCATGATCTCACAGTTTGTGAGTTCAAGCCTCACTTTGGACTCCATGCTGACAGTTCAGAGCCTGGAGCCTGCTTCAGATTCTGTGTCTCCCTCTCTCTCTGCTCCTCCCCCACTCACACTCTGTATCTCAAAAATAAATAAACATTTTTAAAAATTTTAATAAATAAATAAATAAATAAATAAATAAATAAATAAATAAAAACTATTAGAACTAACAAATTTAGTAAAGTTGCAGTATACAAAATCAGTTGCATTTCTATACATTAAAGATGAACTATTAGAGAAATAAAGAAAAAAATCTACAACTGCATCAAACATAATAAAATACCCAAGAATAAATGTAACCAAGGAGATGAAAGACCTATACACTGAAAACTGTTAAGACATTAAAGAAATTGAAGATAGTACAAATAAATGGAAAGATATGTCATGCTCATAGACTGGAAGAATTAATATGTTCAAATGTCCATATTTCCAAAGCAATCTACAGATTCAATAAAATCCCTATCAAAATTCCAATGGCATTTTTCACAGAACTAAAACAAATAATTATAAAATTTGTATAGAACCACAAAAGACCCCAAATAGCCAAAGCAATCTTGAGAAAGAACAAAGCTAGAGGTATCATACTCTGGTTTTAAGCTGTACCACAAAGCTATAATAGTCCAAACAGTATGGCAATGACATAAAAACAGACACATAGAGCAATGGAACAGAATAGAGAGCCCAGAAATCACCAGCATCTGACTGCAAGATCCTTTTCAATCTTGAATAGGTATAGGTTTCCTCTTATATGAAGACTTACTTTTTCAAGGGTACTAAGTACACCTGGGAGACTGAAGCATCTGCTCTGGGGTTCTTAGCACCCAGGCTGTGGGCACTTACATAAAACACATTACGTGGACACATCCAGATCTTTAGAAACCTTACATTCATACCTTCCTTGCCCTTTGTCCTAGTATCTATTACTACATAACAAACCATCCCAGAATGCAATGGTTTAAAACATCATTTTATCTCACTTGTAGTTGTATGTGTCAGGAATTCAGGAAGGGCTCAGCAAGGTGCTTAGTCTGTGGTCTACACAGCATCAGCTGAGGCAAACAGGGATGAAGGATACATCTTTGACATGGCTTCTCCACTTGTGAGTCTAGTACCTTGGCATACTTCCCTCTCTCTGCCCCTCCCCACACAGTACCTCTTTCTCTAGGGCCTCTACACATGGGCTTAGGCTTCCCACAACATGGTGATCTCAACATGTCCTATTTCTTAAATGGTAGTTGGCTTCCAAGAAACTGGAAGCAGAAGCTGTCAGGCCATTTAAGCACTATGTCCAAAACTGGCACAGCATCACATATGCTGTATTCTATTGGTCAAAGTAGTCATGGATCCCATCCAGATGCAAGGAAGTCAAGAGATAGAGTCCAAGTTTGGGCCAGATTTGGGAAGACAACACTGTAGAAGAGCATACAGAAGATGTTGTTACGGCCATCTTTAGAAAGTACAATCTGCCACCTCCATTTAAAAAAAAAAATTCTGACATTTCTCTCTTACTTTATAGAGATTCCTTGACATTAAACCACATGTGTTGCACTTTTAAGAGCCCTAAATACACCGTGTACAGTGTTACAAATAGTGGTCCCTCAGTGGGGTGCCTGGGTGGCTCAGTCGGTTGAGCGTCTGACTTTGGCTCAGGTTATGATCTGACAGTTCATGGGATTGAGCCCCACGTCGGGCTCTGTGATGACAGCTCAGAGCCTGGAGCCTCAGATTCTGTGTCTCCGTCTCTCTCTGACCCTTCCCTGCTCTCTTTGTCTCTCTCTCTCTCTCAAAAATAAACTTTAAAAAAATAAAAATGGTGGTCCTTCAGTAAGTCCCAACCAACTCAAAGGCTTGGAATTCAACTCATTAACTGATGAGTCAAAGAAATGTCAGTGGTTGACTCTACACAATGGTTGATTTACACAATATTCTTCAGCCCTTCCCGTCTTTGCTGGTAGTGTATAGCAAAACTACACCATAGAGGCCATGATTCCTTTTAGAAAAAGGTAACTGTCAAGATTTGTGGGAGTCCCTGATGCTTATAAAATTTAGTCAAGGGGAAGTATATGAAAAGATCAAGAGGATTGATAAGAAAACAAATGAGGAGGAAGAGAGAAGGGAAGAGACAAGGGGGTTTCCAGGGAGGGTGTATCTGATTGGCTGATCCTAGGTCACATGTCCATGAGAAAGTGAGTATCATTGTCAACTGCTTTCTCTCATCAAGAGTCATAAAGTGGGCATTCCCTAAAGCAGAAAGGGAGTTTAAGTGATAGGGAGCCAAATTATGGACAATCATGTCCATTCCACAACCATTCAGTTATTCTGTAACGATTTATGGGGGATTCTGTGTGTGCCAGCCCTTTATCAGGCACTGAAAATAAAAGGTGAACAGGAGAGATTGGAATTTATCTTTCTGTTGGAGAATGACCAAAAATAAAGAAATAAACAACATATTTTAGATAATGATAAGAGGGATGGAGAAAATAAAATTGAATAACAGGATGGAGGGTTGCTGGGGAATATATGGGGTTTTTGCAGGGGGTGTGGAGGGGTGGTGAGCAGGGATTGCTTTAAATGAGATAACCTGGGAAGGCCCCTCTGAAGAGGTAGCAGTAGCTTGGTGGAAATCTAAGAAATGTGAAGGAGTCAACTACTGTGAAGACCTGGGGAAAGAGCCTTCCCGGTACAGGGAAGGGCACATGCAAAGGCCCTGAGGTGGGAACACATGACAAGCTATGAAGGAAGGAAGAGGAGCCATTTTGCCTAGGGAAAAATGAGCAGCAGAGAAGTCTGAGATGACATTCAAGTTGCAGGCTTTAAATGGTGTCTAGGTCTCCTTAGACACCATTTATAATACATAAGACACTCTACATGGACACATCCAGATACAAGAGATAGGCTTTTACATTTGGGGGTATGGTACCCTTCCTTATGGTAGGGACAGTACTGTGTTAGAAGCAGGGTTAAGAATGGTTTTGTGGAGGGGTGCCTGGGTGGCTCAGTCAGTTGAGCGTCCGACTTCGGCTAAGGTCATGATCTGTCAGTCTGTGAGTTCAAGTCCCGCAACAGGCTCTGTGCTGACAGCTCGGAGCCTGGAACCTGCTTCAAATTCTGTCTCCCTCTCTCTCTGACCCTCCCCCACTCATGCTCTGTCTCTCTCTGTGCATCAAAAATAAATAAAAACATTTAAAAAAATTTTTTTAATGTTTTTGTGGACTCACTGAAGCTTTCAAGCTTCTTGGCCACACTCACTATAAGATATCATACCCAGTATGTACTGGGTAGTGGAATAACATATATATACATGTGATAGTTAATTTTTTGTGTCAGTTTAGCTAGTTGCAGTATCCAAATACTTGGTGAAACATCAAGTATTGTTGCTGTGAAGGTATCTTTTAGATGAGATTAACATTTAAATCAGTACATTTTGAGTAAAGCAGATTCTCCTCCATAATGTAGGGGGGGGGGGGTGCTCATCCAATCAGTTGAAGGACTTAAGAGAAAACAAACTGAGGTGCCCAATGGAAGAGGGAATTCAGCTTCCAGACTCTCAATCTCATTCTCTCCTTCTCTCCCTCTCTCCTCTATTTCTCTGGAGAACCCCAATGAATACAACATACATCTTATATTCACAAAATAGTACTTACCTTTTTACATACAATCTAGTTTTCTCTATTCTTGTCCATTATAGAATATAAATGCCACTACAAACCTTCATGCCTGTGAGGCTTTCCCCTCCTTTCCCTCTGAGTTACCAGCACCTTCATACTGTCTCAATTCTTGGAGTGGTAATGAGTCATAAAATGGGAACATGACTTAGAACTTTCTTAATTCAACTTTTGTCATCTTACAAACAAGGACACTGAAGAATAGAGATGAAGTTATTTACCTTTGGTTCCTTTTATCCTAAGAAGTTGTCATTTGATAACAGCCATGCAAAGGCTGTAATATCAAGTCATGTCCTCTCCTTAGGTATGTGCTTTTTAAAAAATATTTATTTATTTATTTTTAGGGGAGAGATGGGGGAGAGAGAGAGAGAGAGAGAGAGAGAGAGAGAGAGAGAGAGAGAATCAGAATCTCAAGCAGGCTCTGCACTGTTAGCACAGAGCCCAACATGGGACTCAGTCTCACAAACTGTGAGATCATGACCTGAAATCAAGAGTCTGACACTTAAGTGACTGAGCCACCCAGGTGCCCCAGGTATGTGCCTTTTGGAAAGATGATTGCCAGAGAAGAACTGCTTAAGCCAAAGCAAGCCTGCCTAAGGGTAGATTTCAGGCATAGCTGCATCTGGTGAGGGAGCCAGGTAGGGAAAAGACCTGGGACAGCATTTTCCCAATCCTCTTAGATTGCACTAAACTGCCTGCCTGGTATACAATCACTTCCCTTCATAATAATTGATACACTGGTTAGTTATTACCAATTTTTGTTTCCTCTTGATGATTGTGCCTGGTGCAAAAGCAGTTGTGTCTTTTGTTTTCTTGTATTGTCAGTAAGCCAAAGCCAGAGTGAATCTCCAGAGGATGAGTCCTTTAGTGTGAAAAGATAGTGTCCCAAAGTCAGGCAAGAGGCTGATGGGTGAAGGGTGCCGCAAATCCTACCCTTCACTCTTACTGCAAAGCTCTTACACCTGCTGAGAATAAGCATCTGGTGTAAGTCACCCAGCCTTTAGTTTCCTGCCTGTCAGGTTTTGCCCACAGGGACCCCTACAAACATCATAAGGAGATGTTGCAGTGGGCACAGATCAGTGAATGAGATGGCAAGTCATGGGTAGAACGATATTCTGAAGACCTGCCCAGAAATCTGATCCACAAGCCTTTTTCACTCTTAAAGCCAACTTGGCACCTCAATGAAATGTGGGAAGTGAACAGCTTTCATAAAAAATTTTTTTTATTGTTTTCAGTTTTGGCTCTCTAGATTTAATTTGGTTTATCTTTTGTAAATAGCAGAAATGTTGGGGAAGCGTTTCTTTCTTTGAAGCCTCTTGAATTAGAGTTATTTCTGTGTATTTCTTTCTCATCTTCCATACCGAACTCTAAGTTCTAAAAGGCACCATGTTCCAGGACACCTGGGTGGCTCAGTTGGTTCAGCCTCTGACTTCAGCTCAGGTTATGATCTCGAGGTTCATGCGTTCGAGCCCCGCGCCGGACTCTGTGCTGACAGCTCAGAGCCTGGAGCCTGCTTTGGATTCTGTGTCTCCCTCTCTCTCTGCCCCTCCCCCACTCATGCTCTGTCTCTCTCTGTGTGTCAAAAATAAAACATTTTTTTAAATTAAAAAAAAAGCATACACTTAACTTGATGAGCACTGAGTAATGTATAGAATTGTTGAATCGCTATATCGTACACCTGAAACTGTATTGTACATTAATTATACTGGAATTTTTAAAAAAGGAACATTCATGATTCATAGGAAGGGGTCAAAATATCAACATTAACGGGAGTTTAGAAGAAGCTGATTCCAACCCTCATGGAGAACTTTGAGGGGTTTGAGACTTCAGTGGAAGAAGTAACTGCAGACAGGGTGGAAATAGCACAAGAACTAGGATGAGAAGTGGAGCCTGAAGATAAGACTGAATGGCTGCAATCTCATGATAGAAATTTAACGGATGAAGAGTTGCTTCTGATAGATGAGCAAAGAAAGTGGTTTCTTGAGATGGAATCTACTCCTAGAGAAAATGATGAGAAAATTGTTGAAATGACCACAAAAGAGTTATAGTACATAAACTTAGTGGATAAGGCAGCACCAGGGTTTGAGAGGACTGACTCGAATTTTGAAAGAAATTCTACTGTGGATAAAATGCTACCAAACAGCATCGTGTGCTACAGAGAAATCATTCATGAAAAGAAGAGTCAATTGATGTGGCAAACTTCATTGCTGTCTTATATTAAGACACTGCCACAGCCAGCCCACCTTCAGTAAATGCCACCCTGCTCAGTCAGCAGCCATCAACATTGAGCAAGACCCTCCACCAGCAGAAAGATTACAATTCAATGAACGCTCAGATGATGGTTAGCATTTTTTAGCAATAAAGTATTTTTAAACTGAGGTATGTACATTGGCTTTTTAGACATCATACTGTTGCAAAGTTAATAGACTAACAGTATAGTATAAATGTAAATTTTATATGCAATGGGGAAAACCAAAAAAAAAATCATTTGAGTCACTTTATTGCAGTGTTCTCTTTATCGCAGTTGTCTGGAACAAAACCTACAATATGTCTGAGGTATGCCTGTGTTGATTCTGTCCTCCAGGAATGTATCCGTTGATAGGTTTGGGCTAGAAGGAGGTAGGGACTGGTTGGTGGATGAGTTGGCTCTTTCTGCACAGATGAAAAAGACTGTGCGTTTTCAGGAACGACTCTGAAGAGGAGCACACTTCCACCCAGCTTCTCTCAAACACAGCCTTCAGGACAAGCACTGGGGGGCACTGAGTGTTGCTCTTAACAGCATTTGCCCAAGAGCTGCTCACAAATTGTAGGTACTTCCATGCTGATCTGTTCTGGTTGGCTGCACTTAAGCAAAAATGGTGGTGGGGGGAACCCTCAAATTTTTGACCCTTAAAAGGAAGTGTGATTCCACCCCTTCTAATACCTACCTTTTGGCAAATAATTGCACCAAATTTCTAGTGAAAGTTTGGGTCTGTTCTGATTTACCTTAACCAGAAGGCACCCTCACTCTGGACAGTTTCCTTTCTTTAGGAAAAGACATCAATGTACAGGGGGGAAAAGTTGGTGCTTTGTGGTAGCAAGGATGCCTCTTACTAGCCAAAGTAACCTCTCTGAACCCAAGTTTCCTCATCTCTTTAATGGAGCAATATTACGTACCTTGAAGGTTTATTATGAGAATTAGAGATAATGCATGCAATGCGCCGAGGACAATACCTGATAAGTAGTAGCAATCCTCATTATTAAGGTAGAAATATCCTTCCTTTTAAGAAGACTCCTGCCACTAAAATGCAGGAACAAATTCCTTTAAATGAAGTATTTGTCCTCCCGATATTTGTCTCCCTTTTTCAATGCAATATCAAAAATAACATTATCCTGATAAATTAATTTCCCTAACATATAAACACCCCAAATTTTAGATCAGACACCAGAAGTGGGGATGCACCCAGTCTCAAAGCCAATTTTGTCCGAGTAAGAGAACTCAGAAAAATAGAGAGGTCATATATTTTATAGAACTGATGAGGTCTTTCCAGCCAGATCTCATGGTTACAATATGAATGTTCTGTGATTATTACCCCAGCAGTTCAGAGTAAAAAGTGAATGGAATGTTTGTGACAAAGCTTTGGTAAATTTTTAGTTTGTTTTTGCATTAGTCTGGCAGGGAAGGATATTTGTTTTCCAGCATGAAAGCTGATCTTTATCTTTCTTGGCCCTGGGTTCTGCCATTCTTTAGAAAATTTAGACCTGCTCTGTTCTGCAAGCCGTTTAATGTAGGTGAGAGTGCTACATGCAGCTTCTCCTGGGTGAGCGTCAGGAAACCTCAGGGTTGTTCGAACTTTAATGGCCTGATATAGAATTGAAGACCCTTCATATAACTCCTGGAGATTGGGTTTTGAAGGTTCCATTGGATTCAGATCCATCTTGACCCTGAATTCCCCCCAGTGGTGCCCAGACGGAGTTGAAAACATCAGGGGTCTCTAAGCATTCACCTCCCACTTACATTCAACCTCACATGTTCCAGAGTTGCTCTAAAGCCAGAGTAAACCTGGCCTCTCAGTGCCTTCACCTACTCATTGCCCTCAGCCCTAAACCCTAAGCTTGAATCAAACCCAACTGTGCAAATATCTTGGTACCTTTTTCTGGGCAATAGAGGAACTGGCAAGGAGCCAATCCCTGGGTGAAATGCCAGAGTTCTTATTATATAAGAAACCTGTTTGACTTGCTCATGTCAGAGTGGAGGCTTCATAATGCTGTGCCATTCCACTGGTATAAGTAACCTGTGATTTAGTAGCTTTTCAAAGTGAAATCTGAATATGCAGAAGATGTGGTCTTAGATCTGCAAACGTTTTTTGTTTTTTGTTGTTTGAATTTCTGATCAACGTGCTTTGGAACACTGTCTTTAAGTGGCTGCTGTCTCACCTGTATGAGTGGCTACAAGTGGCTGTCCTCAGGCTGGTTTACAGATCTTTGTGGTGGACAGTGTAACCAGTATAAACAGTAGACCTTAACTGCTCCACGCCACTCTGGTTTTTGTTTGTTTTTGTTTTTGTTTTTGTTTTTGTTTTTCAGATCAACCTTGTCATAGGGTTATAAAGAACCCCCCCAACTCTTTGGATTATTGGACTGAGTACTGAATTGATAATAGCTGACAATAGTAACCAACACTTATGGAGAACTTAACCTTGTGTCAGGAGCAGTCCCAAGTGCTTTACGAGTATATGCTCGTTCAACCTGGCAACCACTCTTTGAGACAGATGTTATTACTACCCTAATTTTAAAATGAGGAAACTGAAGCATGGAATAGTTAAGCCATATCTCCAAACTCATGCGGCCAGAAAATGGTCAGCTAGGAGTTGAAGCAAAGAGTCTCTCAACTGCTACACCATACTGCCTGTCCTAGAGTTA
The DNA here is from genome assembly GCF_046562875.1 of Panthera onca. NCBI lineage: Eukaryota > Metazoa > Chordata > Mammalia > Carnivora > Felidae > Panthera > Panthera onca. The sequence continues at coordinate 78,354,269 of NC_138340.1, forward strand.
GGGACCTAGGATCCAGCCCCACTTCTGGGTATTTTTGTAAGATCAACAACCTAGCCAATCACCTTGCCATCCTCGCTAGAAACCTGAGGGTTGCCCTAAATTCCATTCTCTCCTTCTCTCTCTCTCTCTCTCTCCTTCTCTCTCTCTCTCTCTCCCTTCACATCCAGTAAATTACTATGCTCCATCATCCCAGGTTCAAAAAGGCATGCCTCATCAGTTCCTATATAGTCTCACATCATTATAATCCATCATCCGAGCTGCTTTCTGATATTCATATGGGTCATCTAACTTCCTGTCTAGCTATTGAGGAAATCTGTGATTTGAGGGCTGTACCTGAACTTCCTTCTGACTTCAGGAAACTGACATTGTGTGAGTCCTGGTGAGGATCCATTTACTTGTCCTCTTGGCCCCCTGGAAGCTACAGCTTGGGTACTACACCTGGGTTTAACCAGTTAGATACTCCTGCCTGGAATTGAGCCTGAAGGATACAAAGAAGCAGGAAAGGTTCAGGATTTGTACCTGCAGTGGTGGTGGCAACCAGGACCCGGTACAGTGTAAATGTAACTTTTATATGCAAGGATGGTGGTGGTGGTGGTGGAAACTGTGTTTGCATTATGAACAGATTCTGCTTATCTAAGCTGCCTCCCCACCACCCCTACTTATTTCCTAAACCCAGTTCTCTGGAATTCTCATGAACTCTAGCAGCTACCAAATATCCAATTAATATAGCCTTTTTCTTCACAAATTAACCAGAGCTTGATTCTGGTTTTTTTGCAACCAAGAACTTTGATGAAAAAAATTTCGTTCCAGGAGTAGGTTGCAATCAACAAACAAGTCGAATCTGAGACCGGTCAACTGTCTTCGTTGTTGAAGACAACTAATCAGAGATGGGTAACTGGCAGCCTATGGCACGCAGGGGAGGAGTTGCCAATAGTAACAGAATTACTATCCGTGGTCAGCAGACATCACGTATCCACTGAAGCCACCGCTTGAGGAAACTGAATCGCTGCCACCATAAAATAGTTTGAAGGACGTGAGAAATTTGAGGATGACAGAATTCTTTCTTATTTAAGGACTGAAACGAGGGGCTTTCTATGACTATGCAGAAAGAAATTCCTTGCAACTGTAGAACAGAGGGAGCCGAAAAATGAAAGCATAACTTAATCCTGCAGATTGCCAAATAATCTTGCCAGTTGAATTCATACACAGCCCTGCCAGATCTTTTGTGTGAAATTTAGGGCACTGAGTCTCATTTCTGTATCTGCAACACTTAGCAAAGAGCCTGGCCCTCACCCAATAAACCCTTGTAAAATGAATGAATAAATCATCAAATTAAAAGTAAAAGAACTCTGTTAACATTCTTCTTTCTTTTAAATTAGCAAAGCAGTGATAAGGCAATGACTGTTACGATCACACACTTCATATTTTGCCTTCAATGGCATTAAAAATTAGTGACTCCTCTAATCCCATCACAGTTATCTCCCAGACAGAAAACAAAATTAGGAGACGTATATTTTACTGTAGCCTGAAAGCAGAGCTCCGTCCTGCTGCAATCGTCTCCTCTTTGGGAATTGTAAGCGTTCAAAAATGTATCTTGGAATAATTTGGTATAGACTTTTAAGAAATGAAGAGTAGAGGTTGCAGCCTTTCCAAAGACAATGAGGTCTTCCTGTGGTGACATCAGGGATTGCTCAGTAATCTTCCAGATAGAGTGGCAATGGAGTCACGAACCCTTCAGAGCGCATGCCCTCTGGGATCCAAATGGGCAAAGTAGCCGAAGGAAGATAAAGAGCAAATCGCCTCTTTCTTTTTGCTGATGGAAAGATGAGTCCAATCTCTTCAGTGGACCCTCAGTTTCTGGTTCCCAACAGGTGATGAAAGTTTATGTGGCACCTTTTGTGACTTAAGTATCTGGACAGGCATAGCATGGACACTTGCTCTTATTCTGTGAATACTGGTGAGGACCTTGGACTTCCTGCCCCTCCCAGGTTGCTGTCGTGTGCTCCAAACCCCTTACGCTGTCAAAGTCCCTGTCCTGTCTTGATCTGCTAGTCTCGCTATCTTATTTAGAACACACTAGGTGCCTTCTGTGCCAAGCCTGGACTTGAATCCCAGACTGCCCATTTCTGGCTGTGTGACCATGGGCAAATTACTTAACTTTTCTGTTCTTCTCATTCAACATCTATAAAATGGGCTTAAAAAGCAAGAATTAAGTATGACCATTTATGAAAAGTGTGTAGCATAGGGTCTGATTCATGGTCGGACCTCACTATGATTATGATTATGATTATGATTATGATTATGATTATGATGGGTCTAAATCATAATCATATGACTATGATTATGATGGCCCCATGACCAGCTTCTCCTTGATGGTTTGACTAATTTCCAACTTTTTTTCCCCATGACTTCTCAGACCCATACATGTAGGAAAGTTGTGTGATTCTAAAGCTTCTCAATAGTATGTGTGCTGTCCTGCTGGTAGATAGCAGAAACCTCCTACAATTTAGCCCCCTGGCCCAGGCTTTTTCCAGGAAATCGTGCCTATTATTTCAGAAAGATAGGAAAGCAGTCAAGTCTGCTCTCTTTGTAACAGGTCAACTCTCACGTGAACTGACTGAGCTCTGCTTTTCCTTAGTGCTCAGGCCACTAATTCTTCCCAAAGATAGCTTCTCCTTTCAGCATCTCTCCTAAGGACAGTGAATCCTGTGAACACTTCCATTTCCTTCTTAGCTGCAGCTGCTAAAAAGAACAAGACCCTTGCTGGCAAAGAGTCAGAACCTGGGACTGGCTGCCTTTTGCCTGAAGATCCCACCCTTACCTGGTTTCTAATCGAATCAGCGATGCCACTTTAAAATTTATCTTAAAGAGGGGCGCCTGGATGGCTCAGTCAGTTGAGCGTCTGACTTAGGCTCAGGTCATGATCTCGCGGTCTGTGAGTTCAAGCCCTATGTCAGGCTCTGTGCTGACAGCTCAGAGCCTGGAGCCTGCTTCTGATTCTGTGTCTCCCTCTCTCTCTGCCCCTCCTCCACTCATGCTCTGTCTCTCTCTGTCTCAGAAATAAACAAACATTAAAAAAAACATTTTAATTTATCTTACAGAAAACATGCCTAAAAATATTTTGGTAAGTGTATATTTCATTAGAACACAGTTAATGGTAGCAAAAAATAAGAAACTATCGATGGGGATAGTTTAAATAAGTTACACACTATTTAGGCAATGAATTAGTAGCTAGCCATTAAAATAATGCATTTGGTCTACATGTGCTGACATGGAAGGATATCCAAAACACGTGAAAATTGTTTAAAAGTTACATGATTCCTTTTTAAAATTATTATTATAGTCATGATTGGGCATGGAGGAAAGCCTAAGATACACTCCAAGCCAGCAACAGTGATTTCTCAAGATAACAGACTTAAAAAGGGAGAAGGGAACCTTTTACTTTTTACTTTATATAATTCTGTGACATCCGAATTTTTACAGTAAGTATTACTTTTGCAATAATTCCCCCTAAAATCTTAAGACTCCACAACCTTTCTTTCACCTTTTACTTTATGTGATTTTATTATATCTGAGTTCTTATAATAAATGGGTATTGCTTTTGGAATAATTTTCAATAGTCTTAAGACCTCCCAATTATATTTCAACAAAATGTCTATTCCTCACTTCCAACAGCCCTTCCTCCAGACAGGAGGTTAGCTTTCTTACAAACAAGAGGATTTATCTTGTGAGGAACGTGTGGAGCCAAGAGAAGACAAATTTTGGGTGAATGGCTACAAATCCTCATCCTATTAGTGGACAACCACTATTCATTTATCCAGAACTATTTATTGAGTATTTACTAATTCTAAGCACTTCTCTAGGAACTGGGAATATATGCTCAAGATTGGCAATGTCATGCCTCAGTAGACCATTCTTTCTAGTGAAAGTCTCCCTAATTAAAGAAAATTGTTTCTCTTGCTCTGCTCTTCTTGAGTACCCTGGGCAGATTTTGAAACAGGTCTTTTGCAATTAGCCTTCTGAAGCCAAGCAGATGTCAGAAATATTGTTGGCCGTAAATATTGTGTCAATAATTTTCAGTGCCAGAGGTAATGAAAATATTTTTCACTGTACCCAATAGAGAGACATAGAAACATGGAAATCTCCCAATCATAAAATATTCTAAAATCACAGCATTTGAAAGAATTTTAATGGTATTTCTATCAAGAGTCCATGTTGCTATTTATATGGTCCTTCTTTCCTCCCTTTCTCCTTTCCTCCCTCCATTTCTTCCTTCCCTCAGCAAATGGCCAGTGACCATCTGCTGTCTTCAAGACATCTAGCCTCAGGGCGCCTGCATGACTCAGTCGGCTGAGCGTCAGACTTTGGCTCAGGTCATAATCGTAGTCTGAATCCTCATCCCATTTGACCATATGAAGTGCCAGTGTTGAGCGGGTCCCCGTCCCAAACCTACGTTCCTCTGGCAACCTCCAGGGAAAGCACACATATCCCCATATTCCAATCCAACTGCAGTTATAGCCTCCACTCACAACATGATGCTCTCTTCTCTCCAGGTCACTTTTGCTACCTCATTTACAGGATCTAGAACTTCCAGTACAGTGTTGAATAGCAACGATAAAAATGGGTATCATTCCCTGGTTCCTGATCTTAAGGGGAAAACATTAAGTCTTTCATCATTAAGTGCAGTGTTAGCTGTGTGTTTTCCATAGATGCTTTTTAGCAAGTTGTGGGAGTCCTCTTATAATACCTACTTTGTTGAGAGTCTTATCAGGAATGGATGTTTAATTTTGCCAAATGTTTGTTCTCCATCTATTCTGATGATCATGGTTTTTCCTTTTCAGTCTGTTAGTATAGTTAGTTACATTAATTTTGTAAAAAATTAAACCAGTGTTACATTTCTAGGATAAACTCTGCTGTTCCTAATGTATTATCCCGTTAATGTATTATTGGATTTATAAATTTTAGTTTAGAATTGTTGCATCTGTTTTCATGGGAGGTATTGGTCTGTAGTTTTCTTTACTTGTAATACATTTTTCTGAGTTTATTATGAGAGTCACGCTGACCTTATAGAATGAGTTGGGAATTATTCCCACCTCTTCACTTTTGTGGAAGATCTTGTATACAACTGATATTATTTCTTCATTAAATATTTAGTATAATTCACCAGGAAAGCCATCTGGCCCTGGAATCTTTTTCTTGGAATGCTTTAACCAGAATTAAATTTCTTCAAAATCTATAGGGATATTTAAGTTTTTAATTTTTTCTTAAGTGGACTCTTGAGTTACTTCCATTTCTTGGCTATTGTAAATGATGCTTCAATAAGCATAGGACTGCATATATATTTTTAAATTAGTGTTTACATTTTCTTCAAGTAAAAACTCAGAAATCAAATTACCAGATCATATGGTATTTCTACTTCTAATATTTTTAGGACTCCATACTTTTTTCCACAGTGCTTATACCAATTTACGTTCCCACCAACAGTGTACAAGCCTCCCCTTTTTCTCTACATTCCTGCCAACACTCATTTCTTTCTTTTTGATAACAGCTATTCTGAATGGTGTGGGGTGATCTCATTAGAGTTTGATTTGCATTTCCCTGATGATTAGTGGTGTTGAACATCTTTTCTTGTGTCTCTTGGCCATCTGTACATCTTCTTTGGAAAAACGTCTATTCAGGTCCTCTGTCCATTTTTAAATCAGATTATTTTTTCAGTGTTGAGTTACATGAGTTCTTTATGTATTTTGGAAATTACCCCCTTATCAAATGAGTCATTTGCCAATATCTTCTCTCATTCACCTAGGATGACTTTTCATTTTATTGATGATTTCTTTCTCTCTCCAAAAGCTTTTCATTTTGATGTAGCCCCATTGTTTATTTTTGTTTTTGTTGCCCTTGACTGAAGAGACACATCCATACACATGTACATAAGATATATAAGACACATCTTATATATAAGACTGATTTCCAAGAGTTTATTGCTTATGTTTTCTTTTAGGAATCTTATAGTTTCAAGTCTTACATTTAGGTATGTAATCCATTTTTTATTTTATTTTTGTACATAGACTAAGAAAGTGGTCAAGTTTCATTCTTTTGCATATAGCTGTATAGTTTTCCGGCACCATTTATTGAAGAGACTCTTTTCCCTACTGTATATTCTTGGCTCCTTTGTCACGGATTAATTACCATAGAAGGGTAAGTTTATTTTGGGGCTCTCTGTCCTATTCATCTATGGCTCTACTTTTCTGCTAGTACTGTACTGTTTTGATTATTACAGCTTTGTAGGATAGCTTTGTGATACTTCCTATCTGTGTTCTTCTTTCTCATAGTTTCTTTGGATCTTTGGGGTCTTTCAGGATTCACTACAAATTTGAGGATTTTTTTGTTATAGTTCTGTAAATGCTTTGGTATTTTGATAGAGGTTGCTTTGAACCTGTATATTCCTTGTGTAGTGTGGACATTTTAACAATATTAATTTTTCCAATCATGAGCATGATGTATCTTTTCATTTATTTGTGTTGTTTTCAGTTTCTTTCATCACTATTGTTTAGTTATCAGAATACAGGTCTTTCACCTCCTTGATTAAATTTACTCCTAGGTATTTTATACTTTGTGATGCAATTGTAAATGTGATTTTTTTTTTATTTCTCTTTCTGCTGCCTCCTAATTAGAGTATAGAAATGTAAGATATTTCTGGGGTGCCTGGGTGGCTCAGTCGGTTGAGCGTACGACTTGGGTTCAAGTCATGATCTCACGGTCTGTGAGTTCGAGCCCCACGTCGGGCCCTGTGCTGACAGCTCAGAGCCTGAAACCTGCTTCAGATTCTGTGTCTCTCTTTCTCTCTGCCCCTCCCCCACTCATGCTCTGTCTCTCTCTGTCTCAGAAATAAATAAACATTTAAAAAAATTTTTAAATGTAAGATATTTCTGTATGTTAATTTTGTATTCTGAAACATTACTGAATTTATTTATTCTAAGAGTTTTTTGGTGGAGTCTTTAGGGTTTTCTACATAATAGCATCTTATCATCTGCAATTAGAGACAGTTTTACCTCCTCCTTACCAATTTGGAAGCCTTTTATCTCTCTTTTTGTCTGATTGCTGTGGCAAAAACTCCTAATACAATGTTGAATGTAAGTGTCAAGAGTGGATATCTTTGTCTTGCTCCTGATCTTAGGGGAAAAGCTTTTAGCTTTTCACCATTGAGTATGATGGGTTTGTCATATATGGCCTTTATCATGTTGAAGTATGTTCCCTTTAAACCCACTTCGGTGAGAGTTTTTATCATGAATGGATGCTGCATTTTGAAAAATGCTTTTTCTGCAGTTATTGAGATGTTCATATGGTTTTTATCCTTCATTATGTTAATGTGATTAATTTTCAGCTATAAAACCATCCTTGCATCTCTGGAATAAATACCACTTAATCATGGTGAATTGTAAAACACAATCTGTTTCAATGTACGTTGAATTTAGTTTGTCAACATTTTTAAGAATTTTTGCATCTCTTGGGGCTCCTGGGTGACTCAGTCAGTTAAGCACCCGACTTCAGCTCAGGTCATGATCTCACAGTCTGTGAGTTCAAGCCCCACGTCAAGTTCTGGGCTGACAGCTCAGAGCCTGGAGCCTGCTTCTGATTCTGTGTCTCCCTCTCTCTCTGACCCTCCCCCACTCATGCTCTGTCTCTCTCTGTCTCAAAAATAAATAAACATTTAAAAAAATTTAAAAAAAATTTTGCATCTCTTTAAATCAGGGATATGGTCTGTAATTGTCTTTCTTTTATAATATATTTGCCTGATTTTGGTATTAAGGCAATGCTGGCCTTGTAAAATGAATTTGGAAGTATTCCTTTCTCCTCAATTTCTTAGAATAATTTGAGAAAATAGATATTAATTCTTATTTAAATATTTGTTAGAATTCACGTGTGAATCTATTTGGTCATGGACTTTTGTTTGTTGGAAGTTTTTTTTACTACTAATTTGTCTGTTTAGATTTTCCATTTCTTCATGACTCAGTCTTGAGAGATTGTATGTTTCCAGGATTTTTATCAATTTCTTCTAGGCTGTCCAGTTTGTTGACATATAATTTTTTCTTGTCATCTTTTATAAGCTTTTGAATTTCTGTGGTATGATTGTAGTTTCTTTTCTTTCATTTCTTCTTTTTATTTAAGTTTATTTGTTTTGAGAGAGAGAGACAGAGAGAGTGAGTGGGGAAGGGGCAGAGAGAGAGAGGGAGAGAGAGAATTGCAAGCAGGCTCCACACCACCAGTGCAGAGCCCCATGTGGGGCTTGTACTCATGAACTGCAAGATCATGACCTGGGCCAAAGTCAGATGCTCAGCTGACTGAGCCATCTAGGATCCCTTCTTTCATTTCTGATTTTACTTACTTGAGTCCTTTACCTCCCTTCTCTTCTTCTCTTCACCCCTTCTCTCCCTCCCTTCCCTCCCCCTCTCTTTCATGATGAGTCTGGCTAAAGTTTATAAATATTATTTCTTTTTAAAGAAAAGATCTTAATTTTATTGATCTTTTCTAGTTTTTTTAGTCTCTATTTTATTTATTCAATTCTGTTCTTTATTATTTCCTTCCTTCTACCAACCTTGGGCTTTGTTTGTTTTTGTTTGTTTGTTTTTATTTTTGTTTTTTGTTTTTAGTTCATTTAGGCATAAGATTATATTATTTAGATTTTTCTTGTTTCTTGAAGTGGGCCTATCTCACTACAAAATTCCCTATTAGAAATATAAATCAAAACTACACTGAGATACTACCTCCCACCCATCCAATGGCTAAAATGAACAACTCAGGAAACAGATACTGGTGAGGATGTGGAGAAATGGGAACCCTGTTGCACTGTTGATGGAAATGCAAACTGGTGCAGTCACTCTGGAAAACAGTGTGGAGTTTCCTCAAAAAATTAAAAATAGAACTACCTTATGACCCAGCAATAGCACTACTAGGAATTTATCCAAAGGACACAGGAGTGCTGATTCGTAGGGGCATGCATACCCCAATGTTTATAGCAGCACTTTTAACAATAGCCAAATTATGGAAAGAGCCTAAATGTCCATCAACTGATGGATGGATAAAGAATATGTGGTTTTTATATATAATGGAATACTACTTGGTAATGAGAAAGAATGAAATCCTGCCGTTTGCAGCAACATGGATGGAACTGGAAGGTATTGTGCTAAGTGAAATAAGTCAGTCAGAGAAAGACAGATATCATATGTTTTCACTCATATGTGGAACTTGAGAAACTTAACAGAAGTCCAGGAGAGAGGGAAGGGGAAAAAAATAGTTACAAACAGAGAGGGAAGGAGGCAAACCATAAGAGACTCTTAAATATGGAGAACAAACTGAGGGTGGATGGGGGTGAGTGGGGGAGAAGGGAAAATGGGTGATGGGCATTGAGAAGGGCACTCATTAGGATAAACACTGGGTGTTGTATGTAAGCGATGAATCATGGGAATCTACTCTCAAAGCCAATAGCACACTGTACACACTGTATGTTAGCCTATTTGACAATAAATTATATTTAAAAAAAAAATAAATAAAATTCCCTATTAGAACAGCTTTTGCTACATCCCAAAGATTTTGAACCATTTAGTTTGCATTCTCATTTGTCTTAAGATATATTTTGATTTCGTCTTTGATTTCTTCATTGGCCCATTAGTTGTCTAGTAACATGTTGTTTAGCCTGCACGTTTATGAGTTTTTTCCAATTTTTTTCTTTTAATTTATTTTTAGTTTCATACACTTGTGTTTGAAAAAGATGCTTGATAAGATTTGTCTTTTTAAATTTATTGGCACTTGTTTTGTAGCCTATGTGACCTATCCTGGAGAATGTTTTATGTCCATTTGAAAAGAATGTGTATTCTGCTGTTCTTGGATGGAATGTTCTGTATATATCTTTTATGTCCATCTGGTCTAATGTGTTGCTCACAGCCACTGTTTCTTTATTGATTGTCTGTTTGGATGATCTCTCCATTGATGTAAGTCAGGTGTCCCCTACTATTACTGTTTTACTGTCAATTTCTCCCTTCATGTCTGCTAATGTGTATTCAGGCACTCACATGTTGGGTGCATAGATATTTAACAATTGTTATATCCTCTTGATGGATTGATCCCTTTGTCATTATGCAATGGCCTTTCTTGTCTCTTGTTACAGTCTTTGTTTTAAAGTCAGTTTTGTCTGGTATAAGTATTGCCATCTATACCAGGTTTTTGTGGTTTGGGCGGGGAGGGGGTGGTGGTGAGGGGGGCTTCCACTAGCATGGAATATCTAATCTATCCTTTCACCTTCAGTCTGTAAATGTCTTGAGGTCTGAAGTGAGTCTCTTGTAGACAGAATATAGATAGGCCTTCGTTTTTATCCATTTAAAATCACCCATATCTTTATCGAGCCTCTAGTTCATTAACATTTAAAGTAAGTATTACCTTTTCATAATGATGGCACCAAAGGCACCAAAGAAGGAAGACTGTCCCTCCCAAAGCCAAAGCCAAAGCAAAGGTTTTAAAGGCCAAGAAAGCAGTGCTGAAAGGCATCCACAGTCACACAAAAAGAGAAGATCCGCATGACACCTACATTACAACAGCCTAAGACACTATGTCTCTGAAGGCAGCCCAAATGTCCTTGAAACCCCCAGGAGAAACAAGCTTCACCACTATGCCATCAGCATGTTCCTCCTGCTTACCAGGTCAGCCATGAAGAAGATAGAAGACAACAACACAGTTGTATTCATTGTGGATGTCAAGGCCAACAAGCGCTAGATCAAACAATCTGTGAAGAACCTCTATGACATTGATGTAGCCAAGGTGAACACCCTGACCAGACTCAATAGAGAGAAGAAAGCATGTGTTTGCTTGGCTCCTGACCATGATGCTTTGGATGTTGCCAACAAAATTGGAGTCACTAAACTGAGTCTAGCTGGCTAGATCTAAATATAAAATTTTTTACCATAAAAAATAATAATTATTAATAGATATGTACTTATTGACATTTTGTTCATTGTTTTGTTGGGGTTTTTTTTGTTTTTGTTTGTTTGTTTTTTTAGTTCTTCTCTGTTCCTTCCTTCTCTTGCTCTCTTCTTTTGTGATTTTGTGACTCTCTGTAGTGTTATGCTTGGCTCTCTTTCTTTTTATTTTTTGTGTAACTATTATAGGTTTTCCATGAGGCTCATGTATAACATCCTATGTATCTAAAAGTCTATTTTAAGTTAGTGGTTGCTTAGTTTCGAACACATTCTGTAAGCTCTACATTTTTACTCCCCTCCACATTTTATACATATGATGTTATATTTTACATCTTTTTACTGTGCATCCCTTAACAAATTATTGTAGATATAAATGATTTTAATATTCTTGTCTTTAATCTTCACGCTAACTTCACAAGTGATTGATCCACTACCTTTACTATACATTTGCTTTTAACTGGTGAAATTTTTCCTTTTTATAATTTTCTTACTCTTAGCTATGGTCTTTTCTGCTTAATGAAGTTCCTTTAATATTTCTTGGAAGCCTGTTTAGCGGTGATGAACGGATTTAACTTTTGTTTGTCTGGGAAACTATCTTTTCTTCTATTCTGAATAATAGCCCTATTGGGTAAAATATTCTTGGTTGTAGCTTTTTCCTTTCAGCACTCTGCATATACCATGCCCCTCCTTCTGACCTGCATGTTTTCTCCTGAACAATCAGCTGATAGCCTTATGGAGTTTCCCTTGTAAATAAATAGTTCTTTTCTCTTGCTAATTTTAAGATTCTCTCTTTATCTTTAATCTTTGCCATTTTAATTATTATGTGTCTTGTGTGGATCTCTTTGAGTTCATCTTGTTTGGGGTTCTCTGTGCATCCTGAACCTGGAAATCTGTTTCCTTCTCCAAATTAGGGAAGTTTTCAGCTATTATTTCTTCAAATGAGTTTTCTGCCCATTTCTCTTTTCCTTCTGGACTCCTATAATGCATGTGAAACTTAAGTCCCAAATCAGTTGTATTAATCAAGAGATAAATTATCTTTGGTGAACCTGATCTATTTAGATAAGCTCTAAACAAGGAATCTAGAAGATACAGAGATGTGTTTCTTTTGGCCTTGAAGAGGACACAAGCTCTCTGAATTCAACAGCTGCATGGAAATGAATTCTGCCAACAGTTAACTGAACTTAAAAAAAGATCTGAGGCTCAGGTGAGATTTCGGCCCTGGCTAATACTTTGGTTACAAGTTTGTGAGGCCCTGAGCAGAGAACCCAAATGAGCCTTCCCAGACTTCTGACCCACGGAACTGTGATAAACGGGTGTTGCAGCAAGCCAGAAAGTTTGTGGTAATTTGCTATGAAGCAACAGAAAATGAATACACCTGGTGATGTTTTATTGTATGCCAGGTATTCTTAATTTTAACTTGTTTGATCTTTATTCCTGCAAATATTCTTATCTTCGTCCTTAGACACAGTTCAGTTTCTTGGCAACAGTTTGATCATTACAGGGGATGCATTTAAAGCTTTCTTAGGCAGAACCAGAGCAGTGTTTAGTCTAAAACCAATTTTTTCTTGACTACTGAGACAAACATCTTACCTGATACTCCGTAAATAATGAGATTTTTCACTCTGTCTATTGGGAACAGGAACTTTTCCAGGCCCTGTGCTATCTCCAGATACTATGCCTTCTAATTCCTTTGGGGTAGTTTTTTTCTCCACTTTTGGCTAGTTTCAGACATATGCAGTCACTGATAAATACTCAGCTGCAGACTTAAGAATACCCAGTGCTAATCTCCAGGGTGTGCTCATATTATTTCTCTCTCCCTCCCTCCCTCCTTTCCTCCCTCCCTCCCTCCCTCTCTCTCTCTCCCTCCCTCGTTCCCTCTCCCTCTCCCTCCCTCCTTCCCTCTCCCTCCCTCTCCCTCTCTCCCTCTCTCTCCCTCTCTCCCTCCCTCTCTCTCTCTCCCTCCCTCTCCTTCTCTCCCTCTCCTCTCTAGTACCCTGACTCTCAACTCTAGCTCCCTTAATCCCTCTACTCTCCAGCTCTGAGTCTTCAACTCAGAGAGTAACTGGGTTCTTTCCGGCTTTCCCTTCTCTACACCATCACCTGAAACTCTCTCCAGACAGTTTAGCAAGAGTAATTGTAAGACTTACTTCGTTCATTTCTCACCTCTTAGGGATCACTGTGTTTTATTTCTTGACATCCAATGTCTTGAGGATTATATGCTTTCTCTAGTTTTCCAGTTGTTTGAGACAGGATGGTATATACTGTCCCTGGCAATCCATCTTACTAGAATTTGTTGTATTTCTTCGTATTATTATTTTAGTGCTTGTTCTTGGACTGCAGTATACATGCTGAACTTCTCATAGTCCACTTACATTAAATATTATACCACTCAACAGAAATTTTGAAGCCATTTTTTCCATATGTCTTCGTGACTTATGTTATAATTATTATATAGAATGCATGTACATTTCTTATAAGTTACACACCATTATAATTTTTCTTTTTAAAACAATTTTTTTAATGTTTATTTTTGAGAGAGAGATAGAGTGCAAGTGGGGGAGAGACAGAGAGAGAGGGAGACACGGAATCGGAAGCAGAGTCCAGGCTGTGAGCTGTCAGCACAGAGTCCGATGTGGGCCCAAACTCATCAATTCTAAAATCATGACCTGAGCCAAAGTTGGACATCTAACCACTGAGCCACCCAGAGGCCCCTATAATTTTTTCTTTAAAGAGTTATATGATTCATATAAAGCAATTAAGAGGAAAAAAATCAAAGGAAAGTTATTCTTTTGCATTTACAATTATATGTTAATTGTTCTTTTGTGGAGACACACATACCCATCTAAGTATTATTTACCTTCAGCCTGAGAAACTGCCTTTAGCATTCTTTATAGTTTAGGTCTGCTGGTAATAATACTTTTAGTCTTATTCTTCTGAAAATATCTTTATTTTACCTTCATTTTGGAAGGATATTTACTCTGGTGATAGAAACTGGACTGATGAGGCACCTAGGTGACTCAGTCTGTTAAGCATCGGATTCTTGATTTTGGTTCAGGTCAGGATATCATGGTTCATGGGATTGAGCCCCACGTAGACTCTGCACTCACAGCATGAACTTGCTTGGGATTCTCTCAATCTCCTTCTGTCTCTGCCCCTCCCCCACTTTCTCAAAATAAATAAACTTTTTAAAAAAATCTTTAAGAAAAAGAAGTTGGATTGATGATTTTTTTTTCTTTCAGTACTTTAAAGATGTTTCACTCTCCTCCATCTTCCATTGTTTCTGATGAAAACACAGACATTAATTAAATTATTGTTCCCTTTTATATAATGTGTTGTTGCTGTTTCTCTAGATGTTTTGAAGACTTGCTCTCTTTCTTTGGCTTTCAACAGTTTGCCCAAGATATGTCTTGATGTGGGATTGTTAATATTAACTCTATTTGATGTCCCTTGCACATGTTTTAGCTATAAACTTCTGCCTTTTATCAAATTTGGGGGAATTTTTTGCCATTTTCTATTAAACTTTTTTCTTTCTTCTGGGATTCCTATTTTACAGAAGTTACAACACTTGGTATTTACGTAAAAGGTTCTGTTCCATTTTTTCCAATTTTTTTTCCTCTCTGTTCTTCACATTGAATCATAGCTATTGGGTTTTCTATTGACTTATAATTAACATACAGTGTTATATTTCTTTTAAGTGTACAATATAATGATTCAAAAATTCTGTACATTTCTCAGTGCTCATCAAATAAGTGTATTCTTAATCCCTTTATCTATTTCACCCATTCCCCCCTACCTACCTCGCTTCTGGTAACCACCAAACTGTTCTATGTATTTAAGAGTCTGCGTTTTTTGGTCTCTTTTTTTTCCTCTGCTCATTTGTTTCTTAAATTCCACATATGAGCGGAATCATGTGGTATCTTTCTCTGACTGTCTTATTTTACTTAGCATTATACCCTCTTGGACCATCCCTATTGCTGCAAATGGCAAGATTTCATCCTTTCTTATGGCTGGGTAGTATTCCATCGTGTATATATACCACATCTTCTTCATCCATTCATCTATCAGTGGACACTCAGCTTGCCTCCATATTTTTGCTATTGTTAATGGTGCTACAATAAACATAGAGGTGCATATATCTTTTCAAATAAATGTTTTTCTTTTCACTGGGTAAGTACCCAGTAGTGAAATTACTTTATCATATAGTAATTCTTATTTTCAATTTTTTGAGGAAACTCCATACTATTTTCCACAGTGGGTAAACCATTTTGCATTTCTTTTTATTCCACATCCTCACCAACACTTTTTATTTCTTGCATTTTTTATTTTAGCCAGTCTGACAGGCAAAAGAGCTAAATGAAATGGGGATAATCAATATGTCTGATAAGGAGTTCAAAGTAATCATCATAAAGATACTCCCTAGACTTGAGAAAAGAGTGAAGGATCTCAGTGTGACCTTCAACAAAGGGATAGAATATATAAAAAAAGAAAAAATTGGAGATGAAGAAGTCAATAATTGTAATAAAAAATACACTAGTGGGGCGCCTGGGTGGCGCAGTCGGTTAAGCGTCCGACTTCAGCCAGGTCACGATCTCGCGGTCCGTGAGTTCGAGCCCCGCGTCAGGCTCTGGGCTGATGGACGGCTCGGAGCCTGGAGCCTGTTTCCGATTCTGTGTCTCCCTCTCTCTCTGCCCCTCCCCCGTTCATGCTATGTCTCTCTCTGTCCCAAAAATAAAAATTAAAAAAACGTTGAAAAAAAAAATACACTAGCAGCTTAGAGGAGGCAGAAGAATGGATCAGTAACTGAAAGGGAAATGAAAAGCAATAAAACTGAATAGAAGACGAAGATGACAATGACAAAGAAGAAGAAGAAGGGGGAGGGGGAGGAAGAGAAGAGGAGGAGGAAAAGGAGGAGGAGAGGGAGGGGCAGGAGGAAGAGGAGGAGAAGAGGAGGAAGAAGAAGAGTAAAAACTGAGAATTGCTCTTGATCTTTGAGTTCATTTACTCTGTCATCTCCAATCAGCTAAGTCCATTCAGTGAATTTTTTATTTCAGATACTATATTTTTCAGTCCTAGAATTTTCATTTTTTTCTGTTAGTTTTTATTTTCCTTTTGGAATTTTCTATTTTTCTCATTCATTGAGCTCATATTTTGTTTACTTCATTGAGAACCATTTTAATAGCTGTTTAAAAGTCCTTGTCTGCTATCTGTAATATCTAGTTTGTCTCAAGTTCTGACCCATTTGGTTTTCTTCTCTCTTCAGGATGTGTTTAGTTTTCATGGTTCTTTTTATGTTGGGAAATTTTTGGATTTATCCTGGAGTTTGTGAATTGTAAGATGTATAAATTCTTGATTTTGTTGTTTACTCTAACAAATGGTTTTCTTTCGCTTATGCAACTCTGTTTCTTGCATGGCAACTCCAATCTCAGTTCAGATTATCTGTTTCATGTGTATGTGGTTGAGGAGTAAGTCAGAGAAACTGGAAGACAGAATTTGTGAATGTTCTTTTTGTCTCCTTCTCTCTTCTAATCTTCACCTCTCTTCATCATCTGTGAATTCCCCACTGAAGAGTGTGGATTTCCTGCTGATATCTTCACCGCCATGCACTGGCCAGGTACCCAGGCTAAAAGCAACAGATATAAGAAAGTTGCTTTGTACAGTTCCCCTCCTCCAAATATTTATTCCTCACCAGTGTCTGTCTGCTTCTGTTCTCTCTCCGGTGTCTTCATGTTATTGTTTTTGGCCTTATGTTTAGGTTTTATAGTTGTTTATTGCAGAGGATTTTTCCAGAAAGATCTTATTCCATCATCACCTAGATCATAAATCCCTCTTAGTTATCTTTTAAATTCAAGAATCTTGTCACTTGAAGTCAAACACTTTCTTCAGGGTCTTGCAGATACTTGCTTAGTTAGTTCACATGATGAAAATGTCTGCTGATAAGGCTATGTTTGCACAGCCATTGTTCATCTTCAAAGCACTTAGCAAAATCTGGCCAATATTTTCTTGAAAGAACTTCTAAATTTCATCTTTAAGCTCAAAAACCCATTGAAAACTCTTCCTCTGGTAAGCCACATAAATATCATGCTATAGACATATACACATAGCATGACATCTGTGTGGTCTTATTCCAGGTTTTCCCACATTTTATATTCTCAAGTGAATCAGCCTTTGTATGTCAAAGTTAGACATTTTGTAGCATCATCCCAAACTCTCTTTTATTTCATCTCCAAGAGTGTTTGACAATAGCACTTCTCTGTGAAGAAGGCAGTGTGTTGTGACAGTGTGAGGAAATTTTTTTAGCAAGATGTAAAAGCTGTCATAGAATTAATCATTAACAAGGGACCATCAGTACAAAAATCAGCATAGTTCTCCCAAGAGAGACCTTTTGTTTGTAGATATGAAAGCCAAACATTAATTATATTTTGGCCTTCACGTGGTGTGGGCAATGCTTTCTGTTCTTGAATTTTATAATTCCTTGCATATTTTACCAATGCCTGGCATTAATAGATGAAATCTGTGGCTTTGTCACTCTAAATAAAGAAGCTGTGTGGCCTTTCAATTTATTTCACAAAACCCCTTCAAGTTCATATAACGTGTCATCAATACTTCAACTTGTCTCACTGTTTGATAGTTTGAAAATTTTTTAATTTCTGGTACTGCATCTTGTCCTAACATTTTATGTACAACAATTGCACATGCTCACGTTATTAGGATCTTACCAAATGTGTGACTTCCTGTTTGGGGCAATAAGTTCTGCTATTGAATAATTCACTTCCTGGTCCTTTTCACTGAGTAAGCCCATTTTTAGCAAGACATTCCCTGTTTATTTTGAGATTATAATAGCTGTTTAAAGTAATCAGCACCTTTGGTTTTCAAATGGCTGTCACTTATATTTAAGTGGGTGTTTTTTACAATTTTGCAGGAGCCATTGCTACATTTGTAAGTTGTTTGACATGGCAGGGCTTGGCAAACTACAGTCCATGGACCAAATCCTACCAGAAGCCTCAGAGTTGAGATTGGTCCTTAGGGAATTTTTTTGTTTTTGTTTTAGTAGGCTTCATACACAGTGCTGAGCCCAACATGGGGCTTGAACCTATGACCTGCGATCAAGACCTAAGCTGAGATCAAGAGTTGGATGCTTAACTGACTGATCCACCCAGGCACCGCTGGTCTTTACGTTTCTTTGTTTTACTTTTTTTTTTAATTTTTTTTAATTTTAGTTAATTAAAACATGCTGTAATAATTGGTTTCAAAAGTAGAATTCAGTGATTCATCACTTACATACAACACCCAATGCTCATCATAACACAGGCTCTCCTTAGTACCCATCACCCATCTAGCCCATCTCCCACCCACCTCCCTTGTCAACCCATAGTTGTCTATCATTAAGAGTCTCTTGTAGTTTATGTCCCTCTCTTCTCTTCCCACATGTTCTGTTTTGTTTCTTAAATTCCAAATGTATGATTGAAATAATACAGTATTAGTCTTTCTCTCATTGATTTATTTCACTTAGCATAATACATTCTAGCTCCATCCACATCATTGCAAATGGCAAGATTTCATTCTTTTTGATGGCTGAGTAATATTCCAGTATGAATGTATATATGTATGTATGTATGTACATACGTACACACACACATACCCCACACCTTCTTTATTCATTCATCAGTCAATAGACATTTGGGCTCTCTCTATAGTTTGACTATTATTGATAATGCTGCTATAAACATTGGGGTGCATGTACCCCTTCAAATCTGTATTTTTGTATCCTTTGTGTAAATACCTAATAGTGCAATTGCTGGATCATAGGGTAATTGTATTTTTAGTTTCTTGAGGAATGTCTATACTGTTCTCCAGAGTGGCTGCACCAGTTTGCATTCCCACCAACAGTGAAAGAGGGTTCCCCTTTCTCTGCATCCTCACCTACACCTGTTGTTTCTTCTGTTGTTAGTTTTAGCCATTTTGACGGGTGTGAGGTGGTCTCTCACTGTGGTTTTGATTTATATTTTCCTAATGATGAGTGATGTTGAGCATCTTTTCATGTGTCTGTTAGCCATCTAGATGTCTTCTTTGGAAAAATGTCTATTCATGTCTTATGCCCATTTCTTCACTCGGTTCATTGTTTTTTGAGTATTGAGTTTGATAAGTTCTTTATAGATTTTTGATACAAACCCTTTATCAGATATGTCATTTGAAAATATCTTCTCCCATCTCATAGGCTGCCTTTTAGTTTTGTTGACTGCTTTCTTTGCTGGGCAGAAGCTTTTTATCTTGATGAAGTCCCAATAGTTCATGTTTGCTTTTGTTTCCTTTGCCTTCGGTGACATGCCTAGTAAGAACTTGCTGCAGCTGAGATCAAAGAGGTTGCTGCCTCTGTTCTCCTCTAGGATTTTGATGGTTTCATGTCTCACATTTAGGCCTTTCATCCATTTTGCATTTATTTTTATGTATAGCGTAAGAAAGTGGTCTGGTTTCATTCTTCTTCATGTCACCATTCAGTTTTCCCAACACCGTTTGTTGAAAAACTTTGTTTTTTTCCATTGGATATTCTTTCCTGCTTTGTTGAAGATTAGTTGACTGGTGTATGGGCCAGAAATTGTTTTTAAAGAGTTCTAAAGAAACAAACACAAATAAAAAAGAATATGTGACAAAGACTATATGTAGCCTGCAAAGCCTAAAATATTTACTATCTCTAGTTGAGGTTAGTTTTGAACCAAGAAACAGTACATTGTCTTCCTTTAATTTCCTCTAGTGACCAATGACACACTTTGTAAGCCAGCTGGCAGAGTTGGGAGTATTGCCTATGTCAGTGGAATTGTTTTTCTGTCTCAGAACAGATGAAAAGCATCACAGAAATGGGAATAGAATGAGGCCTGCTAGAGTAGAGTGGTCAGGCTTCACCATGTTCTCATTAATGACTCAAACCCCATATAGATAAGCAGAGAGCCTTATATAAACTTTCTGTAGTGCTTCCTTCTGTACAGTCAGAATTTTAAAACTCTGTGAGACCCAAGTACCATGAAAGAAAAAAATCACTCTCCCTTGACATCTGACATCACAGAAGCTAGCTCTTGGTCAAAAGCCTTGCTTTCTTCAGAGATTGGGCCTCTCTGTCCGGTTATAGCTTTTCCCTGCCAACCTGCCTACTTTTGCAATTCCAGCTCCAGCTCAACTACAGCCATACCTCACCATTGCTACTTTGTGGGAAGGAGATTTCATTGTGTGATCTTTGTGGTTAAGTAGACAAAGCACTAGAGTGGATGGTTGAAGACCCAGGGAAAGAACAGAAGAATAGTTACAGAGAGACAAATCTGCTTTATAAATGAGGACTTTCCAGGAAATGAAGGCCAGAAATAGGTATAGTTGAAGATTGTATAATTATGAAGATTATAAATGAGGAAAGGAACACTTGAGTGGCTCAGTCAGTTAAGGGTCTGACTTCAGCTCAGGTCATGATGTCGCGGTTCACAAGTTCGAGCCCCGTGTCGGGCTCTGTGCTGACAGCTCAGAACCTGGAACCTGCTTTGGATTCTGTGTCTCCCTCTGTCTATTTCCCCCACCCTCTCTCTTAAAAATAAATAAATATTTAAAATGTTAAAAAAAGAAATGAGAATATGGGGTTGGCACAAACTCCTGCGATGTTAGTAGACAGCTCTAAAAGCTTAGAAATTGCTAAAAAATTAATTTAAATAAACTTTTGGTTTCACATCCTACATAACTCCATTCAAGTAGGAGTCTTGAGAAATATCAAGGGTATACAATGAATAATTATGGGTAGAGAGGTAAGGAGCTGTCATATTCTTACCAAACAGGCAGAGTGGGAAGGCAGGAAAATATTGAGAAGGAGCACGGGAATATACTACCCCTCGGTAGCCAGCCTCTGTGATGACCCTTGACCCTTGCCTTTTTCTATTCATACCCTGTGCAGTCTCCTCCCACACTGACTCAGAGCTGGACTGTGTAACCAATTGATAAGAATAACAATGTGCAACCTCTGAGGATCGGCATAAAAGTCATCGAGGCTTTTTCTTGTTCTTGTTGGGTTACACTTTCTGGGGAAGTTAGCTGCCATGCCGTGAGGACACTCAAGCAACTGTCTGTCCAGGACCACACGGGGAGCAATGGAGGCCTCCCACAAACAACCAGCACCAACTTGCCAGCAATATGACTGGGCCAACTTTGAAGCATTCATTGCTTCGTGCCCAAGGAAACCTTCAAATGATTGCAGCCCAACATCTGAATAAAATTCATCAGAATAAAATATATATATATATATATATATATATATATATATATATTTATATCCTGAGCCAAAAAAAAAAAAAAACAGCCATGCCACGAATACTATAAGAAAATAAATGTTTGTTATGGTTTTAAGCTACTAGGTTTTAGAGTAATTTATTGCATAGCTATTGATAACTAATATACTGACCTACAAGGACCAAGACCACTGAGCAGGAACTCTTGTCAATGGCGTGAAGAGCTGATAAACCTAGAGGAGATGAGCAGGTTTCAAGGCTTGAGGATGTTGAGGGTACACTTTGGATTCAAAGTCAGGAACTCCAGTGGATGTGTGAGTTCACAAGTCAGGGTATGGGAGATAGATGAATGCCAAGAGCTGGCTCAAAGGAGTACAGTATATAATGCCATATTGTCCTTTCCAGGTAGTTCAGCTAAGGTTAAGGTCAGCAGAGTAAGAAGGGAAGCAGGGATTCCGGACAATAAGTCTGCCGATATAATAGATGCTCTCGGTGACCTATCCAGGTCCCCTTTACTAGACCAATGCACCATTCCCCTAGCAGTTCTTGAAGGAACTGCTGTGATACCCCCTTACCCGGAAATGGCTGTGGTTACACTGTCCCCAAGGGTGACCTGCAGCCACTAAGTGATGTAGGGATACAAAAAAAACCCATAGCCTCGATGTTTGTCATTTCTCTGGTGCCATCCTTGCTCCAGAGTTCCCCCATGGGATCAGACAGGCCAAACCACCACATCTTTTTTAGCTTTCTCCCCTGCACTATCTTCCCTTATTCCCTTACAGAGTTCACCAGAGATCACTCCCTCAATAAATCACTAGTGCAAGAATCCCTACCACAGACTCCGCTGCAAGGAAACCCAACCCAAGACAACAGGTTTAGGGAAAGCACGTATGCCTATAGCATCCATTCCACTGCATTTTTCAGAAACCATGATTGCCTCAGATAGGGTGCAGGGGTGAGAACCCCAATAAGAACTAATTTATGCCATGGATATTACATATGTAAATTCTCTTAACCCTAAGAAAAAAAAACTTAAGGAGAATTAGGGAGATGTGGGGCAAATCATGGGCCCAATACCAATTATGAAGAAAAAAGGGGGATACATAGATGATTATCTCCTCATTTTCAAGATTAGTTTCTGAAGTACTACGACAAGCCATTTCTGACTCTGCGACACTAGTCTGACCCTATGCAATAATTTTTCGGTATTAGCATGTGTTGCAGTCCTAATCACAGCTTTTGGTTCTTTTTTAAAGTCTTTTTTTCATTTCTTTTGAGAGAGAGAGAGAGAGAGAGAACAAACAGGAGGGGCAGAGAGAGAGAGAAGGAGAGAATCCCAAGCAGGCTCCACAATGTCAGCTCAGAGCCCAATGCAGGACTGGATCTAATGAACCCGTGAGATCATGACCTGAGCTGAAATCAAGAGTCAGACACTCAACCAACTGAGCCACGCAGCACCTCCTAATCACAGTTTTTGAGAGCATTAGGGCACATGACATAATAAATTACATAAATGGCACCTATAATTGATGCTTCCATCATAGAAGAAAATATGAACAGGGTTATATGATGTTATCTGACATGGGACCATCAAAGAGTTCCCAGAAAGCTTTAATGTAAAGATAAAAGTGAACCCAAGAAACTCACACACTGGGACTTGGGGGAGAGGTGTGTGTGTGTGTGTGTGTGTGTGTGTGTGTGTGTGTGTGTATAACAAATCTGAAATCATAAATTTTATATCCCCTGCCCACATCTATAGCCAAGGGAAAAGAATCAATTTAAGAATGATTTTTTACTTTCCTTATAAAGAACTTCTGCATATATTCTAAATTTAACACTGATAGCTTCCTCTGAGTGATATGCCCTCATCAATTTATAACCTGTCTTATCATTTATTCAACTAGAGGAGAATTCTTATCAACTTCATGCTCAAAGTACAGCAAATGGAGACAATTGCCTAAAACCCCAAGACTAACCCACCCACTCCCTCCCCTCTCCCCGCTACTCCCTGCTGGCAATGGGGACTGTCACATAGATCCCAGGGGGAAAAGAAGAGGATCCTACCAGCTGTTAATCTGCACACACAACCTTCATCGAAACAAAGCCAGCCAAGCTGGCATTTCTGCCATGTAGCCATCTACCATCTACTCATTAATCAGAACTGACTTTGCCTCTGTGGAAGTGCTTAAGAGTTACAGAATCAGGGGCACCTGGGTGGCTCAGTCGGTTGAGCGTCCGACTTCAGCTCAGGTCATGATCTCATAGTTCGTGGGTTCGAGCCCCGCGTCAGGCTCTGTGCTGATGGCTCAGAGCCTGGACCTGCTTCAGATTCTGTGTCTCCCTCTCTCTCTGCCCCTCCCCTGCTCATGTTCTGTCTCTCTGTGTCTTAAAAATAATAAAAACATTAAACAAAATTTTTTTTAAAGAGTTACAGAATCAATCACAGTTGCTGCCCCAGATCAAACACCTACCTAGGAAAAGCTCCAATCCTCACCAGGGTTACTACCAGCTTTTTATATTTATATTTTTGCACCCGGAAAAAAACTGAAGTCAGTAAACTTGGGTCTGTAATTGCCACCAACTCTCTGACCCGGGTACCTTCGTCTCTCTATGCCTCAGTTTCCCCAGCTGCAAAAAGGAGAGCTTGATTTTGATCATTGTGTCTGCAACAAGAAACAACATTTCTAAAAGATGACCTTCACACAAAACAAAAGATTATATGAACCAGAGATCACTGCAAACTATAAACTATTTATTTATAGAATAAATAAATGTGTTAAATTGTTTAAACCAAAAATGTGTTGACCATGGAAATCTTCGGGTGGAATACTTACTAAAAATCCAGGCAGTCTTTTTTAGGTAGAAACTTGAACCTGAGGAGTCTTTCCAGCTTCATAGGTCAGCAATTGTAATTGGTCTGGTCAAACACCAGTCTGGATATTGCTGTGAAGGTATTTTTTCAATAGAATTAACATTTAAACCAGTAGACTTTGAGCAGACTTATGATCCTCCCATAATGTGAGTGGGCCTCATCCAATCAGTTGAAGGCCTTAGGAGCAAAGTCTGAGGTTTTCAGAAGAAGGGATTTGCCCTCAAGAGTGCAACACAGAAACCCTGCTTGAGTTCCCAGCCTGCATGGCCTGCCATGTGTATTTTGGACTCAAAATTGCATTAACTCCTACCTGAATTCCCAGATTGCCAACTTCCTCTGTGGATTTCAAACTTCCCAGCTTCCACAATGGTGTTAACCAATTCCTTAAAATAAATCTATCTCAGATAGATGGGAGGAAGGGAGGGAGGGAGGAGGAGACAGAGAGAGAGAAAAAGAGAGAGAAAGAAGAGATTCTTACTGGTTTTGTTTCTCCGGTCAACACTAATATAATATGCTGATATTTTGTTATGAGTGAACCAGATACCTATATAGAACAGTATAAATCTCCATCGTCTGATTTTTGTCATCTCATGTAATATGAACCCTTTCAAGAGTGTTTCACAAAAGACTTCTGGAGCAAATGAGGAACAAGAAGGTAGTGTGGAAAGAGCACGGTGTTTAGAGACAAGATAGTTAGTCCCCATTACACCCCTTGATCACTCAGGGACTTTGTTGTGGCACCAAGGAGGATAGTGGTGCCCTGCCTGTCTGAGGCAGTGATTTGCTGAGGTGATTTTTTAGTGGCCCTTTCAAGTTCTGAAAGCTGTGGTTTTCTGAGTTAACAGCTAGTCTGCTTGAGAAATTAGATTTAGGTCATATCCTGATAAGCTTTTTAACTTTTTTTTTTTTTAATGTTTATTTATTTTTGAGAGAGAGAGACACACACACAGATGGTGTGCGGGGGAGGGGCAGAGAGAGCCAGAGACACAGAATCTGAAGCGGGCTCCAGGCTCTGAGCTGTCAGCACAGAGCCTGACATGGGGCTCAGACTCACCAAGTGTGAGATCACGACCTGAGTCGAAGTCAGCCGCTTGAACCAACTGAGCCACCAAGGCACCCCTTGACAAGCTTTTTAATAACACCACACTGGCCAGGTTTGTTTGAAGGAGAGGTTGCCATCATTAACCCTAGTTTCTGGCAGTTTCTAGTTTAAATTGGTCCTCAGAGAAGGCTTTTCATGCTAATGAACAATTTATAAAAGCTACTTAATGATAATCTTGGCTTCCTATACTGTGTAGTTGCTTTGGAATCCCTAGAGAACTCTTATTCTGGCATAAATATTGTATCTATATAGTCCCTCGAAAGAAGCAATGACCATAAATAAGATGAAATTCTTAATGCCTAAGTGAGCACTTTTTTATTCTTTCATTAACCCACTTTTCTCCTCTATAAAATACTAATAAGAAGAATTCTACCCTTTAAAGTTATTATAAATAGTGAATATAATAATGAATTTAAACTGCTTAGCACAATGCTTGGCACAGTGAAAGTGCTCAAGAATTATAGTGAACAGAACAAACAGTGGTTTATTAGATTATCATTACAGATTTCAACTGAATATAGTTGTGTTTGGAAGTACATCATTTGCCCTAAATATGAAGGAAAGTGATGCAATGATAGGTACCCATCTATGAATCCCAGCCAGAAACTCAAGTACAAAATGTAGCTTTATTTTTCTGTCATTCTATTTAATTCCTCTCTCTGGCTTACATTCTGGTAGGGCGATGGAAACTTAGTCCATTCAGAGTCGTCATTTCTCAGGGTCTGTCTTAAGTTCTAGGAGGCCTCAAAGGAGCCAAGGCACTGGGTGGTGTAGCCAAGATGGGGGCATCTTGTCCAATTCTCTGTCTCCATAGTGTCCACTGACAGATCTACAGGTGTGGTCTTGGGCATGGCTCTCACACGTCATGGCTGAGATCCCCATTCCTGTCCTCACAGCCCCTTTATGTCCAGCCTTCCTCTATCTTACTTCCCAAGATGAGCAGGGGGCAAAAGCATTTTTCTGCTGTTTCCTTGCCTCTGGAGCATGCAAATCCCCCAAAGCTGTCTGTGTCTGCCTATCTATCCAGATATATCGTTCCCCTGCTTTTTTAATTTGTTTTGGCTGGGATATTGCAACCCTACCAGGGGCTCTGCTTGTTAAATGGTTTCCTCTGCTCCTGGATACCCTGGGGGTGTGGTGGGGAGTTCCTGCTTAGTTTTGCCAAATTTCCCCAGAAATACCTCCTTTATGAACTCAGGTTTTTGCACATCCAAGAGTCAGGAGATTCTGTAGCTTTTCTCTAAACACCACTAAAGGTTTGCTTGAATTGGAGAAAGGGAAATACTTAGAGAAAACAAGTACAAGTTAAAAATCTCAAACATTTTTTTCCTGCCACATAAGCAAAGTGTCAATGTTCGTCTATTGTAATTTAACATTAATGAAGAAAAGGCCATTTCAGGTAATTATTTCAGTTAGACATATGGTCTGAGGTAAGTTTTTTTTTAATGCTTATTTATTTATTTTGAGAGAGAGCATGCACAAGCAGGGGAGGGGCAGAGAGAGAGGGAGAGAGAGAATCCCAAGCAGGTTCTGTGCTGTCAGTGCGGAGCCTGATGTGGGGCTCAAACTCATGAACTGTGAGATCATGACCTGAGCTGAAATCAAGAGTCAGATGCTTAACCAGCTGAGCCACCCAGGCGCCCCTGAGGTAAGTTTTTAAAAGAATATAAACTTCTCCCTGGCACAGGAGATGCTGTAGAGAATTGTGCTAGATCTCAAAGCCACACCAGGTAGATCACAGGGCTAATTGTTGATTAACCACACCCCTCTTTTTTTTGCATATTTATTTTAATTTTTTAATTTTTAATTGAAGTATAATTGATATATTACTTTCAGTGTACAACATAGTGCTTCAACAATTATATACGTTATGAAATGCTCCCCTGTACAGATGTATACGAGTATTATTGACTATTCCCTATGCTGTCCCTTTCATCCCATGGGTTATTTATTTTATGACTGGATGTTTGTTCCTCTTATCCCCTCCAGCCATCTTGCCTATCCCCACACACCCCTCACATTCTGAGAACCACCAGTTCCCCGAGTCTGCTACTCTCTTTATTGTTGTTGTTGTGCGTTTCTTTGTACATTTGTTTTGTTTTTAAGATTCCACATATAAGTGAAATCATACGGTATTTGTCTTTCTCTGTCTGGTTTATTTCATTTAGCCTAATACCCCCTCTATTCACCTTGCCACAAACGGCAAGACATCATTCTTTTTATGGTTGAGTAACATTCCATTGCGTATATATCCCATCTCTTCATCTATTGATGGACACTTGGGTTGCTTCCATATCTATGTTATTGTAAACAATTCTGCAATAAACATAGGGGTGCATATATTTTCAAACTAGTATTTTCTTTTTTTCAGGTAAGTACCCAGAAGTGTAATTACTGGATCATATGGTACTTCTATCTTTAGTTTTTAGGGGGAACTTCCATACTATTTTCCATAGTGGCTGCACCAATTTACATACCCACCAATAATGCACAAAGGTTCCCTTTTCACCACATCCTCACCAACCTTTGTTATTTCTTGTCTTTTTGATAGTAGCTATTCTGACAATGTGAGGTGATATTTCATTGTGGTTTTGATTTGTATTTCCCTAATGATTAGTGATGTTGAGCATCTTTTCATGTGTTGTTAGCCATCTGTATGTCTTCTTTGGGAAAATGTCTGTTCTGTTCCTCTGCCCATTTTTAAATCAAATTATTTGTTTTTTTGGTATTAAGTTGCATGAGTTCTTTCTATATTTTGGATATTAACCCCTTATCAAGATATCAATTGTAAATATCTTCTCCCATTCGGAAGGTTGCCTTTTTGTTTGGTTGTTGGTCCTTCACTTTACAAAAGCTTTTTAGTTTGATGTAGTCCCAATTGTTCATTTTTGTGTTTGTTTCCCTTGCCTTAGGAGATAGATCCGGAGAAATATTGCTAAGGCCAATGTCCAGGAGATTACTGCCTATGTTTTCTTTCAGAGGTCTTATGCTTTCAGACCTTAAATTTAGGTCTCTAATCCATTTTGAGTTTATTTTTGTGTATGGTGTAAGAGAGTAGTAGTCTAGTTTCATTTTTTTGCATGTAGCTGTTCATTTTTCCCAGCACCATTTATTGAAGAGGCTGTCTTTTCTCCAATTGTATATTCTTGCCTCCTTTGTTGTAAATGAATTGACATATATGGATGGGTTTATTTCTGTCTGAACTCTCAATTCGGTTCTGTTCTGTTGATCTATGTCTGTTTTTGTGCCAGTACCATACTGTTTTCATGATCATGGCTTTAGTATAGCTTGAAATGCAGGATTGTGATACCTCCAGCTTTGTTCTTTCTCAAGGTTGCTTTGGCTATTCAAGGACTTTTGTGGTTCCATACACATGTTAGGATTTTTTGTACTAGTTCTGTGTAAAACAGTATTGGTTTTTTGGTTAGCATTGCATTGAATCTATAGATTACTACGTAAAGTACGGGCATTTTAATATTGATTCTTCCAATACATGAGCATGGTATATTTTTCCATTTATTTGTGTCACCTTTGATTTCTTTCATCACTGTCTTATAATTTTCAGAGTATAGGTCTTTCATCTCTTTGGTTAAATTCATTCCTAGGGATTTCATTCTCTTCGAGGCAATTGTAAATGGAATTGTTTTCTTTATTTCCTTTCCTACTATTTCATTATTAGTGTATAGAATGCGACAGATTTCTGTATATTGGTTTTGTATCCTGCAACTTCAGTGAATTCATTTGTTAGTTCTAACAGATTTTTAGTAGAGTCTTTAAAGTTTTCTATATCTAATATGATATCATCTGCGAATAATGACAGTTTCACTTTTTCCTTACCAATTTGGATGCCCTTCCTTCCTTTCTTCCTTCCTTCCTTCCTCCCTGTCTCCCTCCCTCCCTCCCTTCCTCTTTCTTCCTTCCTTCCTTCATTCTTTTCCTTTCCTTTCCTTTCTTTTCTCTTTTCTTTCTTTCTCTTCCTTTCTTTCTCTCTTTCTTTCTTTCTCTTCCTTTCTTTCTTTCTTTGTTTCTTCTGTAGATTTCCAGTATTATGTAGAATGAACATAATGAGAGTGAACATCCTTGTCTTGTCCCTGATCTTAGAGGGAAAGCTTTCAGTTTTCACCATGGATCATGTTAGCTGGTGGGTTGTCATATATGGACTTTATTATATTCCCTCTAAACTCACCTTGTTGACTGTTTATCATGTATGGATGTTGAGTTTTGCAAAATACTTTCTCCGCATCTATTGAAATGATCATATGATTTTTATCCTTCATTTTTTAATGTGATATATCACATTGATTGACGTGCATATATTGAACCATTTTTGCATAAATCCCACTTAATTGTGGTGAGTTATCTTTTTCATGTATTGTTGAATTCAGTTTGCTAATATTTTGTTGGGTATTTTTGTATCTATGTTCATCAGAGATATTGGTCTGTATTTTTACTTTTCTGTAGTGTCTTTGGTTTTTATATCAGAATTTATATTTTATATCAGAATAATGCTTTCCTTATAAAATATATTTGTAAGCATTCCTTTCTCTTTAATTGTTTGGAATCATTTAAAAAGGATAGATATTAATTCTTATTTATATGTTTGGTAGAATTCACTTGTGAAACCATCTGGTCCTGGACTTTTATTCTTTGGGGTTTTTTTATTACAGACTCAATTTCATTACTAGTAATTGTTCCATTCATATTTTCCATTTCTTCCTGATTCACTAATGGAAGATTGTATGTTTCTAGGAGTTTATCCATATCTTCTAGGCTGTCCAATTTTTTGACATCTCATTTTTTATAGTAATCCATGAAAATCCTTTATATGTTTTGTGGTGTCTGTGCTAACCTCTCCTCTTTCATTTCTGATTTTATCGATTTAAGTACTCTCTGGCTAAAGGTTTATCGTTTTTGTTTATCTTTTCAAAGAACCTGCTCTTAGTCTTATTCATCTTTTCTATTTTTTTCTTTAGTCTCTGTCATTTATTTCTGCTCTGATCTTTATAATTTCCTTCCTTCTGCTAACTTCGGGCTTTGTTCTTCTTTTTATAGTTCCTTTAGTTGCAAGGTTAGGTTGTTATTTGAGATTTCCTTGTTTCTTGTTTAGTCTTGTATCCCTGTACACTTTCCTCTTAGAACTGCTTTTGCTGCATCCCAATGATTTAGAAACTTTGTGTTTGTATTTTCATTTGTCCGTAGGTATTTTTTTATTTGCTCTTTGACTTTTTTGTTGACCCGTTAGTTCTTCAGCGCCTTGTTATTTAGCCTCCACATATTTGTGTTTCTAGTTTATTTCTTGTCATTAATTCCTGGTTTCATACTTTTGTCATCAGAAACAGTGCTTGATATGATTTCAGTCTTCTTAAATTTATTGAGGCTTATTTTGTGGCCTAACATGTGATCTATCCTAGGACGTGTTCTATGTGCACTTGAAAAGAGTATATTCTGCTGTTTTTGGATGGAATGTTATATATACATATACCTTTTATGTCCATCTGATCAAATGTACCATTCAAAGCTACTATCTCTTTGTTAATTTTCTCACCACATGATCTATCCATCAATGTAAGGTGGGTGTTAAAGTCTTCTACAATTATTGTATTTCTGTCAGTTTCTCCCTTCATGTCTGTTAATATTTGCTTTATATATTTAGCTGCCTCTATGTTGGGTACATAGATATTTACAATTGTTATATCCTCTTGATGGACTGATCCCTTTATCGTCATGTAATGATCATTTTTATCTCTTGTTACAGTCTTTGTGTTGAAGTCTATTTTCTCCAATATGAGTATCGCTACCCCTGCATTTTTTGGCTTCCTTGTACATGAAATATCTGTTTCTGTCTCTTCACTTTCAGTCTATATGTGTCTTTAAGTCTTAAGTGAGTCTCTTGTAGATAGCAAATAGATAGGTCTTGTTTTTTCATCCATTCAGTCACCCGAAGTCTTTTGATCAGAGCTTTTAGTGTACTTACATTTAAAGTAATTATTGGGGGCGCCTGGGTGGCGCAGTCGGTTAAGCGTCCGACTTCAGCCAGGTCACGATCTCGCGGTCCGTGATGGCTCAGAGCCTGGAGCCTGTTTCCGATTCTGTGTCTCCCTCTCTCTCTGCCCCTCCCCCGTTCATGCTCTGTCTCTCTCTGTCCCAAAAATAAAAAAAATAAAATAAAAAACATTGAAAAAATAAATAAATAAAGTAATTATTGATAGGTATGTACTTATTGCCATTTTGTTAATTGCTTTCTGGTTGTATTTGTAGTTCTTCTGTATTCCTTTCTTTTCTTGCTCTCTCCCCTTGTGATTTAATGACTTTCTTTAGTGTTATGCTTGGATTGCTTTCTCCTTATTTTTTGTTTATCTATTATATGTTTTTGGTTTGTGTTGACTACAGGACTAATACACAGCATCACTATGCATGGCAGTTTATATTAAGCTGATGGTTGCTTAAGTTTGAACACATTTTAAAAGCACTATTTCTTTCCTTCATCCTCTATGTTTTATGTATCTGATTTTGTATTTACATCTTTTTATTTTGTGTATCCCCTGACTTTACTACATTTGTTTTTTAACCTCCATACTGGCTTGATAAGAAATTAGTCTACTACCTTTATTATTGTTTGCTTTTCCTGGTAATATTTTTTTCTTTCATAATTTTCTTACTTCTAGTTGGAGCCCTTTCTTTCCACTTAAAGAAGTCCCTTTGACATTTCTTGTAAGGCTGATTTGGTGGTGATGAACTGCTTTTTTTTTTTTTAATTCTTTTAATGTTTATTTATTTTTGAGAGAGAGAGAGTAGGGGAGGGGCAGAGAGAGAGGGAGACACCGAATCTGAAGCAGGCTCTAGGCTCCAAGCTGTTAGCACAGAGCCTGATACAGGGCTCAAATTCACAAACCACAAGATCAAGACCTGAGTCAAAGTTGGACGCTTACTGACTGAGTCACCCAGGTGCCCCAGTGATGAACTTCTGTAACGTGTGTTTGCCTGGGAAACTCATTATCTCTGATTCCATTCTGAATGATGATCTTTCCGGGAAAAGTATACTTGGTTGTAGGTTTTTTCCTTTCAGCACTTTGAATATATCAGGCAAAGTTTCTGCTGAAAAATCTGCTGATAGTCTTATTTAGCATGCTGGCTCTTTAAGGGTGGAGGCTCAGTTTCCTGTTGCCCTCAGATTCTCCCAGAGTTAAGCCTTTCTGGTTTTTAAAGCTCTATGAAATTAAGCCCCACTAATTTTTAAAGCTACTGGAATTACTGAACACTGCTGTTTTTCAAAGTCAGACATTATGGGGACTTGTCTTTCCAGTACAGATCCCCAGGGCCAGTGGTGCCCACAGTGGACTGTGGATCCCACAGTGGATCCCCTCACTCCTTCAAGCTGGGGATGTCTCTCCTGTTGGTGATTAGTCACACTGGGGAGTTGGTTCCCGATCACATCTCCACCCCTCCTATCTTTTTGATGTGGTCTTCTCTCTACGACTAGCTGTAGGAGGTCTGTTCTGCCAGTGTTCAGGTCATTTTCGGGAAGAGTTGTACATCTGGTTGTTGTCTCAGTGTCTGGGTGGAACAGGGCTGCTCAGCATTCTCCTACTCTGCCATCTTGCTAAATTGCGTCTACATTCCTCTTTATTTGTTAGACTCTGGTCGCAAGAGACAGAAAACCAATGTGAAATAGCTTCTACCCAAAGAAAATTAAGATGTCTCATGGTAAGCAAGGGCAGCAACATCTGGATCCAGGGACAGGAATGCTGACAATAGAGCTCTCCCTGTCATCTCTTTTTGTTCCTTTTCATCCTCTCTTCAGACCATTTGCCTCTATTTCCTTCATCCTGGTGACAAAACACATAGCACAAAGATCCTGAACTTTACATGTTACTGGTAGCTTCAACTATCTGGAAAAAGAATGACTTGAGTCTCAGATCAAAGTTTTAATATCCTGTGAAGAAACTGTATTGACTCAGCTTGGATCTGATATCCACCCCTAGACCAATAAATTTTGGCCAAGGTCTAAATGACATTTGAACTAACCTTGCCACTCCCAAATTAACCACATGGATAAATAGGGAGAAGGGATAGTTCCTAGAAAGGGGAGGGAGTGCACAGAAAAGGAAGTGGGTGAGTTATGGGTGCACAAAATAATGGAATCCAGTCAAGAACACAGTGGACTTTTTCTCTAAGTCCAACCTGCCCTCAAACCCACTCAAGGTCTTTCCTCCAACCTGATGATGGCAAGTAGAGAGAAATGCAGTATAGAGAGTTCTCTTCATAGGCAGGTTTAGGAACTCTGAATCATTGTTTGGTAGTGAAGTTTAGTTTTGTTGTTGCTGTTTCTTTATTTTTTATTATTTGCTTTTGAGAGAGAGAGAGAGAGAGAGAGAGAGAGAGTGTGTGTGTGTGTGTGTGTGTGTGTGTGTGTGTGCGCGCGCGCATGCGTGTGCAAGGTGGGGAGGAGCAGAGAGAAAGGAAGAGAGAATCCCAAGCTGGCTCCTCAAGCCCAATGTGGGGCTTGAACTCACGAACCATGAGGTTATGACCTGAGCTGAAACCAAGAGTCTGATGCTTAACTGACTGAGCCACCCAGGAGCCCCAGCTGTGAAGTTTTCGAAAATCAACATTCTTTCCGATTACAGAAGAGTGGGAAACAAGAAAGAGACAGCTCACTAAATTGAATAAGGGGTGAGCTAAGATTTTTATCTCTTGGTATCTTGCCAGAGAAACATTTTGCTATAGTGATTGAAGATTAATAATATCAGAGAGAGGGATAGAAAATAACTCAGAGTGGTCCTACCCTAATACAGTAATATTTGCTTTATGCTGGCTTCATGAAAAGACTTTGTTACATTCTAGATACAGTCTTTTGGGACCCAGAGATAAAGAGTGCAATGGTAATGGATTATTGGCTGCTCAGGGCTAATTTTACAAGTCTGAAGATAGGAGATCAAAGCAGAAAAATCGTAAAAGGGGAGAGTAAGCTAAGTCCTTACCCTCCCCCGCCCAACACACACAAAACAATGTTAATAACAGCCCCATTCTGAGCAAAATGGAAATGAATTGAGATTTAATCATTTGGGCTCCCACAAAAAAATTAAGAAAGGATCGACGAGAAACCAGTAATGCTGGTTGCCTGCAGGAAAGCTGAATGGTCAGGGTACAATGGTTAGAGGAACTCTTTTCACTGTCTACTCTTATATTTTTACATTTGGACCCATATAATACCTAGTAAAAAATAAATAAAATTCATTAAAACATTTTAAAATTATAAAATCACTAAGAGATAACTGGAATAAAGAATGAATAGGATATAAGTTTCTGGCCAGACCTTATGTATAAATTTTACAACAAAGAGGAGACTATTTTGAAAATAAAGAATTTAGGTGGGGGGATGGCACAACTTAAAATACTAGTCCAAATTTACGTGCCCAGAAACACTTTCAGTAAGCATATTAACAGCAGGTTCTGCCTCTCTCTTTGTAATGAAGACCATATAAAAAGGAAAAAGCCATCCTTAAAGCTGTCTCGAGATCTCCTCCCAATGTCTGCACCCTGTCTGCCTCCCACTTGATCAGAACTAATGCCCAGTGAAGGGAGCCATTAGGTATGCGGTACTTGGGACTGGCCTCTCTACGCCCCCAGCACAGAGAATCATCTTTGCACACTTGTGCCCTCTCTCTCCAGACACAGAAACATACACTACAACATACTTCTGTGTGCCAGGCACTGTACTATATATAGATTATGCAGATGAACAAAACACTGGTAAGAAGGGGAGGGGAGAGGAGGGGAGGGGAGGGGAGGGGAGGGGAGGGGAGGGGAGGGAAGGGAAGGGAAGGGAAGGGAAGGGAAGGGAAGGGAAGGGAAGGGAAGGGAAGGAAAGGAAAGGAAAAATGGGAAAGGGAAGGGAAGGGAGGGGAAAAGAGAAGGAAAGAAACAAAAAGAAAAGAAAGAAAAGAAGTAAGTAAAATCAAAGTTTCTCCCTAAGAAGTTCATAAATACATATACATAGTTTGGCATGATGATGCTAAAGCCTGTTCATTCTTGTTTATTTGCTTGAGTTACTTAAAAACAAAGCCTCAGAAATAACCAAACTCAGTCACTTTCTTACCAAGAAAAAAAGGGATATGTTCCTCAACACTACCAATTTCAGAATGAGAGTAGATTGCATTAGCATAGTTCATTCTTTGGGGCTTTTTTTATGATGGAAAAAAAAAACCCACAAAAACCTAACGCTTGTTTCCATTTCAGAAATATAAACCCTGCTGTTCCTCTTTAATTTTCTTTCCTGATTTTACATCCTAGGGCATCAATCCTAATCATTTTATTTCCTTTTTGTATTTGGCCCTTTTGGATAATCTTTCATCTCATGTGAGCTTTTGACAGCCTTTCTTCCTCCGTGGATCAACCAAACAAGGGAGGATTCCGTTCATTATTAGATTTTTTCCATGTGGTGAAGAATTGTAGCTGTCTTAAAATATGTAAAACACTCTTATTGTTAAAAGAAACTTATCACCCAAGACACAGAAGACTGATCAGTAGGCACAGTTATAGAGGGGTAGATTCCAGGATTGACATAGGCTGCCCCCAAAACTGTCCAGGTCCTACTTGCTCTGTGAGTACACGCAGAGACCAGATGACTGCTTCTCCAGCATGTAAAAAGGGAGAGTACAGACTCAGCAGGTGGCCAGAGCAAGTCCAGTTACATCATTTGTGGGACCCAGCACAAACTGAAAATATGGGCTCCTTGTCCAAAAAATAAGAATGTCGAGATGGTGACAATAGAGCATCAAATCAAGAGTGAGGCTCTTGCCAGATAAAACCTCATGTAGCTGGCCCTGGGTCAGAGAACTGATGGTGAGCTCAAGAGGGCTTCGATTTCTTCCAAAGCTGAGAAGGGAGGAAGGTGGTGCTAAAAGCAACTATCCTCAGTCACAGAATTTAGAAGAAAAACAGGGACACCTGGATGGCTTAGTCTGTTAAGTAACCAACTTCGGCTCACGTCAGGATCTCATGGTTCGTGAGTTCAAGCCCCACGTCAGGCTCTGTGCTGACAGCTCGGAGCCTGGAGCCTGCTTTAGATTCTGTGTCTGCTCCCCCCCCCCCCCCCACTCACACTCTGTCTCTGTCTTTGTTTCAAAAATAAATAAACATTTAAAAAAATATTTTAATTAAAAAAAAAGAGAAAGTGAGGGGTCCAGGAGTTTTAAACTTGGACTCATGAACCATACCATTAATATCATATGGAAAATGTTTTTGTCTATGCAACTCTGAGAAGAAGGTCCAGAACTTTGATCTGATTATGAAAGAACTTGGACACCCTCCCCCACAAAAGTCAAGAATCTCTAACCCAATTCCCTCATTCTGTCCACAAAGAAGCTGTACTTTCACAAAGTTGGAGAACTAGTCCCTATGGATTATTTTAGACTTCACATCTAAAAGGGTCTGTTAATCCTATAACTTAGTCAATTTAATTGCAATTGCCTCATCAGGAAATTTCAGGTTTGCTGTGGGTTCACTCATTTTACCATTCTTTTTTAATCTTAGGCAATAATCTGATTCATATTTTATATGAATATATAACATTGGCTGATATTCTGTAACTTTAACTCTATAGCATTAACTTCCAAAATACTTATATTGACTTCTCAAAAAAGTATTGAAGATACATTTTAGAAACATTGATGTTGGCAGCTTGCTCTGGTCATGAGATTCATAGAGTAAAATGTCAGTCACAGCCAAGAGAGGAGGCTCCACTTCCCACCCTCTCTCTTTTTTTTTTTTCAATGTTTATTTATTTTTGAGACAGATAAAGAGAGACAGAGTGTGAGCAAGGGAGGCACAGAGAGAGAGGGAGACACAGAATCCGAAGCAGGCTCCAGGCTCTGAGCTGTCAGCACACAGAATCCGGCATGGGGCTCGAACTCACGAACCATGAGATCATGACCTGAGCTGAAGTTGGACGCTCAGCCAACTGAGCCACCCAGGCGCCCCCCGCCTTATTACTCAGGCATGATTGCAAAAATATGTAAATACACAATTTTAATCAGAAATACTAACATATGCAGAAACAATAGCAGATTTATGACACAAATGTTATTTTCACATTCCTTTCTCAAGTGTCTGTATATCTTGCCCTGAAAGCTCAACATGATCAAACTTGGCTAATTATCTTTTCCACTCAACTTCCTCTTGGATATGTCCTCACTAGTATTTTCCTGATGTGACCCGAGACTTATTTCTCATTCACACTGTTTTCCTTAGGGGCCATTCAGCCCATTCGGGTCTTTAGTTCTATATTTTATTTTTGTCATGTAGTCTTTTGAAATATTTCTCATTTAATCTTCACAAATATCCCACAAAGTATGGCCTATTGTATTTTCAAAGATGGCCATACCAGTACATCTCAATCCATATGTTCTTCTTGTAGTATGACATTGACTCCATCAAAAGGTGGGGTCCTGTTTGCTCCTTGGGAATTTGGGTAGGCCTGGAACTATGATTGCTGTGACTCTGTGTGACTTCTGAGGCTAGGGCACAAAAGACAAAAGACCTTTCCTCAGCTCTTTGTCCCCTTGGGACATGTGCATTCAGCCCTGAGCTGAATATAAGAATTTCAGCTATCCTAAAGTGGCCAAGCTGGAAAGGTCACATGGAGAGACCTTGGAGGGAGGGAGAGAGAGAAGAGAGAGACCTAAGGATCTCCTTCAGTCCCAGCTGAGTCTTCCTAGCCAAGCTACCAGACATGTGAGTGAGTAAACCTCCAGATAATTCCAGCCCTCAGTCTTCAAACCACCACAAGTGGCACCACCTAGAGCAGAAATAAGCCAGCCCCTCCCATCTCTGCCCAGATTTGCCAAAACAAATATTTTCTTGTTTAAAACCAAGAAATTTTCTGGTTTTAAACTATGAAGTTTTGGGGTCATTTGTTACACAGCTGTAGTCACTAGAGCAGTGGTCGTGTCACTCTTAGGATTCATGTGGACGTAGGTAATTGACAAGTCAACTTACACTTGTCCAAGCTTAAAAGGGATCAAGTTATGTAACTGAAAAGTCCAGGGCTGATGCTGCCATGCTTTGAACAAGGGCCATGTATGATGTCCCCCAGGCCCTCTGCATCTCTCCGCTCTGTCATCTCTCCATGCTGGCCACACTCTCCGGCTTCACAAGGGCACAAAGGTGGAGCAGCTCCAGACAATTCGGATTCAATTCCGCAACAGCAGCAGCGGAGAGAACTCCACTTCAGTAATTCAAACAAAGGTTTTACGCTTAATCCCAGTAGCCAAAGTTGATTTGTTTCCATCCCTGAAGCATGGAATGTGCTGATCAGCCAGGCTAGAGGCACATATATGGAAAATCGGGAAGGAAATCAAAATACCAGATAGGAAAGAACTGAAGAAGATATTTCCCCCCAAAGACATTTCTGGATACTGACAGCAAAAGAAGGGCCCATGGATACCAGCCAGCTAAGCAGTAGATGGCAAATTATCCCTAGGCTCTGTGTGACAAAACAGAGTTCAAGTTTCTCTCAGCCATGGCCCCACAGTTAGCTGAGTAGTCTTGTCATCTGTTGCCCTGCAATGAGCTGAGTCAGGATTTGAACACAGGTCTGTCTGATGGAAAAGTTCATTTTCTTTGCCCCAAACCATGATGGAATAGCATTCCCACTCTCTTTCTTCTCTTTTTCTGATATATTATAATTCACAAAGCAGAAGTAAGAAAGCTGAGGAAGAAAATCTTGCTACTTAAGAATAGAAACTCTTTGTAACCTGAAAGAGGTAGTTTTCAATTATACTCTGTTTAATTCGTCCCTTTTCCTTAAACTTCCTCCAGATGCTACTGTAACATCCACCAGCTCTTCACCATCAGCGGGCTGTCACCAGAGTTGCTGTGAGGTTCTATGCAGGAAAGGGTCTTCAGAACTAATTTTTAAGGGATTTATTCTATACCGACAGAATGGCGGTGTTGTTGTTGTTGTTTCTTTTATAATAGTGTTATCAAGATATAATTCACATGTAATAGAATTCATCCATTTAAAGTGTTCAATTCAGGGGCACCTGGGTGGCTCAGTCAGTTAAGCTTCCGACTTCAGCTCAGGTCATGATCTCACAGCTCATGAGTTTGAGCCCCACATCAGGCTCTGTGTTGACAGCTGGGAGCCTGGAGCCTGCTTCGGATTCTGTATCTCCCTCTCTCTGTCCCTCCCCCACTCATGCTCTGTCTCTCTCTCTCAAAAATAAACATTAAAAAATTTAAAAAGTTTTCAATTCAGTGGTTTTATTGTATAAATAGAATGATGCAACCATCACCACAATCAACTTTAGAACATTTTCATCACCATAACCTGGTAGCGATTAGCAGCTAATGTTTATCCTACCCTCATTCCACCCCAACAACCCCATGTCTATGTGGCTTTCCTTATTCTGGACATATCTTATAAATGGAAGCACCCAATATGTGGTCCCTGTGATTGGCTTCCTTCACTTAGCATGATGTTTTCATGTCATAGCATGTATTAGTACTTCATTTTTTTTAATGTTTTATTTTTGAGAGAGAGAGAGACACGCACACACACAGAGTGTGAGTGGGGGAAGGGCAGAGAGAGAAGGAGACACAGAATCTGAGGCAGGCTCCAGGCTCTGAGCCGTCAGCACAGAACCCAACTTGGGGCTCAAACTAACGGACTGTGTGATCATGACCCGAGCCAAAGCCAGATGCTTAACCAACTGAGCCACCCAGGCACCCAAGTACTTCATTTCTTTTTGTTGTCAAATAATATTCCATTACATGGACATACCACATTTTGCTTATCCATTTGTCAGTTGATGAACATTTGAGTTCTTTTTACTTTTGCAGTGCTTCTATGAACATTCATGTACAAGTTTTTGTTTGGACATATGTTTTCATCTCTCTTAGCTGTATACCTAACATTGGAATTGTTGGGTCACGTGGTAACTCTATACGTAAACTTCTGAGGAACGTCTAGATTATGTTGCAAAGTAGTTGCACTGTTTTAGGGGTCTAATTTCCCCCCATCCTTGTCAACACTTGTTACTATCTGTCATTTTGATTATAGCCATCCTAGTAGGTGTCAGGTAGTATCTCACTGTGGTTCTAATTTGCATTTCCTTGGTGGCCCATGATGTCAGCCATCTTTTCATGTGCTATTATCCATTTGTATATCTTCTTTTGCCCATTTGTAAAATTAGGTTATTTGTCTTTTTATTAGCAACTTAGGTGAGTGCTTCATGATTCTAGTTATGAGTCCATTATCACGTATATGATTTGCAAATGTTTTCTCCCATTTTCTGGGTTGTCTTTTTCCTTTTTTGATGGTGTGCTTTGAAACACAAAAGTTGTAATGTTCCCTAAGCTCCAGTATACTGTTTTTTCTTTTGTCACTTGTCTTTTTGGCATCATATAAGAAACAATTGCCTAATCCAAGTTCACAAGGATTTATGCCAATGTTTTCTTCTGAGCTGTATAGTTTTAAGCTCTTACATTTAAGCGTAAACATTTATATTAAGCTCCTACATTTAAGTGTAAACATTTATATTAAGTTTGAAAATCAGAGTATGTGAATCCTTCAACTTGGTTCTTTTTCAAGATTATTTTGGCAATGCTGGGTACCTTGAATTCACATATGAATCATCTCATCAAGTTCTTTATGGCTGTGTGTTTGTTTTCATCCTTTTCCATGCATGAATCCTGTTTATAATAATATAAACTGTCATTGGTAACTTTAGCAAATTTAGAAGTAATTTTTGCCCAAGACTTGTGGTTTCATTTGATCTCATCCAGGATGTTTTCTCAGTTATAATCAAAATCCTGTTTAAACTCTGGTCATCAGTTTCACAATCTGAATCATTATCAGGCCAATCAGTAAATGTGATTTTTCATTCTTTCATCTGTTGTCTGTTTGTAGACAACCTCTAGATACTGCTTGAAGAACACTTGTTTCAATAGTTTTCTTTGGACTCAGTAAACTTCCAATCCTTGGAGA
Source organism: Panthera onca (assembly GCF_046562875.1). NCBI lineage: Eukaryota > Metazoa > Chordata > Mammalia > Carnivora > Felidae > Panthera > Panthera onca. The sequence continues at coordinate 78,395,457 of NC_138340.1, forward strand.
ATTGGGGGCAGTATCTACATGTGAGTTAGATGCTCGATCTGATATGAACCCAGAACAGCTATTTATTTTAAGTTACTCAATCAAAATATAAGTAAGTTTCATTGCAGCGTGTAAGTAAAATGAATCTCGGCCCAACCCTAATCCTTGCATCAAGCAAGTGAATTACTCTGCCACAGATGGAAAAGGAGTTTTTGAACCCTTCCATGAGCCACTCACATCTTGCCCCCAGAAGCATTCCACTCGCTGTTTACTGAACTGATGGCCCATTCATCAACTAGCAAGTGGCTGCCTTAACAAATGTATCTGTTTCTTTTTTTTTTTTTTAATGTTGGTTTATTTTTGAGAGAGAGAGAGAATTGGGGAGGGGCAAAGAGAGAGGGAGACACAGAATTGGAAGCAGGCTCCAGGCTCTGAGCTGTCAGCACAGAGCCCAAGGTGGGCTTGAACTCACAAACCATGAGATCAAGACCTGAGCCAAAGTCAGACACTTAACTGACTGAGCCACCCAGGTGCCCCAAATGAGTCTGTTTCTCACCCCGGAAGTGGAAGCTACTACTAGAATGGAGGATCTCAATCAGAGGCAGGACTGCAAGTTGGAAGGTCACAGCAGAAAAATCACATGTGGAGATTTGGAAAAAAAAAAAAAAAAAAGCGCCTGCTTTCTATCCCCCATACCACCTCAATCCTGGAATATCAGCATAAGGGTAGAAGAAATGGGAGGGTCAGATATATTTATTTAGGATTGTCCCCTAGGTCAATCAGATAACTAGTGTTCTACAACCATCCAAGAAGAAACAGGGTTTCATAAGCCAACAGAAGCAAAGACTCTAACCTTGGGGAATGAAGAGAGAGAAAAAGGAGATTGGGCTTAAAATCAATACTTTCTTTAACTTGGATCACACAGAAAATGAAAAGAAGAAAGGGGCTGTTCAGTCTTTCCAGCCAAATAGGCAAAAATAATGAAAGGATCAGAAGAGTGGAACAAAAACTTGAAAAAGACAAATGAATATATAACAGAAACCGATGTGGAAAAAAATGAAAGAAAGGCAGAGAGAGAAATAAAGAACTTGTTCTAGGAACTCAGAGTCTGCATATGGGAATTTAACGCAAGGAGCTGCCAACTTAAAATGAAATTAAACTCAAAACTAAATAAACAGTAAAACAAATTCTAAATGGAATTAAAGATACAGGATCATGGAAGAGGCCTTGGGGAATGGCTCTAATTTTACTTTTGAGGAAGTGAACAAGGATATGAGAAGAAGCAGAAAAGAAGAATTGAGTAGCAGGTTTAAGGAACTTGTCAAGAAGAGAAAAGAAACTTTGGAGAAAGAGAAGTTGAAAGAAAAGAATAGTATGAAACGTACAGGGCCCTTTCAATTTAGGACATCCTATTTCCTAAGTATATGAGGCCAGACTATCTCTGGTGCAAGTTGCACAAAATTAGGTTTAAGAACATCAGCGTTGTGCCTTGGAGAGAAAATAAAAGTTAAATAAGGCAAGCAACCAATTAATTAGCCTCCAGTGCTCCTTTACAGAATTTCAAGAATCTATTGGGTAAACCATTTTTTTAGAGGAGATGCTGTAGGAGATTTTGTTAATATTTCCCTGAGAAAAGTGACAAAATCAGGAAGAGAACAAAGCATAGACCAAAGGCACTGATAAATTTTTGTGTGCACTTTGTGTACTTTCAGATAAGATCACGAGGGCCACGTTTCCAACTTTCTTATTAGGTATTATTTGCAAAACTTTAAAATTTTCTTCCCCAGTTCCACCAATGAAGAGGAAGTGATTTTTGTGACATACTTCATAATTTTCTTAATGCTTATTTATTTTTGAGAGAGAGAGAGAGAGAGAGAGAGAGAGAGAGAGAAAGCATGAGTGGGGGGGAGGAGCAGAGAGAGAGGGAGACGCAGAATCTTCTGAAGCAGGCTCAGGCTCTGAGCTGCCAGCAGAGAGCCCGACGTGGGACCCAAGCTCACAAATCGCGAGATCATGACCTGAGTGAGTCAAAATCGGACACTTAACTGACTGAGCCACCCAGGCATCCCATATACTTCACAATTTACATTATTGTTCATTTCTTATTGAAGTTTCATTGCTCTTTTGAGTGATCCACCCAGTAACTTGAGACACTCTAGTGTAGATGGGCTAGAATCAGATTTTCCAGTTTCAAACCCCACTCCACCACTTGCTGGATTTGTAATTCAAGACAAAGTATTTAATCTCTTTGTGCTTATAAAGTAATCCCCATCTCAAAGGATCGGTATAAAGAGTAAATTAGGCAAGGAAGAGGTCAAACTTTCAGTATTTGCAGACTACACGTTACTTGACATAGAAAACCTTAAAGACTCCACCAGAAAAGTACAAGAACTGATACACAAATTCAGCAAAGTTGCGGGATATAAAATCAATGTACAGAAATCGGTTGCATTTCTATGCACCAATAATGAAGCAGCAGAAAGGGAAATCGAGGAATTGTTCCCATTTACAATTGCACCAAAAATAATAAGATACCTAGGAATAAACCTAACCAAAGAGTTAAAGATCTGTACTCTGAAAAATATAGAATACTTATGAAAGAAATTGAAGAGGGCACAAAGAAATGGAAAAACATTCCATGCTCATGGATTGGAAGAACAAATATTGTTAAAATGTCGATACTACCCAAAGCAATCTACACATTTAATGCAATCACTATCAAAATACCAACAGCATTTTTTACAAAGCTAGAACAAACAATTCTAAAAATTTTAATGGAACCATAAAAGACCCTGAATAACCAAAGTAATCTTGAAAAAGAAAAGCAAAGCAGGAAGCATCAAAATTCCAGACCTCAAGCTGTATTACAAAGCTGTAGTCATCAAGACAGTATGGTACTGTCACAAGAACATAGATCAATGGAACAGAATAGAAAAGGCAGACAAGGACCCACAATTATATGGCCAACTAATCTTTGACAAAGCAGAAAAGCATATCCAACGGAAACAAGACAGTCTCTTCAACAAATGGTGTTGGGAAAACGGGACAGCAACATGCAGAAGAATGAACCTGGACCACTTTTTATACCATACACAAAAATAAATGCAAAATGGATGAAAGACCTAAATGTGTGACAGGAAACCATCAAAATCCCAGAGGAGAACAGGGAGCAACCTCTTTGACCTCAGCCCTAGCAACTTCTTACTAAATATGTCTCCGGAGACAATGGAAGGAAAAACAAGAATGAACTGTCGATACTTCATCAAGATAAAAAGTTTCTATACAGCAAAGGAAACAATCTACAAAACTAAAAGGCAACCCTCAGAATGGGAGAAGATATTTGCAAATAACATATCTGATAAAGGGTTAGTATCCAAAATCTATAAAGAACTTATCAAACTCAACAACCAAAAAATAAATAATGCCATTAAGAAATGGGCAGAAGACATGAACAGATATTTTTCCAAAGAAGACATCCAGATGGCTACCAGATACATGAAAAGATGCTCAACATCAGTCATCATCAGGGAAATACAAATCAAAACCATAATGAAATACCACCTCACACTTGTCAGAATGGCCAACATTAACAACACAGGAAACAGCAGATGTTGGCAAGGATGTGGAGGAAGGGGAACGCTTTCACGCTATTGGTGGAAATGCAAACTGGTGCAGCCATTCTGGAAAACAGTATGGAGGTTCCTCAAAAAGTTAAAAATAGAACTGTGGTTTTCCTGGATGGCTCAGTTGGTTAAGCATTGACACTTGACTTTGGTTTAGGTCATGATCTCATGGTTCATGGGACCAGGCCCTATGTCAGGCTCTGTGCTGACAGCATGGAGCCTGCTTGGGATTCTCTTTCTCCTTCTCCCTCTGCACTTCCCCAACTCATGCACACATATGCGCACACTCTCTTTCTCTCAAAATAAATAAATAAATGTTAAAAAAAAAATAGAACTACCCTATGATCCAGCAATTGTACTACTAGGTATTTACCCAAAGGATACATAAATTATGTAAAGAGCCCAAGTGTCCACCCACTGCTGAATGGATAAGGAAGATATATATGGAATGGTTACTACTCAACCATCAAAAAGAATGAAATCTTGCCATTTGCAATGATGTGAATGGAGCTAGAGTGTATTATGCTAAGTGAAGTAAATCAGTCAGAGAAAGGCAAATACCATATGATTTCACTCATATGTGGCATTTAAGAAATAAAACAGATGAACATAGGCGAAGGGGGAAGATAAGAGAGGGAAGCAAACTAGAAGGGTCTCTTAACTATACAGAAAAAACTGAGGGTTGATGAAGAGAGGGAGGTTGGGGATGAGCTAAATGGGTGACGGGTATTAAGGAGGGCACTTATTGTGATGAACACAGGATATTACATGGAAGTGATGAATTTTACACCTGAAACCAGTATTATCACATGTGTTAATGAACTAGAATTTAAATAAAAACTTGAAATTAAAAAAAAGAGAGTAAATTAGGTAATTTTTGTAGAATGTTGGCTGCAATGCCCTGTCCATAGTGAGTGCTCAATAAATAGCAGTTATTGTTTTTCTATTATTTTTATTTGGAATATCCTTTGTCCTAAACACTAAAAGAAGGTTGTGTTCCAAAGAGAAGGAAAGAAATGGGCACTTAGTAGCATTAGGAAGAAAGGACAGCCTTAGTTTCTTATTTTAAAGTGAGAATCATGAAAGCACCCAAGCGATTGTGAACATCACATGGAACAGCATATGTAAAGCACCCCACATGACATTTGGCACAAAATTGATCAGGATACTTCATGACAAACATTAGGTTGGTGCTGATTAGAAATGAGCTCTAAATTGAGAAAGATGATTATGTTGTGTCAACAACCAGCAGTGGAATCTAGCCACACCCACACTGAGTCAAAAAGGATAATCACATGATAGCACCATAACCACATCAAAGTACCACAAAGCAAACCCTAGGTTTTTAATGCAGAGATGTATCACTATTAGAGATTCAGATTAAACATAAATAATTTTCTAATCCTTTTGGGGGAGTGAGTTTTGTTTCCAAGCAAAAAGATCTTGAAACCTTGAGATGGGAGAAGGGGGCGCCAAGGAAGGAGAAAAGGACCCAGAATGGGGAGATCCTAAGACCCTGTTGTCTATTTCACACCTCAGTCACAATTCACATGAGCATTTGAAAGCAGAGTGGGAAGAAACTTTGATGTGTACAGTGTGGTTGCCTCTGGGGAACTGAGTAAAGCAGACATAGAAGGGCTTTGGTGTTGAGCAAGTGAGAGAAAGTCTGTTGAGGAAAAGTGGATCTGCAGTCAGGAGGAAGGGGAGGCAATGCTCTTTACTGTGTAAGCTGACCTGAACACTAGGAAAGGTGTTGCCATGAAAAACAGAAAATTAGTCAGTGAGCCTTATGCCTGCATTTGGGCTTTTGCTGAAATGTGTTGGTATCACATAGAAACATCTCACAAGGGGCACCTGGGTGTCTCATTGGGTTCAGCATCCAACTCTTGATTTCAGCTCAAGTCATGATCTGAGGGTCATGGGATTGAGCCCCGCGTGACAAATCCCTTCTTGTAATGCAACATGGAAAGGCCAGATTGATTTGGAAGGCTATGGTGTGGTTTGGGGGCTATTGAAAGTTGAGTATTTTATTTCATCAGACTTTAAAGCTTCAGACTAAATGGTTTGTTGGTAAGTTCAACATAACCATTTTTCCCTTTGGCATATGGACAGGCAGGGCCACTGTGTGTGTGGTAATGGAGGTTGTGTCTCACCCACACAAGGTCTCCAGGGGCATGAGTGGAAACAGATCTAGCCTGATCTCTTCACCAAGATGCAGGAGAGGAGCTGTTCAGTAACTTGCACAGCAGTTCTAAATGATTCAATAGTGGCTATGAGAACTGATCCGTTTATTCACTTAAGCTTAAGGAAAACACCTAGTGTGTTTGCATCAGAAGCCATTTGTACCTAACAAGCAAACACTAGGACCATACCTAGCACAAGATGAGCACACTACGAGAGGCATGGACATGGGACAAAGGGAAGAGGAGATTTATGTCCTTCATCTCCTCTCTCACCTACCTCATGGCCTGCCATCACCAGTGGGTGGAATTTAAAGTATGACTACACTCTCCCTAGGTGCTAGGGTAACTAGCAAATACTCTCAAAGGGGGTTGATTGAAGAGAGTTTAATGACGCTTCCCTTTACAAAAATGTGGGCAGAGTTAAGGGAAACTAGCAAGGGTTGGTGATTCCCCAGGGTTGGCTGTCTGTAAGCCCGAAGTGACAAGGGTAAGAGTAGTTTCCAGAATTTCCAGGGAGAGCTGTGGCTGAAGGGATGAACTGCTCTTCAGGAACAGTAACCTTTTATAGAGAAGCAAAGTCGTGGCCAAGTGTGCGTTCTTCTGTAGAATACCAACATCCTACCTCCACTACCACCCAAATAAGAATGTTCTAGAATCAAGGTCATCCTCTCCACCAATCATTGAAAAGCATTACACATTTTAGACTGCATTTTTGGACTTTGACTTTCTTGTATAGTTTTTTTGTTTTTCTAGTATTTCTGATTGCTTTTTCCTCTTATAGAGAATAAATCTCCCTCTTCTCCATGTTATGAATGGATGTTAGCTTCTTATTCTAATACATGGAAGTCATTCCATTTTTCTTCTTAAAGAACACTGGATTTCTTCTTTAATTTTAATTATTGCTTTCTAGGTCTACTGAAAAAAGGTCGTTCTGAGATTTTTTTTGTAAAAAATTATTAGAAGTGTAAGTAATTGTATTACTAGGTTAATTCTACCTCTTTATTTCACACTTTTTCCTAGTTTCTCACCCTTATTAAGCTGAATCATATCACTAAGTAACATGCAAAAAAAGATACAACAGTAACATCTTTTTTTTTAGGTGCTAAATTTTTCTACTTAATTCTAGAATAGCTTATCTAATATGGAATGGGGCTTTAAATCCCTTGCTAGCTGGTGAAAGATGAGATACCAATCTTCAGTTATAGATTAGCTCATCTTTAAATTTAATGTATTCTGAAAACCATGTCCTTAATTACCTTGAGATAAGATAAACCCTTGACTGCCATATGTATTACTCCAATTGTTCCTATGTTTTCACCACTTGGACCTCTGCAGAAACCACTGCCTTTGGGACAAAAGAGAGACACAAAGTGCTAGAAGTACCAATGAGATAGCGACACTGATGAAAAATGAGAACTGCCTGTACCTATCTTCCCCATTAATCTTCAATCTGAACCAGACTTCAGGCAAAACATTGAATCTCACAAAGAGAGCTAGAAGAGATATAAAACAATCTTGGCAAAGTGTCCTTGATATGAAGGACCTTATGCCCTAAAGAGCACATGCCACAAACGTATTTTAAAGAGAAAAAGGCTGCGTGTGTAATGTTAGAACAATGATGTCAAGAACAAATGACCTAAAATGACCTAAATGGTTCTGCTCCATTTCATTATCAACTTACTGAGCCAAAAACAGTAAACAAAAAATAGTCATCAACATACATCCACCTGAATGGTACTTCTGAAGATATAACTGTCCTAAGCACTCTGAGGGCATGAGACTGTGAAAGGTCAAGGACTTGCCAAGGCTTCCAGGCCTACCTATTTTCTTTTCTCTCCAGGATCTTAATATATTGTTCTCTTTTGAATCCTTCTGTCCCCTTTAAATACACTCAGTTTTCTCATGTTCAAAATAAAGAACAAAAGCAAGAAAAGAGAAAGAAAATATTTTAAGTTCACTTCCCTTCTGAAGATGCTCCTTCACTGCCAAACTTATCAAAGGTATTAGTTACTCTTGCTGACACCGTTTCCATATGTATGTATGTAAAAAGCATAGTGGATATAGGGTTCAATAATGTCCATGGTTTCAGATACCCACTGGGGGTCTTTGAACACACCCCTGTGGTTAAGGCTGGGGATTACTGTACCTTCTTAGGCAGTCTCAAACACACCCAAATCTTAATTATCATATATCTTTTTTTATGGATAACACTTTGGTTTTTTATTTTATTTTCTCTAAATATAATTTATTGTCAAGTTAGCTAACATAGTGTATACAGTGTGCTCTTGGTTTCAAAAGTAGATTTCCATGATTCATTGCTTACGTACAACACCCTGTGCTCATCCCAACAAGTGACCTCTTCAATGCCCATCACCCATTTTCCCCGCCCCCCTCCATCAACACTGTTTGTCCTCTGTATTTAAGAGTCTCTTATGGTTTGCCTCCCTCTCTGTTTGAAACTATTTTTTCCCCTTCCCTTCCGCCATGGTCTTCTGTTAAGTTTCTCAAATTCCACATGTGAATGAAAACATATGATATCTGTCTTAATTAAAGTATAGTTGATATATTACTTTCAGGTGTACAACATAGCATTTCCACAGTTATTCACAAAATGGTCATGACAGTAAGTGTAGTTACCATCTGCCACCACGCAAAGCTACTGCAATATTATTGACTGTATTCCCCTATGCTGTACTTCTTATCCCTGATAATTATTTATTTTATGACTAGAAGTGTATACCTCTTAATCCCCTTTACCTAGTTTGCCTATCTGCCACTCTCCCACCCTGGCAAGCAACCACCAGTTTTTTCTCCATTTATGAGTCTGTTTCTAAGGTTTGTTTGTTTGTCCTGTTTTTTTTTAGATTCCACATATAAGTGAAATATATGGTATTTGTCTGACACATTTAATTTAGCTGAATACCCTCTAGGTCCACCCATATTGTAGCAGCCCTTTGAACAGCACCCAGACTTCATGTGAGAGACTCATTTGCTAATTTTAAAGTGTTGGTCTGAGGTGTAGGGACCTGGGAGTTACTCTCCAAGGATGGAAACTAGTGAGCGCCATCTTCCTGCTGCCTTCTGCCTTGCTAAAAAGTCAGGAGACACCACCTTTTTCTTTTTCTTTCTTTCTTTCTTTTTTTTTTTTTTTTGTTTGTTTTCTTTAAAATTCTTTTTTTCTTTTTCTTTCTTTTTTCCCTTTAGAAAATTCGTTCTTTACTCAGCAAATGCCATCTTTGCATGCTCCCTCCACCTTATTCCAGCTGGTGGGCACCATCTTAATGCTCAACTTCCGCTGTGCTCGAGTGCCAGTATCCCCCACAGGAGAACTTCTACTCATGTCTGGTGCCCCAGCTTTTACATCTGGTGACCTAGTGTTTGTAGCTGTTACCTAGGGGATGCCCCTTGATCACTGGCTCTACAAGCCAGGGAGACTTGCACTCCTGGGTCCCATGGGATGGTAACAATCAGAGAGACAATTCATGACAGACTACAGTTCCCATGGCTCTGCATGGGCAGCAGACTAAAACACACCCCCAGTCTTTCTGTGGAAGAAGCCTATTTGTTTATCCCGGAGTTTTGACATTAAGGGCAGGCTTCAGATCTGGCGCATTTCTAGAGGCTATGGAGCTATGCTTGGGGTACACAGGCTGGAAGATGTTATCTTTATGCTCCCCACTAAAGCTCACTGGTATCTCCCAGAAAGGAATTTATATACTCATACTCATCTGGAGCCCCGATATTTTCAACTGCCACCAGCAGATACCTCCAGATAGGCTGGCTCTGGTGGCCATGGGCCTTATACTTGTGGTCCTATAAGATAATACGTATTTTCATTCCTTAGAAGCTGCTGCCCTGATTGGAAGCCAGAGTCTAGGTGCTGAGATCCTCCCTTTGGGATACTAACTCATCTTGGCACACCCTCAACTGCTGCCCTGATTGGAAGCCAGAAGCTGCTGCCCTGATTGGAAGCCAGAGTCTAGGTGCTGAGATCCTCCCTTTGGGATACTAACTCGTCTTGGCACACCCTCAACTATTGGGAGCTATGAAAACTAAAATAGGCTGCCTGGACAATCATAAAGGCTTGAGAGACAACCAAAAGCTAAGGTGGAGTTGAATAATAAGTTTCATCTCTGACACAAGGCCAGCCAGCCCTTCAAGAGTAGGAGAGGTGACTATTTCATCTAATGCATATAAACCAACACAGAAAGTCAAGCAAAATGAGGAAACAGAGGAATATGTTCCAAACAAAGGAACAAGACAAAATGTCAGGGGGAAAAAAAACATAATAAAATGGAGATAAGTTGGGGCGCCTGGGTGGCTCAGTCGGTTGAGCGTCTGACTTCGGCTCAGGTCATGATCTCACGGTCCGTGAGTTCGGGCCCCGCGTCGGGCTCTGTGCTGACAGCTCAGAGCCTGGAGCCTGTTTCAGATTCTGTGTCTCCCTCTCTCTGACCCTCCCCCGTTCATGCTCTGTCTCTCTCTGTCTCAAATATAAATAAACATTAAAAAAAAATTTTTTTTTAAATGGAGATAAGTAATCTACGTGGTAAAGAGTTTAAGGTAGTGGTCATATATATGCTCACTGAACTTGGGAGAATGGATGAATACAGCGTGGACTTCAAGAGAGTGAGTTTATAAAAAAGCATGAAACAGCAGTCACAGAGCTGAATAATATGGTAACTGAAATGAAAAATACACTAGCAGGGTTTTACAGCAGACTGAATGAAGCAGAAAAAAGGATCAGAGCAGAGGAACTCACCCAGTCAGAGCAGCAAAAAGATAAAAGAATGAAAACTGGTAAAGATAGCTTACGAGATTTAGGGAGCCACATCAAGTGGACCAACATTGCATTGTAGAGGTCCCAGAGGAAAAGAGGCAGAAAGGGGCAGAAAGTTTATTTGAAGAGATAATGTCTAACCTGGGGAGGGAAAGAGACATCCAGGTCCCAGAAGCCCAGATAGTTCCAAATTGAACACATAGTCTATCCCACCAATTCACTTCATCTATGGTGTCTCATATTTCAGTAAATGGCACTGAACTCCAATCAACGGGGCAGGTCAGAAGCTCAGGGGTTGTCCTAGCTACCCAGTACTTGCTTCTCCTCCATGTCCAAACAATCACAAAGAGTTGTTCGTGTTACCTTCTGAATATCTCAGTCAATTTCTTTTTATCTCCTCTCTTGCCACCGTAGTTTAATCTACCCTCAACTCTCACCTGGACCATTGTAAAAGCCTCTTACCTGGCCACCTCATATCCTCCATCCAGTTGTCTACTTTGTTGGTGAATTGATTTCTCTTTAATTTAATCTAAATATGAGCATGCCATTTCCCAACTTAAAAGCCTATCAATGAATTCCAATTGCTCTGAAGATCAGGAACAAAATTTGCATTCTGTGTATAATGTGACCCCTGTCCCCCTTTTCCAGCCTCATTTCTCAATGCTCTTCCCTCATGGGAGTGACTCTCAGACCTCTGGTCACTTTGGCCTTCTTCCAGTTCCCAGAGCATGCCATGCTTAGTCCTTGCTCAAGGCATTTGCATAGTGTTTTTTCTCTCCCCAGTATGCTTTCTTCTCCCCATGTTTACCTAGTTAATTCTTTCCCTTCCTGTAGATTTTAATTCAAACATCACTTTCTCAGTGAGGCATTCCCAGAACTACCAGCCCAGGTCAGGACCATCTTTTAGACATTATTTCAGCCTCTTGTATCATCTTTTCCCACCACTTCTCATGGCTCATAATTCAATGTTTGACCCCTCTGTCTTCCCAACTTGACTGTAAACTCCATGAGAGCAGAAACAGCCTCAATGTTTCTATCACAGTGTAGCCCAAACATCAGGCATATCAGTTGAAACAAAATAGATGCTGAATAAATAAACAAGTCGGTAATGGTGTTTTATTGTGCAAGGCAGGCAATAAGAGGTAAAGAAAGATATTAATTCTATGCCTCATGTAATGCAATAAATATAAAAGGACTCAGAGGAGGAAAAAAATCAATATAAATAAATTTTCCAGTGACATATTTATGAACCTTTTAGGAATTGGACCAAAAGGTAGTTGGGAAATGGTATATAACTTTCTGCCACATCCTCTGCGGTGCTGACATTTAATCTGGAAAGATAAACCTCCCAATAATAGATTCTTTAAAAAAAAAAAAACTGAAAGAAATAGAACAAGAGTTTATGATTTATGAGACAATTGGAAATTTGAGCACTGGTTTTATTATATTAAGGAATTATGTTTTGGTTGATAACAGTATCGTGGTTATAATTTAATAGAGAGTATTTTTCTCTTAGAGATCTATACTGAAATACTTATTCATAAAATGGTATGGTATCTACGATTTTCTTCAAAATAGTATTTAAAGTGTTACATTTGCCAAGATTGACCCTGAGCTGGCAGTTGTTGGAGATGGATGATGTGTGCATCATGTTTTATAATGTCATGCTATTTTTCCATATGTTTGAAATTCACAGTTAAAAAGTTGTTTAAAAAGAAAGAAACAAGCAAAAGAAATGCACCAGGTCAAATCTGTTCACTGAAGAATTCCAGCAAGTAACGGTTACATTGTATAAACTTTTCCAGAACATAGGTAAAGAAGCAAAGTTTCTCAACGCCTTCTTTGAGGTTAGTACAACTCTAATAATAAAACAACAGAAGGAGGGGCACCTAGGTGGCTCAGTCTGTTAAGCGTCCAACTCTTGATATGGCTTGGGTCATGATCTCATGGTTCATGAGTTCAAGCCCCACGTTGGGCTCTACGCTGACAGTGCAGGTTCTGCTTGGGATTCTGTCTCCCTCTCTCTCTGCCTCTCCCCTGCTCGCTCTGTCTCTCAAAAATAAACAAATTTAAAAACATCAATAAAAATAAAACCACACAAGGATATAGTATTAAAATATACAACTCTAGGCTAATACTATTCCTGAACCTACTTTAGGTGTAATATTAACAAATTGCAATACTAACAAATTGAATATAGCAATATATTAAAGAATAACACATGAGTAAGTAAAGTTTACTCCAGGTAAACAAAGTCAGCTCAATATTAGGAAATCATTCTATATAATTTACCACACTGAAAGATTAAAAGAAAAAGACATTTCAGGGGCACCTGGGTGGCTTAATGGTTAAGCACCCAACTCTTGATTTTGGCTCAGGTCATGATCTCACAGTCGTGAGATCGAGTCCCAAGTCAGGCTCTGTGCTCACAGCATGAAGTCTGCTTGGGATCCTCTCTCTCCCTCTCTCTCTGCCTCTCCTCCACTGGCTCACATTCTCTCTCTGTCTCTCTCTCTCTCTCTCTCTCTCTCTCAAAATAAATAAATAAACTGAAAAAAAAAAACTTAAAAAAAAAGCCATTTCATTAGCTACCAAAAAAGTATTTTAGAAGAGTCAATACCCATTCATGTTTAAAAACAGAAATGCATAGCAAACCAGAACATAAAAATCAATTTACAATATAACAGAACAGATGGTAACTATACTGTGGTAGTGAACACAGCATAATGTATAGACTTGTCAAATCCCTGAATTGTACACCTGAAACTAAGGTGTCTCAACTATACTCAAAAAAATCAACTTAAACTTTTTATTCAATATTGTCCTGAATTCTATAAATATTCAAGATAATCTATGTGTTGAATACTCCTGTCATGGACGGTGGGAAGTTCTCAGGCCCAGCACAGGCCAATGCAACTGAGCAGTGAAGGACAGTGAAGGGAGCAAAACTCAGCAGAGGTGAAGATGGGGAGGGGGGTGGGTGCGGGGTGTATGTGACGCTATCTCTTACTTGAAAGAGGGCAGAGCAAGAAGAGGCAAGAAAGGTGGGCACCTGCTCCACTCCCTAGGGTATAAGACAGAGCCCAAGGTTCTATTTTGTATATAACATATTATTTTTAATTAAAGAATAGTTGACATATAATACCTTATATATTTTTTTTTATTTTCTCATTTTAGAGAGAGAGAGAGAGAGAGAGGACGGGAGAGGGGAAGAGGGAGAGAAAATCTTAAGCAGGTTCCATGCTCAGCACAGAGCCCGATGTGGGTCTTGATTGTACAACCCTGGAATCATGGCCTGAGCCCAAATCAAGAGTCAGATGCTCAACCAACTGAGCCACCCAGACACCCCTCTATTTTTTATTTTTTGAGGAATTTCCTTACTATTTTCCACAGTGGCTGCACCAATTTACATTCCCATCAATGATGCACAAAGGTTCCCTTTTCTCCATATCTTTGCCAACACTTGTTACTTCTTGTCTCTTTGACAAGAAGTATCCATTCTGACAGGTGAGGGTTATAGCTCATTATGGTTTTGATTTGCATTTCCTTCAGGATTAGTGATGTTGAGCATCTTTTTATGTATCTCTTGGCCATCTAAATGTCTTTTTGGGAAAATATTTATTCAGGTCCTCTGCCCATTTTTAAATCAGATTGTTTTATGGTGTTGAGTTATATGAGTTCTTTATATATTTTGGTTATTAACCCCTTATCAGATGTATATATCATTTGCAAATATCTTCTCCCATTCAGTAGGCTGCCTTTTCATTTTGCTTATAGTTTCCTTCACTGTGCAAGAGCTTTTTTGGTGGTGTAGTCCCCATGGTTTATTTTCGCTTTTGTTTTCTTTACCTTAGGAGACAGATCCAGAAAAATATTTCTAAGACTGATGTCCGAGAGATAACTGCCTAAATTTTCTTCTGGGAGTTTTATGGTTTCAGATCTAACACTTAAGTCTTTAATCCATTTTGAATTTATATTTTGTGTATGGTGTAAGAAAGTGGTCCAGTTTCATTCTTTTACTTGTAGCTGTCCAGTTTTCCCAGCATCATTTGTTGAAGAGACTGTCTTTTTCCTGTTGCATATTCTTACCTCCATTGTCATAGGTTAATTGACCATATAAGTGTGGGCTTATTTGGGGCTCTCTGTTTTGTTCCATTAATCTGTGCATCTATTTCTGTGCCAATACCATACTGTTTTGATGTTTTGATACTACAGCTTGGTAGTATAGCTTGAAATCTGGAATTGTGATGCCACCAGGCTTTTTTCTCTCTCAAGGTTACTTTGGCTCTTCATGTCCTTTGTGGCTCCATACAAAGTTTAGGGGTATTTGTTTTAGTTCTGTGAAAAATTCTATTGGTATTTTGATAGGGATTGAATTGAATGTATATTTGCTTTGAGTAGCATGGACATTTTAACAATATTAATTTTTCCAGTCCATGAGCATGGAATATCTTTTCATTCATGTGTGTCTTCTTCCATTTCTTTCATCGGTGTGTTATAGTTTTTAGAGTATAGGTCTTTGACCGCTTTGCTCAAATTTATTCCTAGGTGTTGTTTTTGGTGCAATTGTAAATGGGATTGTTTTCCTTACTTTTCTTTCCACTAGTTTGTTATTAGTATATAGAAATACAAAAGATTTGTATGTTGATTTTGTAACCTTCAACTTTACCGAATTCTTTTATTACTTCTAATAGCTTTTTGTTGGACTTTTTATGGTTATCTATATATAATATCACATCATCTGCAAGCAGTGACAGTTTTACTTCTTCCTTAGCAGTTTGGGTGACTTTTATCTCTTTTCATTGTCTGATTGCCTGACTAGGATTTCCAGTACTATGTTGAATAAAAGTGATGAGAGTAGACATCCTTGTCTTGTTCCTGATCTTAGAGGAAAAAATTTCAGCTTTTCACCATTGAATATGATGTTATCTATGAGTTTGTCATATATGGCCTTTATTATGTTGAGGTATGTTCCCTCTATACCAAGGTTGTTGAAATTTTTATCATGAATGGATGCTTAATTTTGTCAAGTGGTTTTTATGCATCAATGAGATGATAATGTGATTTTAATCATTCCTTTTATTCATGTGGCTTATCACATTTTTGATTTGAGGATATTGAACCATCCTTGCATCCCTGGAACAAATCCCACCTGATTTTACTGAATGATCCTTCTAATGTATTATTGAATTTGGTGTCCCAATATTGTAAATATTGAGTACTTTTGCCTGTATGTTCATCAAGGATATTGGCCTCTCATTTTCTCTTTTAGTACTATCTGTGTGGTTTTGGTAACAGGGTTATGCTGGCCTCAGAATCAGTTTGAAAGCATCCCTCCCTTTCAGTGTTTTGGAATAGTTTGAGAAGGATAAGTATTAACTCTTCTTTAAATGTTTGGTAGAGTTTACCTGTAAAGACATCTGGTATTGGACTTTTGTTTGTTGATAGTATTTCAATTACCAATTCGATTTCATTACTAGTTATCCATTTGTTCAGATTTTCTATTTTCCTGATTCAATCTTGGAAGATTGTATGTTTCTAGAACTTTATCCATTTCTTCTGAGTTGTCCAATTTGTTGGCATATAATTTTTCATAGTAGTCGCATAATCCTTTATATTTTTATGCTATGAATTGTGCCTTATCTCTTTTTCTGATTTTATTTAAGTCCTCTCTTTTTTCTTGATGAATCTCACTAAAGATATATCAATTTTGTTTACTTTTTCAAAGAATCATCTCTTAGTTTCATTGATATTTTTGTCTATATTTCATTTATTTATTTAGTATTTCTGATCTTTAGTATTTCTTTCCTTCTACTAACTGTGGGTTTGTTTATTCTTTTTTTTTCTATTTTCTTTCAGTATATGATAGATTGTTTGAGATTTTTTTCTTGTTTCTTGAGATAGGCCTGTGTCACTATAAACTTTCCTCTTAAAATTGCTTCTATTGAATCACAAAGTTTTTGGAACATTTGTGCTTTCATTTTCATTTGTCTTCAGGTATATTTTATTTCTTTTTTGATTTCTTCATTGACCCATTTGTTGTTTAGCCTCTCTATGTTTATGAGTTTTTTTAGGTTTTTTAATTGTAATTGATTTCTAGTTTTGTATCCCTATGATTGGAAAAGATGTTTGATAAGATTTCAATCTTTTTGAATTTATTAAGACTTGTTTTGTGGCTTAATATATCACCTATCATGGAGAATATTCCCTGTGTACTTGTAAAAATGAGGATTATGTTGTTTTGGTACGAAATGTTCTCTATATGTGTTAAGTCCATCTGGTGTAATGTGTTGTTCAAAGCCACCATTGCCCTACTGATTTCCTGTAATAGTTGCTTAATTTAAAAAATTAAAAATTAAGGGCCGCCTGGGCTGTGTCGGCTGAGCATCCGACTTCAGCCTAGGTCATGATCTCACAGTGTGTGGTTTCGAGACCTGTGTCGGGCTCTGTGCTGACATCTTGGAGCCTGGAGCCTGCTTCGGATTCTGTGTCTCCCTTTCTCTCTGCCCCTCCCCCATTTGCACTCTATCTCTCTCTCAAAAATAAACATTTAAAAAAATTTTTAATTACAAATTACAAAATAATGCACAAATGATCAACAAATTATATAGATCAAATTTATTGCATAAATTTCCAGTTCACCACCTTTATATCTCTGTCAGCCCAGCATTTATCACATGATAAAAATTATACAAACTTCTAAATGTGTAAAAATAATTGGAATGAATAAATATAATCTGTATAAATTTCCTTCTTCTTTGATTTTTAACATATATCTATATACCAATTAGACTTTGGAACCCATGGAGCATTTATGCCCATTTTTGCATTCCAAATTATGTAAGTCCTCACACTTCATTAGATTCATACACGTCAGTAATTATTTTGTATAATTTCATTGTGAAGAATCTTGTGAATTTTCAGTAAACGTAATCTGGCACAGAGCTTTAAAGTCATTCTTAAAACTTGAATATTGTTGGCACATGAAGGACTACACAAAAATATCCAGAATATGGGGATAGCATACGGAGAAAAAAAATCATCTGAAAGTGAAAACAGAAAGAAATATAATCATAACACCAAAAGCTGAAGAGACAGCTTACAAATGTGTTGCTTGATTTGGAAAACGGTTGATTCCTGTGTCAAGAAGACATGGTTCATATGTCACTGATGTAAAAGGAAACCGTTCCCCCTCTCCAATTGCATTGTAACTTGCCTGGCACACTGAAATGGTACCTGTGGAATTTGCACTGTTTTCTGATACTATCCAGGAGGTGCTTTGATTCTAGAAGACAGCCCTAATAACCTTGAACTTATTGCCAGAATGAAGAAAGCTAATTTTCCAGACTTAAATGGCTTAATGAAGATGTCTTTTGAGAGCATCTAACACTCTGTGTCTTATTCTGTATCTACCAACCAAAGTATTAATATGTAAACAGTTTTTCAGGGAGTAACTGCTATATACAGATAGTGGAATCCCAATTTCAGGTCAGGTTTATTTCACATTGCAATTTATTAAATTTTCCCTTAAAGCAACCAAACTTGAAGTTTCTTGTGAGCTTGGTTGGTGTTTCACAAGTCTTTATAGCTTAATCAGCATTGAGCAAGCAATTGATGGAACTATTTCTGGTCCAGCTCTAGGACCATGAAGATACCCTAAAGACATTTTTTATCTGAAGAACATAATGACCTCTTTGGTGCTTCTTCTTCATTTGCAATAGGTATTTACTCTCCAAATAAGAAAATATCAATAATAAATATCCAACTTGCTAATATCTGTTTAGTATTTGGCCATTTCTTAATACGTATTTTATTTCTTTGCTTATGCCCACTAAAATGGGCAACAAAGGAAGAAAATTATACAAGATTAAAATTTCCAACACCTTGTTTCATTTGAAAAAAAAAAAAAAGATTTGTCTGTCCCCAACAACTTCATGTGTGTAGACTTGATTTTTGTAGTCCCAAGGTATCCTGTGATATGGGGTCTGAGTTCACTCTGGAGACAGAAAACCAGACCTGGGCAGAATGGAGCTTGAGAAAGTGAGAATTACAAAGACTGGTCTGAAAACAAATAACAAGGAAATTGTTTAAAAAAAAACAAACAAAACAGAGGAAATGATAGGGGCACAAATTTATTCCTAAATTTGGAAGCATTTGGGACCAGGTATCCATTTAGCCACCAGGACATAGGAAGGAGAAATCCAAATAATCAAAAACTCAGTAGGCAAGCAGGTAATCTTATAATTGTCTAATATAAATCCCAAGCTTAAACTGCCCAAATTGAGCTTTTAATTTGATCCACTAAATCTCTTTCCAAAGTTGTCCACAACTCGTGTAATGAGACCACCCTGTAGTTAAAGTCAAAACCTAAGAAGAATCATTGATTCCACTCTTCTCCATCTAGTCCTAATGAATCTCCTCCTACTCTCCCACACACCATATTTCTCAGCAAGTCCTGTTAACTTTCCAAATATCTCTGATCTTTTATCCTCTTTCCACTACTGCCCTCTTAATCCAACCCTCTTAATCCAAGTCCAGTCTCTCACGTGGACTGCAATGGTCACTTAGCTGCTTTCCACACTTACTCTCGTATCCTGTCTAGTCTCTTCTGCATACAGCAGCCATATTTTTTTTCAATGTTCATTTATTTTTGAGAGAGAGAGGGGAGACAGAGAATCTCAAGCACGCTCCACAAGGTCAGTGCAAAGCCCGTGTGGGTCTTGAACGCACATACCGTGAAATCATGACCCAAACTGAAATCAAGAGTCGGACACTTCACCGACTGAGCAACCCAGGTGCCCCCAGCAGCCAAACTGAGGCCAAGTTGATGACCAGTGTTGGAGTAGCCGATTTAGACCACAGGATCAGAACCTTGCATTGAAGATAGCAAAGCAGGAGCACAGAAAAAGAGCATGAATTCCAAAGGCATTTTATCATTTCTGCACTGCTTATTCCCAGAGAAAGAAGTAAACTTAAATCTTATTTAGGGCACTGTTTCTCTTAGTTTCTCACGCAGCCAGATAAGTCTGACTGCATCCTAATAGACTCTGTATGGAATAATGTGCTCTAACAAGGGACGTGCTTTTAAAAAGGTAAAGCCTGTCCCATGTTTCTCTGCCTTCCGCGGTGGTCCTTGTAGACGGGGCCCCATCACTCAGAAGGCTACAGTTCGAGCTGTAGGAGCAGCAAGTGATTCGAGGTGGGAGGTCAGCAGAGCAAGGCTAATGTACACCATTTCTGAGGGGACATGAAGGCGGGAAAACTGATTCTTGGGTTTCCCCATAAAATTGTTTGCCTCTAGAGGGCAGAGTTTGTATCATTTAAATCCTTGTAGGTCCAAGAAGATCTTAAGCGTAGGAGGTGCTCATGAAAGGATAGAATTCAATAAAGGCCTTTCTGAGAGGCAACCATCCCTTTGAGCCCATCTTGAGCTTGGTCTCCCTCTTTGTCAGTGAAAATTATGAATTTTTAAATCAATCTGTTACTTTCCTATGTTTAATATTAAACCTCTGCGTAAAATGTGTTACACTGTTTTGTTTATTTCCCAGCTAGAATAGTGCTCTGTGGAATTAGGTGCTTTGGGAGGGCAGTGATAATAATTTTTTGAACAGAAGATCCTATTAATTTTTAAAAGTTTGAGCATTAATACACGAAAATGTATCTAGACGGTGCTTAAAAACTGTGATTGACAACATGAGAGCCAATACTGTGTTAGATTCAGTGTAATGATACAGTGGGCATATTGTGTAAGATTACAGTGAAACTAGTTGAATAAATGTC
This sequence comes from Panthera onca, assembly GCF_046562875.1. Taxonomy (NCBI): domain Eukaryota; kingdom Metazoa; phylum Chordata; class Mammalia; order Carnivora; family Felidae; genus Panthera; species Panthera onca. Next base: position 78,415,802 of record NC_138340.1, read on the forward strand.
TCTGAGAATAAGTCGATATCTTGTGCTTCCTCAGGGATTTTAAAGATTGCGCTAGAAAAAAAGTGTGAACATGTTTGCTAGCCCGCACACATTTTCCTGAGCCTGCATAAGGAGTGCACATCACCTTTTGTTGCTTTACTGTAGCAAAACCAGGGGCAGGGGCCTGGAAGGAAGGTGGCAGAGGAAGATAAGTGGCAGAGACAGGACTCATTTTGCATGTTCTGGAGGGTGGTTCTGGAGTCCCAGAAATGAGGAGGTTATTTACCTGGTAACAAAGAGACCTAAGAGGCCAAATCTCGGGGGAGATTCCTTTATGGAGACAGAGAATCAATTCACTCTGAGACAGACCTCTGAGGTATCTGGGCTCCTAGCTGGTAATCACTGATGCTTCCCGAGCAGCAGACATTCCTAACCCCCTTCTTTCTTACAGGTGAAGCTTTCGTCTCGTTTCCACAAACGGAGTAGGCCAGCACTCACTGTTTCATCCTCCTTCACAGCTAGGTCATGGGCAAACCTCCCACTGTGACCAGGAGGGCCCAAGGGAAGTCTGCTGGGGCCTCTTGGAGAGGTTTTCACATCTAATACAGAGAGAGATGCGTTCATAACAAAAGCCTACTTTCTTTCCTTGCTCCTGCATGTTCTTGTGTGAGGTCGTGATAGACCTGGAGCAGTCACCTTTTGATGTGTGTGACAAAGACACATATTCAGTACATGGAAGGTCACAGAGGGGAGAAAATGGAAAAGAGCAAGAATCTTGATATCTTTGAGTTACTGGACCCACCCTAGAAAAACCTACCTTGAGACTCCCTTCTGTGGATGAAATTAAACCCCTATTCCTTAAGCTACTTTTAATAGCAGTTGTGATACCTGGAATCAAAAGCATTCTATCTGAGAAAAGTGAGGGAGACCTTTTTATTAAAACAGGATGATACATAGGGGTGCCTGGGTGGTTCAGTCAGTTAAGCATCCAACTTTTGGATCAGGTTATGATCTCATGGTGTGAGTTTGAGCCCCACATCAGGCTCTGAGCTGACAGTGTGGAGCCTGCTTGGAATTCTCTCTCCCTCTCTCTCTGCCCCTCCTCCACTTACACTCTCTCTTTCAGAACAAATAAATAAACTTAAAAAAAAAAAAACAAGCAGGATGGTACACTCCAATATCCTCTAGGTAAGCCCTTGAGAAGTTGTCCCAAGTATCTGAGAGAACTACACAAGCCAGAATTCTTTTTAAGGGTGTATGATGAGCTGTAATCACTGGTGGTCCAAGAGCCTTACCCAACACTACAATTTACAGAGGTACAAAGCCACCATCTGAGCACAAGTTCAGGACATGTGGCTACAGAGTGATGACAAGTGGGCTAGAAGAGCCCACCATCAACCAGAGCAAAGAGCAGAGAGAATGACTCCCAAATCCAAGAGTAATCAATGTATTGAAGTGAGTCTCTTTGAAACCTTAAGAAGGGAAGAGCTGGGATAATTTGGAAGGAAAGAGAAGATTGTAAGTCCTAAACCATTTTGTTTGTTTTACAAGTTCTTGATTGTTCTGCAAGGTTGGTGTGCCCTCAAGAAACAAAACAAAATCTAGAACCATTTTTATGTGAGTGCCTATAGTATCATAGGTGTGGCTCAGCAAACACTTAAAAAGAACACTTAAAAAGCCTTGGCAAGCACCACGAGCTTTAATTAAATTGGATTATTTTAACTGAGTAGTATATACAGACATACTGCTCACTTTTGGGGGTGATACTTGTGTTCATTCTTACTGAGTTTGGATGAATTTGAAGAGCAGATTCATATCCTTATATGTAGCTTATAGCATGAAGTATCTGTGGGAAATCCAGTCCATGTGCCCAACTCGGAATGCTGAATTTCAGAGAAGGCCATAAGGATTTCTCTGTGCATGAAGAGCCCCTTTCTCTCCTCTGAAAAATAGGGAAAAGATCTTTGGGCCTGAAGTTGGCCCCAGGATAGTATGATTAATACCCCTGGATAAAGATAGAAAAAGGCAACAAAACCAGTCTGGGGGCACCTGGATGGCTCAGACAGTTAAGCACCTGACTCTTGATTTCAACTCAGGTCATGATCTTGCAGTTCATGAGATCAAGCCCCAAGTGAGGCTCTGTGCTGACAGCGTGGAGCCTGCTTGGGATTCTCTCTCTCTCTCTCTCTCTCTCTCTCTCTCTCCCTGCCACCCCCTCAAAATAAATAAATAAACTTGAAAAAAAAAAAAGAAAACTAGTCTTACATCAAGGTTATGAAAATCCTCAGACATAAGATAGGAAAGGCAAGGAAAATAGTAAGTTTCACCAGTCTGAGTATCCCTTACTGTGGCTTCATCCTAAGTATTAATTTCCAAGAAAAATTGAGTCTTAAATGCCAGTTATACTTTTCTAAAATCCACTAGAAATAAACACATACTTACTGAAATGAGAAACATTTATCTGAGTACCTCTGACACACATCATATGCCATCAGTGATAAGCAAACCACACTTAGGAAAACACTGCAATAAAAAATCTTGACAGTTTTTATAGTTCTAATGGTCTTTCTCTCCGTCATTGATTTTGGCCATTGAGTCCTAAGGTGACCATCAGGAAAATGCATACATAACTATGACCCCCAAATCCCCATACATAGCATCATAACATATGCACATTTGCCTTACTTTATTTTTTTTAAGTTTATTTTATTTATTTTGATAGAGAGAATCCCAAGCAGGCTCCATGCTGTCAGTGGGGCTTAATCCCAGGAATCATGAGATCATGACTTGAGCCAAAATCAAGGGTTGGGTGCTTACATGACTGAGCCACCCAGGCGCCCCTGCCTTACTTCTACAGATGAATCAAACCTTTTTATTTTTGCTCTTTACCATTATTTCCCACTTTATTTGTTTGGGATTAGAAAAATGTATGTTTGGATATAATAGGAAACAAAAACACAACTAATAAAGATGGGGAAATTGATGCAGCATACATAGATTGGGAAACTTCTTGCAGGATATGACATGTGGAGGGTTTAACATCAGATGGATGATAAACCCAGCATTGCCCAGGTACATAGTGGGTGTAGCAGACCACAGGACATTTGCAATGGAATGACTGTGCACAATCCATGTATGTGTGCTAATCCTTCCTGTATGTGGGTTACACTTACTCTATCACTTCTGTACTTTCAGAAGACTCAGCAGTTTTCTGGGTGTCTCTGTGTGACTGCAGTGAACCCAGCAGACTGAGTCATTAAAGGGTCAGCAGCACTGATAATCGGATCCACGAAGACCCACATCTTTCTGTAGATGAGTCCTTTTCCTTGGGAAATCACAACTCTGGATGGTCCCCAAAGGGCCATGGAAATTTGAATGAACTTCTGTTTAATTAAAAAGGTTTTCTTTTTGTCTTTGTGACAACTGTTGATGCTTGGTAAAGCTAGAGGAAATTATAAAGGGTGATGGATAGGACCATTGTCAGGAGTTGCAGATGGGTGAATCCCAGACCTACTTCTCTGTTTGGGGTTTACTTTTTTTTTTTTTTTTTTTTTTTCCTGTTTTTGTTTTGTTTTTGTTTTGACAGTGTTTCTTACTGAAGTGAAATGTGGTCAAGACCGGAATATCTGAGGCAACCTTTAAATACAAACATGTACCAAAGTCTGTCTGGAAGAGTGTGGGGCAACAGAAGTGATGTAGTAACACCCACTTTGCCTGATCAAATGTATGAGTGGCAAACTTTCATAGCACTCTGAGGGATACAAATAAGGAGCTGGATGCCCAATTCACCCTGCTTGACTGGCTATTTGGTAGGAATGGTAGATTAATCCAGGGCTTGGAATAAAGTGAAGGGGCCCAAATGAGTCTTTGTATTGACATTATTTGTCATGTGTGGGTACTCACGAGAACGGTTTCTCAGAAACTTTTACATGCTACTAGATAAACATACTAAATGCTAGCTGTTAAACTGTCTTTCAAGGGAGGCTATTTCAAAACGAAATCTAAACTTTGTATTTGGTAATAATTTCATGGTTCTAAACCCCAATTAATTCAAAATTGGTCCTGCATTAAGCATGTAGGTAGTTACATACAGTGTGCCTGATTCTGTCTTAGAAAAATGGTGATTTTCTGTTGCTAACATATCTTCTTTTCCTCTGGAGATGGCGTTGATGGTTTAAGTCACTGATAATGTGTGTAGGCCTTGTGACTTTCTACATTTAACAAGCAATGTCAATGAAATACTAACATTTTTGCTTGTCCTGATATTAAACTTTTTCACCTTAACAGTGCAAATACAACGCCAAGACTGTAAGATCAAATTTTATTTTGCCTTAAAAAAATGCTACCATAAACAAAGCCCATTTTGTAATCAGAACCCTATTTTTTTCCTGTGTAAGGCAGCATAGAACAATGGTCAGTTATACATACATGGATTCCAGGAAGCAAAGCCAAAAAAATTTGTCATTTAAGTAAAGTAGGTTATGGAAATTTTAAAATGAAGAAACAAGCACCAAATTAAGAGAGGCATACAGGATCATCTTCCTTCTTTGAATCACACTGCATGACTTAAAATTTCCCAAAATAAAAAAATTTTAAATAATTCACTTAAATGTTTTAACAAGTTATTTTCCCCAGTAAACACAGTCAACCAAAAAAAAAGCCTCTTTTGTTTTCAACCTTTTTGCTGAAAATTACTCTAAATGTGTTATTATTTACTACTCTGGTGAGTGTATTGTCACTACCTTGGTATCTCACCACTTCCATGATCTTTGCCTGTACGGACTCCATACATGAAGGTGACTGTCCAGAACCTGTACTTACTCCAAGACCATAGTCTAGACCGAAGTTGCTATTAATTGAAGAGGTCTCCGTTTTCTTGTGATGAATTTCTCCATTCACAATGTACCCGTTTCCACCCCACTCTGCAGATAAAATGAGAGATTTTCACTAACTTGAAAAATAGTCTGTTAAGTCCCTGTACCAGTTTTCACTGAACCGTCCCCTCCATGGCTACTTGTATCTTGTAAAACCTAAATCTTACAACTAAAAAAAAGAAAAAAGAAAAAAGAAAAAAAAAAAAAAGGCAGCACCAGCTACTGACCATGTGGACAAAGGAAATCTGTTTCACGTAAAAATGCAACCACGTATAGGAACTGCGCAAGTGGATGGTCTGTACTTAGATGAAGTCATCTGACGTCGTTTCCCTTGCTTCTTATTTGGAGGTTGCCAAACCATTTCCCAAGATTTAACGATTCTAACAATGATGAAAGTCAGTTTTGCACCGTGTCAAAATCTTGGCCCGTTGTCGTTTACTTCTGGGCACTATTAGATTCAATCAGGCCTTGTACTTTCATTAGATGTGAGGACTGAATTCAACCCCAGCCTTCCCGCGCAGGGTATTTTCTCTGGGAAAATATCAAAACATCATTCAAAGGATCAAAGAGCTCAGCCACACAGTCGGAGGAAAGCGGAGTCGATGTGGCAGAGTAAAGGGGCCCCTCAGACCTTATTCCTCACCGCAGATCTTCCGATTTTAAAGAGTGGGTTAGAAGGACCAGGAGGGACAAGAGGGATGGAGGCAAAAGGTTCGCTTTTCAATCCCAGCCGGAGACAAAGGTAAGTAACTGCACGGGGGGGGATGGGGAGAGCGGCAGAGGGAGGCTCCTCGGCCCCCAGCCGGGTGGCGTGACTTCTGGAGGACTCAGAAAACGGGCCAGGACTGGGTAGGACGGGAAGGTGTCACGCGGCGGGCGAACCGGCTAATCGCAGAAGGAGCGAGGCTGGGAATTACCCCTCCCCCGCCCCTCACCGTCCCGCCGGGAAATGAAACCGAAGCAGGAACACAGATCCGCGGCCGGGACTGCCCGGCAGCCTCCGGTTTCCCGGAGCCAGCGTGCGGGAAAAAGAGCGCGTGCCTCACGTCCTCTCCGCCCAGCCCCGCCCCCCCCCGCGCGTTGCGCACGCGCAGCCGCGCCCCGCCCCTCGCCTCTGCTCCGGGATGATGGGGCGGGGGCGGTGAGCCGAGGTGAGGAGTCGGTCGGAGTCCCTGGGCTGAGAGCTCGAGAGCTGCCTCCGCCACCACCCCCCGCCGCGTCACGGCTCCCGGGCCCGCCCTCCTGTGGCCCCTCCTCCCCACTCCGCTTCCCCCCTCTTCTCCCCCGCCCCTCCGGCCGAGCGGTGACTTAAGCAACGGAGCGCGGTGAAGCCCATTTTTCTCCTTCCTCGCCGCCGCGCTGGGCAGCTCGCGGCGCGTGGCCCGCACACTCCCGCCCGAGATGAATGCTGCGGCAGACGCCGATTTCAACATCCTCCTAGCTACTGACTCCTACAAGGTAGAGGTTCGGGGCGGGGGCAGGTGAAGGGGGAAGAGAGGGCGCGTTCGGGACGAGCGCGGGGCTGTGGGGCGGGGGGCGGCCGGTCTGGGGTCGTGGCGCTGCGCGAGCCCGAGGGAAGAAGCGGGCGAGTGGCGGCGGCCGGATGAGGCAGGTGAAGCTGGCGCCGCAGTGGGGAGGAGGTGGATGGAGGAGGGATGGAGGGATGGACGGCAGGAGGCGGGGCTTTGGGGTGCGTGGTTGGGGGGGGCGCGGCGAGGGGCTGAGGCGGGCCCCAGCCGGCGCCGCCCGCCTGCCCGCCGCTGGGCTCGGGGCTCGGGGCTCAGGCGGTTGTGGCGGGGTCGGGGCCCGGGAGGCTTGGGCATTACCGGCCGAGCGCACGCTTTCCCCAGGAGCTCGGCCTTTTGGCCTTGGCCGGGTCGGATTGGGCCGGCCTGGGCGAGGGCTCTGCCGAGGAGAGCGGGTCAGTTAGGTAACGGCTCCTGGGGCTCGGCCCTTGAGAAAGGGAGTGGGGTTTGAGAAGTGGGTTTTCCCCGCCAAGCTGAATCGAGTGCACTTCCCCGCCCTTGCTGAGCAGGTACGTCCCTTCCCGAGGAAGCGGTGGGCGAGGTGCTAGTAGGGGTGCTAGTAGGGGTGCCGCAGCAGCCAGCCACGTTCCTCTGCCTGTGGCCGGGGTGTGGAGGACACCTATCTGCCCTCGGGAAACATGCTGGATTCCCTCGTCCCACTCCACTGGGCTCCGTTTCAAACTTGTTTGCTCCTGGTGATCACTCGTGCTCCTTATCCCTGTTGTAAAGGCCGATCCCCTGCCCTTACTCCATTAGGGTCACTACAGGATTTCTGTGAAAAGGAATGTGAATCACGAGTTAAATGAACTGTAGTTTTAACCCTGGAGAACTTAGAGGAGTGGCACAACACAACATTGTGTTAATATGCCTATTGGACACTTCAGTGTATTGCTGCCCCATTAAGTTTGTTTGAAACCCACACAAATTAGTAAAGGAAAGAATGATTAAAGGAAAATGTGGCAAAGTTTTTCCCCCTAGTTTCCAAATTACATGAAGTAAACTGAACTATACTTTGCTAAAGCTTTGTTGGCCAACACACTTAAAAGATGAAATGTCAGGCCAGAAAACCCACTTGAACAAAATAAAGTTCAGTTTTTACTTGACAGTGTGGTGGTTTGAAATACAAAGGGAAAGCATATTTTTGGGTTTTGTTGTGAGGTTTTGCTTTTTGTTTCTTTCCTTTAATTGGACAAAGTATTTTGGAGAATCCCGTTTTACTTAAGTTCTGTTTTGTTCATTTCTTCCCAGGAGTTTAAGATTCTACTAACGATAATTTAGACGGGTAGTTACTTAAAACAGAGCCAAGTTTCCTTAACAAGTGGACTTTTAAATTGAATTTTAAAGTGGAAATCTACACCATTGTAAGGAGATCAAAGTATTATCAACTATGGTTTTCTAAGCCTTAAAACCTTCTCTTGTCTTAGGTCCTAGCATTTTGAGTATCTTCAGTAGTGATTTTAGAATGGTCTCATTCATAGTTTTCTCTTAATTAAATTTTTTCACCCAATTTTTTTCCTAACTAAGTCTTTAAAATGATTTCCAATTTTTATAATGTAATTTATGATTTGATTGAAAATGGGAAATAGTTGATGGGTCTAACTTTTAAAAACAAAATGAGTGTAAATTCCTTTAGTTCGTGGTTCCTCGAGCCATTATACATAAGGAATGTAAAATTGCCTTAACATCAGTTTTCTGGGATGCTTTTAATTAGAATGAATTACCATAAAGTTTTCTAATCTAGCAGGGCATACCTAATGCACTAGTAAAATTTGTATCTCTTTAATATCTTATTCCTGCCCGTTTTCAAATCAGACTGGTATATTTTATTCTCTAATATGAAGCCTATTTGTTTTTTATATGTTTTTAAGTTTTTATTTTAATTTCAGCTATTTAACATACAGTGTAGTATTCATTTCAGGTGTACAATATAGTGATTCCATCACCCAGTGCTCATCACCCAGTGCTCATCACAAGTGCCTTCCTTAATCCCCATCACCTATTTAACACATCCCCCCCGCCTACCTCCCCCTTGGTAACCATGTTTGTACTCCATAATTAAGAGTCTGTTTTTTGGTTTGTCTGTCTTTATTTTCTCCTTTGCTCATTTGTTTTGTTTCTTAAATTCCACATATGTGTGAAATCATGATATTTGTCTTTGACTAGTTCACTTAGCATTATACTCTCTAGTTCCATCCATGTCTTCACAAATGGCAATATTTCATTCTTTTTCATGGCTGAATAATCCATTGTGTGTGTGTGTATACACATATATACACATATATGTATGTATACATATATATGTACACACGCACACACACCACCTCTTCTTTATTCCTCAGTGGAGGAACAGTTGGGCTGCTTCCATATCTTGGCTATTGTAAATAATGCTGCTATAAATATAGGGGTGTATGTATCCCTTTGAATTAGTGTTTTTGTGTTTTGGGGGTAAGTACCCAGTAGTAAAATTACTGGATCGTAAGGTAGTTGTATTTTTAACTTTTTGAGGAATCTCCATACTGTTTTCCAGATTGGCTGCACCAGTTTGCATTTCTACCAACAATGCAAAAGTGTTCCTTTATCTCCACATCTTCGCCAACACCTGTTGTTTCTTGTGTTGTTGATTTTAGCCATGTTGACAGGTGAGAGGTGATATCTCATTGTAGTTTTGATTTGCATTTCCTTGATGGGGAATTGATGTTGAGGATCTTTTGATTTATCTTTTGGCCATCTGTATGTCTTTGTTGGAGAACTATCTGTTCATGTCTTTAGTCCATTTTTTAATTGGGTTATTTGTTTTGTGGGTGTTGAGTTGTAGAAGTTCTATATATATTTTGGATTCAAACCCTTTATTAGATACATCATTGTCAAATATATTCTCCCACTCAGTAGGTTGTCTCTTTTAGTTTTGTTGATGGTTTCCTTTGCTGTGCAGAAACTTTTTATTTAGACATAGTCTCAATAGTTTATTTCTGCTTTTGTTTCCCTTGCCTCAGGAGACATATCTAGAAAGAAGTTGCTACAGCCAAAGAAGTTACTGCCTGTGTTCTAGGATTTTTATGATTTCAGGTCTGACATTCAGGTCTTTAATACATTTTTAATTTATTTTGTGTATGGTGTAAGAAAGCAGTCCAGTTTCATTCTTTTGCTTGTAGCTGGCCAGTTTTCCCAACGCTCTTTGTTGAAGAGACTGTCTTTTTCCCATTGGATATTCTTTCCTGTTTTGTTGAAGATTAATTGATATGTAGTGGGTTTATTTCTGGGCTTTCTAATCAGTTCCATTGATCTGTGTATCTATTTTTGTGCCATACTGTTTTGATTACTACAGCTTTGTAATATATCTTAAAGTTCAGAGTTATGATGCCTCCAGCTTTGCTTTGCTTTTTCAAGATTGCTTTGGCTATTCGGGGTTTTTTGTGGTTCCATACAGATTTTAGAATTGTTCTACTTCTGTGAAAAATGCTGTTGGCATTTTGATAGAGATTGCATTAAATGTGTAAGTTGCTTTGGTTGTATAGACATTTTAACAATATTCTTCCAGTTTATGAGCATGAAATGTCTTTCCATTTCTTTGTGTTGTCTTCCATTTCTTTCATGAGTGTTTTACAGTTTTCAGAGTACAGGTCTTTCACCTCTTTGGTTAGATTTATTCCTAGGTGTCTTACTATTTTTGGTGCAAATGTAAATGGGATTGTCCTCTTAATTTCTCTTGCTGCTGCTGCAGTATTGGTGTATAAAAATGCAAGATTTCTGTACATTGATTTTGTATCCTGCAACTCTGCTGAATTCATTTATCAGTTCTAATAGTTTTTTGGTGGAATCTTTTGTGTTTTCTATATGTGGTGAGACCATGTCTTCTGCAAACAGTGAAAGTCTTACTACTTCCTTACCAGTTTGGAAGCCTTTTCTTTTAGTTGTCTGATTGCTGTGGCGGGAACTTCCAGTACTGTATTGAAAAAAAGAGGTGAGAGTGGACATCCTTGTCTTTTCCATGACCTTAGGTGAAAAGCTCTCCATTTTTCCCCATGCAGGATGATGTTAGCTATGGGTTTTTCACATATGGCATTTACTGCATTGAGGTGTATTCCCTCTAAACCTACTTTACTGAGGGATTTTATCATGAATGGATGTTGTACTTTGTCAGATGCTTTTTCTACATCTATGGAAATGATCATGTGGTTCTTATCCTTTCTCTTATTTGTGTGCTATATCACATTAATTGATTTGCGAATAATCAGCCACTCTTGCAGCCCAAGAATAAATCCTACATGATCGTAGTGAATAATTTTTTAATGTATTGTTGGATTTGGTTTGCTAGTAATTTGTTGAGAATTTTTCATCTGTGTTCATCAGAGATATTGGCCTGGAGTTAGTGGTGTCTTTATCTGGTTTGATATCAGAGTAATGCTGGCCTCATAGAATGAATTTGGATGTTTTCCTTCCTTTTCCATTTTTTGGAATAGTTTGAGAAGAATAGGTATTAATTCTTTTTTAAATGTTTGGTAGAGGGGCACCTGAGTTGCTCAGTTGGTTAAACGTCTGACTTCGGCTCAGGTCATGATCTCACAGTTCGTGAGTTCGAGCCCCACATTGGGTTCTGTGCTGACAGTCAGAGCCTGGAGCCTTCCTCAGTTCTGTGTCTCCCTCTCTTCTGCCCCTCCCCTGCGTGCCCTCTGTCCCTGTCTTTCTCAAAATTAATAAACATTAAAAAATTTTTAAAAATATTTGGTAGAATTTGCCTGGGAAGCTGTCTGGTCCTGGCCTGTTGTTTGTTTGGAGTTTTTTGATTAGTGACTCAATTTTTTTGCTAGCAATAAGTCTGTTCCAGTTTTCTGTTCCAGTTTTGGTAGCTTATACGTTTTTAGGAATTTATCCATTTCTTCTAGGCTGTCCAATTTATTGGTATATCGTTTTTCATAATATTCTCATAATTGTATTTCTGTGGTGTTGGTTGTTATTTCTTCTCTCTCATTTGTGATTTTATTTATTTGAGTCCTTTCTCTTTTTTCTTGATGAGTCTGGCTAGAGGTTTATCAATTTTGTTGAGTTTTTCAAAGAATTAGCTCCTGATTTCATTGCTCTATTCTATTGCTTTTTTTAGTTTCTATGTCATTTGTTTCTGCTGTAATATTTATTATATCCTTCCTTATGCTGGTTTGGGGTTTTGTTTGTTCTTTTTCTAGCCTCTTTAGGTGTAAGGTTAGGTTGTTCATTTGAGACTTTTATTGCTTTTTGAGATTGTCCTGTATTGCTTTAAACTTCCCTCTTAGAATCGTTTTTGGTTGCATTCCAAAGGTTTTGAACGATTGTGTTTTCATTTGTTTCTGTGTACTTTGCAATCTATTCTTTTATTTCCTGATTTACGCATTCATTGCTTTTTAACCTCCCTTGCCATCTTTCCAGATTTTTTCTTGTGGTTGACTTCTGGTTTCCTAGCATTGTGGTCAGAAAAGACGCATAGTGTGTCTTTGATCTTGAATTTGTTGAGGCTTGTTTTCTGGGCTAACATGTGATCTATTCTGGAGAATGTTCTGCGTGCAATTGAAAGGAATGTGTATTCTGTTTTAGGATGGAATGTTATGAATGTATCTGCTAAATCCATCTGTTCATTCAAAGCCATTGTTTCTTTATTGATTTCCTCTTTAGGTCATCTGTCCGTTGATGTAAGTAGGGTGTGTTAAAGTCCCTTATTATTATTGTATTCTTATCAATTAATTCCTTTATGTTTGTTATTAACTGTTTTATGTATTTGGTGTTCCTATGTTAGAGGCATAAATATTTACAATCGTTATATCTTCTTGTTGGATTGTCCCCTTTTTTATTATATAGCATCCTTTGTCTCTTGTTACAGTTTTTGTTTTACATTTATTTTTGAGAGACAGAGAACGCACAAGTGGGGGAGGGGCAGAGAGCGATGGAGATGCAGAATCCAAAGCAGGCTCCAGGCTCTGAACAAGCTGCCAGAACAGAGCCCAATGTGGGGCTCAAACCCACGAACCACGAGACCAGAACCTGAGCCGAGTTGGACACTCAACCAACTGAGCCACCCAGGAGCCCCACAGTTTTTGTTTTGAAGTCTACTTCGTTCGATAAAAAGTATTGCTATTCCAGCTTTCGTTTGACATTATTTGCATGGTAGATGTTTCTTCATCCCCTCACTTTCAATCTGCCAGTGTTTTTAGATCTAAAAGGAGTCTCTTGCAGACAGTATGTAGAAGGATCTTGTTTTTTATCTATTCTGTCACCCTATATCTTTCGACTGGAGTGTTTAATCCGCTTACATTCAAAGTAATTATTATAAGATATGTATTCACTGCCATTATTTTTTTGTGATTGTTTCTGACGATGTCTCTGATTCATTCTTGTCTTTCTCTCATGGTTTTCTGGTTTTCTTTAATATATTTGGATTTTTTTCTCTTTGTTGCATGTTTATTAGTGGTTTTATATATGTGCTTACCATTAGGTTTGTATGTAACCTCTTTGGCATATAGTAGTCTATATTAAGTTGATGGGCGTTGGAAGTTTGAACCCATTCTTTACTCCTCTCCTTCCCACATTTTAAATATACGTTGTCATATTTTGCATCCTTTTATTTTGTTCCTTGACTGATTTTTTACAGAAATACCCATTTTTACTGATTTTCTGTTTCCTACCTTTATACTATCCCTTCTGGTCTCTGTTCTGCTCAGAGACTCCCCTTTAATATTTCTTTCAGGGCTTGTTTGGTAGTCATGAACTCCTTTAGCCTTTGTCTGGGAAACACATGATCTCTCTTTCTATTCTGAATGAAAGCCTTGCTAGATAGAGTATTCTTGGCTGCAGATTTTTCCCATATAGCACTTTGGAACTAACATGCCACTACCTTCTGACTTGGAAAGTTTCTTCTGAAAGATCCACTGATAGCTGTATGGGGTTTCCCTTGTATGTTACTGCCTTCTTTTGTCTTGTTCCTTTAAACATTGTTTCTTTATTTTGCCACTTTAATTACTATATGTTTTGGCGTGGATCTGCTTTTGTTGATTTTTTTTGGAGGGTCCTCTGTGTCTCCTGGATCTGGATATCTGTTTCCTTCTCCAGGTTAGGTAAGTTTTCAACTATTGTTTCTTCAAATACATTTTTCATCCCCATTTCCTCTCTCTTCTGGGATTCCTATAATATGAATGTTACTATGCTTGATGGAGTCATTGAGTTCTCTAAGTCTATTCTCGTTTTGCGTAATTCTTTTTTCTCAGCTTGATTACTTTCCATTGCTCTGTCTTCTAGATTATTAGTTTGTTTATGTTCTTCCAGGCTGTTGCTCATTCCATCAAGTGTGTTTCTCATTTCATTTACTTAGCCCTTTATCCCTTCTAAGTTATTCGTTATTTCTGTGTTAATGGTCTCACTGATGCCTTCCACTCTTTTCTCAAGTCCAGTGAATGTTTTCATGATCATTACTTTAAATTCTCTGACATGTTACATATATCTGTTTCACTTAGATCTCTGCCCATGGCCTTTTCCTGTTTTTCATTTGGAACAAGTTCCAAAATGTCTTCTCATTTTGTCTTAGTCTCTTTGCCTGCTTCTCTGTGTTAGGAAACTTAGCTACGTCTCCTGTTCTTGAGGGTAATGGCCTTATAAAGAAGAGGTCCGATAGTGCTCTATTGTGTAGTGTCCCCTGTTCCCCAGGGCCTGGCACTTCTGGGAATGTCTCCAATGTGTGCTGCATGTGCTCACCTGTTGTGTCCTTTAGGCCAGTCATCTATAGAGGTTCTCTTTGTCTGCCATGGGCAGTATTTGGTCCCTAGCCTGAATGTGGTGCATTTTAACTAGGTGTGCTCTGTTCTGTTTGTGAAGTGAGACATGTCACTATCACCAGTAGAACTGAGGCCCTGCAAATCTCCCATCTCAGGAAGTGCCATGTGCTCAGGGTTTGGCCCTCTTCTGGGCGAGGGGGCCCAAAGTGCTAGGACTGAGGCAAATGTGAATGGGAGGGGCAATTCCACCCAAGTGCACAGTGGCAGGGGGTCGTGGGGGCTTGGTGTAAGCAAGTTAGGTAGGGAGTGTGGGTGTTGCACTGGTTCCCACAGGTGGCCCTGTGCTTATGCTGAAGGGCAAGGGGAGTGAAATGGCTTCTGCCAGGGCCTTTGTTCCCAGAGGAATCTATCTATGAATGCTGCCTCTCTGGGACATGGTCCAAGATGAGCAGATAACCTCCCCACTGTGTGCCCTGGCTGTTTTGCAGATCACTGTTTTTTCACACTGTATGTTCATGGGCTGTTTGCCTGCCTTTTCTATAGGAGCAGGGCAGTGCCCTCAGCTGTATCCCGGCCAAGCCTCCTGACCTTTAAAACTCCAGGCTTTAAGCCCTGCTGATTACAAAAACTCACAAAATTTGGCTCCTCTCACTTTCCAAGCCAAGTGCTATGGGGATTCATATTCCTCCGTGCTCCCTTGTGTGTTTGTCTGTCTGTAGCCCTTCTCGCTTCCACCATAGCGGCCACGATCTGTTTCTCCCAAACCACGTCTCCATACTTCTGCCTTCTTTTTTGTGGCCTCTTCTCTACCTTTAGTTGTGGGATTTGTTCTCCCGCCTTCAGGTAAATTTCTAGGGTATTTAGTATGATTTGATAATTATCTAATTGTTTTGGGACAAGGAAAGCCTAGGGTCCTCTTATTCTGTTGTCTTCCAAACTGGTCTAATATGAAATCTTTTTACTAAGATTTTTAATATCCCCCCAAAAAATATCCCTTAAGAGCATTTAGTCAGGTTGATATGTTTTATACCAATGGTTTACAACAGCACAATAAAATACATTGTGTATTCCATACTAATATTTTTAAATTTTATTTGCCTTATTAGTGGTCTTTATAGGCTATATCCCATTTTTACCTTTTTATCTTCTTAGATGAAAAGAGACAAATCAGAATCTTGATGTTAGAAGCAATGAAATTTTTATTTGGCAATTAAATGAAACTATTAGATATCCTTATCAGCACTTACAAAGTACTGGCTAGTTACAGTAGTGAACCTAGTGGTTTTAGACATGTTGATGGATAAGAGAATAACATTGATTTCTTTCTAAAACTGAAGAAAGAATAGTTGGTCGTCTGAGGACCATAAAAAGGTATTTTGCAAGTAGTACGATAGTGCTTAAGCACATGACAACACAGGTGCTTTGTTTGTCCTTGTATCCTCTCCAGAGGGTTCATTTCTATAATCACATACTATATCATACATAATAAGGAACTGAGGAAACAGGTAAATGTGGTTGTTTTTCCATTTTCATCCTGGGTTCCTGTTTAATCATTTCAAAATGGCATAAAGCACAATTATCTACTGGGTTGTATTTACATTGTGCTAGGCCAGGTAAGGAAGGGTGCATTGAGGGGTGTTAGTCACTGCGGTGCTTAAAAGGCATTTGGAAATTTTCGTGAAGGAGACAGGTCAGGTTTCTGTTTGGGGGTGGAGGGTTCCCCACCTATCTCTGGGGTAGCCAATGATTAGTTTACAAATAACTGGCTCATTAAAAGATGCATTTCTGTTCCTTGTTCCTTTTCCTTCTGTGTGGATAATGTTTGTAACAATCTACAGCAGAGAATAGTTTCATTATTTCTGAACATTTATCCTGTTAGATAAAAATGGAAGATGTTGTCAATTAAGTTTAAAAAATATATATAGTGTATAACAGTAATCTCTAAGCAATTTACACATCACCCATTGTTATGAAATGTGTATTAAAGCATATCACCCATTGTTATGAATTGTGCTGTCCAGCGTGGGTTGCTTCTCAAAAGGTCATTTGTAAACTGGTTATCTAGAACTCAGCCCATTTTCATCAATTCATTTAATAAATATTGGAGATCTCCTAGGTATTTAAAAGACAAAAGATGTCTCTTAAAATTCAGAATGGGTGAAAATTGTTTTTAGAGAAGTTACAGAAGATTATATAATTTATGATGATGAGGCACCCAGGGTGGCTTTTGTAAAACAGATTTTGCTGTCTCATTAATGGCGAATAACAAACCTTAAAGGTTTGGGCTTTTTGGAAAAAGAGTTGGGGATAGATGAGAATCCTCTCACTGGCAATTTTGTCCTGGCTGGGACTTTAGCAACCCAGTGTCTTTCTCTGACATGTCCCCATTTTTCATAGTTGCTTCTCTTTCATTGCTTCTGATCGGGCAGCTAAGTTATGTCACAGCGGCTCTCCTGGCAGCCTAATCTTTGTAAGGAGTGGAGGACTGTTGCAGTTTCTATGTCAAATTACCTGTGCATTCTTACAATGCAGTTTCCAGTAAGGTTTATACTATAAATTATA
Source organism: Panthera onca (assembly GCF_046562875.1). Taxonomy (NCBI): domain Eukaryota; kingdom Metazoa; phylum Chordata; class Mammalia; order Carnivora; family Felidae; genus Panthera; species Panthera onca. Next base: position 78,432,476 of record NC_138340.1, read on the forward strand.
GGAAAAGCCCAGGCAATAGAAATAAAATCTTGTATGTAAGTTATGAATATAGTTCAGAGGAAGATTAACTTAGATCAGTAAAGTTTTATAAGATTTTGCAAAACAAAGATACCAGAAGCTGGTGTCCTCTTTGTCAGTTGATTAAATCTTTTTCAAGGGTGCAGCCAAAAAAGTACAAATTATCAAACGCTCTGTGCCAAAGAGGTTTAAGGGAAGGGGTAGTGTGATTATAACTGATTTGACAATTTCCTCTCTCCCCCGAAATGTAATCCAAATATTTTTAAGCCATACTTTTGAAGTTGTTATCGCTTCAAAAGCCAAATAGGAAAGAATTATTTTCTGTGGCAACAGAAGTATTTCCAGGACTTGAAAAATTTTTAAAAATGTTGAAAAGAAGATTGATTGATTGATTGATTGATTTTTGCTATTTTAAGCACAGTAGCATTGAAGAGACATAAAGTTTTAGCCATTCATCGTAAGGCTGAGTGGATCGTCTTCTGAGTGCCCTTACAAATTTTGGAGATAGTAGAACTTATTCTGTGGCATTATACATGTTACCCCATGTGCTCTTATATACACGTGGTATTGTTAAAATGTTGGCTTATGATAATTATTTAGCTGTTAAAATTATAACTGGTAAAGTAGGTTAGTAGTGATTGCCTTTGGACATGTGATCCCATTATGAGAGGAAAGCTCTTGAAAAGACACCAAATAGACTTTATGGAAAATCTGGAGAAGCTCAGGAAAAAGTTAAGAGTCTGCTCTCACAGAAAGATTCTATGCAACTTAAATATTTCTCATATTTCTCTTTAAATGTCATACTTGGGACAAGGATATTTACCCTAGGGATTATAATTTTTAGAAGCTTTTCACGAAGTAAATCACTCACATGACTGTGAAATTAGGTTCTGTTAAAAGAACTGCATTTTCTTGTGTGCCTGTGTTCTTTACCACACATGTATTTATGTACTGGTAGTGCTCTATTAGCTGTAGGAAAATCATGCTAGTTTAGGAAGCATTTTTAGGAATAAGGTTTGCTGGGGATATTATGAGAAATTAGCTATTCTCATCTTATAAAAAATGCTGTTTACCGTAGAACCATTTTTCCTATTGATAGAAGCTAAAGTAGTGCTAAGAAAACCAACGTGATTTAAGAGCTTCTTTTGTGTAGTTTAATTTTGAATACTGTGAGACTTTGTTAGCATTACATGACATATTTAAAACAGCTCTAATCCATTCCTTCCACAGCCTTTCCCATCTCCGTAAACGGCACCCTTATTCACCCAGTTGCTCAAGCCAAAAATGTAGGAAACAGTGCTAATCCCTCCCCCTTATTATACCCCACATCTAGTGTTTTAGCCTAATTCTCCTTTACCTCCAGATGAGCCACTGCTCTCACCTAAGCTAGTCTTTGGTGTAGTAATCTTTTACCTGATGGTCCTGCTTCCTCTTTGGTCACCTTGTAATCCATTATCCACCTCACTGTCCAGCTGATCCTTATAAAATATGAATCAGATCATATTCATTCCAGCTTAAAACATCCAGTGGCTTTCTATTGCACTTGATGTAAAATTCAAGCTCCTCGTGGTTGTCTGTAAGCCTTACATGATCGTGTCTCTGCATCTCTCTGACCTTACCATGTATGTACTTCCTCCTTCTCTGCACCTCTAAGAACCAGCCATGCTGGCCTTCATCGTGTCCTGTCCCTTACGTCAGTGTGTCTTCTGTCTCCTTGTTGTGTAGGTCACATGTCACCATCTCGGAGAAGCCTTCCTGGCCCCCTATTTACAGCAGTCTCTCAGGCCCCCTCTGGCCTATCATTTTCTTTTAAGTTTCCAAACCTCCCTCTGTATCTGAAATTATGGTGTTTTTATATTGGTTTTCTCTGACCTTTCAGCCCTCATTAGCCCTTTGAGAATAGAAACTGTCTCAGTCCATTTTATTTCCCCATCCTCAGAATCTGAAACAGTGCCTGATATATAGTGGACACAGGATATATATTTGTGAATGAACTATTTATAAAATAACAATTAATTAATTTGATTTTCTGCTGTATCATCTTATTTTCTGAAGGTTCCCAGGTTCAGAGAGACCTTAGCAGAAAGTAAAATGAAGAGGATAGTAAACCTACCAGAACTAGAATCATTGTAAATCATCTTTTGGCTGTATTTGTAGAACAGTATTTACTAAGAAGCTCGGTTTAAAAATTTCCCCGATTTAAACAATGGTATAAGCCAATACAAATATATCTAACTATACTATTTTTTTTATAAATGTATTGGGTGTTCATTGGTAGGTGGTTAATGGTAAATTAGATTTCATGGTTAATTACCTGAGAATTAGCTGCTTTAACAGTTCAGTTCTTAAACCTAGAGAACTGCAGAACAGTTCTCTAAAGCTGTCCAAAGAAGATGTTTTTTTAACGTTTGTTTATTTTTAGAGAGAGAAAGAGCAAGTGTGCACAAGCAGGGGAGGGACAGAGAGAGGGAAAGAGAATCCCAAACAGTCTCCATGCTGTTAGCATGGAGTCCAATGCAGGGCTCGATCTCACTAACCCGTGAGATCATGACCTGAGCCAAAATCAAGAATCAGACACTTAAATGACTGAACCATGCAGGTGCCCCTGTGCTAAGGTTTTAAGTACCATAATTAAAAAACATGGCAGAAGTAAAGCTTTAAAATTATAAACATGTTCAGTTATTGGCCAGAACTGGGACTCTATTTGTCTGATCGAAAAATTTTAGTATACTTTTAGACCAAAGAGGAGAGTTAAATGCTTTAGGGACATTTCCATTCAGCTTTTAACTGTTTGGTCTACTCAGAAGATTCATTTACCTTCTCATACTTTTAAATTTGATGTAGAAAAAGTAAATTTATAAAGATGTACCTTTGAGTATCTGAACTGTAAAAGGTCAGGCTAACTACTGAGAGTCACAACTATGAATCTGGCTTTTATAAACTTGCATGATGTGATCCAGACCTTCCTTCAATTTTTACTTCATCATAGTTGACTTTTCTACCTCACTGCTTATTCCCACTAAAGGAGTTAAGAGTTATTTAGATTGTAAACTGGGCATTTTCATTTTTATGTACTTCTTGGGTATGTTTTTAGATAGTGTTCTCTTTTTCTAATCAGTTGAAATAGGGTATCGTTCATACGTATATAAATGTTGTTTTTGCATTTTAGTGAATCAGCTTGAAGATTTAACTGCTTTGGGTTTGGCTTTAGCTATTTCACTGAGCTGCTACTTCAGCCTCCAGTGGTATCAGTCTCCAGGTTCTAACCTTGAAAAAAAACCCTGGTGTAGTACTTCTAGGTTTAAAATTGACCACCCAGTTGCCTTCAAGCAGTGTACGGGTGCTGTTTTCATAGAGTGACAAGTTGCTTCTGTTGGAGCAGAAACATTTATTAAACATTTGTGATCTTTTTTTCTTTTGCTCTCTATATAGAGTATGTTCATCTTAGAATTTTTGTGCTAAGCTACAAAGGTTAAAGCCAAGTTTCATTGGGATTAAGATTGTGCAACCAAACAAGGAAAGCATTGGTTTCCCTTAAACTGAGGATCAGAGCTAACCAGGAACCATGGTTCATGTCACAGTGGTCATTCATGAAACTTGTGCTGCAAAGATTATTCCACCATGACCTACCTTACCACCCTGTACCTTAAGTTTTAGGACATGACCATTCCTAATGTTACAACAGAGCAAATACACATTATTCTCCCAGTTATTTTCTATAGGTAAAATGTTTTAACCACATTAAAATATTTTTAAAAAAATCCAACTATAATGAACTCACTTTTTTTCTTAAAACAAAGATTAATTTTCAACAATGACTCTTACCCATATTTACGGAAAAATTTATAATACTCATTTTTACGCTCCTAAGGATTTGATGTTGCATTGGATAGACTTATTTCCCAATTTGGTGGTAATTGGAGAACAAGTAGTATTATGTATGAAACAAGATATGTTTTCTCCTGCTGTTGCTTTCATCCAGGTTCCATGTGTTATTGTGAAGATCAGAGTCATTCTCCCTACCTGGCTGTACAGATGAGTCATGGGAAGCATTGCCTATTGACTTCTCAAACATACCACATTTAGATAGTAACAGTACCACCCTCTTCCAGTATGTTCTTTTATATCCTGGTTATGCCCCTGCCAGGCAGCTACGTCTCTCTTCCCCTGAAGGAAGACCATTCCCCAAGATCAAATGAGATAACTTTCTTCAAACTTTATTTTCAAGTGCCTGTCCAGCTTAGAAGCCTCCTACTTCCTTAAGTTCATTTGATTTGTTTATAAAAGTTAATACTCTCCTGTGGTTTTCAAAGTAAGATAGTGAACATTAAAAGTATCCTAATAAGTATGATACTTATTTTTTATTCTTTACAGCCAGGAAAAGAAGCTGATGAATAGCAAATAAGTTTAGTTTCTTTGGTTTTAAATAATTTCAAGCCCTTTCAGTCATGATTTCTATTCTGTTCGAATGTTTTCTAACTCAAGTATTGCTTTCCCCTTTAGGTTACTCACTATAAACAGTACCCACCCAATACCAGCAAAGTTTATTCCTACTTTGAATGCCGTGAAAAGAAGACAGAAAACTCAAAAATAAAGAAGGTGAAATACGAGGAAACAGTATTTTATGGGTTGCAGTACATTCTTAATAAGTACTTAAAAGGTATTATTTTTCCTAGTACATTTCAAACACTGCTTTTATGTAAGCTCTTTATAATTTTTCTCCTATATTGTTATATTCTTAATTTAAAGGAACTCATTGAACAGTTTAATTTTGATATTTACTAAATTATTTTGACTATTCTAGGTTTTTTTTTTGAATTGTAAAAAATGTGTTAATTTGAACACATAAATCTTATAATTTGGTATATGTGATTGGTTCTAAATATGAGAAAGGTTTTCTGAAACTAATAAACTTGGGAATAAGTTTAGAAAAGTCAGTAATTTTCTGAGGCTAATCTGGTATGTTAATAGATTTTAAGTCCTTAATTCACAGTAGAGGATTCATTATTGACCTGGGAACTCATTTTGAATCATGGTAGCAATTAGAATATTTTTATCATAGTCATTTTTATCTTAAAGGCCTATTTTTCAGAACTACCTGATGCTGCGGCCTTAGTCTCAAATGTATTTTAAAATGGAAAACCCCCAAAATAATTTCTGTGCAGTTTTATTTGAAAGTCCATTTCTAGTTTGTTTTATAATGGTATTTCAAGGACGGTGGGGGGGGAACAGTTCCCAAAAGTTTTATACATTTTGGAAAATTTCATCTCTGACCTTTTGAAATAAAAATAATCTCAGAATTGAATACAGATTAAGTTGAATTTTACACAGATAAAAACTGAAAATTTTCCATAATCTTGACAAATTTTTAAGACTGATGTCACACTTCAATTTTACAGCTTAAAAACTTGATACAACATGACATTATTAATTATACCTAAAATATACTGACTACCTATTACAGGCCAGCATTATGCTAAGTGCTTCCTGTGTCTTAACTCAGTCCTCACAATCCTGTGAGTGGGTACTCTACTATTACCCTAATTTTACAGCTAAAGATAACTAAAAGTGTACTTGAGGAGCAAAAACTTAAACTTAGTAATTGTGAAAATTATTGGATTATCACCCCTGAAGACATCCTTTATGAATAAAGCAAAAATATTCACCTGGAAAATTATCTGTATCAAATTTCAAGAGTATTTAAATTAATAGTGAGAGAAAAAACACATCTTAGAAGTTAACTTATTCCTGGGATTAAGAAAAAAAATACTCTGTGTAATAGTTGCTTCTGCACACCTGTTTTTCAAACTGGAAATTAACATAGGGTGAGTGATCAGAAGTTCAGATTCCATTTCTGGCTCTGCTGTTGACTCTGGGTGATCATTTAATCTCTCAGTTCTTGTTTTTTTTATCCACAGAATGGTGAAATAGGTAGAGACATGAATCCTACCACAGCTCAGCAATTCATAGAATGCCTTTAGAAATGTAAACAGGAAACGTTTGTCCTTTTAGGTAAGGTTGTGACCAAAGAGAAGATCCAGGAAGCCAAAGAGGTGTACAGAGAGCATTTCCAGGATGATGTCTTTAATGAAAAGGGATGGAACTACATTCTTGAGGTAAAAAATGTTTTTAACGTTTTGCTCTACTTTGGTTTTTCTTTCAGTTCAAAATTTCTTACAAAGGAATTTGAATAGAAGACTGTTCTATAATTACAACTTTTTTCTGTCTGGCCCAAATTTAAGAGCTATTTTAGACATTCTTGGGAAAAGTTAAGGGTAACATTTAAATATTTTTTTATGGTGGCAAATAATTAGTATATAGAATCTATAGCAGGTCTCAGTAATTTGTTGTAATATAAACAAATGATAATTTAAACTTTTTTTTTTTTTTTTAACATTTATTTATTTTTGAGACAGAGAGAGACAGAGCATGAACGGGGGAGGGTCAGAGAGAGGGAGACACAGAATCTGAAACAGGCTCCAGGCTCTGAGCTGTCAGCACAGAGCCCGACGCGGGGCTCGAACTCACGGACTGCGAGATCATGACCTGAGCTGAAGTCGGCCGCTTAACCGACTGAGCCACCCAGGCGCCCCTAAACAAATGATAATTTAGATAGTGTTTTTCAGAAAGGTGATTTCCTCTTTGAAAATATTAGGAAGGGGCATCATTATTTGGCAATTTTGAAATTTTGGTCTATTTTCTTGGCTGTAGCTTATCTAAGGCAATAGATGCAGTGAGTCTATCATTACCCAGTACTTCTAGGAAATTTCCCTTACTGAATAATTGGAATGGTTTGGTGTAGATCCATAAAGTTGGCTTTCATTCTTTATTGTACTATGATATTAATACCTAGCATGTTTGGATCAGTTACTTAATTTTGAGCATCCAAAGATACGGGAATTGAGTTAGAAGAGTTGAATGGTGGTGATTATTATGAAGATAGGTTGGGAATGGGATCTTTAGGCATCTTGGCGCGTTAAGTGTTAATTCATTTATATCTTAAAAACAAATGTTTTTCCATTGTAGACTATCATCAACAAAATAATTACAAATACTTTAACTTTCAGGCCTATGTTGTCATACTGAGTTTTACTATTTTTTACTTATGGGTCTTTGAAGAAGTCAAGTAAGCACTCTGTGGTATAATTTCCCCGTATCTTAAGTAAGGTCAGTAAAATCTGGGGGCTAATTCCTGCACTTACCCTATTTGGTTTGTTGGGAAGAGAATAGGAATAGATAAGTGTTAGGCTATATATAATTCCCAGTAGCCAGGGTGATAAATCTTTTGATTTTTTATGTTCAGAGAATCGCAGGGATCTAACCTAGAGATGGTCTTATCTAACCCTGTTGGAAGAATAGTCTGAGACGAGAAATGTTGAATGACTTGCCCACAGTCTGAGTCCAGATTGTTGAGTCCGAGCTGGGATTTCTAAGGCAGTATTCTTTCTGCTGTATCGTGAGACTTCCAGTGCTTCTCATTAAACAGACTTTTCTTTTATCTATTTACCTGTCCCAAATCACATAAAAACTACTAGGATTTCTGAAATAATTTGCCTTCCTAGCCAAAATGTAGCCACAGCCCTTACCTTTAAAAGAAGGGAGGTGTAATTAAATATCTGATCACATAGTCTGTAGCAAATATGTTGCAGCCTAGTTTTGGAGAGAATTGTTGTACTTGGATATTCATTGCCAAAGCTCTAGAAAGTATACTTAATGATTGGTCTATCCACTCTACGAAAACAGAATAAAGGGAAAACCTGCTTAAGGTTCTTGTACTGTCAGGGACCTCTCTCTCTTTTTTTTCCTTTTTTTGTTTGACATTATTTTGTTCGTGTTGCTCTTTAATAGTAGTCCCTTATTTTATCTTTTAGTATTTAGCTTTTGTTTTACAAAAATGGCGACTAGAAGAAAGAGTGTTCTTGGAAAATTTTTGGAATATGTTGGAATAAACTCTTCTTTTTTTTTGAAATCTTGAGAAAAAACAACTTTTTTGTTTTGACCAGTTTGAGATTATCTCTGTCTTCTGGTAGAAATGTTCTTAGCAGAAGTACTTGGACTACATAAAATGTAAAAATTAATGTCGGTGTCTAAACTGTTAAATCATCTTAGCTAATTTTAAGAGAATGAGGATATTACTAGCAATATAATAACATGTACAATTGCAGTTTCTGTGACAGTAAGTTTAGCTTCTGTAAAATATGAAGAACCTATTAAAGCAGGTATCTGATTATCATTTGCTGAATGAATAATTTCATTATTGTCTTTTACCAGAAATATGATGGGCATCTTCCAATAGAAATAAAAGCTGTTCCTGAGGGCTATGTCATTCCCCGAGGAAATGTTCTCTTCACAGTGGAAAACACAGATCCAGAGTGTTACTGGCTTACAAATTGGATCGAGGTGAATTGTTTTGTTTTGTTTTTAATTTTTATTTAACATTAATTGACAGATACCATATGTTTTCACTCTTATGTGGATCCTGAGAAACTTAACAGAAACCCATGGGGGAGGGGAAGAAAAAAAAAAAAGGAGGTTAGAGTGGGAGAGAGCCAAAGCATAAGAGACTCTTAAAAACTGAGAACAAACTGAGGGTTGATGGGGGGTGGGAGGGGGGGAGGGTGGGTGATAGGCATTGAGGAGGGCATCTTTTGGGATGAACACTGGGTGTTGTATGGAAACCAATTTGACAATAAACTTCACATATTGAAAAAAAAAACATTAATTGAAGATGTAAAAACCATTCAACTGGGATTCTAGTTTTAAAATTGCTGCTGATAAAGCTGTGTAATCTACAATTTACTAAATCTTTCCAGGCCTTAGTTTCCTCATTTAAAAAATGACAGTTGAACTAAATAATCTTTAAGGTTCCTTCCAGCAAAATCTAACATTCTAAGACTTTATCTGTGTGAAATTATTAAGAACTAGTACCGGTAAGGCTCAGTTGGCTTCCGTCTCGTTTGTTGCAATCTGAAATCTATGTTGTCATAGAAAAAACTGAGAAAAACAGCACAGGTATATTTTTAGTAATTTAAGATATTTTGTGGATATTCTGTTCTAATTATACAAAGGGAATTTTGTTCAGATTTTTAACAGCTTTCTTCATTATCTAATCAGTTTAGAGCTGAGGCTTTACTACCTGATATGTCTCATCTAAACACACTCAACACTTGCTGATCATTAAGTCCAAAAAGGAGGATACATAATAGACTCTGAGTTTATATTGCAAGGCTTTTTATTTGTTTTCCTTTCATTTGGACCCAAGCAGTCCTGTCTTCACGTGCTCATAGTTTTGATATTATTTACATATGTAACCTAGTTAGCTTCTCAACAGTTCGATTTAGATTTTATCTATTAGAGGAAATATTCTAGAAAGTGACTATAGAAATACCACTTTTCTATCTGAGAGGTGTTTTTTACTTAGTGCTTAGAACGGATTCTTTATCTTAATTAGTTTATTAAGCTCATTTGTTGTATTGTAAAATAATACATTTGAGGTTATTTATAAGGACTAGAAAATTTAGGGGAATTAAGAGGTCCAAGAATGTGTTTGAAATACAATTTCTAAGTTGACAGAAAATTTAAAACTTCTCTTTATGGGACATTAACTTATAGTAGGCTAATAGCCCCAGAAAAAAATGTTCAATTAACCAAAATAATGATTTTAAATGGTTTACTGCTGTGTCTTAAAACTTTGAATTAACTGTGAACTCAAAGTAAAAGAAAACTTATCTCATTATTAGTTTTTGTACAGGTGTTACAGAATTTGTACTGGGAAATATGTGATTTTAAGAGGATGGTATTATTAAAAACACAAGAGTAAGCGTTCTTAACCACAACATCTTGTCTACCCGTATATCCTTTTACCTTCAATACCAGAAGAGCCCAAACAGATAAACCTTATTTTGAAAATCATCATCACTTTTTTCACTTTTTCTGTTTTCTGATTGAGGGTTTAGTCAAGAAGTACTTTTCCCTGTGTTTGATGGAATTCCCATAGAGCAGACATTTATGGAGGACTAGTTCCCAGTTCACCTGCCTCATGTATGTTTTTCTTTATCTTCAGAAGGTGAAAAAAACACCAGCCTTTGAAAACAACCACCACCAAAAACCTGTTGTCATAATCATTATTTTGGTGTATTTCACTAAAACATAAAGTTAAAAAATTTTATATATAGACCCCTTAGAGGAGTAGTTTGTTAGCAAATAAAGAAATACCACTTTTAATACAAGAATTATTAAATGTGGGGTGCCTGCGTGGCTCAGTTGAGTGTCCAGCTCTTGATTTTGGCTCAGACTTTGTGAGATCGAGTCCCACTGATAGTGCGAAGCCCGTTTGGGATCCTGTTCTCTCTCCCCCACTCTCTCTGCCCCTCCTCTGTTCTCTATCAAAATAAATAAACTTAAAAAAAATTTAAAATAAAAATTTTTTAAAGTAAAATCCAGTGTGGGAGTGCTGGCTTTTAAAGGGAAAAAACATACATAGGTACGTGTTTTTATTTGCTTCTGCAACAGAACTTCCCTCAAATTTACCTTCTATTCTACTAATGTATATGATTTTAAATAACTTCAGTCCTTGCCAGGTATTTTTATCTAAGCCACAGTTGTTTATGGTCTGACACAATCCCTATTTTAGTTTCTGACAGATCCTGTGTTTTATAAAAAATTGTGTTTACACTAGATACCAAGTCTCCAGAGGAGACTTTTTCATAGTAACTTTGCATCCTTTGTGGGTTTCTGTTGTGAGGGTTAGAGAAGGTTTATCCTAATCTTATCCATCCCCAGCCCAAGTTTACCACCATGTGTATGAAATCTGTTACCAAATCCAACAAACTTGTTATTTACAAACTTAAAGTTGTTCTTCAGGCAACCCTTGTTTTGAAACATTTTAAATAATAGTGTTCCTTCCAGTAACCTCTCCCAGTGTATGTTCAAAGTTACTAATAATATCCTTTGATTGTTACTCACCATACACTGAATTTTAAAACCCACTAAAATTATTGGATTGCTTTAGCAATATCAATACTGGTGCTCGAAGAAACCTTAATTCTCGTCAGATTTCAAAACCTGTTTAAAAGAGCCTAAAGGTTTTGCAAAGGTGTCTCAGACTTACAAAGGGGCTGAGGAATGAACATATTGAGCTAAACTTAACTGTTTCTTCCAACCAAAAAGCAAAACAAAACCTTTTTGCTATTAAAAAGAATTGTAAAATAGATGGTGATCTCACAGTTTTACAGCACATGCAGAAATGTTTCATGTGACTTTTTTTTTTAATTTTTTTTTTTTTTTTTTTTTAATGTTTATTTCTGAGACAGAGCATGAGCGGGTGAGGGACAGAGAGAGGGAGACACAGAATCTGAAGCAGGCTCCAGGCTCTGAGCTGTCAGCACAGAGCCCGATGTGGGGCTCTAACTCACAGACCGTGAGATCATGACCTGAGCCGAAGTCGGACGCTCAACTGACTGAGCCACCCAGGCGCCCCTCATGTGACTTTCTTAAAATGACTTGCTAAAAGCCAAGGATGTAAAGCATAATTCAGTTAATAGAATTCTCTAGTGCTAAGCAAAAGTATATCTGAACTAAATAACCTACCAGTAGTCATAATAGATCTAAGAAAAATTAGGTCCAAGACTATAAAGAGGAGTAAATGAGTAACTTCTTTAGACCCAATACACCATTCAAGGTGTATTCCCGTGCTGCTGCATAAACTGTTTGATGCAGGTCCACATCAAGTAAAGAAATTGAAGATAGCCTAACTTACTTAGAAACTTCTACGGTGGGGCACTCAGGTGTTGGCTCAGTTGGTTGGGTGTCCAGATCTTGGTTTGGGCTCAGGTCATGATCTCACCATTTGTGGGTGTGAGCCCCGAGTCGGGCTCTGCACTGACAGTACAGAGTCTGCTTGGGATTCTCTGTCTCCCTCTCTCTCTCTGCCCCTCCCTGACTCGTGCTTTCTCTCAAAAATAAAAAGAAACTTAAAAAAAAAATGTTTTTAAAGAAACTTTTATGGTAATTGCCTCAACATCCAAGTATGAGTGTAATATTATTTGCTTTGTGGCACTTTGGATAGAAACTAGGTAATCTGATGTTCTCTACTGTTAAGGTCCTGCTGTGCTTATCCTTTGTGTTGCTGAGCTGAGAACTGAGCTGTGCACTCTATCTGGAATGCACGTGGTAGGCATCTTGCAGTATGGTTGAGACGTCTCACTAGTATTTCCAGTAGTATGGAGGTCTAGGACATACCTCCAGAGAAAGCAGGGAGTTTCCTCAGAAAAACTCAGCATTTTATGTTCTAATATTTGTGATTAATTTTATCACTACAGACTATTCTTGTTCAGTCCTGGTATCCAATCACAGTGGCCACAAATTCTAGAGAGCAGAAGAAAATATTGGCCAACTATTTGCTGGAAACATCTGGTAACTTAGATGGTCTGGAGTATAAGTTACATGATTTTGGCTACAGAGGAGTTTCTTCCCAAGAGGTATGGAAGTATGAAATGCACTTCATTTAATAAAATGTGGTTTGTTGGTTAGATTGCCATTATAAATTTGGGGGGAATTTTGATAGTGACCTTGGTTCTGAGCAGGCTACATTTTGAAATTCCAGGGATTCAGTCAATATATATATATTATATATTTTTAATATATATTATATATAATATGCATATATATTATATATATTATACATATATACGTGTATGTACATATGTATACATGTACATATACATGTATATAATATATATATTATATATATAAACTACCTACTATGTGTTAGCTTCTGTTCAGAGTACCTGGAATAAAGCTTTCAGCAAATGTCCCTGTCCTTTCTCTGTTAGATGGATGATGGATGGACAGACTTAAGTGTAACATATTATAATAAATATAGCAGATGTCAGATAATGCTACAGAGAAGCACAAGGCACAGAGTAAGGGAAAAGAGGCTGGTGGGAAAAGGGGGGGTGGGTCATTATTTGGTAGGTTTCTTTGAGGAGGTAACAGTTGACTCCTTAAATATTTAGGAAAAACTGGATCTTTGCCATAAGGAACTATTATGTCTGATAATGGTATCTCTAAGGATATCTGAAGACAGATATTCCTTTGAGAGCTATGCTGCTTTATACCTCAAAGTATGGGTCTTTTTCTTTTTTGGATTTTGGTTTATGGTTTATTTTCCAGACTGCTGGCATAGGAGCGTCTGCTCATTTGGTTAACTTCAAAGGAACAGACACAGTAGCAGGAATTGCTTTTGTTAAAAAATACTATGGAACGAAAGATCCTGTTCCAGGCTATTCTGTTCCAGCAGCAGAACACAGGTAAAATTCTGTCTTCATCTGCCTATTATCTAAACATTTGTTTTCTGAAATGATTTTTTTTCACTCTTGTATTGGTAATTCAGTGATATTTTGCTTAATTTCAGAGCCAGGTACTACAGTAAATCCTCATGAATTTAAGCCATACAAATTTAAAAAGAGAAATAAGAAATTAGGCTGAAGAGGAAGCTGTTCTAACAATTTGGAGAGATGCACAAAGGTTCAGAACGAAGTGGCTCAGTGAATGTTAAGTGGCTAAACACAGGCAATGGCTTAGGAGACAAAGTTGATAGAACTTGACGATTCGGATTGGAGCTGGCGGAGGGTAGATTCTGCTAATATTTATGAGCCTTGCTGTATCAGTAGGGCCCTTGTTAAGGATTCTGACAGTCGAGACTCATCAGAGTCAGAACCCAAGGATGTTGGTTCTACAGTTACAGTATTTTTATTTTGGACTTAAGGAATATCCATATATTAGACTCTTACTGATGGTTTTGCTTCACAGTAGTAATATCACAAGTATGAATCTGAGAAGAAAGGTATCTTCTTTAGGGTTTTCATGTTAAGACAGGGTGAAATCCATTTTAAAGTCTCACAGTAGTATTTACTACATTTGTAAAATTTACTCTTTAATATATAAAAATATTTCAGATGCTCTTAAATAGAAAAGTCTTTTAAACAATACATGGTATAGTGAAAAGAGCTTGGAAGTCAAAGTTGGGAAACCTGAGTGACCTAGTGACCCTACAGCTGACATTCTGGGTGGCCTTGGGCAAGTCACTTCCCTCTCTTCCTCCGTTCCTCCATCCAGCCAGACAAGAGGAAGAGCTAAAATTTTTTGTCTCCAACATCAGAAGGTCATTAAGGATAAATGAGCTAACATCTAAAATCACTTGGCCACCTGGGTGGCTCAGCAGTTGAGTGTCCACCTCTTGATTTAGGCTCAGGTCGTGATCCCACGGTCGTGGGATCAAACCTGGCATCAGGCTGGGTGCTGAAAAATGTGGAGCCTGCTTAAGATTCCCTCTCCTTCTCCCTCCCCCCTCCTCCTTCCCCCTCCTCACACTCTCTTTCTAAAATAAAAAAAAATTAAAAACTTCAAAATAAGAGAACTCTAAAGTTTAGAGCATTGCCATTATGGTTATAAATATTTTCTTAAGGAATGTATGAATCTGGGCTTAGAAATATGCCACTATCATTGTTTTAACACAACTTTTCTGTTTTCTTCCCAATGTTCTACCAGTTCACATAGTCAGATTATTTCTATTCATATAGTAGGTTTTCATATTCCTGATTTACTTATTCTGAGCATACTTATTCTGAGCCAAGCATATGTTAAAAAAAAAAAAACAAAACACTGAACCCAAAGATGTGGGGAGAGTTTGGTTGACCAAAAAATTTAAGAGAGACATTAGACTATTTAATATAGAACCCAATTTAAAATTGTACATCGTGCGGTTAAGTGCTTACATTCTGTGGTTGATGTGAGCTTATGTAAAACTGCCTTGTTAAATTATATAAGTAAAACAAAATAAATCAATAGAAATTGAGAAAAAAAAGAAATATGCTATTGTGTAACCTTTCCCTCAAACTTTGGAAAGGTATCGATTTGATGCTGGAAATTAGAATAATAGCATTAGGAGAATTCATTGAACAAATATTTATGAGCTCCATATACTATCATCGGAAGAACAGGTGTTATGATTGGATTATGTAGAGGCTGCTGCAGGAAATGTCTCCAGGATGATGACGTAATAAAGGTAATCATCTCCCTGCCTAACAAGTAGATCTGGAGTCCAGAAGAAAAACCTGGACTAAGGGACAGATTCTGGAAACCCTTACCATGAGGGGATTTTTTAAAAGCTTTGAATATTTTTCACACAGGGAGTTGTATAGAGGAAAGCAAGTGTGCAGGTCAGAGCCTATGTTGGATTGAAGGAGAACATGACCTCTGAGGGGGACTGTAAAGGAACCATAGAAATAGGAAAAAATAAATAAATGAAAATGAGAGAGAGGTCACTGAAGTCATGGAAAAGGAAAGTTAAAGTGCCAGAGAAAGGAAGTAAGGTAAAGACTGAAAATGAACTTTGCTAGACAATACAAACAGCAGAGTTAGATGACTGTATCAGTGCATTGCTGGTGAAACAGAACTGTGTAGTCAAGGAGCTCTACCTGTAGGAGGTCATTATTACATTACAAAGCTCTCTGGCATCGGTATTGAGCTTAATTCTCTCCATCCTTATTAAGAGGACAATAGTAGTTGACAGAAGGGGGTTTTCTTTGCATCTGAATTTTCCCTTCAGCCTGCAGATGTTGGCATGAAGTCGGGAGTTGGCATCATAACTACTAGCAGCCTCTGGAGTTGTTAAGAAGAGTGTTCACTCTAAAATGAGTTTTATGTAAATAGACTATCTCTCTGTTTCAGATAAGAGTAGTCTCTGGGTAGCTGGCTCTTTATAACCCTGAAGTGTACATGCTCTGTTATCATCAGTGTATCATAGACAGCAAGGGAAAATAGTCTACCCCAGTCCTTTAGGAAAATAATAAAATAACAGTTTCAAATATAAATTAGTATGACTCTTCAAACAGTTCTGAAACTTATACCTACATGGGGTTATATAATAAGTGAAATGGGCTCTCTTTCCATTACTTTACTTAGGAAAATGGATGGGGTAGAGGAGAAGACTAGAAAACTAGGGAGAAGGAAAAATTGCTGGGCATGAAGAATTGGTAAAAGTTTTTCAACATTATTAGATTCTATTTAAGAATTTTTTAAATGATTTATATTAATCAAGAAGTACTTGTTACAAATAATTATTCAGTAAGAACTATTATTGAGGACATTGTGAAAATCACTATAACGGTTTTTGCCTAATAGAAACTCACATCTTACTTCCCATCATAATTATGTTTTGCTCAAACTAAGTATTAAAATTCTTACATTCCCTGGGCATATATTAACTTTATAGATGAAATAAATGACTGCCTGTTACTGGCCATTTGAAGATATAACAGGTAAAGGGTTGGTTGGCTGTATGTATGTATGTGTGGTATAGTATAAATAACTGCCTAAGTAGTTGCCTTTAAGTATAGGAGTTTAAGATAAAAAAGACTAGTGTATGTCCCTGCTATTATTGGTATATGGTTTTGAAAGCTCACAGAAGGGAGCAGGTCCTTGCGTTACGTAGCAAAATAACGGGAGTATGTGTTCATTGTTTCTCACATCTTGGCATAATGTACAGAGTGCATTCAGTAGCTGCTTGTTTTAGTCAACTAATTTAAGTGAACTCTACATCCAGCGTGGGGCTCAAACTCACAACCCTGAGGTCAAGAGTTGTAGGCTTCCAGCTGTGCCAGCCAAGCACCCCCTAGTTAACTGATTTTAAATGAGTAGGTTTAGGAATACAAAAAAAACAAAAACAAAAAGTTGGTTGAAAATAGGAGTTAAAATAACTATGAGACAGGAATAAGATTCCTGATAGTATTAAACATCAGCCAAGGGGTGGTTTGGCCCAAATAGTCGATGATCCTTATTACATGCATTCAGTAAACTAAATCTCACCTTTGCAGTGTTGATGGTATTAGAAGTATGTAGTACATCAGATATGATTTAGGAATAGATAATGTGTCTGCTTAAGTAAATCTGTATTTTCATTTTGTTTTCTAGTACCATAACAGCTTGGGGGAAAGACCGTGAAAAAGATGCTTTTGAACATATAGTAACACAGTTTTCATCAGTGCCTGTATCTGTGGTCAGCGATAGCTATGACATTTACAATGCATGTGAAAAAATATGGGGTGAAGATCTAAGACATTTAATACTGTCAAGAAGTACAGAGGCACCACTAATAATCAGACCTGATTCTGGAAATCCTCTGGACACTGTATTAAAGGTAAATTTTAATACATAACTTGATTATTAAAATGCCTGTGGACCCACTGTATCAATACTGTTGTAGTTTCATTTATGCACATGGCATTTCAGAACCATTTCTGGACCAGGCCCCTTATTTTAGAGTTGCAGCTCAGGGAGAGTAATAAATTTGTCCAAGGCCACACATTAGTAACAGAAAAAGGATACCCACAGTTCTGGGTTATTTATGTACTGTCGAATAGATAATACTGTTGAACAGATATTTTCTGCTTACCTTGAAAATTAATAGTATTAATCCTGTGCTTTGGTTACCAAGTTTGTGTTTTTTCTTTACTACAAGTCATTGCTATACCTTTGAAGTTTTTAGTGCAAAAGAAATATGTGGAAGGTGATGTGGAATAAAAAGAATTCAAAAATACTTTTCAGGTAGTGATTCTTTAGAGATACTGTTGATCCTCAGTAGAGCATTGTTGTTTTGGTTTTTTTTAGTGTTTAGGACTTGGTTTGCCTTCTTCAAAAATCATTAATAAGAACAAGTTATTTGATGCCTATTGCTAGAAAAATATTGTGTTAGGTGCTTTACTTAAGCTATGTCATATAATCTCTGTGAAAACCCTATGGTAAATATTACTCTCTCTCCAGATGTGGGGTCAATCTCATGAACCATGAGATCGTGACCGGAGCAGAAACCAAGAGTTGGGACTGAGCCACCCAGGCGCCCCAGCAAAGTCCTTTTTTTTTTTTTTTTTTTTTTTTTTAAACTTTGAAACCTTTTCACACTTTTTTTGAGTTTGTTATTTTGTGTTGTATGTGTATTTTCCCCTACAGGTTTTGGATATTCTGGGTAAGAAGTTCCCTATTACTGAGAACTCAAAGGGCTACAAGTTGCTACCACCTTATCTTAGAATTATTCAAGGGGATGGAGTAGATATTAATACTCTACAAGAGGTATGTGTTTTATATTAAAGGTCCAATAAGGCATTCCTTATAATTAAGCTCTTTATTGGTTTGATAAATAGCACATTAATGATTTAAACATAGTTGTGATTCTTTTCATAAATGTGAAAAGCATAATGATAGCATATGTCTTTTCTGTTAATTGCTTAAAGTTTGTAATAAACGCAGTTGACCCTTGAATAGCGCAGGGGTTAGGGTCATGGACAGTCCCCTATATCCCACACAGTAAAAAAATCCATGTATAACTTTTGACTCTACCAAAACTTAACTCCTAGAAGAATGCCATTGACCAGAAGCCTTACAGTAACATCAACAGTTGATTAACATGTATATATGTATTATGTACTGTATTATATACTGTATTCCTAGTAAGCTAGACAAAAGAAATATTTCTTTTATATAATTATATATAATAGATATTTTATTAGAAAAAATATTAGGTAAAATATTAAGAAAATTAAGGAAGAGAAAATACATTTATAGTACTATACTGTATTTATCAAAAAAAATCTGTGTATAAGTGGACTGGTGCAAACAAACCCATGTTTCAACAGGCAGCTGTACTAGTGAGTTAAGGTCTAGGTGTATCAGCCATACCACACTTAACTACTCTCTGTCCTTAATTGGGCACCCTTGATGATGAGCCTGAAGAAGCGTCAGCATGAAACAAAATGCTAAACAACATTTCCTTGTATATAAAACAAAACATTTTGACACTGCTTAAGTAGGTGTGTTTTATTGGAATGGAGCTGCACATACTTGACAATTTATTATAAAACTTGAATGGTATTAATGTATGCTTTCTTAAAAAGTATAAAATGGTTTATCACCTCTTCTAAACATTAACTGTCATCACTGTTACTGTTAGATTTAGCCAAACAGTGTTCTATTATCTTAAAACTTTTGCCTCTTTTTCCCCCAAATAAGCTTTTAAAGAGCTATTATTTCATTTTAACAAATACCTAAAATACTCCATAAAAATTAAGGCTAGCATTTGATATTATAATTTAGACTACTATCGTAAAACCACTGATATTTTAACGTCTATCAGCCTCAGATGGTATCCATTTTCATAACACAAGTTTATTAAAGGATTTTTCTGTTTGCAAGAATTTGGTGTGGTGAGAGTAAGGGCAGTATCCAAACTGTAAATAGTTTGTGTTCCAAAAGATCCATATAAAAGAAAGAACTATTGCATATAACAAATTGTTTCTGTGGTGATGTGCATGTAAAGTTCCAGAATGAGGTTTCTGGAATAGATCGCTTGCAGTTACAGAAATGAGGTTTTTTCCACCCAGCTCTCCCAAACCGCTTTACCTAAGAAAAGTGGAAACTCCCCAAACTCCTCTGATTTGGTGTTGGGACATTAGGGGCTTCCATGTGAGAAGGAAGGAAGGCATAAAGTCCACAATGAGGAGGAAGACCTAAGTATAGAAATCTCAGCGGGCATTTTTTTAATAGCTGTTGTCTCCGTAGCTAATGTAAGGGTTTCTTCATCATCAGTTAAGAACTGTTACCCATACCTGCATTTTAGCCGGTTTAGCAGGTGCTGTCACCCACATTTCACCCTCTTTCAGATGAAACATCATGGGCAGGGACCTGTGCCATTGTCAGAAAACCCATTAGCTCTTCTCATGGCTCAGACCTGGCATTCAGCTCTTTAAAAGTCAGGTGGTTCAGTCAGGTATTTGAACTTCCCTTTAAAAACCAAAGTTTCCTTTCCTTTTTTTTTTTTTAAATGCTGAGAATGCAAGTGCATTTTTTTAAGTTGAGACTGAGTTTAAAACTTGAACTTTTTTTTTTTTTTTTTTTAACTTTACAAACAAGGAGTTAAATATTGAGACAGGTACTCTTTATTCATCCCTGACCAAGGTTTCACCAGTGCCAGTTTGTGTTAATGCAGATGCACTTGTGTGTTGGTTTACATAAAGGGTAATACCTGCTTTCTTCATCCTGAAGGGGGCTCAAAATAAGTTTTCCGAAGTAGGAAAAGGAACCGTATGGTTTTGCTTCCTACATATAGTAGATGCCTTAATTTTGACACAATGAAAAATCTGTTTAACTTCAAACTTCTCTCATTGTCAGCCTCACTTTTGAACTTGGCTCTTCATGGTCAGTCTTCCCTGTGACATGTCATGAAGTTGATGGTATAACCCCACTCTGGGGTTCTTGTGTACCAGAATGAATCCACTTATTTCAGTAAAGAGGCAAAAATCTCTTTTGTGTTAGACACAATTCACCAGGTGAATCCTTGACTCCACAGCCATACCCCCAGGAGGTCACCCCGTACACAACCCAGCTCTCCTGAGCAAACACACGAGTGGTCCTCCACTGTCTCCCTGGCAGCTGTCAACACATTTGTGTTCATGTAGATTTCCGGCACAAGACCTTACCTGTCTTATCACCAGTTACTTCTCATTCCCTCATTTCCTTCATTCCCCCGACCCTAACCACAGCCACAGTGACAACACAACAAATTCAGGAGCTCTGAATGAAATCCTCCTTCTGCACTTACACCTCAGCCCGGCATTTTTGAAGGTGGGTAGGTCTTTTGAAAGAGAAAATGTGGACTATAACTCTGTAGGCCTTACTCTTCACTGTGTATGGTGTTATAAAATGGCTCCAGGATGTTTTACTTTATTCATAACTATGACCCGGGGGAAATAACCTCCTTCCTCTTTCAAATTACTTAGTGTTTTTTGATCTTCTAGATTGTAGAAGGCATGAAGCAAAAAAAATGGAGTATTGAAAACATTGCTTTTGGTTCTGGTGGAGCTTTGCTACAGAAGTTAACAAGAGATCTGTTGAATTGTTCCTTCAAGTGTAGCTATGTTGTAACCAATGGCCTTGGGGTATGTCCTTCAACTTTTACTCTTGTGTTAGTACCTTCTTTATGTGTCAGGTAGAATGCAGTTACTGAATGCAGTAGTCAAAGGATATGTCCTAAACTATGTTGTCAGGTACCACTGACCTTGACTCAAAGCAAGGAAAGAAAAGAGATCTTAGGTAAAAAAAAATGACATGACTTGGAGAAAGGAGGAAAAAGATGATTATTTGAGAAGTAATGCAGGCCAGTCATTGCCCACTGGTTCAGTATTAGAGTCAAAAAGTTGACCATTTTGAAGGGGAATGTCAGCTAACCCAGCCATCATATATGAAAGATAAGCAGGTGTGTAAGCACCATCAGTGTTTTAGGAAGGTGGAGCATGGAGTGGGAGTTGTGATACCAGAATCCTGTTCTAATAGCCTTAGAACAGGACCCCAAGCTGCCTGTTTCAGGCAGCTGAACAACAAGGATCTTTGTAGGCTCTTGAGACTCTATGGATCCAAAGGTGGGAGTGGGAGATATTAAGAATTCTTCAGAACACCTGGGTTCTGGGTTGGTTCCTTGCTTTCCTCACCTCTGTCTTTGGAACCTTGGAGTTGATTCATCTGCTTCTCCTCCAGAGCATCACTCCTTGCTTCTATTATGTTGGCCTCCTACCTTTCTGCTCTTTAAACAAACCTTGTGTTCTCCTCAGGTTCTCTAGGTCTTTGCTTTTCATAGTAACAAGGAATAAAGTAAAAGGTAACAAAAGGAAAAGTTATGGAGTATGGAATGGAAGCCTTTACCTTAGTAAAAATCTTAGTTCCCTTGCCACAGATTATATAATACAGTTGACATAGTTTTTTTTTTGTTTTCTTTTCCCAATAGCCTGCATGTGCTATACTGGAATGTTAGAAAGGATATTCAAGACTTCAATTTTGTTCATAACCCTTTTCCCTAACAGAGGACTCTGTCTTCCAACAGAGGCTAGAGTTCTGTTTCTAAAAGCCCGATGTGGATTCGTTTAGTTATACCAATAAAGTGCCTTAGGTTTATATATAAATTATGTATAAACTTTGTTCTTTAATGGGAATAACATTCCTGATTAGTCTCTTATTTCTCTTTCTTCCAGATTAATGTCTTCAAGGACCCCGTTGCTGATCCCAACAAAAGATCCAAAAAGGGCCGATTATCTTTACATAGGACACCAGCAGGGAATTTTGTTACACTTGAGGAAGGAAAAGGAGACCTTGAGGAATATGGTCATGTATGTTATCTTTGCTGATCTTCCATTTTATGAAAGCGGGCTCTTACGTTGCATTTTTAAAGTATCTCCAGAACGTTTTTTTATTGAAGGACAAAGTACTTTTGCTATAAAACGTGTGCGGTTGCTAACCTAGCAACCAAAATAAGATGAAAACCAAGAAGGAGCTAGATCATAAATAAGAACTGTGCATACAATGGGTGACAAACTAGGACATTTCATAAAAAAGCAAAAGTTCATCCACACAGTGAGCAGCAGGGTAGTGGCTGATGAACTTCAGCAAGCCCTCGTGTACTCCACTGTACTGTCAGTGCCAACTTGGCAGCGAGTCCTTTCTGAAAAGGAACAGCTAAAAATACTTAAAGGAAGCTATTTATGTTGTAAAACTGGTAATTTAATAAAGGAAGGGCTATCCAAATTCTAAGGTGTTGAAAGATAATCCCATTTTTTAAAAACTTAACAGAATCCAGTTGAGATGGTTTTCTGTAGTCTCCTGTGCTTCTCACAGCAATTCTGGGCTACAAAAGCAGATTATGTTATCTTAATATAAGATGTGAAAACATTATGACTGGATTCTGATTACATAATAATAATAATAATAATAATAGGTGAAACCTACATTAAACCAAGTTTTCGGATTCAAGTCAACCAAACTGGAAAAGTTTATGGTATGCTTAAGTGGTCCATATGATCTGATGCTCTTCAACATAAAAAATACACTTATATTTGTAAACTCAGAAGCTACAAAATGTATTTTAGCCGCTGGATTGAAAAAAACTCATTTTTAGAGGAAAACTGCTCCAAACATAAAACACTAATTTATCACTGTAGATTCTTTATACCATTTCAGATATTCTACTTATGGTATATGTGATACTAAGTTTTGAGCTAGAACTGAACATTTTTCTGTATTTAATGAAAAATAAGTTCCTAAACAAACTTTTCAATATAGCCTGTTGTTCAGGTCGTTGAGTAGCATTCACTGAACTCTTGTAGCTACTGAGAGTTTGCCGAGTGAGTGTGTCCAGATGGACTGATAAAGTCAGTGTAGACAAAGCCCCAACAATGGCTTTAAAATGCATTGATTTCAAGAGTATGTAAATGACACCCTAGAACATCTGAGGCAGTAATCAGTTATAATCATCTAGGCATTTTAAGAATAGGAACCACCATTCCTTGATGATATTTAACTTTATGAAAGAAAAGGTTATGCACCTAATCTTGATGGAAAACTTAGGCACAACAGATTACATCTGTCGATTTTTCAAAGGAAACCAAGGGCAGACAATTTCTTAGGGAGACGAAAGTGGCTTTCTCAGACTTAAAAGGGAATTCAGTTTTCTCAGTTGACTGTTGTTACCCTTGCATCGATCAAATGGATTATGTGTATCAGTAACTTCTGGAATATACACCGAGTTTTTAAATCCGTCATTGAGCATTCATCAAGAAGCCAATACTTACTTCTGTTTCTGGTTTGGTTTCTTTTTTTTTTTATGTTTTTTTGTTGTTGTTCTAAGTCCAAAACTCAGTGACTAGGAAATTTATTAAATTCCAGGGTTGTAAGTTTAATCAGTGTTGAGTCTGTTGTCTAGGAACAAGGGAAGGCCTGGCAGGCTTTCCTTGCTCACTGTCAGTCATAATTATCAGCAACAGCCATGATTCTTCTGGGCAACCAAGCAATAAGCATCTTCCACCTGGAAAAATAAAGAGAAGGATCAGCTACCGTTTTCATGTTTTCCCTTCAAGGAAAACTTTTACGAATATTTAGATTATTGCTTTATATAAAAGCTAAATATTTCTACATAGCCATTTTACATAGTGCCATGCTTTCCGCCTGCTCCACCAGCACTGCGTGTAAACATTCATAATTTGAATGCCATCAAACATCTCTGTATTTGACTAGTGAGTCTGACTCCTCAAAGCCTTAACTTATTTTGCTTGATCGTCTGATATAACGGTTACATTTTAGTCTTATTATATTTGTGCAGGATCTTCTCCATACTGTCTTCAAGAATGGGAAGGTGACAAAAAGCTATTCATTTGATGAAATCAGAAAAAATGCAGAGCTGAATATCGAACTGGAAGTAGCGCCTCATTAGGGTTTATGACTGGGTGTGCGTGCTCGCCTGCGTGTGTGTGTACATGTGCATGCATGCACATGTGCACCGGCGTGTGAGTATGTAATCATGTTTATTGTACAGATGTGGGGGGTTTCTTTGTGTTTTATGATACATTACAGCCAAATTATTTGTTGGTTTATGGACATACTGCCCTTTCATTTTTTGTTTTTTTCCAGTGTTTAGGTGATCTCAAATTAGGAAATGCACTTAACCATGTAAAAGATTAATGATAAGTAAGCTTTTTAGGGCCCTTTGCCAATAGATAGTAATTCTATCTGGTATTGATCTTTTCACAAATAACCGAACCCAGAAACTTTTATATATAACTGAAGATCACATAAAACAGATTTGCATAAAATTATCATTGATTGCTTTATGTTTATATTTAACTTGTATTTTTGTACAAACAAGATTGTGTAAGATATATTTAAAGTTTCAGTGATTTAACAGTCTTTCCAACTTTTCATGATTTTTATGAGCACAGACTTTCAAGAAAATACTTGAAAATAAATTACATTGCCTTTTGTCCATTAATCAGCAAATAAAACATGGCCTTAACGAGTTGTTTGTGTTATTGTACAATTTGAAAGTTATGTCAGGACATACCCTATAGAATTACTAACCTCACTGCCCCTTGTAGAATATGTATTAATCATTCTACATTAAAGAAAATAATGGTTCTTACTGGAATGTCTAGGCACTGTACAGTGATTATATATGTTGGTCATTGTATTGTACCAGTGAAATGCCAAATTTGAAGGCCTGTACTGCAATTTTATATGTCAGATATTGCCTGTGGCTCTAACATGCACCTCAAGATTTTAAGGAGATGTTTTTAGAGAGAATTTCTGCTTCCACTACAGAATATATACATAAATGTAAAATATTAACAAAAGTGGAAGTAGTGTATTTTAAAGTAATTACACTTCGGAATTTATTTTTCCTATTCTATAGTTGATATGACTGAAATGAATTACTGGAATGGGTAGTGAGTGTACTTATTTTAAATGTTTTGATTCTGTTATATTTTTCATTAAGTTTTTTTAAAAATTAAATTGAATATTAAATTGTATGGACATCATTTATTAAACTGAATCCCTCCATAAATAATAAGTTTGAATAGAAAAGTCTTAACCAAAAATAGTAAGTTGGCTACATGCAAAGCAAAGCGTTCAACATCAAAATGTTCTAGAGTGATTAACTGCTAGATTCTGAGTCCGTCATCTGACTAGAGACCAGGTTTGGTTTTTTAATGATTCTGTTTTATTTATATCTGTTGTTCTAAGGCAGGAGGCGACTAAGGCCTGCAGGCCAAATTCAGACTGCTATTTTTGTAAATACCTATGTCTATGACTGCTTTCTCAGGGCAGCACAGAAGTCAAGTAGTTACATAGTGACCATATGACCCACAAAGCCTGAAATGTTTATTACCTGGCCCTTTTGCAGAAAAAGTTTGTTGACCCCTGGGGTCTAAGAAGAGGAGCGTGCCTTGAAGTATAAGAGAAATGTTGAGTTCGGGGAAGGGAGGAAGCTTTGTTGATAAGGAGTTTGTCTCTTTTATCCTTTCTTTTATTTAAACATCTCATCTTGGAAGACTGATTTCTGAAAGCTTTAACATGACATTAAATGTGAAATTTTAAATACTGAAAAGCCATAAATCATCTGTCCTAAACAGTTACATGTGAAGGTATTTATCAGTGGAATAATCGAAGTAGAAGTCTGTTAAATGTCTCCTATAAACATCATTAAAAAGAACATGGTTTTTGCAGATGATTCTAAACCCTTGTTTAATGAGAACAATAAGCATTATTTACTTTTATTAAGAGTTTTCATCCTGTAATTCCTGGTGGAAAATAGTTTTAAGCTGATTCTTTTAAATGTATCTAAAAATTAGTAATATTAAGAAGAACACAACTTTCTTCACAAAATGTGATGGGGGTTAGAGAATTTAAAAAACCATATTTATTACCAAATAACAACTTTGATAAACCATCCATAAGTTTGGTTTTCTTTAAACATGGGAATTCTACTATAAACAGTATTCTTTGTGTGCTGGGACTTTAAGCAGTTTCAGAGTAGCTGGAGTTTTACTTTTAAAAAATCTACACTTGTACATGGCCATAGATTGTAGAAGAGGTGGAATGATTAATTCTTTTAGCCACTTGGAACCAATGAATCTGAATTTGTCACTAAGCACTTAGTATTTGGCCATCCCCATTCTCAGTAGCAAACGGTTAACATAGTTCTCAAATAGAATTCCACTGTGTGTCACCTTTCAATCAGTCTAACTCTTCCAGACAAAAGCAAATGGCATGTATGGGTTTGCTTAGGTCCTTAGATTTGCAGTTGACATCAGTTAATCCCTCTCAATTCATACTATCATGAAGTATTTGTATTTTAAATAGAAGATAGGAGTTCTGTGTTAAGACTCTTTATTTGTACTCTATACTTAAAGTCAAATGGTTTTAATCCCTTATTTCCTTTCTTGAAATAAATTGTTATGAAAAATATTTTATAACAAAATTCATCTTGGAAAACCAGAAAGAGAAAAATGGCAAGGTAATTATTGTTCTGTTTGCCATAATTTAGAATTCAGCACTTAAACAAGTATTTTGTAGTTTTACATTCCTTTTTAACCCATTCAGTGGAGAACGCTCAGCTTTTCTCCCAAGTTGTATGTTAATTCTAATATGTATACAACATCAAATATAAACATGTAATTAACATGGAAATAAAGTTTAGCTCTATTAGCGAAATGTTAAATTTGACTGTGTGCTTCAAATAATGGCCATTTCTAGACTTACCCTCTTTTAGGTACTCCTCTATTTTCTGCCTTGTGCAACCATCTGAATGGCAGTGCCTCTTATTAAGGACACTGGAGAGAGACCAGATCTGGAGGGAAAGGGCAGAATTTCTAGGTTAAGATCTTTCATGAGATGCTATAGAGACACTTAGATGTGGATGTTAGGTAGCTGGATATACAGATTTGGGGACACGTGAAAGGGTACCTCACTAGGAAGCATATAAAATATGGCCTGGCACACCACATGCAAAATCCAGCCCGTCTGTTTTTGTAAACAGAGGCTTTTGGAATAAGCCATGCCCATTAGTCTAATTCTTGTTTATGGCCGCTTTCACGCTACCATAACAGAGTTGAGAAGTTGCTAAAGACAGACTTTGTACCCTGCAAAGCCCAATGATTTTACTTTATGGCCCTTTAAAGTGGAAAATATGCCAACCTGCTGTAGAGTACAAGGAAAAGAAAACTGAGGGAAAAACCAGAGGAACGCTACAAAAGTTAAGTGGCAGAAGGTAAGAAGGCAAAGGAGACTGACAAGTGGTAGCTGAAGAGATGAGAGGAAAACCAGGAGGAGTAAAGGAAGAAGGGAGTTTTTCGGCACAGTACGGAATGCTGCTGAGAGACCAAGTAGAGTGAGGGATTAAAAGCATCGACCGAATTTAACCGGGAAATACCAGTGGCTTGCAAACATTCCCTCCACAGCAGCTGAAACAGCACATGGCAGAAAGAAGCTATCTTACAAAACTTTGAATTTTGGACATGAAAAGGAGAGAATGAAGCAACAATGTGTCTCCCTTTCCCGTTTTAGCTACTGCTTTACTTTCTAAAAAGGACCCGGGCAAGAGGGAGAAGTTAAAGATAAGAGAGCCAAAAGGAATCAGTGATGCTTTTGGGTTCCATACAAGGTTGGAAGAGGATGGGGTCCAAAGCGCCTGTGGAGAAACTGGCTGGCTTTCACAAGGAAGGGGTGGGGTGCTTCTATTCTAGAAAGAAGGAGAAGGGGATAGGTGCACATGCAGGCTTCGGTTTCCTCGTTAAAGTCAGAGACCAAAGGAGACTGGACTTTTGAAAAAGGTTTTAAAATGGTTTTTGTGGAGAATGAAGTGACCAAATGTACAGCAGGATGATAGAATGGTATGGAGGACCCACCTATTTGGTGACTGAGAATTTAAAGTTTAATTTGCCTGTTGTGATCTTTGTTGTTCCCCTCCATAGTAGCACCCCGATGCCTGGGTACAGAGAAAATGGAGATACTTGCTGTTTTGCCAGATGAGTTTGATCAAAGGGATGTTAATTGAATAACTGCTGAAACAGTGGTCCTACATATTTAAACTGTGGATAGGTAAGGACATGAGGGCTACACAGAGCATTGGGAAGACAGTAAGGAACCTGATGGATAGTCTGATAACAGATCTGGGCTGCTGGGAGTTGCTGGAACAAGCAGGTTTGGAAGGACAGGAAACACTAGTCTCAGACCAGGATGTGTGGATTAGTGATCAGAGAGGAGCAAGGTCATGGTGGAGTGTGATCTTGCAGTGGCTAAATGAAGATCATGAGACCAAATGAGAACAGGAAACCTGAAAGGACAGTTGGGTGGGATGGTGGACATTAAAATCATCCAGGAGGACGGCAGAAGTTGAAGTAGAGAGGAAAGCTAGGTCAGGCACCGACATGTTCAGTGAATGAAGAGAAGTGACCAGGAGGTCAGCAGGAGGCAGCATCAGTGAAGGGTGTGAGCCTCAAAGAGGGCAGAGGAGACCATGGACTCAGGCCAGCCTGCAAGAGGAGGAACTCAGGGTCTGAGCACGCATGGACGAATACAGACTGATTAAAAAGCACCTGTGTATTGCCAAAGGTTTGATGTCCTTTACCAGGCCCTCAGTCAATGTTTGTTGACTTGATGAATGAAGGAAAGGAATAATTTAGATTTAAAAAAGTCTTGATTTTATTAGCTTGCTACAAACATCCCTTCCACTGACACAGGCCCAAGTGTTCAAGCCTTTAAATACGTTTTTGAGTGTGTTTTGTCTTGAATGTTAAGATTTACTTTTTTTTTTTTTTTTTAAAGCAACCAAAGCATTCTGCAGCCAATTAAAATCAGTCCTCTCTCTTGTATTCGGGTTCTTCTCACCTTGTTTTAAATTATTGTTTTATTTGAAGATATCTGTTCCCTAGAGACAACTCCATCTTTATTTGGTTCACAGTTCTTCATTCTATTAAAACTTATTAAAATATTTGTTTGCGTTATTCCAGCAAAGAGAAATACGCTCTTGAAAGGAATTTTAGAATCAAATTACCAACTTCACCAAAATTTTTTTAATTAACATAAAAGTGGGTCCTTGATGATCAGGAATTTTGCCTGTATGCTATCACATGGGTGGCCAAGCCTTCACTTTACTGGTACAAAGGACTCTTGGTGACTTAATTAGTATTCATAAGGGACATGGAACTTTTACCACTTTTCAGGGCTTGTGCTGCTCTCTTGGTGAGTAGTATAAGCTGCCAGGTCACTTTTCTGCCAGTCTATAGCATAGTCTCCACAGAAAAATACACTCTTCGTTTATATTGATTTATATTCACCCCAGAAAAAGCAGTATCATTCTTTGATTGACAACAAATTTTATTTTATCCTGTAATTGGCTATTGAGCTCTTACTTCTTTGACTTAAAACTTAGGGAAGGCATAGGTTTTAACGAAGATGGATTAGTTACTGTGCTTATGAACAGTCCTGATGCACGAACTGGCTACAAGTTTGATTCTGATGCGGTCTTCCTGAGTAGCCTGAAGATTCCTACCAGATTTCTAAGCTTGGGAAAAAAACAATTCTTATCTTCAACCTCTCAGTTTCTATTCCTTCCTCTTCAGGAGCAAACATGTTCCTGTTTCTTCCTTTTAGGAAACGTAAATCTCGTTAACATCAGCTCTACGCTCCCTTCTTCCATTCAGATCCAGAGTTCTCAAGCTGTGCACATTTACCGCCTCACTTTTCCCACCCCCCTCTGGTTCTCGTCCCTCATACAGTGACCTCTTGATTGCCAACTGAGTGTGTTTACTTCTGATCTCATCAGAGGATCTCTTCTGTATTTGCCACTAATAATTCATTCCTTAAAACTACTCCTTTGTCCTCTGTTGTAATATGATGTCTCCCTTCTCTTCCCTGGGCTCTTATTCACACACTTACCTTTTAAATGTCCTATCCCATTTATCTCCACATTCATCTTGGCTGATCTCAGCCATTCTCATAGTCTCAGCTATCCCCTATCTACTAAAGCCTCCATGCATTGATCTCTAGCCCAGACCTCTGAATTTTTCTACCTGTGATGCATTCCCACCCAGAGACCTACTGAAATACAGCAGGTCCAAACTTATCATGTTCCTGGATTTCTACCTAATTTGGGGGTTCAACCACCCACCCAAATGAGACTTCCCACTCCATTACCCCACATGTGATCAGACTCACAGTCCTGTTGATCTACATACTAAATATTATATGTCTTCCCTCTAACTCTCATTTCAGACTTGCGAATCTCTTCCTGAAACAATACAAAAAATATAACGAGTTTTCCTATCCCAGACCCTCTCCCTCCCATTCTACGACCAGAGTATATTTATAACAAAATCCAATAGCTTTAGTCCCCTGCTTAAAACATTTGAAACTCCCTCTAGCCTCCAGGATAATGCTCAGAATCCAGCCTAACCCACAAAACTCTCTGATCTGGCCCATGCTACACAGATGGCCTCATGTTTTGCTTTTAATTTTCTGTGCCAGCATCACTGACTTGCTCTACCTTACATTCACGCACACATATTCACAATACACAGTTTTCTGCCTTTGCTCATGCTGACCTCTCAGCCAAGAATGCCTTCCTCTGGCTAACACATTTTAGGTGATTAGGTGATAATGCCTCCAAGAAGCATTCAACAACTCGCTTATCTGCCATCCTTACTCCACATGCCCTTCTGGGCTCCACAAGTATTGAGCGTATTTCTAAACTAGCACTTGCAATCCATAGATCTATGTCCTATGGTGTAGGATGGTGTTTTATTCATCCCTGCTTCCTGCATTCAGCACACAGTACACACTCAAATGTTTGTTGAATAAATGTCATTAAGATAAACACTTAAAAAGTTGATTTATTTTGAGAGAGAGAGCGCACAAGGTGGGGAGGGACAGAGAGAGAGAGAGAATCCCAAGCAGGCTCTGCACTGACAGCCAGAGCTCAATGTGGGGCTCGAACTCACAAACTGAGATCGTGACCTGAGCCGAAATCAAGAGCTGGATGCTTGACTGAGCCAACCAGTAGCCCCAAGACAAACACTTTTCTATAATGTCTACATAATGCTAATACCCTGAACATTTCACTAAGTGTTTAAAAAGTAGAACATTTTTATTTAGTTTTTTTTAATGAATAATTTTCAAAGCATGATCACATGCTACTGTCTTTTTGAAAAATCATTACAGTATATTCATGAAATAAAGGGTTTCATCAAAATGTAGATTAGAGCCCAGAGATTGGATGATGGCATGAAGTAGGAGGCCCCTAGGTACGCCGGGTCCCGTGAATACAACAAGATGAGTATCAAATCATTCTAAATCCCCCAGAAATTGACCTGAAGACTGGCAGAACAAACTCCACAACTAAAGGTACAGAAGAAGCCATCATGAAGAAGTTAGGAAGCGGGGAGACGCGGTTTGGGAGAGAAACGGATCGAGGCTGCTGTGGTGGGGAGGAAGCTGTGGTCACGGAGACAGGCTAGAGGCAGACTGACACAGGGAAATGAATGCTCATAGCACTTGGCTTCGAAAGTGACAGGGGCCAAATTTCATGAGTTCTTGCAGTCAGTAGGGCTTAAAGCCTAGAGTTTTAAAGGTCAGAGGCTTGGCTGGGATGGAGCCCAGGCGGAACCCAAGGGCACTGTGCTGCTGTCGCAGAGAAGGCAGGCGAACAGCCCACAGACCTACAGCGTGGAAACAGATGTGAAGCGCGCCTGAGGCACACAGCGGGGAGGTGTCTGCTCGTCTCCAAGCATGTCTCCGAGAGACAGGGTTCATGGAGAGACCCTTCTGATGATAAAGGAACGGCCGTTTCCCTCTGCCACTCCTCAGCGTAAGCACAGGGCAACCTGAAGGAACAGCGCAGCACCCACACTCCGTACCTACCTTGATCACACCAAGCCCCGACACCCAGTGGAACCGCTTTTCTAGCCCTGCTGCCTGAGTCCCAGTGTGGTGGGCTCCTTCCCCAGAGGACTTCCCCAACCTACTGTGCACACTGTCTACCAACTTGGGAATATCGCAGGGTCTCAATTCTGGTGGTGGTGAGGTCTTGTTTTACACGCACCAAAGCTAAAACAGCACATTCAGGCCAGGGATGAAATTTTACCACCCACAACAGGAAAAAAGAGCCTCTGCAGATGACTGCCCTGAAGCATAAAGTAGCCAGGACACGACAGCCGAGCACACGGCAGCACACGTTGGAGACATGCAGAAGTGCCAGGTCCTGGGGAACAGGGACACCACATGGCACAGTACCACAGGACCACTTCTTAATGAAGCCATTACCCTCGAGAACAAGAACAGGAGTTGCAGTTCTTTCCTGACGTATGGAAGCAAGCACAGAGACTAAGACAAAATCAGAAACTTGTGCCAAATGAAAGAACGGGACAAGGCCATAAGCAAAACAGATTAATAAGTAACATGCCTGATTTTTCTTTTCTTTTTTTAATTTTTTTTTTTGAGAGAGCATGAGTGGGGGAGGGGTAGAGAGGGGGGAGACGGATGACCTCAAGCAGTCTCTGAGCTGTCAGCACAGAGCCCGACGCAGGACTCAAACTCACAAACCATGAGATCATGACCTGAGCTGAAGGTGGACGCTTAACTGACTGAGCCACTGGGCACCCCAACAGAGAATTTAAAGTAATGATCATAAAAACAAACAAACAAACAAAAAAAAAACAACAAAAACCTCACTGGACTTGAGAAAAGAGGGGAAGGCATTAGTGAGACTATTAACACAGAGATAAGGAATAACACAGCAAAGATAAAGGGCTCAATAAATGAACTCAGAAACATGCTTGATGGAATGAGCAGCAGGCTGGGAGAACATAAACAAATTAATAACCAGAAGACAGAGTGATGGAAAGTAATCGAGCTGAACAAAAGAGAAAAAAAGAATTATGCAAAATGAGAATAGATTTAGGGAACTCAGTGTCTCCATCAAATACTCAAATTATCAGAGTCCCTGAAATAGAAGAAAGAGAAAAGGGGGAATAAAATTTATTTGAAGAAATAATAGCTGAAAACTTACTTAACCTAGGGAAGGAAACATATCCAGGTATAGGAGACAAAGAGGACTCCCCCGCCAAACCCCCAAAATCAACAAAAGCAGATCCAAAGACCTATTGTAATTAAATAGGCAAAATATAGTGATAAAGAAAAAAAAATGTAAAAGCAGCAAGACAAAATAAGACAGTGACTTACAAGGGAAACCCTGTAAGGTTATTAAGGGATTTTTCAGCAGAAACTTACCAAGCAAAAATGGAATGGTATGATATATTCTAGTGCTAATTGGGAAAAATCTGCAGCCAAAAATATCAAGCAAGGCTATCTATCGTTCAGAATAGGAGAGAGAGTTTCCCAGACAGCAAAGACTAAAGGAATTCATGACCACTAAACGAGTCCTGCAGGAAATATTAAAGGGGACCCTGAGTGGAAAGGAGAGACTAAAAGTGACAATATAAAAATAGGAAACACAAAAGCAATTAAAATGAATATTTCTCTAAAACGTCAAGGAACTCACAAGATAAAAGTTAGTAAAACATGACAACATATACCTAAAATGTGGGGAGGAGTAAAGAATGGGTTCAAACTTAATCTTCAACTTAATATAGACTGCTGTATGCCAGAGGTTACATACAAACCTAATGGTAACCATTAGGTAACCATCAAAAACCACTCAAATATGAAACAAAGAGAAAGGAATCCAAATACATCATTAACGAAAACCACCAAACCATGAAAGACAAAAGATGAGAGAAAATCTTGAGAACCACAAAAAATAAGGTGACAATAAGTACATATCAGTAATTACTTTGAATGTAAATGGACTAAACACTCCAATCAAAAGACACAGGGTGACAGAATGGATTAAAAAACAAAAAACAAAAACAAGACCCATCTACATCCTGCCTACAAGAGACTCCTTTTACACCTAAAGACACGTGCAGATTGAAAGTGAGGGACTGGAGCAACATCTACCATGCAAATGAATGTCAAAAGAAAGTTGGAGTAGCAATACTTATATCAGGCAAATTAGACTTAAAAACTATAACAAGAGACATAGAATGATAATATATAATAAAGGGAACAATCCAACATGAAGATACTATAAATATTAATGCTTCAACATAGGAGCACCCAAATACATAAAACAGGTAACAACAAATATAAAGGAACTAACCAATAATAAATACAACAGTAGTAGAGGACTTTAACAAGCCCACCTACATCAGGGGACAGATCATCTAAACAGACAATCAGCAAGGAAACAATGGCTTTGAATGACACTGGAACAGATGGATTTGACAGATATATTCATAACATTACTCCCCACAACAGCAGAATACACATTCTTTTCAAGTGCACACAGAACATTCTCCAAAATAGATCACACAGGCCACAAAACAAGCCTGAACAAATTAAAGAACGTCAGAGTCTCACCATGCATCTTTTCTGACCACAACATAATGAAACTAGAAGTCGACCACAAGAAAAATACTGGAAAGTGACAAATACACGTATGTTAAATAACATGCTACCAAACAATGACTGGGTCAGCCAGGAAATAAAAAAAGAAATAAAAAAGTACATGGGAACAAATGAAAATGAAAATGCTATGGTCCAAAACCTATGGGATGCAGCAAAAGTGGTTCTAAGAAGGAAGTTTATAGCGATACAGGTCGAACCCAAGAAGCAAGAAAATTCTCAAACAACCTAATTTTACACCTTAAAGGAGCTTGAAAAAGAACACATAAAACCCTAAACCAGCAGAAGGAAAGAAATAATAAAGGTTAGAGCAGAAATAAATGATACAGAAAGAAAAAAACAATAGAACAGAC
This sequence comes from Panthera onca, assembly GCF_046562875.1. Taxonomy (NCBI): domain Eukaryota; kingdom Metazoa; phylum Chordata; class Mammalia; order Carnivora; family Felidae; genus Panthera; species Panthera onca. The sequence continues at coordinate 78,467,740 of NC_138340.1, forward strand.
CAATGAAACTAGGAGCTGGTTCTTTGAAAAGATCAATGAAACTGATAAACCTCTAGCCAGACGCATCAAGAAAAAAAGAGAAATGACTCAAATAAAACCACATACGAAAGAGGAGAAATGACAACCAACACCACAGATATACAAATAATTATAAGAGTATTATGAAAAAATTTATGCCAACAAATTGGACAACTTAGAAGATAGGGATAATTTCCTAGAAACCTACAAACCACAAAATTGGAACAGGAATAAATAGAAAATTTGCATAGAATGATAACCAGCAAAGAAATTGAATCAGTAATCCAAAAACTCCTAAAACAAAAATCCAGCACTGGATGGTTTTACAGGAGAATTCTACAAAATATTTAAAGAAGAGTAAATATCTATTCTTCTCAAACTACTCCAAAAAAAAAAAAAAAAAAAAACAAAACAAAAAAAAAACACAAAAAACAAAAAAAAACAGAAAAGGAAGGAAAACTTCCAAATTCATTCTATGAAGTCCAAATTACCCTGATACCAAAACCTGATAACAGACACCAAAAAAAGAGAACTACAGGCCAATATCCTTGATAAACATAGATGCAAAAATCCTCAACAAAATACTAGCAAAACTGAATCCAATAATACATTAAAAATATTCACCATGATCAAGTGGGATTTATTCCTGGGTTGCAAATGTGGTTGAATATTCACAAATCAATCAGTGTGATACATCACATCAATAAGAGAAAGGATAAGAACCATATGATCATTTCAACAGATGCAGAAAAAGCATTTGACAAAGTACAACATTCATTCATGATAAGAATTTTTTTTTAAAAACCCTCAATAAAGTAGGTTTAGAAGGAATATACTTCAACATAATAAAGTCCTTATATGAAAAACCCACAGTGAGGGGCACCCAGGGTGGCTCAGTCCAACTTTGGCTCAGGTCATGATCTTAGGGTTTGTGAGTTCAAGCCCCATGTCAGGCTCTGTGCTGACAGCTTGGAGCCTGAAGCCTGCTTCAGATGCTGTGTCTCCCTCTCTCTTTCAAAAATAAATAAACATTAAAAAAGAAAATTAAAGAAAAGCCCACAGCGAACATCCTACTCATTGGGGAAAAAGAGAACTTTTACCCTAAAGTCATAAAACAAAGATGTCCAGTCTCACCACTTTTATTCAACATACTATTGGAAGTCCTAGCCACAGCAATCAAACAACTAAAAGAAATAAAAGGCATCCGGATTGGTAAGGAAGAAGTAAAACTTTAACTATTTGCAGATGACATGATATATAGAAAACCCTAATGACTCCACCAAAGCCTACTACTAGAACTGATAAATTCAGTAAAGTCACAGGATACAAAATTAAATACAAATCTGTTACATCTCTATACACCAATAATGAAGCAAGCAGAAAGAAATTAAGAAGACAATCCCATTTACAATTGTACAAAAAATATTAAGACACCTAGGAATAAAACTAACCAAAGAAGTGAAAGAACTATACTCAGAAAACTACAAAATACTGATGAAAGGAAATGAAGACGACACAAAGAAATGGGAAGACATTCCATGCTCCTGGACTGGAAGAACAAATATTGTTAAAATGTCTATACTACCCAAAGCAACCTACACATTTAATGCAATACCTATCAAAATACCAGCAACATTTTTCACAGAAGTAGAACAAATAATCCTTAAATTTGGATGAAACTACAAAAGACCCTGAATAGTCAAAGTAATCTTGAAAAAGAAGAGCAAAGCTGGAGGCATCACAATTCTGCACTTCAAGTTATATTACAAAGCTACAGGAAGCAAAACAGTATGGTAGTGGCATAAAAATAGACACATAGATCAATAGAACAGAATGGAAAGCCCAGAATAAATCTACAACTATTTGGTCAATTAATATTTGACAAAGCAGAAAAGAACATCCAATGGGAAAAAGACAGTCTCTTCAACAAATGGCGTTGGGAAAACTGGACAACAACACACAAAAGAATGAACTGGATCACTTACATCATACACAAAACTAAACTCAAAATGCATTAAAAACCTACGTGTGAGATCTGAAACCATAAAAGTCCTAGAAGAGAACATAGGCAGTAACTTCTTTTACATTGGCCCATGCAAATTTTTTCTAGATATGTCTCCTAAGGCAGGGAAACAAAAGCAAAAATAAACCATTGGGACTACATCAAAATAAAAACCTTCCACACAGTGAAAGAAACAATCAACTGAAAGGCAAGCTAGAGAACTCAAGAAAGTATTTGTAAACAACATATCTGATAAAAAGGGTAAGTATCCAAAATACATAGAACTTATACAACTCAACACCTACAAATCAAATAATCCAATTAAAAATGGGCAGAAAACGTGGACAGATCTCCAAAGAAGACATACATATGGCGAAAAGACACATGAAAAGATGTTCCCCCATCACTTACCATCAGGGGTATGCAAATCAAAACCACAATGAGATATCACCTCACACCTGTCAGAATGGCTGAAATCAACAACACAAGAAACAACAGGTGTTTGTGAGACTATGGCGATAAAGAAACACTCACGTGCTGCTGGTGAGAATGCAAACTGGTGCAGCTGCTCTGTAAAAACAATATGGATATTCCTCAAAAAGTTAACAACACAACTATCCTACCATCCAGCAATCGCACTGCCAAAGAATACAGGAGCACTAATTCAAAGGGATACATACACCCCCTGCTTATTAAAGCATTATTTATAATAGCCTAGATATGCAAGCAGCCCAAGTGTCCATCTATTGATGAGTAGATTATGTGGTATATACATATATATATATATACGTATACACATATATACATATATATATATATATATACACACACCTATACACATACACACACAATGGAATATTCAGCCATCAATAAATGAATTCTTGCCATTTGTAATAATGAGGATGGAGCTAAATAGTATAAATGCTAAGCAAAATAAGTCAAAGACAAATACCATATGATTTCAGTCATGCGTGGAATTTACAAAACAAAAAAATGAAAAGGAAAAAGACAAATCAAGAAACAGACATTTAACTATAGAGAACAAACTGATGGTCATCAGAAGGAGGCGGATGGCTTAAATAGGTGATGGGGAAAAAGGAGTGTGTGTGCTTGTTGTAATGAGCACCGGGTGATATCTGAAACTGGCGAATCACTCTATCATACACCTGAAACTAATGTAACGCTGTATGTTAACTAGAATTTAAAATAAAACTTAAAAAGCCAGAAATAAGCAAAAATTAAAATAATAGATTTAAAAACTAAGGTATAAAAATGATACATTATTTGTATGCAGTTCACTAGTTATTAATTTTCCTTGGGTCTCAGACATCTGAGAATTGGCTCAAATCTATGAACCCTCTTGGCAGAAAAATTCTTATTTGCAAATAAACAAAAAAAATTGCACAGAACAACTCAGTTTTTCCACCAACTCCACACTGGGAGCTCTAGTTAGTAGCAGAGCAGAGATGAGCATTCAAAGCTATATTTACCAAATGCCCTTACCTCTCTTTGAATTTCTAGTGGTGTTCTTAGGAATTGTAAGATTTTAATTACCTTCAATTGTTTTGGTAACAAGGCAAAGTAAGTAAATATAATTTTAACTCAATTCTCAAATGGTTGTTAAATAGAAAATCAACTGAGTAAATTTAAAGACAAGCAATTCATGGAAAGCAGGGAGCATCCCACTAGAAAGGAGCTCCACTGAGCTGTAGAGAAGCCAACATTTTTTTAAAGGTAGAAAGGTGGCAGAAAAAAAAATTATTAGCAAAGAATTCACTGTTTCATGGCAAGGTCGTCCTCCTAAGGGGAAGAGAAGGGCCTATGAGGCAGAATACCTCAGTAGTGTTGGCCAGGTGATTCCAGATTGACTGGCTAAAAGTTTCATTCCTGGGGTGTTGAAACTGCAATTAGGAAAGCATTAAGTCTTGGTTTGCTGGGCTTAACACAAGTGACTTCATTTTGGGCTGCAGCCTCCAACAAAGTTCTGCAGGGTTCACTGATGCAGATTCCAAAATCGGTGGCTATTTTAAATGCCTTTTGCTTTTGGATTGAGAAGCAGAAGTTTAGAGAGGAAAATTAAGAAATATGACCAGGTGATGTGGGAAGAGTAAGAAGATAACGCAGGAATCTTCTGTGCAAATCAGCAGCACCAAACTTTTGACAAAAGCTTTCTTTGTATTTTTATAACCAGAAGATTTTGTTTCCAGAAACATATGAAGGCTAGGTAATTCTGACCATCCTATCACCAAAAACAACAAAAACTAATGGGTAACTTTTTTTTATTGTTTTATTTTTTTAATGTTGATTTATTTTTGGGAGGGAGGGAGAGAGACAGAGAGAGACACAGAGCGTGAGCAGGGAGAGAGAGGGAGACACAGAATCCAAAGCAGGCTCCCGGCTCCGAGCTGTCAATAGAGACTGATGGGCTTGAACTCCCGAGCTGTGAGATCATGACCTGAGCCGAAGTTGGACCCTTAACCGAATGAGCCACCCCTTTAATATTGTTTTTATTATTGTTTTAGAATAATCTGACAAGACACTAAGAAAGTACCAGATCAAAATCCAGGTGAAAATAGGACCCTGGAGAAAGAACCAACCCCTAAAGGTGATTTTGTCCTGGGGCGTTTGCCAAACCTTGGGACTATGAACTTTACTTTTTAAGGCCTGACAGGACATGGTTAACAGAAATCAAAGACCCTCCTTCTACAAAGCAGGCCCCCAAAGGGCTAGGGTGAGGATGAACCAATAGTAAACCCACCACCACATTAGAACACTGCAAGAAAAGTTGCTTTAGGCAGACAAAGTTGACAAAAAAAAAAAAAAAAATCCCAAAGAACTTACCAACGTAACCTAGGCCTTGCACCTTTCTGAAGTCCACACACCCTCATGTTACAGAAATGTCAGGCTATACATTTGGTTTAAACTGGACTGGTAGAGTTCCCTAACTGCACGACGGAATATAAATCCTCTCCGAAAGGACTCTCATCATAAACCCCAAAGGATCCCCAGAATAGTTTTCTAAGGAGAATGAGTGGCTCACAAAGTAACTAATTACACAAGGAAACAAGACATCATGAAGGAGGGTGACTGCAATGGATCTGTAAAAGGTTCAGATATTGGGGGTGCCTGGGTGGCTCAGTCGGTTGAGCATCCGGCTTCGGCTCAGGTCATGATCTCACAGTTTACGAGTTTGAGCCCCGCATCGGGCTCTGTGCTGACAGCTCAGAGCCTGGAATCTGTTTCAGATTCTGTGTCCCCCTCTCTCTCTGCTCCTCCCCTGCTTGTGCTCTGTCTCTCTCTTTCTCTCTCTCTCAAAAATAAACATTAAAAAGAAAAAATTAAAATAAAGGTTCAGATATTGAAATTCTGAGACATTCTAAAATAACTATGCTTAGTGATTTTTAAAAATAAAATAATTTGGAGTTAAGAGGACAGAGAAGTTGGGGGACCCTGGGCTTTCCTCGTCCCTCAAACACAGCTGTATTGAGGTCAGATCACTTGGAATATCCAGGAAATTGATCTGCAGACTGGCAGAAGGATGTCTGCAGTTGGAGGAGGACGGCGTGGCAGGTGTGACATGTATGGAAGTGAACTGGGTGAGAGAAAAATGGCTGTGCTGCGGAGGGGAGGGAACCCTTATAGTGGAGAGACAAAAGGGAGAGAAAGAGAGAAGGGTAAGATTGCATCATCAGTTCGCACAGGAGGAAAACCTCCCTGGACCACAGACTGGGGAGCCAGAAGTACTGAGTGTTACAGGATATTTTTTTTTACAAACAGCATCTGGAGCTCAACTCTAAGGTTTTGGACATGTGTGACTTTCTCTGGAGCCGAGCTGTAACAAGTGCTCCTGGGGAGGAGGAAGCTGGCCCCAGAGGGCACGGCATGGTATAGAATCTCAGGGGCTCATTGGGAGAGAACATCCCCCTTCCTGGAGTACTTCTGGAAGAGGGTATATTGCCTCCCCAAGGACAAAAGACCTTGTGGGTGCCAGCAAAAGGCGACAGAGGTGCACCCAGAGAGAATATAACCTTTGCTGATTTTAGTGGTGCTACACCATAGATTCCACACACTGCACAGGTGTGGGACTGCTTTTCAGGGACAAAGGACTTCCGGCACAGCGTGAAGATGTTCTACCCTGGAGGAGGGGGGGCAGGACCACGTAGTGCCAGGTCCTTTAACACTTCAAGTTTTGAATCCCAGCTATGTGCCAAAGAAAAAATGCAGGAGTGTTGTGGCTCAGGGTGAGCTGACTCCCTCACTATTCTGGGAGGGCTGCCTAAAGACGGGGGCTGTGAGATCCCCTGTCCAGGGTGAGATTGGGATGGCGCCATTTCCCCCCCCCCCCAACACCAACACGGTGGGACTTCAGAGAATGACACGGCATCCCCCAGTGGAGGTAAGATCCGTTTACACCAAACCCCATCCACCTGTGCCTGGCAGCTGCTTATTTCCTGGGGCAAGACTTACTCTGAGCCAACACAGTGAGACTCTCCCCCAGAAGACCAGCACAGCCAGCACCCCACATCCATCAATGTACTGAAAATTAAGTGCTTCAAAATTACACCTGAAGTTTTGGTGGAAATACGACCAGACTTACTTTTTTTCCTTTTTTTTTTTTCTTTTCGAATCAGGCTCATAGTTCCTTGTTTGTTTTTTTTTCATTTTCTTTTTTTTTTGTTTTTGTTTTTTGAATCAGCCTTATATAACTTTTTTGATTCTCCATTTGGGTTTTCGTTTTTTGTTTTTGTTTGTTTGTTTGTGTTTTGAGATTAGGGTTTGTTTTCCCTTTTTTTCCAGGGTTATTTTAAATAACAAATCAAAGCACACCTAGTTAAAGGTCCAAAGGCTCCCTACTGCAAGCAAGGCAGAGCTCTGCAGAGGACTGACCAGTGGAAAGAGCAGCCAGAATGCAACAACAGACTGCACACAGCATACATAGAAACACTTCCTGAAGTGCTAGGCCCTGGACAGTGTATGACCCCTTTTTAATATAGCAGTACTCTCAGGTGCAGGAAACATAACAAGCTTTTAAAACACACAAAAGACAGAAACTTGGACAAAATGACAAGATGGAGGAGTTCTCCCCAAAAGAAAGGTCAAGAAGGAATCACAGCCAGGGACTTGCTTAAAACAGGTATAAACAATATATCTGAACAAGAATTTAGTTAGTCTTATGACTACTAACTGGGCTTGGAAAAAAGCATAGAAGACACCAGAGAAACCCCTGCTGCAGAGATAAAAGACCTAAAAACTAGTCAGGCTGAAATAAAAAATGCTATAACTGAGATATAAAACTGACTGGATACAGTCACAACAAAGACTGAAGAAGCAGAGGACAGAACAGGTGATAAGATAAAATTATGGAAAATAATAAAGCTGCAAAAAGAGGGGAAGGAAACCATTAGATCACGAGGGGAGACTTAGAGAACTAAGTGATTCCATGAAACAAAACAATATCCGTATCATAGGAGTCCCAAAAGAAGAAGAGTAGGGGGGAAAAGGGCAGAAGGTTTATTTCAAATTATAGCTGAGAACTTCCATAATCTGGGAAAGGAAGCAGGCATCCAAGTCCAAGAGGCACAGAGAACTCCCTCAAAATCAACAAAAACATGTCAACACCATGACATACCATAGTCAAACTTGCAAAATACAAAGATAAAGAGAGAATTTGGAAAGCAGCTAGGGACAAAAGGTCCTTAACCCACAAGGGCAGACACATAAGGTTAGCAGCAGACCTGTCCACTGAAACTTGGCAGGCCAGAAGGGAATGGCAGGACATATTCAATGTGCTGAGTGGGAAAATTTGCAGCCAAGAATTCTTTACGCAGCAAGGCTATCATTCAGAATAGGAGATAAAGAGTTCCCCAAACAACTAAAGGAGTTCATGACCACTAAACCAGCCCTGCAAGAAATATTAAGGGGGATTTGGGGGGAAAAAAGACCAAAGTAACAAAGCTTACAAAGAACCAGAGAACATTCCCAGAAACACCAACTCTACAGGTAACATAGTGGCATTACATTCATACCTTTCAATAATGACCCTGAATGTAAATGGACTAAATGCTCCAATAAAGAATAGGGTATCAGAATGAATAAAAAAAATAAGATCCATATATATGCTGCCAACAAGAGACTCATTTTAGACCTGAAGACACCTGCAAATTGAAATTAAGGGGATGGATAACCATCTTTCATGCTAATGGACATCAAAAGAAAGCCGGAATAGCCATACTTCTATCAGACAAACTAAATTTTAAACCAAAGACTATAACAAGAGATGAAGAAGGGCTTTATATCATAATTCAGGGGTCTATCAATCAAGAAGATCTAACAATTATAAATATTTGGAAGCACCCAATTTGGAAGCACCCAAATACATACTCAAGTAATAACAAACATAAAGAAACTCATTGATAATAATACCATAATAGTAGGGGACTTTAATAACTCACTTACAACAATGGATGGATCATCTAAGCAGAAAAATCAACAAGGAAACAATTGCTTTGAATGACACACTGGAATGATGGACTGAACAGATATATTCAGAATATTTCATCCTAAAGCAGTAGAATGTACATTCTTCTCAAGTGCACATGGAACATTCTCCAGAATAGATTACATACTCAGTCACAAATCAGCCCTCAACAGGTACAAAAAGGTTGAGATCATACCATGCATTTTTCCAGTCACAATGATATGAAACTTGAGTTTGGCCACAAGAAAAAATTTGGACAGCCCTCAAATACATGGAGTTTAAAGAATATCCTACTAAAGAATCAATGGATTAACCAGAAAATTAAAGAAGAAATAAAAAAAATACATGGAAGCAAGTGAAAATGAAAATCTGACAGTCCAAACCCTTTGGGATGCAGCAAAGGGAGTCCTAAAAGGAAAGTGTATTATAATTCAGGCCTATCTCACAAAGCAAGAAAGGTCCCAAATACACATTCCAATCTTACACCTAAAGGAGCTAGAAAAGGAACAGCAAATAAAGCCTAGAGGCAGAAGAAGGGAAATAATAAAGATTAGAACAGAAATAAATGATATGGAAGCAAACAAGTAAACAAAAAACAAAACTAAGAGCTTGTTCTTTGATTTTTTTAAATGTTTATTCATTTTTGAGAGAGCGAGAGCAAGTGCGGGGGAGGGGCAGAGAAAGAGAGAGACACAGAATCCGAAGCAGGATCCAGGCTCTGAGCTGTCAGCACACAGCCCGACACGGGGCTCAAACCCACAAACTGTGAGATCATTACTTGAGTCGAAGTCAGACGCTTAACTGACGGAACCACCCAGGCACCCTTAAGAGCTGGTTCTTTGAAAGAATAAACAAAATTGACAAACCCCTAGCCAAATTTCTCAAAAAGAAAACAGAAAGGACCCAAATAGATCAAATCATGAATGAAAGAGGAGAGATCACAACCAACACCACAAAAATATCAACAATTGTAAGAGAATACAATGAAAAATTATATGCCAACAAATTGGACAATCTGGAAGAAATGTACAAATTCCTAGAAACTCACAAACTACCAAAACTGAAACAGGAAGAAATAGAAAATTTTAACAGACCCATTACCCACAAAGAAATTGAATTGGTTATCAAAACTCTACCAACAGAGGCACCTGGGTGGCTCAGTTGGTTAAGTGTTCAACTTCGTCTCAGTTCATGAGCTCACGGTCCATGAGTTTGAGCCCCACATTGGGCTCTATGCTGACAGTTCAGAGTTTGGAGCCTGCTTTAGATTCTGTGTCTCCCTCTCTCTCTGCCCCTCCCCCACTTGCACGTGTGTGCACGTTCTCTCTCTCTCTCTCTCTCTCTCTCTCTCTCTCTCTCAAAAATAAACATAAAAAAAAAATCTACCAACAAACAAGAGTCCTGGGCCAGATGGCTTCCCAGGGAAATTCTACCAGACATTTAAAAGACATGTTCCAAAAAATAGAAATGGAAGAAAAACTTACAAACTCATTCTATGAAACCAGCATTACCTTGATTCCAAAACCAAAGACACCACTTAAAAGGAGAATTACAGGCCAATATCCCTGATGACCATGGATGCAAAAATTATCAACAATATACCAGCAAATCAAATTCAGTTATGAATTGAATATGAATCAAATTCCTTAAAAGAATTATTCACCATGATTAAGTGGAAATGTGATACACCACATTAATCAAAGAAAGGTTAAGAACCATATGATCCTCTCAATAGATGCAGAAAAAGCATTTGACAAAATACAGCATCCTTTCTTGATAAAAACCCTCAAGAAAGTAGGGATAGAAGAAACATGCCCAATATCATAAAGGCCATATATGAAGGCCCCATAGCTAATATCATTCTCAATGGGGAAAAAGTCAGAGCTTTCCCCCCAAGGTCAAGAACATGACAGGGATGTCCACTCTCACCACTGTTGTTCAACATAGTACTTGAAGTCTTAGTTTCAGCAATCAGACAACAAAAAGAAATAAAAGGCACACAAACTGGAAAGGAGGAAGTAAAACTTTCACTCTTTGCAGATGACAGGATACTCTACATGGAAAACCCAAAAGACTCCACCAAAAGTCTGCATGAATTCAGCAAAGTCACAGGATATAAAATCAATGTACAGAAATCTGTGGCATTTCCATACACCAATAATAAAGCAGCAAAAACAGAAATCAAGGAATCAATCCCATTTACAATTACATCCAAAACCATAAGATACCTAGAAAAAACCTAACCAAAGAGGTAAAAGAGTTGTATGCTGACAACTATAAAAAACCTATGGAAAAAATGGAAAAAAAATACAAAGAAATGGAAAAACATTCCAGTTCATGGATTGGAAGAACAAATATTGTTAAAATGTCTATACTACCCAAAGCAATCTTCACATTCAATGTAATCCCTACCAAAATAACACTAACATTCTTCACAGAGACCTAGAACAAACAATTCTAAAATTTGTATGGAACTAGAAAAGACCCCAAATAGCCAAACAAAGTAATGTTGAAAAAGAAAACTAAAGCAGGAGGCATCACAATTCCGGACTTCAAGCTGTATTAAAAAGCTGTAGTCATCAAGAAAGTATGGTATTGGCACAAAAACAGACATGTAGATCAATGGAATATAATAGAGAACCCAGGAATGGACCTAAAAATGTATGGCCAACTAATCTTTGACAGAGCAGGAAAGACTATCCAATGGAAAAAAGATAGTCTCTTCAGCAAGTGGTGCTGGGAAAACTGGACAGCGACATGCAGAAGAATGAACCTGGACCACTTTCTTACACTACACACAAAAATAAATGCAAAATGGATGAAAGACCTAAACATAAGGTAGGACACCATCAAAATCCTAGAGGAAAACACAGGCAGTAACTTCTTTGACCTTAGCCACAGCAACTTCTTACTGGACATGTCTCTGGAGGCAAGGGAAAGAAAGCAAAAATAAACTATTGGGATCTCATCAAGATTAAAAGCTTCTGCATAGTGAAGTCAACAACGGACTGGGAGAAGAGATTTGCAAACAACATACAGGATAAAGCATTAGTATTTAAAATCTATAAAGAGCTTACCAAACTCAACACTCAAAAACAAATAATCCAGTGAAGAAATGGGCAGAAGACACGAATAGACACTTTTCCAAAGAAGATATCCAGATGGTTAACAGGCACATGAAAAGATGCTTAACATCACTCATCATCAGGGAAATACAAATCAAAACCACAGTGAGATACCACCTCACACCTGTCAGAATGGCTAAAATTAACAATTCAGGAAACAACAGATGTTGGCGACGGGAACACTTCTGCACTACTGGTGGGAATGCAAACTGGTGCAGCCACTCTGGCAAACAGTATGGAGGTTCCTCAAAAAAGTAAAAATAAAACTACCCTACAACCTAACAATTGCACTACTAGGTATTTATCCAAAGGATACAAAAATGCTTATTCAAAGGGGCACATGTACCACAATGTTTATAGCAGCACTATCAACAATAGCCAAAATATGGAAAGAGCCCAAATGTCCATTCACTGATGAATGGATAAAGATGTGGTATTTATACACACACACACACACACACACACACACGCGCGCACACACATGCACGCACGCACACAATGGAATATTACTCGGCATCAAAAAGAATGAAATTTCACCATTTGCAACAACACAGAGCTAGGGTGTATGATGCTAAGCGAAATAAGTCAGAGAAAGACAAATATCATGAGTTCACTCATATGTGGAATTTAAGAAACAAATGAATATAGGGGAAGAGAAAGAAAATTAAGTTAAAAACAGAGGGAAACAAACCATACGAGACTGTTAAGTACAGAGAACACACTGAGGGTTGCTAGAGGGGGGTGAGGTGAGAAGATGGGCTAAATGAGTGATGGGCATTAAGTAGGGCACTTGGTGGGATGAACACTGAGTGTTACATGTAAGTGATGAATCACGGGGTTCTATTCCTGAAGCCAATACTATACGGTATGTTACCTAACTTGATTTAAATAAGTAAGTTTGTTAAATAAATAAATAATGTAGTAAATAAGTAAGTAAAATAACTTGAAAATACCCGCAAGGAATGGAAAATTTTTAAATGACTCAACAAAATGCTAATGTTAATAGAACTTGTGGAAATAAACAATACAGAAACAAATTAATCAGATTTGACAGTTGCAGAGGGAACAGAAGGGCAGACAGCTCAGAAGGCATTTTTCACAATATAGCACAAAACAAATGGACAAAATCAAAAAGACGTCAAGCAACATGGAAGAGGGAAAGGACTAACATATGTGACTAATCAGAGCTATGGAAGAAGAAAGAGAAAACGGGGTAGATGTACATTTCAAGAGATAAGCATTCAGGATTTATTCAAATTTGTAAGGAAAAAGCAACTCTCTAAAGATTAAAGGAGCTCAATGAGGGGTGCCTGGGTGGCTCAGTCAGTTGAGCAACCGACTTCGGCTCAGGTCATGATCTCACGGTTTGTGAGTTTAAGCCCTGCATCGGGCCCTGTGCTGACACCTCGGAGCCTGGAGCCTGCTTCTGATTCTGTGTCTCCCTCTCTCTGCCCTCCCCAACTCATACTCTGTCTCTGTCTCAGAAATAAACATTAAAAATAATAAAGAAAGACAGAAAGACAGAAAGACAGAAAGAAAGAAAGAAAGAAAGACAGAAAGAAAGACAGGAAGGAAGGAAGGAAGGAAGGAAGGAAGGAAGGAAGGAAGGAAGGAAGGAAGAAAGAAAGAGCTCGATGAATTCCAAGCACACCCAAACACATTACTGTGAAACTGCACATCAACGATGGCAAAGAAAGGATGTGAGAAGCAGCCGGAGCGAAAAAGTTGGCATTCTAATGAAAGAGACTGACAGCTGAACTCTCCACAATCAAAACCAGAAGATAATGCAACATCCCAAAAGGACAATGGTCCTAAAAGGAAACCTCTGCCAACATAGAACCCTATTCCCCCTAAAAATATTTTTCATGAATAAAGATAAAATAGACATTTCAGACCACCAAACACTGAAGGTTTTCCACCAGCATACCTTCACTAAAGGAAGTTTTAAGAGAAGAAGGAATAAAGAATAAATGTAGTAGATATCTATGGAAAAACGAAATTGGCTATATGAAATAATGATGCTGTCTTATGGATTTAAACAATACTTAAAATCTACAAGTACAGCTGAAATCCACAAGTATAGCAAAGTAAATGCAGTTACAAGTGTTCTGAGGCACTTGAATCACCAGGAGGAGATTAAATTTATTGATCAATTTCAGACTTTGTTAAGTATGTATGTTGAATTCATAGGAATAGGTACAAAGTATGTTACTTTCAAACAGGAAAGGTTAAAATTTTTCAAAAGATGGGCAAAACTGAGAGAAAAAGAAATAAAAACAAGTGGGACTAACAACAACAAGAATGATACATTCTCTCTATATAACACATATGAGTAATACATACATATATTCTATATGCACAAGTTACAAAATAGAAAGGTTTGGTATTTGCTTGTGTTTTTTTTAATGTAAGTATTTGCTGCTTACAAGAGATACATCTAAACTATAAGATGCAGGGTGCCTGGGTGGCTCAGTGGGTTAAGCATCCAACTTTGGCTCAGGTCAGTATCTCACTGTTTGTAGGTTGGAGCCCTGTGTCGGGCTCTGCTGACAGCTCAGAGCCCGGAGCCTGCTTTGGAATCTGTGTCTCCCTCTCTCTCTGACTGTCCCCAGCTCACGTTCTGTCTCTCCCCGTCTCTCTAAAACATAAAAATGTAAGACGCAGAAAGGTTGAATATGTTTTCTAAATTAGCAATTCACTAAAAAATAATTGCTATTTTCCTTTAAATCAGATGACCTGTTTGCTCGGGGTTGCTGACCCAGACAGGCTAAAACAACACATTGCATCACTGGGCTCCAGAATGGTGATAAGTGGCACTCACAAGGAACAGAGCATTCTAGCTATGTGCTCCTGCCTTTCTTTACCAAGCTTTGTGGATAATATGTGCCTCTGGCAAAGAGCTCTTTCAGTCTTCCCACAGCGTATGGGGATGCCCAGGAAGCCACTTTAGGAATGCCAGAAGACATTTCAGGAAAAGATACATTCTGAGAAATAGTACCTGCTGTTGATTCTTTTTCTGAACTCTCTTGTATCCAATTTTTATATTTTTCACATGCATTCACTGTGTATTTCCGCAGGGTTTCAGTGCATCACCTTTGTATCAGTAACGAGTAGGAAAGGGATAGGTTGAGAATTATCTGTGGGGGCTTTTCTGAACCCGAACATTTGCTACTTGCCACAATACAACAGCAAGAAAGGCCTGTGTAATTTGGATAAACCACCAGAGTATTCTTAAACACCCATCATTTCTGGTTGAGAACCACTGCTCTATATAAAACACTACCCAGATATTGACTCAGGACTATATGCTCTATAAACCATATCACCTCTATTCTAAACCTTCAGCTGTGTTCCCTCTTCTGCTTGGAGAGCAAAGCAAAGTGAAAGATGTGCCCAGAATGGTTTTATGAGATTGATACAATTTGTCATCACCCTAGCCTGCCTGAGGAAGGAATGTCGCTATATTTTTCCTATAGGGCGCAAAGAGGAGAATGACTTAGCTCTGGAAAAAGGACACATTTCATATTATTTGCAGGCTCTGCAAGTCTATTAACATGTCAAAATGTGTCCTTTCTGCTCCTCTTCAGATACGATAACCTGGAAAAATAAACCTCTAAGGAGGCTTCTAGCAACAATCTCCACACACAGAAGAGTTCTAGGTATACACTTTTCTATTACATATATTCCCTAAAAGGGGCAAGTGTAGCTGTTATTATCTCCAAACGGCAAGCATTTTTGACAAATGGAATTACAAGTGCTGGCCTCCTAAGACAAGACAGTGGCATGCCCAGGACTCCTCGGGAAATGAGTTTTTCCGAGTGCTGGAGGTGGGTGGGGAGAGCTTTCAGCTATCGAGAGCCACTGGCCCACTGAAAAAAACTTAGGACCATGTAACTGAAAAGCAACTTCATTCAGCATTGTGTGTATGAGTATGTGTGTGTATACATATGTGTGTATATATACATACGTGTGCGTGTGTACACACACATACACACGCACACACACTCATTCTTCTCCTTAGCTAGTTTTAAAATTAGAAACACAAAACAAAATAATCAATATACATAAGACAAATAGTTAAAAATCTATTTCAATCGCATATTATATCCAGGGACACTTGAAATCTAGACAAGCAAAAAACATGATTCACTGGTTAAAAGCATTCTTTGGCAGTCCTTATCTGTTTCCACCACTAGATACTGTACATTTCAGAGGCAGGAGCAAGGCACAGCAGACCTTGAACAATTACATGCTGAGTGAATTAAGTTTCATCATCCTAGCTCATTTCCACCTCACTGTCAACCCCCTCCACTGTCAAGCCACATCTCATTCTCCAGCGGTCTCATCTACTGCATACCCCCAAAGCCTTGTTAACCTGAGCCACGTGCTGATATTTAAGGAAAAAAAAAATGATCAGTGAGAACTGGTCAACCATTCCAGTAGGTCTTGTGTATCTGCATCTTGTGGGGGAATTTCTGACTTCTTATCTCCATCTGTTTTACCCAGAAAAGGTCAAATTTGATCATTCCTCAACAGACCCCCAAAACTACAAGTGGTTTGAAGCTCTCAGGATTTCACTGTTCACAAGGCCTGACCTCTCGAGGCAGTTAGAACTCCCTGAAGTGCGAACCGGTCGCACACATATACCTGTGTTACCGGACCCTTACTTTGGGCAGTGCACTCGGATACTGTCGCACCTGTTCTGTTTGCTTCTCTTCTACTCCACTCTACTCTGTTGTTTTGTTTTCTAACACTGATTCTAGACCACAAAATTGATTTCTGGAACCACTAGTGGTCATGACTTGCAGTTGAAAAACACTGACCTAAACTGACCCAAGTACCACATCACCCTCCCTGGTCTCACATTCACAAGACCACAGCTCTCCAAGAAGCCCCACATCAAGCAGTTCCCAAGCCAAATTTTGGAGCTCCAAGTCTAACTAGATGAGCTTCAGGAACGTAGTGAGTAAACAGACTTGCACACTGTGCCATATCCTATGTAAAGAAAGACGAGAAGGGAAAGGAATGAATCGTTAGGCTTGCTAACTCTGTGCTAAGCATGCTGGGAGTCTGCATGAATGATCTCCCTTCATCTCTTCAACAGCTCTCTGTGGTAGGCATCACCCCCACTTGAGAGGTGAAAAGGCTGATGAGCATAGATGGAAAGCAACACACACAAGGCCACACAGTTAGTAAGGAACAAGATTTCCAGCCAGGACTTTGTGACTCCACAGGCCACCATGCTCATCTTCCTGACCATATTGCATCAGCCACGAGGAAGGACCTTTTCTCTTGCGTCTGTCCAAGGGTGGCTTCTCACTCCAGACCTGGCTTTACCTTTTTTTTTAAGATTTTATTTTTAAATAATCTCAACACTCAATGCAGGACTCACATTCACAACCCCAAGATCAAGAGTTGCATGCTCTACTGACTGAGCCAGCCAGGCACCCACAGATCTGGTTTTCTATCACTTTCTCCAGGAAGGACCCTCCGAGAAGCCACTATCTGTCAACCCCTAGATGTACAACTGGCACTTGATTTTTCCATGAGATTCTGCAGTGCTTGGTCATTGCACATGCAGTGTGTGCACAGTATCAAATGTATATGATATGCTCTTCTGCCAAAATCACACCCAGGCTCTCAGAAAACAGGCACCGGCAGTTCTTGGAGCTGCACGTCAGACTCCGTGATTCTTTCCTGGTGTCTCATGTGACCCAGCTACTTGAGAAGGACTAGCTAGAGCATTTCTAGCTATTTTTAGTTCCTTCTGACACTGACCTAGGCTGTTCACTGAGGAGGCCATAGGAGATGGGAAGGGCTGTATCAGCTTCCTCAAAATGACTTCTCAGGCAGCTGACTGCCTGCAGCTTTGTGACAAGACTGAAAATAAGAAATCATATGTGCATCGCTTTCCAGGTGGGGGAATAAAGAGCAAGCAATCCAGACTGCCCACCAACAATCCAGACGGCCACCTGGGCTGACTGAGGCTGTGGGAGAAAAGAAAGCAAAGAATATAAAGCGGGAGGTAAGGGCTCTCTGACACGTCGGGCACCAACGAACGCCTAAGGGCAAAACCATGAAAAGAACCAGAGACCGGAGCTCCTTCCTGACTTCCTCCTTCAGCTTTCCTCATAGGATTTCTGGTGGAGATGATACTAGGAGGGAGTCAAAGGCAAGCTAATGCCCCCCATCCAGGTGGGGGGCTGCCCAAGAACAAAGGAAAGAGAAAAACCAATGATTAGCTGATAGAGATCGCAGTCATGCAGGACAGGAGGCTCCAGCAGTTTGCAACTGTCTTAATGATTTACAAGAAAGGCAATCTCTAAAACATTCCTCCAAGAAACTCCCAACTGTCTTGTCTTAATGTCAACGCCTTACCAGAGGGAAAAATAACTTTAGCTCAACAATAGCAAGGCCTCCAGTAACTTGAGAGTCCTCTTTAGCCTATGAAAGTCCTTCTGGAATCCTCCCTTTTTCCTTAACCTTCCCCCCAACTCCATAGTATATAATTTGTCACCCCTCACATTTATAAGGCAGTTCTTTCTGCCCACAGTTCCTGTCCCTGGGCTTTGATAAAACCACCTTTTTGCAACAAACACATACCAGTAATTCTTTCTTGGCCGTTGACTCCAAACCCCAACACTTCAAACTGCATCAGTACCATGGGAAACTGAGAGCAACTTGCCCAGGCTGTGTACTTGGAGAAGCACCTTTCACTCATATTGTGGTAACGGGGGCTCAGCCTAATAGATACAAGGCAAATTCCTTTGGTTGGAACATGTCCTTCTTCAGACTGTAATTGAACTATCCAGTTGCCAATTTGGCATATATTCTGATCCAATCTCATTTTTTAACATCTTTATTTATTTTGAGAGAGAGAGAGAGAGAGAGAGAGAGAGAGAGAGAGGGCATACGTGCATGAGTGGTGGAGGGGCAGAGAGGGAGGGAGAGAGAGAATCCCAAGCAGGCTCCACGTTGTCAGCACAGAGTTGTAAGGCCCTGTAAGACTCTATCTCACGAACCATGAGATCATGACCTGAGCTGAAATCAAAAGTCAGGTGCTCAATTGACTGAGCCACCCAGGTGCCCCTCCAATCTCACTTTTAAAAACTCTTCTATATCTATTGGTTTAAGGATATGTAGAGAGAGTGCAGATATGTACAGATATACAGAAAAAATATATATGGATATGTAGAATAATCAGAGAGAGACAGAGAGAGAGATTGTACTCAACACTTTCACTCTAATAGACCAACACACATTAGAGATGATAATTGATACTTAAGAGAAAGATTGTCTTTTAGTTCTACTACCTTTGCTCAAAGGAGCTCTAGCCCCAAAGAACAAATCAGGTCTTTTCAGATCATTTGAACTGATATTTTTGTCTTGCCACAGACTAAAAGGAAATAGTTTTTTAGCCTTTCTCTGCTTCTCAGAGCAATAAGAAAAATACTAACATTTTACAGTATAGTCAATGGTTCAGCTTATTATAATCTGAAGACTGATGTGTCTGTGTTCACAGCTACCTCCATTTCAAGTTTTTGACATTTAAATAATCCATCTATCTATGAGCACATTTCTTGATGAAGGGGCAGTAGCATCTATTCCAAACATTTTCAGCATTATCAATGGCTGGTTTCTATGATAAAACAGCAGAATTGAGAAGGGGTTCCTTTTCACCCCATTCCAAATGAAACCCAAACTTCATTATTTATATTTCTTCACACCTAAAAATAACAATAATTTTTAATATCATCAATGACTGAGTCAGTGTGCAAATTTCCCCAACTGTCCCATATTTCTTTTTTTAAGTTCATTTATTTATTTTGAGAGAGAGCATGCAGAAGGGGCAAAGAGAGAGGGAAAGATAGAGAATCCCAAGCAGGCTCCACACTGTCAGCACAGAGCCTGGTGTGGAAGCAACTCAAGGCTCAAACCCATGAACCACAGATCATGACCTGAGCTGAAATCAAGAGTTGGATGTTCAACCGACTGAGCCACCCAGGCACCCCAACTGTCATAATTCTTAAAAGCCTATTGGAAGTACACATGAAGCATTCTCCAGGATATATCATATGTTATGTCACAAAATAAGTCTTAATAAATTTAAGAAGACTGAAATCATATCAGGCATCTTGTCCAACCATAATGGTATGAAACTAGAAATCAGTTATAAGAAGAAAATGGGAAAATTCACAAATATGTGAAGATTAAACCAAATGAACAAAACCAGTGGATCAAAGAAGAAATCAATAGAGAAATCAAAAAATATCTTGAGACAAATGAAAACAAGGATTACAATATACCAAAATTTATAGGATGTAGCAAAAACACTTCTAAAAGGGAGAGAACTCCATATAGATAAATGCCTAATTAAGATCTCAAACAACCTAACTATACACCTCAAAGAACTAGAAAAAGAACAAATTAATCCCAGAGTTAGTAGAAGAAAGGAAATAACAAAGATCAGAATGAAAAGAAATGAAATAGATACTAAAAACAAAATAGAAGAGCCTGATAAAATTAAGAGATGGTTTTTTTGAAAAGATAAAATAGATATACCTTTAGTCAGACTCACCAAGAGAAAGAAAGCTTAAATGAGAAATAAAAGAGGAGACATTACAACTGATACCACAGAAATACAAAGGATCATAAGAGACTGCTATGAACAATTATATACCAACCAATTGGACAACCTAGAAGAAACAGATATATTCTTAGAAACACAACCTACCAAGAATGAATCATGAAAAAATAGAAAATCTGAATAGACCAATTATTTGTAAGAAAATTGTATCGGTAATTAAAAACCTTTCAACAAAGAAAAATCCAGAACCCAATGACTTCACTGGTGAATTCTGTCAAAAACTTAAAGAATTAATGCCAATCCTTCTCAAACTCTTCCAAAAAATAAAAGAGGAGGGAATACTTCCAAACCCATTGCACAAGGTCAGCATTATCCTGATACCAAAACCACACAAGGACACTACAAGGAAAGTATAAGCCTATATCCCTGATGAAACGGATGTGCCCGACCAAATATTAGAAAACCAAATTCAAAAGTACATTATCAGGGGGCGCCTGGGTGGCTAAGTCAGTTAAATGTCTGACTTCAGCTCAGGTCATGATCTCACGGTTTGTGGGTTTGAGCCCCACACATGGAGCCAGGAGCCTGCTTCAGATTCTGTGTCTCCCTCTTTCTCTTCCCCTCTCCCATTTGTGCTCTGTCTCTGTCTCAAAAATCAATAAACATTAAAAAAATTTAAAAGAAAAAGTACATTATCAGGATCATACGTCATGATCAAGTGGGATTTACACTTCAGGGATGCAAGTATGGTTCAGCATCCACAAATCAGTGTGATACACCACGTTAACAAAATGAATGCTGGCACTCCTATGATCATCTCAATAGATACAGCAAAAGCATTTTTGACAATATTCAACATCCAGTCCTGTTAAAAAACTTTTAACAACTGGGTATAGAGGGAATGTACTTCAAAACAACAAAGGCCATATAAGACAAGCCCACAACTAACATCATACTCATTGGTAAAAAACTGAAAGCTTTTCCTCTAAGATCAGGAATAAGACAAGAATGTCCACTCTCACCACTGTTAACACAATACTGTTAATCCTAGCCTCAGCAATCAGACAAGAAATAAAAAGCATCCAAATTGGAAAGGAAAACATAAAACTGTCACTATTTTCAGACAACATGATACTATATATAGAAAATCCTAAAAGCTCCAAAAGACTATTAGAACTAATCAATGAATTCATTGAAGTTACATGATACAAAAAAAAAAAAAAAATCAGCAGTGTTTCTATACACTAATAATTAACAGAAAGAGAAGTTAAAAATAATCCTATTTATAACTATATTAAATAAACAGAATAAAATACCTAGGAATAAATTTAACTAAGGAGGTGAAAGATTTGCACACTGAAACCAAAGAAGTTGAAAGAAGCACAATTAAATGAAAGGTATACAGTGCTCGTGGATCAGAAGAATTAATATTGGTAAAGTGTCCATACTACCCAAAGCAATCTAAAAGTCAATGCAATCCCTATGAAAATTCCAATGGTACTTTTTAACAGAAATAGAATAATCCAACCTAAAACTTTTATGGAACCACAAATGACTCCGAATAGCCAAAGCAATCTTGAGAGAGAAGGGCAAAGTGGGAAGCATCATACTTCCTGATTTCTAACTATATTATAAACAGAACAATACTGGCATAAGAACAGACACACAGATCAACAGAACACAATACAGAACCCAGATATTGTGTGTGTATGTATGTATGTATACACACACACACAGTCAGTTAATTTAAGACAAAGGAGCCAAGAACACTCAATAAAGAAGAAATACTCTCTTCCCTAAGTGGAGAGGGGAAAAGTGGACAGCCACACGCAAAAGAATGAAACCGGATCACTGTCTTACACCATACACAAAAATCAACTCAAAATGCATTAAAGACTGTACCATAGGACCTGATAGCATAAAACTCCTAGAAGAAAACAAGCTGTTTGACACTGGTCTTAGTAATGACTTTTTGGATTTCACACCAAAAGCAAAGGCAACTTATTTTTACAAAAAAGTGGGACTACATTAAACTAATAGGCTTCTAGACAGCAAAGGAAACTATCAACAAAATGAAAAGGCAACCTACAAAAAGGGAGAAAATATGTGTAATCATTTATTTGATAAGGGGTTGATATTCAAAAAATATATAAGAAGTGCACTTGCTGTGATGAGCACTAGATGCTGTATGGAAGTAGAGAATCACTATATTTACAGCTGAAACTAATATTACACTGTATGTGAACTGGAATTTAAATAAAAACTTTAAAATATGTACATAAAGAACTCATACAACTTAAAAACAAAAACTAAACAATCCAATTTAAAAATAGGAAGTGGATCTGATATTTTTCCAAAGACATATAGATGGCCGATAGGTATATGAAAAGGTGTTCAACCACACTATCATGGAAATGCAAATCAAAACCACTATGAGATAACACCTCACACCTATTAGAATAGCTGTTATCAAAAAGACAAGAAATAACGGTGTTACTGAGGATGTGGAGAAAAGGGAAGCCTCGTACACTGTTGGAGGTGGGGGGGGGATGCAAATTGGTGCAACCACTTTGAAAAACAGTACGGAGATTCCTCAAAATATTAAAAATAAAACTACCATATGATCCAGAAATGACACTTCTGTTATTTAGCCAAAGAAAGTAAAATCATTACCTCAAAAAGATACCTGCACCCCCATATTCACTGCAGCATTGTTTACAATCACCAAGATGTGGAAACAACCTAAGTGTCCTTCAACAGATAAATGAATCAAGAAAATGTGGTATACTATATACACAATGTGATATTATGCAGTCACAAAAAAGAAGGAAATCCTGCTCTCTGCGACAACAGGGATGGTCCTTCAGGGTATTATACTAAGTGGTATAAGTCAGACAAAGACAAAAACTGGTGTTGTTTGACTTTATTGTGGAATCTAAACACAACACACACACACACACACACACACACACACACAAGAAAACAACCCCCTGAACTCATAGATAGAGAACAGATTGGCAGTTGCCAGAGGTAGGGGTGGGAGGTGGGCAAAATGGGTGAAGGTGGTCAAAATGTATAAATTTCCAGTTACAAAATAAGTGAGTCCTGGAGATTTAGAGTACAGCACAGTGACAATAGTTGACAATAATGTATTGTATATTTGAAAGTTGCTAAGAGAGTAAATTGTAAACGTTCTTAGCACAAGAAAAAAGTGTATAATTTTGTGAAGTGATAGATAATAACTTATGGTAGTCAACTCAAAATATATACATTTATCAAATCATTCTGTACACCCAAAACTAATACATTTATTTCATCGAATGAACTAACTTCGTCCACACTTTCCAACTGTCTGACAAATTTGTTGATTCACTCCCTGTGGTTGTTCCCTGGGCATGCTATATTTTCTGTAAATAGGTGTTAAATCTAGAGGCTAGATCATGTTCAGATCTAATATCTTTGGTAATACCACTTCAATGGGAGCTTGCATACTTTCATAAAGAGGTACATAATGTTCAGCTGTCTCTTTTTGTGATAGTAGCAGACTCTCAGGATCTATATCTAGATCCATCAATTCAACTGGCATTAAAAACTGGTGATATTCTAGCTCTCATATTTATATATCATTGATTATCAGGGATACAACTATACAAGAATCAACCTTTCATCAACCATATGATTACCCTGAAGTACATGTCATATAGGCAAAACATGATAAATGCTGGAACCTTTCCATTTACCGGTTTTCAAAATAACGAGCTGGTTTTCTAAATTCTCTAAAGGTAACAAATGAGGTTGCCTTTGTCAATTTACTATCATTACCATTATGAACTCAAAGTTTTTTAGCAGATGTTGTTGATGCCCAAGCTCCCCTCAGATTTTGTCTACATTCAGAGTAGGCAGTAACCATGCATACTGATGGTTTACCATGTCACTCTCCACTTTGCTTCTTTGAGAGCTTTCTCCAATACCATCAGAATTTTCTCAGCCCGCCCACAGGACAACCAGAAATGATAGAGATTAATGTCTCAAGAAACAACTTTTAATCACCAGTGAAGGGCAGCTTTCCCTCCTCTTGGTGGGACAATTCTTAGAGCTACTGCACATAACTTAGGAGAGGGTCTTCAACTCATTAATGTATATCTGATTAACTATTTTCCCTTCTCTGTCTTACTTTCCTCATTCTCTGATTTGTGTTGCCTGGAATCAACTCTCAAACAAACTTTGTCCAATATCCAATTCTTTGTCTCATGTTCTGCTTGGGGGGGGGGGGGGAGACACCCAAACTAAGATAAATTTAGGTGCATTTAGTGACTTTTGATCTACTGCAACTATTATCCTTACAGACAACTCTAATGATCCCATGTTTGGTCAGCTGGAGTCTATTCAAGTGGTTTCTGAGTCTCTTTCACATGACACTACTTTCTTTCTGATATGACAAGATGTTTCTGGTTCATTTTGTGTATTTATTTCCTCAAACCTGGGATCAGCCTTAGTTTGTGCCTTTTTCTTTACATAGGAAATAGTATTTAGACACCACAATTTTGACACTAAGGTACTTATTGCAGTACTAATTGCTACTATTTGGTACTTATTGCAATTAGATTTATATTTTTTTTCTAGGCCTTTCAGTAGACAGAGAAGGACACTTCCAAGTTTCTTTGTATGTCTTATTTTTTGTTGTTGAAAAATAGACATTTGAAATAATATAATGTGGCACACCTGGAAATTATATCCCCCACCAAGAATTTTTTTGTTGATGTATCATTGTTATTGCTGATGGCGTGTGCTTGTTTAGGGGCTTTTCTGAATTCTGTAAAATCTGTATTCTTTGACATGTGTGACCACTGAAATCTCTGCTTATTTCACTTAGTAGTCAGTTAATAGGCTAGAGACCTCTTCATGCCTGAGCCGGCAGTCTCCTACCCTTTTCTGAGAATTCAGTGTGTGTGTTGGGACACACCTTCAATGCTCCATCACCTTCACTCTTGCCTATGCAAAGCCTCAAGGTCAGTCAGAGGTGGCACAGTAGGACCTTCTCTGATCTTTCCTGGGCATACACACAGCCTTGCACAAGCACACAGCTTTCTAGATAATCTTGGAGCTTTTTCAAAGTCCCTATGGAAATCTCATTCTCCAGTTTTTCCTTATGTTTTTGATCAGCCTCGTTAGCCCCAACTAGCAATGCTACTTTGGGCAGCTGAACTGTTAAACAGTTGTTAATGATTGTTTTAAACAAATCTCTAGAGGACAGTTATACACACAGAGTCGAATAAAGACGTGCTCTGAGAATGGAGCTTTCCAGTGAGTTTCCAAACATATCAAATAGTGACAATTCTCTGAGAGTGGGTTTTTGGGAAGTGCCAAACAATTCTGCCTCCTCCAGTGCCTGACAAGCTTTTAGTCTTCAAAGTTATCATAGTTGCAAGTTACAATGCAGCAGGGGTTAGGGGGATGGGATTAGGGCAAGCTAAATCCCACAAAGCTTACTGTTCTTACCAAGAGTCAGTAAGTTTTTTAATAAACTCTCCTCAAATTGTTGCAAGCTTTTAACTTATAGAGTCCTGAAAAAGTTTATCTTGACAGTTTTTGCCACTGTCTTCCTTGTTTTTATGAAGAAGCAAATTTTTGGAGAGCATTATTCCACCATTACAAAAGGAGGAATTCTGGAAATTTTTTTTAGGCAAAAAATCAAGAATTCATACTAATACTTAAAATAGATTTTTTCTTCACCTTATGGATATCAACCTCATTGATTTTACTTAATCTCCTCTCTCCTTTATCAAAAATCCTGTTTTTCAGTAACCATCAAAATTATTTGCTTTATCCCACTTTTCACATACAGCAGACTCAGGATAACAGTACCAATACTACTGCCCACAATATGATTATTAGAAATAGGTTATGATATTTTTCAGTTCTTCCTGTCTTTAGACTTTATCCCACCAGGGTGTAGGCACATTGCTATATTTTAAAGTCAGTTTGAAAAGATTCTCTCCGTGTGGGTTTACCTCAATGTGGACTGGCAGTGGGGTTTAGTTGATTTTACTTTCTTTTTTCAGAATTGATTTTTCATTTTAACTTATAATTATGTAAAGTATTCACATGGTTCCAAGGTCAAATCTACAAAAGAAGGCATTCAAAGAACTATAACTACTATCTTTATCCCTTCTATCTTCTGTGCTCATCTTCCAAGCATAACCATTTTTAAAGTGTTATAGTTTATTCCTAAATTCTTATTTTTTACCATTAATATAAGAACATATGTGGGTATATCTTTGGGCATGTAGGAAGGGTTATATTTATGTTCTAATCATTACCTTTATACTAATACCTTCACTTAGTACTCATAGAGCTCTCATTTTTTTACTGTTGTCTATTGGTTTTTACCATGAGCAATACTGAAACTAGCGAAGTTCTTTCTTTTCCTTTCTTCTCCTTCACCATCTAATTTGAAGTAATATTGTTTTACTCCCAGATAATACTGATAAGGCAATCAGTAGTCTTAATTGATTTTTCATATAGTCACCCTATTCTTCCCCCAGTTTTTCACAGATGCAATCTAAAATACTATCAGAACACACAGCCATCACACACCATACTTACACATATACATTTATAATCTTCATTTAGATTTAGCTCCACAGATACTTAATGCTTACCACCAGTATTTCTATCAATGCCCTTCCATTATTTTGTTGTCTGAAATTATTCTTTAGTAGTTTCCTCAGGAAATGTCTTTAAAACAATATTTCCTAAATTCTCACATCTTCAAAACAATTTTCCTGAAGACTTTAAAACTGAATGTGGGCAGGATTAGGTACAGAGTCTTTGGCTAATGTTTGGTTTTTTCCCCCCCATTGACATAAACCAATGTTGTAACAAAATGTGATAGTAATTTAAGTCTAACAAATGTCTCAGTTCAGTCTGGCACTGGCACAAAAACATACACATAGATCAATGGAACAGAACAGAAAACCCAGAAATGGACCCACAACC
The DNA here is from genome assembly GCF_046562875.1 of Panthera onca. Classification (NCBI taxonomy): domain Eukaryota; kingdom Metazoa; phylum Chordata; class Mammalia; order Carnivora; family Felidae; genus Panthera; species Panthera onca. The sequence continues at coordinate 78,494,949 of NC_138340.1, forward strand.
ATATGGTCAACTCATCTTTGACAAAGCAGAAAAAATATCCAATGGGGGAAAAAAAAAAAAACCAGTCTCTTCAACAAATGGTGTTGGGAAAACTGGACAGTAACGTGCAGAAGAATTCATTCCAGTTTCAACTGGACCACTTTCTTACACCATATGCAAAAATAAATTCAAAATGGATGAAAGACCTAAATGTGAGACAGGAAACCATCAAAATCCTAGAGAAGAACACAGGCAGCAACCTCTTTGACCTCTGCCAGCGCAACTTCTTACTAGACACATTGCTGGAGGCAAGGGAAACAAAAGCAAAAATGAACTATTGAGACTTCATCAAGATAAAAAAAAAACAAACTCCTGCACATCAAAGGAAACAATCAACGAAACTAAAAGGCAACCACAGAATGGGAGAAGAGATTTACAAATGACATATCTGATAAAGGGTTAGGACCCAAAATCTATAAAGAACTTATCAAACTCAACACCCCACCCAAAAAAAAAGTAACCAGTTAAGAAATGGGCAGAAGACACACGTAGACACTTTTCCAAAGAAGACATCCAGATGGCCAATAGACACATAAAAGATGCTCAACATAACTCATCATCAGAGAAATACAAATCAAAACCATGATGAGATACCACCTCACACCTGTTAGAATGGCTAAAATTAACAACACAAGAAACAACAGGTGTTGGTGAGGATGCAAAGAAAGGGGAACCCTCTTGCACTGCTGGTGAGAATGCAAACTGGTGCAGCCACTCTGGAAAACAGTATGGAGGTTCCTCAAAAAAACTCAAAATAGAACTGCCCTACGATCCAGCAATTGCACTACTAGGTATTCATCCAAAGGATACAAAAATACAGATTCAACAGGGTACATACATCCCAATATTTACAGCTGCATTATCAAGAATAGCAAAACTATGAGAGAGCCCAAATGCCCATCAATTGATGAATGGATAATGAAGATGTAGTATATATACAACGGAATATTACACAGCCATCAGAAAGAATGAAATCTTGCCATTTGCAATGACAGGCATGGAGCTAGAAGGTACTATGCTAAGCAAAATAAGTCAGAGAAAGAAAAATACCATATGATTTCATTCATATGTGGAATTTAAGAAACAAAACAGATGAACATAGGGGAGCAGCAAGATATAAGAGATGGAAACAAACCACAAGAGACTTTAAATGATAGAGAACAAACTGTAGGTTGATGGAGGGAGATGGTAGGTGGGAGACAGGCTACATGGGTGATGAGTACTAAGGAAGGCACTTGTTGTGATGAGCACTGGGTGTTGTACGTAAGTGATGAATCACTGAATTCTACTCCTGAAACCAATACTGCATGTTATGTTAACTAAAATTTAAATAAAAATTTAGAAAAAAGAAATGTCTTCATCCTTTTCTCTAAAATTCCAATTTTTTAAAAAAATTCCAAAAATTGTACAAGAATAGGTCTCAGTTAAATCTGCTTTAAGTCATTTTCCCACAGTTACACATTGCATTCTTTCAAGATACCGTTTTGAGGTCTATTTTTCAAGGTAGTTTTTCTTGAATAGTTTTTAGCATTGGTTCTTTTCCAATGCTTGGTTTTCCTTTACAAGAATTCCCGTTATACAGGTGTTTCATCTTTAGATATGTTCTACTATTTTCTTCAGATTCTATCTCCATTTTTTATTTTAAAAAATTTCCTTTTAATATTTCTTAAAAGGTATGTGTTTTATGATCTTAAATTCAATATAGTTTATTCTTCATTTCTAAAATAATTTTTTTTAATTTCTAATTCTTATCTGAAGTAAATCTGTCACCTCTATATTCAGGAATTCCTATTGGCTTTTTAAGTCTCTACCTTTAATTCATATTGTCCTTTCATACTTTTTATCATTTTCTTATTTTAGCTTGTTTTAAATACTAGATTAGAGTTTTCATCTCTTTTATGAGCATGTCCTTTTTATGTGCTTTCATTGTCTGAAGGAATGTTATTGTGCTCCTTATTATATTTTTTCTTAGAAGGATTTTGGATGGACTTTGACCGTGGTCTTTTCCTGTTACTCATAATTAAGCGAAATGAATTTTCCTTTTACTTTTGCAAAGGATGGATAGCCAATAATACTTTTTCTAGCTTCACATCTCTAGAGGCCCTTCTATTTTGTCGTTTTGTGACAATACGGCCTTAATACTTTCCAAAATATGTTTCTATATACCCTTGCCCATTTTTCTTCATTCTCTGTTTTCTTGTCCTTTTCTGCTCAATTTTTATTCACTCCAGTACTTTTTCCTCAGCATGGTACTAAGAAAGCTTAGTAGGAGAAGAAAAATAATACATAACAGAGATTGTATGCAGCCCATAAAGCCTAATACAGTTACCACCTGGCCCTTTACATAAAAGCTTGCCAATCCTGTCCTATAAGCAACTGTGCCTTTTGTCTAGAGGTTCCTCCCCATTCCACGTGGTCTACGTGGGCACTATCCCTGGGCACTATCACAGCAGTGAGATGTGACTCAAGCAGGAGACAATGAATGGAGTCTTTCCTGGAGTTGGTATGCAGATATTAAGAGAAAGGTCTTTCTATTAGAGTGCTTTAGCTATGGGTTTGTAAGTCTCAGGTGGCTGGTGGCCACTGCTCTTAGCCACACTGAGGAAGCGTATTTACAGTGAGAGGAAAGGAGGCTCAGATTATGAAGAAAGCTGGAGTGATGGATGAAACTTCTGAATCAAGTAGAGGTAACTGTATCCCTGGACTTTGCAGTTAAATTCACTTTACAATTTTATTCCAATAAATTCACTTTTCTGCTTGAGCTCATTTGAGGTTGATTCTGATATGGTGACTCAGAAAAACCAGACTAACACAGATGTATACATGAAAATATGTGTGCATGGCCATTTAAAGGATTTTTCTCAAATTATTGCCTACTGAGTCTGTTTTTCTTTTTAGCTATAAGAGGATTAAAGACTAATGAAAGAAACAAAAGCTTAACAAAGGATGTATGAAAAATTACTTTGTGAACAGGAGAATACCGTAGCTCAGATTTTGTAAATTAGTGTAAACTTTTTTAAAGTATGCACTAAATAATTGCAGCTTATGTTTATAAATAAAATTAAAAATAATTCAGTTACTGATAACAACTGATATCACATTTTGATGCACTTGTGCTGGCAGGGTTTAAATTTAAAAATATAAATGACTATTTTGTAGAATGGAGCCTATCAGAGCCACCAGTAGACTTTTTACAAAAACCAGATTTTGAAAGACCACACCAAGGACCTACAATGGTAACTCTGATAAACAGAAAAGCTCTAATACAGACACTTTAACCTTTTAAAAATTATGTGTATTTTATATTTTGCTTTTTTTAAGCAACAAAGGTTTCTTTTAATGATAAAGTTTCAAAGTCTTTATTTCTGTCATCGCTAAATATACACTCATACCACCACCAGATGATTTCACCAATGCAACATAGCAATTTTTCAGTTGATTACACTTAGCAGTAACAAGGATCTGGGTAAATTTTATAGATCTTTTATACCAAGGTCAGATCCCAAACAAAAACTAACAATGATTAGGAAACCAGAAAGGCACAGAACGAACATTGAAAATTCATTAAGTTGTTTAATACTATCAGAGCAATAGTCTCTTTATCTTGAATAAGAGAGTAGACAAAACGCTGACCCTGATAAATAATTTAAGACTGACTCCAATTTGCTCCTGATGTGATTCTCTGGTTATTAAAATCACTCATGTGTAAGCATGGCAGATGGAAGCCCTCGGGCTCCTGAAAACAACCTCCCTTGTCTCTCATCCTTAGAGGGGCTGAAAGGACCACTAAATGCTCTCTTAGATACTAGAGCAAGGCAACAAGAGGCCCAGAACAGCTACAACTCACCTTGCAGGTGCCAAGGATGAAACAGAATGCTCAGTGGTTCTCTGGAAAGGACCCGGGGGCCACGAGTGCTGTCCAGTGGGAGCCTCTCGACCACATCTGTGAGGAAGAACCCATTCCAGTTCCATTGATAACTGTGCCGTAACCTGTCCCTAGAGTTCTGTCCTGGTTAATGCCAGAAGAGATGTATGAGAAAGAGGGAAGGCCAGGAAGAAACAAATGTCTATCATTTTCTTGTCCTGTGATCCTCTACAAGATAATTCTTTTTCATGCTTTTTAAGTCTCTGAAATCAAAAGAAGCTAGTTCTTGATTTGGATGAGGGAGGGGATCAAAAAGGATGCCTATCCCTCCTGTATTTTGCTTAAGTTCTTCCAAAACAATAAATGCACTTCTCCCTGATTTGACCTTGTAAATGAACTTGGCCATTTCCCAGACAGCTCCAGAAGCCAGCTAAAAATCAGAACTTGGGTCACTAATTGGAAAATAAGTCTGAATAACACTCCTGGCTTTCCCACATATTCTGTCCCCAACCACTTCCTAGAAGCCCAGGGTGACCTGTAGCAAGTTTTTTACTTGCCTCCTATCTTCATCCAGTCTAGAAAGAGGACCTCCCATAAAGCTCTCAATAATGGTAGCAGCATTAATAGGCCTCAAATCAGTCTGACAAACATCATCATATTTGATTTCCAAGCAATCCTATGGCAGAAATCAAGTACTATGGTCTTTCTATAGACTTACAGACTGAGATTCATTAAAACTAAGCTACAAATGGAAAAAGCAAGCCCTTGAAGTTCAAATCTTGTTATAACCCAGTTCAAGGATGTGGATTTTGATGTTAAAAGAGGTTCTATCACCTGCCCAAGTTATCTCAACTAATTAGTTGCAGTCATTGAAGTTGACAGATTCAATAACTACTGGAACCAGAGACATCAGCCTCTCAAGTGTTAACAGGAGTCCAAAGCTGTGTAGCTTCCTTGGGCTTCCCATGGAAGATGAAATGGCTTTGCTCTGTCATGCGCTAGAGAGCTCACTGGTGATAGAATGGGGAAATGGACTTTAACTTGATAAAACAAAGTTACATCTAATGCTTACAGTCATCAATCATATGCCTCAGATATAGAGATAATCATGTTAGAGATGGTCTAAAAATGCAGGCCATCCAAGGAGACACAAGCCATGTGTGGACTCAGAAAACATCTCTGGTCCTTTCTAATCCCAAAATTTCTGAGTCCCTGGAAAAGTGGGGAGGAAGGAAAGAGCCTGTGAAAAGCAGAAGTAATGATTCAGTGACGATGATGGCTGCTTTTTCACTCTGGACAGTGATCTAGAGAATAAAGAATAGATTTTTCTTTATTTTCTAAGACGTGGGTAGGAAGAATGGAGGGGAATGGAGTAAGGATTAACACAACTGGAATTGAAGACACAAAAGAACGCAGGGAACAAGTAGGTAGAGAAAAGAAAAGAGGAAGTTTTCCTGAAAACTCTTTGAAGGGACACCACATCTTAAACCTGATAACACCTAACAAACTCACCTCCAAGTATCCGGCAAAAATAAGAGAAAGGGATCACCTAATTGAAAAAAATTCAAAAACCTGTTTTTAGTCCATTTCTTTACCTCTTCCAAGCAGGTATATTTAACCAAGCATTACAACTGGTGTTATGTGCTGGTTGAATTGTGTCCTCCAAAAAAGGTATGTTGAAACCCTAACTCCCATTACCTCAAAATGTAACCTTCTTTGGAAATAAGGTCTTTACAGAGGTAACCAAGTTAAAGTGAGATCATTAGGGTTGGTCCTAATCCAAACAGACTGTGTCTTTATTAAAAAGGGTAATTTAGACACAGAGACAAACAGGCACAGAGGGAAAATGCTATGTAGTGATGAAGGCAGAGATCGGGGTGATACATCTACAAGCCAAGAAACCCCAAAGATTGCTGGTCAACCACCAGAAGCTAGGAGAGAGTCAGGGAACAGATTTTCCTTCAAAGCTGGCCTATTTCCAGGAGGAACCAAACCTGCACTCAGCTTGATCTTGGACTTCTAGCCTCTAGAACTCTAAGACCGCAAATTTCTGTTTAAGCCAGAGCCGGTGGGTGGTATTTTGTTAAAGTAGCCCTAGAAAATTGACAATACAATTGGCTATTCTGAGTTTCACCTTTTCCAGACACACACTTTCTAAGTAAAGTTCTGAAGTGCTCTACAATTATGAAGCTCAAAGTCAAATCAGAGCAGGAAATAGTCACAGAGGTCATTGAGTACAACTCTCATTTTACAGACAAGAACATCAGAAGTCAGGAAAAGTGAGCAGGTTGCCCAAGTCCTCACAGTGGCAAAACCAAAACCATAACTAGGCGTCCTAACCCAGGCATCCTAAGTTCCAGGCCACAGCTCTTCCCACCAAGACTTGATTGTTCCCAAACTGCAAACATGGCTCTCGAATAACCGTATGCTGAGTGTGCTCATCTTAAGTGTGATACCAGAGGCTGCGTTCATTATCCCAGTAGCGTGGCTGTTGGTGGAGGGGTGGGGGTGTCATCTTATTCCCTAAGGAATCTGACCAAGTGCTGCATCAGAAAGGCCACTGCTAGGAGGACTAGATGCACCTGCTGTCTACAGACGTATTACACTGCTGGTCCTTCCCCACCTTCCTCTGTAACCCTGCCCAGATGGTCAGACCAGGGAACTGAGAGGGCTGGAAAGGAAAGGATTTCACACTAGCTCAAATGCCCAGGGGTGTGGGGAGGGGGGCGGGGGGACAGTGACTACAACATATATTTTCTAGGATCTCACAGAATTCAGCTGAGAATAAACTTTTTGATCCCCAGGTAAATGTTCAAGGAAGGAGGCATGTTCTTCACCTCCTCCACATCTATAAGAAAAGACAGCACTGAGCAATTTATCCCCAGCCTTACAGATCAAAGGACAGCAGAGGCCTGGACTTTTGAAGTGGCTTGTCCTCCCAAGTCAGAAGGCATGTGGGTTGGTTTCCTCTCCAAAAGTCCTCAAAAAGCACAAGAGGAAAATAACTTCATAAAGGGGGCTGCCTCGAGCAGACCCTTGATTTCTGTCCCACCCAGTAAACATGCTGAGTGCCCGATAATGGCACATTTAAAGGGACAACAATTAAGTAAAACTCTGGTGAATAAGGCATGGCTTTGTCTACCAATTCAGACTGAAGGAGCAAAGGAAAGGGACTCTTTCTCTTAATGTCTCCTGAGACAGTTTCTCTGGGTTTGGTCTCTCAGGAGGAGGAATGAGGCAGAGCTGCATTTAAAGTGGCCTAGAAACTGGAGAGTATTATGCTAAGTGAAATAAGCCATAAAGAGAAAGACAGATACCATATGTTTTCACTCTTATGTGGATCCTGAGAAACTTAACAGAAGACCATGGGGGAGGGGAAGGAAAAAAAAAAAGGTTAGAGTGGGAGAGAACCAAAGCATAAGAGACTCTTAAAAACTGAGAACAAACTGAGGGTTGATGGGGGGTGGGAGGGAGGGGAGGGGAAGGTGGGTGATGGGTATTGAGGAGGGCACCTTTTGGGATGAGCACTGGGTGTTGTATGGAAACCAATTTGACAATAAACTTCATATATTGGAAAAAAATAAAGTGGCCTAGAGCTCCATGGAGTTGATGGGCAAGGAAGGATCTTGGATCACCTGTACAAAAGGGCACCACGGAAGTCCTTGGTTCAGATGCTCAGACAGACACAGGACTGTGGACGGAAACTAGGTAGGGTTTGGGGTTGCTGGCCTATCTTCCTTCTTATGCCTACTTGCACACTACTCCTACCCCAACAATAACCAGATAGAATTTGCTGAAATGATTAGCTTCTCACCTTGCCTTTTTCTAAATGGCCATTTTCAGCTTGGTGCAGACAGACATGGCAGTGAAGGTGAATGTGTGGCCTGTTTTCTTTCAAAGTATAGAATCAGAGTTTTCTCTGCTTATAGCCTGACCTACCTGCCCAGTCACTTTGTACATTTCTAGGCTTCAAGGCTTCAAGGAGGATATGGATCCAAAAGTAAATAACTATCCTTGCCATGACTTTTAAGTAGATACTTAAATATTACATATATACACATGCTATAGACTGAATGTTTGTACACCCCAAAATTCATTATTTTGAAGTCCAATCCACTGTGTGATATGATGGTATTTGAAGAAGGGCTTTCGGGAGGTCATTAGGGTTAGATGAGGTCATGACAGCGGGGCTCTCATGGTGAGATTAATACCCTTTTTAAGATTAATACACTTTTTAAAAAATTTTTTTCTTAATGTTTTCATTTATTTTTGAGACAGAGAGAGACAGAACATGAGCAGGGAAGGGGCAGAGAGAGAGGGAGACACAGAATCTGAAGCAGGCTCCAGGCTCTGAGCCATCAGCACAGAGCCCAATGCGGGGCTCGAACTCACAGACTGTGAGATCATGACCTGAGCCAAAGTCGGACGCTCAACAGACTGAGCCACCCAGGCGCCCCTGATTAACACACTTTTAAGAGTAAAAAAGATCTGTCTTGTGAAGACACAGTGAGAAGTAGGCTAACAAACCAGGAAATGGACTTATAGCAGAACCCAACCATGCTGCCATCCTGCTCTTACACTTTCAGCTTCCAGAACTGTGAGAAAAAAATATTTGGTGCTTAAGCCACCCAGGCTATAGTATTTATTATAGTAGCCCAAGTTTACTAGGACAATACATATATAAACCCATTTTTTTTGCAGGGGATGGGGTCTGTCCAACCCTTCCATTTTCCAACCTTGACACACTTTACCAGGAGTTGTCCTTCCCCTCTTCATCTACAAAGTCACTGAGGGAAGAGCCATGTGTAGACAAAGTACCCCTGTCCCTGTAAATCACAACACCCCCTTAGCCTATTGGACCAGATGATGTCCCCTCCTGAGGAATTTGGAATTCGAACTGATACATTAAGCCTCAATCAGGCTGTGCTTGCAAATGGAGGAGATACAACACAGGACCTGTTGGCAATGGTCATTTTCTGCCAAGTGGATTGGAAAGTAGAGAAAACTGCTCTTCAGCCAGATATATGGATAAACTAGACTTACAGAGAAGCAGGGAAAAAAAGAGAGTGAGAGAATCCTTAAATCTCCACAGGGCTTTAACTCCTGGTTCCATAACATCCCTAAGAGCCAGCTGCCCCTTTACCTTGGGTTTCTTGAGAATGCTCTGGCTTGGGCTAGCTCATGTAGACTTCTGTTCCTTACTACCAAAAGTCCTCATTTACCAGAAATCATCTATGAAACCACTGGTTGGGCAATGGCCAAGAGCAGAACACCATGGGACTCCCCCAAAAGCACCTCCCAGGAAGCTGTGCAAATTTACCTGTGTCTTTCAAGCCACATTTTATCACCTTGCTCACGAGGCTAAAATTTGAGTTTCTAGGATGACTTGATGACATCCGGACACTCTGATCACCACTATTTTACTTTGAACTGGTACACTGACCCAACCAAAGTCCTGCATTCATTCTAGCTGCCATGTTGTTTTTTTTTTTTTTTTTAACATTTATTCAATTTTGAGAGAGACAGAGCATGAGTGGGGGAGGAGCACAGAGAGAGGAAGACACCGAATCTGAAGCAGGCTCCAGGCTCTGAGCACAGAGCCTGACATGGGGCTCAAACCCACAAACCATGAGATCATGACCTGAGGTTGGATGCTTAACCCACTGAGCCACCCAGGCACCACTAGGTGCCATGTGTTCAGAAGGGTAATAGGTCACAATCCCTTATCTGAAATTTCTGAGGACCAATGGTTTTGGAACTCAGAAATTTAAAAATTTTAAAAAGTATGACCCATACATCATAAATTACACATTGCCCCCAACAGGGTCTGGGGCTGTTCCCTAACCAAACATGTTAATATTTCTGTAGAAAAATGCACAAATATTTTTTTAACTGAGTTAAACAAATCGTTTAATATCAAGTTTTCCTGCTAAATAGGTTCACATCAACTTCAAGCAAGATTCTGTCCTCAAGTGATTTAGTAAAAACCTTAGTTTCAGGGAGAAGGGTCCAAGATGGTAGAGTAGAAAAAACCCAAAGTCACCTCCTACATATAGAATCTATTCAAAGTCACCTATATATAGAGCAGTACCTCCTAAAGAAACTGAGGGTTGACTGAACAGCTTCTGCACACCAAAGAACAGAGGGATCACATAGGGAACAGCAGAGACAGAGCCGGGACCCTACTCTTGAAGCTACAAACTGCAGGGGGTGGATAGCACTGAGGGGCCCACGGGCAGATTTGACTGCCCTGGGGTACGGCAAAACAAAAACAAAAATAAAACAAAACAACAACAAAACCCAGCTGTTTAAAGGGCAACTGGCATACATGTGAAGGAAACCCATTTACTAATCCTAGAGCATGGGCTAAATGGTGAGGTAACTGCTGGAAGTCTCTCTGGGGTCGGAGGTACCAGCAATCACCACTGTTTACATTTCCCCTCCACTATGATAGCACAGACAGGAGCAGGGTCTGGGTGCTCTAGCTGGTCTGCCATTTCAGTGAGGCCAGCCGCTAGCCCACACCAGCTCCAGCAATCCCCCACCGTGACCCCCACACACACACTCACTCTAGCCTCAGCCATCCTACCATGGTGCCCCCTGTATGAAAAGCCCTGGCCTATTCCCACTCCAGATAACCCACCAGGGCAGCCCCAGTGCACAGCACCCTGGGAACACCTGGCCTGTGCGCATTTCAGCTCGAGCCATCCCAACAGGCTGGCCCTAGCGCAGAGTGTCCTGGGACTCCTGGCCTGCACCTGCTCCAGCGCCAGCCAGCCAGCTGAAGCTAACAGGCGCATGCAGTCTGTACAAGGGATGTTCCTACACAAGTCCACTCCTTCAAGACTAGGAAAGGTGGATGTTTTGCTTATTAATTCAGTAAAACAGAGAAAGTCAAACAAAATGAGGAGACAGAGGATTATGCTCCAAATGAAAGAACAAGACAAAACTTCAGAAAAAGAACAGAATAAACAATCAACCTGAGAAAGAGTTCAAAGTCTTAAAGATACTCACCAGACTTGAGAGAAGAGTGGAAGAACTCAGTGAGAACTTCAACAAAGAGATAGAATATATGAAAAAAACTAATCAGAGCTGAAAAACAACTGAAATTAAAAATATGCTATAGATAATCAACAGCAGATTAGAGGATCTAGAAGAACAGATCAGTAATCTGGAAGATAGGGTAATAGAAAGCACTCAAGCTGAACAGCAGTAAAAAAAAAAAAAGAGATATATGAAGGGGAACTCTGGGACATCAAGAGTCTAACATTTACATCATAGGGTCTTGAAGGAGAAGAGAAAAGGGTAAAAAATGTATTTGAAGAAATAATAGCTGAAAACTTCCCTAACCTGGGGAAGGAAATAGACATTCAGGTCCAAGAAGTATAGAGAACCCCAAACATGATGAACTCAAAGAGGTCTACAATAAGACACAAAATGATTAAAATGGCAAAAATTAAAGATAAAGAGAGAATCTTAAAAAGCATCAAAAGCAACTAGTTATATACAAGGAAAACTCCATAAGACTATCGGCTGATTTTTCAGCAGAAACTTTATAAAACAGAGAGAGTGGCATGACATATTCAAAGTGCTAAAAGGAAAAATCTCAAAGCCAAGAATACTCTCTCCACCTGGCAAGGTTATCATTCAGAACCGAAGGAGAGATAGTTTCCCAAACAAAAGTTAAAGGAATTATTCACCACTACACAGCCTTACAACAAATATCAAAGGGACTTCTTTAAGTGGAAAAGAAAAGGCCATAACTAGAAGAAAATTATGAAATGAAATAAAACTGCATTGGCAAAGGCAAACATAGAGTAAAAGTAGTAGATCAATCATTTATAAAACTAGTATGAAGGTTAAAAGACCAAAATAGTAAAATCGATTACAGTTGACTCTTAATGAAGAGATTAGGGGTACTGACATCCTATACATATAACTTTTTACTCCCCAAAATTTAACTACTAATAGCCTACTATGAATCAGAAACCTTACCAATAACATAAACAATCAAATAACACACATTTTGTATGTCGTACATATATGTACTGTATTCTTACAATAAGGAAAGCTATAGAAAAGAAAATGTTATTAAGACCATAAGGAAGAGAAAATGTCTATAGTACCATACTGTGAAACTTTCCACATAGGAAAAGAAAATGAGTTAAGGGATTCATAAAAGAAACAGATGTAAAATATGACATCATATACATAAAACATGTAGGGAGAGGAGTAAAAATGTAGTGATTCTAGAATTTGTTTGAATTTAACTAACCATTAAGTTTAAACTGCTATATATTTAGGATGTTAACTATGAACCTCATGGTAACCACAAACCAGAAACCTGTAACAAATACACAAAATATAAAGAGAAAGGACTCCAAGCATAACACTAAAGAAAGCTATAAAACCATAAGGAAGCAAGATAAGAAGAAATAAACAGAAAAGAACTACAAAAAACAACTAGAAAACCATTAACAAAATGACAATAATACCTATGAATAATTACTTTAAATGTAAATAGCCTAAATGCTCCAAAAGATGTAGGCGACTGAGTAGATTAAAACAACAACAACCAAAAACAAGACCCATCTGTACACTGCCTACAAGAGACTTACTTCAGACCTAAAGATATATGTAGATTGGAAGTGAAGGGACAAAAAACATATACCATACAAATGGAAGTGCACACACGCACACACACACACACATAAACACACACACACACACACGCCAGGATAGTAATACTTATATCAGACAAAACAGACTTTAAAGACTGCAGCAAGAGACAAAGAGGGGCACTACATAATGATCAAGGGATCAATCTAATAAAGGATATGGCAATTGTAAATATCTATGCACCCAATGTTGGAGCATCTAATTACATAAAGCAAATATTAACAGACACAAAGGGAAAATTTGATACTAATACAATAATAGTAGGGTACTTTAACACTCCACCTATATCAACAGATAGATCATCCAGAAAGAAAATCAACAAGGAAGCGGTGGCTCTGACAGCACAATAGACGAGATAGTTTTAACATATATATGCGTGTGTGTGTGTGTGTGTGTGTGTGTGTGTATATATATATATATGTTTTTAACATATATATACACATGTATATTTTAACATATATATATGTATGTATGTGTATGTATATACATGTGTGTGTGTGTACACACACACACACATACAAACACACACAACACTCCATCCAAAAACAGAATACACATTCTTTTCAAGTGCAAATGGAACATTCTCCAAGATAGATCATATGTTAGGCCACAAAATAACTCTCAAAAACTTTAAGAGGACTAAAACCATATCAAGCACCTTTCTGACTGCATCAGTATGAAACTAGACATCAACTACAAGAAAAAAAAATGGAAAAAATATAAAAACACATGGAGGCTAAACATGATACTAAACAACCAATGGGTCAATGAAGACATCAAAGAGGAAATTTTAAAAAAATAACTGGAAACAAATGAAAATGGAAACACAACAGTTCAAAATATTTGGGAGGCAGCAAAAACAGTTCTCAGAAGAAAGTTAATAGCAATACAGGCTAACAAAAAAATACAGAATAAACTACATTACTTACACCTAAAAAACTAGAAAAAGAAGAATAAAGGCCAAAGTTAGAACAAAGGAAATAACAAAGATCAGAAAATAAATAAATGAAATAAAGTCTAAATAAGAGACTAATAAAGAGACCAATGAAAAGTAGAAAAGACCAACGAAACCAAGAGCTGTTTCTTTGAAATAATAAACAACAATGATAAACCTTTAGCCATGTGCATAAAGAAAAAAAATAGAAAACTCAAAATTGGAATGAAAGAGAAGTTACAACCTACACCACAAAAATACAAAGGATTAGAAGAGATTGCTAGAAAAAATTATATGCCAACAAATCAGACAACCTAGAAGACATAGATATTCCTAGAAATATACAATCTTCTAAGACTGAATCAGGAAGAAATAGAAAATCTGAATAGACCTATCACTAGTAACAAGTTGAATCAGTAATCAAAAAATTCTCAATACACAAAGTCCAGGACCAGATAACTTTACAGGTAAAATCAACCAAACATTTAAATAAGAGTTAATACCTATTCTTCTCAAACTATTCCAAAAAATAGAAGAGAAAGGAAAGATTCTAAATATATTCCAAAGGCCAGCACTATTCTGATAACAAAACCAGACAAAGACACTACAAAAAAATTTTTAAAAATTAGAGGCCAGTATCCCTGATAAGCATAGACACAAAAATCTTCAATGAAATATTAGAAAACCAAATTCAACAATACATTAAAAGAATCATTTAGAACACCTGGGTGGCTCAGTCAGTTGAGTGTCTGGCTCTTGATTTTGGCTCAGGTCATGATCTCACGCTTCGTGGGATGGAACCCCACATCGGCCTCCAAGCTGTCAGCGTGGAGCCTGCTTTGGATTCTCTCTCTCTCCCTCCCTCTCTGCCCCTCCCCCACTCTCTTTCTCAAAAAATAAACTTAAAAAAAAGAGAAAACGATCATTCACCACCATCAAGTGGGATTTATCCCAAGGATGCAAGAATGGTTCAACCTGAATCATCCACAAATCAATCAACATGATACACTACATTAACGAAATGAAGGATAAAAATCATGATCATCTCAATAGATGCAGAAAAGGCATTTGACAAAATTCAATATCCATGTAAAAACTCAACAGAGTTGAAAAAATATATCTTAACATAATAAAAGTTATCTATGACAAGTCCACAACTAATATTATATTGAATGGTGAGAGGCTGAAAGCTTTTTCTTTAAGATCAGGAACAAAACAAGAATGTCCACTCTTGCCACCTTTATTTAACATAGTACTGGAAGTCCTGGCCATATCAATCAGATAAGAAAAAGAAACAAAAGGCATCCAAATTGATAAGGAAGAAGGAAACCATCACTATTTGCAAATGACATAATATTTTACATAGAAAACCCTAAAGACCCCACCAAAAAAAAATCTATTAGAATAAATGAATTTCATAAAGTTGCAAGAAATGAAATTAATGTACAGAAATCTACTATGTTTTTATACACTTACAGCAAAGTAGCAGAAAGAGATATTTAGAAAACAATCCCATTTATACTGCATCAAAAATAATATACCTCAGAATAAATTTAACCAAGGAGGTAACACACCAGTACTACGAAAAATGTAAGACACTGATTAAAGAGACTGAGGATGACAAAAACAAATAGAAAGATACACCATGCTCATGGATTGAAAGAATAAATATTGTGAAAATTTCCATGCTACCCACAGTGAGCTACCCAAAGAAAATGAAAACACTAATTCAAACAGGTGTATGTTTCCTATTTTTATTGCAGCATTATTTACAAGAGCCAAGATATGGAGGTAACCCAAGTGTCCACTGATAGATGAATGGATAAAAAAGATGTGGTACATATACACAATGGAATATTACTCAGCATTTAAAAGAATGAAATCTGGCCATTTGCAACAACATGTATGGACATAGAGAGTATAATACTAAGTGAAATAAGTCAGACAGGAAAAGACAAATACCATATGATTTTACTAATTTGTGGGATCTAAGAAACAAAACAAATGAACTAACAAGCTAGACATAGACTCATAAAAAAAAAAAAAAGAAAAAAAAAAAAACAGAACAAACTGGTGCTTGCCAGTGGGGAGCAGAGTGGGTTAATGGGCAAAATAGGTGAAAGGAATTAAGAGGTACAAATTTCCAGTTATAAAATAAGTCATGGGGATGAAAATTACAGCATAAGAAATACAGACAGCCAATAACACTGTAATAACTTTGTATGGTGACTGATGGTAACTACATGTGGTGAGCATTTCATAACGTTGAGTCACTATGTTGTACACCTGAAACTAATATAATATTGTTAACTATACTTCATATTTTCAAAAATTTCAGAGCTCTTGGTATTGTGGTCAGAAATCACTATTAACTCCCATTTAATAGATAAGTAAACTGATGGCCAGAGAGATTTAGTACTTTACTCAGGGTACCCCAGACATAAACAGGCCAAATTGGGATGCAAATCCAGGAAGTCTGGCGCAAAGGTAAAAGCCTTAATAGCACTCCACTAATTATACTGCCTCTCCAAACTTGACACTTCTGAGCATCAGGTTATCAGGCTGGTTCCAGATCTGGAAAACCACATGGAGAACAATTAAAAGAGAACTTGAGCTATTTAGCAAAGAGCAGAGAAAACCAAGGAGGAGATACCATGTTTTATTCAGATACCGGTCCCCTTCCCAGATTCCTTCCCTAACTCCATTTTTTATGAGAGGACATTAGGCTACCAAAGACTCTGGGATCAACTACAAAGATAAGAAGATTCTGAGAGATAGGAGCTGAGAGATGTGTGTAGGATGTACAAAGGCCAATCCTACTCTTTGCTGAAGTAAAGCAGAGGCAAGCTATGAATTAGAGGGTAGCTGTCAACAGCTCTTTCTCTGTTAGCTTATTCATTTATCAAACACTCGTTGGGTACCTAGCCTGTGCACAACTGTCCTCAGTGCTGGGAAATGCCAGAGAACAAACTGCTCCTGCCTTCCTTTCTAATCTTATGTCCTCCTCTCTCCCACTCCTGCTAAATCCAGCCACAAGGGTCCTTCTGTACCACAAACCCTCCCAGATTCTTTCCGCCATCAGGACCTTTGCACCTGCAGTTCCCCATTCCTGACATATTCTGTTTCCTGTTCTTCAAGTGGCTCAGCTTATACATCATTTCCCCAGCAAGAGCATCCCTAACCACCCCATCTAGTTGCTTGTTATATTAATTTTCATCTTTGCACTTACTGGTATCTAATGTTTTTTTCCAGTATTTGTTTACCTTCTCCCCCTATTGAATTTAGTTTAATGACTTTTTTTGGTTTTGTTTTGCTTTTTAAGTAGGCTCCATGTCTAACATGAGGCTTGAATGCATGACCCTGAGATTAAGAGTCACATGCTCTACCGACAGAGCCAGCCAGTGCCCCTGAATTTAGCTTAATGAAATCAGGAACTTCATCTGTTTTTGCAGTCTGCTGTATTTATGATGTTTTGAATAGTACCAAGCATATAGCAAGTAGTCTATAAATATTTACTGAATAAATTAAAAACCAAGAAATTATGCTTCCATTTTGGGGAATGTGTTAGCTTTGTCGTTTTGAAAGCCTGTCCTGTGGTTGCAAACTAGAGAAAATATAATGAGCTGTGTGCTTGAGGTGGCTAAGTGTAGAGCAACATCCAAACTCCTCCTCTTTAACAGGACTCCCACTCGAGTTTACTGACCCCAGCATTCTTCATAGAAAGGATTTGGTCATTGGGGTCTGGGTGGAAAAATGAAGTGTGCCATTTCTATGTCATGCCCTTAAAACAAAGGTAGATGTGGCCACTGGCCCTTTCTCCACTTCCCATTACCTGGAAGATGTCAGGATCTAAAGCAACCACTTTGGATCCAACAATGGAAATCCTGTGCATCGAGAATGACATAGCTGCTCTGCCAGCCTTAGACAGTTTACCTCTGGATTATGAAATAGACACAAATAAGCTTCCATCTTGTTTAAGCTGCTGTATTGGAGGGCGGGGGGGAGGGGGTGGGGGCTGCTTGGTTACAACAGCTAATAACTCTAATAACAAGTCTTAGGTCTTTTTTCAGCAATTTAGAGGATCCTTGCTACACCTGGCCTGCCTCTCTCAGGAACCACTGCCTAAATACTATTTCCATATTTTTTCATTTTTAAATTTTATCCTTACCATCTTTCAAGTTAGTTTCTGTGTCGCACAACACATTGCCTTTGCAACCTTCCACGTGCAGAAAGGGAAAGGAAACACATTTAGTGAATGCTGAGTAGGAGCTACTTACTATGCTAAATGCCTTGTCTATAATATCTTAACTCTCTCAATATGTCTGTGAATCCAATGTCATTTCAATTTTCCAAATAAGAAATGCCTTGCCTATAATATCTTAACTCTCTCAATATGTCTGTGAATCCAATGTCATTTCAATTTTCCAAATAAGAAACAGACTCAAGGATGTTAGATGTCTGGTCCAAGGTCATACAACTATTAAGTGGCAGCGTTAGACTTTGAACCAGGTGAGAGCCAACTCTATAGAGCCACTACTCCATGCTGATACTGTGGCATGCACAATGACTGATGGCTTGCATTTGTGTTCTTAGATTACTTTTTTTTTTTTTGCTATAACTTACTAACATAATTGCATGACTTTTACTTGACTTGTCCGTATGCCATCTCTTTACTCAACTGTTAGGGCGTTTGCTTTTTATAAATTGTGGTCATATATAACATAAGATTTACCATTTAGCTATTTTTAAGTGTCCAGTTTAGTTACATTAAGCGCATTCAGGTTGCTGTAGAACCATCCACCACTATCTACCTCCAGAACTTGTTCATCATCTCTGAAAAAATATGAGAATCTCCATGAGTTTGTGTGTCATCCTTGCACCAGGGGACATGCTAATCTTCTCTGCATTGTTCCAATTTTAGTCCATGTGCTGGCCAAGCGAGCACAGGGGGCCAAGTGTTTAAGTCACTGGTTTTCTCATTCTTGGCCTCTCTCCCCGTTTTCTTTCTTTCCTTCCTTCTGTGACCTGTTGCTTGCTGCTTAGTAATGAACTGGAGCATCCTAGCAATAGATGTGCCTGTTCAAAGTCATGAGAAAGAGGAAGGAGAAATAAACATAAAAGGGCCTGGCTTGGATCCTATCTTTATCCTCTGCCCCAACCAATTCCCAGGGAGGAAGGGGATTGAGCAAGGAAACAGGAGACTCACAAACAGCCTAATTTAAAATGGAATCACTGTGAAGTTTCTTAGCCCTTCAAACAGCAAGTTAGCAATTCTGATCTGCTCTGCCCTGCATGACTCACTGTCCAGTGCCAAGTACTGCCTGTGTCTCGGAACTTCGTCCTCCTCATCTCAAGCTCCCAGGCCCTACCTCCATTTTCTCCTTTCCTTCCTCCTACTCTCTCTCCTCTGGAGGTGTTCACCACCTGCAAGAAAGCCTGGCAGGGAGAAGTGTCGGTGCTTTAAGGGGAGGAGATCAATTCAGTGTGAATTTCTGTTTTCCATGAAAGGCTTTTCCATGAGAACACCAGCATTTGAGAGTTTCCTGTGTTCACTGCCCTCTCAACTCGGTGGTGACCCTTCCCCAAATCCCTACAAACACCAGAGCTGCTCTGCTTCTCCAAAACATGCTTTGTCCCCACAAATGCTACTTGTGGGAAGAGGCTCTGAGTTTGGCCTGCTCCTGCCATTTGATTATTTGCTTATTGTGCTGATTCGATACATAAGTAAGCATTCGGGCTTCTAATTTATACTCTATGTGATTTTGAAAGTCTAACGATGGGTGCAAAGAGCTTGAAGCTGTTGCAGTGTGACTTCCATTACCATGCTTGCGTGAGCCTGAATCTGCTGCCCGCCCTTCTCCCTCACCCTCACAGGGTCAATGGGAGACAGCCTAGGGTGCAAGCCAAGCATCTCTCTCGGACCTGGTGGGGGCAGCCTGAGGCTGGGCTGAGCCCATCAGGAGAATGGAAATGGTGTAGGTATCCAGGCCTGGTCCTTGAGAAACGGAAAACCTCATAGGCAGGGGCAATCAATGTGCAAAGTTATACCTGCCATCGGTAAAAAGGTGAGCTCCTTTAAAAAATGCGTTTGCAAGAGTGACAGTAATGATTAGGCTCATGTGGGGCATGAAGAAGGACTTCCTGCTAAGGCAGTTTCAGTATAAATCATTTTTCTTGTTGGGGTGTTGTTATTGTAACAGTAAAACATATTCTTGGTAGGAAAATCATACATATATTCGAATCCTTCCAATCCCACAATACAGAGATAACTGTTGTATATATTTCTTTAAAACTTATTCCATTTAGGTAAAGAAATTGTGGTTTATATACACAATGGAGTACTACGTGGCAATGAGAAAGAATGAAATAATGGCCCTTTGTAGCAACGTGGATGGAACTGGAGAGTGTGATGCTAAGTGAAATAAGCCATACAGAGAAAGACAGATACCATATGTGTCCACTCTTATGTGGATCCTGAGAAACTTAACAGGAACCCATGGGGGAGGGGAAGGAAAAAAAAAAAAAAGAGGTTAGAGTGGGAGAGAGAGCCAAAGCATAAGAGACTCTTAAAAACTGAGAACAAACTGAGGGCTGATGGGGGGTGGGAGGGAAGGGAGGTTGGGTGATGGGCATTGAGGAGGGCACCTGTTGGGATGAGCACTGGGTGTTGTATGGAAACCAATTTGACAATAAATTTCATATATTTAAAAAATAAATAAAATTTAAAAATTTAAAAATTTAAAAAAACTTATTCCATTTAATTTTACTTACTTTAGCAGGGAAAAAAGGTGAAGTGAAACTAAAGGAGCTGAATTTTATGTATATAGTTCTTCAAACAAGACCTGTTAGTTACTAAGGAACTCTTCAAGTAAGTTACAAAATTACGAGGCTTAGATATTAGGGTCAGTGGATATTATTTAAAATTTTTTAAGCTTATTTATTTATTTTGAGAGAGACAGAGACAGTGAAAGCGGGGGAGTGGCAGACAGAGGGGGAGAGAGAGAAAATCCCAAGCAGGCTCCACACTGTCAGCACAGAGCCCAATGCAAGTCTTGAACTCACAAAACCGTGAGAGATCATGACCTGAGCTGAAACCAAGAGTTGGACACTTAACTGACTGAGCCACGCAGGCAGCCATCAGTGAATATTATTTAAAGTTTATGCTTCTTAATGACCATAAGTTTGTTCCCAAATTTATTTTTTATTTTTTTTAAGTTTATTTATTTTTGAGAGACAGAGAAAGACAGAGCACAAGCAGGGGAGGGGCAGAGAGAGAGAGGGAGACACAGAACCTGAAGCAGGCTCCAGGCTCTGAGCTGTCAGCACAGAGCCCGATGTGGGGCTTAAACCCATGAACCATGAGATCATGACCTGAGCCAAAGTCAGATGCTCAACCAACTGAGCCACACAGACGCCCCAGTTTGCTCCCCAATTTCGAGGTTTAGAGGACTGTCCAGTCAAAATCCAAAGTCACCTTTGCTATGTTAAAAACAACAAAATCGTATTCCTTTATTTTTTGAGGGAGAAACCAAAAGAGAAAATGAGAACAAAATTTTATATCTAAGTTTGCCCTCTGGGTGATTCTTCAAAAGAACTATTAGGGAAAATCTGATCCGTAAAGAATAATACGCTATAAAAATGGCAAACCACTTTCAAGAATAAAAAACAACACATTCAACACAGAGAAATGTTTGTGCCCAGTACTCATTACAAATTCAAACATATTTAATTCAGAGCCCATCACTATTTCTTTTACACCAACTGCTCAAAATCTAATTTGATTCATATTTCGACCAGGACTTTCTTGTAGAGTGTTTTATTCTATTTCCCAAATTATTCAGTGGCCATTCTTTCTCTTGTTGGAAAAAAGAGACTTCACCACCATGTTATTAATAGCCGGCTATAGTGACACTTCTAGATCCTAATCACAAGATCTGTGCAGCGTTACCCTTTCTTCCTGAAGACTGTTTCCATGGAGCCCTCTGACTTCCCCTTCTGATTTGGACTCCCCACCATCTAGGCGTGTGAAACAACTATCATCGTCCTAGGATTTCTCTCATCATTGTCCTTCTAGATTGGTCTCTTGGATCCTATCTTTTCCTCTTTCTTGGGTTCTGTTTCTGTTTGGCTCTAGTACAGTTGTGAGTAACTCTTCTAGAAAAAATATTTCGAAGACAATCTTTCTGAGTCCCTGCCTGCATCTGAAAATACGTATGCTTAATCTAGCTGGGATGTATTTTCAAATATATTTGAATGTTCAAATATTTCCCCCAGAATGTGGAACTCCCCACTGCATGGTCTTTCAAAATCCAGTGTTGCTAATGGGAATTTGATCCAGTTCGACTTGAGTCCCTTCATAGGCAAGCTTGTGTTTGCTCTGAGAACTTGAAGGATATTCTTTTTATCCTTGTAGGACAGAAATTTCACCAGTAGGTATCTAGATGGACCCTTTCAATCTGAAGACCCAAATCATTTCTCTGTTTTGATTATGTCCTCTGTGTTCTTTTCATCCTTCTGAGATTCCAGTTGGAGGATACAGAGGGTACACTGCTAAGATCTTTGCTCAGCCTCCTTCTCAAACTTTTTCTCTATTTTTACATCACATATCTAAGTTTTAGAAGATTTCTTTTTTCAACTTATCTTCCAGATTACTAATTCAGTCCTTGGCTGCTTCTATTTTTTAGATTTTGGTGGAATGTCAAAGTTAACTTTGGTAATCATATTTTCAAGATTCTGGTTTTCTGATTATTCCTTTCAATGTAAGGATATAAGTCAGTCCTCTTCAGTCTCTCCATGTTTAAGATTTTGTCTTTATACACCCAGCATGGGGTTTGAATTTATAACCCCTGAGATCAAGAGTTTCCTGCTCTACCCACTGAGCCAGCCAAGAACTCCTCTCCAAGGGTTCTTTTATTTATTTATTTTTCAACATTTATTTATTTTTGAGACAGAGAGAGACAAAGCATGAACAGGGGAGGGGCAGAGAGAGAGGGAGACACAGAATCTGAAACAGGCTCCAGGCTCTGAGCTGTCAGCACAGAGCCCTACGCGGGGCTAGAACTCACGGGCAGTGAGATCATGACCTGAGCCGAAGTCGGACACTTAACTGACCGAGCCACCCAGGCGCCCCCTCTCCAAGGGTTCTAATGAGACGTCAAAAGTTTCCCTCCTCCCTAGTGTTAGTTCACTTTACCCTAGGGGTATGCTGTTCTATTTAGACTCCTTTTGTGCTGAGGGTTTTCTTTAATTACCTATTTATCTTTGTCCTTAGATCAGGACCAGTTTGCCCTGGGCTTCCCCTGAGCTGGTTTTTGAGCTATATTTTGAGAGGTGAGGACTCATTGGCAAAGTCTGTGTAAAGGCATCCCAGGTTGACTGTTTCGTTTCTTGTGGGGGAAGAAGTAAGCAAATCAGGGTCAAGGCAAAGTAATTAATATGACTAGGAAAAAAAGTATCCCACTGAGGGTAAAAAAGAGAGGGATAAAATTGGAAGGTGTGAATTTAAGATGGTAACTAACAAAGGATTTTTAATGGTGGGTGGGGGGATATGCCGGTATGATATGAAATGGAAACACTCCCAATTTCCTGATCACCATAGACCCTACCCCTGCCACCACCTGCTGCGGTCCTCCCAGAGAAGACATGGAGACTGATTTCCTTTTTTTACTTGCCTCGCAAGAAACAGGAGTATCTGCTCCTGCCTCTCCCTGG
Organism: Panthera onca; assembly: GCF_046562875.1. Taxonomy (NCBI): domain Eukaryota; kingdom Metazoa; phylum Chordata; class Mammalia; order Carnivora; family Felidae; genus Panthera; species Panthera onca. The sequence continues at coordinate 78,518,177 of NC_138340.1, forward strand.
GGTCCTACACAACTGAGAGAGAAGCCATGAAGCAACCTGAAAGAGGAGAGGCCCCGTTGTTCAGGGTCCAAGGGTACAGCACGGTCCTGGCAGGCTGCTCAGGTTCTGGGTCAGTTCCCACTTTGGGCAGCACGCCTTATTGCTTAACACCACCATGCTATGGTCATGTTGCTTCCTAGCTGGCCTTCCCGGTCAATTTAACACATGACGTCTCTGTGACTTAGCCAACTCTGATTAGTGAAGTAACCTTGATGGGCTTTGCATGCTATCAGAACTTTTTCTTTTAAAGCTACTACTTACGAAAATTCTCAAACATATTCAAGGGTAAAGAAAACAGTATAATGAGCCCTCACGTGCCTGTCACCCAGTATCTTAGTCTATCTGGGCTGCTCTCACAGAATACCACGGACTGGGTAGCCTGTAGACAGCGGAAATTTGTTTTCTCACAGCTCTGGAGGCCAAGATCAGGGTGCAACTGTGGTCAGGTTCTGGCAAAAGCCCTCTTCCTGGTTCATAGACAGCCATCTTCTCACTGAGTGCTCACAGTGGGGAAGGGACGACGGAGCTCTTTGGGGTCTCTTTCATTGGGGTACTAAGCCCATTCAGGAAGCATCCACCCCACAACATAATCACCTCCCCAAGGCCCAATCTGCTAAAACTATCACACCGGGTGGGGGGGTTAAGATTTCAACATATTAGCTTGGGGTAGACACAAACGTTCCAGCTTCAACAACTACATCAACATTTTGCCAATTTAAGAACCTACTTTTAAGCAGCACCCATTTTTCAAAATGAGACTCTCCTTTTTAATAAACATGTGGCTAAGCCCCACCGTTGGAAATGCTGTGATCAAGCCTCCCCCAAAAACCATAGTTTTAAAAAGTTTCTCAAGTGATTCTGAGGCCCACAGAAAATTGAGAGCCACTGCTGTAATGAAATGACAACAAGAACATGATTCTACCATATGCATAACATTCAAAAGCGTTTACTAGCAGAATACCCAGAAGACATAAAGGAAAAATGGTTATATCAGTCTATATGAAAAATGTAAATGGCAGTATAGCAAAAGACCACTAAAGAAAAGAAATACAGGGGTGCCTGGGTGGCTCGGTCAGTTAAGCATCTGACTTCGGCTCAGGTCATGATCTCACTGTTTGTGAGTTCAAGCCCCACATCAGGCTCTGTGCTGACAGCTCAGAGCCAGGAGGCTGCTTCAGATTCTGTGTCTACCTCTCTCTCTGCCCCTCCCCCACTCACTCGCACACGTGCTCACTCTCTCTCAAAAATAAAAATTTTTTAAAAATTAAAGAAAAAGAAAAGGAATACAAATAATACAATAAGAGAAATATGTTCAACTTGTAAAATATCCTTAATTCATGGTGTTTATAAATTAGCAGCATTTAGTCAAAATAGCAGTAATTATTAAACCCCATAGACAAAGGCTATGAACAACCAACCTGTTAAGACTTGACAAGAAAATCTGAAAATGGCCAATAAATCTGTGTGCCCAGTCTCTTTAGAGATCAGTAAAATGCCAATTAGAATGATAAAGAAACAATTTCTAACCATCATATTAGCCAAAAGTGAAATGATTTCTAATCTCCCATGCTGGTTGAGATTTGGGAAGAAGACCACCCCCTTTAGTAACAGGACTGTAAACTTGTTAGGTAGCAGTTAGACACCATGTATTAAAATTGTAATGCATATACTCTTGGACCCCAAATCTTACTTCAGGGCATCTAGCTAGGAAAAACAAAAGTATAAATTTATTAAGATATGGAATAGTAATTATATGTATTTCATAATAATATCATGTTTTACAATGTCAGCAACTAACATTTAATGAGTGCTTACTATGTGCCAAGAGCTGTGCTAATATGCTACAAAGGACGTCTGACTTAATCCTTGCGACAGCTTGAGGTGGTAATTACCAAAGATTTGTTTTTAAATGTGCTAGTCAGTGTTGGAGTTGGAACTTGAAACTGTCAATATGACTGCAGAGTTCACACTCTAAGCCACTGCAATGCACTGCCAAACTGGAGACAAATAACCGAAAAAGAAAACTAACCCAAATGCCCTTGACAGAGGCATGGTCTTTACAATGACATCAACTAGTGCACAAAATGCCCAGTCACAATTAATATCCACTTTGGGGGTAGGGAAGTTGCAACACATTTGTTTTCCGTAGAAACAGAAAAAGGAAGTCATGATGGGGAAGGGACAAGTATGAAAGTCTTTGAAGAGATTTCTCTTCAAGTTTTTCCTGTAAATTCCTGGTTAGAAGGGTTCTGACCAAGCCATGGACAGAGTACGGGTTCCCCAAGTTTCCAATGAGAAGCAACTTTGTGGCCTCGTCCCAACTGGCCCTCCCAAGGAAAAACACTGAGGATGTGAGCAACTTTTTTAATTGGCTGAGGGATGGTGCTTATGAGGGTTCTGAGGGCACTGGAAACATGGCCTCAATTTTCCTGGGAAATCACCACTTGTTCGTTTTATTTCCTTGGAATTTGGAGAGAATGTCATGAATACTGTGTTCTCATCAAGCCTGTGGCTGACTCTGCCCTGAAGGCTTACTTATTAACTCCTGCTGAAAAGAGAGAAGCTTCTTACCAACGGCAGGGTCATTTGCCATCATGTTCTGGGTTTCAGGACAGACTCTCCAAAGCCTCTAGGTTTTATGTCTGGAGTGTGGGGAAAACTCCACAGATAAACCACATGCCAGAGCTGTAGCCTGGGAGCATATAATAGAATATGTTCTCAATTTGCTTTAAAATAGATTTAAATCGATAGTATGAACAAGTCACAAGGACCCATGTAGACAGTGTGTAATAAAGATTATTAATCTAATTGTGTGTGCCTGAAATTAAAAGAAAATAAACAAGTAGCAAGTATTACCCCAATACTCTAATAATCTAACAAATAATCTATTTAAGAAACTGTGACAACCGGGGCACCTGGGTGGCTCGGTCGGTTAAGCGGCCAACTTCGGCTCAGGTCACGATCTCACGGTCCGTGAGTTCGAGCCCCGCGTCGGGCTCTGTGCTGACAGCTCAGAGCCTGGAGCCTGTTTCAGATTCTGTGTCTCCCTCTCTCTGACCCTCCCCCGTTTATGCTCTGTCTCTCTCTGTCTCAAAAATAAATAAACGTTAAAAAAAAAATTAAAAAAAAAAAAGAAACTGTGACAACCACTGTATTTTTTTCTTATTGTCAACTATTATTAATAGCTACTTAACCTAACCTTGTTCTCTTTTCAGACTCATGGGAATAAATACACTTCTAACTTGTGCAAACCCCTGCCTTACAGTAAAATCTTGGAGGCATATTTACTGCTCAAGCACAAAAATGTGATATTTCCAGATGACTTTTCACACCAAGTCCTTGTAGAAAGTTCCTATTAAACTCTTTCCTTGTAGGAAAAGTCTGCTTATTACCAGCTTGTCCAAGAAGACAAGTGGCTCCCTTGTCAGGCCCAAGAACCCCGAGCACCCTGAACAATGTCACATCTTCCCAGCTTTTGACCAAAACAGAATGAGAAAAACCTGGGTTGAAGCATTAGACAGAAGTCAAGTGCTCAGATTCTGGGCAGATTATTATTTGGGTTCAGATATGAGCTCTGCCATTACTAGCAAGATACTTCACTTCTCTGTGTCTCAGCTATGCCATCTGTAAAATCGTGGGGCAATAACTGTTCCTCCTTCACACGTTTGTTGTAAGAAGCAAATGAGAAATTGCACATAAAACATACAGCACTAGGTCTGCACAGAGGAAACGCTCCATAAAACTGACCTGTATCTGTTTTGTGTGTCACGAAAAAACCACCTTTGACGGACCCTCCTTGACAGTTGGAAGAGTGGTTAAGCTCTTAGCTCTGGCATCTAACACACGTGGGTTCAAATATAGTTCTGGTATTCACTAGCCATGTGACCTATGATTTTTCTTTCTTAACCTTTATAAGCCCTTTTTTTGAATCTATAAAAATAGAAGTGACTGTAGTACCTCACCTCTTAGGTTTGTTGGGAGGATTAAATGAGATAATGCATGTCCTCTTCAATGCCTGGCACTTTAGTAAGTGTCCAATAAATGTTAATGGCTTTTTATTTTCATTTTAATACTTTTGATTTCAATTCTGCTTGAATCAAGTACAGTTGACCCTTTAAACAACACAGGATTGAGCTGTAGAGGTCCACTTACACATTTTTTTTCAATAAATACAGCACAGTACTCTAGATGTATTTTCTCTTCCTTATGATTTTCTTGCTTACATTTTCCTTTCTTGGTTTACCTTATTGTAAGAACACAGTATGTAATACTCATAACATACAAAATACGTGTTAATTGTAATATGTGTTATCAGTAAGGCTTCCAGTCAACAGTAGACTATTAGTATTAAGTTTGGGGGGAGTCAAAAGTTAACAGGAATTTTCAACTATGTCGGGGGTCAGCTCCCCTAGCCCCCATGTTACTCAAGGGTCAACTATACTCATTAATTAGAGCACAATGGACTTTCCTGTTTTTTGTTTGTTTGTTTTAAATTTTTTTTTTCAACATTTATTTATTTTTGAGACAGAGAGAGACAGAGCATGAACAGGGGAGGGGCAGAGAGAGAGGGAGACACAGAATCTGAAACAGGCTCCAGGCTCTGAGCGGTCAGCACAGAGCCCGACGCGGGGCTCGAACTCACGGGCAGTGAGATCATGACCTGAGCCGAAGTCGGCCGCTTAACCGACTGAGCCACCCAGGCGCCCCTGGACTTCCCTGTTTTAAAAATGCAGTAAACCTGCAAATCTCGTCAGTCCATTTTTGGGGGTCAAATCGTGGCTTGGGAGTCAGAATATAAAGATACTGGACATGACTCTCAGCCAGAGCTAAGAGCTGAACCATTCTCCCAACTGTCAAGGAAGGTCCATCAAAGGTGTTTGTTTTTTTTTTTTTCACGACACACAAAACAAAAAATAAAGATACGTGATCTCAAGAAATATCAGAAGCTTGGATTTCTTAAACTATAAAACCAAACACAAATGTCTCCTCTTATTAAGATTTTCACGGGGTAATGGATGAAACATGTTCTGTAAAGTATAAAATACAAAATGTAAGACTTCATCATTTTCCCCAAGATAAGTAAGGACTTAATAAATATAAACAGAGCATAATATAGACCTATAAAATGATTTCTCCATTGGCTGGATTTTTTATTTCTGAATAAGTTTAAAGTGATTAATAATCTCTTAGTTTGGAGCTGGACAGAAGGACAGAATTCCATCTACAATCATCAGTTAAGCAGTGTATGTGCTTTGGGAAAATGATGCCCAGAGAATGGAGGCATAGATCCACCTTCGGCATATTGAGAAAGGAGCAAACCTTTACTTCTAAGTGCCCGGCCAAATCATTTGGCCATGGATTATGCTTTGGCACTTGGTGGATAATATTTCCTTTTGCTAATTTTTATTCTGTATCTCAATAAACTCTCCCATGCTAATAGCCAAATATCTGAAGGTCTCTCAGTTTCTCTCTCTCTCTGAAAATAAATCTATAAACATCAATAGAATGCGATAGACTAGTGTTCACACTTGTACAAAAAATGAATTGCAATTAAGCCAGGCAAAACAGAAAAATCCATGATTATTTACATTCCTCAAAATTGCAACTGGTAGGTATTTTTTGTTGTTTGTTGTTATTGTTTTCTCTTTTTTTTAAGAGTATACTTTTTTCAATCAAAGTCATACTATGCATCTTTTCTGAACACAATGCTAAGAATCTAGAAATCAACCACAAGATAAAATATGAAAAGACCAATGGAAGTTAAATAACATGCTACTAAACAATGAATGGGTCAGCCAAGAAATCAAAGAAGAAATCAAAAATTATATGGAAACAAATGAAAATGAAAACACAATGGTCCAAAACCTTTGGGATGCAGCAAAAGCAGTTCTAAGAGGGAAGTTTATAGCAATACAGGCCTACATCAAGAAGCAAGAAAAATCTTGGGGCGCCTGGGTGGCTCAGGCGATTAAGCGGCCAACTTCAGCTCAGGTCATGATCTCACGGTCTGTGAGTTCGAGCCCTGTGTCGGGCTCTGTGCTGATATCTCAGAGCCTGGAGCCTGTTTCAGATTCTGTGTCTCCCTCTCTCTGACCCTCCCCCGTTCATGCTCTGTCTCTCTCTGTCTCAAAAATAAATAAACGTTAAAAAAAAAATTAAAAAAAAAGAAAGTAGAAACATCAAAAGCATTTAAAATAAAATAAAATAAAAATAAAAAAGAAGCAAGAAAAATCTCAACTAAACAACCTAATCTCATACCTGAAGGAGCTAGAAAGAGAACAACAAAAAACTCCAAACCAGCAGAAAGAAGGAAATAATAGATTAAAGCAGAAATAAATAGTATAGGAAATAAAACAAACAAAAAAACAATAGAACACTTGATGAAACCAGGAGCCAGTTCTCTGAAAAACTCAACAACACTGATAAACCTCTAGACAGACTTAGCAAGAAAAATAAGAGGGACACCTGGGTGGCTCATTCAGTTAAGCATTCAACTCTTGATTTCAGCTCAGGTCATGATCTCATGGTTGTGAAATTGAGCCCCGTGTAGGGATCCACACTAAGCATGGAGACTGCTTAAGATTCTCTTCCTCTCCCTCTGCTCCTCCCCTGATTTCATGCGCATACACACTCTCTCAAAAAAAGAGAGAACTCAAATAAATACAATCACAAATGAGAGAGGAGAAATAACAAATACCACAGACATACAATTATAAAAGAATATTATGAAAAACTATACACCAACAAAATTCACAACCCAGAAGAAACGGATAAATTCCTAGAAACATATAAACTATTAAAAGTGAAGCAAGAAGAAATAGAAAATTAGAACACACTGATTACTAGCAAAGGAATTCAATCAGTAATCAAAAAACTCTTAACAAACAAAAGACCAGGACCAGACAGCTTCATAGGCAAATTTCACCAAACATTTAAAGAAGAATTAATACCCATTCTTCTCAAAGTATTCCAAAATCAGAAGAGGAAGGAAAACTTCCAAATTCAAACTTCCAAATTCATTCTATGAGGTCAGCGTTACCACGATACCAAAACCAGATAAAGACACTACAGAAAAAGAGAAGTACAGGCCAGTATCTCTGATGAATACAGATGCAAAAACCTTCAACAAATTACTACCAAACCTAATCCAACAATACATTTAAAAAAAATCATTCACCATGATCAAGGGGGATTTATTTCTAGGTTACAAGGGTGGTTCAATATTTGCAAATCAACCAACGTGATACATCACATCAATAAGTGAAAGGGTAAGAACCTTATGATCATTTCAATAGATGCAAAAAAAGCATTTGACAGAGTATAACAGCCATTCATGATAAAAACCCTCAACAAAGTTTAGAGGGAACATTACTCAACATAATAAAGGCTTTATATGAAAAACACACAGCAAACATTATACTTAATGGGGAAAAACTGAGAGCTTCCCTGAAGGTCAGGAACAAGACAAGGATATACATCATCACCACTTTTATTCAACATAATACTGAAGTCCAAGCCACAGTAATCAACAAGAAAAAGGAATAAAAGGCCCTCAAATTGGTAAGGAAGAAGTAAAACTTTCACTATTTGCAGATGACATGATACTGTATATAGAAAACACTAAAGACTCCACCAAAAAGCTACTAGAACTGATAAAGGGATTCAGTAAGGTCACCAGATATAAAATCAATGTACAGAAATCTGTTGCATTTCTTAGGGGGCGCCTGGGTGGCTCAGTCAGTTAAGAGTCCAACTTCAGCTCAGGTCATGATCTCATGGTTCATGAGCTGGAGCCCCACATCAGGCTCTGTGCTGACAGCTTAGAGCCTAGAGCCAGCTTCAGATTCTGTGTCTCTGTCTCTCTCTGCCCCTCCCCTGCTCATGCTCTGTCTCTCTCTCTCAAGAATAAACATTAAAAAAAGAAGAAATCTGTTGCATTTCTTCAATATTGAAGCAGCAGAAAGAAATTAAGAAAACAATCCCATTCCCATAAACACTAAAGAAATCGAATTAGTAGTCAAAAATCTCCCCAAAACCAAGAGTCCAGGGCAAGATGGCTTTCCAGGAGAATTCTACCAAACATTTAAGGAGGAGTTAGTACCTATTCTCTTGAAGCTGTTCCAAAAACTAGAAATGGAAGGAAAACTTCCAAATTCTTTCTTTTTTTTTTTTATTTTTTATTTTTTTTAACGTTTATTTATTTTTGAGACAGAGAGAGGCAGAGCATGAACGGGGAAGGAGCAGAGAGAGAGGGAGACACAGAATCGGAAGCAGGCTCCAGGCTCTGGGCCATCAGCCCAGAGCCCGACGCGGGGCCCGAACTCACGGACTGCGAGATCGTGACCTGAGCCGAAGTCGGACGCTTAACCGACTGAGCCACCCAGGCACCCCTCAAATTCTTTCTATAAAGCCAGCAATACCTTGATTCCAAAACCAGACAAAGACCCACTAAAAAAGAGAACTATAGACCAATTTCCCTAATGAACATGGAAGCAAAAATCCTCAACAAGATATTAGCCAACCAGATCCAACAATACATTCAAAAAATTATTCACCACGACCAAGTGGGATTTATACCTGGAATGCAGGGCTGGTTTGATACCCATAGAACAATCAGTGTGATTCAGCACATCAATAAAAGAAAGGACAAGAACCACATGATCCTCTCAATAGATGCAGAGAAAGCATTTGACAAAATACAGCATTCTTTCTTGATAAAAACCCTCAAGAAAGTACATCTCTACTTTCCTTTTATCCCAGAAGGATTATACCTCAAGATCATAAAAGCCATATATGAAAGACCCAATGCTAATATCACCCTCAATGGGGAAAAACAGATAGCTTTCCCCCTAAGGTCAGGAACAAGACAGGGATGTCCTCTCTCGCCACTGTTACTGAACATAGTATTGGAATTCTTAGCTTCAGCAATCAGACAACACAAAGAAATGGCATCTAAATCAGCCAGGAGAAGGTCAAACTTTCACTCTTCACATATGACATGATACTCTATATGGAAAACCCAAAAGATTCCATGAAAAAACTGCTAGAACTGATCCACGAATTCAGCAAAGTTGCAGGATATAAAATCAATGCACAGAAATCGGTTGCATTCCTATTCACCAACAATGAAGCAACAGAAAGAGAAATCAAGGAATCGATCCCATTTACAATTGCACCAAAAACCATAAAATACCTAGGAATAAACCTAACCAAACAGGTGAAAAATCTATACACTGAAAACTATAGAAAGCTTATGAAAGAAATTGAAGAAGACACAAAAAAATGTAAAAATATTCCATGCTCCTGGATAGGAAGAACAAATATTGTTAAAATGTCGATACTTCCCAAAGCAATCTACATATTCAATGCAATCCCCATGAAAATTACAACAGCATCCCTCACAGAGCTAGAGCAAACAATCCTAAAATTTGTATGGAACCAGAAAAGACCCCAAATAGCCAAAGCAATTTTGAAAAAGAAAACCAAAGCAGGAGGCATCACAATCCCGGACTTCAAGATATACTACAAAGCTGCAATCATCAAGACAGTATGGTACTGGCACAAAAACAGACACTCAGATCAATGGAACAGAATAGAAAACCCAGAAATAGACCCACAAACGTATGGCCAACTAATCTTTGACAAAGCAGGAAAGAATATCCAATGGAATAAAAACAGTCTCTTCAGCAAGTGGTGCTGAGAAAACTGGACAGCAACAGGCAGAAAAATGAACCTGGACCACTTTCTTACACCATACACAAAAATAAACTCAAAATGGATGAAAGACCTCAATGTAAGACAGGAAGCCATCAAAATCCTCGAGGAGAAAGCAGGCAAAAACTTCTTTGACCTTGGCTGTAGCAACTTCTTACTCAACATGTCTCTGGAGGCAAGGGAAACAAAAGCAAAAATGAACTATTGGGACCTCATCAAAACAAAAAGCTTCTGCACAGCGAAGGAAACAATCAGCAAAACTAAAAGGCAACCCACAGAATGGGAGAAGATATTTGCAAACGACGTATCAGATAAAGGGTTAGTATCCAAAATCTATAAAGAACTTATCAAACTCAACACCCAAAAAACAAATAATCCAGTGAACAAATGGGCAAAAGCCATGAATAGACACTTCTCTAAGGAAGACATCCAGATGGCCAACTGACACATGAAAAAATGCTCAACATCACTCATCATCAGGGAAATACAAATCAAAACCACAATGAGATACCACCTCACACCTGTCAGAATGGCTAACATTAACAACTCAGGCAACAACAGATGTTGGCGAGGATGTGGAGAAAGAGGAACCCTTTTGCACTGCTGGTGGGAATGAAAACTGGTGCAGCCACTCTGGAAAACAGTATGGAGATTCCTCAAAAAATTAAAAATAGAACTACCCTATGACCCTGCAATTTGCACTACTAGGTATTGATCCAAGGGATACAGGGATGCTGTTTTAAAGGGGCACATGCACCCCAATGTTTATAGCAGCACTATCAACAACAACCAAAGTATGGAAAGAGCCCAAATGTCCATCGACTTATGAATGGATAAAGAAGATGTGGTATATATACACAATGGAGTAGTACTTGGCAATTAGAAAGAATGAAATCTTGCCATTTGCAACTATGTGGATGGAACTAGAGGGTATTATGTTAAGCGAAATTAGTCAAAGACAAATATCATATGACTTCACTCATATGAGGACTTTAAGATAGAACATAAGGGAAGGGAAGAAAAAACAATATGAAAGCAGGGAGGGGGACAAAACATAAGAAGAGACTCTTAAAGATGGAGAACAAACTGAGGGTTACTGGAGGGGTTGTGGGAGAGGGGATGGGCTAAATGGGTAAGAGGCATTAAGGAATCTACTCCTGAAATCATTGTTGCACTATATGCTAACTTGGATGTAAGTTTAAAAAATAAATTAAAAAAAAAACAATCCCATTTACAACAGCACCAAAAATAATAAAATGCCTAGGATAAATTTAACCAAAAAGGTGAAAGACCTATAGTCTGAAAACTATAAAACATTAATGAAAGAAACTGAAGATGACACAAAGAAATGGGAAGACATTCCATGCTCATGGAATGGAAGAATAAATATTGTTAAAATGTCTATACTACCCAATGGAATCTACACATGTAATTGCAATCAAAATACCAATAGTATTTTTTACAGAAGTAGAACAATCCTAAAATTTGTATGAAACCACAAAAGATCCCGAATAGCCAAAGCAATACTGAAAAAGAAAAGCAAAGCTGGAGGCATCACAATTCCTGACTACAAAGTTATATATTGTTATATTACAAAGTTATATATTTGTTTGTAGTACTCAAAACAATATGGTACTGACACACAAAAATAGACACATAGATCAATAGAACAGAACAGAAAACTCAGAAATGAACCCACAATTATATGGTCAATTAATCTTCAACAAAGCAGGACTATCTAATGGGCAAAACACAGTCTCTTCAACAAATGGTGTTGAGAAAACTATAGAGACACATGCAAAAGAGTAAAACTGGACCACTTTCTTATACCATACACAAAAACAAATTCGAAATGGATTAAAGACATACATGTGAGACCTGAAATCATAAAAATCCTAGAAGAGAGCACAGGAAGTAATTTCTAGGACATTGGCTGTAGCAACATTTTTCTAAATATGAAACAATGAGACAAGAAAAATAAAAGCAAAAATAAATTACTAGGACTTCTGCACAATGAAGGAAACAATCAACAAAACTAAAAGGCAAACCTACTGAATGGGAGAAGATATTTGCAAGTGACATATCCAATAAAGGGTAAGAATCCAAAATATATAAAGAACTTATACAACTCAACATCCAAAAAAAAACCCAAATAATCCAATTAAAAATGGGCAGAAGAGATGAGTAGGCATTTCTCCACAGAAGACATCAGATAGCCAACAGACAGATGAAAAGATGCTCAACATCAAGAAAGTGCAAATCAAAACCACAATGAGAGATCACCTCCCATCTGTCAGAGCGGCTAAAATCAAAAACACAAGAAACAACAAGTATTGGAGAGGATATGAAGAAAAAGGAACCCTTGTGCACTTTTGATGGAAATGAAAACTGGTGCAGCCATTGTGGAAGACAGTATGGAGGTCCCTCAAAAAATTAAAAACAGAACTACACTACAACCCACTAATCACACTATTCAGTATTTATCCAAAGAATACAAAAACCATCAAAGGGATACATGTGTTTATTGTAGCATTATTTACAATAGCCAAATTAGGGAAGCAGCCAAAGTGTACACTGATACATGAATGGATAAAGAACATATGTTATAGATACATAACATGGGATATTATTCAGTCATAAAAAAAGGATGAATTCTTGCCATTTGCAACAATATAGATGGAGCTAGAGAGTATAATGCTGAGCAAAATAAATCTGTCAGAGAAAGACAAATATCATGATTTCACTCTTATGTGGAGTTTAAGAAACAAACAAGGAAAAAGAGAGTCGAAGAAACACTCTTACTTACATACAGAACAAACTGACAGTTACCAGAGGGGACGTGGGGGTGAGGGGAATGGGTGAAACAGGTGAGGAGGAGGGCACTTGTCCTGATGACCACTGAGTAACAGACAGAATTGTTGAGTCACTGTATTGTACACCTGAAAACTAATATAGCTCTGCATGTTTACTATACTGGAATTAAAATAAAAACTGAATAAAAAATGCAAAGTTTTTTTCAAAAGAACATACTTTTTTCTACTTGAGTTTGTGAATTGTTTTATGGCTGAGAAAATTGGAAGAGACCCAGGATGCAAGAAAATCCGTCTGTTTTCCCTTTTACCGCCATGCAGACTGTAGCACTGGCAACCCTAATACCTGACCATATGGATCTCTGCGTCAGTCCACTCCTAAAACGTGCTGTCATGAGGCCCATGCACGTGCTGGGACCAGGAAGAGTCAAATTTTTGATAAAATCCATGAGAAGAGGACGAGTAGGAAACGCGTTTATGTTACAAAGCGTAAATCTGAAACGTGCTGTCCACAACTACGGGGCAGCCTGCAGTCAGTGTGAGATCAGAGTCCTTCCTCCTGGTAGCTTAATCTATTCTTAATTCCCTACTTAAAAGAAAACCTCCGAGAAAAAAAAGGAGAGAGAAATTGGTGTGTGTGTGTGTGTGTGTGTGTGTGTGTAAATACTTATTCAAAGTGTACACACTGAGCGTCTAAGCTGAGCACTGCCAGGCAAACAAGACTAAGTGAGACATGGTCAGCTCCGTGCAGACGTCTCCTTCCGAGAAGGCAGATTAGACCTGCCGGTACACCAGGATTCCCGTCCACCCCCACACCACTGCAAACCAACATCTGAAGCAGGTCACGCATCCCCTCCTTCCAAATTTTTCTCTAAGGGTTAGGGCTTTAATCCTGCATTTCCGCCCTCCCCCCCCCCCCCCCCCCGCCAGTACTCCCCGCCCACTCAAGTTCAAGTTCCGGGTACTTCCGTCAAATGCCCGTAAACAAGGTGTGACTTCACCCTGCCCATGATTCCAGCTCTCTTTGCTGCAAGAATGGCTTTTCCCTTCCCCACCCAAACTCTGCACTTGGTCCAGCCCTCTTCGGACTTGACCTCCCAGGAAATCTGTTCCCTTTCGCCTCATGCCAGCAAATTCATTCCACCCTCCCTGCAGCCTGCTTTGCTCCTGTGGGATGGCAGCTGGTCCAGCGGTCCCCTCCCTACTCTCACCCCCATCCCACCCCGGTGCTGTCTGCTTTCCATCATTGTCATGACTCCCAAAAGGGCAAGGACCAAGTCTTCATCTCTTTTATTTCTATACCCTCAAGCAGAGCACAGAAATAACTTAAGAAATCTGCTGGCTTGAATTAAACAGAATACTGTGAGGGAGCCTATGCTAACTGTCCTCAGAGCAACCCCTAAAGAGTTTTGAAAGTCCAGTGGAAGGATAGAGGAAATATGAAGTTACAGAATTCCTTTAACAGCCTTTAAAAAGTTGCAAAGCCAACTGATCAGAGTCTAAAATTTCAGAAACATATAAGCATAAGGACACATGCTCCTACAAGTGCAGAGAGAAACCCTTCGCTAAATGAACACAGATGAGGGGGGAGGGGACAAGAAACTTACATTTTTGAGCTCTAGGGATTCTACTAAAGTGACTCATGGACCAGCTTCTGAAAAATTTGGAGGTGTCTTCCCTCCTTTCCGAACTCAAACATTCCAGCCATCTGGACATTTACTTGATTTCTCAAACCATCCAGAAAAGTACACCCTCCTTCAAAATACTCTGAAAATAGGGGAAAGTGACAAGGGTAGTGACAAGGGTAGTGGACACTGGACAAGGGTAATGACACTCATTCCCAGCACATTTTACTTGTTTTTTCACTACAGTCTGATGGTTGGTTTTGTTCCACTTCTGGCAGCGGACCCAGTGTGGTCCCCAGTGCGTATTTGTACCCTTTTCCTTAAATGCTATTCAGCCTACATCCACATGCCCTCATGTTGTCCCAGATTCCTTCAATCATAGAATAAAATAATTCGTCCACAGTAAAGCATTAGTGGCTCCCTATGTTACTTTTCCCAGAGCTGACCTGGAAGAGAGGACAACAATTTAAACAAAGGGATTAGTCTCTGATGGGGGGTGGGGGGGGGAGGATTTCAGACAATGTGGCAGACAGAAGGAGGAAGCAAATCTTAGTATCTCAGGGTGAATGACCTCTGGTCCCCCCAATACAAGGCTTGTTGCAACTACCTGTGCTGTCCATGCATAAAAGTTAAGTGTGGCTGCCCTCAGGATGTGCCTCTGACATCTATGACAGCAGGGAGCCCAACTGCCTGGGCTGAGGAGAACCCACCAAGGCATCTGCACTGAGGCTGTGCTTCACATGACTGGACACAAAGGCTGGCCCATTCCTGTGAAACCCAGGACTTGTTCAATGGGAGATTTGGGCTTGAGGCCTCCACATTAGCCTGGCTGAACCTTTCTGAGAACTACACCACAATCTTAAGACTCTTTCTACCCGACATTTCCTCTATCCCTTCTCCTCCCCAGGTCAGACTTAATATCTGACTGCTCTCCCAGCCTCTTCCAGCTCCCTCCCCATTTTCCTCAAGGCATGTTCCCCAAATTTCTTGCATATCTAATCCTGTCTTGACATCTGCTTCTTGGGCGAGCTGAACTAACACACCCACCTAATGCCCCGCTCTCGCAAGCCTCATGTAGCAAATGCCTCCAGTACCTACATCACATCCTTCAGCCCACCTGCGTGAGCACACACTCACCATGTGCTGACAGCATCCTGCCTCCAGCAAGAGTCCAGGTTTCCACTAGATCTCAGAGCCTTCCCCACAACCACAGGGGCCCCTAGTCTAGAGACAAGTACAGATCTGACATGTATAGGAGGCTTATCTCCCAGGTGAAAACAGTCAGTGAGAGCTGGGAGCTGGTACATAAATGTCTCGGCCTCCCTTCCTTCTGTACCTTTCTTAGCAGGTCCCAGAGGAAGGAAGTCCATGGTGGCCATAGCAGCAATCCCACAATACACCCTTAGATATGCTTTCCCTTCTTCCCTGCCCCACTTTCCACACTCCCTCCCTCCTGTTTCCTGGGATCACCTCCTAAATGAACTCTCTAGACCAAGTCCTTGTCTCAGGTTCTGCTTTCAAGAGAACCCAAACCAAAACACCTGATAATTTGAGTTTAGCAATACAATCATTATAGACCAAACTCTCCTTTGAGAAAACACTGCTGAGTGTCTATGTGGACTGCATAATTTAAAAATATTCTGTATTTAAGTATCCTACATTAATGCTTCCTTAATGGGTATGGTCTCCAGCCTCCATGATGGCCAGACTGTGGGCCACCTCCTGGTAATCGTGCCCTTACATAGGCCCTCCCACAATGAATATGAGTGGGACAAAGGAGAAGTGACAGTGTATGACTGGCAAAGCCAGTCTGTAGAAGCATCACATTTCCACAATGGTCTCTTAGATCTCTCTCTCTAGGGGAAGCCCACAGCTCAGCAGCTCTGAAATTCTAGACCCTCAGAAACCCTGAAAGAAAGTAAATGATGATTCTTGTTTCAGGCTAAGTGTTGGGATCTGTTATACAGAAATAAACAAATAATAAAAAGGAAGATTCTGAGGGTTCTCACAGCTTTACATATAGAACTCGGTAACACTCATACCAATCCTGTGAGTAAGCACTATTTAGTAGCCCTATATATTTTTTTCCAATTCCCCCAGGGAAAAAATCTTGGCTCAACTCCCCAGCATGATGTAGTAAGATGAGTACAATCTGTTGACGGTCCTGAGAATGTTTAGAAAGTAAACCTTCCTGAGCTTCCTAGTCAAACTTGGGCTAGATGACAAGCAGGGCCCCCTCCCACGTTCACATTCTATTATTATTCTTCCATCTATTTAACTAAATAGATCTGCCTCCACTCCAAAGAGCAAAACAAAGAAATGAAAAACGAAGACTTAACCAAACTTTGGAAATTAGGGTGTTTAATGTTAGGGCAGGAAGAGTAGGCTGCTGATTAAAAATTAGCTTGAGGGAAGTAAGAAAATAGACACAGGTATTGATAGGGAAAAACAAATATTTAGTAAGTGGCTATAAAGACTCTCTCTCAAAACAAAACATCATCTCTTCTATCTGAAGAATAATTCAGGATATGAAAGGAGAAAAATTGGGCAAGGAGTGACTTAGATAAAAATCTCTACTGCTTTTCCCATGCTCTGGACTTCCGGGTTCACAGAGAGGGGTGTGGAGTGTGCCTCACTCAACATACGCTCAGGTCCTGCAGACAGAAACAACCGCTGGGCCCCACGTTCTATCACTCCTGGTATACCAGCTTTTTAGTCTGGAAATTGCCAAGCTGGTTTCTTTCCTTCTGCAAAATAGAACCTTCCTTGCTCCTCTCCTGGGGGCACCTCCTGGTAACATTGCCCTCTGTATTCCATCTTCTGCTGGCCTGGCATTTTGCATTGTCTTTGGGTCAATGAATCAGTAATCTGGGCCCCTGGGAGCATCTACCTTACTTACTGATTCTGTTCCCAAGTTACCCCAAACGGAAACTGGGCCCTCTTACCCATCATTTAAATGCATTTCAGTTGCTTATGTTACTTATGAAAGAACTCGCTGCCAAATCACCTTAATTACACCCTTTTTCTAAAGCCACTTAACCCACATTAGCACAAACATTGGTAAAAAAATAATTATACATACACCCATACTGTACTAAGGATTCTGAAAATGACCCAGTATTTTCTGAAAAATGTGCAAAGATAGATTCCAGACTGTTCAGACATCTGAATTTTTTCTATTTCTTCACTTTAATTCTGATCAACATTCAAAGACACACTAGGTGGCCATTGAACACACATAATCAGTAATGACTGTCTGTAAATGACCACAGGCTGGCTCTCCCTCCTCTTAAAATACAAATTATTATGTATTTATTGAGCACCTGCCCATACCTGGTACATAAGTACCACTGAATTTCATCCTCATCATAACACTATTAAGGTTGGAATTATCATTGGCTTTAAACAAGGGAAAACCCAAGATTTCGAGAGGTTATAACACTTGTCTGATGCCACAGAGCAGGTGAGGCTGGAGTTCAAACACAAGGTTTTTTACTCCTAGACTCAGTGTTTGCCTGTTTCTTTTTCCATCTAGTAAAAAAAATCAAATTCATTAACTATACTCTTCTATTCAGATTTAACCTTGATGAACAGGAATTTGATGTATGGTTTCATATTTTATTATTTCCCCATCCTAATGTCTGATTTTTTTAATTGAAGTACAGTAACACTGAGAATGTTATATTAGTTTCAGATGTACAACACAGTGTTTCAACCATTCTACATGTTATGCTATACTCACCCAAGTACAGCTACCATCTATCATCATACCATACTATTACAATACCAATGACCATATTCCTTATGCTATACCCTTCATCCCCATGAGTAACTCATTCCAAAACTGGAAGCTTGTACCTCCCACTCCCCATCACTTATTTTGCCCATCCCCCCATCCATCTCCCTTCTGGCAACCATAAGTTCCTTCTCTGTTTTTATTGGTCTACTTCTGTTTTTATTTGTTCATTTGTTTTGGTTTTTTTATATTCTACATATAAATAAATTCATATAGTATTTGTCTTTCTCTAAGTTACTTCACTTAATACAATACCCTTTAGGTCCATCCATGTTGTCGCAAATAGCAAGATCTCATCCTTTTTTATGGCTGAATAATATTCCTGTGTGTGTGCGCGCGCGTGTGTGTGTGTATGTACACACATTTTTATCCATTCATCCATTAATGGATTCTTAGGTTGCTTTCCTATCTTGGTTATTATAAATAATGCTACAATAAACACAGGTGTGCAAGTATCTTTTCAAATAAGTGTTTTTGTTTTCTTTGGGTAAATACCCAGTAGTGGAATTATTGGATCATATTGTATTTTTAAGTTTTTGAGGACCCTCCAGACTGTCTTCCATAATGGCTACACCAGTTTACATTCTCACCAACAGTGCACAAGGATTCCCTTTCCTCCACATCCTCACCAACACTTGTTATTTCTTGTCTTTTGATTCTAGCCATACTGACAGGTGTGATGGGATCTCTCATTGTGGTTTTGATTTACATTTCCCTGGTGGTGAGTGATGCTGAGCATTTTTTCACATTTCTATTGACCATCTATAGGTGTTCATTGGAAAAATGTTTATTTTGGCCCTCTGCTCATTTTTTATTTGGATTATTATATTATTATTTGCTACTGAGTTGTATACGTTCTTTGTATTTTTTGGATATCAACCCCCTATCAGATATACCATTTGCAAATATCTTCTCCCATTCAGTAGGCTGCCTTTTTTGTTGTTGATGGTTTCCTTTCTTGTGCAAAAATTTTATTTTGGTGTAGTCCCAAAAGTTTATTTTTGCTTTTGCTCCCTTGCCTGAGGAGATACATCTAGAAAAATGTTACTAAGACCAATGTCAAAGAGATTACTGCCGGTATTTTCTTCCGGCAGCTCCAAATTTAAAACAAAAGAAAAAAAAGGCACTGAGAAGTAAAGTACTTAGCCAGGGTCACTCAATAAGTACAAGAGCAAGGATGGACACCAGGCAGTCTGGCGTCAGCATCTGTGCTCTTAGCCACCACACTGCCCTGCCTTGGTTGTGGGAGTTGCCTTGAAAAGAAAGTATTTGTATTTCTCAACTTATCCTGAATAATACGTTGTACTCTAAAAAATTTCCTCTCTGCTTTGGCATTTAAGCAGAAGTCTTTTTTAGAAATTGACTCCAATTCAGGACATGATTTTTGAGTTGGAGTAAACACTGCTTTCTTCCAGGAAACACTCTTCCAATACTATAAAATATCATTGGGAAGAAGTATTCAGTGATCAAAATGTTACTGCCAAGCTATGTGGGAGCACACAGGCTCTTCAAAACAAGGCACTTCTTTCATCCCATCAGCAATGTTTATTTGTCCTCAGTAGACGTATGGAATTTGGGGGAGGCAGTATGCAAACAGCTAGTGGTTAATCTTCCTTGAATTCCCAACACTGTAGTTAATCTGCATAATTGGGCATCTGTTGACACTATCTTGTATTTTTCACCTTTCCTCTTAGACATCCTTCTGCTTCAGTGACCAGCTCTTTGAGTGAAAGAGTAATGGCGTACACCTCTCCTCCCCTCCATAGAGCCTTGCACGTAATGGGCTCTCCAGTGTTCGCTTATTTAAGACATTTCAAACCTTCAAAAATAAAAATCGTTCTATTCGTTCTCTGAGCCACTACAAATTCCACAAGCTTCTCTTGCCTCTGGCACCCATCATTTCTGTGCTGAGAGCTGATTAGCCCACCCGGTCAGGCTGGAAATAGACAGAATGATAGTGTTCCAAGGGTTCTAACTGTGCCCAGTGGAACCAAGCCAAAAGCCACCAGAGGACTACCAGACTCAGTGCTAAACCCCACACTTTAGGAGGGACTTTGCCAAGCTGGAGCTGCCCCGAGAAGGGTGACCAGAGAGAGAAAGTTCTGAAAACCTAACCATGCAGAAGGCTGAAAGATGCAGTGATGTTCAGTTTGGAGCAGACCATACTTGGAGCACACGCTCAGGCATTTGAAAAGCTGGCCTGGGAGGGGGAGGATCATGCTAATTCTAACTGAGGGACACCAGAGCCTTTCTCCCCCAAGCTATTTCCAGTGGGGCATTGATATGTGGCTATGAAGAAAAGAGTTGGGTGGGTGGATAAATTTGGAAAATGCTACAAAGGCAATCCCCCTCTGAGATTCACAAAGCATGTCAGCATACAAAAGATTCTGAGAAAATCCCCTCAGAAAGAAATCTTTGTTAGAGTTTATTTACCTTACTTATTCTGTACCACAATCCTCCCTTTCGTTTCCCCGTATAATGCCTATGAACATCTCACACACAGTACATGAGAAGAAGGTGCCCTGTGAAACGCAAATGGGGCTGGTTTTCAGAAATTATCAGGAGGTAAATTTTGATACGATAGATATTTCCCACCATTCAGGCTGGCCAAAGACAATGGGCTGTCTTGTGAGGCTAGGAGTGCTGAGCCACTGAAGTTGTTCAAAACAGGCCAGAGGCGGTGAAAAGTCTGATCATCAAGTCTGAAATTCTGGATTCTATGATAACTGGCAGGAAAAAAGAAGGAATTTCCATCGAAGTTCCCATGTTCAGTTGGTCTTCCCTGTGGAGTTAGGGACCTCCACTTCCTTAGAAATAATTAGTCTCATTACGTTTGTGTTCCAATTACACTTGCAGCATTATAATTATTTATAAACATGTCTGTCCCTCTAGACAATGACTCAGTCTGGAGAGCACAGCCCACTTATTCCTCAGTTATGTAATGGAAACAATAATGGTACCTACACCATAAAGTTATTATAAATGTCAGGATAGTTACTTCATGTAAATCACTTTGAACTGTGGCTGGCACTGCTCAACAGATCCAGCAAATATTCTTGTAATTATAGATGCTGGGGCAAGAGTAGCTTTGAGAACTCCTACACTAGACTTTTAAATTCTTGAGATCACAGTTTCTTTCTGCCTATTACTATCCTCAATATATAGGAGGTATTCAATATTATAAAATACATAATTATAAAATACGTGGGTAGATGGAGGAAGGGAGAGAGGGATGGATGAATATTTAAATGGATGGATGAGTGGGTGGATTGGTCTTGTCTCCATTGACGTAGCTCATGGTGTCTGCGTGGCTTGGTCCATCAATATCTCCAATGCGTCTCCAATGTATAGCCGCAGGCCTTCCAGAAGGGGCTCCTCTATCCTTTCTTTTGTAGGGGCACTGTAGTCTTAGAGCAAAACTTCTCCTTTATCCCACTGAAGTACCCCTTTCTATGCAGAAGAATGGCCGTCCTGGCCTGCCTTCCAGAGTCTGAGGGCATGCCTAAGTCTGATTTTTATCTTAAAATTCAAGAAAATTTACGGTTTATATCATAACAGGTCTGTGTGCTTTTAAACAAATGTTTTAAATTTTCACCAACAGGTAAAATTGATGGTACACAATATGTTGAGTTCGTCCTGTGGCTTCCAGCCCCTCTGACATTCTGGTGTGTACCTTCAAGAAATACACAGCCCTCCAGTTCCAGAAACCTAACAACCTTCTCTGGGTCTCATCACCCAAATCCACTTGCTCTATTTTGTTTGTTCTGTGTGTAGATTCACACCCTGGAATTTGATGTTTCAGATCCATTTTTGTTTCTGCCAACAGTAAATCTCAGGCAACATTCTGGAAGGCAAGGAATTTATCACATTTACTCATGTACTTGCTTTGAGGCATAAATAGAGAAGACACAAATATGGAGTCTAAGGATATTCTGTCTGACAAAGAAAAATGACCATTTATACGGCTTTAAAAAAATCTTTTTTTAACGTTTATTTATTTTTGAGAGACAGAAAGAGACAGAACATGAGCAGGGAGGGGCAGAGAGGGAAGGAGACACAGAATCGGAAGAGGCTCCAGGTTCTGAGCTGTCAGCACTCAAACCCACAAAGTGTGAGATCATGACCTGAGCCAAAGTCAGATGCTTAACCGACTGAGCCACCCAGGCACCCCTATACAGCTTTTAAAGTAACAGTTCTCAATATGAGTACCACTACTGCTGAAGACCAGTTAGCATTAAAAGGTGTTCAGAGGCTTTTCAAGAATATATTACAGAAGAGAAATGCTGGAAATCTAATCTGCTCAAAGAATTTTTTTAACTCACAAAAATGTAATAACTTCAAAATACAGGTCAGGACTCCATCTTGATAAGTACTTTCTGTTTCCAAGTTTATCTAAAAAATTTCTCCTCATTGGCTTTGCTGTTTAGTTTACCAATCCTGCAGGCCTATTCAGCTAATCTATCCAGAGTTCCTTCTGGACTGGACTTCCTCCTTGAGAAGCAGGATTTCACTTGCAAGAACTGAATCAAAAAGCCAGGGACTAAAGACATTTCAGACTTAATAAAGGAATATAGAAAGTAATTTTTTAATGAAAAAAGTTGTATCTGTATGCCCTGAACCTCTCTTATCTGGAATATAGATAGAACTGCCCCCTCTCACCCCACAGAAAGGGTCGGGCCCTCCAGTTCCTCAACCAAGCCCAGTCCCAAGATTCCAGCCTGAGCCAAAGCCCCAGACCCCCGACTTAGCCAGAAGGGAAGATGGCAGGAAGGCCATTCAACAGAAGATTAATACAAGGAGGAATTTTCCCCAGCATTTTATGAAGGCCTAGACTTTTTTTTTTAATTTTTTTTTAATGTTTATTTTTGACAGAGAGAGAAAGACAGAGCATGAGCAGGGGAGGGGCAGAGAGAGAGAGACATAGAATCTGTAACAGGCTCCAGGCTCCGAGCTGTCAGCACAGAGCCCGACACGGGGCTCTAACTCGCAGACCGTAAGATCATGACTTGAGCCGAAGTCAGACACTCAACCGAGTGAGCCACCCAGGCGCCCCTCAAGGCCTAGACTTTAAAGGCAGAATCTGGGAACTTCTGCTTCCCACCAAGATGGAGTGACAAGGAATGTATTTATCCTCACTCCTGAAACAACTTCTAAAAACAAACAAAAAAAAAGCTTTTTATCTTCATGAGGTCCCAATAGTTCATTTTTGCTTTTAATTCCCTTGCCTTTGGAAATGTGTCAAGTAAGAAAGTGCTGCAGCTGAGGTCAGAGAGGTTTTTTCTTGCTTTCTCCTCTAAGGTTTTGATGGTTTCCTGTCTCACATTCAGGTCCTTTATCCATTTGGAGTTTATTTTTGTGAATGGTGTAAGAAAGTGGTCTAGTTTCATTCTTCTACATGTTGCTTTCCAGTTCTCCCAGCACCATTTGTTAAAGAGACTGTCTTTTTTTCCATTGGATATTCTTTCCTGCTTTGTCAAAGATTAGTTGGCCATATGTTTGTGGGTCTAGTTCTGGGGTTTCTATTCTATTCCATTGGTCTATGTGTCTGTTTTTGTGCCAATACCATGCTGTCTTGATGATTACAGCTTTGTAGTAGAGGCTAAAGTCTGGGATTGTGATGCCTCCTGCTTTGGTCTTCTTCTTCAAAATTACTTTGGCTATTCGGGGCCTTTTGTGGTTCCATATGAATTTTAGGATTCCTTGTTCTAGCTTCAAGAAGAATGCTGGTGCAATTTTGATTGGGATCGCACTGAATGTGTAGATAGCTTTGGGTAGTATTGATATTTTAACACTATTTATTCTTCCAATCCATGAGCACGGAATGTTTTTCCATTTCTTTATATCTTCTTCAATTTTCTTCATAAGCTTTCTATAGTTTTCAGCATACAGATCTTTTACATCTTTGGTTAGGTTTATTCCTAGGTATTTTATTAATCCTGGTGCAATTGTGAATGGGATAAGTTTCTTTGTCTTTCTGTTGCTTCATTATTAGTGTATAAGAATGCAACTGATTTCTGTACATTGATTTTGTATCCTGTGACTTTGCTGAATCTGTGTATCATTTCTAGCAGACTTTTAGTGGAGTCTATTGGGTTTTCCATGTATAATATCATGTCATCTTCAAAAAGTGAAAGCTTGACTTCATCTTTCCAATTTTGATCCTTTTGATTTCCTTTTGTTGTCTGATTGTTGATGCTAGAACTTCCAACACCATGTTAAACAACAGCGGTGAGAGTGGACATCCCTGTCATGTTCCTGATCTCAGGGAGAAAGCTCTCAGTTTTTCCCCATTGAGGATGATATCAGCTGTGGGCTTTTCATAAATGGCTTTTATGATATTTAAGTATGTTCCTTCTATCCTGACTTTCACGAGGGTTTTTATTAAGAAAGGATGCTGAATTTTGTCAAATGCTTTTTCTGCATTGATTGACAGGATCATATGGTTCTTATCTTTTATTAATGTGATGTATCATGTTGATTGATTTGTGAATGTTGAACCAGCCCTACAGCCCAGGAATGAATCCCACTTGATCATGGTGAATAATTCTTTTTATATGCTGTTGAATTCGATTTGCTAGTATCTTGTTTGAGAATTTTTGCATCCCTATTCATCAGGGATACTAGCCTGTAGTTCTCTTTTTTTGCTGGGTCTATGTCTGGTTTGGGAATCAAAGTAATGCTGGCTTCATAGAATAAGTCTGGAAGTTTTCCTTCCCTTTCTATTTATTGGAACAGCTTGAGAAGGATAGGTATGATCTCTGCTTTAAATGTCTGGTAGAATTCCCCTGGGAAGCCATCTGGTCCTGGACTCTTATTTGTTGGGAGATTTTTGATAAAACCTCCTGCACTGAAAAGGAAACAATCAACAAAACTAAAAGGCAACCGATGGAATGGGAAAAGATATTTGCAAATGACATATCAGACAAAGGGCTAGTATCTGAAATCTATAAAGAACTCACCAAACTCCACACCCAAAAAACAAATAATCCAGTGAAGAAATGGGCAGAAAACATGAATAGACACTTCTCTAAAGAAGACATCCAAATTGCCAACAGGCACATGAAAAGATGCTCAACATTGCTCCTCATCAGGGAAATACAAATCAAAACCATACTCAGATATCACCTCACATCAGTCAGAGTAGCCAAAATGAACAAATCAGGAGACTATAGATGCTGGAGAGGATGTGGAGAAACGGGAACCCTCTTGCACTATTGGTGGGAATGCAAACTGGTGCAGCTGCTCTGAAAAACGGTGTGGAGGTTCCTCAGAAAATTAAAAATAGATCTACCCTATGACCCAGCAATAGCACTGGTAGGAACTTATCCAAGAGATACAGGAGTGCTGATGCATAGGGGCACTTGTACCCCAATGTTTATAGCAGCTCTTTCAACAATAGCTAAATTATGGAAAGAGCCTAAATGTCCATCAACTGATGAGTGGATAGAGAAATTGTGGTTTATATACACAATGGAATACTACTTGGTAATGAGAAAAAATGAAATATGGCCTTTTGTAGCAACATGGATAGAACTGGAGAGTGTTATGCTAAGTGAAATAAGTCATATAGAGAAAGACAGATACCATATGTTTTCACTCTTATGTGGATCCTGAGAAACTTAACAGAAGACCATGGGGGAGGGGAAGGAAAAAAAAGTTAGAGAGGGAGGGAGCCAAACCATAAGAAACTCTTAAAAACTGAGAATAAACTGAGGGTTGATGGGGGGTGGGAGGGAGGGGAAAGTGGGTGATGGGCATTGAGGACAGCACCTGTTGGGATGAGCTCTGGGTGTTGTATGGAAACCAATTCGACAATAAACTTCATATTAAAAACAAAAACAGGGGCACCTGGGTGGCTCAGTCGGTTAAGCGGCCGACTTCGGCTCAGGTCACGATCTCGCAGTCCGTGAGTTCGAGCCCCGCGTCGGGCTCTATGCTGACAGCTCAGAGCCTGGAGCCTGTTTCAGATTCTGTGTCTCCCTCTCTCTCTGCCCCTCCCCTGTTCATGCTCTGTCTCTCTCTGTCTCAAAAGTAAATAAACATTAAAAAAAAAAATTTTTTTTAACAAAAACAAAAACAAAAAAAAAAGCAGAAAAAAATAAATGAAACTATGGTTTATAAGACACTGGACACCAGGCAACAAAGAAAGTGATCCTTTAAAGAGAGGAAACCAACAAGCAATGAACCCAGGCAAGCTTGACCAATTCTCAAAGTTACAGAAACACAGCTGAAAGGCCAAGAAGACCATGGACAGCTAGAATTCCCATGATCTGCGTGCAGGGAAGAGTACCATAAAGGAGAGGACTGCACAGAGAGCACAAGAGAAAGCACGCACACATGCTCCAGAGATCTGCAGAGGGTTCCTCTTGAGTATTCAGCAGAGGGCTGCTAAGAGCATGTGTGTGAGGGAGTGCCTGAAAGGGTTAAAGGAAACAGGACCTAAAACACCTGCAGACCCAGGATTAGTGCCTGTTCTGCCAACCAGACCACAGAACACTGTAATTCACGGGCTGTGTGGGTGATACTCAAAAGTGTTGAGCATTGGGAGTGAGAAATAATTAACCCTAAACGAAAGACTGTTCCAGTTCTGCCTAACAATCTTAAAGGCAAGCCCTGAAAGGATCAAAGTCTTCCAAGTAAACTAACTGCGTCCCAGAACAAAGCTCAAGAACATTTATAACAATATGAAAATATTCAGTGTCCAGGGGCACCTGGGTGGCTCAGTGGGTTAAGCATCCGACTTTGGCCCAGGTCATGATCTAGTGGTCCCATGAGTTCGAACCCCGCGTCGGGCTCTGTGTTGACAGCTCAGAGCCTGGAGCCTGTTTCAGATTCTGTGTCTCCCTCTCTCTCTGACCCTCCCCCCATTCATGCTCTGTTTGTCTCAAAAATAAATAAACGTTAAAAAAAATATATCCAGTGTCCAACGGTAAAATTTACAATATCCAATCAAAAGTCACCAGACATGCAAAGAAGCAGAAAACTACAATTCATTGTAAGAAGATAAACCAATCAGGTGAAGCCAACCCAGAATAGATACAAATGCGAGAATTGCAGAAAAATACTTTAAAACAGTTATTACAACTATATTCCTATGTTCAGAAAGCTGGAGAAAATGTTGAACAGGCTATAGTAGAGACATAAAGATATTTTAAATAATTTTTTAATATTCATTTATTTTTGAGAGAGAGAGAGACAGAGTGTGTGTGTGTACATGAGCAGGGGAGGGACAGAGAGAGAGGGACAGGGAGACAGAGGATCCAAAGCAGGCTCTGTGCTAAGAGAAAAGCCCAACGTGGGGCTCAAGCCCACAAACCATGAGATCAGGACCTGAGCTGAAGTTGTACACTTAACCATCTGAGTCACCCAGGCTCCCCAAGACATGAACATATTTTAAAAAGACTTCACTTCCAGAGATGGAAATGACAATATTTGTGATGAAAAACATATTAGATGCGATTTAAAGCAGATTAAACATTACAGAAAAAATGATTAGTGAATTTAAAACCTACCAGGAAAAGCTATTCAAAATAAAACACAGGGTGAAGAAAGACTCAAATATCAATGTACAGAACATCATTAAACTGTGGGAAAGCATCAAGGAGCCTGATACACATATAATTAGAGTCTCCAAAGGAGACAAAAGAGAGGGAGAAAACAGAAAAATGGGTGAATAGATCACACCTACAATTTTTTAAATTTTCTATATTTTTAAATTTTCAAAATTCTAAGAAGTTCAACAAACTCCTGCACAAACATGAGAAACATAAATAACATGATACCAAGGCACATTATGTATCAAATTTCTGAAAGCCAGTGTTAAAGGGAAAATCTTAGAGAAAAAAAGACACCTCACGTTCAGAGGAACCAAAGATAAGCATGAATTTTTTGGTAAGAAACAATAAAGGGGACTAATAACAAAGCAATGTCTTTAAAGTACTGAAGGAAAAAAGTCTATACTCCATGAGAATCTCTTTTAAGAATATCAGTGAAATAAAGACATTGAAACATATAAAAAGGACAAAGGAAGTCCTTTGGGAAGGTAAACATAAGGAAGGAATGGAAAGGAAATGATGCCAAGTGGAACCGTGAATCCATACTAAAGACTGAACACCACTGGAAACGTTAACTATTTTTGGTACGATTGTTTTCCTCATTGGTTAACTCTTTAAAAGACAACTGCCTGGGGTTCCTGGGTGGCTCAGCCAGTTTAGCATCCAACTTTTAATTTCATCTCAGGTCACGATCTCACGGTTCTGAGATCCAGCCCCTAAATGGGCTCTGAGTCAGGCTCCATGCCTAGCATGGAGCCTGCTTAAGATTCTTTCTCCCTCTCCCTCTCCCCCTTCCCTACTCGTGTTCGAATGAATGAATGAATGAATGAATGAATGGCAACTGCCTAATTAAAATGGATAATACATCATGACCAAGGCAGGTGGAGTTTAATCTGATGAATGCAAGGTTAATTTCACATTCAAGAATCAAAAACATTTTATAACTTACCATATTAGTAAACTAAAATGAAAAACCACATGATCATTTCAATAGATGCATAAGACATACTTAACAAAATCCAACATTATTTCTGGTAAAAACTGAGCAAACTAGAAATAAAAGGGAACTTTCTTAATCAGATAGAGAGCCCTATGAAAAATCTATCATTAATATCATATGAGGGGAAAGACTGAATTCACACAGGAACATAGAATAGAGAAACAGCTTTGAAAATGGAAAAGAAAACTGAAGGATTAATATATCCTGATTTCAATGTTTACTATAAAGCTGCAGATATCAAGACAGTGTGGCATTAGGGGTGTCTGGGTGGCTCATTTGGTTGAACACTTGACTTGATTTTGGCTCAGGTCATGATCTCATGGTTTATGAGATAGAGCCCCACGTCAGTCCCTGTGCTGACAGTGCAGAGCTTGCTTGTGATTCTCTCTCTCCTTTTCTCTTCTCTTTCTCCTCTGCTCACACGCTCTCTCAAAATAAATAAACATTAAAAAAAAAAAAAAGACAGTGTGGTATTAGTGTAAAGATAGACAAATAAATCAATGGAAAACCAGAGAGAGTCCAGAAATACAATCACCTTTGTGTGGACAACTGATTTTCGATGGAGGTACAAAAGCAATCCAAAGGAAAACGGATGGTCATTTCAATAAATGGTTCCTGAAACAACTGTATATCCACATGCAAAAAAAGGGGGGGAGGGGCTTTGATCCATATATCACACATATTTGAGAATTAACTCAAAACAAAACATATCTAAGTATCAACCTGAAACTATGAAACTTCTAGAAGGAATTTGGGGTGGAAAGGAAAAAAAAAACTTCTAGAAGGAAACCTAGGAGAACATCTTTGTGACATTGTGTTAAAGATTTCTTAGCTATATACTAAGTGTATCATCTATAAATGGAAAAAATAAAACAGACTTCATTAAAAACTTCTCTTTGAAAGACACTCTTAAGAATGAAAAGACAAGCCACAGAGTGGGAGAAGTTACTTACAAATCGCATATCTATCTGATAAAGGACTTATATCCAGAATATATATCACCCAAAAACTCAATAACAAGAAAACAACCATTAAAAAAAAAAAATGGGCAAAAGATTTGAATGGACACTTCACCAAAGAAGATATAAAGATGGCAAACACATTTTTAAAAGTTTTTTAATGTTTATTTAGTTTTGAGAGACAGAGCATGAGCAAGGGAGGGGCAGAGAGAGAGGGAAACAGAGAATCTGAAGCAGGCTCCAGGCTCTGGGCTGACAGCTCAGAGCCTGACACGGGGCTCAAACTCACAAACCATAAGATCATGATCTGAGCTGAAGATGAGCCACCCAGGTGCCCCAAACACATTTTTTAAAAAGATACTTGACATCATTAGGCATGAAATACAAATTCAAATCCCAATGAGGTATCATTATACACCTATTAATAGAATCCCTAAAATGTTAAAAAGTACACATACTAAGGTTGGTGAGGTGTGAAGGGACCACAACTTTCATACCCTGAATGCAAATTGGGGCAACTGCTTTAGAAAACAGTATGCTAGTTTCTTAAAATGGTAAACATACTGTGACATATGACCCAACCATGCTACTCCTAGACATTTAGCCAAGAAATGAGAGCAGACATCCACACAAAGATCGCACGAGTGTTCAAGGCAGCTCCACACGTAACAGCCAACAACTACTCATTTGCAATAAAAAGGAATGAGCTATAGACATGCACAGCACTGATGAATCTCTAAATAATAATGCTGATTGAAAGAAGTCAATGAGAAAAAATGAAATATGGCCCCTTGCAGCAACGTGGATGGAACTGGAGAGTGTGATGCTAAGTGAAATAACCCATACAGAGAAAGACAGATACCATATGTGTTCACTCTTATGTGGATCCTGAGAAACTTGACAGAAACCCATGGGGGAGGGGAAGGGAAAAAAAAAAAGAGGTTAGAGTAGGAGAGTCTAGCCAAAGCATAAGAGACTCTTAAAAACTGAGAACAAACTGAAGGTTGATGGGGGCAGGGAGGGAGGGGAGGGTGGGTGATGGGTATTGAGGAGGGCACCTTTTGGGATGAGCACTGGGTGTTGTATGGAAATCAATTTGACAATTAATTTCATATATTGAAAAAAAAAAGAAAGAAGTCAAAAACACATATAAACTTTATGATTCCGTTTCTGTAAGATTCTGTAAAGATTCTGTAAAGTGCAGATAGCTGGTGACAGTTTCATGGATGTATACAAATGACGGGACATCAAATTGTATCCTTTAACATGTGTAGTTGATTCTATGTCCATTTTACCTCAAGGGAGCTGGTAAAAAAAAAAAAAAAAAAAAATTAACAAAGGCAAAAAGAAAATAAAGGCTAACTTGATTAAACCAGTAAGAGTAAGAAAAGGGATAAAGAGGAACCAGCAAAATAAGCAACAAACTTAATGTAAGTTTGCAGAAAATGAGCATTATCAACTGCCATTAAATGTAAATAAACTGAATGAACCTGTTAAAAGACACAGATTGTCAAATTGGCTTAAAAACAAATACAGCCAAGGGGTGCCTGGGTGGCTCAGTCGGTTAGGCATCCGACTTCAGCTCAGGTCATGGTCTTACAGTTTGTGAGGTTGAGTCCCATGTCAGGCTCTGTGCCAACAGCTCAGAGCCTGGAGCCTGCTTCTGATTCTGTATCTCCCTCTTGCTCTGCCCCTCCCCCACTCATGCGCGCGCACGCGCGCGCGCTCTCTCTCTCTCTCTCACAAATAAACATGAAAAAACAAATAAACTGATAAAGCAGATAATGAAAGCTTAAATAAGCCAATAGGGAAATAAAGTCATTAAAGGAGATTTAAGTACCAAGGTAGACCCTATAATAAAACATTTACCCTTAAATATCCAGTTTTGGTTTTTTAATAAAAGGGCAGAGAGGGGTGCCTGGGTGGCTCAGTCGGTTGGGTGTCTGACTTCAGCTCAGGTCATGATCTCGCAGTTTGTAAGTTCGAGCCCCGCATAGGGCACTGTGCTGACAGCTCAGAGCCTAGAGCCTGCTTCAGATTCTGTCTCCCTCTCGCTCTGCCCCTCCCCCACTCATGCTTGACCTCTCTTTCTCTCTCACAAACAAATAAACATTAAAAAAAAATTAAAAACAAAAAACCAAATCCAGGTACTATATATTTTTTTTAATATTTTATTTAGTTTTTGGGAGAGCCCAAGTAGGGGAGGGGCAGAGAGAGAGGGACAGAGGACCTGAAGCAAGCTCTGTGCTGACAGGCTGACAGAAGCGAGCCCAATGTGAGGCTTGAACTCATGAAGCACAAGATCATGACCTGAGCCAAAGTCAGACACTCAACCAACTGCGCACATGTCCCAGCCAGGTACTATTATTTTTTAAAAAGATGCAAAAACAATAGAGTTGCAAATCAAGGAGTGGACCAGGGATCCCAGGCATATGGGATACATATGGGAAACAAAGGGATAGGAGAAGAAGCATGCTAATTACAACAAACAAAAAAGACCATCTACTGAGGGCAAACTTCCTTGATCTGGAAAAATTAAAATGTTAGTAAATTAGTGATCCTCCCTGAATAGACAGGAGTTAAAACTTGGGATACTTACTAATGTAATTTATATAAACGATGCTCCAAGAGAGAAGCCAGTGTTGATTTTTAAATTAACAATCTACCTAAACTAACAATTTTAAACATAAGCATGTTGTCCCACTTGGAGGTTCTTGGAATAAAATTACTTGCTTGGAGGAACTGGTTGAATGATACATTGTCTTTAATCTTTTATACGCCAGGCTTCTAAATTGTTGCTTCTAAGTAACTGTAAGTACTGAGAGCCTCTGGGAGGGGGCAATTATAATTTGTAATTTACCCGTGAGTTACTAGCATTTTATCAACTGGAAAGATACGGGTTTAATGTATTATTCCTTTGCTGAACATTGGCAGGCCACAGATGTGACTAACCTTGGATAAGAAACCTCTCTTGTGATTCCCCTTTCTTTGGGCCATGTAATGATTGGCTCTGTATTTTGTCGTTCATTATTTCCCTCATTCTTGGACAGAATTGATGGAGAGTCCATCAGGGTGGGGAAGAGGGAAGCAAGGATTGTGTCCAATCTATGACATGCCTGATTTCCCTCTACAGAGGACCAGAACTCAGCACTCAGTCAGGCCTGCTAACGAGATCATCTGGAACAGTGGTTCTCACACTGGAGCCTGCATCAGAACCACATGAGGCTTGTTAAAAACAGCATGGGTGGCTCAGTCGGTTAAGCGTCCAACTTCGACTCAGGTCACGATCTCATGGTTTGTGGGTCCGAGCCCTGTATTGGGCTCTGTACGACAGTCCAGAGCCTGGAGCCTGCTTCAGGTTCTGTGTCTCCCTCTTTCTCTCTGCCCCTCCCTCATTCACACTCTGCCTCTCAAAAATAAATATTTAAAAAAACTAAAAACAACAACAACAACAAAAAAAAAACCCAGAACAGATTTCTGGGTCCCCTGCCCCAGACTGGCTGACTCAGGAGGTCTAGAGTGGGGCTGAGGATGTGTCTCTAATGAGCTCCCAGGCACTGCAGTTATAATGGGGAAGCACACTGTGAGTGCCATTCTTTCTTTTTCCCCTGTTTTCAGCTTCTCAGACACAGCTTCAGGCTTTGATCGTTTCTCTCGCCGTTTTGAGGGTGAATGTGTCTGGTAGCACATGTCATGGGGTCTCCCTCAGATCCCCCTTTACGACTTAGCACCTAATGCCCCAGCTGTGGGGAATGTTAGGCACATGCACAGCCCCGCATTAGCGTCACCACACTGGACACTCAGAGACCACCTGCATGGCCCCTGGGCTTCAAGAATGAAGCAAACGTACGCAGGTAACTTTCCAAAGCACCAGTGAGGTTAGGAAGAGGGGAGCCTTTACGGCCTTCCCTGCCTCTGGTTCATCACGGAGGTTGACTCTGCCACCACCACTGGCAATGTCGCCTGCAAGCAGCATCCAGAATCGTCAGTGCACATGTCTGTTCCACCAGAGAAAACGTGCAGTGCTCAGGTACACACAGGCACATGGGCAGCTGGGGTGAGGAGGGGCTGCTGGGGAAGAGACAGGGGTGGGACCTGGAAGGTTCCTAGCCAGCTAAGGGTTGCTGGGACCTCCCAGCCAGTTCCCCCCAGAGGCCAGAACTTCCCACCCTGTACCCACAACCCCCTCAGAGACATTAGGTCTAAGAAATGCAGGGCAAGAAACAGTAGTTTAACTGACACTTTTGTTTTTTCATTCATTCATTTAACAAACATTTGTTTGTTTCTACTGTGCTGGGCTCCGGGTTAGATCTTAGGGTCCAAGAGATTAAAATACAATCTCTTCCATCAAGGTGTTGAAAATCTGGCATAGGAGATGGACAAGAAGCACGCAGTCCCAATGAAGCATGATGAAAGGCAATGCACACTGTGGGGCAAAGCTCTGGGGCCAGAATACCCAGCTTCAAATCCTGTGTGACTCTGGGCAAGTCACTTAACCTCTCTGGGTGTCCATGTCCCATTTCCATAAAAGGGAAACAAAAGCAGAGCCTGCCTCATTAGATAGGTGTGATGGAAGGTCTAAATGAGTTAATATAGGCAAAGTGTTTGAAACTTGCCTGGTGCAGAGTCCCGATAGCCAGTTCTTGTCAATACTGGCATGACCAAGAGAAAGGTGCAGAGGACATCAGGGAGAGGGCAGGAAGCCAGATATGAAACTAACAACCTCAGAGCTGTAGCCTTTTGTAACATGAGCAGATCAAAACAGAGGATCCCAGGGCCCCTTCTAGTAGAAGAGCTGCAGGCTAGAGGTGCCTCCTAGTGGATACTTAGTAAGTATCCTGAGAGTCAGGCAGGGGACACAGGAAGTAGTCAGAATTTCTCCTGCCTTGGACATACATGAATTAGGGAGAAAGGGAAGATACAGTTTCACATGGATTCACAGGAGGTTTGACATCTCACAGCCAAGGGCACCAGTTGAGAACAGCCAGGGTGGTTCCCATGATCGGGCAGGCTTCTCCCTTACTGAACGCCCCGGGACTGAGGGCTACATCCTCCCTCTCTGTGCTTTTCCTCTCCTCCCCACACCCTCAATGCCACCAGCTCCATCTGTTGGCCCATGTTCCTCTTCTCTTTGTAACCACCACTAAAAGCCTGTGATTCTGCACATACATCTGCTCTCTTGGCCAGAGGAACTACCGGCCCAACAGCATACACTGGCTGGAACTTTCAGAGGGCTATGGGCCAAGACTTTCGGGAACATACCCTGTCCAATAACACTCAGGTCAGGAAAGGACACTGGATGACACATGAAGAACGCTGAAGCAAAGCTGGAAATCCCTTGGACAGTGACTCAGGGGCAGCAGGCAGGGAAAAACAGGCCAGCAGGCAGTCCGTCATTGTGCAATGCAGACCATTCCCTCCTCCTGGCCACCAATCAGAGATGGCTCTGGCCACAGACATCACCTTCACTGGGCTTAGCTGAAAAGGAGGGGGTCTAGCTCACAACCTTCCAGCACTCACATGCCAGCACAGTGGCTGTTATGAAGAACAGAGAAATGACCAAGCAAATTCAGAGGGTCCCCAGGGTCTATCTTGTGTTGTCTTACTCTCCACCACTTCTTGCCTTCTCCTTTCTTCTCAACTCCAATTAAGAGAAAAAGGAAGGGGGGGGGAGAGGGTAGAAACAAGCCCTTGGAACAACCTGGATGCTAATTTCAATCCAAAACAGTGGGTTCACTGAGCCCTGGCCACCAGCCCTCAGCAACTTCCAGCTCAGCTACCCAGTGTTCCTGGGACTGAAAATACCAGAACATCTGATGAAGCAGCTGCAGTTAAATTTAGCCCCGGCAAACCCAGGCAGTCTGGGAGCCAGAGGCAGCAGAGCGGACCCACGAATGCACCCATCACATGTATGAGGAGCCTCCAGCTACACACAACACCAGTGTGAGTAAGCAAGGGCAGGGAGAGGGAATGCGGTGAGGTTCAAGGCCCAAATGCAGGTCTCCTCTCGCAGCAGCATTGCCGGGACCCATCAGCCCAGTGCTGCCATCAGCAGGTACCAGGCAGGTGTCATAGATGAGTATAGCATAAAAATGGAAAGAAAAGAAAATGGCGGGGATTCTGTTGAACTGCAGGGTGATATCCCATCTAAATCCACTGAAATTTAGACTTTTAAAAGACACCATGTTAGCCAAATAAAATCCTGCATTAGGTCTGCAGACTTTCAATGTGACACCTAGGTCCACCTGCATGGAGTGGGCAACCCCACAGCTACTATTTCACCATCGGCCATTCATTCTTTGTTTCTTCAGTTTCCTGTTAAAATGCAAACAGACCA
This sequence comes from Panthera onca, assembly GCF_046562875.1. Taxonomy (NCBI): domain Eukaryota; kingdom Metazoa; phylum Chordata; class Mammalia; order Carnivora; family Felidae; genus Panthera; species Panthera onca. The sequence goes on from NC_138340.1 coordinate 78,554,011, forward strand.
TGGGCTTTAAGATTGCTTACCTAACTCAGTTATTCTGACAGATCCCTTTAAGAAACAAAGAAAGGAGAAAAGAAAAAAATCAGCCTATATGAATAAATTAATTGGTAAATAAATTAGCATGTAGTAATATGTTCAGAATCAATTAAATGTTAGCTGTATAAAGTAGCAATTGTTCAATGCAAAGAGCATTTGGCTTAGAGTCAGATAGGCTTGAGTCTAAACCCTGGCTTTGACACCCACTAGGGAATTAATTAACTTTCCTAAGCTGTAGGGTCTTCTTTGGTAGAATAGAAACAACAAGCCTGCCTACCTTGAACTGCTATGGAGATTAAGTAACGCAGGGTAGTGTTGAACCTGAGATAATTTATGCACAGTAAATGCTGTATGAACTTTAATCATCTGAGAGCCAGGTTCTGTAGGGCAGAGACAAAGAGTGGGAGGAGAGGTAGGCGATGGGACGGCATCTCGCCCACCAGAGCTTTCCTGGAGCAGGGGACCGCCCCGAGTTAGATAGGAGGCTTCTGAGCCACATGGGGCCACACTGTCCCCCAGCGTCCATTTGCCACACTGCAGCCACACTTAAGCCAAATTGTCCCTGGCCTTTCTTCCGCCATTTGAGGTAATGCAATGTCAAGCCAGTAGACCTACCTCCCATCATTTCTACTCCATGTGAGCCCCTCACACAGTCTTGTGCTGAGCTAGGTGGTTGTTGAGGGTAATCTGAGACAGCAATGCCCTAGTCTGTCCCATCACCCAAGCAAGCTGCCTGCACCAGGGGGAGGATTTGTTTAGCCTCTCTGACCCAGTGTTTACACAGACTTCTAGCCCCGACAGTGCACTTGAATACCCTGGAGAGATTTTAAAATGAATAGCCACTTGTACACAACACTCTACTGCAGACCTACAGAATCAGAATCTCAGCAGGTGGACTGGAAAATCCCTAGGAAAAGAAAAATACTCAAGGGATCCCAAATTCAGCCAATTTTGAAAGCACATTGCTTTATCCCTTATTGTGCTGCCTCCCGTCGCCTCTTGGGTCTGTCTTGGCTTTGTAAATAACACAAGCGAGAAAAAGCACTCCCTATACTGAAAATTAGTATTCATGTGGAGCTAAAAAAAAAAAAATGAGGGGTAAACAGCCAGGTGAGAGGGAACAGAAAAGAGAGACCAAGAAACACATAGAAAGGCAGGAAGAGGGGAAGGAAAACAGGCGTGCCCACGCGTGCGCACGCACACACATGCACACACACAGAAAGATGGGGAAGAAAGGAAGAGAGACAGGAGGAAGGAAGGCACATTTCATGACTGTGCCAACATTTTGGTATGGCAAGAGATAACCTAAGCCAAATCAATGGATGAGTCTTAGATTAAAAAAAAATTTCCAGTCTGGGCATGGGGTTATTATCTACAACATGCAAAAGCTCTTATGTATTGGCAAAGATACAAACACCACAATAGAGAAATGGGCAAGACATGAAGAGATAACCCAAACAGCCAATACACAAAAAGGTGGGTGAGTTCACTAGTGGTTTGGGAAACGCAGATCATTACTTTATACCTTTGAGGTTGGCAAAAATCAGAAAGCCATGTACTTACTGCTCAGTAGGATGTAGGGGAAGTGATTTCTTTAAATCTTGATGGTAAAGATGTCAATTGTCATATAACTTTGAAAAACTGACATCTAATGAAATTTACCACTCTTCGTCAATCCCCCTCTTCGTCAATGAGGGGAATCTTGAGGAATCCCCTCAAGTTCCATTCCTGGGACTTGAGGCCCTGGAGATTAAAAACACCAGTACCTAGGGGCGCCTGGGTGGCGCAGTCGGTTAAGCGTCCGACTTCAGCCAGGTCACGATCTCGCGGTCTGTGAGTTCGAGCCCCGCGTCAGGCTCTGGGCTGATGGCTCAGAGCCTGGAGCCTGTTTCCGATTCTGTGTCTCCCTCTCTCTCTGTCCCTCCCCCGTTCATGCTCTGTCTCTCTCTGTCCCAAAAATAAATAAACGTTGAAAAAAAAATTTAAAAAAAAAAACAAAAAAAAAACACCAGTACCTAATGATGTATGCTCAAAAATGTCAACTACAGCATTGTTCATGATAACATAAACACTGGTAACAGAGAAAGTCTGTTAATAGAGTATTAATAAATACGTGTTGATACATCTAGCCTGCTTAATATAACTTTATATAGCAGTTGATAAGAATGAATAAAAGTCATATCACAGTTGGAATTTAAGGGATTGGGTACTGTTATATAAAAACAATAAGGCAAAAAAATGTTTATAATATTGCTGTTTTGTAAAACAAAATGACAGAAACTCCTGGTGTGTGTGTGTGTGTGCACACGTGCGTGCACAGGGTTGACATGCAGCCAGTACACATTGATAACTGAAACATTCAGTGTGGCTCTATCATTCTAATTGATTCACACGGTGCCATATATTTTGCTACATATTTTGCTACATATTTTGAATGGCACTCCTGTATATATGCGTTCATGCTATTGTATATGAGTACATAACAAATATGGAGAAGAAACCAATAGGTGCATACTAAATTGTTAACACAGATTAGCAAGGAAGGAAAAGGGGGCTTCTGTGGGTAGAGATGGAGGAGAAAAGGTGAGGGAGGCAACCTAAGAACAAGAAAACAGAAACATTTAAAAAAATGTGCAACAATCATAATTACGCTATGCACTTATGTAAAATTATGTATATGTTTTTATGCATACAGGATCTCTTAAAATATAACTGTTAAGAGCTTATTAGTCAAATATTATTATAATAATGATATGTAACACACCAAACCCAAAGCCTCAGTGACATACAAAAAAAGGCATCTTTTTCTCACTCATAGATCTACGGACTGGCAGGTATGACTCCTTCAGGCTATAGGGCACTCCCTGTGACTCTCATTCCGAAACCAGAACTATCTGGGGCATGTTCTTCTCATGGATAATGACAGAGGCCCAAGAGGTCAAGCTAATCCACGCAAGCACATTTAAATCTGCTCATGGACTGATGTCAGCATCACGGAGACGTAAGATGCCCTACTTTTTAACAATTAACTAGGCACCTATCCATGAAGAAAAGTACCTCTGTGGGAAGTGTGGGATCCCTTATATCAAGGGACCCAGAAGGAGTCTCACCCACCTGTGCACCCAGTAATAGGCAGACAGACCTGTCTAGACTGCAAAACCAGCAAGAGCCAGTGAATCTGCCCCAACCCCTCTAGGCTGTTGTCGGGGAAAGCCTAGAGGGCGCTGATTTGCATAGAAACCCACAACAAAAGAGCCTTTGAAAAGATCCAGCCTTCCCAAGGGAATTTCAGCATGCCTCTGGGGGTAAAAATACAGATTTCAACATGTTGGAGAAGAGCAATTGCGCCAATACTGCCCCTTCCCCAAGGCAACACTGCACAGGGCTGACCTAGCCAGTGGTAACCTCTCCCACAGGACAAAGGACGAACAGCGAGCCGCTTTCCCAGCCACGGTGGATGCTGCTGGAGAAACCCATTTCCACGTAGCAGCACCCAGAGTACTGAGAAGGGACCTCCATGACCGAGGTGGGGGGGGGGGGGGGGGGGGAGGGAGGAGTTCAAGAAAGAGGCAGGTAAGATTACCAAAGGGCATTAAAGGAAGGGGGTTCCTGCTGACAGTGCTCAGGACTTGAGCAGGAAGCCTGCCCACAACCTCTGGGAGAACCTTACCTGAGGACCTGCCCACTGGCCCAGGGGCACCCCCAGCACCCTGAGTGCTCCACCCACACTTTCCCTAACTCCGAAGCCAGCTCCTATGTGTACTCTAGAGTGCGGCGGCAAGGATCCAGCGTCCGGCTAGCTCTCAGAAAAACAGACCCGGGCGAGGGAGGGAGAAACCACAAATTTGACCTGTAGCGCCACCTTCTGGAAAACTGAAGAGAGGTTTCCAGCAGCCATTCTGATGAGCTTTAAGAACCAGGGAAGATGTACACGCATAAGAATTCTGCCACAAGAGGGAGCAGGAAAAACGGAGCAGGTGTGTCGACGCAAGGTTGAGGAAAAACCTCAGATTTAACAGAACCAAGGCTGCTAGTAAAGATGTGAGGAGCTACTGGGTACCTCAAATGCAAAAGAAGCAACATGAAACTACAAGGAATATAAAGAATCAAGAAAACATGTCATCACCAAAGACAATACTCTTCCAATGAGCAAATTCAAAGGCACAGAATTTTCTGATCTAGCTGATAAAGAATTAAAGAACTTTTTTGAGGAAACTCAATGAGCTACAAGAAAACAGACAAAGATGTCGGGAATACATGAACAAAAAAGAAATTTAACGAAGAGCCAAATCATAAAAAAGAACACAAAAAATTCTGGAGCTGAAGAAGTCAATGGATGAAATGAAAAAGTACAGCACAATAGAGAGCATCAGCGGTAGAGTAGACCAAATGGAAGACAGAGTAAGCTAGCAGATAGCAAGTTTTAAACAGTCCAATGAGAGGAGACAACGAATGAAAGAACAAAGAAAGACTACAGGACTGATGGGACTCCATCAAACATACAGATATTAGAATAATTGGCATTCTAGAAGGAGAAGAGGTGGAGAAGGGACAGAAAGTTTATTTAAAGAAATAAGAGCTAAGAAATCCAAAGCCTGGGGAAAGACCTGGACATCCAAGTTCATGAAGCTAACAGATCACCCTAGTATCTCAGGGCAAAAAGACCTTTTCCAAGACATATTATAATGAGAATGCAAAAATCAAACATAAAGACATTCCTTCAGGCAGTCAAGGAAAAAAATTGTAGCTTATAAATAAACAAAACAAACCCCAAACCAGCAGCCTATCAGTGGATTTCTCAGCAGCAACCCCTACAGGCCAGGAACACGGAATGAGATATTCAAAGTGTTGACAGAAAAAAACTGCCAGCCAAGAGAAATACTCTATCCAAAGTTATCCTTTACATATTTCATATATAACATAAAATATATATGCATATACATGTATATATTTGAAATAGACTCCCAAACAACAAAAGTTGAAGTTCATCACCACTAGACCTGCCCTGCAAGAAATACAGAAAGGAGTTCTTCAAGCTGAAATAAAAGGGTGCTAAGTAGTGATATGAAAACAATGTGTTGTATAACATATTGGCCAAGGTAAAAATACAGTCAGATTCAGAAAATGAATTCTATAATAAAATGATATGTTAACTAGTTAACTACAGTATAATGGTTAAAGAGAATATTAAAAATAACTACAGCTACTACAATTTGAAAATACACAATATAAAAAGTAAATTACAATATCAAATATATAAAAGGGGAGAGTAAAAGGGTGAAGCTTTTATATGCAAAGTTGCTATCAGCTTAAAATGGACTATTTTATCGTTTTATGCAAGGCTCATGGTAAGTACAAAGCAAAAACCTAGACTACATTCATAAAAGATAAAGGAGAAATAGAACATATTGCCACATACACACACACACACACACACACACACACACACACACAAACCCCACCAACTTACAAAGGTAGACAGAAACAGAAAAAGAGAACTACAAAATAGCAAATAATTACGATGGTAAGAATAAGTTCATGTATATCAAAACTCATTCTAAATGTAAATGGGTTGAATTCACCAATCAAAATATACAGAATGGCTAGATGGATAAGAAAACAACCCCTAACTATAAGCTGCCTACAAGAGACTCGCTTCTGATTTAAGGATACACATAGGCTCCAAGTGAAGTGACAGAGAAATTTATCCCATGCAAGTGGAAACCAGAAGAAAACTTTTATTTATATGAGATGAAATATTCTTTAAGTAAAAAAAAAAAAAAAAACAGTAATAAGAGACAAGAAGGTCACTACATAATAATGAAGAGGTCAATTCATCAAGATGATGTTAACAATCATAAATAAATATACACCCGATATCTGAGCACCTGAATATATTAAGAAAATACTAACAGATCTGAAGACAGAAATATAATACAGTAATATCAGGGACTTCAATATCCCAGAAACACTGGACTTGAACCATACATTAAACGAAGTAAACCTAACAGACATTTACACAACACTCCATCCAACAAAGTAAAATACATATTCTTCTCAAGTACACACTGAACATTATCTGGCATAGATCATACAATAGGTAATAAAACAAGTCTTAATACAAGAAGACTGAAATCATAACAAGTTTCTTTTATGACCACTTTTCTGACTTGCTATGAAACAAGTCAACAAGAGAAAAGCTAGAAATTTTATAAGCATGTGGAAATGGAATAACACACTCCTGATCAATGGATCAAAGAAGAAATCAAAAAAGAAATTAAAATTATCTCAAAACAAATAAAAATGGAAATACAACACACCAAAACCTATGGAACGCTACAAAAGCAGTTCTAAGGGGGAAGTTTATACCACTAAATGCTTTTTTAAAAAATGTTTGTTGGGGCACCTGGGTGGCTCATTCGGTCAAGTGTCCAACTTTGGCTCAGGTCACGATCTAGCAGTTCGTGGGTATGAGCCCCACATCGGGCTCTGTGCTAACAGCTAAGAGCCTGGAGCCTGCTTCAGATTCTGTCTCTCCCTCTCTCTTTCTGCCCCTCCCCCACTCATGCTCTGTCTCTCTCTCTCTCTCTCTCTCTCTCTCTCTCAAAAATAAATTAACATTAAAAAAAAGTCCACACTAATGAAGAAAATGTGTGTTTATTTTGAGAGAGAGAGAGAGAGAGAGCTGTAGAGGGGCAGAGAGAGGGGAAGAGAGAAAAATCTCAAGCAGGCTCTGTGCTAACAGTGTAGAGCACAACCTGGGGCTCACACTCATGAATGGTCAGATCATGACCTGAGCCAGAATTGAGTCAGTCACTTAACTGAACCACCCAGGTGCCCCACCAATAAATGCTTTTACTAGGAAAACAGAAAAATCTCTAACAACCTAACTTGAACAAACTAAGCCCCAAGTTAAGAGAGGGAAGGAAATAATAAAGATCAGAGCAAAAAGAAATGAAATAGAGACCAGAAAAACAACAGAAAAAAAACAACAAAACTAAGCTAGTTTTTTGATGAATAAAGTTGGCAAACTTCTAGCTACACTAACAAAAAAGAAACAAACAAAACAAAGAGGGAGAAGACTAAAAATGTGAAGTGAAAGAGGAGATATTACAACTAGAAAAATACAAATTATCATAAGAAATTATGAACAATTATATGCCAATAAATTGGACAATCTAGAAGAAATGGATAAACTCCTAGAAACAATACCACCTATCAAGACTGAATCAGGAAGAAATAAAAAATATGAACAGACCAATAATGAATAATCAGTAATCAGTAATCAAAAAACCTCCAACACACAAAAAAAGCCCAGGACCAGATGGCTTCACTGGCAAATTCTACCAAGAATTTAATGAAGAATTAATGCCAATCCTTCTCAAACTCTTCCAAAGAATTTTTTTTTTGAAAAGAAACACTTTCAAATTCAGTTTACAAGGCCAGTGTTATTACCCTGAAACCAAAGCCAAAAAGGATACTACAAAAAGAGCAACTATAGACCAATACTCCTGAGGAGCATAGATGCAACATTCTCAACAAAATATCTGCAAACCAAATTGAACAGCACCTATTAAAAGTATCATACACACCTTCACCAAGTGGGATTTATCCCTGGGATGCAAGGATGATTCAACATATACAAATCAATAAATGTAATACTCTACATTAACAGAATGAAAGATAAAAATCATGACTATCTCTATAGATGCAGAAAAAGCATTTGACAAAACACAAAATCCTTTCATTATAAAACCCTCAACAAATTGGGTATAGAAGGGACATACCTCAACATAATAAAGACCATATGCAATGAACGCATAGCTAACATCATACTCAATGGTGAAAGACTGAAAGCATTTCCTTTAAGATCAGGTAAAAGACAAGGGTGCCCACTCTCACCATTTTTACTCAACAAAGTACTGGAAGTCCTAGCCAAAGCAAATAGACAAGAAAAAAAGGGGGGGGGGGGCATCCAAATTGGAAAGGAAGGTATAAAGTTGTCATTATGTGCAGTTGATATGATCTTATATGGAGAAAATCCTAGACACTCACCCAAAACACTGTTGGAACTAATCAAATTCAGTAAAGTTGGACATAGCAATCAACATGCAGAAATCAGGTGCATTTCTACATGCTAACAATGAAAAATACTTCTTAAAACTATCCCACTCACAATAGCATCATGAACAATAAAATACTTAGGAATACATTTAACCTGAGAAGGAAAAGATCTGTATAATGAAAATTATAAGACTCTGATGAAAGAAACTAAAGATGTCACAAATAATGGAAAGATACCATGTGTTCATGTTTTGTAAGAATATTGTTAACATGTCCATACTACCCAAAGCCATCTATACATTCAAAATAATCCCTATCAAAACTCCAGTGGCATTTATCATAGAAATAGAAAAAATAATCCTAAAATTTGTATGGAACCACAAAAGACCCCCAACAGCCAAAGAATACTGACAAAGAAGAACAAAGCCAAAGACACCATTCTTCCTGATTCCAAACTATACTACAAAGCTAGAATAATTAAAGCAATATGGTACTGGCATAAAAACAGATATGAAGACCAATGAAACATAATTAGAGAGTTCATAAATAAACCCACATATATGTAGTCAACTAATATTTGACAAAGGAGCCAAGAACATTCAATGGGAAAAGGATAATCTGTTCAACAAATGATGTCTGAAAAGTTGGATAACATGCAGAAAAATGAAACTGGACCCCTATCTTATACCACTCACAAAAATTAATGCAGAATGGATTAAAAACTTTAACATAAGACCTCAAACCATAAAACCCCTAGAAGAAAATACTGGTAAGAAAACCCCTTGATGTTGGTCTTAGCAATGACTTTTTGATATGACACCAAAAACACAAGCAACATGAGAAAAATAAATTGACATGACATCAAATGAAAAAGCTTCTGCACAGCAAAATAATCAACAAAATGAAAAGTCAACCTACAGAATGGAAGAAAATATTTGCAAATTATGTATCAGGTAACAAGTTAATATCCAAAATATGTAATGAACTCACACAACTCAATAACAACAAGAAGAAACAACCCTATTTTAAAATGGGCAGAGGAACTGAATAGACTAGTACAAATGGCCAAGAAACACATGAAGAGGGGCTCAATATCACCAATCACCAGGGAAATGAGAATCAAAACCACAATGAGATATCACCTCACACTTGTTAGAATGGCTATCATCAAAAAGACAAGAGATAAGTATTTGCAAGGATGTGGAGAAAAGGAAACTTCTGTGCACTGTTGGTGGGAATGTAAATTGGTGCCGCCACTAGGGAAAGCAGTAGGGAGGTACCTCAAAAAAATTAAATAGAATTGCTATAAGACCCAGCAATCCCACTTCTGGGATTAGATTCATATTCAAAGGAAACGAAAATAGGACATCAAAAAGGTATCTGCACCCCATGTTCACTGTAGAATTATTCACAATAGTCAAAATATAGAAACAACCTAAGTGTCCATCGATGGCTACATGGGTAAAGAAGATGTAATATGTGTGAATAACACAATGGAATGTTATTCAACCATGAGAAAAAAGGAAATCCTGCCATGTGTGACAACATGGATGAAATGAAGGCATTATGCTAAGTGAAGTAAGTCAGACAGAGAAAGACAAATACTGCATGTTCTCAAATGTGGAATCTGAAAAAGCCAAACTCATAGAAACAGAGTAGAATGGTGGTCTAGTGTAAACCCTGACAGTTGAGTTTCCTCCTTCCTTTTTTGTAAAGCAAGTGCCTGACTTAAGTTTTGATGGCCAACTCATCCACATCAAAGAGGCATCTACTTCAAAGATGGCTATCTCAAATAAATACATTGCCAGCCATAGGACTAGATAAAGAGGACATCTCCCCACACTGAGGCTCCTTTGTTTTAGAGTTCCTGATAGATTTTGATAACACTTGGGGCCACTTATTTTTCCTCTTCCTGCACTTTAAATTCACCAATAAAAAGTGAGCTCGTGAAACCCTAGGCTCCACCCTCTACCCTAACAAAAGCAGAACCCCATCCCTGTGTGCTTAGGCTGAGTGCGTGGGGGGTGGGGGAGGAGGGGTGTAGCCCCAGGTGGGCTGTGTGATTTCCAAGTCCTATAAATAATGAACCGCCTTTTCCCTAAATTTCCTGCTTGGTTATTGCTGAAGGGCATCCTGCAATTATAAGAACCACAAGAGCTAATCCAGCCACGATATTGGTTATTGACAGACTGACACCAACACAGAATAATTGCCTTAGCAGGAATGCATAACTGCCCTTTCAGTTAACCAAGGGGAAGGCCCTTTAGCTGTAACTTGCTTATAAGCACCAAACTCAGGTGGTAACAGCATCTGGGAAATGAGCACCACCTGCTGGGGGATCTGTGGCACTGCTACGTGCTGTGGCACATTGCCTCTGTCACCTGCTGTGTTGCCTGCAGTATCCGACTCAAAAGGCCACAGCTGCTGTAATAATCCAACAATCTCCCCTGTATGGTCAAGGGCAGCATGGTCAAGGGCAGATAGTCTAACAAGACAATTAGGCCACTAATTATAAAGGCATGAATTAGCTGTTAATGTGTGTGAGGGTCCTTCACTCCTCAAGGCCAAGAAGAGCTAAGGAGGGTGGACTGGATTGCCAGGCTATGGTCACCAGACAAGGAGAAGCTCTGGGTTAAAGGCATGAGGAAAAGATTCCCAAAGCTGGGGAGGATGGGAGACCTCTGTCTAACCACTGAGTCAGTGGGTCATGCCCAGACTACGTGTCCTAAACCTGAAAAGTGGAATAGCCTTGCAACTGGAAGCCAATGGCATCACCAGAGAGAAAATACAACAGAGGCCTATGGTCCGTGGCACCACTTCACTCACTGCTGTCACTTCGTCCCCTGACCCAATGGGATATTATGGGTCCAACCCCCGTGTGATGTTGCTAAAGAATTAATGGACAAATATAAATGTCCTGAACAGCTGGTGCCAGCACCTCCTAAGAACCCTGAAGAACCCCAGCTTCTTGAGAAATGCCAACCCCACGAAGCTCCCTGAGCATTGCTCAATGCCATGCATACCATGCCAAGACTCTAGTTTATGCCCAGTGGCCTAAGAGCTTTTCCCTAAGACCCTGTGCATATCATACTAGTGGGGGTGGACCCCAATCCAAGAGAGGTCTCTTGGGACACCCTGGAAAGGAAAGTGGCCACCTATGAAGAGGGCTCACAGTGACATCCCAAAGTTTCCAGTAACAACACATAAGATTATGGTAAAAAGAGACAATCAAGAAGTAGAAACGGAGATAAAAAACTATCTTATCTGAAATTCAAAGCTTTCTTAAAGATTTCATGTAGCAGGAAGGACAGAGGGGAGCTAACTGGCTATCCCAGGGTTTTTTGCTTGTTTGAAATGAGCTCCAAATTGTTATTCAAGGCAGCCAAAATGTATCAACTGGCTGGTATCTCTAAAGACCCTAAAATCCATAACCCTAAAATCCATAGCTTTCTTAAAGAAAGCCACCTATATGCTCATTTTCTCTGAGATACCATAGAGCCTGAGCCCCTAGGCTTTCCCATGAATGGGACAGAACTAAAAAAATATGTCTTATAAGGTGTCCCTGCTGCTCCTAAGGGAAAAGCTGACAGGGAAATCAAGGCCTCTAGAGAGGAAGAAGGGGGAGAAGGGAAAGCAAAGGCCCCCAGAGTCACCAATATTTGAATATTGAATTGAATCCCTCTCCTAACCTGGACATTTATTGCCTGAGGCTGTGTCCATCCTTCCATCATAATGATCACTGCGAAGGCTCGCAGTAAGTGGAAAACGTTAGATGAGGCCCATCTCCCGCTGCACAAAACTGGCATGGTCCAATAGGTTGATTATTTCCATGACCACGGTGACCCAAATGACCCCTCTTCATTTCTAACCCTGAAGAGACCCCATTTGACCCTGAGCCCAGAGAATTATTCTTCACAAGGTGCTCTCCCTAATGGCTGGGTGGCACTACTACATTTCAATTGGGACTGCTCAAATTACCAAAAGGCACTAAAACTCCTTGGAGAAAATTTTCTCTGTCCCTTGAAGATGTAAATCTTACTGTGTCTTTGAAATATAAACACCCAGGTGGTAATTAAAACTGCCCACAATCCCCTGAGACTGAAGAAGAACAATGGATGGAGAAGCCTTTTAAAATAAAAAGTGCTATAAAAACTCTTTTGCCCAAGATCTAGCCCACCTTAATCTAGCCTCCTTAAGGTCACTTGTCAAGGACAAATACAGATCTTAAAAATCTTCACAAGTATTAGCAAAAAGTTTTAGCCATTGGATTGGGTAACCTTAACTTCTTCTGTCTGCCAGACACAATTTGAATTAAAATTTTATTTATAAATTAGTGGGGTGCCTGGGTGGCTCAGTCTGTTAAGCATCCAACCTCGGCTCAGGTCATGATCTCACGGTTCATAAGTTCGAGCCCTGCATCAGGTTCTCTGCTGTCAGTGCAGAGCCCGCTTCAGATCCTCTGTCCCCCTCTCCCTCTCTCTCTCAAAAATAAAAACATTAAAAAATTTTTAAATGTTATTTATAAATTACTGAGTTTTATATTATTGTACCTGATTCACAGCTAAAAATTTGAAATTAAAAGCTATCAGGTCAGTGTCCTATATGCATGCTTATGTATGTGTATGAATGTATATTGTGTATATGTGATTTTTTTTCCTCTCTACTTCTGCACTGTATTGCCAAATTTAATTTGTAAAACAGCTCTATCTAACTGGCTTAAAGAAAAATAAGCACTTATCAAATTAAATATTTCTAAACTCTCGGAAATGTAATGGAAACTAACTCAAATGTTTTCAAGTTCACATGACCTAGGAGAATCTTTGGTAAGCAAAAGCTAAAGTTTGTTGGTCTAATTAAAATAGGCATTTCTTCAGGTTATCAACATTAAATATAATGGGGTCATACAACTTTTACTCTACCTGGGTTTATTAGTCAAGTGAGTTCATGCTATCTCTGTTGCAAAAAAATTTATCAGTAAGAAAATAACATTTTCATGAGTCATCTAAATATAATTCTTAAGAACAAGTACACCTAATAAATGTAAGTGAAATAGAAGCTTTTAAGTAAACTTTTCAACAATTATGTATTATGATATATCTACCGAAATAGGTTCCCAAATCTCTTTGGTAATTTATACCCTTAGTGTTTTGCTAAGTTAAATGATGGAAATTCATTAAATGTCTAGATCATTTCCAAACAAGACAAAATACTGAAACATCTAAATAAGCTTATCTATTTTTGATATGAACTTCTGAGAAATCACAATAGCACATGTATGGACAATCTTCATGCCTGATGCTATGTAGTCCACTCAGAAAGATCAACAGAGACATTCAAACTGAGACCAGGAAAATCTATCAGACTGCCATTGTGCGTCCGCACTCCATTCGAAGATGCTTCCAGCCCAACATCTAGAAATCTTCTTGATTGGCTGCCTTCAGAACTCAGAACCTGGGATTATAACTTGCTCTGATCATTAACCTTTGTGTTTTGGTTTTGGTTTCCATAGAAATGCCTCTTATTTGATACCTGATGCAAATACTTGCACCAAATAGGCCTAACTTTGGGAGCCCACCTGCATGACCACCTCCCGAAAGAAGACACAAACTTTAAGTGAACTGACCCATCCTCAGGACTAGAAGACCAGTTTGATGCGATATGGGACAATCTACCAACTCAGGACAGGTTCAATTTATACCAAATGGCCCAAGATGTTAAAATATTTTCCAACAGTACCCAAATCTTTGAAGACATTCCTAGGGTCCCTGATATCACAGACTTAGTTTCACTGCAGGACCTTTCAATTTCGAGACAACATCTATAGACTGGATTTCAGACTATTACCTACATAATTATTATAAGATTGCCTACCATAATCCTATTTAGATATATTCTTTCTGGGTTACAAATTGCCGTATTCCTGATGTTCAGCATATCAGCGACCCAGGCAGTTAATGTCTTCGCCATTAACTCGTATGCCTTGGCATCAGAGTGGACTGTAGTATAGACCCTTGACAGTTTTTTTTTTTTTGTAATTTCAAGTATCTAACTTAAGCTTTTATTGCCAAGGCATCCACTTCAGAGAGGCATTCACTTAAAAGATGGCTATCTCGAATAAACACATTACTAGCTACATCACAAGATAAACAGCCAGGCACCCTCCGGCCATTGAGCCTCCTTGGTTTTAGATCTTGGTTGATTTCTATATGACCATTTGAGCCACTTGTTTCTTCTCTTCCTGAGCTTTAAGTCCCTGCTCTTATGTTTTAAATTCACCAATAAAGAATGAGCCTGCAAAACCCTAGGCCCCCACTTTCCATCCCAATAAAAAATACCCAAAGGCTTGTGCACACTCTCTCCACCTGCAACCCCACTGTGTGGCCCCAGGTATGCTGTGAAATTTCCTGGTCCTGTAAGTAATGAACTGTTTTTTCTCCAAGGTTTCTATATGGTTATGACTAACGAGCATCTTGAAATCACTAGAACCGCAAGGGCTGGTCCAGCCACAACACTGGTTATTGACAGGCTGAGACCAGAACAAAACAGGGGTTACCAGGGATTGGGGGGCAGGGTGGAGAAATGAGGGAGATGCTGTTTAAGGGTACAAACTTGCAACCAGTAGATAAATAAGTTCTGGAGATCTAATGCACAGATAAGTGATTATAGTCAACAACACTGTATTACAAACTTCAAATTTCTAAGAGATGAGATCTTAATTGTTCTCACCACAAAAAAAGAAAATTACCTCATGGGATTGAGTGGTCATCATATCGCATCATATAAATGTATCAAATCAACATACTGTATACCTTAAATTTATGCAATGTTATATGTCAGTTATATCTCAATTAAAAAAATAATCTCAACTAAAAAAACAAAATAGAAACAAGAAAAAAAAAACCCTCTGCATGTGCCTCAGACATGCACATTCCACTGTCCAAAGCAAGTCACACGGCCAACCCAAAATCAGTGGGATAAAGAAATATACTCTTCCAATGAGGGTGTGAGGGGTGTGGGGAGAAAGAGTAGGAATGAAGGAAATACTTGCTAAATAAAAAGGTCATCTTCCCCTGAGTCATGTGGGAAGCCAGGCATGAGAAGATGTTCTCACTTTGGAGAGCACTCAGGAATGATAAAGGAAGAGATGGAAGAGATGATGATGATAAAGTCTTGTTGTACAAATGGCCTAGTGAGAGTTAAAGAGTACAGAGAGCACTTTCCTGATCCCAATGGAAGAGAGACTTGTTGAAGAAGAGTATAAGCTGGTGCAACATTCATTAAAAACCTGTCTGACCTCAGCCGCAGCAATTTCTTACTTGACACATCCCCAAAGGCAAGGGAATTAAAAGCAAAGATGAACTATTGGGACCTCATGAAGATAAAAATCTTCTGCACTACAAAGGAAACAATCAACAAAACTAAAAGGCAACTGACGGAATGGAAAAAGATATTTGCAAATGACATATCAGACAAAGGGCTAGTATCCAAAATCTATAAAGAGCTCACCAAACTCCACACCCGAAAAACAAATAATCCAGTGAAGAAATGGGCAGAAAACATAAATAGACACTTCTCTAAAGAAGACATCCAGATGGCCAACGGGCACATGAAAAGATGCTCAATGTCGCTCATCAGGGAAACACAAATCAAAACCACACTGAGATACCACCTCATGCCAGTCAGAGTGGCCAAAATGAACAAGTCAGGAGACTATAGATGCTGGCGAGGATGTGGAGAAACGGGAAACCTCTTGCACTGTTGGTGGGAATGCAAACTGGTGCAGCCACTCTGGAAACCAGTGTGGAGGTTCCTCAAAAAATTAAAAATAGATCTACCCTATGACCCAGCAATAGCACTGGTAGGAACTTACCCAACGGATACAGGAGTACTGATGCATAGGGGCACTTGTACCCCAATGTTTATAGCAGCACTTTCAACAATAGCCAAATTGTGGGAAAAGCCTAAATGTCCATCAACTGATGAATGGATAAAGAAGATGTGGTTTATATACAATGGAATACTACTTGGCAATGAGAAAGAATAAAATCTGGCCATTTGTAGCAACGTGGATGGAACTGGAGAGTGTTATGCTAAGTGAAATAAGTCATATAGAGAAAGACAGATACCGTATGTTTTCACTCTTACGTGGATCCTGAGAAACTTAACAGAAGACCATGGGGGAGGGGAAGGAAAAAAAAAAGAGGTTAGAGAGGGAAGGAGCCAAAACATAAGAGACTCTTAAAAACTGAGAACAAACTGAGGGTTGATGTGGGGTGGGAGGGAGGGGAGGGTGGGTGATGGGTATTGAGGAGGGCACCTGTTGGAATGAGCACTGGGTGTTGTATGGAAACCAATTTGACAATAAATTTCATATTAAAAAAAATGAAAAATAAAAAAATAAAAAATAAAAGCAAAATAAACACATTTTTGAAATTTAAATGGCCCAACCATTTAATATTATTTTAAGTCTTTTGAAAAAATTTTTTTCTGAAAAATATAAATAACTGTACATCCAAAAACATTACTCCCCAGGAAGTTTCCCAGAGGCAAAATATGGAATAAAACAGAGGAATGAAAACATAAAAAAAAAATACAAAACACACATACTTTTTGATCTACAATCTATCTCCTAGAATGGCATCTGTCCATGACTATGCTAAGCAAATCACGTAAGATAAAGCAGTGTTTACAGTAGGAAATAAAAATGGGAAATAACCCAAGTATCAGGACACTGTTAAATAAAATATGCTCTATCCATGAAATGAGACATTCTGCAATTGTTAACAACATACACTCTACACATGCACATGTACAGAAAGATTTCCAAGATATATTATTAAATTAAAAAAATATATCAAAGTTCAGAAAAATGACAAAAAATACCAAAAGGCAAAAAACAAACAAACAAAAACCATAGGAAAGAAAACCCAAACTGTCAATATGAAAACATGCTCAACCTCATCAGTAATTATCACCATAAGAGACCATTTCACCCTCAGAAAACTGACAAAAATTATCCCTGATAATACCATGCGTTGGCAAAAATGTGGAACAGCAGAACTCTTACACGTGAGCAACAGTATCATTCACAAGAATAAGAGGGACCTGCTTCACCAAGAGACACAGCTGCTGATATAAAAGGGAGGAGACCTTTCATTTTCTTTTTTGATAAAGTTATAATAATGTAGATCACACACAGGCTATGAGTTTTAACAAAGTATTTTAAAACGGCTTTCATGATATTCAAGAGGAGAATCCGAAGCTATGCGGGTTGACAATTAGAACAATCAGGAGCATTTGCAGCTGGCTAAATAAACCAAGAGTTCGGACTGATTAATCAGCCAGTATCAGCCAAAAGGAGTGTAGACTGGGTTTTTTTAATGTCCTGAGTGACAGAACAGACAGCCTGCTCATCCAGTAAGCATATTTGTTATCCAACATAGTGCATATCCAACTGATGTACTGGATAAAGTAGGTAAAATGGGTGTGTGCATACACAGCAAAACAATATTACAGGCATCAATGTGAAGCCAAGAATTTAGGTACAAATTTTCAGCGGGACAAGTACAGAATAGGAGAGATGGGGTTTATTAGCAGTTCGTGTAAAGAACTGGAAGGATCTTTTTCATTAGAAGATCACTTTGAGTCAACAGTATGATGTAGCTACCCCTTGCCTCCCCCCGCCTTAAAAAAGATTTATTGCGGACTAAGATATATTGTTACAAGAGTTCAGAAGATGATGAGCTCATTAGATTATCTGAAATGGGGTGTTCAGATCTGGCTTCTGCATTTGAAGAAGGACACTGTAGCATTAGTTGTGTTGAAGATTTATGAAGCATTTACTCTGTTCCAGGGACAACTGTATCCACACCCACACCCACATTTTTGCACCACTTAATAGTTCTACCATGAGGCAGATACAAAATCCCATTCTATAATAAGAAACTATAACTCAGAGAGAACATGGCAGCACAGCATATAAACAGCCAACGCAGAACTCAAACCCAGCTCTCTAATTGTAAAGCCCTGGCCCTTGATTATGGCATTCTGCCATTTCCAACTGGAGGGTGGCCAGAGAAAGGCCAAGTTAGAGAAGAATGTTCCTGAGGACCACTGGGAACAGAACTCCTGCAGCAGGCACTCAACACGTGGTACACTCCTATGATTTCAGGAGGTGAACCGGGCCCAGAAGACTGATTCAAACAAGTCAAAAACTGGTCATGAAAATCGAACATAAAAATGAAAACTATAAACACTTTAACAGTCATATATTGACTACTAATAGGTAATAAATAGATGGACATCTTGTGGAGACACTTACCACTGCTTCATCTAAGTCATCTGTGTTCTGTTTCACCACCTAGATTTTACTGGAGGTTCACCTTTGGCAAAGGACAAGCAGAAGGAATTCTAGGGTCACTTTTGGCTTTAAGGTAGAACCCAAACTCAGAGAGGGTCAAGTGGGACAGCTAGGTAGACCGACCTTGAACGCTCCAGTTATAATTACTCAGGTGTTTCAAAACCACCTAAGAGAGCAGCATCAGGAAAAATGAGTCCTAAATACTCCAGCAGGAAGTATCCAAGTCAGTTGTATGAGGGTGAATCCCAGGAGTTTTCCTTTATCCACTGCAAAGGTGAAAGGCACTTACTCTTTAAGGTAGCAAGGCTCTGAGCCTAGAGCTACCAGCACCATTTTGCCACCACGTGAGGAAGGTCTGCCTGGTAATAAAGGCCGCACAGAGGAATACGTTGCTAGGAGCTGGAGAGAGACTCTCTTATGGTGAATGATACCTACATTTGTCCTTGACTGCTATGTAATGAGTTACCCCCAAAACATAGCACATAAAGCAACACATTGATTATCTCACAGAAGCTGAGGGTCAGGAATGGAGTGGGACCTAGCTGGATGGTTCTAGTTCAGCAGTTAAGATAATGACCAGGACCACAGTCCTCAAGGCTCCCAATGGGCAAAGAGCCACACTCACACGGCAGTCCACAGGTCACAGTGGACCCACTTCCAAGCTCATTCATGTGGCCTTTCGCAGGTCTCAGGTGCTTGCACGCTGTTGGCTGGAAACATTAGTTTCTTGCCACCCAGGCCTCTCCACAGGGCTCCTCACAACATGGCAGCTTGATTCCCCCAGATCAAGAGCTCTAGGACAGTGTGAGCAAGTAGTGGCAAGAGAGACTGAAGTCACAGTCCTTTCACAACCTAATCTCGGAAATGACGCCCCTCTGCTCTAACCATATTATACCTGTTGGAAGCTAGTCCCTAGGTCCAACCTACAATCAAGGTAAGAAGATTACACAGGGCATGAATAGCAGGAGACAAGGATCACTGGGAACCCTTTTAGAGACTGCCTAACGCAACATTATTTGAGCCCCTTGGAGCCAGCCATGCCTGAAGTCAGATACTTCCTGGTCTTTTCAGTTAGGAGAGTTACTTCTCTTGGCTGAAATCAGTTTGAGTTCGGT
Organism: Panthera onca; assembly: GCF_046562875.1. NCBI lineage: Eukaryota > Metazoa > Chordata > Mammalia > Carnivora > Felidae > Panthera > Panthera onca. The sequence continues at coordinate 78,573,583 of NC_138340.1, forward strand.
TTCAGACAAATCACATGTAGCCCAGGGAATCCTTCACTAATATGTTAATATATACACTGAAAATAAACACCATCGTCAATAAAATCAAAGTGCAATGGGAGGTCATCAAAACAAGTTCTCCCTAGAGTGGATGTGTAAGCCAACTAGTACTCTTAAATGTCCTGTGTGATCTTTGATGATATTTTTTTGGATTTATTCTGCCTGGATTTATTCTAGCAGTCTGATATTCTTCCCAGCTAATTTAGCATGCCTGTGCCAGTGTGAGAGCATGCCAAACTCAGAATTTTATTGCCAAAGATGACAGTGAATAGAATTAGACCATCAGGAGTGCAATTAGTTTGACATGCTATTAACACCCCAACCATGAACACAGAAGGAAAGGCTTGAAAAAAATGGAAAGTTAAAATAAAACTAAGTTTAGCTCAGTTAAAGGCAAACAATAAAATAATTCAAATTTGATTTTTTGGTTTCCAATGCCTGTGAAAATAGTATCTATATACAAATGATGTGAAAATCTGACAATCACTTGCATTAATTTTAGCAGAAAGACAACGTATCATGTGTCTAGGGCTGAGAAACTATTACATATACACCACTAAGACTTGGGTATCTTCCCTTCCACATCCATCCTTAAAATATACAGTAGTACCACCATTGTCTACAGTGTCCCTTTCTGTGGTTTCAGTTACCCCCCCCCACACCCCACCCCCCACCAGCAAACCACTGTTCAAAAGCAAATGATCCTCTTTGTAACATAGTGTGCTTTCCGTGGCTTCAGGCATCCGCTGGGGGGCTTGGACTGCATCCTCTGTGGTGGATAAAGCGGGGAGGATTTCTGCAGTCAGCACCCAGTCAGGGGAGAGGATGTCACTCCCAGACACTCAACCATGAGAAAAATGGCAGATCAGTTTGCTTTAGAAAACATAATCTGTGTGGTCTTTTTTTTCTAACGAAAAATTTCACTAACAGAATATTTTCACATGCACAGAGGTGTTCCACATCTCTCGAAATCAGGTATTGTCAGACTTGACTGTGCTTCCCAATAATCTAGGGGCTTGTTAAAACCCAGGTGGCTGGGTCCCATTCCCAGAATTTCTGATAAAGTGAGTCTGGGATGAGGGCCTAGAATCTGCATTTCTAGCAAGTTCCCAGGTGATGCTGCAGGTAGGGATCGGGGAACACCCCGAGAATCAGGCTCCTCCCATAGCTACTTGTAGGCTCAGCGCTCATTCTCACAGCCTCTATGGCTCCTACCTCCTGGGCACTGCGAGTTCTTATCCAATGCCCTTCTTTTGCCACTCCTGACACTTGTCCTAGCCACCAAGAAAGGCAACCTGTGCGTGCTAACTTCCTCAAACAATTTTAGATTTCTCAGTCATTGAAAGATTTTTACAGTTTCACAATATCTTTTAATCATTTTTACTTATTTTTAAGAGAGAGTGCAAGTGGGGGGGAGAGAGAGAGAGAGAGAGAAAGAGAGAGAGACAGAGGATCAGAAGCCAGAGGATCTAAAGCGGGATCTGTGCCAACAGCAGAGAGCCCAATGCAGGGCATGAACTCAAGAACTGTGAGATCGTGACCTGAGCTGAAGTCGGCTGCTCAAGCAACTGAGCCACCCAGGCACCCCAACAATTTCACTTTAAAAAGTGGGGGTGTACGTGCTATCTGACCTCTTGTTTAAGGAGTAACAAAATTGGAGCTAGATCTTTAATGAGCTTAAAATATTAGCAACAGAGAAGTTTGATTATATAGCCTAAGAAAATTTTATTACCTAAAAGATCTTGTATTAATTCAATTAAGTTCCCTTTTTTTTTAATTGCAGCAAACAATTGATGGGGAAAATTAAAAAAAAATTCAAACAAATTAGATTTTATTGCTATTCAAGGACAAGGATTTCTTAAGCATATTTTTTCTTTGTGCAGTTTGTGTTTAGACAGAGCTAGGCATATAATCAGCCTTCAAGGAGAAAATATATTCAAAACACATGAAATAATTTACCTTATTAGTTGCACAAAGAAATACCATCTAATTTTCTATGCCAGTCTAAGAAAATTTGAAGTTGTTGTCAACAGTAAATGAACAGGAAAAAAAAATAGTATTTAAAGAAACTCTATGTTTCTTTGCCTTCATTCACCAGACTGCTAAAACAAATTTTTCAGAATCACTCAGAATGAAAGACTGTAGAGGGTGGTTTCCATGGGTTTCTAATGAAAATACTGCAGTCTTTATTCTAATCTCCATGGGAAACAGAACTGATCTGCTGGGTTCTTTTCTTTTCATTTCTTCTCATGTGTAGGGCTTCCCGTCCCTGATGAAGAGTTAAATGGGAGGACAAACAGTGAGTGGCTGCGACTGCTGTGCTTTCTGCTCTGCATACAGGACTTCATACGTGGGTGAACATTCCAACTTGGGTGTAACCCAAGCTACACCAGCAAGCACTCCCTCATTTATTCATTCACACAGACATTTATTAAGTACCTGCTAGGTCCTGGGGATGCAAACTTAAATAACATGTGGTTCCTGCCTCAAGGCCACAGTCTAGGGAAAGAGACAGCCACAAATGGACAGTTACAAAGGCCTAGGCTGAGACCTAGACTCAGGAACCAGAGCACGGGAGTACTGGCTGTCATCATGGGACTGGATGCCGTCCCTCTGGGGCTGTGAGTAGACTGACAAGTTGGGAAAGGATGGAACCCGGAGGAACACCAACATTTAAGACAGAAGCAACAGAGGAGTGAGAGAGGAGATCAGAGCAGGTGAGACGGCAAGGGCTATACCACAGAAGCCAAAGGAGTTGTCTCCAGAAGGGAAGACACTCACGAGTGTAAACTACAGTGGGGAGGGCCAGGGTAATAGCCCAAAAAGAGTTGTCATGATTCAGAATTTGCCGACAGCCTCACAGAGGTGCTATCAGTGGAGAGATGAGGAAGCTCACCATGAGAGCTGGGGAGTGCATGTAAGAGGATGTAAAGAACAGGGGAAGAAAGCAATTCTTCCCATACAAAATAGATGCTGAAAAATCATTCTAGGCTGGAAGAAATGTTCCTCACGAAGGGCAGGTTAAGTATTTACCATGAATCAAGTGAATCCTAGGCTTCAGGCCCCTCACCTGCATGGACCCCTGCCAGGCCCTGGGAGAGGCCCTAGTAATGGGTTTACATGGACATGTTTTTGTAAAATTTGCCAAAGAAAGATATTTCAGCTGCAACTGGTTAAGACCGCTGTCGCTTCCACTCTGACTTCCTCTCCTAGTTCTCCTGCCAATTATATTGGAGTGAACACAGGCCCTGAGGGTCCAGCTACAGAGAAGCTGAGGATGTATTTGCTTTGAGTTTAGTGGGATATACTTAGGTGGTTTACAGTTACTTCACTATAGAGCTAAGCTGTTGTTAGCTGTCCCAGTACAAGGAGGTCTTCCAGGAATACCCCTACCATCTACCATGACTATTTAACCCGGGTCATGATCTGAGGACCCGAAGGCTGTTTGTTTGACCGTATGATCATGACTTATGGTGCACAGCTCCGGAAGTATATGGACAGTTAGGGAGAAACTAAGTATGACACATAGAGAACTAGAGGCTAGACTATGGAAAATTCTTCCAACTTTCATAACTCATACATGAAAAAATTTGTTAGAGGACTTCCAAAATTTACAAGTTAATTCTAAAATTCTAAATAACATAACCAGGGTGCCCAGGTGGTTCAGTCAGTTAAGCATCTGACTGACTCTTGATTTCGGCTCAGGTCATGATCTCACAGTTCATGAGTTCGAGCCCCGTATCAGGCTCCACACTGACAACACAGAGCTTGTTTGGAATTCTCTGTCTCCCTCTCTCTCTCTGCCCCTCCCCACTTGCTCTCTCTCTTACTCTCTCAAAAATTAAAAAAATAAAAAATAAAAAATAAAAAACAGGGTTGGCTGGGTGGCTCAGTCAGTTAAGTGTCTGACTTCCGGCTGAGATCATGATCTCACGGTTCATGAGTTCGAGCCCCACATTGGGCTCTCTGCTGTCAGCACAGTGTCCACTTCAAATCCTCTGTCCCCCTCTCTCTGTCCCTCCCCCACTCGCATGAACTTGCTCTTTCTCCCAAAAATAAACATTTAAAATTAAATTTAAAAATTAAAAATAAATAATATTACCAATAATGAATTATGAAGCTGTAAATAACTTTTCTAAACTCTGTTCTTAAAGGAATTTTGATCAAACCATGCTGAAAGGAATGATGTAGGTGTCTATCTGTCTTAGTCCATTCAGGGCACTGCAATTAAAATACAACAGGGGTGCCTGGGTGGCTCGGTCGGTAAAGTGTCCCACTCTTGATTTCAGCTCAGGTCATGGTTTCACGGTTCGTGAGTTTGAGCTCGCATCAGGCTCTGCACTGACAATGTGCTCTGCAGTACTTAGGATTCTCTCTGTCTCTGCCCCTCCCTGCCTCTCTTCCTTTCCCTCTCCCTCTCTCAAAATAAATAAACAAACTTAAAAAACATTTAAAAAAAAATACCAGAAACTGTGTGGCTTAAACAACAAACACTTATCTCTCACAGTCCTGGAGGCTGATAAGTCTAAGGTTAAGATGCTGGCAGATTCGTGTTTGGTGAAAGCCTGCGTCCTGGTTCGGAGACCGACATCTTTTCTTCATGTTCTCACTGGGCAGAAGGGCCAAGGGAGCTTTCTGGGGCCTCTTTCATAATGGCACTCCCATTCACGACGGCTCTGCCCTCAGACGTAATCACCTTCCAAAGACCACACCTCCTAACACCATTGCATTGGGGATTAGACTGCAACATCTGAATTCTGGGGGGACAAAAGCATTTAATCCATAGCACCATCCTTCTGTCATCTCTCACAAATTCTAAAATCTTTTACATGTGAAGATGTGCTCAGAGAGTAAACAGCCACAAATAAAGGGAAAAAAATATTGTAGAAGGACGCTGGGCAGTTACTAAATGTCTTTTGTTATTTTGCTCGATTTGTGTGATGTTTCTATTATGTGCTAGCTTTAAAAATGCTTCATTTGTTATGACTGATGTCTCATTCTAAATACTTTTATATCTAATATTTATCCTAATTTTATGTTGTTTTGCTCAAAGAGCATCCCCGACACACACAATTATCTAAGTTTCAGGCCCCACAACACCTAGATCTGCCCCATGGTGATAGCCTTTGTGGGAAGGGCCTTGAGAGAAGGCAATACAAGGGCAGGTGTCCAACATGTCCTAAGACTGACTCTCCCCTCCTACCTCTCCTAAATGAGCAGAGAGAAACTCAAGGGAAGGTTCTGACCTTCTAGACAGAAGTGTTCTAGACTGAAGTGTTCTTCTAGACTAGAAGTCTAGTGTTCTAAGACTGAGCTCCTAGGGGAAGGTTCGCGTGCCAAGGGACGGCATGAGGAAATGGTCCTCCCACTAGCACTGGTCACTACGAGATTTCTAATTCCTCCAGGACCCAGGGCCAGGGAAGCCAGTCAGGGTCAGCAGACGCTTACAGGAAATAAAAACTGTTGCTTGTACCACAGCAGGCATTAAATCCAATAGTAACGTGAATATTTCCCTTGGAAGCAAAAGGATCTAGGAATGGAGGCAGAGAACACTGTGGGATTTGACCAGCTCTGAGCAAATGACTTTCACCCAGGCACTGCTCCCAGGGGCTTATGTATTTATTTATATGTTCATCAGTTCTCTCCCCTACCAGGACGTAAGCTCCTTAATGTCAGCAACTTTGGATATCAGTGCGACACCTGTGTGAAAACAGAAAACTACAAACCTCGGAAAGTTGATTCAACCTTGGTTGAGAGTATAGTTGAAATCAGAGGTTTTCCATTCCAACAATGGCTAAGAAACTTCAAGAAAATGAAAATACTGTCATCACAAATGCTTTGAGAATGCCAAGCCCAGAGCAAATCTTAAGGACACCAAAAATATAGATCTTTGCCAAGGTGGAATGAGGGACATTTCAAGCCAAATCATAAATTGGGCTGTTTGCTACAAGGGCTCTTGTGAAATTCTACTTTACCTATGATGATTTACTGTTACATAACCCTTAACCTAGATGCTTCACCTAGGACATGTGTTTCACTTTTTGCTGTATAAAACTGAATCTCCTCATTGTACATGTGTTGTGAAAAATGTGCTTTGCAATAAACCTTGCATTTTTTACATGATCATCTATGACTTGTGATCTTATTGCAGTTAGCCTAGCCAGCACTATAAAAAGTGGCATAGATTTATTTGGGATTAGAAAGGGCAGGATGAACTTCTCCTCCTCACAGAAGTCATGTAAGTTGTTTGTGGGGATTTTTTTGTTGTTGTTTTAAGGAGAATAATAGCAGAATTGTTTCTGAAATACAGTGGGAGACATTTCCTTCCAGCTGCATCCTAGTATCTAAGAAGAGTGTGAAGTATAGGGAAACCTTAGTTTCTGAGAATAATTCATTCTGGAAACATGCTTGTAATCCAAAGTACTTGCACATCAAAGCGAATTTCCCCATAAGAAATAATGGAAACTCTGAAGATTCGTTCCACAACCCAAAAATATTCATATAAAAATGATTACAATATTGTAATATAATACAAATAAAGAAAATACAAAATATAAAGAAAAATAAACAAATTAACCTGCACTTACCTTAGAGAAACCTTCGTGGCTGGTGTGAGGCAAGAGGAGGGTTATTGTGTAGGACGACTCTCACTATCACTAACAGAATCACTGCCATCTACTGGTTAATGGAATCTTTCTGCATGGGGGCCGTTGTGTATGCTCGCACAGATGTTGACCCCAGTACAGTATTAATAAACTCTGGTCATATACTGTATTTAATGTAACCAGCAATAAGGTGAGCAGAGGACAGGGTCTATATCTGCAGGCAGCCTGACCTAGAATGAAGCAAAGCATTCCTAAGCTTACTCTTATACAGAAAAGCAAAGGACTGTCCATGGTTGCTTTGAAGCGACAAAAAATACACTAGTGCCAGTTGTAAGCACCTTCCAATGTTCTGAAAAATCACTGATTTCTGACAAATACCATGGCCTGAGACTGAGCATCGGAGCATGGGAGATTATCACCCACAATCATGGAGAGAGAGAGAGAGGGAGAGAGAGGGAAAGAGAGGGAGAGAGAGGGAGAGAGAGGGAGAGAGAGAGGGAGAGAGAGAGGGAGAGAGAGGGAGAGAGAGGGAGAGAGAGAGGGAGAGAGAGGGAGAGAGAGAGGGAGAGAGAGGGAGAGAGAGGGAGAGAGAGGGAGAGAGAGAGGGAGAGAGAGAGGGAGAGAGAGAGGGAGAGAGAGGGAGAGAGAGGAAGAACAAGAACCACCACCACCACCACTGGTCCAGTTGTGATCACATGATGTTCGGCATCACATACTACTCGCTTTGCAAGACATCACTCGTTTATCAAGTTAAAATGTATTAGCAACGTTTGCTTGTCTTGCAGAACACTCACAGAACAAGTTACTTGCGACCCAAGGTTTTACTGTACTTGGCAAATGTTAGTAAATGTTTGTTGACTGATTTGTTGACTCCTTAGTAATACTGAGAGGAAAATATCCATTAGAACGGGGATCAACTGGAGGTCAAAACATTAGAGTAGACCTTTTCTTGGGTTCTCAGCAATAATTATCATTAATTTTTTTCAAATCTTGAATAAAATGACTGTATATCCTTTAAACACATAACAACATTATAAAGGAGGCAGAATCTGGTCAAAAATGAAATACAGTCATTCAGCACATCCTTTAAAAAAACTGTCAGTTCCAACAACTGCTTTCAGCTCAGAGAACGGGTCATAAAATAAAGCAGTAAATCAGGAAGCCACTAGAGGGCCACAAAGGGCCAGGAATTTATCGAAGAGCCAAGAAAGTATAGTGAGGGGACAAAAATGACCTAACTCCTTTTTAGGCCAAGTTTGTAGGACCCAAAGGGCAGAGGTAAAAACTTTATGCTAAAGAACTGATAAAGATAGAGCTGGAGAATTTAAAAATCTTAATCCAAAGCAGCAAAGAGAATAGATAAGGTAGAATACACTTTAAAAGCATGGATACAGGGATCAGAGAATATGTTACTAGGAATGCCAAATGCAATGTTGAAAACATCAAGGATCATAAAGAATATGCAAAAACCAAAGTCATAATCATTAGAAATTCATGATCCTGAATACAGATAGCAGAGGGCACATGGCCCAGTAAACCTGGGCTGCCCCACTCAGCCTGAGCAAAGAACGGAGTCAAATCACCTGTAGTGACTGTACATTCCTGAACTGTGTTCTGCAGTAAAGAAACAACACTTTAGGTAACTGGTATTGCTCCAACTTTCTGCATTGACTGCCATCCTAGAAGGCACCTGCCATTTGCTGTGTGATCTCAACCACTCCACATCTTAATTTCCTTATCTGTCAAATGGAGATAATGATAGTGGTCCAAGGTCATTGAATTTTATGTGAGGGATTCAATAGTGACCTCACATTATGGAAGACTCCATACTTTAAAGTTGATCCAGACAAATATCAAGTATTTCTATTTCTCAACCTGGCATAGTTCACAATGTACTCAACCAACCAACCTTGAAGTTATAGGATTCTTGACAAAATTTGGTTGGAGTTGAGGGGAGGAGGAGAGACATAGGTTTTTGCTTCATTTCAAATTTCTCTACATAAACTGAGACTTTAATATTTTTACTATAGTCTATCAAAATTCCATTAAATATTATGAAGTATTATTTAAATTAATTAAATGAGGGGCACCTGGGTAGCTCAGTGGGTTGAGTGTCTGACTTCAGCTCAGGTCATGATCTCACAGCTCATGGGTTCGGGCCCCGTGTCAGGCTCTGTGCTGACAGCTCAGAGCCAGGAGCCTGCTTCAGATTCTGTGTCTCCCTCTCTTTCTGCCGCTCCCCTGCTCGCACTCTAACTCACTCTGTCTCTCAAAAAGTAAATGTAAAAAAAAAATTTTTTTTTAATAAATTAAAAGACTCTTGGGCACAAAGGACCTCTAGTAGACGTTGATAAATACATTTAGCTGTCAGCTATTGCTGTGTAACAAAACACCCAAAAATTCAGAAGCTTAAAGCCACCACGATTTGTTAATTCTCAATCTGTCAGTTAGCGGGAGAGATGCCAAATATTGGCCAAGCTTGGTTCTGCAGTTCTTCTGGGCTCAGCTGGTCTTACACACACATCAATAGCCAGCTAAGAATTGAAGAGTCTAGCTAAATTTAGCTCAGCCTCCCCTATCTTTTCACCCATCTCCTGGGAATAGCATGCCAGGCCAGCATATCCCTTTCATGGAAATAGCAAAAGTACAAGAAAGCAAGAAGAAACACACAAAAACTCCCGAGGCCCAGGCTTAAAAGTGGAGCACCCTCACTTCTGCCTTATTCCATTGTCCAAACCAAATCACCCAGTCAAGGTCGGACATGCCTAAGGTAGGGCAATAGAATCTGCTATCTGACATAAACTATGTGTCTTTTTAAATTGTCTCCCACAACTAAAATGTGAGTGCTCTGAGAATAGGGATCCTGTCTGTCTTATCATCTTACTGGTAGGAAATTAAGGTACGGAGAGGTCCCATAGGTATGAAATGGTAGAGCCAGGATTTGAACTAAAAGTCTGGCTCTGAAGTCCATGCTATTAATCACTACATTAGATTACCTCTGCTAATAAAAGAAATGAAAGTAATTGGATGGGATAGAAGATTCTGGACTCTAAATTAGACCTAAATAATAATAGTTCTTTCCCTTGAAGTCAGAATGTCTACAGTAAGCATCAAATTACTGTGTTCATTATTGGAGCAGATGGAAATACAGAAGAGAGACATTAAGAAAACTGCATTTATTAGAAAGGCTGAAAGTGTCCATGACACAACCCTGAAAGACCATCTTGTCCATCCCCCTGTCTCCAAGTAGGAGTGCATGTCCACCTTATTACGAACAGTATAGTCAAATGTGATTTTTAGTCTTTAGAGACTATTTCTACAACCACCTCTGGAAATGCATGCGAATGTCTCACGATTCTCTCAGCAAGTTTTCTTCATGTCAGACCTAAATTGTCCAATTTAATTGCTCTATGACTTGGATCAGCTCTTCTTTGTAAAATTTAGATCAAGGGTTGCAAAGTGGCAGACTATGGGCCAAAACCAGCTTACAGACATATTTTGTTTTGCCTGCACCAACAAAAATGTTTCAATAGTTGCCAACATTTAAAAATAGGGATAGTTATATTTAAAAAGCCAGCTCTTGCTGAAATAAGTTGAAATAAGTGAAAGGGTTTTACTTAGAATTATCTAGGCTTTGAAAGTATAAAAGACTTTAAAAGTCTTTTATAAAACCTTCTGAATTTGATGTTTTCTTTAAAGGCTCATATTAACAGATTTCAACTTACTTAAGTAACATAAGATTTTTTTTCTACATATTCTTGGGTCAATTTAAGTAAGTTGTATTTTTCTGTGAATGCAATAATTTTTCTGTAGAGAGAGAGAGCATGAATAGGGGAGAGGGGCAAGGGAAGAGAATCTCAAGAGGGGTAGAGGGAGAGAACCTCCAGGCTCAGCATGGAGCCGGACTCAGGGTTCAAACCCATGACCCTGGGATCATGACCTGAGCTGAAATCAAGAGTCAGACATTCAACTGACTGAGTCACCAAGGCACCCCCATGAATAATTTAAACAAAGTCTTCAAACGTATTGACAGAAAGTTTTTTTATAATGTCCTTTTACTACCATAATGTCTACAGCATCTATAGTACTATTTCCCTTTTCATTCCTTTTATTTAATCTCCCTTTTCTTCCCTGATATGGGATAATTTTGCCAGACATCTATTTTATTGTTGTGAACCAATTCTTTGTTTTATTTACCTTCTCTATTGTATCTATTTGCTATGCCAATAATTCTGCTATTATTTCTCAATTAATATATGTCTTTAGGTAGGATATGCTATTTCTTAAAATTTTCAAGTTAGAATCTTAGATCATTAATGTTGATCTTTTCCAACAAACATTTAAGCTTTCCATTTCTGAGTGTCTTTTTCACTGTACCTCACAAGTTTTGATAGATAATATTTTATTGTTCGATACTGAATAATTTTAAATTCACATCATGATTTTATTCTCTTTGACCCATGAGTTATGGAGGACTTGGGAAATTGGCATTTCTCATCCATGCCAAACCTCTTTCTAGTCATCTTCTAATCCTGCAAAGCCTGAAAAGTTAAATGTTCGTTGGTCAGATTCCCTTGCAGCTGAAAGTGAATTAAGTCCTTCCACCGGATGCGTCTACACATGATTTAAAAGGTGGAACGGGGGGCGCCTGGGTGGCGCAGTCGGTTAAGCGTCCGACTTCAGCCAGGTCACGATCTCGCGGTCCGTGAGTTCGAGCCCCGCGTCGGGCTCTGGGCTGATGGCTCAGAGCCTGGAGCCTGTTTCCGATTCTGTGTCTCCCTCTCTCTCTGCCCCTCCCCCGTTCTGTGTCTCCCTCTCTCTCTGCCCCTCTCTCTGCCCCTCCCCCGTTCATGCTCTGTCTCTCTCTGTCCCAAAAATAAATAAAAAACGTTGGAAAAAAAAAAATTAAAAAAAAAAAAAAAAGGTGGAACGGAAGTAAACATCATCGCAGGCGGTCTTCAAAGATGGCAACACAGGAGGCTCCTGAGCTCCTCTCCTCCCACAAACACACTGAATGAACAACTGCACATGGAGCAAATCCCCCCGAGAGAAATGCAGAAACCACCTGAGTGGCCGCTACACACTGAGCAAATGAAAATACCACACGAAATGGGTAGAAGAGGCTGAGACACAGTCTCACCATAAACCCCACTGCAGCACAGTGCCATGCAATTGGAGGGAATCCCCAACTCCCAGGCTCTCTCTGATGAATAAAGTGTTTAGACTCTACATTTACAGCCCCAAATTTAAGACTCTCGTGTGAAGGACAGGCTCCCAAAACACCTGCTTCTGAAAGCCAACAGGGCTTGCATCCATGAGATCCCCAAGACTACAGTAAGCAAACAAGCAGATAAAAACAGGCACAAGCACTTGCCATGGATATCCCCCCAAGCGCTCGGAGCAGAGGGAGCAGGCAGAAATGCCCATCTCCCAGTCTTTTCCTAAAACGGGTCTATTTGCATACTTCAGTAACTGCTGTCTGAGGGTAAGGTTTCTAGTTTAGCACACATCTAGGAGCTAGCTTCTCTGCAGAGACCAAGGAGGTCTATGGACAGCTCCCCTGCTTTTTCTCTCTAGCCCACTCCAAGTCACCAGTAGTTCCCTGGAAGGAGTTTGTATACACGTCTAGTGCCCCAGTGTTTGCTGCTGCCACCTGAGGAGGAGCCTCCTGGATCACTTGGCTCCAAGAGCCAATGGGACTTGCATCAAGAGTCCCATAGGACTATAGCAAGCAAGAAGTTCTTAATAGGCTCAGAAGCACCTTCCCACAGCTGTATGCCCAGGCCCAGTGCAAAGGCAGCAAGTAAAAATACCTACCTCACAATCTTCCCTGGAAGGGGCCTACCTACATATTTTTCCAGCTGCTGCCTAAAGGTCAGTAAGGCTTCCAAATGGCCTGAATCTAGGTACTGACTGTGATCCTCCCCTCTTTGGGACACTGATGGGTTTTGGCACATCCTCAACTACTGGGAGCCACTAGGAACGAAGAAGACAGCTTGGATAATCACAAAGGTATGAAAGACAACCAGGAGCCAGGCTCCTTGATGAGGTTTATCACCTACTCAAGACCACTCTGTCAAGACTGGGAGAAGTGGCTGTTTTATTTAATGCCCAGAAACCAACACTGAGTCCAAGGAAATGAAGGAAAAGAGGAATATATTCTAAACAAAAGAACAAGATAAAATTCTCAAACAAATCTTAATGGAGAGAGAAGTGATTTATATGACAAAGAGTTCAAAATAACAGTCATAAAGATGCTCACCAAAATCAGAGGAACAATACATGGACAATACAAATATTTCAGCAAAGAAAATAGTTTAAAAGTACCAAACAGAAATCACGGAGCTGAAGAATGCAATAACTGAACTGAAAAGTTCAATAGCAGGTTTAAACAGAAGAAATCAAATGAAAGAATGGATCAGTGAACTCAAGGACATGACCACTGAATTCATCCAAGCAGAGGAACAAAAATAAAAAAAGAAAGAGAGTGAAGGTGACTTAAGGGATTTTTGGGACACCATCAAGAAGACTGATATCCACGTTATGGAAATCCCAGAAAGAGAAATGGGAGAGAAAGATGCAGAAACATTATTCAAAGACATAATGGCCAAAGTCTTCCCTTTCCTAGGGATAGAAAGAGACACCCAGATTCAAGTCCAGAAAGTATCTATAAGAGTCATCTAAGACCCAACCCAAGGGGCACCTGGCTGGCTCAGTCAGTAGAGCATGCGACTCCTAATCTCAGGGTTGTGGGTTCAAGCCCCACATTGGGTGTAGAGATTACTTAAAAATAAAATCTAAGTTAATTAACTAATTTAAATAAATAAACCCAAGACACAGTAAATGGTCAAAAGTTAAAGTCAGGAAAAAATGTTGAAAGCAGTAAAAAACAAAACAAAACAAATTATAACATACAAGAGCAACCCCATCAGATTTTTCATCACAAACTTTGCAGGCCAGAAGGAAGCAGGAAGATACATTCAAAGTGCTAAAAAAGAAAAACTGCCAACCAAGACTATTCTGCTTAGCAAAGTCATCCTTCAGAACTGAGGGACAAACAAAGAACTTTAGAGACAAGCAAAAGCTGATGGAGTTCATCAGCATTAGACTGGTTTTATGAGAAATGTTAAAGGGAGCCCTTTAGGCTGAAACATACATGGGGGGGAGCGGGGCGGGAAACAGAGACAAAGGAGACTGAGGAATAGGTTCCAAATGAAAGAACAAGACAAAACCTTGAAAAAGAACTAAGTGAAACAGAGATAAGCAATCTATCTGATAAAGAGTTCAAAGTAATGGTCATAAAGATGCTTATAAAGATGGGAGAAGAATGGATAGACTCAGAACTTCAGCAAAGATAGAAAATATAAGAAAGAACTAATCAGTGCTGAAAAATAACTAAAATGAAAACTATGCTACAGGGAATCAATAGCAGATTAGAAGATGTAGAAGAACGGATCAGCTATCTGAAAAACACGGTAGCAGAAATCATTCAAACTGAACAGCAAAAAGAAAAAAAAGATTTTTAAAAGTGAGGTTAAGTTAAGGGACCTCTGTGACAACACTGAGCATACTAACATTCTCACTGTAATTTCCAGAAGGAAAAGAGAGAACAAAGCAGGAAAATTATTGGAAAAAGGAATAGCTGCAAACTTCCCCAATCTGGGGAAGAAAACAGACATCCAGGTCCAGGAATCATAGAGAACTCTACCTGGCAAGGTTATCATTCAGAATTGAAGAAGAGAGAAAAAATCTCCTTAGACACACAAAAGTTAAAGGAGTTCACCACCACTAAACTAGCCTTACAAGAAATGTTAAAGAGACTCCTTAAGCAAAAAAGAAAAAAACATGACTAGAAGAAACTTAAGCAAGAGAAAGTTTCCTTATTAAAACCAATCATAAGGGCACCTGGGTGGCTCAGTCAGTTAAGCATCCAACTTCAGCTCAGGTCGTGATCTCACGATTTCTGAGTTCAAGGACTTGCATCAGGCTCTCTGCTGTCAGCACAGAGCTGCTTCAGATCCTCTGTCCCCCTCTCTCTCTGTCCATCCCTGCCCATCTCTGCTCACAGTCTCTTTCTCTTTCAAAAATAAACATTTTAATAATTTTTTCTAATGTTTATATTTATTTTTGAGACAGAGACAGAGCATGAGTGGGGAAGGAGCAGAGAGAGAGGGAGACACAGAATCTGAAGCAGGCTCCTGGCTCTGAGCTGTCAGCACAGACTGAGCCACCCAGGCACCCCTCAAAAATAAACATTTTAAAAAGCAATCATACAGTAAAGGTAGTATACCAATCACTAATAAAGGTAGTATGAAGGTTAAAAGACAAAAACAGTAAAACAAACTACATCTACATTAGTTAGGTAAGGGATATACAACATTAAAAATTTTAAGTAGGACATCGAATACATAAAACATGGGTGAGGAGGTAAAAAATGTGGTACTTTTAGAATGTGTTTAAATTGAAGCAACTATGAACTTAAAATACACTGCTGTATACATAAGGTGTTACATATGAACCTCATGGTATCCACAAACCAAAAACCTATAATAATGACAAAAATAAATACATAAAGAGAAAGGAATCCAAGTAAAGAAAGTCAACACACAAGAGACACAAGAGATGAAAGCAAAAGAAAGGAACAGAAAGAAACCAGAAAGCAATTAACAAATTGGCAATAAGTACATAACTATCAATAATTACTTTAAATGTAATGGACTAAATCCTCCAACCAAAAAACACAGTGACTGGATTTTTAAAAAGACCCATCCTTATGCTGACTATAAGAGACTAATCATCTAATTCCCAGAATCAATTCCTTTTCTGCCTAAAACATCTAGAGATCTTTGAGTCACTGAATGCTGAGTGATAATTTTCTAGTGTTCGCTATTTAGATCCACAATTGGATCGTCAGCAAGTGTATTCTATAGGATACTGAAACTTTGAAATTTGTAAAAGCTAGATTTGTGATCTAGCATGTAGACAATTTTATTAAATTGTATGTTCTTAAAAAAAAAAAAAAAAAAAGGAACTCTCCAATTGTTCATACACGCTTCTTCCGGTGCTTGCTAATTGTGCTATTCAAATCTCTCTCTCACGGATTTTTGTCTTCTGGATCCAAAATTTAACGGAAAGTGAGATAGCAGAATCTTTCACTATCTTGATGGATTCATCTCTTTCTCCTGGTGGATTTGCTGTTTTTCTTTAAATAGTGTGATGCAGTGTTATGGGGCACAAGCATGTTTAAAATTATAACTTCCCAGTGAACTAGACCTTTAATCTTTATGCAGTAACCAGCTTCTCTATCCTCTCTGCAGCTTTTTGGGTCATGATGCCTCGTTTTAACAGTATGTTATTTACTTTTAATCCAGTCTGATGTTATATATATATATTTTTTTTACATTTATTCATTTTTGAGAGACAGAAAGAGAGCACAAGCAGGGGGGAGGGGCAGAGAGAGAGGGAGACACAGAATCCAAAGCAGGCTCCAGGCTCCGAGCTGTCAGCACAAAGCCCGACGCAGGGCCCGAACTCACGAGCCATGAGATCATGACCTGAGCCAAAGTCAGACGCCTAACTGACTAAGCCACCCAGGCGCCCTGAGAAATATTCTGAGTATAGAATTCTAGTTTGAATTTTCTCTTAGCAAATTGAAGCTATTATGTCATTGTCTTCTGGCTTCCATTTTTGCTGTTAAGAATCCAGCTTCTCTAATTGCTGTTCCTTTTTAATATAGCTATTTTTAAGCTCTCCTCTTCATACTGATGCTCTATGGTTTGCCTCTGAGGTATGTTGGTAAATTTCTTTTTATCTGTGCTACTGGAGATTTCTTAGACTTCCTGAATATGAAGATTGGTTGCTTCTGTCCGATTTGGAAAATTCTCAGCCATTGTCTCTTTGAATGTCACCCTCACTGGCATGTCTCCTTCTAGAATTCTGGGGAGGGTCTGTTAGATCCTCTCTTTCCAAGTCTTTGTACCTCTCTCATTTCTTGTGTCTTTGCCCTTCTGATCTGTATTATGGATAATTCTCTGAACTGATTTTCTAGTTCACTGTTTCTCTCTTCAGCTTCACCTAAAATCTGATATTTAAACCATCCTTGGGATTTTTATGTTCAGTTAATACTTTATTGCTAAAAATTCTATTTCTTCAAATTGACTTGGACATTCCTTGGCAGTCTTTTCCAATCATATTTTCAAGCTTTTCTTTAAACACATTAAATATGTCCATATATATAGCTAGCATCTGATAATTCCAACATCCAACGTCTTTAGGGTCTATTTCTGTTATCTATCATTTCAAGTGGGCCTCAGTCATGTGCCTCATTCCCACCCACCCCCCCACTTAAAATTTTTTATCTGAAACTACTCGCTCACTTGGAAGTGAGAAAATTCTCTACAGGGAGTCTCTGAAGCTGCTGCTGAGGTTGCATTCTACCAAAAAAAGGTTGATGTTTGATTCTGCCATTTCCCTGGAGGTACTATGAACTGACAGCCATTCTAAATTTAATGATCTCTTTGAGGTTTTTTGGGGGGTTTTTTTTTAGCCACACAGGTTACATAAATTTGGACCACAACTAAGAGAGCCAGCTTGTCATAGCAGATTCTCAGAGAAGAGTTTTTATTCCCTTCCATCTGGTGTCAAGGCTGCAATAGTCAAGTCTCCTTGCTGTCCTCTGCAGTACATTGGGCTTACTTCTCACTCATGCTTCCCTCAGACTGCAGCCTGTTGGATCCCTGTCCTTATGCAGAAGGGTCTCCTCATAAACTCCGCCCTCCCCCCCCCCCCCCCGCCGGGCATGGCCTACTCTTCTCTCCTACCCCCTAAGCTCCCTGCAACTATCAAAGAGGAAGCTCGTGGTCTCCATATTTCAGCAGAAACCCTCTGTGCAGAAGCCAGCTTTGTCATTCACATACCTTACAAGATTCCAGCTTTCCTTTTATTCTTTTTTGACCTCTGCAGATTTTACAAAAGCTTAACAATACATTTTTAAAACATTTACCTGGCATTTTGGTGTTTTTCAACTGGAAGATGACTCAGACCATCTAGTCTGCTGTATGAACAGAAACAGCCATTTCACTCCATGGAGAGTGGATCACCAGGGAGGGTAAGGGCCCCTGGATTCTGGGTTTACAAGTGCGCAATGCCATAACAAATGGGCCAATGTCTCTGGGGCCACCTTGGGCTTTGTAAAGTCCTGAGAGAGCTGACTGCTAAGAGTCTAGGCTTCGGAGACTTTGAGTAACCCAAAATTGCATAGGATGTTAGCATTACCTTCCTCTAAAGAACTACTGCCATGGGAAAGCATCTCCTTAAAGATATAGTCTAACTAATAAGTGAAATGAAAAATGATAGTTTTAGAATATCACCATTTCTCAAAGCCCGGTGAACTGGTGGATCTGGACATTGAGAATCAATGGCTGCCAACATCACAGTCAGAGGTTATGAGACAAAAGAAGTCTCTTCACCTAACATCTTGCCAAAAAGGTTCAAACCAAGTGTGTTTTTGCTTCCAATCTGCAGGAAACACAGAGCTCAGAGGAACATAGAAGGTGACATGCACACAAACACAAGATCCCAATCACAGGTCAGGTTGCCCCAGGCTACCAATAAATTTTAAGGAAAATAAAAGCATGGAGGGGGAACCTGTAGATTAAGAGTGACTTGAAGGAAATATCAATCATTTTGAAAAGGCTGGGAGTGGGGGACACTGCTAAACTACAAGATCTAAAATTACACACTTAGATGTTCACTTTTGTGTAGTCTTCATATCTGGTATTATTCTACATTTAAAAAAATGAAAAAGGTGGGGGGAATGATTCATCCCTCAAGTTATTACTGTACAACAGTCCTTATTAATCCAATTTCATGTGAAACATTTAATAGATCTCAGTATTAGTCTCCAGGAAACCCAACGAAAGCAACCAAATACCATTCTTTTTATGACCATGAGTACAGATATACATATGGATCTCTTATACTTGTGTGTATATATATATACATATATATATGTATTTATATGTATACACACACACACACACACACACACACACACACAGAATAACAGTAACTCCTAAAACGGTACCAGGATGTAGGATAAAAGGGAAAAAGAACTAAATTCCTACCTGTCTTCCCCAGCTTCCCCCCGCCAGGCCATATATGTGCTAATCTCTGCACACACTTGACCATTCCCCAATTCCAAATGCCATCTCTCTTCTTCCCTCCATCCTAGATCTTGTTCCTGCTGTTCCCTGGATGGAATACTCAGACTTCCTCACAGACAGCTGCATTCTCTACTTTTCTGAGACCTCCCCTGATCTCTAACTGAATTGGAACTCTTTCTCATCAGAGCCCCACTGCTATTTGCTACTCTCTTTGTGGGGTTTACCTTGATCCTTCTTATTTTATAATTACTTTCCCTGGATGATACAGTTATAAACTCAGTGCAGAGAAAAACTGTCTAACTCATTGTATGCATAAAAGATGAGCACAACATCTTAGACAGTATAGCCATCGATAGGCATTTATTTCCCTCTAAGTACAAGAAATTTGTCTTTTCTTTCTTGGTTGATAATTAACTGTCTTCATCAATTGCTTGTTACTACAGCCATGTTGTTCATTCTGTGATAATACAGCATTGATTGTAACTTAGTATTCAGTTACAAGTCATTGAAGTCTGCAACTTGCTTGTCAGCATCTCTGCAAGTATCAAGAATTGGCCAGGAGCCCTAGAAAGCTTTGGTGACAAATCCTAGTGGTGGTGGCAGCACCATTCCAGCAGAGGGCAGCAGAGAGCCAAGGGAAGGGTAGCCATCTGCAGCAGGGCTCCAGGATGCATTTCTGGGCTGAGTCAGGGCAGGTGGAACGAGGAAGAGCTCCTATTTCAACGCAGGTTTCCAGAATTAGAGAATAAGCAAAGCTAGAATGCTCTGCAAGTCTCTTGGATCTCAGAGAGACCACAGCCTTAGTGGGATCTGCACTTGTCTAAAGTTCAGACTGCAGGGGGTGGGGGTAGTGAGACAGAAGGCTCCATTTCCTTTGATAAAACACCCAGAAGCAACCTTTCTCCTGACACACAATCAGCCTCCTGGAAAACCACATTATTTCTGAATACCATTTCTCACCAGGAATTCCTCCGAGAGACAATTTCCTCTTTGTTCTTTGAGAACAGGGCCAGTTTTTGAGGCAGCCTTAGGGTCTCTTCTGTGAACTGCTGCCTGCCTTACCCACTTCCAGTCAGAAGTCCTTTCTAGTGAACGCCTGACCCACTCAGCTTTTGAAAAAGACCATCCTTATTTCAGGCCCAGATAACTTATTAGCACAAATTTTATTCCAAACTTTGAGTACATGTTTAAAAAGGAAATTCCATGACACTCACTCTAAGCATTTGTCTTACAAAAAGCCCATCTGGGGCCACTGGGTCTCACTGCTCACAGACCTCCTGGTCCTCAGAAAGGTACAGGTTCCCTCTGAAAAATCCAATGCCAAGCACGTCTGTGATTTTAATGACTGTCAAAAGAACATCAGTGGGCCCCACCGTACAGGGAGAGAGGGAAATACAGGGGGTGACAAGTAAGAACCTTCTGCTCCTGTGCTGGCTTTCCATGGATTAGCCGTATTGAGACCCCCTGCGCCCTGCCACCCAAAGGCGGATCTGCTGCGCTGGGCCCCTGCGTTGAACTGGACAAGATCCTGACTAACCAACTGCTGCCAAAGAGCCATCTTGTTGAGCAGACCTTCCCATGGGAGATCTTTACGGCCTTTGGTTTTCCAATTTTTCAAAATCCCAGTCTCATCGTGAAATCTTTGGAGCACATATGGACTTCACAGCAAAAAAAAAAAAAAAAAGGCAGAGCTTTTAGATACAGACTGCTTTGTTGCCTGCCCGGGGCCCTTTCTCAGGCAGTGTGCCGGACTTTGTCCAGATATATGCATATGTGAGTAAATACATAAACACATAAATATATTTTTAAAAAGAATAAAAATAAAGATGAACTATATCCAGAGCTTCTTGCGCAGACCGAGTGCCACCCAAGAGGAAGGCAAGCCCTAGGTGAGGCTTCTTGGAAGGCACATCTCCACCTTTCCTCCAATTGCAGCTGTAACAAGGACACAATGGCTGAAGGTCCAGCCTCGTCTTGTGAGCTCAGTGCTAAGAGCCACCTACCAGGAGTGGCAGGGCAGAGACAGGAGGACCCTGGGTACAATGACCTTCAGGAGACACCATACCAGCCCCGGACTCCTTCGTCCTTCTGGTACTTGAGAGAATAAATCCCTAATGTTCTCAAGGTACCGACATTGACCCCCCGCTGCAAGCTGCAGGAGCCAGTCCTGACCAAGGCTATGTGAATGTCATTGCCAGACGCTGAGGTAACTGAGAAAGAAAAATGCCCTCTTGCCTATCTCCAATCCAGACAGACTTCTGATTTGTTTTTCCCCATGGTGCCATGGAAATAACCTTAACCGGAACCTTTGAGTGGGGAACCAAGGGAATCTCTCAGTCCTGCCCCCAAGCTGGAAGGAACCTCACATTTTAGCAACTGGTTAGTCACCAACATGTGGAGGGTTACATGTTATAGGTGTATAAGTGTATGATACTTATTCTGTAAGTATCATATCACAATTCTTATGAGTAAGAATTGATCATAAATGACAATTCTAATGATAATTCACAAATTCACTTCCCTCCCCCTAGATCCCCCTAACCCAACCCACCTACCCAACTAGTTAGGTGAAAGCAGAAAATTTCAGTTATGTTCCCTTTTTTTATTCTAGCTACAAAATACAAAAACTCCTTTAATCAGAAAAATCTGCAGATATATAAACGTGGAAATAGACATATTAAGAAAACAGTAATTTCACCCAGAAATAATTATTTTTAATTTTTTTAATGTTTATTTTTGAGAGAGAGTGAGTGCAAGTGGGGGAGGGGCAGAGAGAGAGGAGACACAGAATCTGAACCAGGCTCCAGGCTCTGAGAGTCAACCCACAAACTGTGAGATCATGACCTGAGCTGAAATCAGACACCTAGCCGACTGAGTCACCCAGGCGCCCCCAGAAACAATTACTTGTAATCCCATGGAAGTAACCTCCCAGATCTTTTCAACACACATAAACACGTATATGCATTTATTATTAGATGGGACCATACTGCAGGTACAATTATGCATCTGTAATTGCAACCGCTTTACAGTGCATCCCAAACATCTTTCCATTTCCATACAACAAGGGTGGCCTGCCCCTGCCCCATTCGGCCCTGGTCCCAGACCTAAGACTGTCCCTCCCATATCCCCACCTTCCTCTGTTTCTAGAAGGGCTTTTGAGGTGGTGGTGGCCTTCATGGGGCCAGGACAGCAGAAGCCACTTCTCTACACTGCCGTCAGCTGGCTTGGGCCAGTTGGCCAGCTGCCCCTGGGTGTGCAGACTAGTCTCACACCAACTATCTCCCGAGGTACCTGCAACGAGCCCTTCAACTTTCCCTAGACCACATCTCTCTACTCTACCCCGGGGCCTTTATTCCCAACCAGTGTGCTCTGGAGGTACCCTCCCTCTCTGGTCGCTTCCCAGTCTGTTAGAGGCAGCAACTCCTTGCTCCATGACACTGGGGTCTTTCGTTTCAGTTCCCCAACCAATAAACTGTAGTTTTCTCCCTGCAATGTATAGCAGCCCTAACAACCCAACTCTCCTTGGGGCCATGTGCATACATCCCTGACCTGAGAGAGGTCTGCAGGGTGGTAAAAAAAACTCTATTACACCAGTAAGTAGGCAAAGGCTGAATTAAAACTGCTGTTGAGTAGATCTAGAACAGGACCCTGGGTATGACTCTGACTCTCTCCTGTCATAATATCCAGGACCTTGGAAATGTTAGACTCAAAGAACTGAAGGAGTCCAGTATATTAAGTGATTTTTCAGCCAAGGACACAAATCAACTGTTTTCCTTCCACACTGCTGAGAGGTAAATGACAATATTAGGAACACCCTGTTTAGTCTGCAACAAGTAAAGCTTGCTGCATCTCAGAAATGAAAAAGTAATATTGTTTTGCCATTTTCCTAGGTGAATCTCAACGCCCTTGGAGAGAACAGGAACTTCTTTCAAGAACAATAATGGAGGGGCGCCTGGGTGGCTCAATTGGTTAGGCAACTGACTTCAGCTCAGGTCATGATCTCACAGATCGTGAGTTCAAGCCCCACATCAGGCTCTGTGCTGACAGCTCAGAGCCTGGAGCCTACTTCAGATTCTGTGTCTCCCCCTCTCTCTACCCCTCCCCTGCTCGCGTTCTGTGTCTCTGTCTCAATAATAAATAAACGTTAAAAAAAAAAAAAAGAAGAAGAATAGCTAACATTTACAAAGCACTTTTTCTATGCCAGACCTTTTTCACATATGATCTTGTTCAATCCCTATCGATATCCATGATGTAGATACTAATAGCCCATTTTACTGATGAGGAAATTGAGGCCAGAGAGTTTTGCTAACTTGCCCAGGGTTGCCTGGCTAGTAAGTGCTCTAGGCTAGTAAATGGTATACTCAAAAATAATTCAAAAATCTGACTCCAGAGCTCATTCTGTTTCCAAGGTGCAGTCCCCAAAGGAGGGGTCAGAACAACCTCTCAGTCAGTCACCCACTTCCAAATATCCAGTGATTTCTCTTAGAAAGGCCATAAGCTATTTCAGATTCAATTGCTATATTTCAGTCTACTCCAAGAAATAGAATGTAACAAATACAAGAATTCCAAATATTGGGTTCAAATCCGATTTTAAGCCATGGATGGGAAAGCCCCAGAAAGGACCAATTGGGAAGTTGGGTAAGTCACTTCCAAAAACACAACCCAGGAAAGAATCATAACCCTGTGATACTCATTTCAAAATGGAAGCTCCAGGTTTTAGTCAGTTCTTATGTAAAATATCAAAATCTTAGCCAAGTCATTCTTGAAGTAATACAATGGAAAACTTGCACAATTGGATGTCAACACTCATTATAAAGCTACAGTAACTAAGAAAAGGTACTGGTGCAATGACAGCAAAATAGGCCAGTGGACAGAATGGAAATCTTCCAAACAGACTCACACATAGGGGCCCTTGGCACTGTGGAGTACTAGGGGAAGGACACTCTTTTGTTTTATTTTGAGAGAGAGAGAGAGCAAGTATATGCAAGCAAGGGAGAGGCAGAGAGAGAGGGAGAGACAGAGAATCCCAAGCAGGCTACCACTGTCAGTGCAGAGCCTGATAGGGGGCTCAAACCCATGAACCATGCATGAGATCATGACCTGAGCCGAAACCAAGAGTCGGATGCTTAACCAACTGAGCCACCCAGGTGCCCCAGGACACTCTTTTTAATAAACAGCTTTGTGGAAAGGAGATGAAACCTGGCCTGTGCCTCACACACAGAGACAAAAACTCTTCCAGGAAGGCTTTATCCCCTCAGCTGCCTTTCATAATTGGATCTAATCTATAAGAATATCTTTTTGACCCCAATTCAAGAAAGTTTCCTACAAGTCACAGAAAGGTAAGTTGGACATTAAATTTAAGAATTTCTACTCAAAGCATCTTCACAAGAGTAAAAAGACAAACCAGTGTGGAAGACATTTCCACACATATCTAGAATTTAAAAAATATATACAAATCAGTAAGCAAAAGAGAAACAGTAGAAAACCAGGCAAGAGTTTGAATAGGCACATCATAAGAGAAGAAATCCAAATGGCCAATAAGCATACGAAAAGGTGCTCAATCTCATTTACAAATCCAACAGATGAGTCAAAACCACAACAAGCCTAACCTAGTGAAGCCTTCAACCCTAACTTCCAGTTTATAGGAAATCCCAGAAAGCAGGTGAAACACCAAGAAGAAACAGCAGACAAATGCAGAATGTGGGGCTTCAAGACAACTAGCCTAGCCTTTTTAAAAGGTCAGGGTCATGGGGGCTCCGGGGTGGCTCAGTCAGTTAAGCATCTGACTTCAGCTTCCACCTTCAGCTCAGCTCATGATCTTGCAGTCCATGAGTTCGAGCCCCGTGTCTGGCTCTGTGCCGACACCTAGAACCTGGAGCCTGCTTCAGACTCTGTGTTTCCCTCTCTCTCTGCCCCTCCGCCACTCACATTCTGTCTCTCTCTCTCTCTCTCTCAAAAATAAACATTAAAAAAAATTAAAAGGTCGGGGTCATGAATACAAGAGGCAAAAGATACAACAACCAAATGTGACGTATAAACTTTGAGTGGCTCCAGATTTCAAAAAACTAGCCATAAAAAACACTTTCAGATCAGCTGGGGAAATTTGTGAACCAAATATGAATTAATTTTCTTCATTATTGTGATTAAATAGTAAAATATCCCCCTTCTTAGTAGAGTTTATGTTGAAATATTTAAGAGTAAGTGTCCTCACAACTGCTGTTTTTATATACAATTCACACCAACAAAACAGATGATAGATACGGATAAAAGAGCAAATATGCCAAATGTTAATAATTATTGACTTACTGGTAGGTATGCGGGTGTTCTCTTATTCTTTATGTTTGAAATTTTTAATATTAAGTTAGCCTAATAATAAACGTTAGGTTAAAAAACACTCTCACACAATTATATTTCAATGCATACTAACAGGGAAACTAAACTCACAAATAGACATTTCCAAGGGTTGGTGAGGATGTGAGCCCCAAGACCTCTCACACACAGCTGGTGGGAGCATAAATTGACAGAATCACTTTGGCATGATCCAATCAAGTTGAAGGAACATAGCCCGTGACCTGGCAATTCGAATCCAAAGAATCTACCCTGCTTAAATTTGTGTACTTGAGTACGGGCAGACATGGTTGAGAATGCTCAGAGAAGACGTATTCACAAAATCCCCAAACTGGTAACAAGTAATCGCCTGTAATTAGGCACATTTGTAAAAAATCAGTTGATTATTCATACAATAAAATACAACAGTGACAATGAATCAACTACAGCTGTGCACAACATAAATGCATCTTGCATATATTACGTTGGTAAAAGAAGCCAGACATAAAGAATACATACTGTATGGATCCCTTTCTATAAATTTCAGTAACAGGCTTTAAAATAAAAGTGTCCATGGATGTACATTTATGTAGTAAAATTTTAAAGAAAAGCAAAGAAGTGAATGACCATAAAAGTATGGTCACTGAGCAGAATATGCAGGAGGGTTCCAGGGTGCCAACAGGATCTCATTTCTTAACCTGATAAGGGGCTTACTTTAGATTTTTAAAATTTAAACTACATATTTTTCCATATGAGTGTTTTAGTTCACAATGGAGTTAAAATAAATGTCAAAAACAGTCTGCAGAAAAAAATAAAAGTCTGGCCTGAAATCCCTCAATGTTATCAGGGAGGACTTTTCCACCATGTTTGCCTGGGAGAAGATGGCGTTTTGAAATGAAATAGTTGGGTTTGTGTGTGTGTGTGTGTGTGTGTTTATTTTATTTTTGAGAGAGAGAGAGAGACAGCGCACGCATGCGAGCGAGCGGGGGAGGGACAGAGAGAGAGGGAGACACAGAATCTGAAGTAGGCTCCAAACTGTCAGCACAGAGCCTGACATGGGGCTCAAACCCATGATCTGTGAGACCATGACCTGAGCTAAAGTCAGACACTTAACTGACTGAGCTCCTGAAACAGTAGGTTTCTAGGGCTCTTCTGGAGGAAGGCTTTCTGGATTTCCATTGACCTTACCACAAAAAGGATTGGTCAGTTGTCATCAGACTCTGAGCTCTTGTGTCCATGAAATAAGCTAAATTATGTTTCTTTCTGGAAATGTGCCCATCCTACCAGAGAGGTAATTCTTATTTCCCCTGCCTGTGAACTCTGGGAAGGAGAGTGAAAATCTTCTGTCCTCATTACACCCAGGGTCTAGAGTCCAAGGCTGAACACAGAAGACATCACAACGTGGGGAGGGGTAGGAAGTCTCAGAGCACTGTCGTCCTGCCTTGAACTGAGTCTTGAGGTTAGAGTGACTGGCTCAGGGGCACAGAATAAGACAACAGGTCACACCTCAACCCAGCCACACGTATCATTCCATGTTCCTAGAATGAAAGCTTCTCCTATTTCTGTTTGCTTGAAGCTTTTCCTTAATTTTCTCATTTATCACTAAGGAATTTCATTCAGCTGTGAGAAACAGAACCCAAGAAAACAAGGTGAGGTTTTCATTTTCTCTAACAATGAATCTCAAGGTGAGTGGCTGCTGGCGTTGGTTCAGAGATTGGAAGGGGATGGGGGGGGGGTAGGGGGAAAGCACAAGACTTCTGTGATTCTCTTGACCTTTTCCTGGTGGCCCCAAACCAGAGCCAGCATTAGGACATGTGGCATTCTTGAGCAAAGTACAAAAAGACACTCTTCTGAGCAAGTAAAGTCCAACAGAACTCACTCCACCCCTGGGTGAACAATTTACTAGAAGACACCCCCACCAACAAAATCTAGATTTTACAGCTGTCTTTACATACTCACATATGTGAGTCTGGACATCTGAAATGAACCTCTGGAGTTTTTCCACATAATACTGAAATCTGAATTATGCAAAGCCTAGGACCTGAGTTCTTAAGTAAAAACCACCATCTCAAATCCATACTGCTAGAAATTAAATAGTTAGAGGCCCATCTAGTGGCACTACCCAGGCAATGCATCCAATGGGCTCACAGAGTTCACTTGCAAGTTGAATGCATGGGTAGAAGGGGAGGATAGCAAGTGTCCTGGCAGAGGCTGGTGCTAAGCCGTTCAGACACAAGTTCAACGCCATGGCAATTTCAGTGCCTGTGAACATGTACCCTAGGCTATGCAGGCCCCAGCTACAAAAATATCAGCTCTGCTGTGGCATCCACTTTCATGCTTTGGTCAGCTTGCTCTCAGAACTGAGGGAGAGAAATTCACTTGTACGGAAACACTTCCCCAGCTGACAGGAAAAGGTCAGGAGAGGAGTGGTTTTCATGGCCTACAGGTGGAGCTGAGAGTTAAATTAGGGGCAGGAGAACACACAGCAGGTTAGCATTTGAATCCTGTTTAATATTTACAATTGACACCACACCAAAGCTACAGGGAGGGGATCTGGGTAACAGGTGCAACAACTACATTTATAAAGTATGAATCAAGCGCCTACATTTATAGCTGCCAGATCACTGTCTACACAATTGGCAAACTTGGGGGCATGCACACTATTTTCTCTCTTAGATCCACATCAATCCCTAGAGAGGGCTTTTATAGAAACCCTGTTTGGATCCATTTCTGAAAACCAAATGCTCATGCTCACCCTCTTTGTGATTAAATTTTACCCTACTTCCAAGCTAGTAAGTTGGCCTGTGACTGTGTCTTGCAAGCTGCCAAAGACGGGATAGTTCAAGGACCAGGGATTTTACCACTCACAGCCGAGCACGGAGCATGAATATCCGTGCCCCAGTCAGTCTATGGGAGCACCCAGATGGGACAACCCAGAAATCCCCCCCATCTCCCCCTCCCCCCCCCCAACGCAGTGTTTGTGCGCACGTGCTACAGCCCAGGAACACTGGGCTTCAGACACCCACTGCTTTTATAGCAAGCAAGCCTGCTCTTTGTCGGTTGAGGGGGGAAATATCATCTGTCTCACGAGGTTACCAGCCACATAAACAGCCCTGACGCAGGGTCGCCAGAACAGACCCAGGAGGATTTTGCCTACTTGGCCCACACGCGGGACCCAGAAGGGCTCCTTCTCCCAACAGTGAACACCTTTGTGGCTAGAAAGCCATAGCCACACGGTTCACAGCCCACAGAACCTTCCTGAACGGGAAAGCACCAGTTCCCACTAAAGGGGCTGCAGAGATCCACAAAAACGAAAACGTAACAAGAAGACAAGCACACGTGAGCCAGCCTTGAACCTCCTGGAGCTGGGTGTCACCCCAGCCCCGGCACTCACGTGGGCACAGCGCAAGTCCTGGCCGCCGGCGCGGCGTCCGCCATTTTCTTCGTCCTGCTCCGTCCGCCTCTCTGCCCACGCTGCCCGAGAAGCCGAAGCCAAGGAGACGTCCTGCTGCTGCCGCCAGCGGCTTCTCGGGGTGCCCACCACGCGCCGTGGCTTCTGAGCCGCAGGAAACTACGGGGCCCGGCCTCGAGAGGGCCGCTCCGCCTGCCTTCTTCGTGAACAGCCCGCTAGACGTGAGCAGACTGTGCTCTCCTAGTCCCGGAGCCCCTGTCGCCGTTTTCCTCAACCCTCTCCGCACCTGTCCCCGCTGCGGGGTGAGACAGGGGTGCGAGGAGGAGGGAGGGCCGGGTGGGGGCGAGCAGAGGTGCCGCAGTCCCAGTCCGCCGCCGTCCGCGCCCAGGGCCGCCCGCTACTCCCGGAGGCTTCCCTGCCCACATGGCCCACCCCTAAGGAAGGGTCAGGCTCATCCCTCACTATCTGTGAGGGTTTCCCAAACCTGACGGGGGAGGGGGCACCTTATATAGATTCAAATTCAACCACTTTGTATTTAAACACCTTGTATTTAAACACTTCCAGAATTTCCGAACGTAACTACCCCCCCCCCCCTTTCAGCCTACCTTTTCTCTTCCCCTCCTTTATCAGCTCTGACTCCTTTTCTCCTTTCCTACTTCCAATGGCAGAAGCCAAAGAGGAAAGGGATGAGGGGGCATTGTCAGGACCAGAAGAAACAAAGCATTTCAGTTCCCTCCCCATCTGCCACCTCAAACCTGAAATTAAAAAATTAAAATTAAAAAAAAAAAAGCCTCTTGAGAAATTCAAACATTTCGACACAGATCCCTACGCCCCTTTGGTGATGTGCGGTATGTTTGCGGTCCTGTAGTGGGGCAGTTAGTGTTACCTATGCGGAGAAGCACACACCTCCACCTGGAGGCAAGTCTCTGGGGAGTGGCCACTGCTGACCATACTGCGCAGGACATGGGCTTTAGGTGACCACTTTCATCCACACTTGCTTCTCTGTGTCCTTGTGACCGAATGATTAGATTTCTAAGAAAGCTAGCAAAGATTAGATACCCAGGAAAGAAAGCAAGGCCAAGTTTGGCCTCCTCAGCACGACGAACTATTCTCCAAACACTAGCCAAACTCTAGAGCAGGGATGGCAAACAAACCTTTCATTACCAACACACAGTGATCAATACTGACTGCCCAGAGCCTGGGTTGGATTTCATATTTGTAAAGGGACAGATAGGTATTTTAGACATTTTGGACAGAATGGTCAAAGTGGCAGTTACTCA